>NC_139614.1:12342792-13756723 GCF_964270895.1 Podarcis filfolensis
CAAATTGCCACCTAACTAGGAACCACAGAAAAAAATCACACCAATATTCTGCTGTTTTATAATCTCCTTTACAAAGACAAATAACTTTTGTTGTATGATCCTATCTCCAATCCTAGTTGGGGGGGGGGGAATGGCAGAGACTACAGGGCTATTTTCTGGAGCAGGAACAGTGGACTTTTTCTTTTTAATCTTTTTGTGTCATCTGGAATGGAAAATCTCTGATTCCAACCTCCCACACCACTATCCTGTGAAATGATTACAACCTGTGCTCCGACTGCAAGCAAGATGGATGGATAGATGAATTCACATATACAACAGTTGTGTCATGGAGATTAAGGTTGTGCCTTGACCTCTGTCTCGCAGGTTAAGCCTCTTTTTAATGGAAGCACTTTACTGCCTTTCTTATAATCATGCACTCAATATAGCCAGAAGAGGCGGGGAAATAAAGTGAACTCAAAATATGACTTATTCTGCCTTGGAGGGCTGTGTGACCAACATATAGAGAAAAGGAGGGTATTGTACTGGTGTGTCTTTCTGACATTTCATAAAAAAGGTTTATTATGGCCTCCCCTACATTGGGAATGCCCTTTATTTATCTCAACCTTGAGCTCCAGGGTTAATGTCAAAGGAAGCTATTCCCTTCTAAAAAACAACGGATCATAAGTGAATGGCCTGGTCATAAATAATTCCTATTTTATACAGCACAATAGTTTGTACACCATTAGAAATACAACGAGAGGAAATGAGATGCTGCAGCTAAAAATGGGAAGGTATAATTTCCATGAATTGATTCATTCTCAAATTATAAATGTATGCTCTATTTTAGTTATTGTACCTCAAATGCTGTAGTTCATTTTGAAAATATATGTGGGTTTCCCCCCAGATCAATCCGGCGAATCCCAAATAAATGTAAATATCAGACCAACTTATCTCCTTGGCTTTTACTGAGTATTATTCACTTGCTGTGCAATGTTGAATAATCCTGGTTCTCTCTATGTCAACATGACAAATTAGCTTTAGATACTTGGACAAGGGATGAATAAGTAAAGAGAAGTGTTTGTGTGCAAGACCATTTTAATAAAACTTAGCAAGTTTAGGTTTAGTTCTAAATAATAAGATTTGTGGAACTGCAATGTGGATTTAGTCCCATGACTGTTGTGTGATTCCCTACCTCCCTTTCCACCCTGTTGCTTTGTCCATTTAGCAAGGCCTGCTTTTTACTGGGAAAGTGGCTCTGTTTTCTTTCTGTAGGCACTGACACATGTCAAAAGTACAGCTAAGCCTGACAAAATTGCATCTGGAAAGGAATAAAAACTTTTCAAACAGCAATCTTTGCTGCATACTTTACTTTTGTGACTTTAAATCTCTGCTGGGGTTCTCACCAAAGAGTATTTGCCCCAAAAGTGGATCTTGGCATCCAGTAATTCTCCCTTCTATATTTTCTTCTTGCACCAACATGTTTGCCTTTGAAAATTAAAGCTGTGGCTCCAAGCAGTGACTTTAGTGAGAGATTGGAAGTAATCTGGGCAACCAGCTAAGGGAGCAGGAACATGTCACCCCCCCACTCCCTGCAAATATGGGCTACAGATGTCCAAACCTTTGCCTCCGAGCGCAACCCTAATGGCACCATTGTGTTCTGTCTCTAAAACAGAAGACACAACTTGTTCAGGAACAGATATTGGAACTTTGTTTGCAATCATTTTTCTCAGTTCAGCTGACGTTGCATAATGTGATTATGTCAAAGCACATGGAAGATGCTGCCCAAACTGGGTGGAACTCCCCTCTGCTAGAACTGTCCACAAGCTGCACAAATTGCAAGCATGGAAGCACGCATGAGGGATACTGGAAAAGGGTTGAACCGGGGGGGGGGGGAGGTTACATGTCATCTTTCATGAATGTATTCAGACCTTGCACTAATGCATTCAACTGTATTAGTGTCTAATGCAGGAGCATGTTCTTTTATTATTTATCTTTTGCTTATGCCTGCAGAAAAGCCCATCCTTGGAAAGTCTTTGATGAAGCAACACGCCTTCATACACCGTTAACAAATTTTACTATAGTCATTATCAGGCATACCAAAAAAAAAAAAAAAAATGCACAGAACCACCAAATGAATGACATACAAAAGAGGAAGAAAGAAAATCCTTTTAAGAGGAAGATTACTTAAAAAGAAATTAGTTAAAACATATGTTTAATGATTTATGCTAAGACTTTTGGAACAAATGCAATAATTACATGTAAACCCGCACTAAGCCTTTATTACTGCTCCTTTGGGGAGCAATTATTAATCCATTCCTTTAATTGCAAAAAGTGATTTGCCAAAAAGAAGTGAAAAGGAACCTGTACAATTTGTGGTCCTAATATTAAGATGGCATTGTGTGATGATGAAAGAAGATAATGAAGTAAAAAAAATAAATAAACCCTTCATTTGTTTCTAAGTACAGCTGTTATGGTTTTTTTCTATTGTTGTGTAACTAAACTAATCACAATCCTTTGTTAGGGGCAATTGTGTTTTTACTCATCTGGGCTAATCAAAGAGGCCATCTGTTATTTCACAGGTAATTGGCACTCTTAAGCCCCAAAGGCCCGTGAAGTATCTTGAGGAAACGAAAAGTTGACACATCTGCTCCTACCAGGTACAGCAAGGACCTGGCCATGATCTAAAGAGTAGTGCTTTTGAGCTTGGCATTCATTTCATTTATTTATTTAACAAAATGCACAGGCTGCTTAATAATAATACTGAAGTTTTAGTACTACATGTCCAGAAGACTGCATGAAATGCGGAACAGAAGCACTGTAACTAGACTTATACAGCAGGATGCTGAGAGGTAAATTGACAAAACCTGCCCTGCTTTGGGGAAAACCCAAGTTCAGCCTTGTGGGCTGTGAGCGTTTCTAGGAAATCCGCTTGTGAGGCAGTCTTGGGCTGTTTGATGTCTTCATTTCTAAACCAAAATGAGTGCATAGCACTCATGGGGAACCTATGGTCCTGCAGATGTTGCTGAACTCCAACTTCCATCAGCCCCAGACAGCACAGCCAATGGTTTATGGGATTATGGGATCTGTAGTCCAGCAAAATCTGGAGGTCCATAGGTTGCCCACCCCTGACAGAGCAGGTTAGAGCCACCTACAACAAACTCTGTGGCCCATTAATAGATTATTCTCATTTCTGAAGTTGAAAGCTCAGCTGGTGCCTACCGACTGAGGTCAATTCTGTGTTATCTGAGCTAAGGGACACAGTTAATGCTACATGTGAATGATTTTTTTCTGTTTAGAAAGTCAATTGGTGGATTGCACTTGTGTTTGCAGAACAGAATGGATTATGGAGAATAACTAGCTACAGAATGAGAGGTATAAAGAGGAACTGTGGGGGTAGTGTACTATAGAAAGGCACGTGATTGAAGGGGTAAAGCTGGTGGGAAGAAACCTCATGGTAAGGGCATCTCTTAGGGTTGCCAACATTGTTTCTGGATACCTCTGATGCCTATAACACCAGAATAACAGACATAAAAACCACAAGGTAAAGCCTTCCTAAATTCTGCATTTCCATGACAAGATGATGTTCAATTTTCATCTGCCCTAAAGATATAGGACAGTGACCAGGAACCATAGGTCCTCCAGTTGTTGTTGAACTACAACTACCCTCAGTCCCTTACAATCATAGTCAATTGTAAGAGATGGTGGGAGTTGTTGTCTATCAATAAGCGGAGGTCTGCAGGCTCCCCATCCTTGATGTAGGGGACTGCAGATATTAAAAAACTATGGGACTGCTTTGTTCCTACTTCACCTACAAAACTACAACTCCTTGACTAAGATCTGTTTAAATTAGATTGAGTAAGATACAGATGCCAACTACTCTAAGTATGACTAACGTTGGATAATACCCGGAACATTTATCAAGGGGGAAATGTCACCAGATACCACAAAAATCTCATGTAAAAACAAAGAAACAAACAACACACACAAAGGACACAATCCACTAATATGTTCTCTCCATTAGCCCCATTAACATGAATGGGAGCTGGTCAAGAGCATGGAAGATTGACTGGTGGGTTGCGTCCATTCAGCAATAACCATTCAGGGCTGAATTTCCTTTATCTGTAGAGAACCAAAAGTACTGTACCATAAAGGCACCCTAAAAAGCTAGTTAAATCTTGAGGCTTGACCTTATAGCCTTAAAATAAGTTATATTATTTGAGTTCCTGATTAACTAGAGATGTGTACGTCAAATGATTTTAAAGTTTTCTAGGTGGGAAGGAAAAACAATACAAAGGAAGAAGATTGGCAAAAAAGATAACACAATTTCTTCGGGGAGATGAACTGAGATGCTGCCAATCAGATTTTGACAATATATCATTTTGAAGAGTCTAGATATTAATCCCCTCAAGAGATTCTGAATTAGAGTATTAGTAGACACAACCATATTATGTATGTATCAGCCAGCTGCTCCCATTGCATTAGCAGTATAGTGTAAGGATTTGAAGTGTGTAAGTGTGTGAGAGAGAGGGGGAGGAGGAGATACACTTTGGTTTTTAACTGAGTTTATTTTAAAAGAATTAAAAACCAATCTACCAAGCTCCAAATTCACCACGACATTTTCTTGGCTTGTTTGTTGTGCTTAAGATTGATGTACAGCTCTGTCCATTTGTGTTATCTGGGGACGACTGAGCTGAGAGAAACCATGTAGAAATGCCCGACTGCTTAACATAACAACATATCTGGCTGGTGGTAGAGGAGGAGGGGAATTGAACAGCTACAGACAAAGCAAAATTTCCCCTTCAGGGAGAAATAAGGACAACAGTCCATGATTTTGAGAGACCTGATATAATAGATGACAAAGAAATTAAACATTGCAATTGTGATGAGAGAATGGTTACAAATGAGCTTATGTAATAGGCTCTTGCACTATTTGAAAACAGTGATGTTTTTCTGGTAGGGATGGAATTTTCTGAAAATCTCAAAGTTGATCTTATCTGCATGCATTCTTTCCAATTCCCATCTTGCCCTCTGATCTCACAAATAATTTTTTAAATTTTTTATCAGTTCCACTAAAACCACTAACAATTATGCATCTTATGCACACTATAAATATCCTATTATATGCATACTTTACACATATGCATTCCAGGTTTCCTAAAGTAACTAGCATACAACATTTACAGTTACATACAACAATGCATATAAATAAATGGGGCAGTTATAAGACCCCTACTGAAAAGCCCTCTCTGAATCCCACCTTACTGGATAATTATCGTCCAGCCTCCAACATTTAATTTCTGGGCAAGGTACTAGAATGTGTAGTGGCATCTCAGCTCCCAGGGTTTCTGAATTTTTATATTGTGAACCACCCTGTGATCTTCAGATGAAGGGTGGTATACAAGATAGATAGATAGATAGATAGATTAGATAGATAGATGATAGATAGATAGATAGATGATAGATAGATAGATAGATAGATAGATAGATAGATAGATAGATGATAGATAGGTAGATAGATAGACAGATGGATTATCTAGATCCAGTTCAATCCTGTTTCAGCCTGGTTGTGGGGCAGGGATGGCTTTGACCACCTTGGTGGATGACTTACATTGCGAAATGGACAGGGAGACTGTGTCCCTGCTAGTTATGCTGGACCTTTCTAGAGAACCCAGACTGGCTTCCTTCTTCTCATGCTTCTGTCAGCAGCTGAAGACTGTTTCATTCCAATGGGCTTTTGAGAAATGACTTTTGTTTTAAGAAAAGGACTTTTAATAGTGCTGTGCTGTTTTTACAACCTGCATATTAACAGATTTGTTTTTACATTGGTTTAATACTCTTACTGTAATTAAACTATCACCTTTTATTTGTTTTTAGCTTTATGCCTTTCATCTGTTGTTTTACTTTGTGTAGGCCACCTTGGGTCCCAGTTGGGGGAAAAGGTGGGATATTAACAAGAACAACAACAACAACGTATTAATTGGGGCTGTGCACCAGATTTGGCTGAGTCCCAAGCCAAACTGGGTGTATTTGAAGGGATTAAAGGGTTGAGGTGGGTTGAGGGACAGCCACTGATTGCTGTAGGACAGACTGTATGGCCCAGGATGATTTGGGGGTGTCAGGGGGCAGGGAATAGGCAGGAAGAAAAGGCAGGCATTAAGCAGGAAAACCCATGCCAAGACGCAACCTGACTGCCACTTTTGTCTTCCCAGGAGACTTTACCAACTCTTCTTCTTGCCTGACACGCCATTCCTGAAGCAGCACATCACAGGATTGATGCCTCCTTGCACCGTATAGGATTGATGCCTCCATGCAACAGCTGTTGTGAAACTGTCAATTCCAGCACACCCCTGCAGACACCCCTAGCAGCCCTCTGGATTCCGTCCCGTGATTTGGAGGGTTTGGAGTAAAGCTAAAGCGTCTATGAAATACTGCATTTGTTTTATTCCATTATGAAAAGCTGTTGACAAACGACGGGAAGCTCAAAGGCAAATAGGATCAAGAGGATGGAAGACTGGGTTTAGGAAGGAAGATAAGGAGAGGCAAGCTGCCAAGGTTGCCAAATTGAGGGCTAAGTTGTGAAGAAAGAAGGGCAAATATTGGATGGAGAGGTAGTGGGATTTAGAGACAAAATTAAGTCAAAGAGAGCACACAGTGAAATTCCAAAGAAAGAAAACTTTTTATTGGGCATTGATTGCTGTGGAACCAATGCTAAGAAAGGGTAAGGTGAGGTGGCTTAGTGATGCTTAAACTAAGTAGGATAAAATGACGGTAAATGTGAGTACAAAATGTTGTAAATTAAGAATGAACTTTAGCTTCAACAAGATGCATTGAGGATGAAGGACTACTTCCCATGTTGCAGTCTAAAGGTCCTCTGCAAGTCACTGCTGTGTCTGAAAATATCTTGTTGGTATAATGAATACTTGAAACTAGCTCTACAGTAGTGTGTACTACATTTACTCAAGCATCTCAGAACTAATAATATGTGCTAGGCTGCAATCCTACAGTGCGCTCACTAGCTGCCTCTGTGTGGAGACAACACATGAGTCATCACTGGGGATTGAAGGATCTGTCAATTTCAATACTTTTGGTTTCTCCTTTTTCCAGTCTTAAATTCAGTTCTCCATATTTCTGCACATTTTAAAAAAATCCTCATGAAAATTCTTCAGTACTTTAATGTGAATTTCTATTAATAAACACATTCTTGAATGCACTTAGACTAACATACCCATGTCTGCAAGCAACTTCTTCACCACCAGCATAGTCCCTAATTGGTGGGCTGTAGAAATTAAATCACTAACTTTCATAGTTTGAACATTCACGGTAATTTAGCTCCATGATCCAGAGTCAGACACATCTAGCAGTAAAAATAAAACAAAAAGAGCCCAATTAGCATTTGTTCAATGTCTTATTTATTACCTTTCCTTTCTGTGGTCTTTGCGATACCCTTTAGTGTCAGGTTGACTTATAGCAGAATTAGCTATGGAAATGCTATTTCAGGTAACCATTCCGTTGTACTAGAATCGCTGTGCTTAAAAGATTGATCCTGCTAACCATCCCCAAATGGTAACAAGCAAGACAAAAATGGAAACATGCAGAATTGCCAACCTTTGATTGCAGATGAAAGACGTCTTCATTCAAGTCATTAATGCTTGAACAATATCGTACCATAAAAGCCAGTAATGAACGAGATAACTTAAAAGCACTATAGATGTGGGGAAGGCTACAAAAAGAACTGTTATCCCACATAAGTTAAAATGTCGTTTTCTTCCCCACACTTCTAGCTTCATTGCACAAAGAGTTTACTTTGCATTATGCAAGTAAACAAAAACCAACCCAATTATAAAGCACAGTTAATTCTGCCTCCATATTTAGTTATCCATGGCTATAATATACCTATGAGATGCCAAGTGAGGAAATGCTGCTAATTGGTTGTTGTTATGTAGTTGACCTTTTACCATGAAAAATATATAATAGGGATGAGAATCCTATTTCACCAGGGAAATGCGTGCTCAGCCATCCAACATCACAATTAACTGTCGAAGGAATCTAAGCTGTTTTGGTGGTTGCTACCAGGCCCAGACGGGGGGTGGGGGCCATATGGGCCACTTGGCCCGGGCCTCAGATTCCAAAGGGGGCCTTGGTCAGCATATTCACAATCGCAGGGGATTCACTGGGGTGAACATGGAGGCGCAAAGGCAGCGGTGGCAGATTCCCTGGGGCCATGGATGGCAGCGCAAGAGAAAAGCTTCCCTGGTGTCCGGGGCAGGGCCTGCGATTGGCTCCGCAGAGGAACGCGGAACGGGCGCTGGGTGGGTGGAGGCGACCAAGGCTCCAGCAGCCAGCGCGCCACGAACGTGATGGTGGACCATGTTTCTCATGCTGCTAAAAGTTGGTTAGTTTTTGTTTGAAATCTTGTTTGCCAAAAATTAAAACCACACGTACCTTAAAGATAAATGTGTTGGCTTTCTTATCGCTATTTTTTTTTTTTTAAAAATGATGAAAAATTGATGAAGATGTGGCCATTTGTTTAAAATTTTGTTGACTAGGCCAGGAATATTACTTACACCCGAGGAGTACATATAGCTCAATGAGGATAATATTTGGTGTAAACCATGTTTTTTAAAGAAATAGTGGCTTATGAGCAATAGTGGCTTTCTCACAAGCATACATCTTTTTTAAGAGTAGAATAAGAAGACAGAGAAGTTATAATTTAATTATAATAGTCAAATTTGTCTACTTAAAAATAGATTTTTAAATACATTATTGAACTATTAAAAATAGTATAATACATTTTAAAATGAATAAAGTATTTATTGTAAAATGTATTTAAAATTATAATACATTATAAAAAAAATCACGTTATATATTTTTACAGATCAGTTCCGTAGTCTTGAAATAAAATTATTTGTCAGCATAACTTTAGTGAAAATTATTTATATACTTACTTATTTATAAGACTTCAGTTATCCCCAGGGTAAAAAAAGGGGGGGCACATTATCTACCTGGCCCAGGCCTCTGCCTGGTTCTGCAAGGCCCTGGTTGCTACTAAATAAATGAAGTTAGTGTAGCCCATACAGAGCTAGATGGACCAGTGGTATAAGCCAGCTTCCTTGTATCTAACATGGCGCTCTGTGTTTGTGAGTGAAAGGTTGAATCAGATGTACTTGGTGTGCTATAGCCCTTGTGTGGTCATTGCCAAGAAAGAAAGCCCTAGAAGCCAAGGAGGAGGAGGAGGAGGAGATGGGGAGGCATCTGCACTGTGCTGACCTCCCTACTGCCTCCACCACCCTCTCTCCCTCCCAGTAAGCAGCAGCAACCCATCTGCCAGGAAGCTGGTATAGTGCCCCACCCAGTGAGCTGCTGCTGGGCTTTGGATGGAGCACAGCCCCTGGCAGCAGTTGGTGCTGCCAGGTAAGTGGGGAAAGAAGGGGAAGGGAACGGGGTGACAAAGAAGGGCTCACAGTATGGTTGGTATCAGAGAGATCTCTGGACCCCTCATACTCCTGATGACATCAATCAACTTCTATGGCAACAAAAATAATTTATTTGAGATGGGCCAATTCTAAACAGAGCAGTGAAGCAGAGTTTGCTCATCACTAGCTCCCCCATCTTAAAGACAGCATCTTAAAAATTGAAGAATTGATGCTTTTGAATTATGGTGCTGGAGGAGACTCTTGAGAGTACCATGGACTGCAAGAAGATCAAACCTGTCCATTCTTAAGGAAATCAGCCCTGAGTGCTCGCTGGAAGGACAGATCCTGAAGCTGAGACTCCAATACTTTGGCCACCTCATGAGAAGAGAAGACTCCCTGGAAAAGACCCTGATGTTGGGAAAGATGGAGGGCACAAGGAGAAGGGGACGACAGAGGACGAGGTGGTTGGACAGTGTTCTTGAAGCTACCAGCATGAGTTTGACTAAATTGCGGGAGGCAGTGGAAGACAGAAGTGCCTGGTGTGCTCTGGTCCATGGGGTCACGAAGAGTCGGACACGACTAAACGACTAAACAACAAGCTCCCCCATAGCTCAGGAACCAATTTACCCATCTGGCTTCTTATGTGGAAAGGAACCTAGAGAGTTTGCTTTCTTGGCAGAAGCACATCACCTTTATCAGATGTGAATTGCTGGAGCTGGGGTGGGGCAGGGAGAAGAAATATATGTAAAGGAAAGAGTATTGATTTTTCTGCATATCGAGCTATTATTCCTTTCTCACATCAAAGGGAAAGTAAAAAGTGGTGCAACTGTAAAGGAAGGTTAATTACTGAGAAGATTTAATTCCAGTCTCTTAATTAAAATGGCTGACATACATATCATGGACTCAAGCCCCTGGCAGAGAATATGTCCATTAGAGAAATTATTCCTTGCAGTAGCTGTCCTGCAAAAACAAAGGCAACAGCAATGGTGCCAGACAGGATGTCAGGATGCATCTCAGTTCTTCCCACTGCTTCATGCCAGTTGGCTGGATTTTACTACAAAACCTTGCTTAGTAGCCAATGTCGGTGTTACAAACCGATATATGAAAGCTAGGAGCTAAATGGCACCTTTAACCTAGGTTATGGGCACAACAGAATGTCTAGGCGTGATTTTTTTTAATAACAAGAATACAAAGCTGAAAATGAATGAACTGCAGCTAAAATATTGTGTTCATTTTTCATATGGCCTAGTCCTTCCCCTGCCCACTCCCCCTAATATTCTTAAGAGGGTCTCTTCTCCAGTCTTCAGAGAGTAACTGGAAGTGGGGAGGCAGAAAAAAGTCCTCCTTTCCTTCCACTCTGCAGTTTTAATCTGAAATCTTAGGCGCAGTACTGTGCCCAGAGCTCAGAAACTGCTCATGCTAATGAAATCCCCTGTTGCAAAATGTGCCTAGAACAATGGGAGTTTCAAACACTGGCTAGGGTAACGTTTAATTGTTGCTTTATTGTTAGGTATCAACAGGCATACAAGAAATAAACAATAGTCTGACCATAGTGCTCTGATATTTTTCTTACTGGTGCATTGCTCATTAATAAGCAATTCAAATGAGCCATCGAGGTCAGCTCACAACTACCTGGTGCCAGCCTGATGCTAAGACCAACATTTGCTCTCTTTTTACATGTGTGTAGGGAGAGAGGGAGAGAGAGTTTTGAATGTCACCAGTGAAAGATAAAGAACTTGAGCATTTGGAACTAATTAGAAGGAAGCAGGCTTGAAGAGCTGCAAAAGTATGTTGCTATTGTGCTAGGAAATATGTGACCTTCCTATATATTCATCCTGTACATTTGTGGATGACTCCAAAACAGCGTGGGATTTAAGGCAGTGAGGGCGGTCCCCCGGCAAAGGGCGCTCAGCCAAGGGGTACAAATTCTTCTTCTTCTTCTTCTTCTTCTTCTTCTTCTTCTTCTTCTTCTTCTTCTTCTTCCATAAACCTATATTTATATGGGTACCTATTAAAAGTTGGTGGGGGTGCCAAATTTTGTCCTCACTCAGGACACCATATTACCACAGTCCACCCCGTCTCCAGTCTGATAGTGGTCTTGACATGGTTAGCCAGATAAAGTTGCCTTATCCTGTTATATGTATATATCAACTTCCTTCCTGTGGTAGCCAAAATTCTTCTTTGATTTGTTCCTACATCGAAGACACACTTCTGTATTTTTGAGATTAGTCTGTCATTACAGAATTAAAGATGTATATTCATTCTGCAGTTCAACTCTAGGAACACATACAGCTAGTTTTAAAAACCATGTTTTTAAAATTAGCATATAATGCAAGAGCACAGTGGGGTGGTGGCAGTTCAGAGATTAACTGATTTATCCGGCATGAGGTCTTTCTTAGATGGCACACATGTAATGGACTGAGAAAATTGAAGGTATGCACATGGATGAAATTAATGAACAGCTGGGAGGAGGAATATGTTCCTGCTGCAGCATCTCCAGTGCAACAAAAATAACTGAACCACAGGATCCCCCTTCCAAATTGCAACTGTGTACTGTTGTCTCCATGGCAACAACAGGAATAACCCCAAGTAGATGCCTACCATTTATCAGAAAGGATCGTACAAAAACATTATCAAAGATGATCAAGAAATTATCCTAGGATCATGCGACCTGCTTTCAGCAAGTTGTATGCGCACAAAAACCCTCCTCAGATATCCCAGGAGAACTACTGTGAAAAAGCAAAAAGTTAAACCAAAGCTAGGGGGGGGGTGAATCTACAAATTTCTGACCCTTTCCAGTAATGTAATTAATTTTCGTATGCTACTTTCACTTACATATGCATTTCTGTGCACACCTTACCCTAGTATACACATTTTCATGCACATTACCTGGCAGGGGAACTGCACTGCAAAATTCAGAGAAGTGTGAATTTCAAAGGATGGTTGTGTTTCAGTTTGCATATTGTTTCATAAAGTGCAAACTATATAGGTTCACCTTTAAATGTGAACTGAACTGAATTCCTAATAAAATCAGAAGTTTATAGTCTTCCATAAATGTGATGGAGTCAAACCAATTACATGGCCCTAGTTGTCCTACACTACTCTAATTTCAGATCATCCTTTAGCATCACTTCTAATGGTCATGTTTTACTTAGAAAGTTCTGCATACCATCCACATATCTTCAGTGGATGAAGTTGTGCTAAACAAAAACTTCAAAATGTGACCTCTACAAATCCATGCTCACATAAAATTCATGAATGTAGTATTACTTTTAAAATGACTGAAAGTAGAATTAAACTATTTTCTTTGTGAAATCTGTTTGGATTAAATCAGTCTTCTTCAGCAGCAGCATCTCACATCCATCTTTAGACGCCTCTTCAAATTGTCTCCATCATTCTCTTTTTGTGTAAGTGGCCATCCCCTTGGTCTGTATAGCTTCAGAACTGCATTGCCCCAATCTAGTCTTGCTTGGTTGTTTAGAACCCAAAGCTTGCTAATATAAGACTCTCTCAGCATTACTTAAACTCTGACCTCATAGACCTGGATTTTTTAAAAAGCTCCTGGTTAATTCACTCCTTGCTTTTACAGGTGACCCTTCCAGCAATGTCATCTACAGCCAATTATAATAATAAATTTCATGCTATTGACAACTGCTCACTAAGCTGTGCCCAGCTGTTTCTGTATCAATTCATGTGTCTAGAGCACAAGTAGATTTTCAACCTTCAGGAGGGTTTCAGATTTAACATCTTATTCCAGGCCCCAGGGGTGGGCGAGGAATGGTCTCCTTTCTTCTTAAAATGTCTTCCTTCCCACCCTCCCCTCTCTGAGACAGCATGTGATGTTTACTGTCCCTTATGTGAACTGAACAAGGCCAAAAGACACATTTTTTTCCACTAGAAATTAAATAATTTTAAGCTACAATTGGAAGTATATGTTCCTGGGAATAGGGCTACAACCCTATATCTAGTTATCTAAAAGTAAACTCAGTGTTACTTACTTCTGAATACAGTGGTACCTCGGGTTACATACGCTTCTGGTTACATACACTTCAGGTTACAGACTCCGCTAACCCAGAAACAGTACCTTGGGTTAAGAACTTTGCTTCAGGATGAGAACAGAAATTGTGTTCCAACGGCGTGGCAGCAGCGGGAGGCCCCATTAGCTAAAGTGGTGCTTCAGGTTAAGAACAGTTTCAGGTTAAGAATGGACCACCGGAACGAATTAAGTATGTAACCAAAGGTACCACTGTAAACACATATAGGTTTGGACTGGTAGGGTCCATTGAAAACAGTGGGCCTTACGTCCATGTTAGTTCTCGTTTCATTATGTGGGCAGAAATGTCCTTGATCAAGTAAACAGAGGATTTATCTACCTCGCCGAACACCAATCGTGACAACAATAATAATGATAACTCACCCTGAGGCTATGTCATGGACTAGCTGGACGCAGAGGAGGCAACCCTTAGGGGAACCCCCAAGGCAGCCCCCAGGGGAAGAAGGCTCAGAGCCAGGGGATTGGTGGTGAGACAATGATGAGTAGTCAGAGGGAGCAGACTGGGAGGAGGAGCTGTTGGAATGCTGGTAACAGCAAATACCATATTAGGACTGGTGTTACCCAAACCCTGTCATTAGCATCCAGGCTAGTTCTGGGGAGCTACCATTTATATTTCCCGCAATGTCATGGAGTGAAGCTATATTAGCACATTGTGGGAAATTAAAATGCCTGCCACCTCTGTCAGCTGCAGCTGCTGTCTCGCTTCCAATATTGCAAGTCTACTGTGAGTACAACCTCCACATCACAGAGACTACTGTGGCGCACCAGTCTGTAACACAAATGCTAACAGCCACAAACAAAGAGAACAAGTACAAAAGGTGCTCTTATAACCCATGCTGTACACTCCCTGTCTTGGTTAGTATTGCCACAGACTACATTTGGTCTGCTTTTATTCCTGTGTTAACAAATGCCAGCCATACGCTTGGCACTTAGAGGCATACAGTGAAAAACATGTGCCTCTTTCTTTGGTGCAGCTGTGTGAGGAAAGAAGGAGGCCAAGTGTCTAGAATCCCGAACAGCACATTTGTAAGGAAATTTGAAAATAATTTGAGTGTTCCACAATTGCTTTGCTGAGACAACAGGAAAAAATGGCAACTAAAGCTCACAGGAGACCCATTTGTTTCATTTGTGTTTACAACTGTTCATTCAGAGTGCTCCACAGCCAAGCCGCGATATTGGAACATAAATTAATTTACTACAATTCTGATGTGAGATGGAAAGATTAATGTAATGTGTATCCAAAGGGAATTCCCACTACATGCTGTTTGCCAGAATCCATAGAAACCAGCCCTTTTCATGCTGTAACACATTGCTGTATTGTGGCTGCTGCGATTCCTTAGCAACAGAGCTACTTTTCTGTACAACCCAGCACATATAATGCATTCCAGACATAAGTAGTAGGGCTTGTAATTTTTGAGTGGGGGAAGAACAAAAACTGGAGGTCTTTGTTGTATCTTAAATTGTATCCTTCCCCTGAGTATATTGGAGGTGGAGACTTACACAGTACCAAAAAGGTGGAGGTGGAGACTTACACAGTACCAAAAAAGAAGACACAGATTTGAGGGGGTGGAAGCATATTCTAATTTAGAAATAACTGTTATAATTTAAACAGAAATACAGTGCATAGCTGTGAAGGCTGTAAACAAGTGATCTGTATACCAGCTCAGCCTGTTGATGGGCAACTTCCAAACCCCTTCTCTCCCTTCTTATCATTAGGCAAAGTGAGGCAACCACCTCAGGCAGCAGGTGTTGGGAAGGGGTTAGCATCCTCCTCTATTTGAGGACTGAGATTTGTGGGCCATGCAGCCTGTCTTGTACCCAGTTCTCCAAACTACCCTGCTTCCCTCAGTTTCTGTGGAGGACGCTATTTCGTTGCCCACATTGACTTTTGCTGGGGAATGGGACCACCATCTTGTCTTCTGCATCAGGCAGCAGAACATCCTGGGCTGACCCTGCTTCTTCCAGTTTTGTTTTGTTTTAACTGGTCTTGGACCAGACAGTCATTCAAACAGAGGATCCCTTCAATGAGAGGGGTCACTTCTGGAAAGTAGACCTATGGTCGCTGTACTCATGCTTAGAAAGAAAGGCGGGTCATAAAGGCATTTAATGAATAAAAGTAATTCAAAAAATAAATACCTATTAAAAACCACAGCTACTTTGGAAGGACAAACACTGCACAACAACACTGTTCTCATCTGTCTCTTGAAAGTGTACAATGCATTCTTCAGAACTGGGCTGCCACTACTGAGGAAAAAAAATTAATCAGAGGAGGGGAAACTATGCCAGCCAGCATGACAAAGGTCAGGAATGATGATAATCAAAGTGCAACAACATTTGGAGGGTCACAGGTTCCCAGTCCCTCTTCTGCTACTACCACATGCCAACAGGAGCTGATGGAAGTAATGGGAAAGCAACATTATTCTATATTAGCAATTTAACATTTGGTGTGTACAAAGTTTCAAAGGAATAAACCTATTCAGTAACTTGGCGTCTTTTCTTAACTGCCTCTTCTCATTTACTAAAAGTTATTAATGAGCCATCTCAAAACCCAGGTAAAATGTGCCACTGGGGAATTCTCTAATTAGAAAAAAAGCATTCAGTCTTCTCCACCAATGTGTTTTTTTACAGCATAAGCTGAGGAATGAATGATACTACCATGTGCTACCCATACATTCTATGTGACATACCTTTTATCACTTGACCGCCACAGCAGTTTACTAAATCCCAGTCCCCTGTAAAAGGGTTGACTTTTCAGTGGAATAATAGCTGGCTATATAAGAGGGAATATACTTTGCTGAACCATGCAGTCTAATTTCAGAAAGCAGTAAACATTTGAAACCCAGACCTCAAAATCCTTTAATCTGACAGCTGTGAGTCACACATGTTTATAAAGAATATTTAGGTGCTGAGATTGCTCTATTCAAACAACAATAATATAAAACTGCTGTTTAAGTAAATCATTAAAACAATGTGAAATACAGGCACACAAATATGCATGCAACGGCAAAGCTATAAAGGAAGAGAATATTAAACCAGCAATTGTTCTGGTGCAATATTCCTTTATAACATTTCCTTCCCCAGACAATTCATGCTATGTCAAGCCAGGATTGCAGTAACTATCAGTAAAATAAGACCTGACAAACCCATCCAAAAGCCAGGTTTCAAATGGCTCTTTGCCACAGAAAGATGGCCTTACAGTGAGTGAGCATGCTGTGTGAATCCATCTTACTCAAGAGAGACTCAATGGAACAGGGTGCCTCTGTTTTCCCAATACACTGCAAATATCATATCCATAACAGTGATCTATTCAAAGGCTGATCCTTATTTAGTCAAAACAGCACAATCCATACACAAGAGGAAGATGTCAGCATGTTCTGGGGGAACCCAAACTTCGTAAATGTACAAAAAATAAGAGCCTTTCATTAAAAAAAACAAAAAACTAATTGGAGGGAATCCCCAAAACATCCAAATGATGACTGAACATGCTCAGTGGGCACAGAATGCTGACTATTGTGAGAATAGAATATTCTTCTGAACAGGTGCATTTTAATACTGCCACATTTTGCATTGTTTGTACAACCCCTATACATATAACACTTGTACAGAAGCACAAATATGGATTTGTCAGTCTTTTACACTGTTATCTTTTAGATGCCAATTTAAAACTTTCCTATGTATCCAAACTTTGGGTGAACTGATACGCAGCTGATACTACTATCTGTATTAGTCTTTATCAATTATTTTGCTTACATTATAAACCATCCTGGAGGCCTATTCTTGGCACTGCGGTGGCTTATACACAGTATGTAAGTATATGTAGCAGCAAGTCTACATACACTTACCTGAAAGTCTCATTGAATCCAGTTACTTCTAGGATTGCCCTGTAAACAAATTAGTGATTGCTACCAACTCTCTCAATATGTTTTCTGATAGGACAATTAGTCATTGCTGACAAACAAGCTTCAGCTTCTTTTCGATGTCTCAAAGTACGTATAAAAGATAGTTACACACATACACAAGCAAATTCATTCCGAACTGAAAACAAAGGCTATTTGAACCTAAAGACAATTTCACACTCTATTTTTTTTTTCATCCCAGGGCTACCAACTATAATGTAGCCATCCAAACCACTTCCAGGATCCTCTATCCTGAAACCACAATCTTTTCAAGGGCGGCTTTGATCTAACTGTGGCTGGCTAAGTAGTTTCACGTATTAAAGAATTAACAATGATGCTGTTCATCTTCCTCCCTTCTAAGTCTGCACTCCTGAGCATCAAACGTTATCTCCTTGACAAGTGGCACCATGGTTATTCAGGGCATCATAATAGAACAGACTGCCATTAATTCAGGAGGTAAGGCTGCAGTACAAATCCTACCAGCAAACAGAAAAGCCAGCCAATAGCCATCAAGCTAGCTCTCTGACTTGTCAGGGGAAATAAGAGCCATCACTAAATTTCCAAGCAAGCAGACAAGATGTTGCTTAGTATTAGGCTGAGACAGAATTAAACGCTTTAAGAGATAGAAAATCTGAATGAAACCCATCATCTGTTTATAACTGTACCATTTCTAAGTTGCATTACCTCATAGTGCTAAGTGGAATTACTAGAACTCCAACTAAACGTCTTTTCATTTGCAACAAAATACAATAGCAGCATAGGGCTAGTTCCCTACATGTGATCCCTGGGAGCTGAATGTGTGAACTGACTCCATGGGAAAGAGTTAAACTTGAGGTGAAAGTTCTAGCTAAGGTTTGATATCCACAATGGCTCATTCACATTGGTTGCAGTCATCATGTCATTAATTTGCATGTGCACCCACAGTCCATTCTTAGAGGCTTTCTTTACATTTAGAGACAGAGGGTGACATCTGGTTAACTCCAACTGTTTGTGCAATGGAAATCCACACGTGTTACAGGATTTTCAGTTTATTTTATTTTTTCCTCCAGTCCCCCTCTGCACTCCCCCAAATGTGCTCCAAAGAGTCCCACAACTCTCTGCAAAAAATCTTTGGGGTGCAGGCTTCTGTAGAGAAGAGGGGAGGGAGGAGTAACCCCACTGCATGAGTGAACTCCTGCTTGTGCTATGTTGCATCTCATCCTGTAGATATAAAAGGATTCCCCAGATATCCTTGCCTTTTAAGCCAGAATTTCAAGCCTGCAAACGCTGTCTTTCCAACAACCATTGTAATGTATTTTGAGTAGAGGTAGCCTATGCAGGTCAATCAGCCAGAAGAAATACTCCATGGCGATTGTATTGGACCTTGGAAAACAAAATTAATTGATGAAAGCCAGGAATAGGAAAACTGGTGTCCTGTAGTCCAGGCAATTCTGTCCCTTGATATGCCGTCACTCCCATGGACTCATGTAATTCTTCTGGCTGGCTGACCTGTACAGGCTACCTCTACCCAAAATATATTAGATTTTTCATTTCTCTCACCTTCTGTCCAATGAGCTCAACACTACACACATGGTTCTCTCCCCCACTCCCATTTTTTTCCTCAAAACAACCATGTGAGGTGGGTTAGACTAAGACAGTGACTTCCCCAGGGTTACACAGGGAGATTTGTGGATGAGTGAGGAGTTGGGCATGGGTCTCCCCAGTCCTAGTCCATATCACACTGGCCCCTGTTAATTAAAAATGAAGTAACTTGTGACAAGACTAAAACGATTAAACTCTGTATTGATTGGCTAAAAGATCTAACTGGGATCAAGCATATTTCTACAAAGAAAACAAAACAATCTTCTCATTTTTACAGTTGCTCAAAATTGCCCTGGTACATGACAGCATCATTTGTTGTACAGAGCTGCAGCAGGAAAATCAGAAGGATTTAAAAAAACACAAAAGCAAAACTAGGCCATTCTTTGCTCAAGGCATGCTCTAAAAAAAAACAACTAGTACATGTTTTGCGTGGAAAATTCTGTTTTAAAAACATTTCATGGCAGGGTTTCATCCCTTTTACTTGCTTCACTTTTCAGCATTAAGGTAGAAAATGGGGGTTATTTTTGACAGCATGCCCATTAATCAAAGGGTCTGTGAAGCCCGGAACATATTTTAGCTGATCATTACCAGAATGTCTTTGCTAGCCGAGGATCAAATTAGAGCCTAAACCATTTTTTCCATCCTGGATGTCAGCAGTGAAAAGTCCATGCTCTTTCAGATTAGTACAGCTATATCCAATAGCACCAGTTTGACACGGAACATAAGACCCACTTCAGTCTCGGTTCAGGCCTGGTTTGGGGACTGAATCAGCCTTGGTTACCCTGAGAGATTTTATTAAGAGAGGGACCATCTCAGTGGCTTTTGATGCTATTGACTATATAGTCCTAGATCAAATGTGTGGGATAGGTATTGTATGCACCATATTATGGTGGCATAACTCTTACCTGCATGGCTGAGTAAAGGACCCCTGGATGGTTAAGTCCAGTCAAAGGCAACTATGGGGTGCGGCGCTCATCCCACTTCAGGCCGAGGGAGCCGGTGTTTGTCCACCTACAACTTTCTGGCTCATGTGGCCAGCATGACTCAACAGCTACTGGCGCACGGAGGACCGTGACAAGTGCCAGAGTGCATGGAAATACAGGACACTATTTTGTCCCCATTACTATTTAACATCTGCATGAAGCCACTGGGAGCAATCATAAGGAGCTCCAGAGCACAGTATCATCAGTACAGACTTGACATGCAGCTTTGCTTCCCCATAAGATCTAATCAGGTGTGGATGTGCAAGAGCTGGACCAGAATAGACTGCTGATGAGGCAGGTGGTTGTCAGAACAGGACAGCTCTGCTAAAATGTCTGTATTGGCTACCCACATGCTACCAGGCCACATTAAGGTTCTTGTATTACTACCCCTTACATCCCAGTCTGATCATGGAGATCATCTGGAGGAGCATCATTGGTTGTTCCCCATGTTTCACAAGCCTGACTGGCTTCAGCTAGAAGTGGGACATTTTGTGTCACCAGCCCCATGCTGGGGAACACTTTTACAGCAGAGATTCAGAAGGCATCCTTGGTACTGACATCTCTAGAAGACCTTTTTCTTTTATGCTGACAGGGTTCTGCTTTTCCCCCCTCTCTCCAACATGAGCCAATCATTTTTATAATCATTTTGCATAGTTTTATGTATCTTCTGTTTTACTGCATTTGTAGAAACTGTTTTACATCGCATTGATATTTTATGAGTGGGCTGTGTGTGTGTGTGTGTGTGTGTGTGTGAAAATAGGATGCTGCCACATACTGAGTAAGATAATCAGGCAATCTCTTTCAGCATTGTCTACACGGACTGGCAGTGGCTCTCCAGGGTTTCAGGCAGGAGTCTTTGACCCAGACCTATCTGGAGGTTCTGGGGATTGAACATGGGATCTTTTGCCTGCAAAATAGATGCTCGATCACTGAGTTACGGTCTGCAGGAGTAGGCATTGCAAAAAGCAAAAAGAAAAGAAAAACACATTTTAATAGGAATGGGATGGCAGAGGATACACACAACAGCAGTACAAAGGACAAATTCCATGTATGCCAGCAGCTAAGGTGCACAGTGAGGTAGCACAATTGGAGAGCATATATAGTGTCATCATGTCACATCTGAACTGGTTTGATTGCCAGGTTGCTAGAAGCTGGTGTTGGGGAAAATGCAGCAGAACAGTCTAAAAGGATTTCTTTTCCAAGCCAGTGACTGGAAATGACAGATGGATCACTGAAGAAATACAAACATTCCCTCGATGGCTCCCTTTACTAAAAATTAGGATGCAGCTTGAAGCAGTTACAGGAGGGAGCATGATAGTCTCACCGGAAAAACTGAGAAGGGCACAGTTTTATTATTATTATTCAGACCTTAGAGCATCATTATAGAGAACTGCTTTTGCATATCCAACTAAACAATGATACACAGAACAGGAAATAAAAGGAATTCAATGACTGTCAGCATATTCCTATCCCTTTTTACTTAGAAGCGTGTCCCACTGAGTTAATTAGGACTTACACCCTCATACATATAGTAAGGTCTGCCACCTCTGCATATTAATATTCAGTTAAAGTTAACTAACCCCAAATGGCTTGCCAGCCATTTGGTATTTAATACGGTGCCCCAATTGGGGTCTTAACGGTCCCAGAAGACAACCAGCATATATCACATACTGTAAGAAATCAACGACACAAATGCTGCTGCTTCTGTTCATGAGGACTGTACTGTCTGAAAGCCACAGTAAAAGTTATGGAGTTGGACAAGGAAGGGACGGGGTGTTCCACGTTAAAATCCCTACACAGCCACAAAGATCACTAGGTAACTGTTAAAAAGGAACGTATTGGCTACCAGGTGCCTAAAGGTGTATGATGAAGGCGCCAGGCGAACTTCCCTGGAGAGAGCATTTGACAGAGAGGGAGCCAGTCATCAAGGGTGCCCTGATCACCCACAGTCAGAACATGAAACCAGGTTGCCCCGTTTTCTTCTTGATCTTGGAGTCTCCAAGGCAAAAGTCGCAGTAATTGTTGGGCAAGGCCAAACCATCCAGACCTTTCTTCGATTTCTTCTCCTCAGACTTCTGTGACACAGGTGTAGAGGGCTCTAAGTCTTACTTGTCTCCCCCCTCTTCCTCAGTAGGTGGGAGTGCACATAGTGGTAACTTAGCCCAGGACGGTTCTTGTAACACTTCCCATAGATATCAGAGGCATACGGTTGTCTCCCAAAATGGCTACATCCAGCTTTTTCCGGGCGCTCCCAACTCCCTGACCTTGGCTTTGCCTTTGCCTTGGCATTTTGGCATGTCTTCTTCATAGTCCTCACCATTAATCAGGTTCCAGGTTCCTTTTCCTTGTGTGGCTATTGGCAACAGGAATCTCGCCAAGGCTGTCTTTGTCAGTATGAGGGTCGGGCAGACTGCGCTCAAGAGAGTCCATCCTCAAAAGGGCCTCCAGGCTGCTGCCGTCCTGAGAGATCACACCCTCTTTCTTTAGGGTCTGCTCAGTGTCTGGTTTAGTGGAATGGAAAGGAAGCCTTGGATCCTCAGGAGGGTGAGCGTGACATTTTTTCTGCCCGCGCCAAGCTGGGTAGGAATAGAGCTGGCCAGATGCCAAACCTGGCCCCCCGTGCTGCTTCTCCATCCAGATGTAGCAGTTACTCTGTGCCACTCCAGTCTGCGAGTCCAGAAATGGCGATCAAATACTTCTCTCAGCGCACAGTCTGGCACTGTAGTTGTGGCACTGCTCCATTGTGTCCTTATAATATTGTTCGCCAAGGAGCTTCACCACATTCTGTACCACCGCTGCCATTTTCCCCTCACCTTTTTCTTTGCCCTGCTCCCAAGGGCAAGACAACCAGATGCTGGGTAGACTTCAGACATAGGGCAAGATACTCTGTTCCTTTAGGGAAGATCTACATTGGGAAGCTTGCCTTTGCTGACACTGCAAAGGACTTTATTCAGGCATATTTGTATGCTGCCTTGAAGGTCTGTGGTGAAAAGTGAGGTATAAATGTTAAGTAACTATCAAATAATGAGTGCAAGGACAAATGAATGAATGAATATTACTGCCTTTGTAGATAATTAAGCTTTCAAAATGGTGACTGTGGTAGCTCTTTCTGGACTGGTGACTGTGAGACACAGTCTCTTGAATCTGATTCTAGCCTTTACTGATTGTTCCCCAGCCTCCCTCTAATGAATGGACAGAACCACTAATTCCTGTTTCTTCCTAATTTTAATCTGTCTCCATCAGTTGCCATGAACCAACAAGAAAATTCACGTACAGCTTGCAAAACCATGATTAATTGATTATGCGAAGTAAGTGTTCCTTCTGTCGTTGGCAGATATAGCAGGGCTTGTCTCAGAATACAGAAGCCATTAAGGGAGAAGTTTTATTGAAGCTGTCACACTGCAATATTCCAGAGGGTCTTTCCTAAACTGCCATACAAAGCAAACAATAATAAAAACCAAAAAGATTGAGAGAGAGCTCAAATATCACTGAACAAGGATTTTGCCTATTTTGTTTTCCATTGCAATTCACATAGAACACAAAGGAAGGTGCTTGGAGAAAGGCAAACAGTCTCTCTCTCTCTCTCTCTCTCTCTCTCTCTCTCTGTGTGTGTGTGTGTGTGTGCGCGCGTGTCCATCCCCTCTTGGTAGTTGATGGACTGGTCCCTTGGAACCACATGTGGCAGTCAAGTGAAAAATACAGCAGCAATGAAGCAGCTTTAGTTTACACTAAGGATTTTATTAGCAGCTTAGCAGCCCCAGAGCTAAGCTCTGATGGAACAGACAATCTGTCTTCCTTGATGTTTCTTGGGAGCAAAGGAAACAGCAGGGGAACACATAAATCTAAGCAAGATTCATAAATAACTGGAGCCTCAGCCATAGGTCAAAGGGAGGGGTCATCAAAAGAATCTTTTCTAAAGTAAAAACCAAGCCCAGGTGTTAATCCTAATTACACTAAATTAGACTGTCACAATCTGAGCATATGCTTGTAAACCTTTTGGGAATGGGGAAATGTCTCCTATTTTGTGGTTGCTATTCACCCTGAGCCCTTGAGACCAGGCTGACTCAAAATCAAGACCAGCCAATACAGTTCTGTATATATGGAATTTAGGCCTGGGTGGGCCACTCTATTTCTAGTCTATATCAGTTTCTCAAGTGTTCAATAATAGGTCTGTTTGGGTTGGGGGCTTTCCAACGAGCAGTATAGAACAATATGGAGTCTTGGTGAACTGTTTAATTCCCCCCCCCCCAGCTACAATTGCAATTCCAGAGAATTCAAATTACAATACAGTAACATACAACTTTAAAAACAAGCAAAAAAATAAAGTTAATAATCAGTATGAATACTCATTGCAATGGATGTGCCATCTTCAACCACAAATCCACAGACAGGCCGCGGACCACGTGAATGAAGGTTGTGGGCCACTGGGAACCCCTGATACAGAGGCATAAATCCTCAGCTCTTCCTTACCCAGGACTTTTCATTACCATTTGATGGTATGAAAAATCTAAAGCTCGGTAACAAAAATAAGCATGAATCTGAGGGGTATGTTGTTGAGACCATCGTGGAACTTAAGAAGACTTCCTAAACTTCACAGTGAGCTTGAAAATTAACTGAGTCAGATCTGCCAGAGGATATAATAGTGAAAATAATGTTTAAAAAAGCAGTATAAAGTGGTACTTCAGTTTTTGAACGTAATCCGTTCCGGAAGACCGTTGGAGTTCTGAAACATTCAAAAACCAAAAACTCAATGCGGAAAACTCAATACGGAAGCTACGTTTCATGTTCAACTTCCAAGGCATGTTCAAAAACCGAAGCATTTACTTTCAGGTTTACGGTGTTCAAAAACTGAAATGTTCATCAACGGAGACGTTCGAAAACCGAGGTACCACTGTATTAGGGGAAATCATGCAGGTTAGGCAAAACTGCATTGAAATATGCCTATTAGGATAGATTTGCACTAAGGTGCTGATGAATTTTCATGAGGACTATGTTTTTAATGCAAACCGATTAGGAAATGTGGAAAACTGAACCTAAGATTGGAAAAATGAGAAACCGAGAGAAAATATGGGGTTGAATTGCCTGGTACAAGATAAGCAAAGAGGCTGGAATTGTCTCTTCAACCACTACCTTTCCACATACAATGGAAAATGAGGGGAAGATAATGTGCAGGCCAGGTTATTGCCATGTGGTGAAGAGTAGAGAAGAGATTTCTGATGTTTCTAGCAAGGGAGAGAAGTCAATCAGGGCTCCATTCCTTCCTCTGTGGTCTGAGGTTTTCAGCAGTTGGGATGGTTGTCACTATTTTCCCTTTCCCCCTTGCTAGAAATTTCAGCAAAATGTTTTATTACTTGCCATAAGCAAAATAAGATATCTAGTGCTTCTGCTAAGAGGGGAGCATAGGCTGTGTCTGCTGGTAAATAAACATGCTTCATGAGCCTTTGTGTGTTTTCTTCTTGTGCATCTTCTTGGCATCCAGAAATCTATTTTAATCATCAGTGTGTTCCAGCACACACCAGTATATCTAAGCATTGGTGGCTGGCAGATACATTGCATTGTATTGGTCTTTCCTTCCTTCAATAATTTTATTAGCACATAAACAAAACCATTATGAAAATATTGGTCGTTCAAGTATGATTATACACTCCCTTAAGACGCTCTCTGGCAAGGTAGTGTAGCGTCTATGCTCTGAGTGAATTCAGTGGGAATTGAATATGCTTCTTATTAGGCTGCTGTTAAGAAACAAACTACTCAGAGAATCACTTGGTTAATTAACTTAAGCACTGGGGATAATAAAAAGCTTCATTCAACCATTTTGAATGTACTCTTTCATGCACATTGCAACACTCTCCTCTTATTAGGGCTAAAGTTGAAGGAGGCAAAAAATCAATAAGTAATGGGCTGGGGATGGGGAGGGAAATGGGAGCAACATGTATGATCCTTGATGGTGCAAAGAGAGTCATGTGTTGCACAGAAGCTCTTGTGAATGTGGCACATGCTAGAAAAGAGAATGGTGGCAACTGCACAGTCCAGTAGCACAAGGGAAAGGAAGGGAACTGTTGTACACAAACTGCACATGTAAGCAAGACGTTTGGCAAGGCTCCTCCAAGATTATTTGGAAGGCCTAACTAGACGATACTTGGTTCAAACAGGGATTGATGCTTTAAGTAACTTTCATTGGGAATGAAACCCCAGATTTGTTCCAACCCTATGATTATAAAGTCCTTGTACAGCAAGCCCTCTTAATCCATGTGCAGCTTTACACATCACTTCACGCTAGAGCTAGCACACAAAATAAAAGATCTCCTGAACAGGTTGCCCCATCCTTGTACCAGAAACCTTAATCCATTCTTACCAGTCGGTGCAGCCATAATTAAATCTGCCAGCTTTGTACTTGCCTTTGTTATGGAAAATTGCCAGGGAGATTACAATAGCCACAACACAACAACAGCAAAATTAAATTATCCATTGTTTGGGTCTCCTTTGAGCACACCCGTGCTATACTTGCCCAGACTGCAATGCAGAGAAAGAGCTTTTAGTACGATAACTTACTCCAGCGTGATGAAAGGCACTGAAGTTTCATTACACACAAACAAGCAAATCCCTGCTTAGGATTCTGTACAGTGCATTGTTCTTTGCTGCTGTCACTACTTTCCGCCCCGGTGGGGTGCAGCTCCTGGCAGCTCTAAGAAGCAGACACTATAATTATTACATGTGAGTGAATAAGCAGCATTAACTGTTGAAGCATTGCCCTCAAGAGCAATGCAGGATGGCTGAACGGGTCTGGAAAAAGACGTGAAATGGTTTATTTACAGGCTTGTTGAAGTTAAGAATTTACAGCAACTCAGTGCCAAGTTGGTTGATTTAACCTGCATCAGACAGATTGAAAACATCTGAGAACTGGTGTAGGAATGATTCAAATTGCTTTGGAAGGGGCACAATTTATCTCAGTAACCTCTGCACTTGAGCATAAAGGATGGCTGCATGTTGGACTGTCCTAGCTCAGGATAAACAAATCTGTCTATTTACCCATGATTCTATTCTTTAAAAACAAAAAAACAAAAAACCTTCTCCAAATAGCCTATTTTGATAAATTAAAACTGCGTCCCAACATTTGGTGAACTGCAAAATCTGATTGATGGCTAGGTTCTGATCCACACATTAGTCGGAGAGGTACAGATCAGGTCATTCTGTAGAAGAGTTCACATAGGTGAAATTCCTCAAGCTCCCCTGGTGCTAGCCTGCCCTTTCCTTTTCTCTCGCTTCCCCTCCGCTGTGTTTGTCCATTCCAACTGGCACAATGATTTATTTTGGTAAGCGTTATTCCCAGCTGGGTGATTTCTCATGCAAATCCAAAGGCTGACACAGTGGTCTTGTACTGTATTTTGTGATTATAATTTCTTTTAGAGATTAAAAGGACGATCTGCGCTACATTAAAAAACAACAGCCTAATCTGTACACAGTGTGAATATTTCAGGAGCGCACAGCCCTGTTTCTTCCATATTGGGTTTGTTCGTATATACAGCTACCCTTGCTCAAGCCACCATGATCATGCAAAGCAGAGCAGTGCCACCCCTCAAGTGAAGGCTCCAAAGGCCACAAATGGAAATTCTGGGTCAGTGCCACCAGCAAGCTCTGTGTGCTGCCCAAATGCTTATACAGGGACCGGGTTCATCTGAATTCGATTTATAGGGGTGGCAGAAAGCCAGTGTAGTTTTATTTCTCCAGCAACCAAAAAGGCAGAGAAAGAAAGCCATGCTGACAAAGCTCTGGGACAGCCTTTTTAGCAAAGAATAGCTTGCTGCTATGTCAGTGCACGGTTTATTTCTAATCTAGCAATAGTTTAAAGACATTTAGGGTCAGGTAGAAAGCAATGGAAACTCTTCAAAACAAGAGCATAAAGCTGCAGCAAGCTGTACGTGGACAAGGTTCTAGCAACATGGTCACTCAGTGAACAACTGTGGTATAGATAGCATGGGAATCTGAATTAATCCCTTGTGGGTCTTCCAAACTGATGGCAATAAATCATCCATCCATCTACAGTGTGTGAATACTAAAACACAATTAAGGGGAAGGGAAGGAAAGAGATTGTACTCACTCAGGGCCTTCTATAGTAACACCTGCTGACTCACAGCAGGCGTGCCAATTTTGCAGGGCCACGGGAGCCGAGCCCCTCCCCCCAATTTTCACTGAGGGAGCTGGGCACCCTCAATATTCTGCAGCCAGTTGGGCCCTCCCACAGCTGCAACTTGGGCCCATCAGGCCTTTCGGAGAGTGCAACAGCCCCATCAGGCCTTATCCCATCGCATGATTTCACACACACACATTGCCCCTCCCAATGTCGGGCAGAACGCAGCACGCCTGCACAGGAGAATAACTGGGAGATGAATTGCCCAACAAGCAAGTGAACTGGCTTAATACCCAACCAATCTGTTATGTTATTTCTAACAAAGATTCTGGAGGAAGCAAGCAGAGGATCTCATGCCATTGGAGGCCTCGGTTTTGGCCAAGGAAGATGAATTGAGGGCTTTGGTTTCAAAGATATTAACAAAAGATGTCACAGGAAAGATTGCCATCCTTAGGGCAGTTTGGGAAAGAGATGCAGGGAAGGAAATTCAATTTCCTAGTCAAAGAGTGAAACTGCTAGAAAGTGAAATTGCTGCAATCTGTCTCCATATACCAGAGAAAATAGCTTAAAAGCAATCCACATATGGTATTATATATACCCCAGTGAGATTAACATATATGCTAGTGTTGGAGGGGTTGTGGTCAGGAGATCGCTTATATTTAACTGCAGTTACACAGGCAGTGAGGTTTGGAGATAAGCAACTCAAGGAAATGAGCACTGTAAATGGGCAAACAACTGTTGAAAACTGGTATTACATTCATGGTTTTACTTAAAGCGGGATGGTAGAGTATTTAAGGACTCAATTAGATTCATGATAGTTGATGCCAGACCTGTGGTAACACAACTGAGGAAGAGAAAATAGGACTCCTACTTTAAATGTCTGGAACAGTAAACTTTGGGAAATCACCACTGTAGAGAAGCTTACATATCAAGCCCATGGTCAAGGGACAAGTGAAACAGAACACATTTTCTCTCCTCAATGGAGTTGTTTTATTTTTCATATTAATAAGTACACTTTGAGCTCTGTATGCCACAATTTGGAAAAAATAATAATGATTCAAGTGCCAGGATAATTGACCTCAGTTGATGTTTTCCATGATGCCTTAAATCCCTTTGTTTAATGAATATGATTATGGTGATTGTTTTCTTCTGCACTGGACCCGTAGTAAGAAAACAACAACATTATGTTACTTCAGCTGTCACAACATTGTAGTTGTCAAGCCTTTTTTTGGGGGGGGGTAATTTGTTTATATCAAAACACTTCTGAAAAAAGGGTATGAAGTATGAAAGCTGTAACAATAAAAATTAAAATATTTGTGTGTTTGTTTTTGTTGCCAAAAGTAACAGGGACAAATTTCAGAAAGAGAGATAGAGTAAACAAAAGCTGCTTGATGGCTCATCATACCAACTTTAAAAGAATTTCCCTGGTTCAGGAAAGCTGAACCATAGGGTCACAACTAGGAAACTTCTCTGCCACTAAGAATAAATAAAAAAATAACAACACAAGGAAATATCCACCTCTTTTGCATCATATAAATGAATCCTTTCTCCCCCTAAAACCCAGATCCATATATGGGATGTTTTGCTGCACATTTTGATGATCACTTGGTGGCTGAGAAGACACAGCTACTCTGCATTCTTATAGAACAAATTTTGCCACTTGCTCCCTATCCGATTGCCAGCTACACAAGCTTATAATACATATATGTTATGCTGTCAAACCATCAGATAGATATGGACTGGACATAAACTCATCACAGTATCACATGCGGCAGTTCAAACAGAATGGGGCTTTTCTGCGGTGAAGTCAGCATGCCCATTACCACCATGCACCCAATAGTCCCTGCTTTTCTGTCATAAAGTAGTTCATTGGCCGTTCTCCAAGAGAAAGCCAAGCCTGCAGATTCAGCTTAGAGAAGTAGATCATGTGTTATAGGCTATGAAAACAGCTGGCAACTAAACATACTTACATAAAGGTAAAGGGACCCCTGACCATTAGGTCCAGTCGTGACTGACTCTGGGGTAGCGGCGCTCATCTCACTTCATTGGCCGAAGGAGCCGGCGTACAACTTCCGGGTCATGTGGCCAGCATGACTAAGCCGCTTCTGGCGAACCAGAGCAGCACACGGAAACGCCGTTTACCTTCCCGCCGGAGTGGTACCTATTTATCTACTTGCACTTTGACGTGCTTTCAAACTGCTAGGTTGGCAGGAAAATCATACTTACATAATGTTTAGTAAAGCAATCTAACATTCTCAAAGGGAAGAACTAGATTTAAAACAACACACCATGAAATTTGGAAAATCAAGACACCAAAGCAGAGGGGCAAACGGATACCAATGTACTATTAAAATAAGCCTGGGTGACGCACGGTTCAAAGTGACAAATTCCTGATGATAATGATAATAATAATAATAATTTATTTGTATGCTGTCCATCTGACTGGGTTGTCCCAGCCACTCTGGGCAGCTTCCAGCATATATAAAAACGTAGTAAAACCTTTAAAAGCTTCCCTATACAGGGCTGCCTTCAGATGTTTCCTAAATGTTATATAATTACTCATCTCCTTAACATCTGATGGGAGGGCATTCCACAGGGTGGGAGCCACTACTGAGAAGGCCCTGTAAAAGGAGGCCGAATTCAAAGCTTAGGGGTCACTATTGTAAAATATGTTTTAGCAGTGGCGGGCAGAAGGCTTTTCAGTAACCACTCTCAAAGAGTAGGAAGGTAGGCAAGGTAGAAGGCACTCTCCCAAGTGTCCCAGACCCAGTTTATAAAGGGTTTTAAATATAGGTACCAGCACCTTGAATTGGGCCTGGGGGTAGGGGTGGGGGGACACAGGCAACTCATGGAGGTCATACAAAATAGTTTTTTTGTGTTATATGCTGCTGAATTCTGAACAGCATTTTCTAAACTACATTCAAGAATAGCACCATGTAGAGTGCTTTATAGTAGTCCAATGGGGAGGTTACCAGGGCATGCACCTGGGCATGAAAAGATCCCTTTTCCCAGGAAGGGCAAGTAGGCAGATCACCCAAAACTAATAATGGTGACAATGTGTTCAAGCCAAATGTGGACAATGGGTTCAAGAGCTAGATGGAAAACTTAAAAGTAATTTTCAACATGATTGAACTCTTATTTCAAATTATAAAGATGAACTTGAGAAAACTGTGGTGGCCGACCCCTAATTATACTGATGCATTTTCTTGCATTAATCTTGAATAATTCTCTTTGAGAAAAAAACAGTTTCAGAATATCTTATTTAAAAGGACTTTAAAAAATCTGTAATGAGATGCCCACACTTGCTTGCACCCAAGGCAGAAACCTTTAATAAAGGTCAATTAAGTGGAATCCTCATATTACATATTTTGTCAATTTAATTACGCTCTATATTCTGGTTGGTTTTTGTAAAAAAAAAAAAAAAACACACACAACCCTTAAACTTTTCTGTGAAAGAAGAGGATAATATTAAGGCTCTATTTCTACTTGACAACAAGAATCCAGTGCTTTTATCCAGATCTTTTCATGATACCTTCATATTCTAGCAATGCTCAATCTGAATGACTCATTTGATATATAAGCAGACAAACAATAGCAGCATCGAGCTTTTGCAGCCTTTCAAGGCAGACAGCTTCAACCCAAGCAAACAGAACGAATGACATAATGGGGGCAAGAATTAAACTTTTCTTTATAGGTTTTCTTATCCTACACATGCTCAGCTTCTATCAACAAGAATTTGATGGCATTATTAAAAAATCGCAGGTGCCTGCAGAAAGCAGGCTATGAATGTCTCAAGACAGTACTTACAGCTTTTGTAGCTGAGCCCAAATGAGCTTCTCGGCGAGGTGGTTGCCTCTCTGAGCAATAAAGCTGGCAGTAGGTTTGATGTAACAAACAACAAGACTGGGAAATCTCCTAGGCAATTCATGCTTAATTTAAGAATTTGGACTGGAGGCCCAACACATCTGCGTCCTTCAATTTAGAACTATAAAGACACTATAAAGAGGCACTCTGAAGAAATGAATAAATATTCTTTCAGGAATGAATAATAGGGCTGCCTGGTGTCCTGTACCCAACATCTTGATTTCTGGGAAATCACTAGATATTGTTAGTGTCACAATAGACAGCAATTGGCAGAGCAGAAGTTTGACAAGGCTTGGAGACAGAAATTGCTACAATAATTAATGCCACCTGCAGTGCTAGATGCAAAGATGTTTTCTGAGCTTCTGAAGGGGCAGGTGCCATTTTCCAGTTGAGAACTAGTAGTATTGGAGAGCTGGTATGGTGTAGTGCCCTCCTGGTGTTGTTTGGGCTCCAACTCCCATGAGTCTTAGGCATTGCTCAGGGTTGACAGGAGTTCTAGTCTAACAGCATCTACAGGTCCAAAGATTCCTGATTCTTCTTGCGGTGGATACATGGCTTGTGGAGGTCTGAGCCCCAATCCCTTCTCTGTGATATTAATTGCCTTAGGCAACTCACTGTCTCTCATGCTGGCCTAGAGGTCCATAACTATCAGTAAAGCATGCCACATTTTAAAGGCCTATTTAAGTATATTCTAATTAATTAATTAAGTTTTCTACATCCCTCCTCCACACACACCTTGATGTACACACACTTGATGGAAAACCCCAATCTATTCTAAGAACTGAATGTCAACAATTCCCAAGCTATCCGGAGCTACTCGTAGGAACAGCAACATAAAAGGTAAAGGGTAAAGGGACCCCTGACCATTAGGTCCAGTCGTGACCGACTCTGGGGTTGCGGCGCTCATCTTGCTTTATTGGCCGAGGGAGCTGGCGTACAGCTTCTGGGTCATGTGGCCAGCATGACTAAGCCGCTTCTGGCGAACCAGAGCAGCACACGGCAATGCCGTTTACCTTCCCGTCGGAGCGGTACCTATTTATCTACTTGCACTTTGAGGTGCTTTCGAACTGCTAGGTTGGCAGGAGCAGGGACCGAGCAACGGGAGCTCACCCCGTCGCGGGGATTCAAACCGCCAACCTTCTGATCGGCAAGTCCTAGGCTCTGTGGTTTAACAGCAGCATACAATGAAGAAATATACCCCTATTGGGGGCCATTTGAATCTCAGATTATCCAAGCAGGAGGCACAGCTGAATCCTTACCACTATCTGCTTATTGCTCACCTAATAATAATAATAATAGGTTCTCCTCTGATTTTATTTCCAGTCACCCTAGCCTCAAAGGATTGTGGATGCTGAATGGTGGGGGATTCGTGACAGACAAAGGGAAATATTTCTTCACACACACCATAATTAAAAAATTGAACATGTTACCACAGAATGTGGTGATGGCCACCAAGTCATCTGGAAGTTTTTTCCACAGCATTGTGGGGAACACACCACCTCCTCAATTTCTGCCTGTCACTTTGCTGTTAAAGGCACAGAATTCCTGGCTGGAAAAAGGTTGCGGTCCTCCACCTATTTGCCTGTAGTCTCTGAACACAACTCCCCTTATGGGAATTTCCTCTCACAAGCTGGCCTGAAGAAAAAGACTGCAAAATGGAACTGCATTGCAAAATATAAATCTTGTCTATAGCCTGACATCTTGCATGAGCTTCATGTGGAGAAAACGTCAACACCAGGGTGCCTTGGCAAGGTTCAGGACAACAGCTGATTAAACTTACTGACACTGGTATACAACCTACTCAGACGAGGGACAAGAGTAGTATGTGGTGCATAATTATTTCATTATTTATGTGAGATTGAAATGGATGTGTTTCCTAGAGTAAGGGAGATTTCTCTATGGCTGCATTAGTTAACTGTAAAGTCACAAAGGACTGTGAGGACACAAAGGACATTTTCATTTCATTTTCATTTTCATATGAATCTACCTGGGAACTGTAACTTGCTAAGGGTGCTAGGAACTGTAGTTCTGAAGTCAGCACCTTAACAATCTTATCAATTACCAGGATTCTCCATGACTGTTAGTAGAAGACTAATGCTTTTACATGTATAGTGTGGGTGTAACCCTTATCTTTCACATGGATTTTTTTTAATAAATGAGCTGTGAGGAAAAAAATTGACCTCATTGATCAAATTTTTGGCTTGGACACTGGAATGGAGGGCAGGCAGATAAAACTGCTTTGCAGGTTGGATTCAGCCTCCAGTGAGACATCCCCTTTCTAAGCTATTCCTGTCTGATGCAGGATGGAAGCAATCTGTGCCTGCTCTAGCTGATGAGCCAACCTGACAGCCAGCCTACAGAAAGATACTTCTCTTAGTTTTCTATATGGAGTCCCTGCTGTAGCCAAGCTCAAGCCTTTTGCCAGCTTTGGGTTTTGAAGGCTTGCAAGGTGACAGACTTAGCCTGAAGACACGCTACTCAAGTCAGCTCCAATAACCGAAGCGGGACTATAAATAGACCATTATGTCCATTGGCAGGTTTCCATGCTAAGATGCAAGAGATGGTTGTGGGCAAATCAATAGGTGGCACTCTTCCTCAGAATATCTTAACTGTGTAGCACCGTGACAAAGGTATTAAGCTACAAGAAGTTAATTCCAGCCTTTGGAAATAGAACTGTTATGTTTGGTCAGGTAACCTTCTGATCAGAACATCCCTGGTTTGATAAAAACATTAATCTACCCAGGCTGATTCATGTGAATGCAGTAACATTATTGACTTGCCACCTACGAAGGGGACATTATATGTTTTCTGTATGAACATCCTCTTTGTGTAGAAAAATGTATGCCTATCGTAAGTGTCTGAAGTGCAGTGCAAGTGTTTTTCACACTACAACTCTATGGGATCAAGTAGATGCATAGTAGTGGTAGAAAGACTACAGTGGTACCTCGGGTTAAGTACTTAATTCGTTCTGGAGGTCCGTTCTTAACCTGAAACTGTTCTTAACCTGAAGCACCACTTTAGCTAATGGGGCCTCCCGCTGCCATCGCGCCGTCGGAGCACAATTTCTGTTCTCATCCTGAAGCAAGTTCTTAACCCGAGGTACTATTTCTGGGTTAGCGGAGTCTGTAACCTGAAGCGTATGTAACCTGAAGCGTATGTAACCCGAGGTACCACAGTACTCAGGCTGCACTTGATGTTACACTGCCAGGCATATCCTACATGAAGAGTGCTTCTGTCTGTGTGAAACAGACCTTATTTACTTTGCCACTTGTGAATTGCCCCAAAAGAGAAAATGCATTGCCCCCCAAAAGAGGGCACATATTTGCAGTATGTTTGCATGTGCTCATTCATATGTATAAATGTGACCCAGTCAGATGGGCGGGATGTAAGTAATATGTTGTTGTTGTTTAGCATTAATTTATTACCTTCACCCTAAGATTCTGGGGCAGCAGAATTTCGGATACATCACTACTTGATTCCCACTAACAGAAGCATATACTTGTTTCCTCTCCAAATCTGGAAAGGTAAATATAGATTAAGAAAAGATGACCACATTTCAAACACCCTTGTTTCTCCACCCATATGAATGATAGTGTGCAAATTACTGCTGTAAACCCTGTATGGGGTTGTATGCCCTGACCTACAGCTAGAATAGCATTTGTTCATTCATCTTCAGATGGTGGCCAACTTAGCAGTACATTACCCAAACGCAGCAAAATCTGCACTGGTTTTCTAATGCCTTGCAAGCATCATTTGAGATTTTAGGTGTTTACAGGTTTTTACCTAGAAATTTGTTTTATTAGCTACATTACATCCTGATCTTTGCCAGGGCCCAATTTAAAGAGCTAGTTTTAACAGATCAAACCCTAATCAGCTTAGGACCAGATTACCTGAAAGATTGCCCCCTTCTGCATATAACTTCCTGAACATTAAGATCTTTTTTAGATGCTCTGTTCTAGGTTCACATGCCAAGCAAAGTTGAGCAGGTGGATATCAAGAAGAGGGCATTTTCGGTGGTGGCACCTCAACTATGGAGAAACCTCCCCGAAGGTTTGCCTGGCACCTTCTATATGGTATTTTCAGTAACAAGTGAAGTCTTTATGCATTTAAGTTTTTTGTTTTAAAACTGGGCTGGCAAGAATTTTGAGTTGTGCTTATTTTGTTTATTTGGGTTGACTACACAACACGCACAATGCCCTGGTCATAACACAGCCTGCTGGAAGAAAAGCAGTATCACCAATCTGGGAGAGCAATATGTTTTCCTCAATAGCCTAAGCATTCATATGCTACTTTTTTCCTCATTTCATCAATCTGTTCATTGCTTGCACAAATGATACTTCAACCAGAAAAAGAAAAAGAAAACCAAAACGAAGGATTCAGTCTAAAAGGAAAAAGGGGTGGGGGGTAAAACAAACAGATATGTATGAAAAACTTCCCTTCAAGTAAAGCAAATAGCTATTTTAGCTCTTAGAAGCATTGTATTACACATTCCATCATAAGCTTGATTCACTGTGCAAAACAATCATTACTCCTTAGAGAAAGGTGCTAGGAGGTTAGCACCCAGTGGAGATAAAACCCAAGGAATGAATTTATTAGAGATTTCTCCGAGCCTGCATACTGCCACTTTATGGCATGCCTAGTGAATTACACAACAGTGCTGCATTGAACTACCAACTACTCTTTGGTGGAATAAGTATACAATGGTGCAGTTGACCCTGGACTTAATGTTTCTGCAGGGTTCTTTGCATAGTAACGCATACTTCACCTAACTCTAAAATGTGATAAGCCAGACCTGGAGAATTTGGGGGAGCCTCCTGCTCCATCTGCTGAGTGGAGCTCTGGACTTTAGGACAAAAGTCCAGGACTGAAAGTACCATTTAAGTATACCAAAAGCATATAGGCAACCTTGTGGCATAATCAAGAATCATAATGAAAAAGCAATGAAGCAATTTTTGTTGATGCTGTTGTCTGCAGGGTAGCCACGTGGCCAATACAGTGCAAACAACGGCAGTATGGCACAGTAGTTTAATGTGAAAAGTCAAAGTTCTAATATTTCTCTAAGTAAGAACACCCTTTTTAGAAAGTTATTCTTTCAGTGTCATTCTACCTACAAGGTAAGGGACCTGTGTTCAGTAAACCACTCAAAGTGTTCACCTATTAAAAATGAGGCCAGTTACAAAGCATTGCCCTCACCCAGAACACTTGCACTGGATTTTTGAAACAACCAGCAAAAAGATCAAGGAAATGAGGGGTGCCTTTTGACACTGCTAAAAACGTTCATGAAATGCACTCCCCTCCCCATTTGGGCTCTGTCTGAATTAATAGTGATTAATGCAGTTTGGGTGAACTGAAGTACTGTAATAATTAATTAATCTAGCTTGTTGACATTTAGAAGTTATTCTGAATCTATCTTTGTTGAAAGTGATGTTAAAGAGCCTTAACCACTGGCTTTTGTTTTTTTAATAGAAACAGATGAAATCTTTGATTTGTCTCTGGAGTGCAATTTGTGAAGAAAAGCAGACACCCAGGGTTAATAACTGTAACTGCGGTGTCTGGTATTTAAAGAATTGATTTTGAACTATTTTTATTTGACAGCAAACTATAAGAGTGTTCTATTTAAGTTACGCAACACAGTACAAAATGAACTTAAGTCAATGCACTGCTCACGTCTAAGACTTTCACATTTAGTGATAAACACGTAGGCCTTGATCCAGAGATCCTTACCCACCCAGTAGCAGACCGAACATATGTTGGTGCATGTCAGCCGTTACGCCTTGCCAAATGGATGGATGTCAACTTTGGGTGAGAAACAGGGAAGTTGCAAACAGTATTCTGCTCCCACCCAGGACTTTCCCAAGAGGCAACTGACAATCTGGGCAACAGATGTGCTTTTGATTCAGCTCTTGTCAAGCTATGAGTGAACATGTCTTCAGGGATGGCTCAGTCGGTACAGCAGGAGAGTCTTCATCTCAGGATCATAGGTTTGAGCCCCACAACGGACAAAAGATTCTTGCATTGCAGGCATAGCTGTCAAGTGTCCCTTATTTGAAGGGACAGTCCCTTATTCCAGCGCCATGTCCCGCTGCTGTCCCTTATTGATAGATGTCCCTTAAATGATGTCCCTTAAATTTCAAAGGAAGCAGCTCCTCTCCTTCCCTCCCTGCCAGCCAGGGAGGAGGGAGGCTCCAACTGTGTTGCTTGGCTGTGTTGCTCACCCAATAAGAAGTCTAAGAACGACTGGGGGGTGGAGCTTGCATGCCTTGTGTGTGGCTAGTTAATGCAAGCTGAGGGGTTTTTTGAATGCTGGACGCCATTTTGTTGCACGTGCTGCTGCAAACTTTGCAGTGCAAAGCCAGGCTGGGGAGCCATCATAAGTTGAGGCTGCATAGGCCTTGTGGTGCATGTGATTCAGATTCTATTCAGTTGAACCTCTGGTTACAAAGTTGGTTGGACAGTGTTCTCGAAGCTACCAGCATGAGTTTGACCAGACTGCAGGAGGACAGGAAGACTGGAGTGCCTGGAACAGGTGAGGCTGCAGGTCCCTTATTTTGGCTGCTGGTCCCTTATTTTCAAGGCTGCTGGTTCCTTATTTTCAATTCTGTAAGTTGACAGCTATGATTAAAGGGGGTTGGACTACATGATCCTTGTGGTGCCTTCCAACTCCACAATTCTATGATTCTCTATCCAAGCCTGGAAGTTGTCTCCCTTCTCCAAGGAACATGTGTTAAAATCCATGCCTCTGAACAATAAGGGGTTCGCACAGAGAGGCTCTTCCCATCCATTCCATGTATGGACTGCACTTTTTGGTTTACAATGGCCATATTTGTATTTAAGTAATTTTTCCACATGGACTGCAAGAAGATCAAACCTATCCATTCTTAAGAAAATCAGCCCTGAGTGCTCACCGGAAGGACAGATCGTGAAGCTGAGGCTCCAGTAATTTGGCCACCTGGAAAAGACCCTGATGTTGGGAAAGATTGAGGGCACAAGGAGAAGGGGACGACAGAGGACGAGATGGTTGGACAGTGTTCTCGAAGATACAAACATGAGTTTGACCAAACTGCGGGAGGCAGTGAAAGACGGGAGGGCCTGGCGTGCTCTGGTCCAGGGGGTCACGAAGAGTCGGACACGACTAAACGACTAAACAACAACAAATGTTTCCACAATCTTCCTTCGAAACTCTGATCTATAGAATTCTGGGCACTATGGTTTACTAAGGGTTGCTGGGAATTATAACTGTGAGGGGTAAACTGCAGTGCCCAGAATTCTTCAAGGGAGGAAATGTGTTTCAAATGTGCTTTAAAGGTATTGTGTGCATACAGCCTAGAAGTACAATAAAAAAGGGAAGTCCTATTGAGGCCTGCTCTTGCTGAACTATCGCCTGGCAGCAGCTGTTCCATCAGACTGCCTCAATGGGAAAGATAGGAAGCAGGACAATCCAGGGGCAAACGACCTCCATCAGGTGCCTCATGCCCCTGGATTGTTTCTATGCCAGCTGGTCATTATAAGAACTCTTTAAGAATCAGAGCTTGAGTTTATTTTCATCCGCTCTTCCCTCTCTGTCTCCTTTTCCTTGTGTTTCATGCTTTTTAGATTGCAAACCTGCAGGCAAGGGTCACCTTGTTTTAATTGATTGTGTGCAAGCTACCCTTGGAGCCTTTTTGGCTGAAGAATGGGGTACAAATGGTTGAAATAAATAAAAAGTAAGCCAAATACTCCCATGTAAGTATCTACAGAATTGCAGCCACAACTGGAATAAGTCAATGGTGCTTTTTCTGAATAGATATATAAAGGATTGCTCCGTTAAAATATCCTATCTGCAATCGGTTAACTCCTGTAATCATTATATCAGTTTTGGAAAGCGCAATTAGTGAAGCATATATAAATAAAAGAAAACAAATTAAGCCATGTAGAGACCAAAGTAAATGTTAAAATCTTCAATGTAGCAGTTTTAGATTTGATTTTCATTTTATATTATGGAAATTATTTTTAGATTATGTGTTAAATAATTTGCTTAAGCCTGTCAGAATCTGTTCAAACCAGTAAATAATTTTCTTTAAGGGAGTTTGATCTTCATAGATTGAGAACAGATCTTTTCATTTAATAGTGTACCCTTGCTAAGGTTTGGATTTTTATTTTTTTAATAAAGTCTGGTATGTAAAATTAACATCTTGGTGGTTTTATTTATTGCTGGTAAAATTAAAGACAAATCTATTTGCAAAACAGGTCACAAAGATACAATCAAACACTACTTACACTATGTTATGGTGCTTCTTTTTCTTCTCCCTCTTTAGATCTGCTCACATACTTTATTACGCCTCTGCTTCTCAAAAATGCAGCAAATTCTTTGCTGGGGATTTAAATCTCAGCTAAACAAACGTAACTGATGCTGAGCTGACTTAGCAACCCTTGGAGCAGATCACAGCTATTCACCAGTTTAAGCTTGGAATGCAAGACATGCAAGGCTGTGTTTTATTTAATTTAAACACTTCTGCTCCTAATCTGGAACAGAACAAAAAAAAATGCTCCCAGTGGAGAGCTCCTCTGCCAAGCCTCATGCAATTCTCTCTTGGGCACATCTGCCTTCAAGGTAGAAAATCAAAGAGTTGGAAGGTAGGAATGGTGGAATAATGCGATTCAGTTTGCGTGTAAACCCTAAACTATCTATTTTGCATGTTCTGAAACAATATAGAGGACTGAAACACAGATCTCCTTCAAAATTCACACTTAAGACAAATTTAACAATGCAGTTCTCTAAACATTTGAAAAAATGCACCTGGAGTGGGAAATGTGAATATAAATGAATATATTCATGAAATAACATACAAAAATTACATTATATTTGGAGAAAATGCTTGCAAAATGTGTATGTTAGTCTGTTCCACCTTCCGCACACGAGTAACACAAAGGAATAAATTTGTTAACATTTCTTTAAAAATAACACAGCAATTTTGTCCTTTGCAAAAGAATAAAGGCGGCTCAGTTGTCACCAGATGTAATTATATAATGATGCAATGCCTGTTCCCCAACTGCTATGAGACTCGGATACTATGCACAGGGACAGGGAACTTAATGAATCTCAGCTAAGCATCACTAGCTGCCATTGAGCAGCCCAACTTGTGCAAATTAATCCTTTAAATGCCCCTGGACAGGCAGCATATGCCCAGCAAATTGTAACTCACAACTATGTAGCCACTGGACAGGCCATTCCAGCTGCTCCTGGTGACAATGTTGAAAAGGGATCAAGTACATGCCAAACGAAGCAGCCCCAGGAAGGCCTACAGAGGGGTTGGTACCACACGACCTCTGACACCTCTTGCATCTCACTTACTGCAGATTCCTGCATCTTCTGCTGCATGTGAAAGAATCTGGTCTATGTTTGGTAATAGTCATACCAAATCAAGAAATAAACTGACCTGTGAATGGGTACAAAAGCTTGTTTCAATCCATGTAAACCTAAAGTTTTTAGAAGTCCATGAGAAAAATGACAAAGAGGAAGAAGGAGAAATGGAAAATGATATCAGTAGTTCAGAAAATTAGATAGAATAAACTGCATGTATATGTTGAGTTGTATGTATATATTCCTTTTTTTAAAAAAGCACTACTCAAAGGGTAGACCTTCTACGGAGCTTAAATATTGAGGTGGACCTTAACTTTATTTGCTGTTGGTGCTAAGGAGCAAATCTGATTATTATTTATGTTGATGGTTTTGTGGGGTCAGAAATGATTATTGATCCTGTTTTTATATAGAATAACCAGCTACGATATATTCACTTCTGTATAAATTGTGCTTGCTAAATGTAATGCTGTCTCTGTTTCCCTGTTGGAGAATCTATCAAGAGTGTTATGCTAAGGAAAGCAGTTTGCAGTCAATCAATCTGGTCTTTTGAAGTTGAATCTCTCCTTTGTCTTCTTATTCAGCTCAATAAAATTGTCTTGGATTCTCTGTTTTTGGCATTTATTGACTTTCTATGGCAAAGACAGTTCAGGGTTTGAAAGCAGACCCAACAGTTTCTTGTTTCTTCTTCTTTTGTTGCTTTTGAGGGAAAGGGGGATGGTTACCTATTTTATTGCAAGCATAATACTTTTTATCTACACTGTGTTTCACGCAATTTGTAAAACTACTCCTCACTGAACTTTTTTTCAATGTTTCCAAAATTTCCATTTTTTTCTGGAAAAAAACAGGAGGAAACGTTTTTTCCTCATAATTTCAACATTTCTGGAAATTTCACATCTCTAGTTGGTAGTCTGGGACATAGCAGGGATGGGCAAATAAAACAGTTTGGTTTCCTCTCAATTCTGGCACATAAGTTCTTATGAAAACCTATCAGCATTTTAGTGTCAATTTCTTTCAATATACATATTTTTGTATGCAATTTTGCCTAAGGCACTTTTTTGCAAAATTTTCCCCTAATGTAATGCATTTTTCCACCAATATGTACACTTTTGTACACAATCCCTTTCTTCAAATGACTTTTAGGGTATGGAAGAGATGGTGTTCACACTTAGCTCTGCCTACATCCCCTTTAATTCCTATATTGAACCACCCATCCTTCTGCCTTACAGATAAATATGTACAATATAAACTATGGAAGGCATAGTTGATATAGTTTTTCTATAGGGCATGGGTGGGCAAACTAAGGCCCGAGGGCGAGATCCGGCCCGGGAATCAGTGTGTTTTTACATGAGTAGAATGTGTGCTTTTATTTAAAATGCAATCTGGGTTATTTGTGGGGCATAGGAATTTGTTCATTATTTTTAAAAAATAGCCCTGCACCCCACAAGGTCTGAGGGACAGTGGACTGGCCCCCTGCTGAAAACCCTGGTGTAGGGTTTTATCTGGGTTTCTTTTTTTCATTCAGATTAAAGCAGCAGGCAATTCAAAAACATTCATAACATCACTTGGGAAACAATATCCCATATCTATATAGAATCTGGACTGCAGTGTCACAAATCAAGGAGAATCAAATGGTTTCCACTACAGTACATGGTGTGTCATCTAGCTTTGCAATTATTCGCCGTAACCCTGGAGCAAGATTCTCAGATACTACAGAAGACCACAAATTTAAAACAGTGAAGCATTGGGACTCCTGATGGGGCTGAACAAGAATGAACAGCACATGTTTTATATCTCTCTGATAGTTTGCATGAGCCTTGCAGTGGCTACATTCTTCCTTCTCTGTGCCAGAGCATCTGATTTGCTTGAAGAAGATCCTGGCTCAATGACTGTAACTTCCAGGTAGGGTTGGACCATCCCCTGTCTGAAACCCTGGAGAGCTGCTACCAGTCACCTTAGATAATACTGAGCTAGATGGATCAATGATAAGTGTGAAGCAGGCAGCTTCTTATGCTCCTATGAGTAATTCCTACTGAACCAAACACAAGTGGCAGGTCCCACCGTAGGAGAATGCTGCTCATCTAACACTTTTTTTTGAGTGAGCTCTTCCAACTGCATTTATTACAAATATTTCATTTTAGTTGTAGCCAAGACTGTGTCCTGCACTGAAAGAAATACTGTTTTCTCTATTTCTTTTTAATGCCATCTCAGCTTACTTTTCACACGGGCAGTTAACTTTCATATAATTCATCGTTAGAACGTGGCCGCAGAAATCTCTGCAGCCCCTAACCATTACAAAAAGAATGGATTATATACTTTCGGGTGTTTTTTCTTTAGCTTTTCCGTTATCTGAAGAACTCTGCCATCTCACTGGCACCATTAAATCTTTAGAAGACATCTGAAGGCAGCCCTGTATTGGGAAGTTTTAAATGTTTGATATTTCATTATATATGTGTTGGAGCTGCCCAGAGTGGCTGGGGCAACCCAGCCAGATGGACGGGTCATAAATAATAAAATGATTATGATGATTAAGCTGACGATGGACTAGAAATGATGTGAAATAAGTTTATTACCACAAATAATCAGTACCCATTAAATGTTAGTCTATTTTATAAAATATGCATATTTAAAGACTAGGGGTACAAAGCTATGCACACTAACCTGGAACATGGAAGGAAACCCCATTGAAAACAACTGGGTTAGTTTTTTTAAAATGTACAGAAATATGCCGCACATTTCAACATGTTCAATGGGGTTTACTTGCAGGTCAGCTTGCGAAGGATTGTAGCCCAGCGGCCACTCCCAATCACTAGTCTAGCTGCCACATTCTGGATTAGTTGTAGTTTCTGAGTCACCTTCAAAAGTAGCTCCATGCAGAACGTATTGCAATAGCCCAAGCAGGAGGTAACCAGCGCGAGTACCACTCTAGCGGGACAGTTTGTGGGCAGGTAGGGTCTCAGCTGGCATACCAGATGGAGTTGGTAGACAGCTGCCCTGGATACAGAATTGACCTGTGCCTCCATGGACAGCTGTGAGTCCAAAATGACTCCCAAGCTACACACCTGGTCCTTCAGGGGCAGTTACCCTATTCAGAACCAGGGGGTCCCCCACACTCACCTACCTTGTCCCCCCAAAACAGTACTTCTGCCTTGTTTGGATTATTAAATCTATTCAATGTGCCCCTTTAATTGACTTTCCAAGTAGCTTTGAGAGGATGGTAACACTGGGTTTACCATGCAGCTTGAGATTGCCTCTACGCATAGTAAGATTTTAAGTAGTTCTCATGTGGTTAGCAGCTGTCTGAATACACCCAAAGCCAATATATACTTTTCATTAACTCCATTGGACTTTGGAGCATGGCCTAAATGACACTCAATTGTAATGATGAGAGATTCCAATTCATTCCCCTTTTCTGTATTCATTGTGCAAAGTGCTTCTGTCAGGACAATTCATTTACAGAAACAATGGGTGGAAATCAACAGCAAACCAACGAGCAAAAAACACTCATTCAATTTTCTTCCTTCAATTCTGCATTTTAAAAGTGAAGTTCTTAAAAAGAATAGATGATTATCTCTACAAAATGTCAGTTTTCTTGCAAGACATGAAAACAGTAATAAAGGATCAACATCCAAATGACTGATGTGTGAATTTTAGAGACTGCAGTAATCACTTGCAACCAACGTAAATTACAGTGGCGGCAATTTATCATCCATTAATATGCACTGCTCTTTGAAATGATATGAGAAAAAGAGCTGAAACATTGGTATCAGTACTACAGCTACTGAGGATCTTTACTGAATTACTTTTAGAAGAGATTGCAACTAAGGATATCTCCAGACTCACTATTTTGCAGGAGGCACTCAAGTACAGCACATACAAAATGTAAGCTCATGCAACTGAGGTGGATTAACCATTTTCTCACCCTAGTCCAACAAATCCACTCATTTTCTTGACTTACTGCAGTGAGGAAAGTAATGAGGAAATGCACTGAAAAGTGTACAATGAATCAATGGGAAGACATGTAAACACTCTGCAACCAAATCAGGATGAATGTTCACTGCAGTTTAACTTCCTTACAAACAAATCAGAGTAAGTGGGGATTAATACCTGGGCCAATGAAACTGTATCTTGCAAGCTTTTATAGTTGCAAAGAGTCCTGTTCTTCAAGATTGAAAGGCCAAACATCACCATTCACTTCTCAGTGGTCAGAAGATCTCACTGCCCTTTCTATGTTTGAGTATGTATATCTTAAATTGCCAATCTCATTTCGATATCTATTTGAGCATATGGACAATTTATATGAATTACCGTATTTTTTGCTCTATAAGACTCACTTTTTCCCTCCTAAAAAGTAAGGGGAAATGTGTGTGCGTCTTATGGAGCGAATGCAGGCTGCGCAGCTATCCCAGAAGCCAGAACAGCTTTTGCTGTGCAGCGATCCCTCTTGATGTTCTGGCTTCTGGGATTCAGAATATTTTTTTTCTTGTTTTCCTCCTCCAAAAACTAGGTGCGTCTTATGGTCTGGTGAGCGAAAAATGCGGTATATACATTAAAGTCAGGCCTGATGGGTTGTCTTTATCGTTAATGTGAGCTGTTTCTTTGTTTTTGTTCTTTTTGCATTAAAAAATTTATTTTTAAAATATAATAACAATATTGCACTTGGCACTACATTTTTTCTAGGTTATAGGAAATGGCTGATTACACTTTTAGAAGATGTCCATTTCCCCGTTGTCTACCTTGGGTCCTTATAAGAGAAAAACAGACCATTGCTAAAGGAAAGAATAATATACCTGGCAGTTCTTCTGTCTGTCCTTGAAATTGTCTTGTGAATCTAAACCCCATGACTAATAGTAGTAATGCTAGGAAAAGAAATCTCTGTCCAGGAACTAAAAAATATAATAAAAGGTAATGGGAATGGTGTTCAAGACTTATTGTCCACTTTTGTTAACAATACTGGCCTTAATAAGTCACTGATGTGATTAATCATCAAGCGGTTCCTTGTATCCGTGTTGTGTACTGTTTGTGATGGAAAGGCCACACAATCACCAACTCCCCCATAATTATTTCTGGCCCTAGGCATTATTGCTCAGTGATCATAAAATGTACTAAAAACTGCCACCCTTGAGAAAGTGAAAGACTCTGGTCAGTGCTTCCTTACCGATAAGAAAGCTCAGTCCTATAGGTCACAAGTCAATAATTCCACAATAAAAGGGCATTCATACAATCAGTTCAAAAAATACAGGTGTTAATGCTGGGCTGAATTTGTTAAGCAACTAGCAAACATGACACTCATGACTATCATGTAGTTTGCACATCTGACCTTATTAAAAAAACATCCAGAACTAACAAATTTTGCAGCTTACGGGAACATGTGCAATAAAACAGGATGTCATCACTGGGGCATCTTGAAATTATGGAATGCTGTTTCCATCATTTCCCACAACTGAATAGATGATGTAAACAGATGTTAAGGTTCAAAGCCAATACTGATTGGGTTTGTAGCAAGAAGCTAAAAATTATTTCTCCTAGGTTTCAGTCAAAGATTAAATTATTCAGATACTTATGCATACTCACATAGTTGATGAGATTCATGCAGTGGCATAGAGAGCAGCAAAAGAAAAACTTTGCCTTTGCATAATATTAACACAAGCAGAATGATAATTCAAGATTGAAGGAACTGAGTGACAAAGAATTATGAATTAAAGCACTGGATGTAAACTTTCACAGTCCAAGCCAGATTTGTATTTTTCTAAGGTGTAACATCTAGAGCTTTGCCTTCCCTCTGCAACAGTTTAAGTTACTATGTATTATTGATTTGAGAGAGAATGGGCAGTAGTTTTGTTCTTGAGAAAGTAGTTGTGAAGTGCTTGCTAGTCACTGCACCACTTATGAGGTTCAGCCTTACACATTCAGCCGATGTTGAAAGCCTAACTGCTCCTGGAAACTGGTGATGTCCAGGAGAGCTTTGCAATAAATCCATCCATCTGGTAGGAAGACTATGGCAGTCTCTGTCACATTCATAACTGTGACTACCATTTATTGCCAAGCTTTAACTAATGCACTATAGATTTCCCATTACAGCCTCATGCATCCTTAGAATATCCCAGTGTAGTCACTACTCCCTTCAGAAAATCAGAATCGCATCAGTCAATAATTCTTAAATGGAAGATGAAAGAAGTCCAAGGGTCCTAAGAAAACGTTTGACTCGATCCCAATGCATCTGGAGTCATTATTCAGTTCACATTTAAAAGTAAACCTCCTGAATCCAAACTTTCTGAAACTATACACAATCAAATAAACAGACATCTTTTGACATCCACACTTTTCCAAATTCTGCAATGCAGCTATCCAGCCAAGTAACGCATACAAAAATGCATATACCACAATAAAATATATATATTACTGACAATAACATGCAAAAATGCATTTAATTAAGGGAAATCATTTTGCAAAAATGTGTACAGGCAACTCCCCATTTACACGGGGGTTACGTTTTGAGGTCCCGCAGTTTAAGTGAAACTGCATATATTTGAAACACCATTGGAAAAGCCGACAAACACCCGCTAAACCTCTGGAGACCCTTGAAAAACACTTTTTAAAAACCAGCAGGGCTCCTGGGATTGCACTTGCAAAGGCTCATGGGATTGCTAGGCACTGTTTTCATGCCTTTTTTGTCCTTTCTGGGCTCTTTTAGGGCCATTTTAAAAGTCACTTCCAGGGTCAGCGCAGTCACATGTAAACTGGACGTGCACAAATTTGTTGCTACCTCTATATTAGGAGAAAGTCATACTAAAATGCTGACGAATTTTCATGAGGATTTCATTTGTAAGAAATGCAAGTTGATACAGAACTGTGAAGAACTGAATTTAAGACTGGATAAACAAGAAAGGGAGAGAAACCCGAATTGACAGATTCAGCCACTCATGCTTAGAAATAGCTGCCACGGCAGTGTGCATAAAACTGTAGCCTTTGACTCTTCCTTAGGGAACTACAAAACATCGATTTTTAAGACATATTATAGACTCTTCCTCAAGGAACTCTTTTAAATCTTTTACAAACATGCTGGATTAAAACAATAAATTATTAACTAGCACCTTTTGGACTTTTGCTCCCCTTTTATTCAAGAGTCATCACAGACAATAACTCACTCCCATCTCTGGTGTTTTCCCCTCTTAAATGTCTTTTAAGGATACTTTGCAGCTTCCATTCTTGGAAGAATTGTAGGCAGCAGTTCAAGCTAACATGCTCATTCTGGTACCAGGTCTGACCATTAGTAATGCTGCACTAGACAGGCTTTTCCTGGTAAAACATGCCCACTACGATCCTGCACTTAGAAACCGCCTTCATTTCCCCCTGCCACTGGATGAGGTGCCCTATCCACTTCCATATAACCCATGAATCAGCTGTTTACTAGCTTGGGCAGGCTATTTGTAGTCAGAAAGAAATGGTGGCAAGCATTACATTATCTTTATGTTGATGTTTTTCAACTCTTCTTGCACCATAAAATGCCTTGGTCATTTAGTTATAGCACTCCATAATAAATCACCCAAGTGTTGCCAGTCTGCATGCACTATTAATTCTTTGGCAAGAGGTAAGCAAACTGAAAATTAAACTGAATTAGGCTGCTGTTTCATTTTTAGAAAATCTAAATCTAAAAACAGCTGTGGGGACTTAATGAACAAATTACATTGATTTTAGAACCGTATACTGTGCCCACATACCGAAAGGAGGGGAGGGAACCCTAACAAGGTTGTAATTTAGGTGGGGGAGGGACACCTATAGAGAGATTATGGGCTCTTCTTTTTTCCATGTCTCATGCTTTCTGTCAGATCCTGGGAAGGTTATCTGGGCATCTGTCAGGGCTAGATTCTAATGACTTTACTGAGCTGGTACAGAAGAAACCTGCCCAGTCGTGCTCACCAACATTAAACAAGACATTAGAAACCATTCATCTGGTCAGGTTGTAAAAAATCTGTCTGTCTACATCAAACTGTAATGCAGGGTAATGTGTCACCAATGGAATAACTAGAGTAGAGTTCAACATGATTAGTTAGGGAAGATGGCTCAGTGGCTAAGGAGTGGATGCAGAAAATACTGGGCACCCCTAGGCTGAAATCCTTGTTCACTACAAAATTTCCTCTTCTCAAACCTTAGGCATGATTACAAAAGGTATACTTGATTATTTTTTAAAAAAATTTAAAAATCCTGTAGTTTAAGATCAAACTTAAAGTATTTCATGTTGGCTTAAGCTCCGCAAAGCCAGAAAATTAGAAGCCAAGGCTGACGTCTTAACATACATGCCCTATGATCAGTCATGTTGTGGAATGTCACAAAGTACGCTTGCTTACAACTTATCCTACATACAACTGCACTGTCCATTGGTCTTTTACATCCCGAATCCTAATGGAGAAGACAGAGTGCCTGAGACCAGCAGAAATGGACCACATTGCCTTGGTCCTCTCCTGCACTCCTCTTGGTTGACCCATGCCATTTGCTGCTTACAACAGGAGCTGGCAGGATGAACTGAAAATTGGGAGGTGTGAACCTCTGATGCAACAGGGGTTAGAGTGGTACTGTGGTGCATAGAATCTTAGCAAGTAGGAAGGGACCCCAAGGGTCATCTAGTCCAACCCCATGCAATGCAGTTTGTAGCTGCGTTTCCTAGCACCACTATGACTGCTGGTGGTGCCAGTAAGGAAAGATGTAAAAGCATCTATTTAATAAAGATTACTTTTTATTAAAACCTTTGAATGTGTTTGAACTGTGTTTGAGTACGTCGAGAATGATTTCACTTGACAGCAATGCCCTTAGATTACAGAATCATGGAAGAGTTAGACGGGACCACGAGTCTAGCCCCTGCAGGAATCTTTTGCTCTACGTGGGGCTCAAAGGACGGCCCTGAGATTAAGGGTCTCGTGCTCTACTCAATGAGCTATACAGATTGATCTAAATAGCAAACACCAATTATTTATTTTTTACAATTTACAGTGGTGTAAAATAAAGAGTGTAGGAAATGAAATGATTGTTGCCTTTTCATTGTTTAAGGATGTTTTGTTAAGACTTTTGATTCAACACACTTATTTCAATATACAGTTGTACCTTGGTTTTCAAACTTAATCCGTTCCGGAAGTCCGTTCTTAAACCAAGACGTGCTTTCCCATAGCAGCAGGGGACTCAATTTACAAATGGAACACACTCAACAGGAAGCGAAACATGTTCTGCATGCAAGGCAAAGTTCACAAACCAAAACACCTACTTCTGGGTTTGCAGAGTTCTTAATCCAAGTTGTTCATAAACAAAGTTGTTCTTAAACCAAGGTACCACTATATAAGCGTCAATAGACTGACCTTTTAAACAGGAAGCTACTCTTTATGTTTCTAAGCAATTTTTTACCTTTCAATTAATTCACCAATTTTATAATGGCTCTTAGTACCATTAAATAATACCTTACAGTGGTACCTTGGTTTACAAACTTAATCCGTTCTGGAGTCTGGTCTTAAACCAAAGTAGTCTTAAACCAAGGCATGCTTTCCCATAGAAAGTAATGGAAAACGGATTAATCCGTTCCAGACGATGAAAAACAACGCCTAAAACAGCAATTTTACATACATTTTACTGTCTAACGAGACCATTGATTCATTCATTATAAAATTGGTGTGACTGTTGAGAGTGGGGAAGATAAGGATCTGGCCCACTGGCCTATCCCAGTTATAACATATAGAAGGTTACCATGAAAGAACTTCATTTTTTTAAACTACTCCCCTTAACTAAAGAGGCATTTCCTTAATAGGAGATCCCTCAGAATCATTTATCATCCAATCACACCCACACACTATGACTTAAAGGCTCCTGGGCTTAAAGTGGTTGATGTACTTTACACAGTTAAGATTTTACTACTGGCAGCTCTCATAACAGGTGACTATTTAAAAGTCAAGTGGAATGTGCAGTCTGGGGCTTGTGGGACCTATTTTTGGTGAAGGGTATGCCAGAATCTTGGGATTCATCTCTGCCCTTCAGCCTTAGGCTCAACCCTACACTCTTGGCTTGGGCTGAGAACCTTGCTTCAAAAAGTGTGTGTGTGTGTATGTGTCTTCTGGTTCTAATCCTGCAAGGTTGAGCATGCGGTACTATCTACATCTACATCCTTGGAACAATATGGGACTGAATGGAGTGGTAATTAATTGTCCCTCCTAAGTCATAACGCAGGGATGTGGGTGGCGCTGTGGGTAAAACCTCAGTGCCTAGGACCTGCCGATCGTATGGTCGGCGGTTCGAATCCCCGCGGTGGGGTGAGCTCCCGTCTTTCAGTCCCAGCTCCTGCCCACCTAGCAGTTCGAAAGCACCCCTAAGTGCAAGTAGAATCATAGATCATAGAATCATAGAGTTGGAAGAGACCACAAGGGCCATCGAGTCCAACCCCCTGCCAAGCAGGAAACACCATCCAAGCACTCCTGACATATGGTTGTCAAGCCTCTGCTTAAAGACCTCCAAAGAAGGAGACTCCACCACACTCCTTGGCAGCAAATTCCACTGTCGAGCAGCTCTTACTGTCAGGAAGTTCTTCCTAATGTTTAGGTGGAATCTTCTTTCTTGTAGTTTGGAGCCATTGCTTCGTGTCCGCTTCTCTGGAGCAGCAGAAAACAACCTTTCTCCCTCCTCTATGTGACATCCTTTTATATATTTGAACATGGCTATCATATCACCCCTTAACCTCCTCTTCTCCAGGCTAAACATGCCCAGCTCCCTTAGCCGTTCCTCATAAGGCATCGTTTCCAGGTCTTTGACCATTTTGGTTGCCCTCCTCTGGACACGTTCCAGTTTGTCAGTGTCCTTCTTGAACTGTGGTGCCCAGAACTGGACACAGTACTCCAGGTGAGGTCTGACCAGAGCAGAATACAGTGGCACTATTACTTCCCTTGATCTAGATGCTATACTCCTATTGATGCAGCCCAGAATTGCATTGGCTTTTTTAGCTGCCGCGTCACACTGTTGGCTCATGTCAAGTTTGTGGTCAACCAAGACTCCTAGATCCTTTTCACATGTACTGCTCTCAAGCCAGGTGTCACCCATCTTGTATTTGTGCCTCTCATTTTTTTTGCCCAAGTGCAATACTTTACATTTCTCCCTGTTAAAATTCATCTTGTTTGTTTTGGCCCAGTTCTCTAATCTGTCAAGGTCGTTTTGAAGTGTGATCCTGTCCTCTGGGGTGTTAGCCACACCCCCCCCAGTTTGGTGTCATCTGCAAATTTGATCAGGATGGCCTTGAGTCCATCATCCAAGTCGTTGATAAAGATGTTGAATAAGACCGGGCCCAAGACAGAACCCTGTGGCACCCCACTAGTCACTCTTCTCCAGGATGAAGAGGAACCATTGATGAGCACCCTTTGGGTTCGGTCAGTCAGCCAGTTACAAATCCACTGAGTGGTAGCATAGTCAAGACCGCATTTTACCAGCTTCTTTACAAGACTATCATGGGGCACCTTGTCAAATGCCTTGCTGATAAATAGGTACCGCTTTATAGTAGATAAATAGTAGATAAATAGGTACCGCTTTATAGCGGGAAGGTAAATGGCGTTTCCGTCTGCTGCGCTGGTGCTGGCTCGCCAGAGCAGCTTCGTCATGCTGGCCACGTGACCCGGAAGTGTCTTCGGACAGCGCTGGCTCCCGGCCTCTTAAGTGAGATGAGCGCACAACCCTAGAGTCGGACACGACTGGCCCATACGACTGGCCTTTACCTTTAAGTCATAACAGCTCATTAGGCTGAAAGTCAAAGTATACCCATTTTATCTGTAGCTGAATATGGCATGAGAACTGGGACATTTGAACTCACAATGTTTTTAGACATTAGCCCTCCTTTATCACAGCCCTCCTCTCTGCCATTCAACCAACATGCGGAGGGGAATGCACTACTGCTGCCTGAACTCCTTCCCCAACTTCCATATGCCCAAACACCACCGTGTATTGAGATAAATGCAAAAATGGACCCAGCAATAAAAGGGCCAGAACTCACAACTGGAAACTCTGGCAAAATCACAGTTCCCCATCATGCATAAAATCCTCATGAGAGCACAGTTCTATATGTGTTCTATATAGTCTTTATATTCTGTTGAGGGCCAGCTTATTTGCAGGCAGTATTTCTGGGCTAAAAACCAACAACCTGATTTTATAAACAGCTGAAAAATATTCAACAGGAAACACATCCCCAATGGAATACAAAAAAAAAGAAGAAGTAAAAGTGCTGAGTATTACATTCTAGCATCAACCAGCACTGAAGAACAATAGCAAATTAGCCTTTTGATGTCAAAGTCTCAGAAGCATATGCAAGATCTTATTAGAAATGGTTACAGCTTTATATAAGTGGCCAAAGGTGGAAATGAATAATGAGAGGTTAAACTAAGGATAAAACTGTTTAAAAAACACACACACCAAGGAAAGAGTTCATGCCATTAGTTCTTTTAACATTTCGGTGAATTATGGTCTCATTATATAAACACTTTTTAATTAGAGTCTGTTATATCCCCAACGGGTTTGTTATCCATGTCAGATTTCAGGATATTAGGTATCAAAATGACTAAGAGCTTATGCGACTTGCATGAAATGTGGAAGTGATGTTCCTGCTTCCTCCCTTTAATGATTTCCCTAAATCTGTTCTCTCCTCTGAGTAGCCGCATCAAGGTTACACTGTTGTGCACTCAAATGGGAAAGCTATCAGTTTTAATTTGTAGCCAGTGTACTGCATCAATTTATGAAGTGGCCTGCTCTTTTTAAAGAAATAAATAAATAGAAGCCGGAGATGGCAGCCAAGAAATGTGATTGAAGGCAGCCCTGCTGGGCATTTGCTGGACTGTCTTCCATAGTACCCAAAATAAAGCAGGTAGCTCTAGGCAGTATTTAATGCAAGCAGTACTCACATTAAACACACTGAAATTAACAGACATGGCTAACTTAGGTCCCTTAATTTCAGTGGGTCTACTCTTGAGTAGAACTTTGTTGGATACAATCCTTTGAAGATACCTCATATACCAATACACAGAGTACATTATCCAAGGACCAGTCTCTGTTGTCAGAAGGATGAGCTGGTAAACTTCTTGTAGCGATGCTATTTCTATTTTATTTTTTTATATCCCACCTTTCTCTCAAGGTGTTTATGCAGTATACATGATTCCTCTTCCTTTATCCTCACAGCAACCTAGGCTATTTTGAGAGAAATTGGCTGGCCCTAGGTCATCCAGCAAGCTTCGTGACTGAGTAGGAATCAGTACCTGGATCTCCCTCATCCTAGTTCAACACTTCAACCATTAAACCACATGGATATGGATAGGGACTGGATTTGGGATTCGTAGTCCTTTGGATCCAAAAATCTGTGGCTCAAATGGAGCCAAAATTGTGTTCCCCAACTTGCCATCAAAAGCAGAGGCCTCCTATAAACCCCAAATCAAAAATTGCCCAACAGCACCACTGTTCTCAAGGACCTCTTGCAAAAAATGTTTCCTCCTGCATGCTGAAGTACTGTCTCTGCTTGCCTCCCTCCCACAACTGATACCATTAACGGGAAAGCTCATGTTACATGTGTATGTGGCAGTTTGGCCCTGAGAGGGTAAAATAATGCTCTGCTGGGTTCTATTAAAAAATGGAAGAGTAGGGGAAAGATGAGCTGTCAGCCTAAGCCACTTATTTGAAAGTATGTTCCACTGAAATGCAGACAGTTTAGGACCACATAAATATGTTTAGAATTGTGGTGCAACACCATGTTCTTTGCCAAGGATATATAGCTGAACAAAATGTGCTGGTTTCTCATCAGTGAGCTGCAGTAAATTTTCATTCTTTTACAGGACACAAGGAGTTCAAAGAGACAGAAGATCCAGATTAAAACAAAGCAGGATAAAGCCACAGCAATCACCAGACAGTGAAGCCTAATTAGCCAGAGAGACTGCAAGAGAATAATTTTGCCATCCCTAAAAGAAAATGAAAAACAGGTGCCAAACACTAGCTGAGAAAACACAATAGTGATAAATGCAAGTGAAGGAGTGAGGGAGTGGAAGGTTTTTAAGGAAAGAAATTACTCAAATCTGGTTTGGCTTCTTCTGAGAGAGAAATGGAATGAGAGCAGTTGAGAACCTTCTTTGCAATCTCCCCAGAAATACATCAATATCATTCTGAAACCTACAGCACTGTTACAATTACACTACTGAGAAAAAAGAGAGCAAGTATGACAGTATGCAGACTGGAGGTGGACAAATGTTGTCCCCATCTTCAAAAATGTGTGACAAGAAGACCCAGGTAACTACCGACCAGTCAGCTTGATGTCTATACCAGGAAAGATCCTAGAACACATAATTAAACAGTTGGTCTGTGTGCACTTAAAAAAGGATGCTGTGATTATAAAGACCCAGCATGTGTTTCTCAAAAACAAGTCATGCCATTTCTTTCTTTTTTAAAAAATGCGAGATACAAGCTTGATGGATCAGAGGAATACTGTGGACACAGTATATCTTGATTTCAGTAAGGCTTTTGACAAGGTCCTTTGGGGACAAGTTGGTAAAATGTGGGTTGGAAGAGGTAACTGTAAGGTGGATTTGTAGCTAGTTGACTCACTAATGATTCACTAATGTTCACTAATGGTTCCTCATCATCCTGGAACAAGTAGGGTGCTGCAGATTCTGCCCTGGGCCCATTGTTGTTCAACATCTTTATAAGCAACTTGAATGAAGGAATTGAGAGGATTCTCATCCAATTTGCAGATGACACCGAACTGGGAGGAACAGCTAACACCACAGAAGACAGAATCAGAATTCAAGATGACCTTAACAGATCGGAGAACTGGGCCCAAACTAACAAAATTAATTTCATTAGGACAAATGTATGGTTCTACACTGAGGCAGGAAGAACCATCTGCACAAATATAAGATGGGGACACATGTGAAAAGGATCTAGGGGTCTTCGTAGACCACAAGAGTAATATGAGTTAATAGTGTGATGAAGCAGCAAAAAAAATCTAATGCTATTCTAGGTTGCATCAATAGAAGTATAGTATCCAGATCAAGGTTGTACCACACTTGGAATACTGAGTCCAGTTCCGGGCACCACAATTTAAGAAGTATATTGACAAGCTAGAATCTGTGAAGGCAACCAAGACGATCAAGGAAACCAAGCCTTATGAGGAACAGTTGAGGGAGTTGGGGATGTTTAGTCTTAAAAAGAGGAGACAGAGATGATATGATAGCCATCTTCAGATATCTCAAGGGCTGTCACATGGAAGATGGAGCAAGCTTGTTTTCTCCTGCTATGCAGGGTGACAAGGAAGAAGATTCCTACTAAACATCAGGAAGAACTTTCTGACAGTAAAATCTGTTTGGCAGTGGAACAGACTCTTTCGGAAGATAGTGGTCTCTCCTTCCTTGGAGGTTTTTAAACAGGGATTGGATGGCCATCTGTCATGGATGCTTTAGTTGAAATTCCTGCATTGTAGGGGGTTGGACTAGATGACGCTTTGGGACCCTTCCCACTCTATAATTCTATGATTCTATGTTTTACTGGATTATACCCTGCAAAGTGAATGAGAGTTAGTAACTGCTGATCTAGATTCTGTATCCAGCCTCGCTAAGGGTGTGGTTTGTTTTCTCATTGTTAAGTCAATTTTCTCCCCACTGTTAAAGCCATTTTCTTAAAAGTGAGATTCTGTTGTTTACAGTGGGGTAAACTCTCCATCCTCTCTCATTCACAATTATCTGTTCCTTGCCTAGGAGATTGAAGGAAGAAAGATAAAAACTAGTTTAGTTAGACAAGAGAAGGGAGATCCAATTTATATCCTATTGCTCACTGTTATCCCCTCTTACCCATACCAGACAGAATTACACACAGGAAAGAGAGTTGAGGAGAGCAGCAACTTGAGTGATAGTAGGTAATCTGCTTTTGACTTGTCTCCTCAAGAGCCATCCCACCCACCCAGACTCAAAAGTTGCCTACTATGGATGTAGAAGCTTAACTTCCTAATGGAAGGGCCAAGGGCCACAACAGAATGTGAGGTGGAGGGATCGAATCTGTAGCTGCTTATAAGCCACATTGTTTATAAGTCGTTTATATCACAAGCAGTACAAAGGCAAGTGGAGAGACAAAGGTCAGTCAATGAGAACTTTCCACTTCAACAAGATGCCTACTGTGTGTTTCAATCAGAAAATACAATGGACAAAATTAGAGAGGTGAACAGTACAAGGTGACTGACTGACTCTATAGTTATTCTTAGCTTGGCTTAAAAATAAATAAATCTCCACACAACACTCTCTCTTGAAAACTTGCAGGATGGAAAAGGTAATGCAGTGAAAAGCTAAACCCATAAAAAACAAATATAGACCATTTAAGTGTGTGTGTGTGTGTGTGTGTACACATGTGCTATAGGTGGTGGAGAAATCTGGTTTGGTCTGCATCCCCTACATAACTCCAACTTCCCAAAAACAATGCATGAACTGAAACACAGGTATCCTACAAATTTGGCAGCTGCTGCAAAAAGATGGAAGGCAGCCAGGCCAGGAACAGAATGGGCTTAACATAGCCCTTCTGGTTCCACCCCCACAAAGCATCTTTGTGGCAGCATGCCCTGCTTCTTTCCTGGTCCAGGTACAACATCACCACACACCTAAACCCTGCCAGATGTGGGTGGGTATATTAACTTCTGAAAGTGATGATGTAAACCTGCAGACTTACTTGGCCAGCAGGCCTAATAAAGTACAACAGGTCACATACCGTATTTTTCGCCCTATAGGACGCACCGGCCCATAGGACGCACCTAGGGTTTTTTTTGGGGGGGGGAATAAAGAAAAAAAATTATTCCCCCCCCCCAGCCGCGGCTTCAGCGCACCCCGCGCTCCGGGCAGCAGGCTGCTATCCGCAGCCTAGGGAGCCCTGCGGGAACTCCTGCGGGCTCCCCAGGCTTGCTGATAGCTTCCTGAAGCCTGGAGAGCGAGAGGGGTCGGTGCGCACCGACCCCTCTCGCTCTCCAAGCTTCAGCGAAAGCCTGCATTCGCCCCATAGGATGCACACAGATTTCCCCTTCATTTTTGGAGATGAAAAAGTGCGTCCTATAGGGTGAAAAATACGGTACTCTCTTCCTTCAATGGTGTAACAATCCACACTCATCCTTTTCACCCCAGATATAAGAGAAACAAGAAATGAGCAATTGGTCAAGTCTGATTTGTTCAGAAATAAATGAATGCTGATCTCTACATGGACCACCCATCAGCCTGGTTGCGGGAGGCTTGTTGATGCCCTTATGGTCCTCCAGACCTTCCTGCTCAAAGTGGAAAGGTCAGGGGTGAAGCTTTTTACATGACCAGACATTGATAAATGCCTGAAGAGTCTTCCTGTTTATTAAGGAATGGCTGGTGTAAGACTTTAGAGATCACCATAATACGCAAATTGATATTATATGAAGAAATAGACTTCCTTCATCACTTTCAGTGTTAAGTGGACTTGTTGTTTGTTTTAAACTGGTGGAATATAATGTGAAACTGCACTTCACTTAACAGAAATTTGCTTTTGTAAAATCATTAAACATATATACATATATATATATATATATCTTACGCATGCAGAAAAGGTTCCTCTTTAGACAGAAACACACAGCCAGGCTTGCCCGTTTTATTTCCCTATTCCCAAAGAATTCCTGGACATGAAGGCCTCCCCATTTGCCTTAATGAATTTCCTACATGCAAAGAGAGCATCTCTCCCCCACCCCCCGTGCTACTGGAATAAATGGGGGGGATGATAAATGATCTTTGTGTGCGCACCAGAGCACTAATGCCTACAGCAGATTGCGGGTAAGAATGTAACAATATACCTCGGTGAAATATTAATTATCGCTAATTTCCTGTAACCACGTTTGAGCTCATCAAGATTAACCTAGATAGGATTTATATTACATCTGTCTACAGTTTGCTTAATTCACTGGAGTCCCTAGTTGCAATCTTGCATTAATTAAGAGACAGCATTTTTAAAACATCACAAGGATTGTGGTTGGAACAGTATTTGCCAGATTTTTTTTTTAATTATGTGAATAAATTGTACTTTTTGGTTAACTAGTGAAAAATTCCATTTACTAGATTACAGTATCACTTTTGAGAGCTAAAGGAAAATGCTTAAATCACAATCTGGTCAAAAGGTAAATGCCTTTTTCTACTGATTCTAGCTGAAGAGCTTTAAGCATGTGCTTACCTTTCCTACTGCAGTCAGCATAACCTCAGATTACTTACGGTAACTCAGGCTAGACTTGTGTCCTTTCATTTATGATAGCAAAAAGACCTCTATTGGTTTTAGGTGTTTATAAAAGGTTACATTTTAGACAGTTATAATTGGAGGCAAAGGTTAACATTTCCACAGCTCACAGGTGTAAGAATAAATTAGAGGGGGGGGGAAAGGCAGAGAGAAATTTTAGATATAAAACATGGATATTTAAAAAATATTAGCTACCATCTCTATAATATCAGGGACATAAGTTTAAAGAATTGTGTATAAAGTTGTACCTCGGGTTACATACGCTTCAGGTTACATGCGCTTCAGGTTACAGACTTCGCTAACCTAGAAATAGTGCTTCAGGTTAAGAACTTTGCTTCAGGATAAGAACAGAAATCATGCTCTGGAGGCGTGGCGGCAGCAGGATGCCCCATTAGCTAAAGTGGTGCTTCAGGTTAAGAACAGTTTCAGGTTAAGAACGGACCTCCGGAATGAATTAAGTACTTCACCCGAGGTACCACTGTAATGCACATGCTTCCCATCAACACTGCCTCTTTAGAACAAGTCTTGCTGATAATAAAAAGAAGGTCATGGTGACATTGTTCTAGCTATAGCTCACCTTTATAGGCAGATAGAAAAGTAGACAAGCTCTTTCTGAGTGTTGCATTGTAACAAGATAAACTTTTCTCCTACTGTCACTCACCCTGGTATTATCCTGGCCCGCATTTCTTTAATTGCTTGGAGATTTAAACTTTTCTCTTCAGGCAGAGTATTCTGGGTGTTTCTTGCTGACTGTCCTAGGTCATTCACTGGTGCTTGTAACTGAAGTTTTGCCAATGGAGAGAACACCAACTGTTCTGCTGTTTACATCAGGGATAGACAACAAGATATCCTCCAGATGTCACTGGGCTGTCATCATCCCTGACCGCTGGCCATACTGGCTGAACCTTATTTATTTATTATTTAATTTATATACCGCCCTATACCTGGAGGTCTCAGGGTGGTTCACAGAATGGGAACTGGATGTCCAACAATATCTGGAAGGTGCTGTTTTGGCTGCCCCTGGTGTATATCATCACTGTATATATGGATTAAGAAACATACATCAAAAATCTCTGGTTTTCTAAGTAGCTTAAAGCCTGGTCCTATACGTCTCTACTTGCAAGTAAGTCCCTTCTAATTTTAGTGTTCCATTCTTCACAGAAACAAACTTGCCTTTGTCTACAGGACCCAAAATTAAAGCAGAGCAGTTCAGAGACAGAGCAAATCCCAAACAAGGTTTACCCATAGGTCTTCCGTATATGAAAACCCAGTGATTAAATTCTCAAGGCTCTGAGCTTTATCTGTAGCTTTTTCCCTTTCATCAGTTTCTTGAGGCCAATATGCCTTATATTAGTAAAATAGCTACATGAGAGTTAAAGCACAAAACATTTCATATCACACACTGGCTTTGTTGATAAATCCGTACAGTAACATCTGCTTTGGGAACATTGGAACTTCCGAAATGAAGCCCTTCATGATTTGTCTTATGAAGGATTAATGACTTCTTCCAACTTATCCTCATGAGACAAGAGGGAAGTGAGAGGTGTGCATGCACATATGTAGTGGAGAAAAGAGAGAAAACATCTTAGTTGCTATCTCAATCACTTCACTTCAGGCATCACGTTCTGCAAAAAAGCCAAACTTACCACTAGGGATGCAGGAGTGAAGAGGCTAAATTATGAAAGACACTCTGGCTGCTACTGTTTAAAGAAGAAAGATTATGGCGAGACCACTTCCAATTACGCAAGATATACATCAAGACAAATGACATAATGTGAGCCACACTCTGCATTGACGCTCTGGGGCCTATTGGTTGGTATTTTTTAATGAAGGGTGGCCAATGGTCAGGAAACAGCTGGAGCTCTCTTTAGTGTTGTGGATCGGAGAAGAACAGGAGCATTTTTAAAATGAGGTGAGGATGAGGGACAGAGATATGAAGGGAAAGGGGCTCCCTTAGGGGTGCTGGGGTGGCTCCTCAGGGATCTGACATGGGGATTTGCTGATGGTAGGAATGCTACGCTCAACTTGCACATTTGCAAATAAACTAAAATATTGAAAAACACTGTAAGAGGTTTCTCCTTCCAACGGAAGTCAGACTTCACTAAGCCCTGCCCAGAGCTGGTGACAAGAGCTTGCATGGTCAAGCATCTGCTGAGGGACCCCCACCCCAACACTGGCAAGAGACTCCTGGAACTGCTGCAGCGAGAAAGTAGATTTACTGACAGAGGGTGCTCACTGACAGTATCTTGCCCAAGGGGAGGGGGGAGCTCAAAAACCTGCAGCTTACACAGCCCTTGGACCTTCTCACCATGCAGGAAAGAATTTTTCTGATAATTCATTTAATTATTTATGTGTATAGCTCCTGCAATATACATGACACTTGATAGAATAACATACGGAAGAAAATGCGGGTGGGCGGAGGAGACAAGTTCCTGTCTGGATAGGCTCACAAGCTAAATTTTAGGGGAGGGTGATACAGAATAGGGAAGGGCAAGCTAGGAAAGGGAGGGGGGAGAGAGATGCAAAAGGGGAACAGGGTGGTTATAGCCAACTGAAATCAAACATCACGCCTAAGTATCATTGAACATATCTTATCACTGCCTTAAAATGCAGCTAGGCCAGGGTGGTCTAATCTGCGGCCAGAGGGCAACCATCCTGTGAATATCTGCAACATATATTTCTACTATTCTTGTATATCTTAACCCTCAGTCAATATGGTGTCAGTGAGACACCATTGATACAGTATTTTATGAAGATTTCCCTTCATGAACAAGAAGCTCTGGAAAGTGCTATACAGAATAGTAAAGTATTGTTTTAAAGTAGACACTGTTCAGTGTTTTCAAAACATACATTTTATATCATCCAATAAACAGTGTCTCAATCTGAGTCCTAAATTATCACTGCAATACATTTTGGGTCTGGTTTTTTTTAATAAAAAAAAAATCTTAAGCACTAACAGTACGAAAGACTATCCTCACCACTTTTCAACAGCTGCACTTCAATGCTGTTAAGTGACTGCATAAAACCCAGAAGAGCCAGGCAATGGAGTAACAGCTATTCTCAATTGTCTCGTACACAGTATCATCTCTTCCACAGTGAACTGAATTTAAAGCACCACCATTTGGCCTGAGTACATGCCAACTTCAGGAAAATGCAAGTACTGTGTTTATTTCTAGACTCTCAGCAAATCTTCCAGAATCAATGGGTAATTCTAAAAAGATGCTGGTGAAAGCATTTTGTACTTATTCCAGCAACATTTCTTTATTATTGTCCTCATTGTGCAAGCCCATAGTCTGGAGATAGGATGCTTTATGTGCCACAAGCTATGCATCTCCATTTATATGAGACCAGGGACACTGGGGGATGTTCGATTCAGGGAGAATGATTCAAGGAGGGCACAAGCAGGGAACCAACTGTGTGCCCTCTTAACCAGGAAGAGTCAGGTCATGAAAAACACAAATTCTCTCACATTGCCCCTGACTTTTCAGGTGCTTCATGGTTGCTGGCCCAAGGCATTACACTGTTGAGTTGGAGGACAAGATGACACCTGTAGAATCCAGCAAGACTCGCAGCTGGAATCTTATATCAACTGGAGACAGTTGGCTAACTTAAGAGACTCAAGGGAATAGGAGCAGGGTGCCTGCCCTCCATTATCTGCCTCTTGAGGCAACTGCTCTGCTTTGCCTAATGGTAGGTCTGGTCTCCTGGCTTGTGGCTATGGTACTAGGGGAGAAAAGCAGCAACGGAAACAGCTTGGGATTTGTCACCATCCAGCTTTCAGCAAAGGCCCCTTCCTTTCTCAACTGCTACCACAGGCACTTACGAACAAGCCATCTTGCCCTTGTAATTGTCTTTCCTGTTTTATTGTGGCCCCATCTGCACTATATATTTAAAGCAGTATCATACCACTTTAAAGAGTCATAGCTTCCGCAATGCATCCTGAGAACTGTAGTCTGTTAGAGGTGCTGAGACGTGAGCAGACCCCTGTTCCCTTTATACAGCTAGAATTCTCAGAGTTCCCTAGGAAAAGGAGTTGGCTACTAAACTACTCTAGCAATTGCAGCTCTATAAGGGGAATAAGGTAAAGGTAAAGGTACCCCTGCCCGTACGGGCCAGTCTTGCCAGACTCTAGGGTTGTGCGCTCATCTCACTCTATAGGCCGGGAGCCAGCGCTGTCCGCAGACACTTCCGGGTCACGTGGCCAGCGTGACAAGCTGCATCTGGCGAGCCAGCGCAGCACACGGAACGCCGTTTACCTTCCCGCTGGTAAGCGGTCCCTATTTATCTACTTGCACCCGGAGGTGCTTTTCGAACTGCTAGGTTGGCAGGCGCTGGGACCGAACGACGGGAGCGCACCCCGCCGCGGGGATTCGAACCGCGGGGAGTAGTGGTCTCCTAAAACTTTAACAAACTACAGTTCCCAGGGGTTTTTTTTGGAAGAAACCATGGCTGTTTATAGTAGTATAATAATGCTTTTAAAATATAGTGCAGATGGGGCCTCTGACATGTTTACTGGTGCTTATTGTTGTAACAATCTAATGAAAACTGCATTGTGAGGCCTACCTCAAAAGCCTTGCATAAATATCATAAGACATAAGTCAAGGATGAGGAACCGGTGGTTTTCCAAAAGTTATTGGACTAAAATTCCCATCATCCCTAATCACTGACTGTGCTGGCCAGAGGTCAAAGAAAATCCAGAGGGATACAAGTCCTCTATCCTAGTCTTAAAAAGCAAGATGCTGTATTTTTCAGTATATTGGGTCATTTGCTGCAAGATGAAATCAGAAGCGAGGTAAGGGTCTCACTACCTATTTCTCCAGAGATTATTTTCCTAACCTTTAACTCACTTATACACAAAGTGCAGCACAGTAAAACAATCATGCCCTGGCTCCTCAGTCAACACAGGGCACTTCCATTTCCAGATGGGTTGCTGCAAGAATGAGGGAGGTTGTGGCTAAACAAGCCAGATGATGTTGATTCAGAACACTCAACTAGAAAATTACTGTTAGCCACCTGTAAAACTTCCGGAAAGAATAGACTAGTAGCCCTGGATGGCTGTGATAGCACCATGGGCATCTACAGGATGGGATCGTGACATGTGACCCAAAGCACCACAAGACCTTTCCCACCTTTTTAATGCTTATTTTTCTCCTTAGAGCTTGAGCATTCACTTCTGCTACACTGAAACATAGGCTTCCTAATTTAAAAAGCAAACAAACAATTCCCTGCCCATAGAAGAGCAGTTTCACATCTTCAGCATGAGTAGTGATGAAGCAACCCACAATGAGCTTGGAATTGGAAAATAAAGACTATTTTTCTCCTAACTTTGAAAATTAGTAGGTTTATTCTAGGACAAACTGCAAGCCAATTTGGACCCTAATGTGCCCCACAATTATGTCATCAGGAACATTACTGATCTGTTGGCCTCCCCAATGTCTCTCCAAGGCCTCATCTCAAGGGTGAGGAACCTTTTTCTGCCCAAGGGCCATATTCCCTTCTGGGCAGCATTCTGGGGGCCACATGCCAGTGATGTGAATTTTACCTTTGTAAAGGCTGGTATCTACACATACTCACATGCCTCTCTGTCTTCCATCCAGTCAATCAAGAGGCATTGTCAGAGTTCAAGGGTGTGCTCTAGCCAATCAAGGATGGTGTGGAGGACCAGTGAGGGTTGTGGCCTGGGGAAGGGTGTAACCTACAAACTTCCTCCCACTTACATGTCTGTTTTGTCCAGAAGCCTCCAGCTGACTCTGGTACTACAGCACATTTCCAAGATTGCCAGAATCAATGGCTATACTGGGTGTAACAGGGATGTTGTTATCATTATATTCAACCAGTATCACACCCCTACCCTCCAAAAACATGCAAACATCCACCTTATTGCTCTCCCTCACGAGCACAAAGAACAGTAATAAAAAATCATGACCATAAACATACCTTGGAGCAAGATGTGTAAAAGCTCTCTGTCACACTTTTATTCTCATCGTCCATTGATTCTACCTTTTCTCATTTGTGGTGATGTTTTATTCTTTGTCTTGCTTTCAAGATTATTGTCAATTGAGACAAGCTGAAAAGTTAAAAGAAAGTGTGATTATGTCCAGTTACTTAGTCACACTGCATTCTGCACAGTGTTCCATCCAAATAGAATCTCCCCAGATAGATCACCTTCCTTTCAATTGGCCACAACAATTCTGTGGGTCATTGATCTTAAATGGGAACCTATAAACTTCTCCGGTGGTTTCCAGAAAATGAAATCCATCCATATTTCAGAACGCACTGTTACACTTCAGGTGTTAGTAGATCTGAAAAGCTAATCCCTCTATGTTCTGAAGGTTTTCTCAGAACTTGCTTTTTATAGCATCTAGAACATATAAAGTGGATGTAAGCAAAGTGCCAACATCAGATAGCTGAGTAATGCTTATAATAGGCCTATTAAGTAGGGTGGCCACATGTCCTACATCACAGCAGACAATCCTATGTTTGAAGAAGTTGTCTATTTGAAGGACTGTCCAGTCAAAGACTGGTTTCACGATAAAAGAGGGTATTCTCCGTGGCAACCCCAGCAGAGCAAACTTTCATGGTGAAGGAAGAGTAAGAAATAATTTACAATTCAATAACTGAACTGAATTTGTTAACAGCCTTAGCAGCAGCATTCTGAACCAAGTCTTATTTCTACTCACACTTCAAATGCAGCCCTTTGTAGAGCCCACTGCAGGAATTCAAGCACTAAGCCTTTTATTTACCTGTCCAAATCTCCAGTCACCAGGAATGAGTGCAGTCAGTGTACCACACTACACAAGACAACAGCCCTCTTGGCCACATATGACATCTGAACATTTAGATAGGGTGGTAGCTAAATGGCAGGGCCTCTGCTTTGCATGCAGAAGGTACCAGGTTCAATCCCCAGCATCTCCAGGTAGCCCTGAACAATCACTGAGTAGACGATAATGAGCTAGATGGACCAATGATCTGACTCAGTGCAAGGCAACTTCCTATGACCATGCAAGGTTCAGAAGAACCCTTTAACTAAGCACTAAAGTGAGCAGTAGGGAGTTGCAAATGGTGACATAAAATGTTCAACTGAGATATTGTCAAATCTGCACTCTGTTCATTATAAGATATGTCAGAGAATGGAATATATCAATGGGGCAACATGCATCGTGGAAGGAGGGGAGGAATCGTCTCAAAGGAGTTTAAACAAGCCAAAGAGTTTGTATAAAGCCATCTGGAACCATATGCTGCCTAGTTGCTCAGTAAAATGAATTAATTACTTTGATGAGGCACATACTTCAATCAGAAGACAATAAAATATCAAATCCTTTGAATCCTGCCTCATAAAGATACCAGATGACATCATGAAATACAGTATTATTGTTGAATGCTTCAGTATTACAGGGCTCCCTAACTGTAACACAGGCGTCTCCCCACTTCCATGCAAAAAGCACCCAATTCCCACTGACACATGCACTGAAAACAGAACCAAAAGGGGCAGGGCAGGGGTGGAACAGTGTGGAATGGAGCTGGGTGGGAGAGAAACAAGGGAATTCCCACTTGTGTGCATTCCGGTGACATGCGCAGTAGCCCAGAATGGAATCCTCATATAAATTGGGGATTCCCCTGTATTTATAGAACAGAGATCTTTTTCAAGCTCACTTTTAATAAATGTGCACAGCACTTGGCCCAACAAAAACTATTTTTCTCAAACAGGGGTGGGGGGTGAAAATGTCTGCATTCTTACAAGCACACAGCTTTAAGGAAAAAAATTGAGAACATGAACAACAGTTTGTAAACTGGAAGGTCAACTCTTTCAAAAAACAAAAGCATTTTAAAATCTCAGTATTTTTAGTCAATTGTGTAAGTTTCAATTGTTTGAAAGATGTACCACATGGCATTGTATATCTGCAGTGCTGTAGCAAGGATATACCAACTATAGCTCTGACTCTACTAGAAGATAACTAAAGGAAACGATTCTTCCTGTGCTTTCCTGGAATTTTCACAAAAAATGATATCTCCTTCCAGCATAATAAATCACAGTGCCTACAGCCTACACAGTAGGAGGATGTTTTGACAAGGATTCCTTATGATGCTATTGCATCTGCCTTGTCAAGACGCTGAGATGCCTTGTGAAACAGAGGGAGCTTCCTTGTCTGGTAACTTCTCCAAAAAGAAAAGGGGGGGCTGGCAAGGTGTTCTAAGATTGAGAGAGAGCTTGCTGTAATGTAGATGCTATTTTGAATGGTGAGGAATCTCAGCCTTGGGAACCTAATGCAGCCCTCCAAGTTTCTCACTGGCCTCACTTCAAACCTTGGGCGTTTTTACCTAGCCGGATTCCTGAAAATTCCTGTTTTTCTGTATGCAAGAGGGTGTGTGAGTGTGTGTCTAAACTAGCCTCTTGTACAAAGGTAACATTGAAATTGATTCTTCTGCCCTCTTTTGCCTTTCGGCATGCCCACCACTTGCAACATTCTCCCACAGAAAGTTACCTAGAGAATAATGTGGCCCTGAGGCTGAAAAGGCCAGTAAACCCATTGCTGTAATGGGGACACTATTTTTTATCACAACACAAGGAACCCTGATAAAATCAAGTCACACAACACTGCAGTGCTACAGGACAAAAGGGCATCAACCAGGTGAGCACTTCAGTATCGCTCAAAGTCTTGCCTAAGCTGAGGGACACTTCTCCATAAAAAAGGAGGGGGAACTTAGCTCCCCTTACTTAGAGAAGTTAGAAACAAACTTTGCAGACCCAACAGTTGACAAATATCCCCTTCCCTTTTGAGGTGGATCAGTTGCCTTTCAAAAGTGAGTGATCTTCCTCCACTGCGGAAAGTGGTAACTCTCTGAACACCACTTGTTACGAATCACAAGTGGAAAGAGTGATGAGGTACTTGGGTCCTGCTCCTGGGCTTCCCACAGGCATCTGGCTGGCCACTGTGAGAACTGGAAGCTGGACTAAAAGGCCTTTGGCCCGATACAGAAAGCTCTTATGTTCTTATGTGTATTCAGTCCAGCTTGATTGTCAACAGACTATGCCTTTCCACATCCTACTTGCAGCAGTGCCCATCTGATACTTCAAGTAATAAATGGCAGTTATTAAAGGCATTCCTCACTGACTCCACTGAACTAGATCAGTCTCAAAACCAGATTTTGTTTTTTAACTTCTACTTTTTTCTGGGGAGATAACACGAAAATTTCTCTAATGGCTCTTCTGCTTGCTAGTGTAGCACCTTTGCCCTAGGTAATATATCACACCCAAGAAAGTACCACAGAAATTAATGGAGCAAAGGGCTGATTGACACATTAAGGTTTCTTCTAGCAGAGATAGCGCGCAGAGCCATCTTCCTCATTTGTGGCAAAATAAACACACACCTCACATATCACAAGTGACTGTGAATATATTGTTTTCTTATATGAAAAACTGCCATATAAGACACTGATCTTGTTTTCATGTAATGCTAAACCAAACTGTGGCTTAGTGTGAATGAGATGCTCCTGGCGAGATCTCCCTTCAGTTATTCTGATGCTGCACTGAAGAAGAAGAAGAAAAAGAAGAAGAAGAAGAAGAAGAAGAAGAAGAGGAGGAGGAGGAGGAGGAGGAGGAGGAGGAGGAGGAGGAGTTTGGATTTGATATCCCGCCTTTCACTCCCCTTCAGGGGTCTCAAAGCGGCTAACATTCTCCTTTCCCTTCCTCCCCCACAACAAACACTCTGTGAGGTGAGTGGGGCTGAGAGACTTCAAAGAAGTGTGACTGGCCCAAGGTCACCCAGCAGCTGCATGTGGAGGAGCGGAGACTAAACTATGGTTTGACTTTGCATATCAATCAACATAGGTTTGTGGTTTAGCTCTCTAAGGCAAACCATAAGCTGTAAACCATAGGACCAACCTTAGTTAGAGCTCATGGGTTTGTCTGCAGAGAGCTAAACCCCGAGTCCAGGTTTGTAGGACACATTACCCTGACTTAGCAGAGCGCAGCAGGAGAATGACTGAAGGAGTAAACTGGTCACAAGCTCCTCTCTGTAAGCCTGCATGTTTGCTCCTAAGCCATGATTTGGCTCAGTGTTATGTGCAAACTGAGCCATTGTCAAATAATTAATTTATAGAACTCCCTGCCATAAAGATATAGTGGTGACCACTGGTTGGTTATAAAACGGGGTTTGAAAAACATTCATGGAAGGCATATCTATCAGTCAAGTCATGATGGTTATATGAAATCTTCATGGTGGGGAGGAGGATTTGTTTTTCAGCATCACTCCCACTTTATTTCCTGTTGATTCCAGATACTGTTTTTTCTCTCTGCAAACAACAACGGTTTTGCACAACAGCCACAGTCCTAACATAAAACATGAAAAAGACGACAAATGAAAGTATGGTGGCATGGCTTCAAAGGCAACTAACTTTAGTTTGGGGAAAAGGGGAAACTGGGAGTGGATGAAATGTGGAAAACAGAATGGGCAGAGTTTAAAGTGTGGATGCAATAATGCAGGAATATTGAGGAAGAACTGATAAAGGAGGATAATGTGCTGCCAGTACTATGCACTATACACATATCAAAGATATGATACTGCATATACCCTTAGTAAAACAGCTATCTAGATGGGCCTTAACTCCTTAGGAAATGTACTTAGGATTGCATCTAAACCACAATTAATTTTCCTTTGATTAAATCCAATGTATCTCATTGGAGATGTGAATTTATTATGACTGTAGCTTAAATTCATTTAGCTCTTGGAGATTGCATCCAAAGCTTCCATTATCATGCATTTATACATTTTGGTACACGTTTCCCTGTGCATTTTTGTTTGTACACATCATATAGGCTGTTATCTCCATTAATGCTTTTGCTCAAGTTCTTCTCAATTCATTGTTTCTTCTTCTCCTATAAAAATATAAATAACTCTTCCTAGTCATTTCTGATATATATACACGCCAAGAACATGAATTTACAAGTGTGAAGTAAGCTCTCAGCTCCTTAACTGGATTAGAAATTTTCTCAGTTGACGAATCCTTTTTAAAAAATCCTGTAGAATCCTTAGCATCTAAAGAATCCCTGAAAATCAGACTTACCAGAAATAAATTTACCATAATTAGCTTAGTGCCTGCGCATTCAAGATAACTTTGTACAAATATTTTCAAACAAGGATGGTCACAGGGGATAATTTATGGTAAGACTTGATGGTACAGAAACAGATGTTGCTGGAAGCCTTGATATTCTCATTGTAGCATGCAATGCTGAAAACAAAATGCTAGAAATGAGAAAACAGAGTATACTTTTTCTGGATCCTATAGAGCATTTGTTCTCAGTAGATAGGAAAATCAGTTAAGGAAAACCAGTTAAAGAACACTGCTGATGAAAAATTCACAGACGTTTTTGAACACAGGATCATTTGGTTCTCTGAATTGGTGTTAAATAGGCAAGGTGCCAACTTTTTCAGAGTTTGCTTAAAAAACAAAACAAAAACAGACAACATGTAACCTGGGGTTGGAAGCGGTGGGAATCAGTTGAAAAATGACAGCATCATTTTCCAGAAACATCCCTACAGAATTATGTCCCGAGGCAAATCAACGGAGTTCCTCTTAAATATTACATGTTTTGTGCAACATGGATCCAATTTCTTTCTTTCTTTATTAATTTAACGGGACACAGGTGGCGCTGTGGTTTAAACCTCTGTGCCGCTTGGACTTGCCAATCCTAAGGTCGGCGGTTCGAGGCCCCGCAACGAGATAAGCTCCCGTTGTTCAGTCCCAGTTTCTGCCAACCTAGCAGTTTGAAAGCCCACAGTGCAAGTAGATAAGTAGGTACCGCTCCAGCGGAAAGGAAATCGGCGTTTCCGTGCACTGCTCTGGCTTCACCAGAAGCGGCTTAGTCATGCTGGCCACATGACCTGGAAAAACTATCTGCGGAAGCAGACGAACACCGGCTCCCTCGGCCTGTAAAGCAAGATGAGCGCCGCAACCACAGAGTTGTTCGCAACTGGACTTAACTGTCAGGGGTCCCTTTACATTTATTTATTATTATTCAACTTATACACCTATACCTGGAGGTCTCAGGGTAGTTCTCATCACAATCCTATCCATGTAGATTCAGAAATGAATCCAACTGTGGGACTGGGGGGTTAATTTATACGATTTACCTGCCTAAGACTTGCAGCCTCTTCAAATAAGCTAATAGCATCCCCATTTTTAAAAAAATAAATGTGAGCATGTTGTATGTGCACAAAAACACACACATGTACACTAATGTTTTCTGATCACAGGATAGAAAACCTTTTCTACATTCCACATTCCTACTGCACAGTTCATTTTATTTGGTTGCTTTTAATAACCTGCTGTTTATTTTGTGCTGCAGAGTATATTGTTCTCTTTTTAAAAAAAAAAATCTGTTGTAAAGTGCTTAGAAACCCATGATTAAAGATGAATTCATAAATATTTTAAATGAATAATAAACAAACAGCCATTGATCCTTGGAGAAATGTCTTCCACAGACACATACTCTGCAGTAATTATTAATACCCCTGAGCTTCAAGGAACCATTTGATTTTGGGTATGGGTGCGATGGCTAATGAAAAGTTAATTTCCCTTAAGATTTGGTCTTGCACTCACTGTATTCCATCTCACCACCCCTAACACACCCACCCGCCTACCTTCACTTCCAGCTCAGCCAGTAGACCACAAGCCTCAAGGCTGTGGGTTCGAGCCCCACATGGGGCAAAAGATTCCCTCATTGCAGGGGTGAACTAGATGACCCCCAAGGTCCCTTCCCAACTCTACAATTCCCATGGAAATCTCTCTGCAGCTTGGCTGCTTCAGAGAGGCGTGCTTCTAACAGGGCTGAAATGTTATGTGCTTTTAACTGGCTGTAGCAAAAAAAACCACAAAACCCAACCCACTTGAAATTCGCCTTACAGAACAACAGGGTCCTTTTAACCCCCGGTTCATTTGGATATCCTGAGAACCCCTTTCCTCTTTCCGAACCCGCCTCTCAGTCGAGAGGCATTTCCCAGGTTTAAATTTAAACTGCCTGCTTAGCAAATAATAATAATGACAATATATATTTCATGCCATCCTTTCTCCTCACCTTTCCTCATTTCCGAACCCGCCTCTCAGTCGAGAGGCATTTCCCAGGTTTAAATTTAAACTGCCTGCTTTGCAAACAATAATAATAAATAATAATAATGACAAGATATATTTCATGCCACCCTTTCTCCTCACATTTCCTCAGTCGAGAGGAATTTCCCAGGTTTAAATTTAAACCGTCTGCTTTGTAAATAATAAAATAATAAAATGATGGTGGTGATGAAGGTGACAAGATATATTTCCTTCCACCCTTCCTCCCCACCCTCAAAACCAGAAGAGCGAGGCGAAAAAGAAAAGAAAACCCAAGTCATATTTCCAACGCCTCAAGGATCTCCCCCCTCTGCCTCTTTTAATTCTCACAAAGAGGGGGAAAAAACCCCACGTAAAACGCGACCCACCCCCCTCAATCCGTCCGCAAGCCCCATCCTCGCCACACAAAATTGGGGTTTCCACACACTTTCTGAGGGAATGACGGAGGACAACATACGGCAGGGTCCCCAAAAAGCAGCCTCAGCAGCCTCCCCCCCCCTTTTCCCCACCACCTCAGATTTTACCTCAGGAGGAGCAGCGCCGCTGCGAAGATCCACCGCGGAGGAACCCGGCGATCTCCCGCCGCCGCCACGCGCGACGCAAGACGATGCTCCCCGGCAGCCCAGGAAGGCCAATAGCACATGTTGCCTCGCGTCCGTCACGTGGCAGGCGCCAGCCAATCCCTCCGCGGGTCCCGCTCCGCCGATTCCCCCCCCCCCCAGCATCCCGCTTAGAATTCCCGGCTGTGGGAACGCATGAAAGAGTCGGGAAATTTCAATAGAATTAGATATCTTAGGGGCACCCTGAGGGTCATCTAGTCCAACCCCGAGGGATAGGCAGCTGTCCGCCTCTAGCGGGGAATCGAACCTGCGACCTCGGCTTTATCAGCACCACGTTCTACCCAGCTGAGCTACCCAGCCACCTAAGGCGTTTGCCCTCTTTGAATTGTTTTACTATAGCTGAGTTTGCGTCCAATGTTACATCAGATAATCAGGTATCTGGGCCAGCTGAATAGGCTGGGGGATTTTTTTGTGCTCGAATCGAATTTAGTTCCCAGAATATAAATGAAGTGTTTTTGTTTTTTGCAACAGCAGGGACAAGTTATTATGGAGATTAGAGGCAGGATTATGCGAGAGCTGTATTGGATTAGCCATAATCGGGCCAAAATGGGAAGGCCCATATTTAGCCGTTGTGGTTTTTAAAAGATTTAAAAAGTTGATGAGGGAAACAGGTGCTGTCAATAAGCAGGAGGCCCTTCGGAAGAATATGTGCTAATTGAGAAGAGCTCAGTTGATGGATCATGAGACTCTGAATCTCAGAGTTGCACGGTGGGCAAAAGGTTCCTACATTGCAGGGGGTTATTATTATTTATTAAATTTGCATCTGAATATCTCAGGACAGTTCATCGCATAAAAACGCAAAATGAAAACATAAAGTGCATGCGTTACTTTGACCCTTGCTGTCTCCAAATCTCACATCCCCTTTTCTATTCATGCTCTACAATAGTGGTTCTCAAAGGGTGCACCACACTGGTCCGGCAGGAGAGAATGGCTAGTGTGGCAGGAAGGTGCAAGGACAATCAAACATCTAAACGTTTCAGTGTAGTACTGTATACGTCTTATAGATGACCCTGGCTGTCCCTTCCAACGCTACAGATTCTGTCAGCTGGCTTGGGAAATGGGTGAAGAAAGGAGCAGGTACATTAGTGGACTGCAGTCAAAACTTCCCATCTTGGCTTCGGTTCTGATCTAGATCAAGTTCTTTAATCCACTTGTGTCATTTAAATACACCATTTGAAGTACTGTATATGCCAGTTACTGCAACACCACAAAAGGTAAAGGGACCCCTGACCATTAGGTCCAGTCGTGGCCAACTTTGGGGTTGTGGCGCTCATCTCGCTTTATTGGCCGAGGGAGCTGGCGTACAGCTTCCGGGTCATGTGGCCAGCATGACTAAGCCGCTTCTGGCGAACCAGAGCAGCGCACGGAAACGCCGTTTACCTTCCCGCCAGAGCTGTACCTATTTATCTACTTGCACTTTGACGTGGTTTCAAACTGCTAGGTTGGCAGGAGCAGGGACCGAGCAACGGGAGCTCACCCCGTTGCGGAGATTTGAACCGCCGACCTTCTGATCAGCAAGTCCTGTGGCCACCAAAAAATGGTTTCCAGATGATAGGGGCTGTATGTGATTGTATCAAGGAGCAACAATTCTCAAACAAAACAAAATTCAAAGGAAGGATCTGAGAACTGCAGTGGTGTGACAGCTGAGCTACCATAATAGCCTTTCTCATTATGAGTCTAATATAGAAGTCAATCAGCATTATCATAATATTCAAACAGAGGACTTAAGGGCATTATGAACAACATCAACTGATGACAATTCCATAGATACTTGAATCATTAACTGTTTCTGCAGATTGTTGTATGCTGGGCTGGGAGTGTCCTTGCAATGCTGCTTTTATTAGCGTGAACAATAAAACTACTCTGTTCTGCAAAAAAGGGGTATTCTGTTTTACTGCCTCCTTGATGACCTTGATTGGGTTTGTAAGCTTCGCTGCAATGGCAATATCCCAAGGTTTACCGTACCAGAGATCTAAAGGAGCAGTCCTAGTGCACTTTCACAGCTGTGTTATCACAAATCTGGCAGCAACTAACATGGATCTAATCAAATCCTTAAATACTGTCTCCTGGTCACCACCCTCTGGCTCAAATAGTAGGGCTGTGCAACCTCTTCATCTGAATTCTGAATACCCAAGTTAGGTGAGAATATTTGGACCAAAGCTGGGGCCCTTCAAAGAGAGCCTGCCTGAAGTGATCCAAAGTTAATACCCACCCCAACCTCCTCCTAAGCCACACGACCTGTCTCCAAAATAGCACCAACTTCTGCTAGTTCTCTGAATAACAAAGAGTTGTTGTCATTTCAATTCAGCTAAGGAGGGAGGATCATCTTTGGGCCATTGGTTTCACCCTTTAAAGCTCAAAAATTCTCTACAAGGGGTGGAGCCTGGTGGAGGCAGTCAGCATACAGAGGCCTCCGTTTGCTTCCAACCCTTGTTGGAGCAAGTTGGTCACTTGGAGATGTCCATAGTGTGCCTGGCCTCGTTCTCTGTGGGATCCTGAATCAGACCAGAATCTTCTTTGGCGATCACTCGTAGCCGAGTAAGATTGTCTTCCATAAACACGGTTTTAACAATGAGTCCGTAAGTGACTGTGGAGGCCAATTCTGGATCCACACGTCCTTCCACAGTGAGGACATAGGTTTCCAGGTGGGAGTTGATCACAGTTCCTCCCTTGCGTCCTGAGTTCAAGTGTCTTCAAAGCCCATGACACCTTTGGTAAAGGCTGTTCTCCAACTGGAGCACTCGCAGGCCAATGTTTCCCAGTTGTCAGTGTTTATACTACATTTTTTTTAGACTTGCCTTGAGACAGTCTTTAAACCTCTTTTGTTGACCACCAGCATTACGCTTTCCATTTTAAAGTTCGGAATAGAGTAGTTGCTTTGGAAGACGATCATCTGGCATCCGAACAACATGACCAGTCCAACAAAGTTGATGTTGAAGAACCATTGCTTCAACCCTGGTGATCTTTGATTCTTCCAGTACACTGATATTAGTTCACCTGTCTTCCCAAGTGATGTGTAAAACTTTTCGGAGACCAGAATATGACAGCCCATGTCAGGGAACTGACATCGGAGCCAGAGGCGGAGGCAAGGCTCCCAAGCGATGCTGGAGAAGGGCCCAGCAGGGAGAGAGGCAGCTCATCAGCTGGGGAAGGAAATCAGCGTAACACCAGGGATAAAGGGGGGCAGATGGGGGAATCGGTGAGAGGGCTCCAGGACTCCTCGCCGGAGACCAGCAGGGAGAGCACGGGTCCTCCGCTACCCACACCCACCCTGCGCAGAAGACTTCCACGCAGGGAAAGTAGGCGTAGACTTGGCGTCAAAGAACTTCTTTGCTGGAAGAAGTTCAAGAAACGCCCACTGACGGATTCTGCTAGTGACTGAACAGCCACGAAGTGAATGGCTGTCCAGACAGAAAAGGTTTAACCAGGCAACCTAGCCCAGAGTGGCGGTAACTTACGCACGAGCAACCCCTAAAACCATTATAGCCCATAAGGAGCATCACTTAGCACCCTGCCCACAGCATTCTGCACCAGTTGGACTAGCTGCAAGGGAAACCCAACACAGGGTGTACAGTATTACAATAGTCTAAAAGAGAGGTAACTATCACATGTGTCACAATAGCCAAGTATTTCCTGTCCAGGGAAGGGCACAGTTGGTTCACCAGCTGAAGTTGGTGGCAGGCACTCTTCCATGGACAAAGATCGTTCCAAGAACTGCCCTAAACTGCCTGTTCCCCTAGAGGGAGTGCAACCCCATCTAAAACAGGCAACCCTCCATTTTTGGACCTGGGAACCGTTCACCAGCATCTGGGTCTTAGCAAGATTCAGCTTCAGTCCACTGTAATGTACACCATATGAACACGTTACAGACTTCTGCAATTGTCGGGGGGGGGTTGTTGAAAGGAAAAGTTGTGCCCCCCAGAGGAACATCCTTAGATCCTAACAATTCCATCTGCATCTGCAGCTTGTCTTTATATTTCAATTTACACACACCCTCCCTTCCACTCCCCAAACGCTCTGGCTGCATTCATTACCTGCTGCTTTCTTGTCCATTACGCAGTACAAAGCAATCTGAAGTTAAACACAGATATTTGCATTTGGAAGGCAACACACTGTTTTAAATTTATCTTTATATATAACACCATGAGCCATTGTTCAGGGAAAACTGGAAATTAATAAATTCAAGTTTTCTCCATTGTTTGGCTGTGTCAGCGCCACACTGGATAACTCCTGGGCTCCAGATACGACTTGCTATGCATCACCAAGGGCTGGTGTTTGATGGAAACAAAGTCTAAAGCACCCTGCACACAGAACTATTTGGTTCTTATTTTATATCGCGTTGCACCACTTGTCCCGGGAGACCTGGGTTCAAATCCATATTCAGTGATAAAGCTCACTAGGATCCATCTCTCTCATCTTAGTCTTCCTCAAAGTGTTTGTGAGTATAACATGGTGTGCATATTTGCTGCTTTGTGTTCCTAGCAGGAAAAGTGGACATAAATGCAATAAATACCTAAAAACAAATAGCATTACACATCCATTGGGAGATACCCTTTCATCCTCAGGTTAGAGGGGAGTGAGTCTTATTTGATAACATCATTCTCTAACAGCTGATTGGGTTGGCCAGTCATGTGATCCTAGGAAAAGTCAGCAACATACGTCAAAGGAGCAAATGAAATACACTTCTTTTCCAGACAACATCTTGGCTCCCTTCCCCAATCTCCTTCCTTTCCTCTTATGCCAGAGCTGGGGAATCTTTGGCTTGGGGCAACATCTGGACATAGCTGTCAACTTACAGATTTGAAAATAAGGGACCAGCAGCCTCGAAAATAAGGGATCAGCAGCCAAAATAAGGGATTTTCAGAGCACAGGTATGTTCAACTTCTGAGCCCCTCCAAGCCAAAGGCAGAAAGCCGAGCCAGCAGCCAAACGAAGCCTCAAGCGGTGGTTCCCACAGCGCAGCAACCCGGCAAAGGGGATGCAGCAAGGAAAACCACCGTCACCTCTCCCCTGGGAAGCGCTGAGCAAAGGCGAGTCCCCAGGCAACACGGCCGATTTGATTGGCACAAGGCATGCAAGCTCCACCCCCCAGTCATTCTTAGACTCCTTATTGGGTTAGCAACGCAGCCAAGCAACACAGCTGGAGCCTCCCTCCTCCCTGGCCGGCAGGGAGGAAGGGAGAGGAGCTGCTTCCTTTGAAACCCGGGAAATTTAAGGGACATCATCAATAAGGGACAGCAGCAGGACACGGCACTGGGATAAGGGAGTTTCCCACCAAATAAGGGACGGTTGACAGCTATGCATCTGGAGGGGCAAAGGTCCCCCAGCCCTACTATATCTCATGATCCCAGCTCATTATCCTTGCACAAACTTGACCAGACCAAACTCTTAGGAGCAACAATCTCTTATGAGACTTTACCACCAGAACTGGTGGCAGTGGGACTGGTATATTTGCAGTTCTTTTGAAATGCCCCATTAATATACTTGGGGGCTGGAAACCGCAATTCGGAAAATGCACCTGCCCTCTTCCCTTTTGGAAAATGCACCCTTACATCACACAGTCTCATTGGAACATCTTCATTTTTTTTTAAATGATATTTATTAGAAGTTTAAAAAATTACAAAGAAAAGAAGAAAAGAAAACAACAAAAAATTTAACAAAACATACATTACAATACATAAAAAAGAGAAAAAAACCATAAAAACCAATACAACAATAACAATAAAAAACACACGTTCAATATTCCATATCTTTATCTTTCATTTACTTGTTTCATCGACCTCCTCACACCTCCCTTTTTGTATTCTAGTTTAGATATTTGTTTCAGCAAATTCTTTCCATCTTTCTCAATTTTTATTAGATAATTTATCTTAACAATCTAACCTATTAATTAACTCAGCAAATCCTTTCCATCTTTCACTATATTCTGTCGTTCAATTTACCTTAATTTATTTTAACCTTATCTTACCATAAAACACCTTAAAGCTTAAAACTTAATACTTATTTGTACATAACTCCCTATATCCTTTCTACTAAAGCCGAATAGTTTCATTCCAACATTTTTCCTAATACTCATTAATTTTACACTAATTCCCAAAATAAATTTTTTAAAAACTTTCTTCCAATCTTCATCCAACGTCTCTTCTTCCTGGTCTCGGGTTATGTCAGTCCTTACTGTCCATTCCATCTAGTCCATCAACCTGGTAATCTTGTGTCCGAGGCTCTTAAGTCTCTTCCATGTCCCTTCTGCAAATCTTCTTCTTGTTTATACCTGCACTTTACCTTATCGTTTGTTGATCTCTTTCTTAATTTCTTTCCTTTCTCATTGAGGAGTAGGTCTCGGGGAGACTCCAACCCAGAAATATCTCCATCTCCCCTAAGCAGATCAGCCCATTCCCCACAGTCCCATTCCCCACAGTCAGCAGTGTAGTCCACAAAGTACTCAAAAGCATGTTTCAAAGTCCCTCCAAAATTAAGAGCCCCCACAACTCCAGACCCCCCCCTGGCCCACTCCAGATTCAATCTTCAAGAACAGCGGCTTATGCTCCTGCAGGGCCTCGGGTCTCTCCATTTGTGTTACTTGAGGTTCAGCAGCAACCTCCTCCATTGTCTTCTGCATTTGCACTTGCCCTGTCAAAACAGGTTCCTGGGTTGGTTCCTGAATGGTTTCTATATGAGTATTCACTGTTTGTCCAAAGTTTTTGACTGCAACAGTCATCAAATCCATCTTCTCATGCATCTGCTCCAACAAAGCGCTTGTCTTGCAAAAAGCAAGCACCAAAGCTTCTTCTAAACACATTTTTATTCAAGGTCAGAGTCTGGTCCCATGATCCTAATCTCCACAGCTGTGAAATCCCCAGATCGACTCCAGCAACCATTTAACAAGCTCCCTCTAGAGGAGACAATTTCTATTTGTATCCATCTTTTGAAAGCAGGTCCAACAAAAGAAAATTACTTTCATTTTTCAAATTTTTTGTTTCTTTTAAATGCAAAAGGCAACACTGGAATCAATTTGTTTCTCTTCTTTAACTATCTGTCAAAAAATGTTCCATTCACAGTCAATGAACTTCCCCCAAAATTTCTGTCTCTGACACCCCATTCCCAGGTTTGAGACGGTGGAAATTTATCTTTCTTTACTCTCTCTCCTGCAGGCTTAAACAATCAAAATTCCCCCTCTTTTCTCCTGCTTCCAAGAGGGGTTTTGGTGGTTAAAACTGAAGGAAGTTTAGACCTTTAAATACGACTTTCCAGACTTTAGCTTGCACAATTTTTGCTTCAGTCTATTTACAAAAGCGGAAGGCGGACTTCCTATTTAGACCCTTCCCACTTCAGTGCCAAATTAAAATGTTTCTTAATCCAATTTTCCGTTCTACTCACGGGTACTTGTTTAGAGTCCAATTGTCCACAGGAAAAAGTCAGCGCTCTCCGGCAACGGCTATGCGGCTTCACTCCGTAAAAATAGCGGTCGATTCAAAACACCGCGCCGCTCACCCCACGTCGCTTCGGATCCCCGAAAAAGGGTTTCCCTGCGAGTAGGGGAGGCGCTCCTGGTGTCAGCCGAATCCCACGTTCCCAGGCTTCCTCCGCCTGGGATTTTTTCAGGGTCTCCGCCTTCGCCGCGGCGGCAAGACCCGATTTTTGTGGAGCGGGTTCCTCTCGGTCAGAGGAACTCCGCCATTGCCGATGGCGCTAACCCGGAAGTCTCATTGGAACATCTTCAGTCAGTGAAGTAGAATGGGACAGGATAGGCACTTACAAACCACAGAGGACACTGATCTACATAATCTAGCTTGGAGTACGGCAATGCATTCTTTGTGGGGCTGCCCTTGAGGTTGACTTGAAAGCTGCAGCCGGTGTAAAACTTGGTGGACTGACTGCTCATTTGAGTATCATATTACACCTTGACTGAAAGAATGGCGCTGACATCCAGTTAGCTACAGTTCAAGGTGCTGGTACCCAGAGCCAGCCCACCCATGGGGCAAAGTGAGGTGACTGCCTCAGGTGGCAGGATTCACAAGGGCAGCAGATCCCAATGTTGCTCTTCCTTCCCCCATGTTCCTGAAGTAGATCTTCAGGGAGGGGGATGTAATTTTGGTGTCCGCCTCAGGTGCCAAATTGTCTTGGGCTGACCCTGCTGATACTGGTAGCCCCATACAGTTTGGGGCCAGGATACCCAAAATATTGCTTTATCCCTGATATACCCAATTAATTGCTGTCTTCTGCAGGAGAGGGCAGCCTGCACATACCATATTACCCACAGGTCAGTTCCACACCATGCCAGAACCAAGCCTTTAGCGTGGCAGCACCAATCAGAAGATCGGCGGTTCGAATCCCCATGGCAGGGTGAGCTCCGTTGTTCGGTCCCAGCTCCTGCCCACCTAGCAGTTCAAAAGCACGTCAAAGTGCAAGTAGATAAATAGGTACCGCTCCAGCGGGAAGGTAAACGGCATTTCTGTGCGCTGCTCTGGTTCGCCAGTAGCGGCTTAGTCATGCTGGCCACATGACCTGGAAGCTGTCTGTGGACAAACGCCGGCTCCCTTCGCCTATAGAGCAAGATGGGCACACAACCCCAGAGTTGTTCGCGACTGGACCTAACGGTCAGGGGTACCTTTACCTTTACTTTTTCCTTATACAGTGGTACCTCGGGTTAAGTACTTAATTTGTTCCGGAGGTCCGAACTTAACCTGAAACTGTTATCAACCTGAAGCACCACTTTAGCTAATGGGGCCTCCTACTGCCACCGCGCCACCGGAGCACAATTTCTGTTCTCATCCTGAAGCAAATTCTTAACCCGAGATACTATTTCTGGGTTAGCGGAGTCTGTAACCTGAAGTGTATGTAACCTGAAGCGTATGTAACCCGAAGTACCACTGTAAATGGATATTTTTATTTCAGTAGGTATCTGTACTAGATTTGAAACTGCTTTTATAAATTTGATTTTTTAATTGTTTCTATGTAGGTAATTGTTTTTTATGACTGCAATTATTCTGCTTTTTTATATGCAAACGATTTCACAGTTCTGAGAAATCAATCTGTTAGTGTGATGGCACCTAAACTTTGGAACTCCCTGCCTATTGATGTCGGGCAAGCGTCTTTTTGGTGCCTGCTTCAAACATTTTTGTTTAGGTGAGTGTGCCCGGACAAAGGGATGTTGACAGACATTACAGACCTGCTCCTGGTTTTGACTCAAGACAGGTTTTTACGGTTTATGGATATCAATCATGGTCCACAATGAAGGGCGAATAGCTCCATTTGAATGACCATACCATGAAAATCCTTTGAGTGAAATCTTTTGACTTTGAATAGGCTGCTTCAGATGCTGTTGCCCATTATTGTCCAGCGGGAAATCTCTCTTGTGTTTAGCGCATTATTCCAAGCCCAATAGCCCATATATGAAAACCATGTTTCACCACAATCTTTTTAGAGAATTCGCAACTCGTTTATGATGGTTTATTAGTGTTTCCTTTGAGGCATCTAACAACTGGTTTCCAGACTCCTCGGGGACAGAGCTGAGAAAGCAGGCATGGAAGTTAGCTAATGTAGCTCATATGGTTTAAATGGCTTGGATCTAGCGATGGGGGTGGAATTCTTCTTTGAGTCACGTTTTAATGTGAACCTACCATGTTCACACTTCCTAAAACAATGCACGAACAAAAACAAAGCTATCCTTTGAAATCTGCACATCCTGCATTTTTTTAAAACACATCCTTAATAATAAAATACATTTTCCCCTGATCCAGAAATCATTGCACACAGCATCAGGCTACAAGCAGGTCTCTTCCTTTTGCTGCTCTAATCCTCCCATTCAGGAGATAGGACAAGAGAATGTCTGTTGTCCCACCTACATCCAAACAGGCGATTGCCCCCATCTGCTTGGCAGTGCACTTGTAACTCTGAATAAACAAACAGCGTGTGCAACTAAGCAGCAGGATGTGGGCTTCTTCCCCTACCCAGTTGGGGTGAGTCATGCCTAGGAGGTTCGTATCCAATGTGACTCACATTGGTTTTATGGGACAATAGTGCTCGCCCCAGTAAAGCCATAGGGTTGGCTCCAACTTGCTTGGAGCAGAGCCACTTAAATTAATGGACCTGATTTAGTCATTAATTTCAATGGATCTACTGAGCATTTTTTAAAAACAACAACAACACACTAATAACTCCTCTATGCCGTTTAATGCGTGAGACCCAAAGAAGTTTGCAAATAATAATAATAATAACAATTTATTTATACCTTGCCCCTCTGGCTGGGTTTCCCCAGCCATTCTGGGCAGCTCTCAACAGAATATTAAAACACTCTAAAACATCAAACATTTAAAACTTCCCTAAACAGGGCTGCCTTCAGATATCTTCTAAAATGCAGGTAGTTGTTTATTTCCTTGACATCTGATGGGATGGTGTTCCACAGGGCAGGTGCCACCACCGAGAAGGCCCTCTGCCTGGTTCCCTGTAGCTTCACTTCTCGCAGGGAGGGAACTGCCAGAAGGCCCTCAGAGCTGGACCTCAGTGTCCAGGCTGAATGATGGGGGTGGAGACGCTTACTCAGGACACAATAAGATCATAAGAAATCTATGCAACAGCACTAGAACACAAAGGAGTACATCAAGAATAGTAATACCCACCAATAAAGCATTAATAAAACAGGGCAGTGCAATGATTCTTATGAGCACAAGTAATTTTGGACACCACCCATAATTCCAGCCAAGGTAACAACTTAAAGAGAAAGAAAACTTCCCACCAGTGTGGCTGGTTTAATTTGCTTTATCCACTGGAGCCTACCTACAGCACCTAACCGTGATATAATTAAAACCTTAAAAGCCCTTGTGAATTATTTCTCTGTTCCATTCCAGTTCCAAAGCATCTCATTGGAAACAACGTCTGCATTTTTATGAACAGCGAAAGTAACAAGTAAAAGCCTCCCAGAGAGCTCTTTATTTTTCCAGACCTCTTCCCCTACGAAGACTGTAATTATTTCCTCCTCTGCTGCTTGCATAGTAGTTAATTCTCATCCTCCCTCGCACTTGATATCTATCCCCCAAGCTTATTAAACACTCTAATAAATGATACTGAAATATTACTAAAACGACTGCAGCTCTATGCAAAAAAGCCAGTCTTATCTACACAAAGCATAAACAATTTTTCCTTTCGTTTTAAAGGTCTTTGGTTTGTAATATTTGTGAGGCACTAAAAGTGGTGTGTATGTGTGTCACAGTCCTTGGTATGGTCACTAAATAACATTTGTAATACAGTGGTACCTCGGGTTAAGTACTTAATTCGTTTCGGAGGTCCGTTCTTAACCTGAAACTGTTCTTAACCTGAAGCACCACTTTAGCTAATGGGACCTCCTGCTGCCGCCATGCCACCGGAGCACGATTTCTGTTCTCATCCTGAAGCAAAGTTCTTAACCTGAGGTACTATTTCTGGGTTAGCGGAGTCTGTAACCTGAAGCATATGTAACATGAAGCGTATGTAACCCGAGGTACCACTGTACTTCCTTTCTTTTCATCTCAAATGTTATCTGTGTAGTCTTTCAGATATTAAGCCAGACTTAGTCCCAACAGGCCTTCAAATAGAGGCCTCTCTTCTGATTGTCATTCAAATAGAGGACTATCCTTGTAGATATGGCCACCCTACTGCCAAACAAATAGGTGGGCAGGTTCACGTGAGAAAAGACAGTCCTGGGGGGCCACCAGGTGGCGCATTGGAAGATGGCCGACAATAACATCTCTCTGACCCATACGAGGTAATTAAGAGGCTGCTATGGGAAGTATGCAGTCTTCCTACGCCCCCCCCCCCAAGGAGATGGGGGGGCTGCCTTGCCAGCGGTGTCCACAATGCACCCCCAGATTCGAGAGATGGGGGTTCCGGACACTTGGCACGAGCCCTTGATGAGGTCAGCTCTTCCTGACGCCTGTTCCAATCAGCGCGTGCTGGCTTGCTTTAGCTCAGAATTATAATTGGAAACATATGATTGGAATGAAGCTAAAGCACATACATCAAGCAACGCTCGGGAGATAAGACTGCTGACTAATGGATCTCTGTGACCGGAGTGACGGATGGATAAGTAAATCATCTGATGAACCACTATTAAGAGACTGTATGTTTGGAATGAAGAGGGGGTGGAGGAAAAAACCTTTCTTTTCTTTGCACTATGTGATATTAATAACCCTCCACCCCAGAAAGAAATAAGATTGTTGCGTTTTACTAACCACAAGCAGGAATTCAAGAACTGTGTGGGGTGGATTATAGCTAAAGAGATGATTGGTAAACAATGAGAAGGGAGGAAAATTTTATGACGCAGTTAAAAATGGCGCCTCGCCAAGACAGGCTTGCCTGAGAAAGAAGGACAGGGGGAGGAGAATCAGGACCATTGGAATGAGAAGGATGGTTGGAATGTGATCTTGGCCTGACAGAGCCTCCTGATATACTTGGCAAGCCTGAGAAAATTAAAGGACAGACCGAAGATTAATTTTTTATGGAAGCATGGAATAGCGGCTGTCCCTGAGCGATATGATCTTTGGAGAGTACAAAACCCACACAGAGGATGCCTGTCTCTAATCCGCTTGTGAAGATTATCAGAGATCGCAAAGAAAGGAATATACGATAACAACAAGAAGATGAAGAAAGTAATAAAGGACTATCTGGATTGAACTGGATAGAATTGTTTAACTAAAGCAGCAATATAAGTGATGTTTGGACTCGTTCGGAGCTTGATGTATGGGTACCCCGAACAAAATTTAAAATTTGGCTGTATAATTTGGAACTAATGTGATTTGGATAATGTGATGGGATTGGCCTGTTAATAAAAATTTTAAAAAAGAGAGAGAAAAGACAGTCCTACAGACAGCCCAGCCCCTTGTCATTTTGAACCACCATCTTCTCCTTGAACCTGCCCATCAGTTAAGATCTCCTAGTCCCAGGCCATGTACAGCTTAAAAGGCCAAAGGCAGTTCCTTTAATTAAGCCTGAAAATTTTGGATTTATTCACAGCTGTCCGTCCCAGTTAACAATCGGACTACCTCATTTCGTACATTTGCGGTATCTCGATGTTTTTCAGGCTGGGCTCCATGTACAACATGCTACATTAGTCTATCCTAGGTGTTGGTTACTGTAAGCAGGTGAATTAACTTCAAGATTATAAAAGTGGGTTGATTGGCAAGTGTGGCAAAACATGATCCTAAAGCAGTGATGGCCAAACTTGGCCCTCCAGCTGTTTTGGGACTACAACTCCCATCATCCCTAGCTAACAGGACCAGTGGTCAGGGATGATGGGAATTGTAGTCCCAAAAACAGCTGGAGGGCCGAGTTTGGCCATCACTGTCCTAAAGCAATAAGAACAGGGTCCTGAAAATATGGAGAACAAGCCTTGCAATCATATGACTGTGTCATGTCTTGCTTGCAAGTTTCCCCAAACGTGTGGCTGGTATTTGGGTGGGGACAGAATACTGCAAGACTGTGTTTATGTTCTGGGACATGGGTGGCGCTGTGGGTTAAACCACAGAGCCTAGGACTTGCCGATCATAAGGTTGGTGGTTCGAATCCCCGCAACGGGGTGAGCTCCCATTGCTCGGTCCCTGCTCCTGCCAATCTAGCAGTTCGAAAGCACGTCAAAGTGCAAGTAGATAAATAGGTACTGCTCCGGCGGGAAGGTAAACGGCATTTCCGTGCGCTGCTCTGGTTTGCCAGAAGCGGCTTAGTCATGCTGGCCACATGACCCAGAAGCTGTACGCCAGCTCCCTCAGCCAATAAAGCGAGATGAGCGCTGCAACCCCAGAGTCGGCCACGACTGGACCTAATGGTCAGGGGTCCCTTTACCTTTATATCTTGCATAATTGAAAATGGCCTCGCTTTCTTCTTTAAAAAGTAGCAGCCAGAGTGTCTTTCATAATTTAGCCTCTTCACTCCTGCATCCCTAGTGGTCCATTTACCTTTACCTATGTTTATGGTCACAGGCATAGCCAAGGGAAAGAGCTCCAGCAGTGCCATACATCATCCCAGGACTGGCCCAATACATTTTGGCACCTGAGGCAAACCACAAAATGGTGCCTCCACCCCGCATCCAGGAAAGAAGGCAGGAGTGAAGATCTACATTGGGAACAAGGATGGGAGGAGGCCAGCAGTGACTCCTATTCACCAAGAGGCCGCTGTCAAGATGGCATATGGTGGGGGCAGCAACAGAGGTGGGCAAGGCATTCCTTGGCAGCTGGATCAGCTGCCCCGTGGATCCTGCCGCTTGAGGCAGTTGCCTGACTTTGCCTCATGGATGGGCTGGCCCTGTCCTGTCCTCTAGCTAAGGATCAGCCCTCACTTTCAGCTGAATGAAGCAAAAGAAATGGATGGCTGGAGTAATTGCACCAATTCTGTTGTATTTGTGCCTGGGGTGAATAGAAAACCAATATGTTCATATTTTTAGGGGTGAGTGGGTGTCAATCCATCTCCCCCCTCTCTCCCAGTTTTGATGATTCCCTAGCAGAATTGCTTTATTAAAAGTATGGGCTCCCAAAGACAGGATGAATTAATGATAGATGTGTGGCAGATACAACTCTAGGCAGCTTAACTCTTTTCATTTCTTTTGCTAAATAGTCCAAAGAAAGCATTTATTGCTGCCACTAGGTTTCAATAAATAATGCCGCTACTCGTGTGGCGGCATTGTAATATAAATCTAGAGAAACTCTCCAGAGATCATCACCCTGACAACAGGAAGATGGCAATTTGTGATATCATCATGATAAACATTATAAGAATGGTGATGTGCCCTCTCTGCTTTGCTTCTTGTTTTGGAACTTTTCCTTCCCTGCACCCAGACTGCCGCTTGTTTTCATTGTTGTGTCATTATAATTAGGACCCTGCAGATTTCTTTATAATTGCTAATTATAAATAGCTTTTGCAAGCTTAATTGATTCTGCTTACAAGGACTAACAGATTACCCAGGATTCCCCATCATTTGTCACAGCAACACATGGAGTGGGGAGAGGGGCTGTTGCTCTCAGATGTCCATGTAGGCTTCCCATGGACATCTGGTTGACCACTGGGAACAGGGTGTTGGGACTAGATGGGCTATTGACTTGATCCAGGAGCCAGACTCTTGCTACGTTATTTTTATTTTCTATGGATTTGTAATGTCCTGGGTGCAATCCCCTTCTCCTAACTTTATTCTTCTTGGCCCGACTGCACTTGCTGCCAATTCATTTCCGGGCCCAATTCAGAGTTCTGGTTCTGACCTACAGAGCCCTAAACGGCTCAGGACTGCAATGCTTCTCTCACCATATGAACCAACCCAGACCTTGCAATCATCATCTGAAGCCCTTCTTCTTGTGCCTCCACCATGAGAGGTCCAGAGGGTGGCAATACGAGAATGGGCCTTCTCTGCAGTGGCTCCCTGTCTGTGGGATGCTCTCCTCATGGAGACTCGCCTGGTACCTTCATTACATACCTTAGGGCAAGGCAAAAATGTTTCTCTTCAACCAGGTGTTTGGCTGATTAACATTCTATGGCTTTTTAAATGTGCTTGTGGGGACGGGGTTATTAATTTGTTTTCATTTTCATTTTATTGTGTGTTTTGTGTTCTCATTTTGCATTTTTCTGTTGTGAACCTACCTGTGATCTTCAGATGAAGGGTGCCACATAAATTTAATTACTAAATTAATAATAGGACTATGGGACGGTTCTAATGTCCAATTAGAAAATGGATAGAATTATGGTTTTTTAAACGATAATTAAATGCAAAGTTGTGCGGGCGACAGGAGAAGGAAATGCTCATGTCCTTTCCTGACCACAGAGCAGGAGGGTTCAATCCTGCAGGGTGCTGCTTTGCAAGCGCCTTCCCTGTGGGGTGAGTACTTACGAAGGAGCATCTTGCTGGGGACTGTAGTCCCACCCAGACAATTCAGTACTGTCTGTACCCAACTCCGTCAAAGCTCAAACCCACTTGAATCAGCTTGCTTCAGTCAAATCCATTGTACAACCTAATCTTTATCATAATACATCATATATACTCATTTATAAATATAATTCTGGTATAGTCTTTGGTCATATTAGGTTGGGTCTCATAGGGATGGACAGATCGGTCTATTTATGGTCCATACCACTTTCACAGGTCTTCAGTCACAAGTCAATCCCATCCAATTCTGCATCAATCTGTATTTTTTCTTTTTAAAAAAGAATGGGAATTTGCTTTATTTTGAACATTTTCCCAATGGAAAATGCCTTTAAAAAACCATTTTCTCCCAAATTACGCATTCCTGCATGCGTATGACACAAAAACATGGATTTTCATCAATGTTTTGGTACATTCTTTGAGCCAATACCTGAAGCTCAAAATCTGAAGAAGTGCAAAGAAACCTGAAGGATAACTGTGTTCCGATCTGTGTTATTAGTCTGGGGAGTGCAAATCGGATTCATTCGCTTAAAAAACAAACAAAAAAAAAACATATCACATGAATTCCTCCAACATTCCTAAGGTTTGAAGTGATGGAACAGGGCAATTGATTGGAATGGCTGTTTTCTTTTTGCAGGCCTTCTGAACGAATATTCATGAGCAGTTTCTGATACAATATACAAAGGAATGAATGAATAGACTCTATTTGCATAGCCAACAGGCCATAGCATCAAAGGACAGACAAAAACAAAAATACATTACGGAAATAGTTATCATAAAATAATCTCAGTACTTAAAACTTGGCAGAGGTAATGATAATAATAATAAGATCCTAGGCGAGGAATCCAGGTGACGGCACTGATGTCATTCAGATAGCAGCTCTCAGTCTCATTGCTCTCTCGATAAATTTGGCAACCTTCTCTGTTGTCGAGCTGTTCTGGTCGGCTAGGAGTGAGAACAATTTGGCTTCACAAGAGCGGCCCGGGATGGCAGATAGTAGCGGCGTGATGGCCTCGTCCCTGAGATCTTTATATAGGGAGCAGGACAAGAGAACGTGTGACACAGTCTCTACGTAACCAGCTCCACAGGGGCAGAGCCGGTTCTCGAATGAAATTTTTTGATATCTACCTTCAAGAACAGCTGATGGTAACATATTTAGTCTGGCCAGTGTAAAGGCCCGCCTAAGTTTTGGAATACTTAAGGTAGACAAATAAGGTGCCCGCAAATCAAAGTGGGAGGGGGGCAGATAAGCGTACCAAGCACTAAATTTCTTAATATAGGCCAGATTATTCTGTTGCTCAATATCCTTCATGCGCTGGTCAATAACGGTTTTTGCCTTGGGTAGACCCATTTTCAGGAGATGCTGTGCTTGGAGGCCACATGTAAGTAGTTTTTGATGCACTACTTTGGACCACCGACTTCTATGAGCATCTTGTGCTACTAGAGATAGTAGTCCAGATGGGTTTAAGTTTAAGCGAAGCCAATAGTTGAATGTTCTTAGCCAGGTCCGGGTTTCGACGGAGAGGAGGCCAGTCTCCAGCCGTAGGGCCGCATTTGGTACGCATGGTGGAACGGCTAGAATCTGTCTTAAAAATTTAGACTGGACCGTTTCAAGTGTGCGGCAATGATTTCCCGTCCAGATTTGGAATATACAAAGGAGTTTTTGAACACACTTGAGCCTGTCTCTATGTGTTTCTTGCTCCACAAGATTAACATCACTTGAAAGAGGAAGCCAAGTCAGCAACCTGACACCTTTCTCACAATCCCTGTCAGCATCCACCAGTTGAAGGGTGTGAGACCCAAAAATGGCGGAGTTCAGACACTGAATTTGAGTGTCCCTAGATCCATTAAAGAAAGATCCCTCCAGAGTTGGGGCCAAACCAAAATGGATCCATCTTGTCCCCTTCCCAGCCCCCTCTGCTCTTTCCCCCTACTACTTTACCTAGACAGGTGAACAGCTTTCATAAGCATCAGTACACCAAAAGGATGAATGCACTGTCCTGTATGGAGCCATGGGACTCTAAAATGTGAAGCCACAAGGAGAATCAGTGGAACTGTGGTATTCTGCAATATTCTAGAATAGGAGGCAATGTTTTTAAACAGGGATGGGAGGCCTTGGCTGCCAGATTTTGTTGGACTACAGTGCCCATAATCCTTGACCACTGGACATGTCAATGAGCTACAGCTGATGGGAATTAGAGTCTAACAACATCTGGAGAGAAACAGGTTCTTATCTCTGGTTTAAAATATATTATCTCCCTTAAACTCGGAGCTATCTAGCAACTCTATGGCAGCACAATTAACTTAAAGAAGTACTTGCTAAAACAGAAAGGCCTAATAAATTTTCTTGAGCACCATGTCAAAGAGCTTGTGGTAGACGTATTAAAATAGGAAGGACATTCTTAATTGATGGGACACTAAGCCAACTCTTACACATCCAGATGAAATGGAAACTTGCTGAAATACATACCTTGTGGAAATGCTAGCGTTTAGACAGTAATTCAAACCATCTTGTATCAGTTATGAAATGGGATATGGCATTGCAGTAAGACCTTGAACTCACTGTGCTGGTGTTTGGTTCACTCATGCGGTACAAATAACTGAGCAAGCTGTAAGCATTAGCAGTCCTTTCCATTGTTCCTCAGCCACCCACATTCCACCCACAAAATGATGAGCAAGATTTTACAACATAACAGATGATGCCAAGTCAGGAAGGCCATAGCTATAGCTCCACTCACTGTATGAAGGTGTGCATTGGCAGAAATCCTGCTCACACTGCATAATGTGATTGCATCCTGCCACACTGGGGGTGGAACTGCAATGAGGAAGGCGCAATATCACAGCCTCAGCTTTCATTCTTGCTCTGCCCCTCTTCCACCTCTAACACCTGAGACTGGCTTTTGCCATTTCATTTATAGCAACCCTCCCCAATCTCAATTGCTAATAATCTCACCACCACCACCAGTAACTTGAGAAGCAGATCTTCGTTTGGAAGGGCAGTTATCTCAGCAAGAAGCATTCTGGTGACTATGTGGGCATTTTCATAAAGGTAAAGGTAAAGGGACCCCTGACCATTAGGTCCAGTCGTGACCGACTCTGGGGTTGCGGTGCTCATCTCGCTTTACTGGCCGAGGGAGCCGGCGTACAGTTTCCGGGTCATGTGGCCAACATGACTAAGCCGCTTCTGGCGAACCAGAGCAGCGCCCGGAAACGCCGTTTATCTTCCCACTGGAGCGATACCTATTTATCTACTTGCACTTCGACATGCTTTCGAACTGCTAGGTTGGCAGGAGCAGGGGCCAAGCAATGGGAGCTCACCCCGTTGCGAGGATTCGAACCGCCGACCTTCTGATCGGAAAGTCCTAGACTCTGTGGTTTAACCCACAGCGCCACCCACGTCCCTTTTCATACATGATGCTAAAAGATGAATTTCAACACCTAATTCATGTTTTTGTTGAATTGCTTATGAATGCAGTAAATCTGAGATGGAGAACCTGTGGCCCACTAGATCTTGCTCAACCAATATTCCCATCATCCCTGACCATTGACCATGCAGACTGGGGTTGATGGACATTGGAGTCCAACAGCAAGTTCTCTCCCTTTGCTGTAAGCACAGGTGAGAATCTGGAAAGATAAGACTGGATGTAAATTGCAGCTTATCTGGGTTTTGCATCCCTTTTAGGGGCGAATCTAAAAACAAAGCTAATTTAAGTCTCGAGAATATAACCATAGTTAACCTTTCATTTGATAGAGGTTTATTCATGACTATGGTCATGATTCAGACAATGTAGATCATGCAATTAAGGACTTTACATTTTCCCCAAATCATGTGTCAGATTTATTTTTGAAGGGCTGTAGGCTAGCTCAGTTGGTAGAGCATGCTCTGCATGTAAAATGTCCCAGTTCCAACCCCCAGCTTCTCCATGCAGGGCTGGGAGGGGAGACATTTTCCTGAAACCCTGGAGAAGAGCTGCCAGTCCGTGAAAGCAGTACTAAGCCAAGTACTAAGTACTAAGATGGACCTGTGATTTGGCTCAGAATTAGGCAGCTTCTAACTGCACCATTTCTCAAGGTCACAAGAAGGAAGTACTCTGTGACATACATACATACATACGCACCCCCTGATCTGAAATGTACCAGAACTCTGTGAAAATAGCTACAGGAAAATTATAATTAGAAAAACAAACCATGTTGCTTTTTTGTGGCAGGCCTGGCCCCAAAGCATTTGTTCAGGTAGTCAGGTAGTCTCTCTGCTGCTTCCCAACACTGCCAGCTTCCTCTTGTTATGCAAATGTCGGAGGTTTCCATCATTACAACTAATCAGCAGAGGCAATAACTTGTAGAGCCAAATGACGGCTTCTCTTTTTTTCCTTTTCAGTCCGCGAGCTCCTTATCTAAATAGTTAAGTCATACCAGCCCCGACAGTAGCATAAGAAAGCAATTATCTAGTTTAAAAAGTGAGCGGGGACAGGCAGCAAGGCTTATTACGTTCTTCTCCCTTAGGACTGAACAATTATTCCAGGGTTTTTTAAAATATGAAAAGGAAGCTTCAGTCGAATGCAATTGAACGCTGGTGAGGGCTCATCATCAAGCCTACCTAGTGGCGGTGAAGGCAGCAAAGAAAGCATACTTCGCTGCCTCCGTTGCATCCTTGTTGTGCCATCCAGAAGAGCTTTTCTGGGTAGTGTGGGGCCTCTTACAGTCTGGCGGCCCAAAGGAGATGGCAGAACTGACAATGACCACTCCCCACATCAAACGGGGGGGGGGTGCCCTTTGCGCGGTTGCACACAGCCCCTGGGACCCTATGTGGCACCATTAGCACAGGCTTGGCTTCGCCTCCCCCCAGGTGGGATACCTGGAGGTCTCTGCCTACCTCAGCCAGTTGCCCAATCCCGCCTGGGGAGGCGTTGCCAAGGTAATCAGGCCAGGTAGGGGGAGGGACCACCCTGCCCACACAATAGGGGGAGGATCTTACCTGGGAATCGTCAGTTGGCTCCAGAGCTTCTCCCACCCTACCCACCCTCAGTTAAGATTTCTTTTGCAGGTTAACCTTTTCTCCACAGGTACACGGACGCTGCTATGTCAGGGTCACTGTTCAAGGGCCGGAAAGGAATTCCCCTGCACTGGCAGGTTTGCCTTTCCCGTAGCAAAATGTCACAACTTTGGCGGTATCAGGCCTTGGGCGGAATCCTTTAGTCTGTTTTCCCTAAATGGGGGTGGGTGTGTAACAGTGACCCACACAACCCCTTCTCCTTGTGGCGGCGATACCAGGGTTCTCCGTTAAAGGGGTTGTTTTGAGGGGAGGCTTTGGCCGTACGCCTAGAGGTTGTCATTGCCCTGCGATGGCGGCGTAACGGGGGCAGGCGCTCTCTGCTTGAACATATGTTCCCCAGAGCCAGCCCATCCCCACACACACTCTGGATAACCCTGATGTTACCCAGATCCGCGGCGGGGGACTGGGAAAGATAAACGCCCAATGCCTGAGCCAAGGTCTGCCCACATCTGAAACATAATAAAGTTGTGGCCAATTTTAATCCCATAGTACCTTGTCTTGAGTCGTTATTCCACACAGGGCTGCCCAGGGGTTGGGGGACTCCGCCTGTCCATGCAATAGCTGGCTGTGACTTGTTTGCAAAGCACTTTGAGGACAAAATCACTGGCATCCACCAAGATCTTAACTCTACTATTCCAGCAAATGACTCTCAAGGGGTGTTGAGAGCAGTGTGTAGTCCAGGGGTCAGCTGGATCACTCCCACAGAGATCGTCCGTGGGGCGAACCGACTCAGAGCGACGCTGGATATCACGTCTGCGCATGTCCGCAGCGCCGGAAATTGCTTCTGCGCATGCCCTGACGCCGAAAATCGCACCAACACAGAAGTGATTTTCAGCATCTGGACATGCACAGAAGCGATTTCCAGTATCTGCGCATGAGCAGACGCAATTTCCGGCGCCGCTCGGCGAGTCCCCTTGGTGTGTTGCGCCTGTTTAGCACAGCGCACGGGGGACTCGCCGAGCGGGCGGCTCGGTTTGCGGGTGGCTCATGGGCCAGTAAAACGATCTTCGTGGGCCGTATCCAGCCCATGGGCCGCACGTTGCCGACCTCTGGTGTAGTCCCTGACCCTCCCAAGTGTCCCCATTTTACAGGGACAGTCCCGGATTTACAGAAACTGTCCCAGTTTCTGATTTGATCCCAGAATGTCCCGCTTTCCCCTAGGACGTCCCTATTTTCATTGGATAAACGTCAGAGGGTATGGATACAAGTAGGTAGCCGTGTTGGTCTGCTGTAGTCAAAACAAAATGAAAAAATTCCTTCCAGTAGCACCTTAGAGACCAACTATGTTTGTTATTGGTATGAGCTTTCATGTGCATGCACACTTCTTCAGATACACTGAAACAGAAGTCACCAGACCCTTATATAGAGGGTATGGAGTTATTCAACGCCCAAGCCAAAGAGATAAGTAACTATACAATCTTTAGAAGACGTCTGAAGGCAGCTCTGTATAGAGAAGATTTTTTTAAATGCTTAATGTTTTATTATGTTTTTATATATGTTGGAAGTTGCCCAGAGTGGCTGGGGCAACCCAGTCAGATGAGCAAAGTATAAATTATTATAAATATTATCTCCAGGCAACGTGGCCAATGTTCAGGGATGCTGGGATTTAGACTCCAAAGCAAATGGAGGGTACCTGTTTGGGGAAAGGTTTATATCAAGTAGGCAGTATGGAGAATTTACTTATAGCAGTGATATCTGTGACACGGGCAAATGTATTTCCTGCCTGTGTTACTTTTGCATGTTTTTACCCACAATTCCGTCCCTTTTCTATGTCACCCTGCAAATTTTTGAAAAGCATTTCTCTAATTTAAATAGCTTTTGTCAAGGGCAGATATTTTAACATCCCCAGAAAGATGGACATTGCGCATGTTCTTTGAATGTGCTGGACACTGTATTCTTTTCTACTGTCCATTGTACAACCAGCTACGCAAACGCATACTATCCCCTTTTTTGAGTAGTCTAACATCATGGCAAAATGAAAATACCGTATTTTTCGCCCCATAGGATGCACCGGCCCATAGGACGCACCAAGTTTATTGGGGGGGAAATAAAGGGGAAAAAATTTATTTCCCCCCCAGGCACTTGTGGGGCCGGCAGCTGGGAGAAGCACTCTTCTCCCCGCCGCCCGCCTTCAGACCAGGTCCAGGGACAGCGGAAAGGCGCGCTGCGCCTCTCCGCTGTCCTCGGAGCTTGCGGGGCTGGCTGCGGGGAGAAGCGCTCTTCTCCCCGCCACCCGCCTTCAGACCAGGTCCGGGGACAGCGGGAAGACGCGCTGCGCCTCCCCGCTGTCCCCGGAGCTGGCGGGGCTGGCGGCGGGGAGAAGCACGCGTCTCCCCGCCGTCAGCCTCCAAACCACATTGGGAGACAGCGGGATGGCGGCGTTCCACCTCCCCGCTGTCCCCCGACCTTGTGGGGCTGGCGCTGGGGCTCTCCTGAAGCCTGGAGAGCGAGAGGGGTCGGTGCGCACCGACCCCTCTCGCTGTCCAGGCTTCAGCGAAAGCCTGCATTCGCCCCATAGGACGCACACACATTTCCCCTTCATTTTTGGAGGGGAAAAAGTGCGTCCTATAGGGCGAAAAATACGGTAATCAGATTCTATCTGATGTAACTGGGTGGCTGGGTTTTTGTAAATAGTATCCCTTAGAGTGGTGAATGGCACTGTTTAGCGGAAGAAATCCCAATGAAAATCCTTGTCATTATATATTTTGCATGGCTGTTTATCTGTATATATTTTACAATTTTATATATGGATGTTTTATGATGGCCTACATTTGTAATGCCTAATAAAGGTTTGGCGAAGTAAGTATTTCCAGCCTGTGTCACTTTTGCATTTTTATTGCATGTATATATTGGGCTTTTATATTTTGATTTTGTTCTGTGAACCGCCCTGAGACCTCCGGGTGTAGGGCGGTATATAAATTTTATATATATATATATATATATATATATATAATTTTACCCACAGTCCCTTCCCTCTGCAATTTTTTTTAAAAAAGCATTCCTCTCACTATGCAAATTTAAATAGGCATTTTAAAATATATTTAAATATGTTTTTTCCCCTCTTTTAAATTGCTGAAAACTGTATCTAAACCAGTGGCCCAACTTTAACACTAAAAAAAACAAAACACAGTTGTAATGTATGTCTGTCATATGAAGGTGACACAGCCTTGACACTTACCAATGGCTGAAGCAGAAAGAAGGTTTCAGCTATGCTCACCAGAGAATTTGAGTCTGCAGAGAGATTTATTTATTTCCTAAAATCTATATACTGCTTGATTGTTTTACCGCGTTATTTTACCCCAACGGACAATTCTGATCTCCCCCCTCTTACTTTTTCTTTCTGTCACAAGTCTGCCCTTAACGTTAATTTCTCCTCAGGATCAAAAGTGTCATGTCCCCCACCTTTTCGTTGTTTCCTTATTCGTAATCAAGCGGGAGACCCGCACATTCAAATGCTGATAATAAATAGGCGATAGATTATTAACAGTAGCAAGCTTGAGGGAAACGAGATGAAAGCTGACAGATGTTTCTCTGAAAAGCAGCAAATGTAACTGACCAGGCCTGTGAGAGAATTGTAGAAGAATAGATTGTGTGAAGAACGTGCCTCACAGAAGCAGGATGGGATATACACATATGTTTTAATGGACAGCTAAATTTAAATTATGTTTGTTACTGTGAGGCCATTTGGAGGATCGGATCTCAGGTCTTTACTGTGAATGGCCTACCCTCCAACATTTCTCTGATGGGGACATTTTGGGATCAAATTTGGGGCGGCTTCTGTAAATCTGGGACCGTCCCTGGAAAATAGGGACACTTGGAGGGTCTGGAATGGCGGAAGGAGCAGTTTCCACGAAACCATTCGTTCTGAAGCCTGAGCCAAGGTGGAGGGGAGAGAGCTTAGCTTTCAAACACAAGTTCAGGCTATGACACAAAAATAAATCTCTGCATAATGACAGCGTCTAATGGAAGAGGTTCCCAGCGCTGTTAATGAGAGCTCGGAGATAGGAGTGAAGCTATAAATATTTTAAAATAATTAAAATATATTGCCATTGCTGGGCCCCGAGGAAGCGTGGGGTTGCTGAACTGTCAGCTGTGGCGCTGAGGGAAATTGTTTTCTGAAGAAATGAATAAATGGAAGCACTTAAGTAATAAGATTTTGTATTTGCCAATCCTCCCACCAAGAGAGCAAGTGGGGGGAAACAAAATCTGTGAAATGATGAAAGGACCATAGGCCATGCAGCTAGCATCAACACTAAGCTCTCTTTGTGGCTGTGCGGAGCCATAACATTTTTTTAATCTAATAACAAGAACACCCAGGGCTTGTTTTCAGCTGGAACTCTCCGGAACTCAGTTCTGGCACCTCTCAGGGGGGCGCCATTGCCATTCCAAGAAGTCTTCATGGTGAATCCCTGCACCACTTTTCCTAGTAAAATAGCACTAAGAGCACCTTATTTTACTGTGCCAGTGTCTTGGCCCTAGATAAAGGGCTCTTAACTCCCAGGCTGGTTTCTGCCAAAGTCTTTAATGCATAATTCAAAGGGATACAAAGGCAATACACAGGTTACGAGGTGGAACAGATACATAAGAGGTATAGACACATGGCTAAGTGTAACATGGCTAGTCCACAACACTGTCCTCTGTGGCCAATGAGATGCCCATGGGAAGCTCGCAAGAAGATCTGGAGCCCAACAGCACTCTCCCCACCTGTGATCCCAGGAACAGGTATTCAGAGACGTGCTTTCTCCAAAGTTGTAAGTAGGGGTCATTCCATGCCAAATCACCTGGTGCCATGTGCTCTCACAACTCAGATTTTCAATAATAATAATAATAATAATAATAATAATAATGTGTAGATACCTATGAGATAATTTGTTTAGATTTTGGGGTCTGAATTTGGGCGCAAGAGAAATTTTTAAAAATTTCAATTTTCACACCATTTAGGCTAATGCAATTTCTGCACCAGTTTCGGGGGGGGGGGAACACCTCCTGATTGACTTATTTTTCAACCAACTGGGCTTATTTTGGTATCAAAATAAACAGACCAAAAAACCTTAAAAAATTAATTTGAGGTTATCTCATAGGTATGTAAAGGTAAAGGACCCACAGATGGTTAAGTCCAGTCAAAGGCAACTATGGGGTTGCGGCGCTCATCTCGCTTTACTGGCCAAGGGAGCTGACATTAGTCTGCAGACAGCTTCCGGGTCATGTGGCCAGCATGACTAAGCTGCTTCTGGCGAAACCAGAGCAGCGCATAGAAATGCCGTTTAACTTCACACCAGAGTGGTACCTATTTATTTACTTGCACTTTGACATGCTTTCAAACTGCTAGGTTGGCAGGAGCTGGGACCGAGCAACAGGAGCTCACCCCGTTGCAGGGATTCGAACTGCCAACCTTCTGATCGGCAAGCCCAAGAGGCTCAGTGGTTTAGACCACAGCGCCCCCCCCCCAAAAAAAATTAAACAAAATCTGATATTTGAGAGCACGGTCAAGTATTAAAATCAGGTGATTTGGTGTGGAATGACTCTTAGAGCATAGTAGCAACTGATAGTCTTATCTCCATGAATATGTCCAATGTTTTAAGGCTATCCTAGTTTTGGGGCAGCACAAAGACATTAAATAGGGTATTTGAGGGACAGGGAGGAGCATTAGAAACCCTGCAAAACCCATGTATCTCAAGGCCTGCTTCTTAGGTATCTCAGCTGCACCAGCTCTGGATTGGGGCAGCAAAATAAAAGAAGAAATGCAGCTCAAGCCTCTGCGCTGATAAAGCCTTGTATGTATTTTACTCCCTGGTTCCCCAGCCCCATTTAGGTTTGCTCTGTTCGGCTGCCGGTTCTTCTTTTATGCTGCTTCGCTTGGATATTTTATCGATTCTGTGTTCCTTTCAGCTGATGGTTGGTAAGTCACCTTGGGGGGAACAGAACATGGGATACAAGTATTTCAGTAACTCAACTAAAAAATCTTTCTTTCTTTCTTTCTTTTTTAAAAAGATATTGTAAAATGGAAAATGTGCCAGAGGTAAGCCTGCATGGCAGAAGAAAAAGCACAGCCTCCATTTACTCCTCTGCCCTGCTTGGTGATAAACGTTTCATGAACACCTCTAACAACCAAGGCAAGCTTTGCTGTTCTCTTGCCAGTATCCATGCTGAGTGAAATCCATAACCCACAGGCACATTCACAGGTTTGTGTGTTAAAAAAAAAGAATTGCGAGAAAGAAAGAACCTCTGGAAATTAGGATAGATGCCCTATTGATAGGTTTGTGCAAACCTGACCATTTCTCAACCTGTGGTCCTGTAGGCACACACACAAAAAAGCAATCTATTGTAGTGATGCGCTATCAAATTCTGAGGGCAGATTAGAGTCAGCTGCTACTTGTGAACAATCCATAAATTGTAGAAGAACATTGCAAATTAGTTGCTTTCTGTTCTTTGCCATAACACTGAATCTAGTGAGGCATCGATTCATTATAGCTAGTAGCCACTGATATCCTTTAGTTTTCCATTGAGGTGAAATTTACAATAGTGCACATATTAGAGGAGAGTCTAAAAGCATCATATTTTTCTGACATGGGGAAGCACTTCTGTGTAGGAAAAAGCATGAAATTAATGTGGAGGTGGCCCCATGTGGCAATCGCACATGCATGTACTTTGCGGCATGAACATCATTTTCGTTGGTGACATCTCATCAAAGGAGGGCTGCCAGTCTCATTTGCCGTTGGTGTCTAGGAACAGGGTGAAAAGGTATTATTAGGAAGGTCATTAAAATTTGAGGGGTTTGAAGCTCCCTCTGTTAGCCAGGATCTTGTATTCCCCCATCCCCCTTTGCTTCTCTGAGCTTCTCTACTAAGGTGTTCCTTGAAATAATTTGAGCCTGGTCCAGAAGCTGAGGTAACAGACTATGGCCTGCATATAACTCCTATGCTTAAAACTCCTATGCATGGGTTGATCAATTGCTTCCAGGCCAAGTTCAAGGGTTGTGCATCAATTTACAAGGGCCTTAACAACTTGGGTCCAGAATACCTTAAAGACTGTTCGATTCCTTATATTCCTGCCTGATTATTAGGGAAGGGGGAGGAATGAACAAGAAACTAGCTAGCCTGCACTCCATGAACCAATACATGCACCAAAACAGAGCTAGCCTTCAAAACTCATACTTCTCTGAATTTTTGATGCGGTTTCCCAATGAAAACAATATGTACAAAAAGCAAATGTTCATGGAAATAACATACCCAAAATACTTCACATTAGGTGAAATCACTTGCAAAAATGGTGTGCAGTAGTCAAAAACTCATACCAAAACAATGTGTTTATTAGGAGATATGCATGCTAAAATGCTGGAGAAATTTCATGAGTATTTTTTTTAAAAAAGGAATTCGCAAATTGCAGCAGAAATTTGGAGAACTGAATTTACAATGGAAAAAAATGAGACTGTTGCAGAATATCCCCCCAAACAAACAAAAAACAAAACAAAAGGAGTGAGAGTAGCTCAATCAGTAGAGCATGAGACTCTTAATTTCAGGGTTGTGGGTTTGAGCCCCACAATGGGCAAAATACACCTGTGTTGCAGGGAATTGAACTAGATGACTCTCATGTCCCTTCCAGCTCTATGATTCTATGAAAACGAAACAAAAACACCAGCCTGGAGAAGTTTGATAACAGATCTGTATCGCTGAACTTTAGAAGACAAGGCTTTCTCTTTGAATAAGTATAATCTTTGCCTGAAAGCACTTATGCAAGTAGATTTTCCCCTCCCTATATTTAACATTCATACCTAGCTGTAGCATAGGAGTTAATGTTTCTTTGCATTCTTACCATTACATGGGGCGAGAGTTCCCCAAGGGCCCTAGGTAAATGGAATAAAATTGTGTGGAGTTGTGTTGTCTTTTTAAAGTGGGTGAATGTTGTTCAAAACATTTCCAGTCTTATTTCTGCATTATAAATACACTCTGCCATGCTTTGATTGTAGGCATATTAACACCAGAATGCAGAGAGCTGCTTGGAGCAGATTGGCCTTGTCTTGGGGGTAGAGCATCTGCTTTGCAGAAGGATCCGGGTTCAATTCCTGGCATCTCCAGGTAGGGCTGGGGATGCCCCTGTCTGATACCCTGGAGAGCTGCTGCCAATCAGTGTAGACAATACTGAGCTAGATAGACCAGTAGTCTGACTTGGTAGCTTCTCGTGTTCCTATTGACTGGAGGTCATAGCTGTCAAGCGTCCCTTATTTGGAGGGACAGTCCCTTATCCCAGCACCATGTCCCGCTGCTGTCCCTTATTGATGGATGTCCCTTAAATTTCCTGGGTTTCAAAGGAAGCAGCTCCTCTCCCTCCCTCCCTGCCGGCCAGAGAGGAGGGAGTCTCCAACTGTGTTGCTTGGCTGCCCAGCCCGCCCCCCTCCGGCCTCCTCTCACCAGCCTCGGCCCCTGGGAACCCCTCCACGCCGGGACTGATGGGAGCCTAGGGTTCTTCCGCCACCATCCTCCTCGCGGCCTCCGAACTGAGCATCTCTGCCTGGGGCCTCCCCTCTGCCCGTCACCCCCGCTCCTGCTCCCGCTAGGCCGTACTGCAGCTGTGCCGCCGAAGGACCCGAATGAGATGGGCAGCCTGGCATGGTCTATGAATTGATGAGGAGCCTTGAGAAGAGAGTGAGGGCAACCATAGAGAAAGCAGTTCAGAGAGAGGAGGAGGAGGCGCGGGCAAGTGTTCCAAGGGCTACAAGGGAAGGACCGCAAGCGCTTCTCCCATAGATTTGTAGTGGTAGACTAGCATAGATGGTCTGATCTGCGGGTTTACTTCAGGCGCTATTTCCCCCCCCCCTCCTGCCCCACCTGATGGAACTGAGAGCTGCAGATGGAGCACGAGAGTAAAGATACAGAACTGCAGCAGCATCTTCGTAGCTTGGACTTCGTTTTGCGCGAAAAGTGGTTGCTGCTTGTAGTTATTTAATTGCAGTGTTTCATCGGCTGGTGTCTTGAGCAGCAACCTCTGGAAACGAAGGGCTAAAAACCGGCGCTGCTCTTCAAAATCATCTGGTCCCTTTCAACTGGTTGACTAAAATCCCTTATTTTGGCTGCTGGTCCCTTATTTTCAAGGCTGCTGGTCCCTTATTTTCAAATCTGTAAGTTGACAGCTATGCTGGAGGTAGTCCTCAGTGCTTTAAAAGGAGGTCCCTATCTCTACGCTTGTCCAGGAAATGGTGTAAAACAGAATTGGGATGGGGAGGGAAGAATGAGGTAAATTCCTCTCACTAAAAGGGGAAAGAGAAGCTTGTCTCTTCTAGTCAAACAAAGGCTCCTTAAAACTTGCCCATGGCTTATAACCACTTTCATATCACGTTCTATTTGTTGCTTCGTGGTGAAAGAACAAATCTGCAATGGCAGCAGCACAGGCAACAGATTCTGTTATGGATTAATATTTAGGTAGCAATGTTACCAAGCACAGTGAATCTGAAGATCACAGTGCTTGTTATTTTGCCTTTTATTTTCTTAGTCTTGTAATTGAGCCTGCCGTAGAAATAATTCTTAGAGTAAAGCAGTTGTCTGTTCACACGAGAGCATTTTGCATCTTACAAGCGCTCTCAACTACTCATGGCTCATTCCAATTGTATTCACTAATGGCTTACTAAATAGTATTGTGCCACTTTTGGGGAGGTTTTCTTTTTGGCTAATACCCTTTTGGATCTCATAGGGCCATGGAGGCTCTTACAACCATACATAAGAAACATGCATAAAAGTTACGGCAATCTCCTTTCTCAAGCCCAATGTAGACTGCAGTCCTGTCCTCGCTTACTGCTGGGGGTAAGCCATACTGAATTTTATGGGGCTTACTTCTGAGCAGACATATAAAGGATTGCATTGCAAATGATATTGATGGTTAACAAGCCAAAATCAAATAGCATTTAGCCACAAAAGTATTTTAAGACTCCACTGGTGTGTGTGTGTGCTTAACATACATTCATTGTCATCTTATTAAAGGTAAAGGGACCCCTGACCGTTAGGTCCAGTCACAGACAACTCTGGGGTTGTGGTGCTCATCTCGCTTTATTGGCCAAGGGAGCCGGCGTACAGCTTCCGGGTCATGTGGCCAGCATGACTAAGCCGCTTCTGGGAAACCAGAGCAGCGCACGGAAACGCCGTTTACCTTCCCGCCGGAGTGGTACCTATTTATCTACTTGCACTTTGACGTGCTTTCGAACTGCTAGGTTGGCAGGAGCAGGGACCGAGCAATGGGAGCTCACCCCGTCGCGGGGATTCGAACCGCCGACCTTCTGATCAGTAAGTCCTAGGCTCTGTGGTTTAACCCACAGCGCCACCCGCGTCCCGGGTGTAAATAAAACCAGAGGTTCAAGATCTCTCTCTCTTTTGTCCTCCCACCTTCGGTCCAGCCCCCCTGTATGAATTTGACTCTTTAAGTTCTCAATTATAATCCTACAAGTTATATTGAAGGTCTTAGCAACTACAGTAGTTTCTCTGCTGGACTTGCATGATAAGATCGCAGGTAACTGGAGAAAGAGCCTGCAATTCATAATGATGTGCTAAAGCAAGGGAAAAACGAGAACATTTTTTCATGTTCAAAGTGAACTCAGGCTTGAAAAAATCCCAAGCAAGCAGCTGTTTCCCCATCTAAGTTTCATACCTTATTCAACTCCAACACCTGTTTTAAAAAATTAGGCATATGGATGTGTCTTAACACTGTGCCCCATAAGTAAAAAAATAATCCTCCAGATACACATCTATATAATGCATCCGGTTTTGTCGCGTTCCCAGTGATCTTGCTCCAAAATAATTATCTTAGGGAGAATAGCATGATTTGGTCTGTTTATTTCCCCAGTAGTTAGTAGTCTGTGGAGTAATAAGCACTCTTTGTTCACTTTCTGAAATAGACCCCATTTAACTGGGAGATTTTAAGAAACTTTTCTTGTGAACAAGCAGAAGCATTGCAAACAGAAACAGTCACAAGGCAATGGTGGAAATACATTAGGGAATGATACAGAGGAAATTAGCCCCCACCCCATGGTGTTCTTGGTAGGGATGGCAGATCGTCATATCCTGTTGCTCCCAGGCGTATTTGCAGCACCTTTTTCAATCCACGTGTCACTCACCACACTTTCTAGCCACTCCGAGCAATGCTTTCTTGTTTATAAAACAGGGGAAATGTTTTAAAAGAAGCAGTCAAGTCACCTTGTAGAACTGTAAATTCACTTTTTAAAAACAGTAATTTCATGAGGATTTGATTAAAAACAAGAAGTACATTAATGTGCAAACGGGATGGAATGGGCTTAAAAATAGAAGGAATTCAAATGCGCTTGAATCCAATTTAGACTGATCTATCCATCCTTACATTAGCTCCCTACAGCAGGGGGCTGACAACTGTGTCGTCTCCTTCAGACTCTGATGGGTTTGCTGTTCAAAACACTCCCGAGAGGATTCTCTGTAGCTAGAAAACATCTTTCAGCAAAGACCTTGCACATCCCCTGGACATTCTGGGCAATGGGCAGAACAATCCCACCAGTGAGTCAGTCAAGGGTTGTGACCGTTGGCAGAGAACCCAAGATACCCGGTGCCCTGCTGGGCTTACAGGGGCAGAGGGGAGAGGAGCGTTCGCTTTTTGCTTTTCCAGATTTTTTTTGGGGGGGGTTAATTTTTATCACACACGCCAGTTCCAGGGCTGGTGTTTCCCCCTTTGTTTCAGGAGCGTGTCAGGAGAATGGAAAAGCTATATAGTGAAACAGGAGCATATCGTAGCAATTTGCTGGTGCTAATCCATGCCATCATAAGAGGAACTGACACCACTACCCTGCCCTTTAGCTCAACAATGATTAATGGAAAAGGGCAGGGCACTGGGTGACTGGGATGGGAAAAGGCTCAGAGGTGATGTGGGCGGAGCACATGATTGGAGGAAATAATAATTTCATGAAACTGTATTTTGATTACCTTGGTGCTCAAATGGAATCCGTTCCGGAAGCCTGTTCGACTTCCGAAAATGTACAAAAACCAAGGCGTGTCTTCTGATAGGCTGCAGGAGCTTCCTGCACTCAATCGGAAGCCATGGTAGCCATGTCAGATGTTCGTCTTCCAAAAAACATTCGCAAACTGGAACACTCACTTCCGGGTTTGCGGCGTTTGGGAGCCAAAATTTCGAGTCACAAGGTGTTCAAGAACCAAGGTACGACTGTGTTTTCTTTTGAGTCTATGGACTAGCTAAATTAAAAGGGCCTGGACCTGCCATTTGCAGTATAGAACTAGTTGCTTTTAGGTACTGTACAGAGTGAATGTCTGTTCCAGAACACTGAAAGGAATAAATCGTTAGAATCAGTGTTGGCCATTGTATGCATGGAAAGAGAATCAACTAGGTATGGCAATTGTGATTAATCTTGAATTGTTTTGTAGGCAGATGAAAAAGGACATTGGAAAACTTTGAATGAATGGGAAAATTAGTCAAAATCTTCATAAAGAAAGACACTGAAAATGCTTATATGTAATCACATGATATTATGATGGGGTTGATCCGAAGAGCCAAACGATTTTGATCGGTTCAGGATGATGACATTGGGTTGCAACTATTAAGATTCCTGTGATCCTTTGATTGGTGAAATGAAATGACGTGTGTAATCCGGAAGTGTATAAAAAACATTGCTTTGGGTGTGGTTCTTTGCAGCCTCCTCATTTTTGAGCCTGTCCTTATATGTGCATTTGTAATATAGGCCTTTATATTTTCATCTGGAGCCTGCATCCATTTCTTTGGGGTTCCTGTGTGGGTGACCTCCAGTCTAGGAAACTTTTTAAAAAAAATTCTCCAAAAGTCCCAGCTTCAATTCTTAGTAGGGTTAGTTTAAGACCCAGTCTGAAACTCTAGGTATCAACTCCTAATCAGTGTGGACTAGACCAGTGTTCCTAAAGCTTGGGTCTCCAGATGCTGCTGGAATACAGCTCCTATCATTCCTGAATTGTTGGTTAAGCTAGTTCTGGGTGATGGGAGTTGTCGTCCATCAGCATATGGGGACTCTAGACTGAAGAACCCTGGACAAGACAACCTCAGTTGTCTGGTCAGGATCAGGCAGCTTCCTAGAGACACATCACACATTCTGATCACCATGGTGCCATCCTCCACACTGCCATACGCATAAGCACCTGCTGTGTTGTATCAGCAGCTACAGTGGTGTTAGTACCGACATGCACAGCCTTACTTCCTTTGCACATAATGCTGTGCTGGTAACTGTGAGCTGTCCTTGTTTTTCCCCCTAATGTGGCATCTGTCATGTAGTCACCATGATCCAAATGGCCTTGATCTGACCTTTTGAGTCCAAGGTTTCTGTTTTTCTTGTTATTAGTGTTACTATAGAATGCCAGTTGTAAGTTAATACTGATGACCCTTAATTCCCCTTGTTCCTAAGGGATGAAATATCTCTCCTCTTTCTATAGAGCACAAGCCATAACCTAGCAGCTCCGTATCCCCCTTTTCAATCCTGCGATCTCACAGGCCTTGCCTCCAGATGGACCGCGCTCTCATTAAGTGCGGGGAGTGTGTTGCACGGGACGTGCACCAAAATAGAAACGTATCTTCTCTAAGAACAAGATACAAGGCAGGTGGCCCCTTGGGAATTTGCAAGCTGCAGCCTTCTGGGGCTTGCTAGAAATAGCCGTAACTATGCCTCGTAAGAGACGGCGCTCTGATTTCTTGGGTTAGTGACAGTAACTCAGAAAGGCACAGAAAGGAACCGTCAGGATCTGAGCTGGAACGGCAAGCTCAGTCCAAAAGCATGTGGTTTTTTGTTTTTTAATAGGCATCTTTATTGAAAGCTTAAAAGTACATAATTATGTGTGCACTAAACATGGTGAGATGTACATAAAAAAGAGAAAAAGAAAAGAGACACAGTACCTGTATAGAAGAGAAAGTAAAAGGGATGCGGGGGGGAACCCAAAACTGTATGTAGTCAAACCTCTTCTTACAGCCACCTCTGCTTGCGTCCATTTTGCCAACGTCCACAGCAAACCCGGAAGTAACCAGCGGGTTTGTCGCTGTTCATGCATGCGCAGAAGCGGGCAATTGCCGCCTGCGCACAACAGCGCCTCTTCCAGCGACCCGTTTCAACCTCCAGACGGACCTCCAGAACAGATTATGGTCGCAGGTAGAGGTTCCACTGTACTTTACAAAGTTGTTATTGTACTTCACCAGATCTTAACCTATTACAGTATTTGAAAGAATGGATTCCAAATATCATTGAATTTGTCCATAGCAAGTCTGCATTTACAGTGGTACCTCAGGTTACATATGCTTCAGGTTGCATACGCTTCAGGTTACATACGCTTCAGGTTACACACTCCGCTAATCCAGAAATATTACCTCAGGTTAAGAACTTTGCTTCAGGATGAGAACAGAAATCATGCAGCGGCGGCACAGCGGCAGCAGGAGGCCCCATTAGCTAAAGTGGTGCTTCAGGTTAAGAACAGTTTCAGGTTAAGGACAGACCTCCAGAGCGAATTAAGTACTTAACTTGAGGTACCACTGTATATGCAAGTTGTTCATATGTTGTGATTTATGTTGTTGTTCAGTGCCTTGAGACCTTGGTGGGGATGTGGAAAGATGTTCTTAAACTTGGTTCAGGGTGGATCTGATTTTATCAGCCTTCTGTACTATGGTAGGAAGCTGGCGTGTTGTTAACATAACCCTTCTGTCAATTCAACCTGTGGTTGACAGGGTTGGTGACCTGCTTGATAGGAATTTAGGACTCCTGCAGTTGGAGCCATGGGGTCTTGCAGGAAACAGCTGCATAGTTTCTCAGATCAACCCAAAGTATTGGGTATTTTATGACCTATTGATCAAACGGAGAGTTGTCAGATACTTTATGATCCAGTGAGACAAATTGCAGTGTAATGTAAAAGCTTGACTTGTGTGGTTTTCCAAAATGATGAGCTATAAGCATCTATAATAAATGACTAGTATTTACTGTATCTTCCTATTCTCCTGGATGAAATCTCAGTAAAACTGAGCATTATCTAGAATATCTAATGTGTCTAGCTTTGTGTTTGTTTTTCCATAGGGACAGAATGCAGTGCTGTGTTGGCAGTCCGATATAATACAGAAACCTTTCCCATTCCTGTGCCCCCCCCCCGATGTTTTGGACCACAATCCCCATTAGCCCCAGCCAGCATGGCAAATGGCCTGGGGTGATGGGAATTGTAGTCCCACCACATCATCCAGAGCTCACCTGATTGGAGAAGGCTTCCCTGAGGCTATTTTCCATCAGGCAGATCTCAGAAATGTTAGAAATGGATCACACATACTGTTGCACAGACAGCAGATCACAAAGCTAATCGACATAGAAATAAATGGAGGCTTTCACATAAGTTGCATTATTTGGTATGGCCGGTATCAGTTTGAAGCAAAACAACTGCATTCAAAATGGTGTCCCTATTGCCAAGACTAGGGTAGCACCTTCTATAGAACACATGGCTTTTCAGCTGGCTTTTCCAGATGGAAACATTTCAACTCTTTCGTGCTAAAATGCGACATGCAAACTGCTGTGGCCAATCCTGTTTACATGGTTTACATTAATAAGTGGTAAGTGGCCACGCAGACTTGGTAATGCGATTTAAGAAATGCGCTTGATCTCAGAGCAACGTGCATCAGTTCGCTGACCTACCAATGTGGTACAGCTGCAAAAAGAGAAAATTAACTTCGAGGCTTTATTAGAAACAGCATTTCGAGGAAGGATAGAGCAGTTATGAGACCTCATATGAAGCACTAGTGTCCCCATTTGTTCTCCCTAATACAGGTAGCACAAAAGCATAACCAACAGCCAGGAATAGAAGGAAGGCATCAGAAAGCAGCCCTGTATCGGGAAGTTTTTAATATTGGACATTTTATTATATTTTTATATGTGTTGGAAGCCGCCCAGAGTGGCTGGGGCAACCCAGCCAGATGGGTGGGATATAATAATAAAATTATTAATATTATTATTTACTGAATTTGCACTACAGCCCCCCTGATCTGTCCCAGGGGACTGATATGTGGCGATACTCCCTGTGATGTCCTGGGTACCACCTGCCCTGGCCTGTATCTATTCCTGCAGAAATTTGAGGGGAAATTTAAAAACCCGATTCAGAGTAGTGCGGATATGAAAGGCTGCTTGCTTTTTGGTCTGCATATTTTTTCAGAAAGTGTAGATTAGGTAAATTCACCTTTAACTGCTAAATGCACCAAATTTCTTCCCCATCCTTACTAGTGAGTCGACTATAAATCTTGCACATTCTGTTAGATAGCCCTGTTGACAACATTGCCTGGTTGCTCTCGTCACCTCTCTGGCCTCTGGTAAACAGACTTCCAAGCTTCCATTATCTTGCAACAGTCCTTTTTTAATTATTCTTACAGGCCATAGATACAGTTCTGCAGGCTGATTGATGAGGTGATTGTGTTTCTACCGCCCTTATAAACCTGTCCTCCTAAACATTAAAGAAGCTAGTAATGTTTCAGCCAATTACGGTCTGTGAGGGACAATTTAATAGCAGCACTGCGAAACATTTCCGTTCCTTGATTTTACGAGGTTGAGCTTTGCTAACTTATCGATTTTATTAGTATTGTCGCACACCACCCCAATCTTTGAGCCGTGAGAGATTCCAGGAGTTCAGTTTCCTCGGCATAAGGGACAACAGAGACTGTGGTGTCTTTAGGATATATGGTTTATTTACACATATATACATCCTGAGCCTACAATGGAAGGGCTCACAGCATTAACACCCCAAGACGGTGTTGTTTCTGCCATAGCAATAGCCTTGGATTCAAGCAGAAATCAATTCTCTCTCTCTCTCTCTCTCTCTCTCTCTCTCTCTCTCTCTCTCTCTCTCCTATTGGCAAAACCTGCTGGTGTTTCGCAACTTTCTGACTTGTTGCAGGACCTTAGCCAGACCTAGCAGAGTATACGCAGAGTCCACGGAAGCAATTGGCAACTTGGCTGCAGACAGGATGGACGAAGCAGGAACCAGGAACTTGTAGTTAGGTGTTTATTATATACAGTGGACTATTTACAGGAACAGAACAGAACACGGATCTTTAACTTGCTCTCTCATACACGGCTCACAACTCCTGAACTCAGCCTCGTACACTAACACATTCCAGTTAGTAGGCCATTAATCATTATTCCCATGAGAGAGCTTGACCAATCATGGAGCTGTCTCCATGCCTCTGTATCACCAGGCAGATTACTCCTTCACATTGCCGTGGCTGTCCGTCCAAACCCTAATTGACTCTGTGTGAGTAGCTGCACATAGATTCAGATTCCCAACATCATCTGCATCTAGCTTCTGGCTCACATACCTCAACTCTGCCCTTTGTCTTTCTAACTAACAGGCAGTTGAGGGAAGAGTACCCCACCATTTGCTCTCTTGCACAGAGCCATTTTCCTTGTTACCTTAATGGCCCATACTTAGGAGGCCATTACCAGGAAACTGGCTTGGCTATACTGGCAATGGAATCCTGCTTGGGACTCAGGCCTGCATACATATATACATACATAAATGTATTTGTATGCTGCCTTTCCACAGTTCAAACCATGCTCAAGGCAGTTTAGAACATGAAGCAAATACATAACTACAGCCAGTGCTACTTTTCTAGAAAGAGATGTGACAGAATTCAGCCATGATTGCATCCCTTGTTCTCTTATGATGGCAATGGCGCCCACCTGAGAAAAGCCCTGACTACAACAAAAGTAGTTATAAACAAAAGTAAAACATTTTAAAAAACACAAAACTAAACTAAACAATTTCCACATAAATCACAAGATCGAAAATAGAGATACAAAGAAAAAGAAAAAACACACACAACAGGAACAACCCCACCAACAAACTCCTTCCCACAAACACCCCGGCCCAAGAATCTCCTCAGCAGTTTCAGCTTTTGTAGCTGGAGGTAGTCAGGACCCTGCCCTCCCAGGCCAGGTAGAAATTAAAACCAAACCTTTTTACTTCCTGTTCTTAAAGATGATTGTGTTCAAAGCGGTTTACGATATACGATATCTTTATTGTCATTGTCCCATATAGAACAATGAAATTGAAAATCTACATAAAACATCCAAAAACCCCTAAAAACTCTGAAACCCCATTTAAAATTTTTAAAATGCAAACCCCATTTTAAAATACAAACCCCATTTTAAAATTTTAAAATACAAACACCATTTTAAAATTTAAAATTTTCTTTTTTAAAAAAAGCTGAAATTTATATAAAATTCAGTACACGTGTTCCCAAATTATGTCATAAGCAGCATAATCATCAAACTAAGCAGGGCTTTTTTCAGCTGGAACTCAGTTCTGGCACCTCTCAGGTGGGCACCATTGTCATTCATGGTGAATTCCAGCACCCCTTTTTCTAGAAAAACAGCACTGACGACAAGTGTTTCTGCAACACATGTACACCTCATAAAATTCAGATTTCTCTTCTGGCCTTTTTCTTCTTTTTAATTTGTTTGGGGGACTCCCCGCTCTCTTCAGACTCGGTCTCTGGCGGACGCGCACTGTTTTTCCTAACATTAGAAACTGGTGTCTCCCCCACCCCGCCTCAGACTCGTAACATTGCTAAACCAGTGGTTGTTTTTTCTTCTCGTTCCAACGGTTGGGCTGCTGTTTTAGATTTCTAGAGCACAGAGAGAGAGATAAAGGAACATATTGAAAAGCTTCAAGCACATGTTTTTTGTTTGAACCGCAGCAGAAACTGGCTGAGTAATATGATCAGAAAAGGCAAACCCAGAAGAAAGGAAAGTGCCAAGGAGCACACAATGGAACAACTCATCTGTCTTCATGTATGCAAATTTAACTATAGCCTTCCAGGAAACAAGTTACCAGCATTTCCTATATATGTATCCACCTCCTGCTTCTCCCTTGTGCAAATATGAATTTATTTATTTACAGCTTTTTATTTATTTCTTTTTCTTCTTAGAGTGTCTTTCTGGGCATAGTCCTCTCAATAAACCAGTTCCTAGGGCTTGACTTGGCCTAGGAGTGAGCTAGATTTCCTAAGGCCCTGGTCATTTTAGGACATTTTATAAGGTTAAGTGGATATTTGCTATGGCATTGTGATGGCTTTAGGGGTTGCTTGTGCGTAAGTTGCCGCCGCTCTGGGCTAGGTTGGCTGGTTAAACCATTTCTCGCTGGACAGCCATCCACTCCGTGGCTGTTCAGTCGCTGGCAGAATCCGTCAGTGGGCGTTTCTTAAACCTTTTCCAACATAAAAGTTGTTTGACGCCCAGTCTCCTCCTACTCTCCCTGCGCGGAAGTCTTCTGCGCAGGGAGGGCGTGGGTAGCGGAGGACCTGTGCTCTCCCCGCTGGTGTCCAGTGAAGAGTCCCGGAGCCTGCTCTCTGCTTCCCCCATTGGCCCCCCTCTATCCCTGGTGTTGCGCTGATTTTCTTCCCCAACAGGAGACCTTCCTCTCTCCCTGCTTGGCCCCTCTCCAGCATCGCTGTGGAGCCTCGCTTCCTCCTCCTCTAGTTCTGATGGCAGTTCCCTGACAGGCATGAAGCCCTCTATGCATTTAAAACTAGAGTTGTGCACAGGCCTGTCCTCTAATACACTCTGTGGCCCCATTCTGTGGTCCCTGGATTGGAAAAAATTCGCCCTTAAGGGCCACCTTAAGGGCCACCTGCCCTGAATCTTTCTCCAAAGCAATTTTTGGGATGGGGTTAAGGGTCTTCTTCTATTATTAAATTGTGGCAACGTCTAACAGTATCATACAGATAATAAACTAATATCACCCTAACCTCAAATATGGTGTTTAGGCAATGCATGCAAAATCACATCCCAGCAGCATAATAAGTTCTTTTCCCAGACTTATCCCATTTGTATAAAAGGTGATAAAACAGTTTATGTTAACCAAAAGGTTTTATACTGCAAGGGAAGTCCTGTTTTCATTTTTAGCCATGTACATAATAAAGATGTACCTAATCTGTTACAAGAAGGGACATGGGTGGCAATGTGGGTTAAACCAGAGAGCCTAGGACCTGCTGATCAGAAGGTTGGCGGTTCGAATCCCCATGACGGGGTGAGCTCCCGTTGCTCAGTCCCTGCTCCTGCCAACCTAGCAGTTTGAAAGCATGTCAAAGTGCAAGTAGATAAATAGGTACCGCTCCGGCGGGAAGCTAAATGGTGTTTCTGTGGGCTGCTCTGGTTTGCCAGAGTCGTGCTGGCCACATGACCCGGAAGCTGTATGCCGGCTCCCTCGGCCAATAAAACGAGATGAGCGCCGCAACCCCAGAGTCGGCCACGACTGGACCTAATGGTCAGGGGTCCCGTTACCTTTTAATCTGTTACAAAAGAGTTTTTGTGCTTCAAACTTTGTCTGTAGTAATTTATCAGAGTTAAGGGTTTTAAAGGAATTTTTAAACCCTGTTTGTTCAACAAACAGTTAAAATAGGGTTTAAAAATATGGTTGAGGGGTGGACCTGAAGGGAAATTGATCTTTGTGGTGCTGCTTGAGGATGCAGGAAAGAGAAGAGGCCTTGTGGGATAGGCATCTACTGTACTCCATCCCCTATCTTCTCTAGTAACAACAACAACAACAACAACAACAACAACAACAACAACAACAACAACAACATTTATGCCCCGCCCATCTGGCTGTGTTTCCCCCGCCACTCTGGACAGCTTACGGCATATAAAAAATTGTAAAAGCATCAGACGTTAAAAATATCCCAATACAGGGCTGCCTGCAAAGATGCAGCTCCCCAGTGGGTCCCTTATCCTTCTCACTCACACCTACTTCTCTTTCCTACCTCTTTTCTACCCTATCAGCCCCACATGTTTCTGAGTCAATCAACCCAACCTGTAGTGATCCAGGGTTGTTTGAACCTATTTGACCAAGGCCCAGATACCTCCAAATGGGCCCAATTTGTTTGCACAGCCCTGTTCACTACAAATGAAATTGGCCACAAAGTTAATCATGTCGAAGTCCCACTGATTGCACTAGAAGACTTGATTATGTCCTTAAATCTCTTCCTTTGAGATCAATGAGACTTCAAAGTGATTAACTTTGGGTGCATCCATGCTGTTGTTTCTTATTTATTAGGTGAAAGTACAGCTTTTCTTCCAGTCTTTTCTACTGCCTCTTTCTGTTTAGCTCATTAGCAACTGTCCCCCTTCCCTTCCTGGGCTAAACATTGTTAAAAAAAACTAATTAATTATCAGATTTTTTTAACAGATTGACTAAAACGATGTTAAACTGAGTACAGAAGTTGCCCATGGCAGATGGTGTGAGTTGCTTGGAGTTTGCAATTGTGGTGCAGCAGTAAAACTGCTAGCACATTTGCAAAGCTAAGCAGGGTCTGGTATGGTTTTGAATTGGATGGGGGACCACATGCTGAGATTCCTGCATAGGGGATTAGATGACCTTTCCAACTCTACAATTCTGTGATTCTATGAATTGTAGATAGAATTGTCTGCATCTGCAAACATTCTCCTGCCTGTGTGGAAGACAGGGACAAGGGGATTGTAATGCCCTAAAAGGGTTTTGGAGGTGCCTTGCTCCTCCCTGATCTTTCTCATTCTCACGCTGTGATGAGCAAAGCCAAGCTTTGGCTTAGCATATCACCCGAACTCGTTTAGTTGTTTAGTCGTGTCCGACTCTTCATGACCCCATGGACCAGAGCACGCCAGGCACTCCTGTCTTGCACTGCCTCCTGCAGTTTGGTCAAACTCATGTTGGTAGCTTCAAGAACACTGTCCAACCCTCTCATCCTCTGTCGTCCCCTTCTCCTTGTGCCCTCAATCTTTCCCAACATCAGGGTCTTTTCCAGGGAGTCTTCTCTTCACATGAGGTGGCCAAAGTATTGGAGTCTCAGATTCAGGATCTGTCCTTCCAGTGAGCGCTCAGGGCTGGTTTCCTTAAGAATGGATAGGTTTGATCTTCTTGCAGTCCATGGGACTCTCAAGAGTCTCCCTAAGAGTCAACCGAACTCAGGATTGTGGTTAAGCTCTCTCCCCTTTAACCAAAAGCTGTACCCAAGCTTTGTCCTTGGCCATAACTCACGGTTAATGAGGAGAGAGTTTGACTATGGCCCGAGGTATGGATGACATGCTAAACTAAACCTTGACATAGCTTGGCACGGGAGTGAAAAGGACCACGGAAGCACAAAGTAGATGTGAACTCCTCTGTAGAAGCCCAAATGCTCACACAGTTCCAGGTTACCTTAACATATTGTGCAAACACAGCCCTTCTATAGCAGTTAGAGTAGCTGTAAGTTGTGGTTTTTGTCTCTCTCTTAGCATTTAAAAAAATGACAAATTCTGTCTGGCTCGGAAAATATGGCAGCTTCCAGCAAGGACATGTTGGACAATGATAATAATGAATTATTATTAAACTCATTACCCGCTCATCACCAGAAGGTCCAAAGTTAACAGCAACATAAAACACAACATGAAAAACAGTGTAAGACAAATTTCAATTAGAACCAGAGTAGGTCCTAAAAGGGACACGGGTGGCGCTGTGGGTTAAACCACAGAGCCTAGGACTTGCAGATCAGAAGGTTGGCTGTTTGAATCCCTGTGACGGGGTGAGCTCCCATTGCTCGGTCCCAGCTCCTGCCAACCTAGCAGTTCAAAAGCACATCAAAGTGCAAGTAGATAAATAGGTACCGCTCCAGCAGGAAGGTAAATGGCGTTTCCGTGCGCTGCTCTGGTTCGCCAGAAGTGGCTTAGTCATGCTGGCCACATGACCCGGAAGCTGTCTGCAGACAAGCGCCGTCGGCCAATAAAGCGAGATGAGCGACGCAACCCCAGATTCGGTCACGACTGGACCTAATGGTCAGGGGTCCCTTTACCTTTACCTTAGATCCTAAAAATGCATATCTCAGGTGTCAAAGACTAGGATATAGAGGTGCGGCTTAAGACTACGGAGGGCAGCCATTTTTGCTCAAAATGGTATTTGTCACAATCAGTGCTGTTTCCGTTCTGCTGCAGTTCAGTTTCTGCCAAATACTGTGTTATTCATCTTCCTGGATGCTATTTAACATAAGCTACATAACTTACATAACTATTTATGTAACTTAGGTTATCTTCAATGTAAAGGCAACATCAAAAGAAAGTAAAAAACCACCACACAGCCGCTATCATGTATGTATCACTTGCATACTTAAAAACAACAATGTGAATGAGTACCAATCATATTCGCTGTTCACAAATAAACTCATGAGCTGCAGTAGTTTCTGCTTTCTTTTTTGTCAGATTTCTCTGACATCCCTACATTTGACTCATGCGGCAAAACCCCGTAGCACAGATAATGCCCATTTCAATTTTTTTTAGCTCTCATAAGCAAAACCCTGGTCACCTCTGAGCAGAATTGAACCATCAAACACAGGAGTAGCCTCATATCAAATTGTTGTATTTTCAATTCGTTTCAGTTTCTGCAATAATTCAATGCTTCATTTTTGTTTTCCTAAATGGAGTGTTTCAACATTTGAAATGTCAATTAACATAAAAATAACAGAGGAGACGCCTTCACCCCCCCCCCGTCGCCAATGCAGAGTAGTAGATAATGGGTCCTTGAAAAACATAGGAAACAATTCATTGGAAATATGCTCTTTGTAGGCTGCTTTGAACTGAGTGGGACATGGATGAGATGTTTTGTTTATCTGTCAATGGAAATCTAAGACAAAGGCTAGGGATGTTTCACAGTAACAAACTGCCCACGTTCCAAAATCGTGCCATATATTCTACTTCCAAATGGTAATAAATTATTCACAATGTGCTTGCACCTCCATCTCTCCAGTGCTTTAGAGGCAATTAAAATATGATCATCACAATAAAGAAATAAATAATCTTAATTAAAACAGTGCGCGGGAACGCAGAATGGAGATGTAGCCATGTAGCCAATGGGGAGCTGCCCACTAACGTGTGATTTTACATAGCTGTCAGCTTTATCTAATGTATGTCTGAAAATAAAATCTGCAGAGACCAAATGTGGATTTTATTTTATTTTTGCTTTCTCTGCAGGACTCTGGGGCTGTGCACAAATGAACAGATGAAAACATCCACGTGTAGTGGTTGTTGTTTTAAAATAAAAATACACTGCAAGATATACTTAATAATTAAGGCAACAATTTTTTCTGTAATTAGTGTCTTACACAATTGGAATGAACCCATCCTGATGTCCGTGCTAATGCAAATCCGTCTTTGATCCTCTCTCCAGATCTTAGATTGATTATTTATCAAATGATAGAATCGTTTAGTAATTGGTGTTGCAAAACGTGGGGACTATATGCCATAAGTACTGTAGCTGTTCTTTTCCAAAGCATGCTTCTGTTTCTTCAAACATGCATGCCTTCTTTTACTGATGCTGTAAAAGGAAGTACTTTGTACTACCTTTGGACTACTGCAATGCGCTCTACGTGGGGCTACCTTTGAAGGTGACTCGGAAACTACAACTAATCCAGAATGCGGCAGCTAGACTGGTGACTGGGGGCGGCCGCCGAGACCACATAACACCGGTCTTGAAAGACCTACATTGGCTCCCAGTACGTTTCCGAGCACAATTCAAAGTGCTGGTGTTGACCTTTAAAGCCCTAAACGGCCTCGGCCCAGTATACCTGAAGGAGCGTCTCCACCCCCATCGTTCTGCCCGGATGCTGAGGTCCAGCGCCGAGGGCCTTCTGGCGGTTCCCTCATTGCGAGAAGCAAAGCTACAGGGAACCAGGCAGAGGGCCTTCTCGGTAGTGGCGCCTGCCCTGTGGAACGCCCTCCCATCAGATGTCAAAGCGATAAATAACTACCTGACATTCAGAAGACATCTTAAGGCAGCCCTGTTCAGGGAAGTTTTTAATCTGTGATATTTTAGTGTATTTTTGGTTTTCTATGGAAGCCGCCCAGAGTGGCTGGGGAAACCCAGCCAGATGGGCGGGGTACAAATAATAAATAATAATAATAATAATAATAATAATAATTATTATTATTATTATTATTATTATTATTATTTGTGGCTATATGCCAGCTCTGGTGCCCCCAAATTAAGAGAAATATGCCACACTTCTCTTCTTAAAACGGGTCTAACTCTGATGCTACCAACGACATTCTCCGCTTTCTCAACAGGACATTCCTTGAGACACGTTTGAATCACAACCTTGCTGAATTTAATCAGGTCTAGCTATGGTCAGTGTCTGCACAGAGACCCATGTAGGCTTTCCTCCATTAGTTATCACTGTCATAAATAAGCGCTAACACTTCAAATGAATGATCCTGATAACAATAGACTTCATGCAAGGGTATCCTGAGGAGCGGATTTTGGCAATATGGCACCCTGAGCGAGGACAAAATTTGGATGCCCCCCACCACTAAATATTTATTATTTTCACAATAGTTCATTTTGGTATAGTTGCTTTTTATGGATCTTCTCAGTGGGTACCTGTATAAATATAGGTTTTATTATTATTACTAGGGCTTTTTTAAAGCCGGAACATAGTTCTGGCACCTCTCAGGTGGCCATTGTCTTTCACATCTGCATGCAGGCGCTGGGAGAGATCATCAGGGGGTTTGGGCTGGGTGTTCATCAGTATGCGGATGATACCCAGCTCCACCTCTCTTTCAAAACAGAACCAGTGAAGGTGGTGAAAATCCTGTGTGAGTGTCTGGAGGTGGTTGGATGATGGATGGCAGCTAACAGATTGAGGTTGAATTCTGACAAGACAGAAGTACTGTTTTGGGGGGACAGGAGGCGGGCAGGTGTGGAGGACTCCCTGGTCCTGAATGGGGTAGCTGTGCCCCTGAAAGACCAGGTGCGCAGCCTGGGAGTCGTTTTGGACTCACAGCTGTCCATGGAGGCGCAGGTCAATTCTGTGTCCAGGGCAGCTGTTTATCAGCTCCATCTGGTACTCAGGCTGAGACCCTACCTGCCCTCAGACTGTGTCGCCAGAGTGGTGCATGCTCTAGTTATCTCTCGCTTGGACTACTGCAATGTGCTCTATGTTGGGCTACCTTTGAAGGTGATCCGGAAACTACAACTAATCCAGAATGCGGCAGCTAGACTGGTGACTTGGAGCGACTGCCGAGACCATATAACAGCGGTCTTGAAAGACCTACACTGGCTCCCAGTACGTTTCCGAGCCCAATTCAAAGTGTTGGTGCTGACATTTAAAGCCCTAAACGGCCTCGGTCCAGTATACCTGAAGGAGTATCTCCACCTCCATAGTTCTGTCCGGACACTGAGGTCCAGCGCCGAGGGCCTTCTGGCGGTTCCCTCACTGCGAGAAGCCAAGTTACAGGGAACCAGGCAGAGGGCCTTCTCGGTAGTGGCACCTGCCCTGCGGAAAGCCCTCCCACCAGATGTCAAAGAGAAAAATAACTACCAAACTTTTAGAAGACATCTGAAGGCAGCCCTGTTTAGGGAAGCTTTTAATGTTTAATACGTATTTTAGTGTTCTGTTGGAAGCTGCCCAGAGTGGCTGGGGAAACTCAGCCAGATGGACGGGGTATAAATAAATAAATTATTATTGTTATTATTATTATTATTATTATTATTATTATTATTATTATTATTATTTCTAAGAGAATAAGGGAGGTGGTCATGATGAGATCCGGCACTTCTTTTTCTAGAAAAATAGCACTGATTATTGATATTATTATTATTATTATTTCGCTCCCCCTTGGCTTGGCACCTTGCAAGGGGGAACTGCCTGCACCACCCTAAACCCAGTGCAAAATGCTCCCCCAACACAGATCTGGGCCCCCTCCCTGCCACTACCATTGTGCTCACACTACTATCTTCACCTGTGGCTGCACCCACGGCAGCGGTGGTACAGGTGGCTGTGGCCAGACTGGCAGCAGGGGGTGGGGCGGGGGTTGGACCTGCCGCCTGAGGCAAATTGCTTTGCCTTGTCTCATGGAAAGGCTGGACTTGACTCCATGCCAGGTGTGAGAGCTTTAAAAAACCACTCACCCACTTTATTAAGCCACATTGATGCAATGTTGTGTCAGGAGATGAGTCGTTTTGGCTACCTCAGGTTACTTCAGGCGAAATGGACCAATGGTCTGACACAATATATGGAGGTCTTCTGGGTTATGTTCACTCTGAAGAAATGGACAACCACAGAGTTGTTTGTCTATGATATTAATATTGTGCAATTTGAAGTGACTGGAAGCTTAAGAACTGACTCCTTTGGAATAGATCATTGTCCAGACCCATTAAAATATTATTCAAACTTTTACTGGCAGAACTCAGAAGAAGAAGAAGAAGAAGAAGAAGAAGAAGAAGAAGAAGAAGAAGAAGAAGAAGAAGAAGAAGTCAACTCCCTTCAAAATGGAGATCTGCAACTCAGTATGACTGTACCAATGAATTCACAAGCTACACTGTTGTAGAATACTTTATACAGGCACGTATTGATTTTTAACAACCGAGGCCTGCAGCGAAACATTGTATGTGTCAAGGGTGGCCTGAAACAAGATGGCGGCATCCTCCATTCCAAGTACAGAAGTTGACCAGACTTCAAGTAAGTTGAACCTTACTTCAACGTTGATCAGTGTCCTCTACCACATCTAGAGGCAGCAGGGAGAAATTTGATTCAATTCACATTCAAATTCTTAACTAATCTGCACTTTACAAAACAATGCACAAAATGAAACAGAGCCATCCTTCAAAATTCAGAGCAATGGATAAAGACAGAAAACCTAACTCTTGATTGATTTGATGTTTTTATTTTTATTCAATAATTGTTGTTTTTTTAAAATGGGATCTTCTTAGAAGCCAACCTAGGATTGTCCTCCAACAGTCTTTTAGATTGTTCATATGTCTCATCATATATTGAACACTGACTAATGGCGTCAAACAATGAGCGCAGCTGCTACAATGAGCAAAGTAGTAGCGATTGTCCACCAGAGCCTTTTTTTCACCTGCAAAAAATAAGAGGTTTAAGCATTTTTATTCACAGTGACCGATTGTCCTTCATTTCTCACAACTGAGTTGATATGAAACATTGCTTTAAATGTTTCTTTTGGAGACAGAAAATAGCCAGATTTGAAACTCTCAGATTCCAAGGCAATTAACTCTGGGTTTAACATGTGCTTTAAAAATTAATTCCATGTAACAGAACATGCTTTGGTGCAAAAATCTGAGTTCTGTGGTTATAGTTTGAAAAATATTAAAGGAATACAGACCCAACATTTTTCATCAGGGTACAAGCCTGTCATTAATTTGGAAACCTGAGTTTGGAGTTTTTAATCTCATTTGTCACTTCAGACAATTTGAATGTATGAACTCAAGTTATTTTTAAATGTTATGATATCTATTTTTTTTGTTTGTTCTGATTTGCAGTACTTCAACATACTCCGTTGAAGTAAATGTTCCGTTCTGCTCCCCATCTTTGTAAATGGGGGTTAGAAATTAAATCCACATAAAAATAAAGTAAATTAACTGCTTCTTAATCTCACTTCATTTTTCCAGGATCAGGAGTTAAGAAAGAAAATTTCAATGGCACAGATTGCCATTACGAAAACATGAATGAATTCCACACACCTGTCTACTGTGAGGTTCGCCATATCGTAGTTTGGCGGCAAAATGTTCACAGTTCATCGTGGCCACATTGTAGTCTATCTCCATCCCAACATATTCATTTGCAGTGCTAATTATTTCGCTTACAGGCCTGACTTTATATTTTCTGTCCTTCTCGTTGTTGACCTTCCAGTAGTCATTTCCTGCCACTTTTGAAAGCTTTTCTTTCTTCACCACTGCCTTTTTTGTGTTGGCAGACAGGGGAATAGAGGGAGAACTTCCTATACCCCCATCTCAAGAACACAGAGAGAAAAGAAACTCAGAAGCAGTGACCATTAGGCCTGGATTCCCTGCATTTCATCAACAACATTGTCTTCAAGAAGTCATCAGTTGCTGTTGTTGCTGTTGTTTTGACAAATACTATTTTTTTTTATTGTTAGTCACTCTTATTTTGCCCAAGGCAACCCAAAAAAACTTACAGGCAACCAGGATGCAATCTCTTGGCTACAAAGCAGTCCTGTAACTGGCTTACAACAATTGCAAGTATCAGGACATAGAACTTCCAGCAACAATTAGTCCCTAAGCCAGTGGTGGGGAACCTCCCCCCCCCTTAAGGGCTGTGTTTCTTCAGTGGTAATCTGCCAATGTTCTCTATCTTATTCTTCCCTCTCATAAAATCACCCTTTCTAGGAAATAATGAGAAGCTCTTACCTGCAGAAGTCAGGTGGACCACATATCCATCGCCTACGTAGATAGCCCAGTGTTGGTAACCAGTTCGATCAATCTCAATCTGGTCTCCACGCTTTGGGCTCTGCAAGAAGAAAGTGAGCCCATGTTTTCCTTGGCTAAACAGCTGTGCAAGTTTACTCAGAAGTAAGTCCCACTAGCTTCAATGAAACATACTCCCAAATACATAGGATCACAGCCACAGAGGCAGCCTTTTCTTTTATACTGTAGCTCAGGGATAGAGAACTTGTGGCCTTCCTGATGTTGCTGGACCACAACTCCCATAGTCCCTGGACATCAGCCATAGTTGCTAGGGTTGATGAGAGTTGGAATCCGACCACGTCTAGAGGACAAATATTTATCCCAGACCTCACTCTGTGGCATCGTAATCTTTTTTATTGTATTTATCATTTTCAATTTTACAAATTTGCACAATAATATTAAGCCAAAATACAAACCATACATTTTCCATTGACTTCCCTTCTCCCCCATCCATGGTTCATTTTATTAAACCTTTACTGCTGTTAGCAGTATCCTGTTTGAAAGCATGCCAGTGCAAGCAGATAAATAGGTACTGCTGTGATGGGAAGGTCCACAAGACAGCTTTCCGGATCATGTGGCCAGCATGACTAAACTGCTTCTGGCACAATGGAACACCATGGCACAAACCAGAGCACATGGAAACGCCATTTACCTTCCTGCTGCAGCAGTGCCTATTTATCTACTTGCCCTGGTGTGCTTTCAAACTGCTAGGTTGGCAGAAACTGGGACAGACCAACGGGAGTTCACAGGGATTTGAACTGCTGACCTTCCAATCAGCAAGCCGAAGAGGCTCAGTGGTTTAGTCCACAGCGCCACCTGCTCCACTATGAGAACAGGATGCTGGACTAGGTAGATGGGCGATTGGCCTGATCTAGGAGGCTATTCTCATGTTCTTTAAGTCTGAGAAAAGCACCACATGACCTCCTGCAAGATGCTGCAAGGCCAGATGGAAACCCCTTCACTGAGGAAATCGCCCTATTCTTAGCTCTTTCCTGCTCTTAAGGTCTACTTTCCTTTCTTCCCAGCTCTAGTGTCCAGCCGTTTACTCTTTTTTAAAGATGAAATGTTTATTGGTTTTATAACGAGCCAGAGGTAGAAACAAAAATCAGTTCAAATATTGCACAATAAAGTAAAGTATAAAATTGAAAGTCAAACAAACTTAAATAAAAATGTTTAAGTCAAGAAAACTTACATAAAATTACAGGCATATAAACAGTACAGAGCCCGGCACTTTACTAAGTTGCTGCTATTATCGTGGATTTAATTCCAAGCTCTCTTTTTGCAAGAAATAAAAACTTAGTATCCATGGCTTGCAGGAGCCTCACTATCTTCCCACGAGCAGATGAATTTGGGACCCTGTGATTATTCATTGCAGTTTTGTAAGTCAGACTTGCAAGGCAGGGGGAAGGAGCTAAAGCAGAGCTTTCCAAACTTTTCTTGCTGGTGACACACTTTTTATACACGCAGCATTTTGTGACACAGTAATTCAGTTTGACTAGCAAACCGGAGGTTAAACTAACCCCTTTCCAGCCCAGGAGGAGCGCAGGGAGTATTCATGTGAAAGCACCGACGCACTGCAGCCGACACACGAATGTGTCGCAACACGCAGTTTGGAAAGCTCTGAGCTAGAGACAAAACTATCCTAAGCGTTCTTACACAGAAGTTAGTCTCACTGTGTTCAACGTACGTTGGCTTGCAGCAGAGATAGCAGTTTAAGGCAAGCAGCAAGTCAAGTGGCAACTCTTACTTTGAAAAAACAGTCAAAGGGAAGACAATCAAAGGGAAGGTATTTTGGCCTGGGTGGGGATCGATAGCCAGTGTCCCCTATGCAAAGAGGTACTTACCTGAGCCATTATGTTTTGCTCTCACCGTCCTCTCCTTTCAATCCTCAGATATTTTTGTTCTTTTTCAGTTTCGTTATCACTTTATATCCTTTAATTATTATTATTTTTTTAAATCATGTTCTCAGGAAGGCAACAGTTGACGTCAATATAACATCTCCTGGCAACACTTCCTTAGTATAGAAAAACAGCAGGAAAAACGTTTTCCCTGCCAGGATAGTTTTCCACATGCCAAAGAGGCCTAGAGCCCCCACCCCAACTCCCCAATATCCCAACATTTTAGAGGTCATTCCTGGTTCTTTTCACTTCTAGAGTAAGGATGCCAGATTTTTTCCCCAGTGAATCTGGGGACACTTTTCAACTTCCTTCTAAAGAGATGGATTTTGTCAGGGGACTGACTTGTAAATCTGGGGACTGTCCCCAGGAAACGGGGATGTCTGGTAACCTTATTCTAGAGGTGTAAGGAAAAGACTTCTACCCAATTACACAACAAAAAGGAAAATAACCAAATCACTTTTTTCCTGTCCTTGTATTTTGCTAGGCTCCTTGTATTTATGTTCTGGCTGTTCTGCAATGGTTTCCTGCCCTACAAGACCCATTCACCACAATCTCTGTCTGAAGCAAGGGTAGCCAACATGCTGCTCTCTACATATTGTTGGACTCCATTGCCCATCACCATGGCCAATGTCTGCAGGGTCACAGGTTCACCACCCCTCAAGCAGGTGATGCTTTTCCTTGGCATGGGCATACAGTTGATTGGGAAGACTTCCCCTTCACAATTGCTGCATCCTAGAAGCTGCAGCTATCTCTGTCTTCCAGACAGTTTCTTTCTGATCCTTGTACTTGCTTTGACGACGAGTGTCTTTCTTTGTTTGTTTGTTTGTCTGCCTGCCTGCCTCTCTCTCTCTCTCTCTCTCTCTCTGTGTGTGTGTCCCAATTCTCCAAGCATTGAGGAGTTCAGGGGCTCAGAATGCCCTCAGGTTCTGCTTCCATTGCAATGAAGTCACTGGAGACTTATTGGCATTTTGTGATATAGGAATTGCATAATTACATGGGTTGACTGTAGGTAAAGATTCACAGCATTAAACACCCTAGAATTCTTCCGAAGAGCTCCCAGGAAGCTCTTGGATCCTCAGACTGATCTTGTTTCCAGAAGTTTAAGAAGTATGGAGAAGCACTTCTCATAAGAATTTACCCCCACCTGAAGAAAATGGTCCTTCCCATTTCCCACCCGCAAATGGGGCAGTCAGGTTGGCAGAACTCAAAGAAGAAGAAGAAGAAGAAGAAGTCAACTCCCTTCAAAATGGAGATGTGCAACTCAGTATGACTGTACCAATGAATTCACAAGCTACACTGTTGTGGAATTCTTTATACAAGCACGTATTGATTTTTAACAATCGAGGCCTGCAGCGAAACATGGTATGTGTCAAGGGTGGCCTGAAACAAGATGGCGGCATCCTCCATTCCAAGTACAGAAGTTGACCAGACTTCAAGTAAGTTGAACCTTACTTCAACGTTGATCAGTGTCCTCTACCACATCTAGAGGCAGCAGGGAGAAATTTGATTCAATTCACATTCAAATTCTTAACTAATCTGCACTTTACAAAACAATGCACAAACTGAAACAGAGCCATCCTCCAAAATTCAGAGCAATGGATAAAGACAGAAAACCTAACTCTTGATTGATTTGATGTTTTTATTTTTATTCAATAATTGTTGTTTTTTTAAAATGGGATCTTCTTAGAAGCCAACCTAGGATTGTCCTCCAACAGTCTTTTAGATTGTTCACACGTCTCATCATATATTGAACACTTGACTAATGGCATTCCTGATGAGCGCAGCTGCTACCAAGCTTCTACGCGGGAGCACAGTAGTAGCGATTGTCCACCAGAGACCGCTTTTCACCTGCAAAAAATAAGAGGTTTAAACATTTTTATTCACAGTGACCGATGGTCCTTCATTTCTCACAACTGAGTTGATATGAAACATTGCTTTAAATGTTTCTTTTGGAGACAGAAAATAGCCAGATTTGAAACTCTCAGATTCCAAGACAATTAACTCTGGGTTTAAAATGTGCTTTAGAAATTAATTCCTTATAAAAGAACATGCTGTGGTGCAAAAATATGTATTCTGTGGCTATATTAAAAGAATACAGACCCAACATTTTTCATCAGGGTACAAGTCTGTCATTAATTTGGAAAGCTGAGTTCTGAGTTTTTAATCTTTTCATTTGTCCCTTCAGACAATTTGAATGTGTGAACTCAAGTTATTTTTTAAAGTTATGATATCTATTTTTTTCCTGTTCTGGTTTGCAGTCCTTCAATATACTCCAAGTAAATGTTCAGTTCTGCTCCTCATCTTTGTAAATCAGGGTTAGAAATTAAATCTACATAAAAATAAAGTAAATTAACTACTTCTTAATCTCACCTCATTTCTCCAGGAGCAAGAGTTTAGAAAGAATTTCAATATCACAGCACAGATTGCCACTACGAAAACGTGAATAAATTCTACACACCTGTTCACTGTCAGGTTGGCCATATCGTAGTATGGCGGCAAAATGTTCACAGTTCATCGTTTCCACATTGTAGTCTATCTCCATCCCAACATATTCATTTGCAGTGCTAATTATTTCGCTTACAGGCCTGGCATTATATTTTCTGTCCTTCTCGTTGTTGACCTTCCAGTTGTAGTTTCCTGCCACTTCTGAAAGCTTTTCTTTCTTCACCACTGCCTTTGTTCTGTCGGCAGGCAGAGAACCAGAGAAAAAACTTCCTGTACCCCCATCTCAAGAATAGAGAGAGAAAAGAAACTCAGAAGCAGTGACCATTAGGCCTGGATTCCCTGCATTTCATCAACAACATTGTCTTCAAGAAGTCATCAGTTGCTGTTGTTTTGACAAATAATATTATTATTTTTTTAATTCTTAGTCACTCTTATTTTGCCCAAGGCAACCCAAAAAACTTACAGGCAACCAGGATGCAATCTCTTGGCTACAAAGCAGTCCTGTAACTGGCTTACAACAATTGCAAGTATCAGGACATAGAACTTCCAGCAACGATTAGTCCCTAAGCCAGTGGTGGGGAACCTCCCCCCCCCTTAAGGGCTGTGTTTCTTCAGGGGTAATCTGCCAATGATCTCTTATCTTATTCTTCCCTCTCATAAAATCACTCTTTCTAGGAAATAATGAGAAGCTCTTACCTGCAGAAGTCAGGTGGACCACATATCCATCGCCTACGTAGATAGCCCAGTGTTGGTAACCAGTTCGATAAATCTCAATCTGGTCTCCACGCTTTGGGCTCTGCAAGAAGAAAGTGAGTCCATGTTTTCCTTGGCTAAACAGCTGTGCAAGTTTACTCAGAAGTAAGTCCCACTAGCTTCAATGAAACATACTCCCAAATACATAGGATCACAGCCACAGAGGCAGCCTTTTCTTTTATACTGTAGCTCAGGGATAGAGAACTTGTGGCCTTCCTGATGTTGCTGGACCACAACTCCCATAGTCCCTGGACATCAGCCATAGTTGCTAGGGTTGATGGGAGTTGGAATCCGACCACGTCTAGAGGACAAATATTTATCCCAGACCTCACTCTGTGGCATCGTAATCTTTTTTATTGTATTTATCATTTTCAATTTTACAAATTTGCACAATAATATTAAGCCAAAATACAAACCATACATTTTCCACTGACTTCCCTTCTCCCCCATCCATGGTTCATTTTATTAAACCTTTACTGCTGTTAGCAGTATCCTGTTTGAAAGCATGCCCGTGCAAGCAGATAAATAGGTACCGCTGTGATGGGAAGGTCCACAAGATAGCTTTCCGGATCATGTGGCCAGCATGACTAAACTGCTTCTGGCACAATGGAACACTATGGCACAAACCAGAGCACATGGAAACGCCATTTACCTTCCTGCTGCAGCAGTGCCTATTTATCTACTTGCCCTGGCGTGCTTTCAAACTGCTAGGTTGGCAGAAACTGGGACAGACCAACGGGAGTTCACAGGGATTTGAACTGCTGACCTTCCAATCAGCAAGCCGAAGAGGCTCAGTGGTTTAGTCCACAGCGCCACCTGCTCCACTATGAGAACAGGATGCTGGACTAGGTAGATGGGCGATTGGCCTGATCTAGGAGGCTATTCTCATGTTCTTTAAGTCTGAGAAAAGCACCACATGACCTCCTGCAAGATGCTGCAAGGCCAGATGGAAACCCCTTCACTGAGGAAATCGCCCTATTCTTAGCTCTTTCCTGCTCTTGAGATCTGCTTTCCTTTCTTCCCAGCTCTAGTGTCCAGCAGTTTACTCTTTTTAAAGACGAAATGTTTATTGGTTTTATAACGAGCCAAAGGCAGAAACAAAAATCAGTTCAAATATTGCACAATAAAGTAAAGTATAAAAATGAAAGTCAAGCAAACTTAAATAAAAATATTAAAGTCAAGAAAACTTACATGCAATTACAAGCGTATAAACAGTACAGAGCCCAGCGCTTTACTGAGTTGCTGCTCTTATCATGGATTTCATTCCAAGCTCTCTTTTTCCAAGAAACCAAAACTTAGTATCCATGGCTTGCAGGAGCCTCACTCTCTTCCCACAAGCAGATGAATTTGGGACCCTGTGATTATTCATTGCAGTTTTTGTAAGTCAGACTTGCAAGGCAGGGGGAAGGAGCTAAAGCAGAGCTTTCCGAACTTTTCATACTGGTGAAACACTTTTTATACACGCAGCATTTTGTGACACAGTAATTCAGTTTGACTAGCAAACCGGAGGTTAAACTAACCCCTTTCCAGCCCAGGAGGAGCGCAGGGAGTATTCATGTGAAAGCACCGATGCACTGCAGCCGACACACGAATGTGTCACAACACCCAGTTTGGAAAGCTCTGAGCTAGAGACAAAACTATCCTAAGCGTTCTTACACAGAAGTTAGTCTCACTGTGTTCAACGTACGTTGGCTTGCAGCAGAGATAGCAGTTTAAGGCAAGCAGCAAGTCAAGTGGCAACTCTTACTTTGAAAAAACAGTCAAAGGGAAGACAATCAAAGGGAAGGTATTTTGGCCTGGGTGGGGATCGATAGCCAGTGTCCCCTATGCAAAGAGGTACTTACCTGAGCCATTATGTTTTGCTCTCACCGTCCTCTCCTTTCAATCCTCAGATATTTTTGTTCTTTTTCAGTTTCGTTATCACTTTATATCCTTTAATTATTATTTTTTTTAAAAAATCATGTTCTCAGGAAGGCAACAGTTGACGTCAATATAACATCTCCTGGCAACACTTCCTTAGTATAGAAAAACAGCAGGAAAAACGTTTTCCCTGCCAGGATAGTTTTCCACATGCCAAAGAGGCCTAGAGCCCCCACCCCAACTCCCCAATATCCCAACATTTTAGAGGTCATTCCTGGTTCTTTTCACTTCTAGAGTAAGGATGCCAGATTTTTTCCCCAGTGAATCTGGGGACACTTTTCAACTTCCTTCTAAAGAGATGGATTTTGTCAGGGGACTGACTTGTAAATCTGGGGACTGTCCCCAGGAAACGGGGATGTCTGGTAACCTTATTCTAGAGGTGTAAGGAAAAGACTTCTACCCAATTACACAACAAAAAGGAAAATAACCAAATCACTTTTTTCCTGTCCTTGTATTTTGCTAGGCTCCTTGTATTTATGTTCTGGCTGTTCTGCAATGGTTTCCTGCCCTACAAGACCCATTCACCACAATCTCTGTCTGAAGCAAGGGTAGCCAACATGCTGCTCTCTACATATTGTTGGACTCCATTGCCCATCACCATGGCCAATGTCTGCAGGGTCACAGGTTCACCACCCCTCAAGCAGGTGATGCTTTTCCTTGGCATGGGCATACAGTTGATTGGGAAGACTTCCCCTTCACAATTGCTGCATCCTAGAAGCTGCAGCTATCTCTGTCTTCCAGACAGTTTCTTTCTGATCCTTGTACTTGCTTTGACGACGAGTGTCTTTCTTTGTTTGTCTGCCTGCCTGCCTGCCTGTCTCTCTCTCTCTCTCTCTGTGTGTGTGTGTCCCAATTCTCCAAGCATTGAGGAGTTCAGGGGCTCAGAATGCCCTCAGGTTCTGCTTCCATTGCAATGAAGTCACTGGAGACTTATTGGCATTTTGTGATATAGGAATTGCATAATTACATGGGTTGACTGTAGGTAAAGATTCACAGCATTAAACACCCTAGAATTATTCCGAAGAGCTCCCAGGAAGCTCTTGGATCCTCAGACTGATCTTGTTTCCAGAAGTTTAAGAAGTATGGAGAAGCACTTCTCATAAGAATTTACCCCCACCTGAAGAAGATGGTCCTTCCCATTTCCCACCCACAAATGGGGCAGTCAGGTTATTTTCAAAATGAAGAAATTCCATGTTCAGATGTCTTGGAGAACAAGGGGGGTGGTGTTCATGATGAGTTCCGGCACTTCTTTTTCTAGAAAAATAGCACTGATTATTGATATTATTATTATTATTATTTCACTCCCCCTTGGCTTGGCACCTTGCAAGGGGGAACTGCCTGCACCACCCTAAACCCAGTGCAAAATGCTCCCCCAACACAGATCTGGGCCCCCTCCCTGCCACTACCATTGTGCTCACACTACTATCTTCACCTGTGGCTGCACCCACGGCAGCGGTGGTACAGGTGGCTGTGGCCAGACTGGCAGCAGGGGGTGGGGCGGGGGTTGGACCTGCCGCCTGAGGCAAATTGCTTTGCCTTGTCTCATGGAAAGGCTGGACTTGACTCCATGCCAGGTGTGAGAGCTTTAAAAAACCACTCACCCACTTTATTAAGCCACATTGATGCAATGTTGTGTCAGGAGATGAGTCGTTTTGGCTACCTCAGGTTACTTCAGGCGAAATGGACCAATGGTCTGACACAATATATGGAGGTCTTCTGGGTTATGTTCACTCTGAAGAAATGGACAACCACAGAGTTGTTTGTCTATGATATTAATATTTTGCAATTTGAAGTGACTGGAAGCTTAAGAACTGACTCCTTTGGAATAGATCATTGTCCAGACCCATTAAAATATTATTCAAACTTTTACTGGCAGAACTCAGAAGAAGAAGAAGAAGAAGAAGAAGAAGAAGAAGAAGAAGAAGAAGTCAACTCCCTTCAAAATGGAGATGTGCAACTCAGTATGACTGTACCAATGAATTCACAAGCTACACTGTTGTGGAATTCTTTATACAGGCACGTACTGATTTTTAACAACCGAGGCCTGCAGCGAAACATGGTATGTGTCAAGGGTGTCCTGAAACAAGATGGCGGCATCCTCCATTCCAAGTACAGAAGTTGACCAGACTTCAAGTAAGTTGAACCTTACCTCAACGTTGATCAGTGTCCTCTACCACATCTAGAGGCAGCAGGGAGAAATTTCATTCAATTCACATTCAAATTCTTAACTAATCTGACTTTACAAAACAATGGACAAACTGAAACAGAGCCATCCTTCAAAATTCAGAGCAATGGATAAAGACAGAAAACCTAATTCTTGATTGATTTGATGTTTTTATTTTTATTCAATAACTGTTGTTCTTTTAAAATGGGATCTTCTTAGAAGCCAGCCTAGGATTGTCCTCCAACAGTCTTTTAGATTGTTCACATGTCTCATCATATATTGAACGCTGACTAATGGTGTTTACCAATGATCTCGACTGCTATCAAGCTTAGACCCAAGAACACAGCTCCTACCGAAGCAGCAAATGTACCCCAGAGACCGACTTCCGCCTGCAAAAAAAAGAGGTTTAAGCATTTTTATTCACAGTGACCGATAGTCCTTCATTTCTCACAACAGAGTTGATATGAAACATTGCTTTAAATGTTTCTTTTGGAGACAGAAAATAGCCAGATTTGACACTCTCAGATTCCAAGACAATTAACTCTGGGTTTAAAATATGCTTTAAAAATTAATTCCAAGTAACAGAACATGCTTTGGTGCAAAAATCTGAGTTCTGTGGTGAAAAATATTAAAGGAATAGAGACCCAACATTTTTCATCAGGGTACAAGCCTGTCATTAATTTGGAAACCTGAGTTCGGAGTTTTTAATCTTCTCATTTGTCACTTCAGACAATTTGAATGTATGAACTGAAGTTATTTTTAAATGTTATGATATCTATTTTTTTGTTGTTCTGGTTTGCAGTACTTCAACATACTCCAAGTAAATGTTCCGTTCTGCTCCCCATCTTTGTAAATGGGGGGTTAGAAATTAAATCCACATAAAAATAAATTAAATTACCTGCTTCTTAATCTCACTTCATTTTTCCAGGATCAGGAATTAAGAATGAATTTCAATATCACAGCACAGATTGCCATTACGAAAACATGAATGAATTCTACACACCTGTCTACTGTCAGGTTGGCCATATCGTAGTATGGCAGCAAAATGTTCACAGTTCTGCATGACCACATTGTAGTTTATCTCCATCCCAACACATTCATTTGCAGTGCTAATTATTTTGTTTACAGGCCTGGCTTTATATTTTCTGTCCTTCTCGTTGTTGACCTTCCAGTAGTCGTTTCCTGCCACTTTTGAAAGCTTTTCTTTCTTCACCACTGCCTTTTTTGTGTTGGCAGACAGGGGAATAGAGGGAGAACTTCCTATACCCCCATCTCAAGAACACAGAGAGAAAAGAAACTCAGAAACAGTGACCATTAGGCATGGATTCCCTGCATTTCATCAACAACATTGTCTTCAAGAAGACATCAGTTGTTGTTGTTTTGACAAATACTATTATTTTTTAAAAAATTGTTAGTCACTCTTCTTTTGCCCAAGGCAACCCAAAAAAACTTACAGGCAACCAGGATGCAATCTCTTGGCTACAAAGCAGTCCTCTAACTGGCTTACAACAATTGCAAGTATCAGGACATAGAACTTCCAGCAACAATTAGTCCCTAAGCCAGTGGTGGGGAACCCCCCCCCAAGGGCTGTGTTTCTTCAGGGGTAATCTGCCAATGATCTCTATCTTATTCTTGTCTCTCATAAAATCACCCTTTCTAGGAAATAATGAGAAGCTCTTACCTGCAGAAGTCAGGTGGACCACATATCCACCGCCTACGTAGATAGCCCAGTGTTGGTAACCAATTCGATAAATCTCAATCTGGTCTCCAGGCTTTGGTCTCTGCAAGAAGAAAGTGAGCCCATGTTTTCCTTGGCTAAACAGCTGTGCAAGTTTACTCAGAAGTAAGTCCCACTAGCTTCAATGAAACACACTCCCAAATACATAGGATCACAGCCACAGAGGCAGGCTTTTCTTTTATACTGTAGCTCAGGGATAGAGAACTTGTGGCCTTCCGGATGTTGCTGGACCACAACTCCCATAACCCCAGGACATTAGTTGCTAGCGTTGATGGGAGTTCGAATCCAACCATGTCTAGAGGACAAATATTTATCCCAGACCTCACTCTGTGGCATCGTTATATTTTTTATTGTATTTATCATTTTCAATTTTACAAATTTGCACATAATATTAAGCCAAAATACAAACCATACATTTTCCATTGACTTCCCTTCTCCCCCGTCCATGGTTCATTTTATGAAACCTTTACTGCTGCTAGCAGTATCCTGTTTGATAGCATGCCAGTGCAAACAGATAAATAAGTACCACTGCAATGGGAAGGTCCAAAAGATAGCTTTCCGGATCATGTGGCCAGCATGACTAAACTGCTTCTGGCACAATGGAACACCATGACACAAACCAGAGCACATGGAAACGCCATTTACTTTACTGCTGCAGCAGTGCCCATTTATCTACTTGCACTGGCGTGCTTTCAAACTGCTAGGTTGGCAGAAACTGGGACAGACCAATGGGAGCTCACAGGGATTTGAACTGCTGTCCTTCCAATCAGCAAGCCAGTGCAAGTAGATGAAATGTTTATTGATTTTATAACGAGCCAAAGGCAGAATCAAAAATTAGTACAAATATAGCATAATAAAATAAAGTATAAAAATGAAAGTCAAGCTAACTTAAATAAAAATATTTAAGTCAAGAAAACTTACATAAAATTACAGGCATATAAGCAGTACAGAGCTCTCTTTTTGCAAGAAACTTAGTATCCATGGCTTGCAGGAGCCTCCCTCTCTTCCCCCACAAGTAGATGAATTTTTCAACCTTTGGACCCTGTGATTATTCACGGTTTTTCTAAGTCAGACTTGCAAGGCAGGGGGAAGGAGCTAAAGCAGAGCTTTCCAAACTTTTCATGCTGGTGAAACACTTTTTATACACGCAGCATTTTGTGACACAGTAATTCAGTTTCACTAGCAAACCGGAGGTTAAACTAACCCCTTTCCAGCCTAGGAGGAGCGCAGGGAGTATTCATGTGAAAGCACCGACACACTGCAGCCGACGCACGAATGTGTCGCAACACGCTGTTTGGAAAGCTCTGATCTAGAGACAAAACTATCCTAAGTATTCTTACTCAGAAGTAAGTCTCACTGTTTTCAGTGACATTTTGCTCCTAAACTGCACGTTGGCTTGCAGCCAGAGATAGCAGTGTATGGCAGACAGCAAGTCAAGTGGCAATTCTTACGTTGAAAAAACAGTCAAAGGGAAAACAATCAAAGGGAAGGTATTTTGGACGGGGTGGGGATTGATAGAAAATGTCCCCTATTCAAAGGGGTTCTTACCTCAGCCATAATGTTCTGCTCTCACCTCCTTTCAATCCTCAGATATTTTTGTTCATTTTCAGTTTCGTTTTAACTTTATATACTAAATAAATAAATAAATAAATAATGTTCTCAGCAGGGCAACAGTTGACGTCAATATAACATCTCCTGGCAACACTTCCTTAGTGTAGAAAAACAGCAGGAAAAATGTTTTCCCTGCCAGGATTTCCATATGCCAAAGAGGCCTAGAGCCCCCACCCAACTCCCCAATATCCCAACATTTTAGAGGTCATTCCAGACAGTTTCTTTGTGATCCTTCTACGTGCTTTGATGATGAGTGTCTTTGTTTGTCTGCCTGCCTGCCTGCCTCTCTCTCTCTCTCTCTCTCTCTCTCTCTCTCTGTGTGTGTGTGTGTGTGTGTCCCAATTCTCCAAGCATTGAGGAGTTCAGGGGCTCAGAATGCCCTCAGGTTCTGCTTCCATTGCAATGAAGTCACTGGAGACTCATTGGCATTTTGTGATATAGGACTTGCATAGTTATATGGGTTGACTGTAGGTAAAGATTCACAGCATTAAACACCCTAGAAATCTTCCGAAGAGCTCCCAGGAATGTCTTGGATCCTCTGCCTGATCTTGTTTCCAGAAGTTTAAGAAGTATGGAGAAGGACTTTACCCCCACCTGAAAATATGGTCCTTCCCATTTCCCACCTGCAAATGGGGCAGTCAGGTTATTTTCAAAATGAAGAAATGCCACGTTCAGATGTCTTGGAGAACGGATATGTGGCTGGTGTTTGTGGCTCCCTGTAATTGTTCCGAAACAGCAGCCCACCTACTGCCCATGAAATTCCGTTACACTCTAATGCTGAGCGAATCCATGTGGAAAGAAGCTTCCTCAGGGTCACTGCGATCCACTTTCAAAGAAGTGTGTTTGTTATTAAGGACCATGTGCTGTTCAGACTGGTCTATTAATAGCTGCTAAGCAACCAACAATTCATTTCAAAATTAAGAGTACTGAACCAGATAAGGCCTAATTAATAGCTCACTACCAGCATTTTGCTCTACCTTTTTAAATGTAGCACTGGAGCCAAGTAACTAATTTGAGCTCAGTTGTATTAACACCATTTCCATATTTCTGAAGCTGCAAATGGGTGGACCAGTATGTGAAACTCTTTCCTCAGTTTCAGTGGCTCCTGTGCTCCTTCAATTTTAGAAGTCCCATTTGTGTGTGTGTGTTTTAAGTATTCAACAAGCATATGTTTTTAGGTAATGGGACGTCTTTATCTGTTGTGGAAGTCTGTTCGACTTCCAAAACATTCAACTTCCGAAGTGTGGCTTTTGATTGGCTGCTGGATGTTCAGCTTCCAAAAGAACATTCGAAAACCAGAACACTCACTTCGAAAACCGGAATGCTTGCAGAAATCTCACTGACATCCATGAAAAATGGGGTTTGTAAATCAGATGTGAATAATCTGTAACCCATCAAGTCAAAAGCAGCGCACTAGCTATGGGTTGTGGGTTTGGCCAGAGCTTCTGTCACTTTTGATCTCAGATGGGATCCAAAACCAGGAAGCAAAAACATATTGAGACAGATGGGACTTGGTTCAACATTACTGAACGGTGAAGACAGTTTTGTTTAAGAAGGCTTTCCCCAAGGCACAACCCAGTCATTTATGACTTGTACCTTGGTAGGAATGGTTTCATTGCCTTTTGAGTGTGTAGGAATGGTCTCACCATTTTTAGAATACCTTTATTTTTTGTATTTTTTAAAATTTTAATCTTGTACTTTGCTTTGATGACCTCAGGCCATCAAATAATAAATGACTATTATTATTCATCAAAACTTGTGTGTGTACTCAATGGTAAAATGTTTCGTAAGAGGAGGGACCTATTTCCCCCTTATATAAATCGGGCATTTTCTGTGGCAGCCCTAAGCAATGTAACCTAGGTGTGCCTGGCACCGTCATTATATAGCTTCTGGCAAATGCACCTCTTTACCCTGACTTTTGATAGTTGAGTAATAAATAAGAATAATTTACAATAAAATATTTTTATACTGTATACCGGTAATAATAATAATAATAATAATAATAATAATAATTATTATTATTATTATTATTATTATTATTATTATTTGCATTTTCCTATGTAGTATCATATTGGGATTAGTGTTTATAGAAATTTCTTAGTAGATGTGATCAGGAATATTCACTTACATTTAAAATAATGTACCACATTATCCCAGGGCAGTGTGACACAAATAAAAGTTTGCTTGAATTCCAACGACTGGGGTCACAAGGGACTGAAGAGACTGACCCTTCACCTCACTGGTATTCCAAAGTGTACCACTTGGTTTTATTTTCTCCCATTTTCATTTCTTTTACCATTCATCCCTATGGGAAAAACTAACGCACTGGACTTGTGAACTTGGTAGTGAATGGGACAACACTTCCTTTCACTGAGGGGGACCGTACAGGGAATGGCCTTACTCAATACTATGCCAAAGGTCCTAGGTTCAGCTACCAACATCTCCAGGGGAAATTCTGACCTCTGTCAGAAGCCCCAGAGAGCTCCAGCCAATCAGTGTGGACATTACTGAGCCACATGGACCAATAGTTGTGAGTCAGTCTAAGACACCACCCTGTGCTCCCACATACCTCCATATACATTATACTCCTTGTCACGATAGGCATTTTTCTAATCAGTCGTAAAAAACAAACAGGTAAACGTCCACCTATATGCCGCCCAACTATTAGAAGCTTGATACATTTCAAAATTAAAAACTAACCTGTTTCCCTTTTTTAGTTGCAGGAGCTGGAAGTTGTTCAACAGAAGATTTTTATTTGCTTCCCAATGCCACACCTATTTGCAGTACAATGGTACCTCGGGTTAAGTACTTAATTCGTTCCGGAGGTCCATTCTTAACCTGAAACTGTTTTTAACCTGAAGCACCACTTTAGCTAATGGGGCCTCCTGCTGCTGCCGCACCACCGGAGCACGATTTCTGTTCTCATCCTGAAGCAAAGTTCTTAACCTGAAGCACTATTTCTTGGTTAGCGGAGTCTGTAACCTGAAGCGTATGTAACCCGAGGTACCACTGTATTGGCTATGCTTTCCTTTTCATTGTCACTTGTCCACAATCAGTGTCCTTTCCTGGATACCACCTGTTTCATTGAATTACAGGTACGTCGCTTTAGAATTGCTTCTGAAAGAGCAAAAAAGAATCAGAGTGTTGAACTTCTACGTTTAAGTTTACACTAAGGACATAGGAATAAGGAAGCAGTTCAATCAATACTGGAAATATAGAATTGTACTATTTGGCTATGGAAAACCTGGCAACCTAAGATTGCACCTATTATTTTTCTATTATTCCCAATATCACATCACTCAGATTCCTCCCCTCCCCCAGCAAGGGAGAGATAAGCAATTTGAACCCTGGGGATCCAAAGGTTTATGCACATTACGAGATTTCTATACCAACAATCAACCTGTATCTATTAACCGTGTACCATATTTTTCCGTATATAACACGCCCCCATGGATAAGACACCCTCTATTTTTGGGGATTCAAACTTAAGAAAATGGAGGGAAATTGCCCAGAGCTGTTGAGCTTTTTTCCCACTTACAATCTCTGGGGAGCAGAAACAAACAAGCCCACATCACCAATATGCACTGACAATGTATAAGATCCCCCCCCTCCATTTTAAAAATTACTTTTCTGGCACAAAAACCTTGTCTAATACACAGAAAAGTATGCTAAATTTAACTTTGTCAAATCTTAATACTAACTGGATTTATTTTAATCAAATGAAGCTCTGAGACCCTTAACACAATTTGAAAAGCTCTAGAAGCACAATGAGTAGGGAAAGGGAGGAATAGTTTCTAAAACAGACTGTGTTGCTTAATGTAACTTACAGATCTATGGAACCTCTTAAAAACATGGTAACTGGATACTAGCACACAAATTCTTCCCAAGGATTGGAATAAAATTTGGGGATCGTGACCCTTAAAATCTCTTTTGGAACGGACTTCCGGAACTGATACTGCTTGACTTCCAAGGTACAACTGTATAGTCTTCATGGGAAAACCGCATGTTAAACCTTCTGCAATATACCTTTCGCCATTTTTCATTTCTGTGTCAATTAAACCCTTTATACTTAACACTGTTGATCTCCATGACCCATCTGGCACTGAGGGGAGACAAGGCCCACAGCAAATACTACAGTACTGTATAGTATGGGTACTTAGGCAAAGTCTGCTTAGGGCAGGGTTCAGCAACGTTTTTCCGCCGTGGGCCGAGCCACCGTCCCTCAGACCTTGTGGTGGGCCAGACTATATTTTGAAAAAAAAAAAAAATGAACGAATTCCTATGCCCCACAAATAACCCAGAGATGCATTTAAAATAAAAGCACGCATTCTACTCATGTAGAAACACGCTGATTCCCAGACCATCTGCGGGCCAGATTGAGAAGGCAATTGGGCCGGATCTGGCCCCCGGGCCTTAGTTTGCTTACCCCTGGCGTAGGGGAACTGTTTGCCACCTTACAAACACATTCTGTACAAAGGCCAAAATGGATGCCATTTACTCCAGGTTCATGCCTATCTCACCTCCCTCCCTCCAGTTACTAAATCTCTCTAATAGGTCTGGTATACCAGTTTAGGAAATCCTACCAAATTGGCTTTTGGGTCTGGCGCTAGACCAAATGCTTGGAGTGTGTCCCACTAAAAAGACGGCCATCCTTTGTTCCCTATAATGTCTCAGATTGCGCCTTTTCAAGCCCCGCTTTAAACCCCCCAAATATTGTACGTTTTTCACATGCTACGCACTGAGCAATCAAACCTTTATTACTCATTTAATTTGGAAGCAATTACTTGCTGCCTGGATTTATCTCACACACTTTTCAAATCTCAAAGCTCTTTTAACAGTCGGTATTTAATGAGCATATGGCAAATGTCCTCGTGATTCCAAATGTAATACCTCCCTTTTAATGAAGGGGGGAATTAGAGCGATGTTTCACAATTCCCAGTTATTTGGGTTGTTAGACGCTCCAGAGGTATCAGCATTAAGGCCCTGAGACTTCATGAGGAGGCCGACGTGTTGACATGGAAGTGGGATGATGTAGACTGTAAATTAAACATGTAAAATAAAAGAGGCAGCCTATTTAATGAGAGGTGGGGAAAGCAGTCTCAAACAAATATAAAAGGCAGCACCATGAACAAACCAATTTAACAGGGTTAATGTTTCCCCTGTATATTTAAGGTTCCTTCACCTACCAACCAAGCCAGCTAGTAAGTAATCCTCTCAAGCCCTTATTCAATCTCCCACTTTGTATTTCTGCTACTGCTGAACGTTACTGTAGTATTGAAGGGGAACAGTTAGGGTTACCCCAAAAAGCCCTAAAACTGTTTGTGAATTCCCCCCCCCCAGCCAGGCCGCTTCAAGCATTTTTAAAACTGCATTTTCCTCTAAGACAAAAAGCATTAGCTAAGCATTCCGCTTGCTGTAACTAAAAAAGATTGCAACAAGGTAGAGAACAGTCCATTGTTTCTCAGGCCTTTCTCATGCCTTCTGGCCTTGCTAAAGAACCACACTGCAACTTGCTTTCTGTCCAGGAACCATGCCAAAGCACAAGAATGAAACAACTGGAGCACACTGAAACCCTCTCACCCCCTTTCTGGGAAAAGTCCAAAAATGGTCCCAAGACAGGAGTTTTCTGTTCATGCTCAGGGGAACTCATGGGCAGAAGGAGGAGAAAAGGGGAGGGAACTGGAAGGGGATATAAACTATGTGCAATGGCTGTGAACTTCGTGCTTGTTTTGTGACTTATCACACTTGCTCCTCTGCCCACCCGGGTTGGCAGAATAAAAACTCTTTCTCTGGATTTTAACCCCTTGGTGTCGTTTGGCTCCTTTTCGTCCCTGCTCGGGTGCAACATTTTCCTACCCATGGATTAAAAAGGCTACAGTATGAGGCTGATTATTTTGTGAATCGGTGGGATAAATGGAAATTCTTATGCTTTTGGAGACAGAAATCCAAGACTAGCCTGAAACTAATAAGGGGCATGTGCATACCAGGTGCTTTTTTCCTCGTTTGGCAAAAAATTATTTCATTTACAAATCCATCTAACATAGATTATCCATACTCATGGGTAGCTCCGTAGATACAAACTTCATAACAAATGCCTGTCAGTGATCGCTTTCTGTAGTTATTTTGGTGTCCTGTTAATTTCTGTTTCCTTTATATTGTCTCCAAGTGATATTTAAAACCTTTCTGCACCAACCCTCTAGGAATCTTTTGTAATATGAGAGGTCTCCCCTGTGGCCAGTACTTGAAAAGTTCAATCTGTCCAAATCAAGGAACTAGTTCCAGATGAAGTTTGTACTTGTACAAAACAAGGTAGTTCAGTTCCAGTTCGTACAAATGAACTTTTCAGTTCATAAAAAGTTCATCTTTAGGTGGGTGAATTTCAGTGTTCAGAACACTATAAGCTGCTGTGCTGAAACATAGGGTCCAAAAATAAATCAGGTGTCACACACAAGTAATCAGATGACAGATAGTCAACAGATGACGCTCTCCCACAAATTGCATTTCAATGTTAGAAAACACCCTGTTTAATTTGTGCCAGCCACACAGCTGTCAAAGGCAAAAGGCATTATTTGCTTTGTTCCTGCATTTGTATTTGTCACTGTGAGCTGCTCCTGTTGGAAGGGGGATGAAATATACTCTGAGTCGAGTGTGAATTTCATGCTCTTTATTCAGCTCATAGTAGCAATGAATAAAACTTTCCCCAAAACATCTAGCTATATATACATTATTTACACAATGGGCCCCGCATGATTGGCTAATTCCGGGCTGCTTCTGTAGGCCAATCAGGTTGTGGATTCACCTCCTCCAGAAGCCTGATTGGCTGCTCCTGCAGGCCAATCAAGTTGCTGATTCATTTCATCCAGGAGCCTGATTGGCTGCTCCTGCAGGCCAATCAGGTCGCTGATTCACTTCCACCTGGAGCTGGATTGGGTGGCTCCTGCAGACCAATCAGACTGCTGCATTCTGGATCCTATTTTTCTAGGATTCAGCTCAGTACATAACAGGGGAGCACTCAGGAGAGGAAAACCTCCTCTCCTTCCTTCACCAAGAGCAGGCAGTTCAATTCTGTAGGGTGCTCTTCACAAGTGGCTTCTCTGCAGGAAAGCCACTTTCAAAGCTGTGCCTGCATCCTGCTGGAGCAATGCCCTCTACTCTCTGATGCTGCAGGATGAGGGGTCAGGTGGAAGATGCAACTGCTCATCTGGTAGGTCTTAGCCTTTGTGCAAGGCTTCACACCTGACTCCTGCTTCCCCTTCCTGCTTGAGGCCTTGCCCCAACCACCACAGATTGCTTTGAGCCATCAAACCTGAACCGTAGTGATCCGTGGCTGTCTCACCTTGATTGATGCCCAATTTACTCCAAATAAGCCCAAGCTGGCCCAGGACTTGGATGAATCTGGTGCACAGCCCTAGTAAGAGAACAGGAACCCAGGAACTCTCCTGCAATATTCAGAGAAGTGCAAAAGATGGCTGCATTTCGGTTCTGCCAAATGAACTAGATTTGCCTATGAATGTCAACAGAATCAAAGCTCTCCAGCATCCCTACCTGCCAGCAGCACCGAGTCTGCATGCAGATGTCACCTGGGCTTCGCAGCTCCAGAACAAAAGGACTGGACTGTGCCCAAAATGGTCACCATGGAAGCCCAGTTCTACACACAGAATAAATCCTGTAAATATAAATGCCTACCTTGTTCTAGCTGCAACACAAGATTGTTATGTTATGCCAGTTCTTTTATATATATGTGTATATATGTATATGTATATGTATATGTGTGTATATATATATAGTGTATATTTATAGACTATATTTATATACATATATATATATATATATATATATATATACACACACACACACACACACACACACACTACACACACACACACACACACACAATGCTTCTTATCTCTGCCCCTTTTGATAACTCTCATGCTGATGAAACCACAGGAGTCTAGAAAAATAAATGATTTCCTTTTACACCTTCTTAGGCTGAAATCCTTTGCATACATCCCTGGGAGGAAGCCCAGTGAGATACAATGGGACTTCCTTCTGAGTAAACATGCTTAGGATTATGCTTCAAACATTCTCTTTACAGATGACAGATAATGAATGACACAAACAAATTGCTTAATGGAAAAGGAGTGGTGCTTATCGCTCTGCAGAGGAAACATATCAGGATGCCAAAGGGATTGCTTTTTATCTTAAGGCATTAATGACTTAATGCAAAGGCAAACCTGATTATGGAAAAGGGGCTTGAGGAAATGATGACAATGTTTATTTTTCTTGGTAATTAAGAATTAAACGCTGCCATTGTAAGAATCAAATCCTCCTTTTTTAAGCTCTCACTCCAAGCATTTGAAACACCTTGGTCCGCTGCGCTTGCCCCACCCACCAAAGACCATGATTGGCTGGTTCAGATAAGGATTTTTGACAGGCAATGCCACAAGGCTGGCTGAGGTAGATTCCAGTGGCCAGCTGCAAGAGAAAATTGTTTTCTCTGTGCCCCGGGGGAGCTGCATCCGGCCACAGCTGCTACCCATCCAGAATTTAGGTGAGGGCCCCTTAATTTCTGCCACATCATCAATAACACTATTCTTTTCAAATATTAGAAAGTGATGTTCTCTCCCCCTCTTTTGCGGAAATAATTCCTGCTGCCATCTTAAATAATCAATCACCCACCCAACCAAATAATTTCCACAAGCAAAGATGATGTCTGACATTTCCAAGCTCAGCTTTGAATTCTTGGTGGTGAATATAGTTTATCTCATATGCTTTTCTTATAGAAAAAGGGAATTTGTCTCTTCTGCAAGTCCTTCAACAAATTTGGGATAAGTAACATCTAACCAAGGGACGCGGGTGGCACTGTGGGTTAGACCACAGAGCCTAGGACTTGCCGATCAGAAGGTCGGCGGTTCGAATCCCCACGACGGGGTGAGCTTCCGTTGCTCGGTCCCTGCTCCTGCCAACCTAGCAGTTTGAAAGCATGTCAAAGCGCAAGTAGATAAATAGGTGGAAAGGTAAACGGCGTTTCCGTGCGCTGCTCTGGTTCGCCAGAAGCGGCTTAGTCATGCTGGCCACATGACCCGGAAGCTGTATGCCGGCTCCCTTGGCCAATAAAGCGAGATGAGCGCCGCAACCCCAGAGTCGGCCACGACTGGACCTAATGGTCAGGGGTCCCTTTACCTTTTTTAACATCTAACCGGTTCAACATTTCACTTGATGTAAAATAAAGCCTTGCTGTTCTTGGTACTCTTTGTGCTTCTGATGGTTTCAGTCACAGGCTTATATTTCTGTATACAGTGGTACCTCTGGTTACATACTTAATTTGTTCTGGAGGTCCGTTCTTAACCTGAAACTGTTCTTAACCTGAAGCACCACTTTAGCTAATGGGGCCTCCTGCTGCCGCTGCTCCGCCGGAGCACAATTTCTGTTCTCATCCTGAAGCAAAGTTCTTAACCCAAGGTACCATTTCTGGGTTAGTGGAGTCTGTAACCTGAAGCGTCTGTAACCTGAAGCATATGTAACCCGAAGTACCACTGTATCTTGCAAGCCATGGGCCTCTTCTTCTCTCATTCCTTATGATGGTACTTTCAACTTACCTGTCTGCATCTCATTATAAATATCCATCTTTATTATTTTTTCTTCTGAATGTAACATCTCATGCCAGCCTTGGTTGGGTTTAGTTTTTATTTGTTTGTCTCATGAGGTTCTATTTTGTCCTTTGGGTTATATGGATAAAATTCAATAAAAATAGATTAAAAAACCCTTATCCTCTTCTTACAGGACCTAAAATGCAAATGTTGCAGAACAGGAGGTTCATGTTGCAAATTCTCCAAAATATAATGAAAAATTGATTGCCGAAAGGACATAAAGAGCAGATGTTACCAAACTTAAAATATTATTGACCTTTGCCTCTACTATTTCAAATGGTTTTTTTTAAAAAAAGAGAAACATATACTGAAATTACTACAACAAATTAAATTTGTATACCACCCTTCATCTCTGTAGATCTCAAGTACATAACATAAAAATACAAGATAAAAACACAAAATACATAATAAAAACAAGAACCAAAAAGAAAACCACAAACTAATACCCCCCTCCCCACCTCATCCTGCTGGAATGTGTCTATAAAAGAAATAGCTGTCTGGCTTTAGCTTATTTTCCTCTCCACCCCAGTAACCTGTAAAGATACCTGTCCTTTTTAAAATGAAGTTTTTCAGTCACTGGAAAGACTTCCACATACTGCTACAGTGGCATTACCCATTTCCATTTTTATTTTTTTATTTTTTTGATTCATTCCTCATTCAGAGGTATGGCTCCCAAGTAAACTTTTGTATCACTGATTGGACAACTGCATTTTGTAGTAGAGTTCCATCCCTTAATCTCCAGTCAAACAGAACTGAACAAAATAATAATGATGATCCCAGTCTGTGTCATTAAGAAATGCAATCAGCTATTAATCTCAGAATTCTCCTCAATTTGTATGAGGATTAAACTTGAGCCCTCCATTTGTAACCCAGACTTCCTAAGCGGGGGCAAAAATAATAATAAAAATCTGACACCAACATATTTTTTTTTTACTCTATATCCTGAGAAATCAGATGGCTGCTTTGCAAAACTATGCAAAAAAAGGTAATCTGTTTCTTGCCAGATGGGATCCCTCCACTGCGTCTTTCCATAGCCTCATTAGGCAAAGCTCTATATTATAGGTTAATCTTGCACTCTAATGGAGCACTGTGTGAAATTATAAACGTAAAGCAGATAAGTATTTTGAGTATCCTCACTTTATTTTATGCAATGATAAGAACTAACCACTATTTACAGATACTTCATAGATAGTGGTTTCCTAGTCTGCTTTTCTATTTTATACCCTTGGAGGTAAGCAGGAAGGCAAGCATGCAGTTCTGTGACATTGTGACCCCTTACTAGATTGCTTCACCTGGTCGGGAGAAGACACCATATGAGAGATGGGAACAAGGCAACTGAGAAATTGGAGGCTTTGTTGTGTGACGAAACTGTGCTATGCCACTGAAATGGAAAAAGAACAAAATGTTAGTCTCCTCACCTTTTTAAAGTCTATCTTGTAGATGCGGAGAGAGCACATCCATCTGTTATCTGTTTTCACATTCTTTTATTTATGAAACCAAATCAGCCAGTGAATTTATATTGAAATGGAGGAACCAAGTCAAAATGGAATCCCTAACCAACTCTTATTCCCTCTCTGATGACTTTCCTACACTACGCAGAGATGATTCCCCCTCCCTATGTATACATAGGGATGCATGGCAACCTAAAAATAGCTCACCAACTTTGCCCAAAAAAGCTCAACAACTATCTGGATTTTCACTGTTTGAAATATGGCAACCCTACTCTGATATGTGTTGTCTGTGTCCTCTTATCTACTTACTTGTTTCCTATTTTGAATTTTTATTGTTTTATTCTTATTAGATTGTAAGCAGCTTTGAGCCTTAAAAAAAATGAAAAAGCTGGCTAGAAAGACTTTAAATAAATAATAATTTGACGAGTTCATAAAAACCTGCAAAACATGGTGCTTAAATATCTTGTTTCCTTGTCTTATACCTTGGAGTTTACCCTTTGGCCAAATATGAATGGGTGGGTTTTGTTCCTCGATGGTCTATTTGTCGTTAAGAAGTGTGGAACCTACAACCAAGTGTTGTGCTGTATAACCTTTATCCTAGTAGGAGGGCTCAGGGTTCCTGCCAGTAAGCAAGCAAAATAAAAAATAAAAATAAAAAAGCAGATCATGAGAAAGTGGTGGGACAGTTGCAATTGCAGTTTATTTTACAGTTGAAAGTAGCGTTTAGACCGGCAAACACAGATAAACAATTTGTACGCATTTCAGTGATTTGGGTTTGCAGTGATTTGTAGTTTTCTTTTTTTTTATGTCAAATATATTTATTATCTTTCTTCCAAGAGCAGCACATGTTTCACACAGGATGAAAATCTGAGGCTTGTGCAAATGCTTAGCCCTCAACATTGAAAAATATATATGCTTATATATGAAGAATACAAATGCTGTAATAAGTTAAGCCTTGATGCAACAACATGAGTTAAAAAAACTCTAAAAATCCTCAATAGTTGATCCTGAAACATTTGTTTTTTGTGCATCTGTATACACAAGCAAAGTGATTTTCATTGTAGTTTTCATTTTTAAATTACCGAACATAGCTAGTTAAACAAAAAAGAAGAAAGACAGAAAATAAAGTACAGAGCAAAAATCATATACACCAAACTGTATTGTAAACCTCAGGATCTATTCTGCCATATGTTTTACTATCTGTTGGCACTCACTACCGGAGTTCGCGAACAGAGGGACTGATGCCGATGTATTTCACCAAGATGAAACATTCATTCATAGGGAAAGCTTCACGAAGCAGCTAAGAGATCACATGAAGGATGAGGCTCGGTTTTAGCACAAATTGAAACCTTCCATTTCAAGATGGAAAGCAAAACCTGAACCTGACAGCAAGACACCCACAGATTGTTATGTTGATAAAATACTTGCTTTCAGAATGTGCCAAGGCACTAAGTAATTAACGAAGAAAAAGACATTGTCGTTCAGGGCAAAGTACAAGGGAAAGAACATACTGTTGAGATGTATGACACTTGCTCTTGATAGTATTTTTCAACTAACCAGAATAAAACTTAGGGAGACAAATAATGTGGCCATCTCATACCCCTCAACTATCCCAGTAAAACCAGGACTTCCTGTTTTTTCTCATTAGAGCATGGTGGTCCGCACCACTATCATGATCTCACAGAATCTTAAGCTTAAACCATCCTAATTGGCTATCTCTACACATACTACACGTTGTTGTTGTTGTTGTTGTTGTTGTTGTTGTTGTTGTTGTTGTTGTTAATAATAATATACCGCCCTATACCTGGAGGTCTCAGGGCGGTTCATATAAAAAGATCACAGTATATAAAATAAAAATTAAAGCAATAACCCAATAAACCCCCCCCCCCAAAAAAGAGCCACATTTTAAAAGGGTATGGGATGTCGATCAGGTCAACCAAAGGCCTGGTTAAAAAGGAATGTTTTTGCCTGGCACCTAAAGGTGTATAATGAAGGCACCAGGCGAACATCCCTGGGGAGAGCATTCCACAGATGGGGAGCCACTGCAGAGAAGGCCTCTTCTCGTGTTGCCACCCTCCAGACCTCTTGAGGGGGAGGCACACAAAGAAGGGCCTCAGAAGATGATCTCAGGGTCTGGTTAGGTTCATACAGAAAGAGGTGGTCCTTGAGGTATTGCAGTCCTGAGCCAGTTAAGGCTTTATAGGTCAAAACCAGCACTTTGAATTGGGCCCGGAATTGCTCCTGTGTACTGAACAAAGCCATAGCAACTGATATATTTAAGCAAAGTTATAAATTTGTCCCATAAAGTAAGAAGCATGTAGAAACGGAGACATTGGGGTCACAAGCCCATTCATTGGCAAAGTACAAGTACATCATAACTTAAAGCAGAGTGGGGTGCAGAGTATAGCTGTGTTGGGTCTACTTTGTATTTTACTAGAACCCCAAGTTCTGGTCATCAGAGCCAGATCTAAAATACATGTCCTTTCAATGAAAGCATATGATGCCTCTGAGCACATTCTGAGCCTAGGAGTTTATTTTCAGTCGAATTAATGATCCTTGCACACAAAGGTCCACTGCTGGTGTTAGCTCTCCTTTCCTTAAAGGGTAAAGGGACCCTGACCATTAGGTCCAGTTGTGACCGACTCTGGGGTTGCGGCACTCATCTCGCTTTATTGGCCAAGGGAGCCGGCGTACAACTTCTGGGTCATGTGGCCAGCATGACTAAGCCGCTTCTGGTGAACCAGAGTAGCGCACGGAAACGCCGTTTACCTTCCCGCTGGAGCGGTACCTATTTATCTACTTGCACTTTGACGTGCTTTCAAACTGCTAGGTTGGCAGGAGCAGGGACCGAACAACGAGAGCTCACCCCGTCCAGGGATTCGAACCGCCGACCTTCTGATCAGCAAGCCCTAGGCTCTCTGGTTTAACCCACAGCGCCACCTGCGTCCCTTAATAACTCGCCTGGCAGACATTTATTTCTTTCTCCACACCCTTCTGACAAGCTTCCAGGTGTCAGAAGGACTTGTGCTTTAGTAGAGTGTCAGATATCATCTCTGGCCGGAGCAAATACCTTAAGGGCATCTCAAGAGCAACTTTACGAACACAGGGGCTGGTACAGTGCCAGTGATGATATATGGACAATTTATACAAATGGGAATGTCCAAGGAGCTCATTAAGTGCAAGTCAGGTGGTCATTCAGTGACTAGTGAGAGCCTGCTTCAGTTTGAGTTTTAAAAGGGGAAATTGAGCTCTCACCACCGCCACCAAAATAAAATATACAAAATACAAATTGCTTGGGTAGCAATATGTTGTTGTAGCTGACACTTTTGAAATAACGGTGGTACAAAGAAATAGCGGAAATTCTTAGAAAAGAACAGTTTAGCTTAGTTGCGTGGGAAGTATAACATCTGATGGGTTTTAAGATGCTGCATCTATTCTTATACTCTGACTTGTTACTCGGTTAGTAACAAGTGTGCTAATATTATGATACCAAAGAGTCCTGTGACAAACAGTGAGTTGTGGCATAAGGATCCACAGATTACAATCCCCTTCATTGGATTCATGAAGTATTATCCTGAGTTGAAAGTTACATATATATGCATGGTTTGTGGGCAGATATTATTATAATGAAGGAAGAGGGAAACTGAACGAGTTTTGCACCAAGGGAGGAAATATGGGGCTATTAAACCCATCAAAGCTAGATGGGTGAATAGGCCCATTCCCAATACCATTTGCATCAGTGTTACGTGCATCCATCACATTTGACTGTAATTATCTCCACATTTGGCTGCAATTATCTGCACAAATTACTAAATGGCAATGCAGATGTAATATGTCTAGAATGCCTCTTAACCCTCCTGGAATTATGGGCAAGTGAATGAAAACTTGGGGAAGACCAAAGGCGGGGTGGAAGAGAGACAAACAGATATCTCAGAATGGAAAATGGAAAAAAGATACCGGCTAACTGAAAATGCTAAGATATACACTGACATAAGAAATGGAGAGTATATTGGAGAATGGAAACCCACTGTTACCGGAGATGCAATTGTTGCAGTGCCATCAATTTTAATTTTGAGTTCTTTTGTGGATAAGAACTGCCTCAACTACGTATTGGAAGTATTGGAAGACACAAGATTTACCCACTCTGGAAGAATGGCAGATGAAAGTGATGGACTATATGGAATTGGCGGAAATGACTGGCAGAATCCGAGACCAGGGAGAAGAGTCGGTGGAAGAAGACTGGAAGAAATTTAAGGACTATTTACAGAAACACTGCAAAATTAATGAATGTTAAAATGATGTCGGATTGAAATGAAGCGGTTTTAGCAACAATGTTAAAAAGGAGTATGTAAAAATGATTTGTTAATAGATGAAAATATAAGGTTATAATATGTTAAGATAAAGAACTAAAAAACAAAGAGGGAAAGGATTTGCTGAATTAACCATTCGAAATGGAATACAAAAAAGGGAGGTGTGAGGAGGTCAGGGAAACAAGCGAATGAAAGGCAAGATATTGAAAGATGGACCTATTTTTTACTGTTTTTTCTTTTTTCTTTTTTTCTACTCTGTATTTTGTATTATTTGCTTTCTTTTTTATTTTCTTAGTATTTTTGTAATCTTTCTTTGAAACTTGAATAAAATATCATTAAAAAAAAAAGAACTGCCTCAACTATTGATTTATATGACACAGGTTTCATGAATAAGGCTGGTGCCAAAATGAGTACTTGGAGAAGCATCCTAGCAACAGAGCAATCATTCGGTTTGTTATTTCAGCAGACTTTGAATTCATTGTTGGAGCTATGCTCATCTTTATTACCAGTTTGCTTGCTTTAGATGTTCTCAGCATATTTTTTCCTCACAGCGATGGAAGAGCAGCAGTGGAGCCGGATCTAAAATATAATTTGCTGATTTGATGACAATTCTGTGGGAGGGAGGCAGGAGAGGATATATTGTTTAATGATATCCTTCCTAACTTGCGCTAGCAAGTTCTATATCTTAGCAGAGTTTAAACATTCCCCTTTAAACCAGGGGTCAGTAAACTTTTTCAGCAGGGGGCCGGTCCACTGTCCCTCAGACCTTGTGGGGGGCCGGACTATACTTTTTGAGGGGATGAACAAATTCCTATGACCCACAAATAACCCAGAGATGCATTTTAAATAAAAGCACACATTCTACTCATGTAAAAACACCAGGCAGGCCTCACAAATAACCCAGAGATGCATTTTAAATAAAAGGACACATTCTACTAATGCAAAAACATGCTGATTCCCGAACCGTCCGTGGGCCAGATTTAGAAGGTGATTGGGCTGCATCTGGCCCCCGGGCCTTAGTTTGCCTACTCATGCTTTAAACGGACAGCGGTTTGCTTGTTGCAAGTTCGTCTGAACCTCTCTATATAAGATTCCTAGTAAGATCCCTTCTTGTTCCTCTTAAAAAGAATATAAACGACAATCTTATCAAAGTGAATATAAAAGGAGTTTACTCACAATCATTCAGTTCACAGTTGGATCCCTGAAGGTGGACTCAGGTTACAAAATTATATACACATGTGGAACTATCCCATAAAGGGGTTAGTTCCTAAGTGACTGCGAACAGCCAGTGCTCCCTTGCCCAGGTTTGGCCTCACACACTCTAGTCACATGCAGAGGAAGTTTTGTCCCGGCTCAGAAGGAAACAGGAAGTTTTCTCCTGGGTGATACAAAGCATTCCCTAGCATGTCCACTCTAGGAATGTTGTACTTGACTGCTATGTGTTTCACATCCCACAAATTCTCCTTTAATTTGCATTTTGGATATAGGAGATGAGATATGGCAGAGTCAGATGATGAAGATGATGATGATGTTGATGGTTTATACCCTGCCCATCTGGCTGGGTGTCCCCAGCCACTCTGGGCAGCTTATAGCATGCTTCTCACATGTTGGGAACAGGGAGAGGAATCTTCCCTTCACCATCGTAAGAGATTGCCTCCTTCCATGAAAGCCTGCTCACACCCTTAGACTTGGCAGAGGGGCCCTTTTATGTCCTATCAATGATGATGGGGATTAATTAGACATTAGTATCTCAAGGAGACATACAACAGTAATGATGGAGGCTCTGATGATGGAGACCAAAGAAAGAGCACACCTAAATCATGGAAAGCCATCCCCTGGGACGCTCAGTTGGTTCCCTCTCTTATGGTATTTCACAATTTGGCAAAAACCTTCTGAAGAAGGTGTTTGTTTAATTTGATAGGTTTTTTCCCATCCAGTGCTGCACTTGTCCCTGTTCTTATTATATTCTACAAAGACTTCTATTTTATTTTATGGTTGGTTATAATTATTGTTAGTCATCATGGATGGTGTTCAGGCACCAGAAATGCAGATCTAGTTTTTATATATATAAATAAGATGCTACGTTTAGTTTATAAATTCTTGGAAGAAGAAAACCACAATTTCTGCTGAACTCTTGTTCAGGTTTAATGCCAATGTTTTTAGCAGCAGGAATCACATAAAGGTATCCCCTCAGTTTTCTTGCTGTACCATTGCACTACAAAATGTTGGCCATTTAGGGATTTAGCTGAGAAGATCTCAAAGGGTCTAGGTTTGTAGTCATGAAAAGTCACAGGCACACCCCCTCATTTAAAGTGTGATAAATTACAGCTTTCTGGACTTGAGTCATGCAAATAAAAAAGTGAAAAACCTTCAGTAATATGCCAATTTGTTTTCCTCAGATTTAACTTTTGGGGCAAAACTTAGAACATCTTTTAAAAACCTGTAAACCTTCCCCTGCATATCACAACATTCATGCATTTATTGTTGATGGAAAGAGAATGGTGTTTTTCTCATTGATAAAAATATGCGGGTGGCACTGTGGGTTAAACCACAGAGCCTAGGACTTGCCGATCAGAAGGTCGGCGGTTCGAATCCCCGCGACGGGGTGAGCTCCCATTGCTCGGTCCCTGCTCCTGCCAACCTAGCAGTTCAAAAGCACCTCAAAGTGCAAGTAGATAAATAGGTACCGCTCCGGCAGGAAGGTAAACGGCGTTTCCGTGCGCTGCTCTGGTTCACCAGAAGCGGCTTAGTCATGCTGGCCACATGACTTGGAAGCTGTATGCCGGCTCCCTCGGCCAATAAAGCGAGATGAGCGCCGCAACCCCAGAGTCGGTCACGACTGGACCTAATGGTCAGGGGTCCCTTTACCTTTACTAAACTGCATTAACTGAACGGCTTTGTCAGACAGGTAAGAAAACGTTTTCTCTATAACGGCCACTCAAGGGCTAATGTTCATCAATTGTTCGGTTACAAACAAAATCCTGGTTCTTTGCGTTTAAGATTTAAGAGTCCTTGTAAAACTGAAGATGTGAGGAAATGTTTCTTTCTGATTTACAGGTTGCGCAGCTTTTGACGGTTCTGAGCTCTGCTTCTTTATGGGTTTCTTTGGCTTGTTCAAGAAAGATGGAATTGCCACTTCGCTGTATTGAAGCTAAGAAAACGGGTCGTGCTGGTAATCCTTTCTCCTTCCCTTTTGAACTGCCTTTTAGAAAAAGAATGGAATGGCTATTTGTGCCTGATTGATGTTTTGGTTGTGAGAAACGTGAAACTTCGGGAAATCATTGCAAGATCCATTTTCCATGTTCCTAGCACTTTTGATAGCCTTTTGTTGATTTTATTTCAGACCAACTTAGAAACATGAGCGGGTGTATTTATACTGCAAAGCGAGCTCTGTCTTCCTTGCAAGGATTGTCAACCTGGTGCCCATGGGCACCAGCACACCCACCAGTAACTCTTATGCTGCCCCTAGTGGTCCTTGAGTTTCATTTAGGTGGTCTGTGGCGTGTTTGTAAAAATACATTTAAAAATCATGCATTTAATACAGCACATTACAATTGCTACAACCGGCAGAAAAGAGATTTTAAGGGTCACGATCCCCAAACTTTATTCCAATCCTTGGGAAAAATTGGTGTACTAGTATCTAGTTATCAGACACCACTAAACGACTAAACAACAACAATCTAATTATCATATTTTTAAGGGGTTCCATAGATCTGTAAGTTACATTAAGCAACACGGAGTACGATTTAGGAACTAATCCTCCCCTCCCCCACTCATTGTGCTTATAGAACTTTTCAAATTGTGTTAAGGGTCTCAGAGCTTCATTTGATTAAAATAAATCCAGTTAGTATTTAGATTTGACAAAGTTAAATTTATGGTTAATAGATACAGGTTGATTGTTGATATAGAAATCTCGTAATGTGTATAAACCTTTGGATCCCCAGGGTTAAAATTGCTTATCTCTCCCTTGCTGGGGGGAAAAATCTGGCTGATGTGATATTGGGATTAATGGAAAAATAATAGGTGCAATCTTAGGTTGCCAGGTTTTCCATAGCCAAATAGTACAATTCTATATTTCCAGTATTGATTGAACTGCTTCCTTATTGCTGTGTCCTTAGTGCAAACTTAAACGTAGAAGTTCAACACCCTGATAATTTTTTGCTCCTTCAGAAGCAATTCTAAAGCGACATACCTGTAATTCAATGAAACAGGCATTATCCAGGAAACACACCGATTGTGGACAAGTGACAATGAAAAGGAAAGCATAGCCAATAACTGCAAATAGAAGGCCACAAAACACAGTGCCTGTGGAGATGGAAACAGCAGCTCCTGCGACTAAAAAGAGGGAAACGGTTAGTTTTTAATTTGGAAATGTATCAAGCTTCTAGTATTTGGGAGGCATATGGGTGGACAATTACCTGTTTGTTTGTTTTGTTAAGTTGTGGGTGAACATATCAGACGACACAGCGATTCTTCAAACAGCTCTTGTTTATTCACAGGCCAGAACAGAACTGAACTGAAGGGTTCAGTCAGCCTGCTTATATAGAGCTCCAGTACAAAATAACTGTAACAATTTTCTAAAACTATCCAATCACTGAACGCCGCTTTCAATTCCTTATTTGCATAACTATCTACAGTATCCCCCTGCTGGCCCAGGGTGAGAACTTCAGTACATAACATGTTTGTTTGTTTGTTTACAACTGATTAGCATAATGCCTGTCATGCCAATGAGGAGAATGTATATGGAGGTACGTGTCTTAGACTGAGTCAGAACTATTGGTCCATGTGGCTCAGTAATGTCCACACCGATTGGCTGGGGCTCTCTGGGGCTTCTGACAGGGGTCAGAATGTACCTCCGTATACATTCTCCTCATTGTCAGAATGTCCCCTGGAGATGTTGGTAGCTGAACCTAGGACCTTTGGCATAGTATTGAATAAGGCCATTCCCTTTTGGTGAAAGGCAGTATTGTCCCATTCACTACCAAGGAGTTCACAAGTCCAGTTTGTTAGTTTCCCCCCAAAAGTATGAATGGTAAAAGAAATTAAAATGGGAGAAAATAAAACAAAGTGGTACACTTAGGAGTACCAATGAGGTGAAGGCTCAATCTGATCTCCGTCCCTGATGACCCCAGCCTTTGGAATTCAAGCCAACTTTTATTTGTTGTGTGGCACTGCCCTGGGATAATGTGGTGCATTAATTTGAAATTTTTAAAAAAGTAAGTGTACATTCCTGAACATATCTACTGAGAGGTTTCTATAAACACTAATCTCAGTATGAAACTACATAGGAAAATGCAAAAAAAAATTATACAGTATATACGGTAAATATTTTGTTGTTAATTATTCTATCAAAATTCAGGGTAAAGAGGTGCATTTGCCAGAAGCTTTATAATGACGGTGCCAGCCACACCTCTGTTACGTTGCTTAGGGCTGCCACAGAAAATGCCCGATTTATAGCATAATGATTAGCATAATGCCTGTCATGTCAATGAGGAGAATGTATATGGAGGTACGTGTCTTAGACCGAGTCAGAACTAGGAAAATGCAAAAGAAAATTATATATAAATATTTTATTGTTAATTATTCTTATTAATTATTCTTATTAATTACTTCTGGCATTTGCCAGAAGCTATATAATGACAGTGCCAGGCACACCTCTGTTACGTTGCTTAGGGCTGCCACAGAAAATGCCCGATTTATATAAGGGGGAAATAGGTCCCTCCTCTTACGAAACATTTTACCATTGAGTGCGCACACAAGTTTTGACAAATAATAATAGTCATTTATTATTTGATGGCCTGAGGTCATCAAAGCAAAGTACAAGATTAAAATTTTTAAAAATACAAAAAAAAAAGGTATTCTAAAAACGGTGAGACCATTCCTACACACTCAAAAGACAATGAAACCATTCCTACCAAGGTACAAGTCATAAATGACTGGGTTGTGCCTTGGGGAAAGCCTTCTTAAACAAAACTGTCTCCAACGTTCAGTAATGTTGAACAGAGTCCCATCTGTCTCAATACGTTTTGTCTTCCTGGTTTTGGTTCCCATCTGAGATCAAAAGTGACAGAAGCTCTGGCCAAACCCAAAACCCATAGCTAGTGCACTGCTTTTGACTTGATGGGTTACAGATTATTCACATCTGATTTACACCCCCCCCCCCATTTTTCATGGATGTCAGTGAGATTTCTGCAAGCATCTTAGTAGCAGTTTTCATAGAGGAATCCAAAGGGAGGGATTGTTTCAATATCTCTTTTGGTGGAAGTCATTTTTCATGGAATGCTTTTACAGTTCTTTCTTTCTTTCTTTCTTTCTTTCTTTCTTTCTTTCTCTCTCTCTCTCTCTCTCTGTTCTGCCATGAATAAAAAAAAGCTAGTTAAGAAAAACTCATGAACAACAATACCATAATTAAAAAATAAATGAGAAGGAAATAAATATATCCAAGACACATCATATTGAAAGAGAATATGCCCTGGTCTTCAAGGATGGCTTTTCAAAGGAGGTGGTAAGGCTGGGAATCCTCATGCATTCATGGTAGGTTAAGCATAGCCCTTTGGCTCCTGGTGTTTGGACTTTGCAAATACAGTCGTACCTTGGCTCCTGAATGCCTTGGGAGTCAAATGTTCTGGTTCCCGAACAGTCAAAACCCAGAAGTGAGTGTTCCAGTTTTCGAATCTTCGTTTGGAAGCTGAATGTCTGACAGGGCTCTCATGGCTTCCGATTAGCTGTAGGAGTTTCCTGCAGCCAATCAGAAGCCGTGCTATGGAAGGTGAACGTTTCGGAAGTCTAATGTACTTCCGGAACGGATTCTGTTCAACTTCTGAGGTACGACTGTACTTGGAAATCAAAGTACAGTGATGAAATAAAGACGTCCCATTAGCTAAAAACAGATCCATGTTGAATATTTATAATAATAATAATAATAATAATTTATTATTTATACCCCACCCATCTGGCTGAGTTTCCCCAGCCACTCTGGGCGGCTCCCAATCAAATGTTAAAAACAGTACAGCACACACTGTAACACAGTGTGCACAGTGCAGCACACACTTTAAAACACACACACACAAATGGGATTTCTAAAATTGAAGGCACACAGGAGCCATTGAAACTTAAGAAAGAGTTTCACATACCGGTCCACCTATTTACAGCTTCAGAAATATGGTAATGGTGTTAATGCAACTGAGCTCAAATTAGTTACTTGGCTCCAGAGCTACATTTAAAAAGGCAGAGCAAAATGCTGGTAGTGAGCTATTAATTAGGCCTTATCTGGTTCAGAACTCTTAATTTTGAAATGAATTGTTGGTTGCTTAGCAGCTATTAATAGACCAGTCTGAACAGCACATGGTCCTTAATAACAAACACACTTCTTTGAAAGTGGATCGCAGTGACCCTCAGGAAGCTTCTTTCCACATGGATTCGCTCAGCATTAGAGTGTAACGGAATTTCATGTGCAGTAGGTGGGCTGCTGTTTCGGAACAATTACAGGGAGCCACAAACACCAGCCACATATCCGTTCTCCAAGACATCTGAACGTGGCATTTCTTCATTTTGAAAATAACCAGACTGCCCCATTTGTGGGTGGGAAATGGGAAGGGCCATTTTTTTCAGGTGGGGGTAAAGTCCTTCTCCATACTTCTGAAACTTCTGGAAACAAGATCAGGCTGAGGATCCAAGAGATTCCTGGGAGCTCTTCGGAAGATTTCTAGGGTGTTTAATGCTGTGAATCTTTACCTACAGTCAACCCATGTAATTATGCAATTCCTATATCACAAAATGCCAATAAGTCTCCAGTGACTTCATTGCAATGGAAGCAGAACCTGAGGGCATTCTGAGCCCCTGAACTCCTCAATGCTTGGAGAATTGGGGCACACACACACACACACACACACAGAGAGAGAGAGAGAGAGAGAGAGAGAGAGAGAGACAGACAGACAGACAGACAGACAGACAAACAAACACACTCATCAAAGCAGGTACAAGGATCAGAAAGAAAAAAAAGCATCACCTGCTTGAGAGGTGGTGAACCTGTGACCCTGCAGACATTGGCCATGCTGATGGTCAATGGAGTCCAACAATATGTAGAGAGCAGCATGTTGGCTACCCCTGCCTCAGACAGAGATTGTTGTGAATGGGTCTTGTAGGGCAGGAAACCATTGCAGAACAGCCAGAACATAAATACAAGGAGCTCAGCGAAATACAAGGACAGGAAAAAAATGATTTGGTTATTTTACTTTTTGTTGCGCAATTGGGTAGAAGTCTTTTCCTTACACTTCTAGAAGTGAAAAGAACCAGGAATGACCTCTAAAATGTTGGGATATTGGGGAGTTGGGGTGGGGGTTTTAGGCCTCTTTGTGGAAATCTATCCTGGCAGGAAAAACGCGTTTCCTGCTGTTTTTCTACACTAAGGAAGTGTTGCCAGGAGATGTTATATTGACGTCAACCGTTGCCTTGCTGAGAACATGATTTTCTAAAAGTTTTTTTTTTTAAGGATATAAAGTGAAAATGAAACTGAAAAAGAATAAAAGTATCTGAGGATTGAAAGGAGAGGACGGTGAGAGCAAAACATAATGGCTCAGGTAAGAACCCCTTTGAACAGTGGCGTAGCGTGGGGGGTGCAGGGGGGGCCGGCCGCACCGGGCGCAACATCTGGGGGTTAGGGATAGGGGGCGCAAATCCATGGGTTAGGGGGTGCAAATTACTTGCCTTGCCCCGGGTGCTGACAACCCACGCTACGCCACTGCCTTTTAATAGGAGACATTTTCTATCAATCCCCACCTAGTCCAAAATACCTTCCCTTTGATTGTTTTCCCTTCGACTTTTTTTTCAAAGTAAGAATTGCCACTTGACTTGCTGTCTGCCATACACTGCTATCTCTGGCTGCAAGCCAACATGCAGTTTAGGAGCAAAGTGTCATTGAAAACAGTGAGACTTACTTCTGAGTATGAATACTTAGGATAGTTTTGTCTCTTGCTCAGAGCTTTCCAAACAGCGTGTTGCGACACATTTCACATGAATGCTGCCTGCGCTCCTCCCGGGCTGGAAAAGGGTTAGTTTAACCTCCGGTTTGTTAGTTTAACCTCCGGTTTGCTAGTGAAACTGTCACAAAATGCTGCGTGTATAGAAAGTGTGTTACCAGCATGAAAAGTTTGGAAAGCTCTGCTTTAGCTCCTTCCCCCTGCCTTGCAAGTCTGACTTACAAAAACTGCGATGAATAATCACAGGGTCCAAAATTCATCTGCTTGTGGGAAGAGAGCGAGGCTCCTGCAAGCCATGGATACTAAGTTTTGGTTTCTTGCAAAAAGAGAGCTTGGAATGAAATCCATGATAAGAGCAGCAACTCAGTAAAGTGCTGGGCTCTGTACTGTTTATATGCCTGTAATTTTATGTAAGTTTTCTGGACTTAAATATTTTTTTTAAAGTTTGCTTTACTTTCATTTTTATACTTTATTTTATTGTGCAACAGTTGAACTGTTTTTGTTTCTACCTCTGGCTTGTTATAAAACCAATAAACGTTTCGTCTTTTAAAAAAGAGCTGGGAAGTGAAACAAACCTCGAGAACAGGAAAGAGCTAAGAATAGGGTGATTTCCTCAGTGAAAGGGGATTTCCATCTGGCCTTGCAGCATCTACAGTGGTACCTCTGGTTACGTATTTAAATCGTTCCGGAGGTCCGTTCTTAACCTGAAACTGTTCTTAACATGAAGCACCAATTTAGCTAATGGGGCCTCCTGCTGCCGCCGCACCGCCAGATTACGATTTCTGTTCTCATCCTGAAGCAAAGTTCTTAACCCGAGGTACTATTTCTGGTACCTGTATGGAAGTGAGAGCTGGACCATAAAGAAGGCTGATTGCCGAAGAATTGATGCTTTTGAATTATGGTGCTGGAGGAGACTCTTGAAAGTCCCATGGACTACAAGAAGAACAAACCTATCCATTCTTAAGGAAATCAGCCCTGAGTGCTCACTGGAAGGACAGATCATGAAGCTGAGGCTCCAATACTTTGGCCACCTCATGAGAAGAGAAGACTCCCTGGAAAAGACCCTGGTGTTGGGAAAGATTAAGGGCACAAGGAGAAGGGGACGACAGAGGACGAGATGGTTGGATAGTGTTCTTGAAGCTACCAACATGAGTTTGACCAAACTGCAGGAAGCAGTGCAAGACAGGAGTGCCTGGCATGCTCTGGTCCATGGGGTCACGAAGAGTCGGACACAACTAAACGACTAAACAACAACAACAACAACACTATTTCTGGGTTAGTGGAGTCTGTAACCTGAAGCATCTGTAACCCGAGGTACCACTGTATTGGATGGGGCAGGAGGTGATGTGGTGCTTTTCTCAGGCTTAAAGAACATGAGAATAGCTTGCATCCTGTTCTCATAGTGCAGTGGTGGCAAACCTATGGCACACATGCCAGAGACGGCACTCAGGCCTCTCTGTGGGCATGTGAGCCATTGCCCCAGCTGGTAGCTTCCGTGCTGGGGGTGGGGGGGAGGAGGAAGAGGAGAGGAGGGCTCGGGTGCAAGCAGGAGTGGAGTGCTTGCATGCAAGTAGGAGCGGGGTCGGCCAGCTCAGCTATGGAGCGCCTGGCTGCCTTCACAGGGTTGCAGGGGGCTCTTTTAAACTTCTCCCCTGAGGAGAGTGCAGCCGCGAACCCCTCAAGGGAAAGTGTGAAGGAGCCTGCACCTCCCCAGCTGAGCAGTCTCGATCCAGCTCTTGTTCCCGTGCAAGCAGCAACGCTGCCTAGTGGGGCAGCCCAATCCCACTCCTACTTGCCTGCAAGCGGGAGCAGGTGGGGCGGGGACATTCTTTGCCTGCTCGCTTGCCACTCAGGCCCGGCCTTCCCTCACTCAGCGCCAGGGCTGCCACAGCTGGAGGAGGGGGTGGTTGCTGTTGTAGCGGCAGTGGCTGGAGCCAGCACTGGAGGGCAGCAGGTGCCTGCTCACTTGTCGCCCGCCCGCCTTCCCTCACTAGGAAAATGGAAGTGTGGCACTCAAAATGGAAGTTATACTCAGAACAGAGCACGTTCGGCTTCTGAAAAAGGTTCCAGAACCAGAACGCTCATTTCCAGGTTTGAAGTATTCAGGTTCCAAGCAGTTCGAGAACTAAGCTGTTCGAAAACTGAGGTGCAACTGTATTTATTTCCCCCAAGTTGAACTGTATTTATTCCCGCCCCCCCCCGTGGTGAACACACACACACACAAATAAATGGCCAGAGTTTCCACTTTGGGGGGAATTTTTTAAAGCTGGATTCAGCAAAAATCAGCCAGGACATGTGGCGGCCCTAGAATTGAAGGAAGGTGAGGACAGGTGACCCCACCTAGGCCCGAAGTCACCCCCCCCCCCAAAGCAGGCTCAAAGCTTCTCAAAATCATTTTCTCAGCAGCTAAGCATCTGCTCATTTGCTCTGCTGTTGCAAGGCAAAACCGTTACTTTTTATCAATACAAGAAGGCTTCAAAAAGCTAATGAAGCAGGCCTGAGAACTGAATCTTATCTCATTCGGTTGCAACATCTTGGACATGCTGAACCACCAGGGCTCCTCAACCCCTTGGCTCTCACTCTCCTTTCCTGCGAAGGGTGCCAAGAGTCCAATAGTCCCAAGACAGCTTTCTGTTCATGCTCAGAGTCCCTCAGGACTCCTGAGGGAGGAGAAAGGGGAGGGAAGGGGAAGGGGAATATATACTCTGTGCACATGACTGTGAACCCGTGCATGCTTTTTGTGAGTTATCACACCTGCTCCTTCTACCAGTTCATGGATGGTAGAAATAAAGCTTTTTCTCTGAAACTATTCCTTGAGTGTCTGTTGACTCCCATTCTCCCTTTCCATAAGAAAAAACTTTTAAAGAAGACTGGGAAAGATTTGTGGAATATTTGGAAAATCATTACAAACATATAAAAATGTTAACAGGATTTCAGCGATATGAAGTATACTGGAACAAAAAGTGAAAAAGAGAGAAAATGAAAAATATAGACTATGCAGTGGTAAAGGTTTAATAAAATGAACCATGGACGGGGGAGAAGGGAAGTCAGTGGAAAATGTATGGTTTGTATTTTGGCTTAATATTATTGTGCAAATTTATAAAATTGAAAATGATGGATACAATAAACAAGATAATGATGCCACAGAGTGAGGTCTGGGATAAATATTTGCCATAAGCTACACAGGTGTAAGAAATCTGTGGTCCTCCAGATGTGGCTGGATTCAAACTCCCATCAACCCTAGCAACTATGGCTAATGTCCTGGGGTTATGGGAGTTGTGGTGCAGCAACATCCGGAAGGCCACAAATTCTCCATCCCTGAGCTACAGTATAAAAGAAAGGGCTGCCTCTGTGGCTGTGATCCCATGTATTTGGGAGTGTGTTTCATTGAACCTAGTGGGACTTACTTCTGAATAAACTTGCACAGCTGTTTTACGACGCAATACATTGGCCCACTTACCTCTGGGAGAGACCAAAGCCTGGAGACCAGATTGAGATTTATCGAACTGGTTACCAACACTGGGCTATCTACGTAGGCGATGGATATGTGGTCCACCTGACTTCTGCAGGTAAGAACTTCTCATTATTTCCTAGAAAGAGTGATTTTATGAGAGGGAAGAATAAGATAAGAGAACATTGGCAGATTACCCCTGAAGAAACACAGCCCTTAAGGGGGGGGAGGTTCCCCACCACTGGCTTAGGGACTAATTGTTGCTGGAAGTTCTATGTCCTGATACTTGCAATTGTTGTAAGCCAGTTACAGGACTGCTTTGTAGCCAAGAGATTGCCTTCTGGTTGGTTGTAAGTTGTTTTGGGTTGCTTGGGCAAAATAAGAGTGACTAACAATTTAAAAAAATAATAATATTATTTGTCAAAACAACAGCAACTGATGACTTCTTGAAGACAATGTTGTTGATGAAATGCAGGGAATCCAGGCCTAATGCTCACTGTTTCTGAGTTTCTTTTCTCTCTCTATTCTTGAGATGGGAGTACAGGAAGTTTTTTCTCTATTCCCCTGTCTGTCGACACAACAAAGGCAGTGGTGAAGAAAGAAAAGCTTTCAAATGTGGCGGGGATAAGCGGCTGGAAGGTCAACAACGAGAAGGACAGAAAATATAATGCCAGGCCTGAAAGTGAAATAATTCGCATTGCAAACCAGTGTGTTGGGTTGGAGATAGACTACGATGTGGAAACGATGAACTGTGAACATTTTGCCGCCATACTACGATATGGCCAACCTGACAGTGAACAGGTGTGTAGAATTTATTCACGTTTTTGTAGTGGCAATCTGTGCTGTGATATTGAAATTCTTTCTAAACTCTTGCTCCTGGAGAAATGAGGTGAGATTAAGAAGCAGTTAATTTACTTTATTTTTATGTAGATTTAATTTCTAACCCTGATTTACAAAGATGAGGAGCAGAACTGAACATTTACTTGGAGTATATTGAAGGACTGCAAACCAGAACAGGAAAAAAATAGATATCATAACTTTAAAAAATAACTTGAGTTCACACATTCAAATTGTCTGAAGGGACAAATGAAAATATTAAAAACTCAGAACTCAGGTTTCCAAATTAATGACAGACTTGTACCCTGATGAAAAATGTTGAGTCTGTATTCTTTTAATATAGCCACAGAATACATATTTTTGCACCACAGCATGTTCTTTTATAAGGAATTAATTTCTAAAGCATATTTTAAACCCAGAGTTAATTGCCTTGGAATCTGAGAATTTCAAATCTGGCTATTTTCTGTCTCCAAAAGAAACATTTAAAGCAAAGTTTTATATCAACTCAGTTGTGAGAAATGAAGGACCATCAGTCGCTGTGAATAAAAATGCTTAAAACTCTTATTTTTTGCAGGCGGAAGTTGCTTCTCTTCTAAGCCGGATAGCAGACATGTTCCGTTCGTAAACACCATTAGTTGGTGTTAAATATATGATGAGACATGTGAACAATCTAAAAGACTGTTGGAGGACAAGCCTAGGTCGGCTTCTAACAAGATCCCATTATAAAAGAACAAGAGTTATTGAATAAAAACAAAAACATCAAATCAATCAAGATTTAGGTTTTCTGTCTTCATCTATTGGTGTGAATTTTGAAGGATGGCTCTGTTTAAGTTTGTGCATTAAGAATTTGAATGTGAATTGAATCAAATTTCTCCCTGCTGCCTCTAGATGTGGTAGAGGACACTGATCAACGTTGAAGTAAGGTTCAGTTGCCAGTCTGGTCAACTTCTGTACTTGGAATAGAGGATGCCGCCATCTTGTTTCAGGCCACCCTTGACACATACAACATTTTGCTGCAGGCCTCGGTTGTTAAAAATCAATACGTGTCTGTATAAAGAATCCCACAACAGTGTAGCTTGTGAATTCATTGGCATTTGGGGTTTCATAGCCCCGTTCAACGGAGGAGGGGAAAGAGTCTTCTTTACTTGTGCGTTTAGCTGAAATCTCAGCCCTCAATCCTTCTTCCTTCACCCCAACTTCCCATTTTCCTCTGGTCACAGTTCATTGCTACATCACTCCTGAAGTAAAATGCCTTGTGGCATGAGTCTGAAATGTAATCACAGACCTTTCCACTTTCAATCTAAAGTTCTCCCTACAGAGTTAATGCAAAAGCCCGCTTCAAATGTTTCAGAGAAAAGTCAGGTGGCCCTTTTGCTGTTGTTACCCTCCTGACTGCCCACTGTGATGTCTAAAAATTGTGTGATAGTTTAAAACTGCTCAGTGTACACTAGCTTCCATTAACTAGGTTTCATGCAGAAGTATTTAACCATGATCTTTTGACTAATCCCATTTAGGCTTTACAAGTAATTGAGGTGTTCAGAATTGTTTCATTTTTAACATCCAGGGGATTCAAGCATCTGGATTGGACAAGTGCTATTTTTCTACAAAAAGAGATGCCAGAACTCACCATGAACTCCCTTGTTTTCTTAGAATGGCAATGGTGCCCAGCTGAGAGGAGCCGGAACTGAGTGCTAGCGAGTTCTGGCTGGGGAAAAAAGCCCTGGTTATTAACCAGTTATACCTGGGGGGGAAACTGAGACAATATTTTAGTTGTTACAGAGACACATCATTCAAATTTTGTACACATTTCACGGCATAAGCTCCATATCAAATTAAAATGCTACAGATGGCATATTGGGGGAGAAAAACATGTTCAAGCGTTTTGTCACAAAGCTAAGTTAGGTGACTCGTAAAGTACGTCCCGCAGGGACCAAGGCTTGACACAAACCACATTTTACTGTGTTAACTTGGCAAATGTAGGTCTGACATGGATAACCTATTACAAGAACATTCACAAGAGGATTTTTGGGAACTGCTTGTTCTAAAAGAGGATATTAAATTCCATTTCTTTAACTGCTTTTAGACTCTTTTTTTTAAAAAGGCTGCAATTTAGTTAATCAATCAATCAATCAATCAATCATATTATTAGTATGAATAGTAGTAGCAAACATTTCATATCTATCTATCATCTATCTAGCTATAATTTTAATTAAATTTTCTGTTTTACACTTTTGAATACTCATTTAAACATCCTTAAAATGTCAGTGACCTCCCTTCCATTATATTCCATTATAACATCAATCAAAACTTATTTACACTGTTGAATTTATTTACACTGTTAAACTTATTTACACTGTTGAATTTATTTACACTGTTAAACTTATTTACACTGTTGCATGCTGCCAACATTTTCAGTTGTACACAATTATTTCCCATATATTCAATAAACTTTGTCCAATCTTCTCTAAATGTGTGTTCTTCTTGTTCTCTTATTCTATATTGTTAAGTCCGCAAGCTGTGCATATTCCATCAGCTTACGTTGTCATTCTTTAGTTGGGACCTCGATTGTTTTCCATTTTGGGGTTAGTAGCAAACATTTCCATCCTGCCCTTAAATGTCAAACAATTATATATATGCACAGTAACATTAAAACAACACAGAAATCTTACCATAGGCTTACGCAGTCTCCTTTTAATATAAACACACCAGGCCTCACTATAGCAGCCCCTCTCCCCACCAAAAGAAACTTGGACAAAGAGGTACCTAAGTCTTTAGGTGGCACAGAAAATCAAGCAATGTAAGCACCAATTCAACTTCAAGGGGGACGGCATCTCACAACCAGGGCAGCTACCACCGAGAAGGCCCTGTCTCAGATTACTGAACTGCATACTTCATCTGGAGGCAGAAGAACGAGATGAGCCTCATTGATGGATCTTAAAGCCAAGGTAGGATAGGTTATGGGCTAAATCATGGGTAGGCAAACTAAGGCCCGGGGGCTGAATTTGGCCCAATCGCCTTCTAAATCTGGCCCCTTGGACGGTCCAGGAATCAGCGTGTTTTTACATGAGTAGAATGTGTCCTTTTATTTAAAATGCACCTCTGGGTTATTTGTGGGGCCTGCCTGATGTTTTTACATGAGAACAATGATTGCTTTTATTTAAAATGCATCTCTGGGTTATTTGTGGGGCATAGGAATTCGTTCATTTTTTTTCTTTCCAAAATATAGTCCGGCCCCCCTCAAGATCTGAGGGACAGTGGGCCGGCCCCCTACTGAAAAAGTTTGCTGACCCCTGTGCTAAATCATATAAGTTTAACTCATTTAATCAACTGAATGAATTTGCATATATTCACACATAGATAAAACAGTATTACTGAAGGGGGGAAAGGCACACTGTTTTTATATGACACTTATGTGTTGTGTGTGGCGGTGGGGAGAAGAAAACACAGGGGCATAGCAAGGGGCCTTATCTCAAGCTGAAAAGCTACCGTTCAGTTCAGGAACATGTGAATACTGCATCCATGTCTTCAAGCTCCCACCTCTCCTCCAATGCCTGCACGAGCATCACTGCCTGCCACCATTCACACTCTGAACCTTCTACATGTTCTGGCACATGCCAAGGGGTCTGTGAAATCACACCATAAGTAATTTGTTTATGGAATCCAGGATGCAATTACTAGAGGGGTTTGGAAGGGATAAGGAGAATGAAAGCATGGTGGATCAATGGCTATTGGCCATGATACTTAAAACAGAATCGCGAGAGACAGCATACCTCTCTTGTGCTGTAGGACCTTTTCCTTGTCTGCTATTGGGTCCCCGGAGCACAGAGTCACATAAAGTGGCAAAACGACCTTGCAGGGTACCACAGGGTTTATTTGAAATGCATATGCATAGCAAAGGTGATGCACAATAAGCTCGCAGTCTGCACACTCAATTCTGAGCAAGCCAGCTTTTTATACATTTGCAGAATACAATACCACCTGATTTCTTGTAAACCACCTGATTTCTGGGAAATTGAAAGTTATATTAACATAACTGTCAAGTGTCCCTTATTTGAAGGGACAGTCCCTTATTCCAGCGCCATGTCCCGCTGCTGTCCCTTAAATGTCCCTTAAATGATGTCCCTTAAATTTCAAAGGAAGCAGCTCCTCTTCCTCCCTCCCTGACAGCCAGGGAGGAGGGAGGCTCCAACTGTGTTGCTTGGCTGTGTTGCTCACCCACTAAGAAGTCTAAGAATGACTGGTGGGTGGAGCTTGCATGCCTTGTGTGTGGCTAGTTAATGCAAGCTGAGGGAGTTTTTGAATGCTGGGCGCCATTTTGTTGCACGTGCTGCTGCAAACTTTGCAGTGCAAAGCCAGGCTGGGGAGCCATCTTAAGTTGAGGCTGCATAGGCCTTGTGGTGCATGTGATTCAGATTCTATTCAGTTGAACCTCTGGTTACAAAGTTGGTTGAACAGTGTTCTCGAAGCTACCAGCATGAGTTTGACCAGACTGCAGGAGGACAGGAAGACTGGAGTGCCTGGAACAGGTGAGGCTGCAGGTCCCTTATTTTGGCTGCTGGTCCCTTATTTTCAAGGCTGCTGGTCCCTTATTTTCAAATCTGTAAGTTGACAACTATGTATATTAAGTTTCTGTTTCCTTACATGGGCATGTTAGCAACGGGCATTCCTGAGTCCTCCTTATCTCTTTACAACCTTGAACAAAATTTTCAGAGGCCCTGCCAGCCTTGCTCTTATCTTCATTTGCTTAAGCAACACATTCTCCACCTTCTCTGTAACATCTAAGAGGGGAGAAAAAGCCTTGCTCTTCTGGCTGGTGTAAAACCTCCAGGCCTTAAAGGAAGGGGGTTTTGGGATAACATATGAGAGAGGAGAAAATGCCTCAAAGAGTTTTTGGGATCATATATAGAACAATATTCCTATGGCCCTTCCGTGCCACTGCAAGAAAAAGAATACTGAATTAAATGGACCTTTCGTCTGACCCAGCATTTTGTCTGACAAAAGCATTTTGTAGCCCTCTGTTCCTTCAGTGGGGGGCTGCAGCTGAGATACAGCCTCTTGCCTAAGGCCAGCCAGGGAATTTATAGCTTAATTTATCAGTGCAAATCAGCAGGTCATGACATTTCAACGGCACCAGGGATGTCCTGCTGATTCCTAAACCCTGATTTGCTTTGCATAAGAGCAAACACCAAATGTATCCTTTTTACGAAAAGCTGGCACAAACTCGGGATGAAACGGTTGCATATTTTCCAGCTCGTTATGCATACAGGGACGTTGAAAGAGATGTTTTCTCTTGCTGCGATTCTGACACACTTTTGGACAGACGGTCCAGCATTCATGAAACAGAGGGGGGTGAGGCAAGGCTGCTACTGAGCTGCATCCAAGACCGAAACCAAGTGTGATTGCTGAGTCACAGGATACAGCGTGAAGACTCAAATTCTTGCTTGGCATTTGGCAGCTGTGAAAATGATAAGCTTGCTTCACGCTATCTGTCTAGAGCGAACAGAAGCACTTCAAACCAAACCTGTTTCTGCACTTGACATCAGTTACAATTAAGGTAAATAAGTGGAATCCCACGAATCTTGACAGGTGGGCAGAGTTCCTGTTTGAATCAGACACTAGGCCTTGAACTCTGCTCCTTAAGAGTGATTGGAAGGGCTTTAGCTCAGCGGTAAGAGAATCTGCTTTGCACCCAAAAGGTCCAAGGTTCAATCCCCAGCCTCTCCACATAGGGCTTTGAAAGTTGCCATCTCTGAGTGCAGCACAGGGTCAGGCAACCTTAGACCTGGGAGCCTCCGACATTTCTATCCAGCTTTGGGGCTCTTCCTGGGTCACACTCTCTCTTCCCAGGTCACACATGTGATGTTGGTTTCTGTGTGTTGCCACTGTGCAGTGCTTGGAGTCACAGGACTCTGTTTACATTCCTGGGATTCCATACTGTTGGAAGTCTCACGGGAGACGGATGTGACGTTACTGGTTTACTGTTCCTTTGTTTGTTTTCGGTTGCTCTCTGCTCTCACAGAGAGAGGATGTATTTTTTTCTGTCTGCGTAAATAAAGCATAACCATGTAGCCATAAATCTCATCACTTCCGCGTGCTGCTTTGATTCTCTGCTGAATGGGATGTGCCTGGAGCCTTATGAGAGGCTCAGGTTGTTAATTATCGTCGGAGGCAATTCCAGAGGACTCAGCTGGAGGAGGATGAGCTTTATCAGCTCAGTTGAGTGGAGATTCAGTGCCCCTGCTCCACTCCTCCTTCGTGTGCTGTTGACTGGCTGGGATGTGTTCCTGAACTGTGGCAATGCCTCTCTTTTGTCCAGCTTGAGAGTTATGTGTGCCTGGCTGGAACGTCACCTATTGCACAAAGATTCACGTCGTTTTGCTGCACCTGCATTTCGCCTCGGGCCCCACCCAGCACAGGCACGTGGCCCCTGGAAAGTTGCTCAGGAGGGAACATGGCCCTCAGATTGCAAAGGAAGGACAGTGTGTTTGGGGATCCGCCTCCTTTTTCTAGGTGCCCCACCTGACAAAGGGCCGCCAGGTGAATTTGTAGATGCACTAGGTGGGCTGTCTCCAGATGCTAGGATAGTAGAGGTCACTTGGTCAGTCAATCCTTGTTCACCTTCCACAGGCTTCAAGAGATGATCTTCAAGAGATGATCTTCTCTCTCTTCTGTCTTTAGCCCAAGCCAGACAGTGAGAAGGAATGGCACTCTCTGCTGTTGCTTTTGTGCCATAATTTGAGCGTGTTTGCAAAATATCCAAAATCTCTTTGGAAAACCTGCCCTTCTACACACAGAGCCACTCCCCATTTATTCCCTAAGTCTTGCTGCCCTCTAGTGATAGATGCTGTTGAATTTCAAGAGCACTGTTGATCTTGTTCTTGTGGAATGAGATTACTCATTATTACCCAGAAGTTTGTTCTGAATTCAGTGGACTAAAGTCATACCAGTGTGCCTAAGATTGCAGTCTAAGGCTGCATCTGCTCCTTAAATTGTGTTGATATCATTGCCCGAAGAACTACTCTTTGAATTCACAATTTACCTGTTTAAAAGAAATAACAAGGTACACCTTTTTAGGTAGCTCACCGGGCTGTCCTGTGTATTTTTATTAGTGCAGCTGTAGGGTAGAAACGAACTCTTATATTGGATTAATTAGGAGTTCTAAATCTTGAAATTGATCAGATCTTCATATTGTTTCCATCCATTTTTAAAAATTGGTTATCCTTATAGACCAGGAGTAGGGGATGTGGGTGGCATTGTGGATTAAACCACAGAGCCTAGGACTTGCCGATCAGAAGATGAGCGGTTTGAATCCCTGCGACGGGGTGAGCTCCCGTTCTTCGGTCCCAGCTCCTGCCAACCTACCAGTTCAAAAGCACGTCAAAGTGCAAGTAGATAAATAGGTACCGCTCCGGCAGGAAAGTAAACAACGTTTCCGTGCGCTGCTCTGGTTCGCCAGAAGCGGCTTAGTCATGCTGGCCACATGACCCGGAAGCTATATGCCAGCTCCCTCGGCCAATAAAGCAACCCCAGAGTCATCCATGACTGGACCTAATGGTCAGGGGTCCCTTTACCTTTACTGGGCAAATACTGGGCAACTTTTGCCCAGATCCCTGGGAGAGAAAACGGATTAACAGGTGACTCAGTTTCATCTTCCTGTGGCCCCTAACACATCCACAAAGAAGCGGGAATGCATCATCAAAACAGAGGACAAAAAAAAGAGCATAGCTTTGCATAAAATTCCCACATGCTAATTTGCATCTATAACTGTATGCAGTGCTTTTTTCTTTAAAAAAAATGTTTAGGGGTACTCTCATTTTGACTCAAGAAAATCACTATTTTATAGTTCAAATCTGAAAAAATAAATACAGTAAATGGACAAAAGTACAGAGGCACAAAATGTTTAGGGGCATGCGTACCCCCCAGAAAAAAGCACTGATTGACTATATGTTTAGACATAATTACTATATTCTAAATAGACGTACAATATATTTCACAATAGTGAGCAAGACTGTATGATTGGATGATTGATATGTGTGCTTGCTCTAGGTGCTAAGTGTTGATGGGCAATTTCAAGACTCCTCCTGCTCTCCCTTTTTAGGGTTTTTGATCTTTAACCTGATCTGGAACAGAGAGACCTTCAAACAGAGGACTGTCCTGTGTATAATAGGACATGGATGCTTGGCAGCTGGAAACAGCATAAATGGAATCAGAGCAAACATAGAATCCCATCAGCGAACCTCTCCCTAGACTGCTCTAAACAGGTTGCTTCAGAAGCCCTCAAGGAAAACCAGCATCAAAAATGTCACTCAGATCTTGTGCTCCCTCAGTCTCACTGGCTGGAAGGAGCTACATGGCTGTGGAGATAGTGGGGAAATAGGAAACCTTTGGGTGCAAGAAGGTTGGCCATTGGGCTTTTGCTGACTGACTTAGCCAGTCTTGACCTACAGCAGGAATGGGGAACCTCCAGACATTGGACTCTCAATATCCATCAGCTCCTGCCGAGGATGATAGGCATTGTGGAGTTCAGCATCATAGGGAGGGCCAATTCTGGCCTACTGCCAGAACCCAGATGGCAGTGGGAGCATCTAGCAAAGAGCTCGTTTCATTAGATGAAAAGGGAAATCTCTCCTGGGTTAGATGTTCAACTTCCTGAGTCTTTGGAGCAGCTCCTCTGATTCCTAATAGGCTCTACAACAGGTGGTTTGATAAATCTCAGTCATCCTTTACACAGAACATGTCCAAATGCTCAAATCACCACTAGATTATTTCAAAAACAGGCATATTCTAGATGGAAAACCCAATCTGTTTTAGTAAAAACAGCAGGTAGGCAGTCCCATGGCACTTAAAAAAACCAATACGTTTATTACAGCATAAGCTTTTTGTAGACAAGAGACAGATGGAGCAGATATAAGTAAAAAGCATAAAGAAAAGAACTTGTTTCATCAGGTTTCCCCTGGCTCTTAATTTTCTGATCACACTGCTTAGTATTTCTGTTTTGAAGTTCTGCTTAATATTTCATTGGATTTTATTTTGTGTTCGCTTTTTGGGTGTGTGTGATTTTAGTATTGTCAGTTGTGTGAACTGCTTTGCTATCAGTTATGCAAATGAATGAATGAATGAATGAATGGGGGGAGGGTATCCTAAGGCACAAAAAGAAGGGAAAACCAGCAAACAGTGGAGCCCAAAGACTGCAAAAAGCAGTAGTCAAACCATTGGCAAATGAACATAGCAAATAAGGAAGCATTTTTTCCCCCTGTAGTGGGAAAGCCATCCATTATCGTGACTGAGTTTGGAAGAAAAAAAAATGCTCAGCTATATATTCCTCACTACCACTAGATCTGGTTCCAGGTTAAGGAGTGTCTGGATAGGGGTCCATCAATTAGTGGATTTAGTTGGCAGTGGTGGCAAGAACTGTGCACCAAATAGCACTGGGTGGGTAAGTCTAGCTACCATTTTAATTGCCATTTCTCCCAAAACAATTTTTTTATTAAGTTTCAACATTCAAAACATAATTTCATTTTTTCTCTCTGTCGACTTCTCACCCCGTTTTCCATGGAGTCGTTGTTTTCCCCCTTTAGCTGCACCCTATCTTCTATCAAATCAAAACTACAATATTACTTCAATTTTTCTTCAGTTGCTCATAGCTCAAATCCTGCTCACGAGTTCATCATACTATATTTCTTTCAGTAGTCCGAAAAAGGCATCCGTTCTTCCATAAAACACTCATCATTAGATTCTCTTAATTTTGATGTTAATTTTGCCAGTTCTGCATAGTCGATTATCTTACTTATCCCTTTTTCTTTGGTAGGAACTTCTTCCTTCCATTTCTGTGCATAAAGAATCCTAGCTGCTGTTGCTATATAAATAAAAAAACCTTTAACATTTTTTCTGCCCCTATAATCCCTAACAGAAACGCTTCATGCTTGTTTGATATACTCATTTTAAACATCTTTTTTAAAAATCTAATCATGTATCATTTCCCAAAATACCCTTGCTTTCCTGCAAGCCACCATTTTAATTTCCTATAAAAGGTAAAGGGACCCCTGACAATTAGGTCCAGTTGTGGCCGACTCTGGGGTTGAGGCGCTCATCTCGCTTTATTGGCGTACAGCTTCCGGGTCATGTGGCCAGCATGACTAAGCCGCTTCTGGCGAACCAGAGCAGCGCACGGAAACGCCGTTTACCTTCCTGCCGGAGTGGTACTTATTGATCTACTTGCACTTTGACATGCTTTCGAAGTGCTAGGTTGGCAGGAGCAGGGACCGAGCAACGGAAGCTCACCCCGTCGCGGGGATTCGAACCGATACCTCCCCCCAATTGTTTGGGGAATTGTGGGAAATGAAATGGTGGCTGGAAACCAACAAACCAGTACTGTTTGGAGTGTTGTTGGCCAGAACTACTTATAAAAAAAGCCTGAGGCAGCAAAGTCACTCCTGTCAGGACAGATGCCAAGAATGCCAGGGCCAAGTATGAGTGGTCTGCTGACCATCACCCACATAATTTGGTTTGTCCCAGTTTGAATTCATATTCAGTTGCATGCAGAATTCATATTCAGTTGCATGCAGCCTTTTTAAAAGGCTGTACTGAGCTGCCTATCTAAAGCAGTTGCTAATAAAACCATTGTAATGGGTTCCCTATTTTCTGGAAAAATTCATAAATAAAATGGTGAAAGGATAGCACTTCGGTGTAAAATGAATCCCTATCATGGAAATTAGGAACCCAGCAGCCCATTCTCTAAAAGTCTACTTTCAGATGCATATTATTTCTTTGTTAATTTCCATACCTCTTTGTAAGAAATTCTTCTGAAATACTAATGCGGCCAGCTGCTGGATTGGTACGCTTTGCAAACCGAACATCTGCTTAATTCTGGGCCCTGGGTAATTTCCTACCAACAAACAGCATCAGGATATGTGTGAATGATCGCAGCAATTTTATTTTCACAATCAAAGCTCTAAATCTACCTTCATTTTGCATGGATGAATAATACATGTGGCATGTTTCCCTGGACGAGGTTGCATTGCACTTCAGAGAACAGCATGTGGAGCCCTATTTGCACAGCAAAATCATCTGCTATGTTATGTTTAGGAAGCAGCCATTTTCTTACGTGCCAGTTTACAATTGTCCTCAATGAAGCCTCTTAAAGTACATAATCTGTAATTAATGGGCTACCTCCTTCGGTTGTTGCAGAAAAAACCCATTGATTTCAGTAAGAAGTGCAAAAAAATTGTGCTTCCACTAAAATCTGAGGCCACGGTCACACCCACACCATCCATTTAAAGCACATGACTTCTCCCAAACCATCATGTGCACCAAAGTTTACCCTTCACCAAGATGATGATGATAATAATAATAATAATAATAATAATAATAATAATAATAATAATTTATTATTTATACCCCGCCCATCTGGCTGGGTTTCCCCAGCCACTCTGGGCGGCTTCCATAGAAACCAAAAATACACTAAAATATCACACATTAAAAACTTCCCTGAACAGGGCTGCCTTAAGATGTCTTCTGAATGTCCGGTAGTTGTTTATCGCTTTGACATCTGATGGGAGGGCGTTCCACAGGGCGGGCGCCACTACCGAGAAGGCCCTCTGCCTGGTTCCCTGTAGCTTTGCTTCTCGCAATGAGGGAACCGCCAGAAGGCCCTCAGAGCTGGACCTCAGCGTCCTGGCAGAACGATGGGGGTGGAGATGCTCCTTCAGGTATACTGGACCGAGGCTGTTTAGGGCTTTAAAGGTCAACACCAGCACTTTGAATTGTGCTCGGAAACGTACTGGGAGCAAATGTAGGTCTTTCAAGACCAGTGTTATTGGTCTCGGCGGCCGCCCCCAGTCACCAGTCTAGCTGCCACATTCTGGATTAGTTGTAGTTTCCGAGTCACCTTCAAAGGTAGCCCCACGTAGAGCACATTGCAGTAGTCCAAGCGGGAGATAACTAGAGCATGCACCACTCTGGCGAGACAGTCTGCGGTCTCAGCCTGCGTACCAGGTGGAGTTGGTAGCTACAATTCCCAGCACCTTTAACCTACAGTTCCCCGGATCTTGGGTGCTGTTGGGGAGCTATGTGCTTTGCCACATGGCTTTAGAGGGTAGGACTTGATTCACAGGGCTGGATTTAGGTTTGATGAGGCCCTAAGCTACTGAAGGCAATGGGGCCCTTTATATGTCCAGCTGTCCTTTGTCAACAACAAATTGTCGCTGTTTTTTGTGTGGAATATATGCTATATGGTAATTTATGGACCTAATAGGTACCTAAAGCCATTTGCACATGCAGAATGTAGGCACCCTATATATAGAAATGAGCAAACCAGTGATATTTTAGGGAGCAGGTTAGCAGGCGGGGCCCATAACTTATATCACAGGAGCCTACACAACACAAAACACTGTTGCTGTATGTAGATTGTTTTTTTTTTTATCTTATATTTTGGAAACATACATCCAGTTTCCCCCCCCCTTAATTTTTTTTTGGGGGGGGCAAGAGAGTGAGGCCCTAAGCTATAGCTTGTTTAGCTTATAGGTAAATCCAGCAATGACTTGATCTGACTAAACCTCTGGCAGAACTTTTTTTAAATTAGTTTTCGTTAAGGGTTTTCTGTGTTACAAAACAGATAAAAGGTACGTCTATCAATTCATAAGAGTCTTTTTTCACAGTTTGTTTACATTGAGCGAGAGACATTTTTTGTGTCACAGACACCTCGCCTCCCTCGGGAGGTTGTGAACTCTCCTTCCCTGGAGGTTTTCTTAAGCAGCGCTTTAGCTGAGATTCCTGCAGGGGAGAGGGACACGGGGTTGGACTAGATGACCCTTGAGGTTCCCTTCCAACTCTGCGGCTCAAGCACACTGAGGCCGCTGACCAGCTGCAAACCCTCCGGATGGGGCTGAGCTGCGAAAGTTAAGAAAAAGAGAAGTAACCGCGCGATGCAAAGAACGAGCGCAGACACCGGCGCTGCGCCTTCTTCCCTCGACGGCGCCTCCGTCCGCTGCCCGAGGCAGAAGCGAGGGAGGGAGAAGCAGCCACGTCACTACCTCCTCCTCCTCCTTCTCCCTCTTTCCCCTTCCCTCCTTCCTTTCTCCCCCTCCGTTGCTGCGGGAAGCAGCGAGGGAGCTGCAAAAAGTCAGTCAGACAGAGGAAGGCGGTCAAGCGCTTGGCCCCTCCTGCCTTCTGCGTCGGGCGCTCTGGGAAACATTGGGCGACTTCTGCCTTTCTAGCAAGAGGGGTGGAGATATTGACCGGACTGGGCAGTCTTGGGTCATCCCTGGGACGGTAGGAGGGTTTCAGCCTTTTAGAAAAGTCACGTCAGAATGCAGCCCGGCCCTGCGCGCGCGTTTACTTGCGAGTCGACGGGACTCGCCCCCTAGTAAGCGTGCATTAATTAGGAGGAGAGCGGGACAGGACGGGGTTTGCGCTGCAAATCCTATACGCGTGTCTGTTCAGCAGGGAGCCCCACTGAGTTCACACGAACTTGCCCTCAGGTAAGCGTGTCTAAGGGCTGCACTGCTGTTCTGTCAGCCGGTGCCGGGGATGAAAGTGGACCGAAAGGAAGACTCACCCAGACTTGTTTCAGGAGACATTTGTCGGTGAGTCAGGGATGGTCAGCTGGCTGGGTAAATTCAGAAGTCGGGTGTGGTAGTACTGATGGCGAGACTCACAAAATCTTTACCATGTGGCTGCATGCTTGGCTGGGTAGTGTAAGAACTGACCAAGAGGAGAATCCTGCGCTTGGTAGTGTGTTGGGGTTTAAGAAAAATAATAAAATAAAATAACTTTTGTCAGGGGGAGTAGGGTTGTCCATTCTTCATCTGTATGTGCTGATTTGCAAATTTTAAAAAGATTTCCCTGTTGAGTATCTAGAAGATGCAGAGCCCTGAAGACTGTGCATTAAAAAACCCTGGCCATGTTGCGAACCTAAAGAGCTGGCTAGCTGAAGCAGCCGGACAATCTTGGAACAGTTCATGGCTAAGTGGAATGGGAGAATGGAGGCCGATCTGTGGCTATAGGGCTGGCACAGAGCTTTAAAGCTGCAGTTGCAGGTCTTGGCAGAAATACTGAGGATGGGTGAATGCCTTGCGTTTTGGTGTAACCTTTGAGTAAGGCAGTAACTTCCATCAAGAAGAGACGGGGTTGAGGAAGGCACTATGGGGACTGCTTCATCGTTGGTGAACCCCATCGGCACGGTCGGGGAGGTGATTGAAGACACCTACGAGGGAGGTGGTGGCGAAGCTTGTGAGATCCCCGTGGAGGTGAAGCCCAAAGCCCGCCTCCTGCGCAGCTCCTTCCGCCGTGTAGGGACGTCGCGGCCTGGAGGCCTCATCGGAGCCAGCTTCAAGTCCACAGCATCTGTACAGGAGCTGGAATGCATGGCAGAGTACGAGCGGCTGAAAAAGGAGTACGAGATCTTCCGCATCAGCAAGAACAACGAGGTGGCCTCTATGATGAAAAAGGAGAACAAGCTGGATAAGGAGAACAAGAGACTTCGGGCAGAGCTACAGGTAACTTGAAAGGCTGGGGCAGCCATCTTGGGCTAGCAAAAAGAGGCATAGGTTTACAAGACCAAACATAATAAAACAACAACAATAACACCGCTTTGGAATTGGAGAGCAGCTTCTTGCAAGCTGCCAATTTTTCTATTCTGACACTTAGACGTTAACAGTCAAAACCATTGCTTAGCTGTAATTTTTCATGCTAGGGAGAACTCTCTCTCTCTCTCAATAACACTGGTCTTTTTTTAGGCACTTCAGAAAACCTATCAAAAGATACTCCGGGAGAAAGAAAGTGCTTTAGAGGCCAAATATCAAGCCATGGAGAGAGCAGCTACATTCGAACACGACCGGGACAAAGTCAAGAGGCAGTTCAAGGTAAATCGCTCCTTCTAGCAGCCAATTCAGGTGCTGAGTGCCGGTAGCTTTTGAAACCAGGACTGCGAAACAAAAAGGAAGTATCAATATGCTTGGGGAATATGCAAGGGGAGACCTCTCTGCAACTCAGTGGGCACTGAACATGTATGCCGAGTGTCTGTTAATGGGAGAAAACACAAAACTAGAGGAAGGAATCAAATGGAGCATTTTGAAGAAGGAAAAGTGGCCGAAACCCTAAACAGGGCCACTCCACACTGCAATATTTTGTTGCAGTTCCCATTTGTGTCTACTTATTTTCCTTCTGTCTTCCACACTGCATCGTGGTGGGGGCTGAGGGTCCTGTCGCTTGTACATCGAACTGTCCCAGCAGGTGTTAGCTTCATGCCAGCATGAAAGGACTCCCACATACTATTAAGTGGTGTTTTATAACAGCTGTAAATTCTGGCTGGTCGTTAGGTTAGGTTAACCTTACTTTTTTATATAGATTTTTAGAGAAACCAAGGAAAACGAAATTCAGGATTTACTGAGGGCTAAGCGGGATCTGGAGGCAAAACTGCAGAGGCTGCAGGCCCAGGGCATCCAGGTCTTTGATCCTGAGGAGTCAGATTCAGATGATAGCTGCACTGAGGTTACCGGTAAGAATTTTAACCTGCTGCTTTTGCCAGTCGTGGGGGGACAATGTATATAAATACAGTGGTACCTCGGGTTAAGTACTTAATTCGTTCCGGAGGTCCATTCTTAACCTGAAACTGTTCTTAACCTGAAGCACCACTTTAGCTAATGGGGCCTCCCACTGCTGCCACGCCGCAGTCGCGCGATTTCTGTTCTTATCCTGAAGCAAAATTCTTAACCCGAGGTACTATCTCTGGGTTAATGGAGTCTTAACCTGAAGCGTCTGTAACCCGAAGCGTATGTAACCCGAGTTACCACTGTATGTAGCATAAGATAGACAAAAAGCTATCAGCTTCTATTCCTGGTGGATTAAAAAAACTACTACATAATATTAACTTTTAAACAATGATAATCTGCTAAATTACTACCTACCCACGCACCCACCCACAAACTCATCACACAAGCCATTTCAAATTGTATCGCTGTACAGTGATCCTCACGTGCACCACTGCTAACAGATGCTATTTGGCCCCAAAATGTTGCACCCCACCCCAAACTCCTAGCGGTGCAAGATTCTGTGGGTCTTAGGGGCTTCCCCAGTGTTCATGTTTCCTTTTGGAAATGAGGCACAGCAGAGACTGCGGTGTCTTTATGATATAAAGTTTTATCTACACATATATACAACAGCCTATGATGGAGGGGTCGCAGCATTAACACCCCAAAAAGGTCTACAGCTGCAGTCTTGGATTCAAACAGAAATCAAACAATTGCTCTCAAATACTGTTCTGACTCTCCAGGTTGCTGATTTAATTCTTGGTCACATCACTGCAACTCAACTCCTAAACTCAGGCTTTGTCCTTCTAATTATTTGTCATCTCACACAGAGTGCCTTTCCTTTGTTTCCCTTAATGGCCAATCACCCAAGATATTACATCAACACCAGAAGCTAGCCTGGGTTATGCAATGATAATAATCTGATTGCGTTTTAAGCTGTTGCCTTACGTTACCACTAATAATAATAATAATAATAATAATAATAATAATTTATTATTTATACCCCGCCCATCTGGCTGGGCTTCCCCAGCCACTCTGGGCAGCTTCCAACAAAATATTAAAATACAGTAATGCATCAAACATTAAAAGCTTCCCTAAACAGGGGTGCCTTTGATAATTCATCATTTGATTTATGTTATGCTGATTAAATTGTTGCATGTCTCCTAAATGACTAGGTAATTGATGACCAGTCTATGTAAACAATAGGTATTCATCAGTAAATGCTTGTTTCATTTTTAAGCCACTGGAGCTCAGACCGAATATTGGACTGGCGGAGCTTTGGGAAGCGAGCCTTCCATGGGCAGCATGATACAGCTTCAACAGTCCTTCCGAGGCCCTGAGTTTGCACATAGCTCCATAGATGTGGAAGGGCCATTTGCAAATGTCAACAGAGGTAAGGGCTTGGTTCTCTCTGAAGCAAGGGTAATTAAAATTTTTAAAGACCCGAGACAAAATCTTGCAGTGTTGTATCACTTCAAGACAAACTGTGGCTGAAATGCGGAGTCGACCTACAGAACAATTCATCTTTTCATCAGTGTTTTAGTTATATGACGTACCGGCACAAATTTGAGCTTCTTTGCAAGTGACCTGTAGTGGCAATTGAGGTTTAAAGATAAAGGTAAAGGTACCCCTGCCCGTACGGGCCAGTCATGTCCGACTCTAGGGTTGCGTGCTCATCTCGCTCTAGAGGCCGTGAGCCGGCGCCGTCCGAGGACACTTCCGGGTCACGTGGCCAGCGTGACGAAGCTGCAGCTGGTGAGCCAGCACCAGCACAGCACACGGAAACACTGTTACCTTCCCGCTAGAAAGCGGTCCCTATTTATCTACTTGCACTTAAGAGTGCTTTCGAACTGCTAGGTGGGCAGGAGCTGGGACCGAACGACGGGAGCTCACCCCGCCGCAGGGATTCGAACCGCCGACCATACGATCGGCAAGTCCTAGGCACTGAGGTTTTACCCACAGCGCCACCCGCGTCCCTAATTGAGGTTTAAACTGGTGAAATATTGATGATTGATTGATTGAATCTTCCCTCCCTATCCTGAAATGGGTGTTGTGTTGTTGTGGTTGTTAGACGCATCACTTTTTAAATTCCAAAGTCACACGTGTGTCTCTTTCTGTGTGAAGCCGCCCAAAGGGACTTCTTTTCTTTTTAAAGAGAGCACTACGGCACACGTACTTGGTAGTACAGGATATTTTCATTCGCTGCTTCGAAACGTGACATTCAGTTTAAATAAATATTGATGAATGAGCAACATTTTGTGGCCCTTAAGTTCCAGGCTGGCAACATTGACAGGGCAGGCCAATTGCATACTGCCCCCTGTGGCTGTCGGAAGAGCATGGTGGGAGGGATGGACTGGCTGGGCTGCATTAAGCTGACTGGTGGTTCTGAATCAGCTAACAATGTGTTTGTGTGTGTTGTCTTTTCTTACTTTTGCAGATGACTGGGATGCAGCTGTCGCTAGTTTGCTGCAAGTCACTCCCTTGTTTTCCCACTCTTTGTGGAGCAATACAGTTAGGGTGTATCTCATCAGTACGGAAGAGACTCAGCAAGAAGTAGACATCTTCATACAGGTGATAAAAATGCGTGCAGGATATACTAGTGATTTTCTACACTTTTCTGCATTCTGTTGTCACAGCACTTTGCAATCTGCTTCACATGGACAATAAACCGTATCCTGATTTCACAGTTTTCGAAACAGGGAACATTGCCCAGTTAGTAGAGCCTGTGTTTTGTATTTATAAGATTTCTAGGTTACTGCTTGCCATTTTCCAGTTTAAAAGTAATTTTGAGTCATATTGCTGAGCGAGGTGTCTGCCTCAAGGTATAGAGAACTGCTACCCACCAGAGCAGACAGTATAAGCCTTAAATATATTACTTGGCTCATAAATAATGTGGCTTTTTTCTGTCATTTGGAGCGGAATTTTCTGAATTTATGACGCCTTGGTGACCTGGTGTGTGACACAATGAATCCCTTCAGTGCAAAGAGTGTATTATTCTGACTGTGTGACACAGCAACTTTATTTTGAATTTTGGTTTGATCAGAATGTAACTTCCATCCACCTGGTTGTAGTCCACACTGTCATTTATTTACCTATCTACCAACAAAATCTCAGTATAATGTACAGCAACTGGATAAGTGTTTTATTATAGTTATGCTTAGCTTGAAATGCCCCTGGGCCTTTGCAAACCTTTTTGAGAAAGGGAAGTTCAAACCCCTCCAAACCAGAAATGCTGCCTTCAATATGAACCTACCTGAGCACTAAAATCAATGTTGAAATCTGGATTCTGCGACCATTCGAGGTGCAGTGGGTGGGAGGTCCAGTGTTGTGGAACACTCTTCCAACAGGGAACTGCCCGACACCATTGCTACCCATGTTTCATGAAGCAATGAAAATACGGCTGTTCTAGTGAGCTTTTGGGTCTTACGTCAACTGATTTGAAACTCTTCTACTTTCAACTGTGCATGAAATTGTGCTGTGATCTTGGATATTATTCTTGTGCTTGTATAATACGTTATTTTGGTCTTTCAGTACTATCTTTGCTCGGTTGTGTGAACCGAGTATCCTTGTATAGAAAAGCGAGTTATAAATTATTGTAAGTAAATAAATCTGAGAAACAAGAGAATGGGACTGTCTCTTGGCATGTCCTTGGCATCATCCAGAGCATCTTGTAGCTAACTGGAGAGAAAGTAAATCGATTTAGGAAGGAAGGTGGTATCCAGCATGTCAAATGACTCTCAGGCTTACAAACCACTACTAGTAATCATTTATGAATGACTGTGGCTGAGAGTAAACTTAATGGTTAACAGTGATTACTGCTAGCCAGAGTTTCTTGTGTTAACCCTGATTAGAGAAACCCAGCGAAACAATGGCTTAGCTTGCTCAATCTTGTTTTTTGTGATGGCAATTTAGCACCCATAACAAAACCCACATTTTCCTCTTAACTTTCAGAAATACTCTCCCAAACTTCGGAAATATTGTGAAACAATGGAATACTTCTTCCAAGCTGTCCATTTCCCAGTAGAAACCGAAAGTACTTTCCAGGCTGTGAGAAAATGGGAAATTGAGAAAAGCTCTTTAGCCATTTTGTTCTTGCATCTAAATTTGCCGAGGTGAGTTAGCAGCTTAGGAAACCGTTAAACAGAAACAGGCAAGTACATCAGTAAAAGTGGGCTATGTCACTAAGATGTTCCTGGGTATATGGAATATATTTTCAATCAGTTTTGTTTTTAAATACTTGAATACAGAACCTGCCTTAAACCAGATTAAAAAACTCAGCTTGTCTCAACACCACAGGTTTTCTAACATATTCCAATTGAAGAACGCTTACTTTATTCAAATGTATACACCAGAATTCTCCCTAGAAAGAATACTAAGAGCGCAATGTCTAATGCCTACTTACTGTGTTTAATGGGGTTTATAGGATTGCAGCCTAAGGTTACTTTTCCTTAAAAGACCCATTTGGTTTTATTTATTTTTGTTTCTTTCTTTACAACTCTGAATCTCAGTACGTTTTTGCCCTCAGTTTTTTAAAGGCACGTTGCTTGTTTTGTGATAAAAAGGCTTGTCCCTTTTTGACTGGAGCCTTTTGTAGAAAAAAGTGCACCCTTGAGGCTGATGTTGATGAAAACTGTGTGGTACAGCAGAATAGTATATAGCACAAAAATGCTGGTTTTTCAATCTAGCTGCCTGCTGGATGAGTGCGAAGAAGCCTTCTTGAAAAACCCTGAAGGGAAGCCCCGGCTTATTTGCCACCGACTGGAAGATGGACAAGTCGGTTCGGATTCTGTGCAGCGATTAGTTGAGCAAGTTCGTTATGTGAACAAAACAAAGGTAATCAGAGTGTGCTGAAGGTTGGTACGTTTATCAGTTTTCTTATTTTGTAACCGTTTGTAGAAGCTGGTGTTAACATAATTTGTATGTGACTCCTTAAATAATATTTTTTTTTTTAAGGATAGTGCATGCAGGAAGATAATGGAATAGCACACATTCAGGCAATTGAATGCAACCTGATCGTGCAATCCCAAATCAATTTTGCTTCCCAGATAGTTGTTTACTGTCACGCTGCAATAGTTGTTTCTGTCTTTAATATAAATATCTAGTGGAAAAAAGGTTGAGGTTTCCAAAAAGAGATATTGCTTCTAAGATTGCTGTGATAGTAATATTTTTCACCTTGAACCCTAATGAGGAAGGATTTTTATTTTTTATTTTTTGGCCTTTAAAATGTGCTTTTGTTTATGTAGTTCAGTTCTGAAAAAAATGTTATGTCCTTAAAATTTGATTCAAAGAATGAAGATATTCGAATTACTCTTCCCTACTAGCATTCATTTTTGTCTTCTGCCCTTTGTACTACTGAGTTTGAAATGGCTAGTATTGGGTGGTTATTGCATAATGGTGCAAATTTTAAATACAGCCCTTCATCCAAATATGCAGCTTGGCCTGATGATCCACACCCTTTGAAAAGCAACAACCCCATTTAATTCTTTTTGTGATATTTAATTTTAAAATGTAAATTAAGTTTGTGTATGTTTGTAACGAAGCAATTTTTAAAAGGAAAAGAGTAGTTCATCTAGGCTTCCTATGGAATCAGGAGATTGAATTATTGTTGCCTAGGAGAGTAGTATGCTGAACTGACTTTCTGTTTTTTTAAAGTGTGCAAATCTTTTCTGAATAAGATGCCCCAGGTCTGTAAAAACAACTTACTTCTATCTGGAGACGTAGTCTTTTCAGAATCATTTCTCTCTCCTCCTACCCCAGATCATCACCCATATGGGAGGAGAAGAGGAAGGAGCCCGTGAAGTCTATAATTATGTGGAAAAGACCATAAAACAGGTATTTCCCCAAAGGCCAGTTGTCTGGTGGAAAGGCAGTGTATAAATGCTGTGATTTTTTTTAAAGGAGTAAATCAACATGGGGTTCTTGACTTTCGTTTGCATAAATAGGGGTTGCTTCACACTTTGCATTATTATATACATATCTAAAGTATATTTTAAAGCATCTTATTTAAAGGCAGAGGGGGAAACCAAAAGCATTTGGCTTCAGCTTTAGAACTAATTGCAGGTTTAGGTAATATCCAAACTTCGGGAAACTGTGGGTTGCTTGAACTGTGGTTGGTGAGAACAAGCAAAGATCTGAAATCATGATTTGTCCCCGGCTTGTTCTCAATAACCACCCTGAAATTGTAAAAAAGAAGAAGAAGAAGAAAGGTAAATGACCCCTGGACTCTTAAGTCTAGTCAAAGGTGACTATGGGGTTGCGGCGCTCATCTCACTTTCAGAGTGAGGGAGCTGGTGTTTGTCCACAGACAACTTTCCAGGTCTTGTGGCCAGCATGACTTAAACTGATTCTGGCACAACGGAACATTGTGACGGAAACCAGAGCACACGGAAACGCCGTTTACCTTCCCACCAGAGCGGTATCTATTTATCTACTTGCACTGGCATGCTTTTGAACTGCTAGGTTGGCAGGAGCTGGGACAGAGCAACGGGAGCTCACTCCTTCACGGGGATTCAAACTGCCAACCTTCTGATCGGCAAGCCCGAAAGGCTCAGTGGTTTAGACCACAGCGCCACCCATGTCCTCCTGAAATAGAACATCAGCAGAATGGTTTGTTTGACATCAGAAGCTTCCAGTCTCTTTCCTTGTATGCTCAGAAGAGGAAAAAACAGAGAAAGCGTGTAAGCCCAAGATTTGCTGTAGTAGGAAAGTAGTAGGAAAACCATGGTTTTATGTTACGTTTGAACTGGACTGATGGCAGGACATCCCTAAAACACATGAACTATATGAAGAAAGGATGATTCCTCCTGAATTTGGTGGTGGAGAAGTCCTTGGGGTAGATTTAAGCCCCAGCACCTCCTTCTTTAGGGACGCGGGTGGCGCTGTGGGTTAAACCACAGAGCCTAGGACTTGCCGATCAGAAGGTCGGCGGTTCGAATCCCCGCGACGGGGTGAGCTCCCGTTGCTCGGTCCCTGCTCCTGCCCACCTAGCAGTTTGAAAGCACGACAAAGTGCAAGTAGATAAATAGGTACTGCTCCATCGGGAAGGTAAACGGTGTTTCCGTGCGCTGCTCTGGTTCGCTAGAAGCAGCTTAGTCATGCTGGCCACATGACCCGGAAGCTGTACGCCGGCTCCCTCGGCCAGTAAAGCGAGATGAGCGCCGCAACCCCAGAGTTGTCTGCAACTGGACCTAATGGTCAGGGGTCCCTTTACCTTTACTTTACCTCCTTGTTTGGGCACTGACCACTTCGTAGACAAGAGTCACTCACTGCTTCTTCATAGGATTTGTTTTTCTGCTAACATAGGATATACTGGGCTGTGAAATTACACAACTGGAAAGGAAGGGCGCAACAGACAGTGCTGAGCCTTCCATTCCCGAAGAGGAAATTTTTGGAGACGTGCTGTGGGATGCTCACGATGAACAAGAACAGATGGAGGCCTTCCAGCAGGCGTCCAGTTCAACTTCTGAGCTTGGATTTGAGAAAGTAAGTTTGTGCCCTATTTTAAGGCAAACAATAAGTGTTTGTGTCTGTTTTTCTTCACTTGCAGCAGGGCTGCCACTCTTGCAGGAGGAGTGGGGTTTGCAAACATCCCCGGAGGCTTTCAGTCCTCAGGCTGAAGGCGGCCATATGTCTCAGGCAGACGATTCGGTTGGTTTTGGGACAATTGCCAAATGTGCCTATACCAAGGAGGAAATGTAATGAACGTATTCCAGCTGGCTGTATGCTTCCTTAACAAGTATAAAAACTTAACCTTAAGTCTAGTCTGCTCCCAGACAGGTTTTCTGAGTGCTTTCCAGCAACGGTGCTCATTCTGCCAGTGCAAATGGCAGATCGGGGGCCAGCACAAGGTGGCTCACAGCTGACAAAAACAAGAGAGCATGTGCAACCTCCTCATTCAGGTTTATTTTAAACCACTTGAAGTTCAGAGCCACAGTGCAAAACCAGTTACGGCGGAAATCTATTGACTTGGCAAGTCTCTGGTACAGTGGTACCTTGGGTTAAGAACTTAATTCGTTCCGGAGGTCCGTTCTTAACCTGAAACTGTTCTTAACCTGAAGCACCACTTTAGCTAATGGGGCCTCCTGCTGCACGATTTCTGTTCTCATCCTGAAGCAAAGTTCTTAACCCAAGGTACTGTTTCTGGGTTAGCAGAGTCTGTAACCTGAAGCGTCTGTAACCTGAAGCATATGTAACCCGAGGTACCACTGTATATGTTAGGTCCCTTTGAACAAGATAATCTTTAAAACAAAAAGCTTGATAACTGTACGAATTTTAACTGAGATCCTGCACCTGCTTACATGCAAACCACTGCTGTTAAAATTAACAGGAACTGCTTCTGAATCTAAAGGCTGAAGGTCCTGTTGACTTTCCTGGCACTTAAAATATGTTTGGGTTTTGCTGCATTGTACGCTATTACTGCAATACACTGGTTTCTTTCATACACAGAAATCTAAACAGAACACTGTTGGCAAGAAGGGCACCAACTCTATGTATACATTCCTTTGCACATGGAGGTGTGCTCCCTCTGTGTTTTAATCAAAGGGGCAGCACATGCACAGGGGAGTTGGGTGTTCAATGGAACATGCACAGGGGCCTGGATTGTGTACACTGGCTTGGCTGCCAAGACTCCAGAAAGCATATTTGAAGGGGGAAATGTACAGTGGTACCTCGGGTTAAGAACTTAATTCGTTCTGGAGGTCCATTCTTAACGTGAAACTGTTCTTAACCTGAGGTACCACTTTAGCTAATGGGCCTCCCGCTGCTGCCGCGCGATTTCTGTTCTCATCCTGAAGCAAAGTTCTTAACCCAAGGTACTATTTCTGGGTTAGCGGAGTCTGTAACCCGAAGCGTCTGTAACCCGAGGTACCATTGTACTCACGTTAGAAATGTAGCTCATGGAATAGTGGTGCTCCTAGAGTTCAAAAAGTCATACATTGGAAGAAATTGTTTCATGCTAAGTGAATTTAAGAGTTTTGCGGATGTATCTTTTCTATCACATTTACATAAATCAATGTTGGAAGGATTGCACCTGTTTCTGGGTATGTTGAATTTCAGTATATTGGCTGTAAGAGGCGATTCTGCATTTTGGTGGGGAGGGGCCTAGGCTAAAAGCAAAGCTGTCCCTCCAGAATTTTGAAGAATCATACTAAATCCTTTAGTTATAAGAGCATGTGCTATGACACTTTTAATGACGTGATGGTGAGAGCCCCCTAATTGAATATCTGACTTTCTTTTTTAAAAAAGGGCAAAGGCATCCAGACATTCAAGTCTACTTGTGAAATATTTATGTGGTTTGCATATGATGGTTAGTGGTTTGCTGTGATCATGCCTTGGAGAGCTCTTTTGCTCCCCCCACTCATGCATAGAGGAAATAAACAATGATCCCTGGCTCAGACATAAGCACAAAGCCAGCGGTCATTACTTGCTTCCTCTGTGCATGAGTCGGGAGCCAAAGAGCCCTCTTATCATGCTAGCCTATTAACCATGTGGTGTGTGAATGGGGCCAGTATTTGAGAAAGTAAACTTAGCTCAGCTCTCCGCTGAGTGATGCTGGCTACTACGTTTGTGAGCTAATCTGTGACCAAGACAGTGTCCTTAAGAATACTAATGTGGACACAAACCAATTAAATTCAGCGTGACTTATGAGTCAATGTGGTTAGAACTGAGCGTTTGGGGGACCCAAGATGCTGTTATATCTTCTTCTTATATCACACAGAGCCTCAAGATCAAGTAGATGCTTAGATTTTTGAATCACTCTGTTTCTTGACTTAACCCCAGAGCTCTTTGTTACGATGCCTGATTTTTGTTTGCAGTATTACGAACGCCTGAATGACTTGGTGGCAGCCCCAGCGCCAATCCCGCCCCTTCTTGTGTCTGGAGGACCAGGCTCAGGAAAATCTCTCCTTTTGTCAAAATGGTATAGTCTTTTAAGTGTTTTCCTTCTTTGTTTTTACTATGGGTCCCCATAAAGATAAAGGGACCCCTGACCATTAGGTCCATTCGTGGCCGACTCTGGGGTTGTGGTGCTCATCTCGCTTTATTGGCTGAGGGAGCCAGTGTACAGCTTCTGGGTCATGTGGCCAACATGACTAACCCGCTTCTGGCGAACCAGAGCAGCGCACAGAAGCGCCATTTACCTTCCCGCTGGAGCGGTACCTATTTATCTATTTGCACTTTGAAGTGTTCTTCTCCCCGCCGCCCACCTGCAGACCAGGTCCAGGGACAGCGGGAAGACGCGCTGCACCTCCCAGCTGTCCCCGGAGCTTGCAGGGCAGGCAGCGGGGAGAAGCGCTCTTCTCCCTGCCGCCCGCCTGCAGAACAGGTCCGGGGACAGCGGGAAGACGCGCTGCGCCTCCCCACTGTCCCCGGAGCTTGCGGGGCTGGCGGCAGGGAGAAGCATGCGTCTCCCCGCCGTCAGCCTCCAAACCACATCGGGAGACAGCGGGATGGCGGCGTTCCGCCTCCCCGCTGTCCCCCGACCTTGTGGGGCTGGCTCTGCGGCTCTCCTGAAGCCTGGAGAGCGAGAGGGGGCGGTGCACACCAACCCCTCTCGCTCTCCAGGCTTCAGTGAAAGCCTGCATTCGCCCCATAGGACGCACACACATTTCCCCTTCATTTTTGGAGGGGAAAAAGTGCGTCCTATAGGGCGAAAAATACGGTAACTGTTTTTATTGAAAGGGACCCCTGACCAATAGGTCCAGTCGTGGCCGACTCTGGGGTTGCAGCGCTCATCTCGCTTTATTGGCTGAGGGAGCCGGCATACAGCTTCTGGGTCATGTGGCCAGCATGACTAACCCGCTTCTGGCGAACCAGAGCAGCACACGGAAGCGCCATTTACCTTCCCGCTGGAGCGGTACCTATTTATCTACTTGCACTTGATGTGCTTTCAAACTGCTAGGTTGGCAGGAGCAGGGACCGAGCAACGGCAGCTCACCCCGTCGCGGGGATTCGAACCACCAACCTTCTGATTGGCAAGTCCTAGGCTCTGTGGTTTAACCCACAGCGCCACCTGCTTGTATCCAATAAAGTTGCAGGATATAACAGAAAGTTCACAAGAGCAGCCTTTCAGAGCTGAACCAGATATGCCAGTCCTAGCATGGCAGCTAAGGTGACGTAATGCGAGAGCAGTTGCCTTGCCTAGTGCAGAGTTAGTGTTTCTTAGGGACTTTCTTTTGCAAAATGGAGTCAAAGCTGGACTCTGGCTCCTGTAGCGGGACAGGGTCTGTTCCTGCTGTGTCTCCTCCTCCTCGGCCTTTCAGTTCTGTGTGGGGTTTTTTTTAACAACCCCACCCCCCAATATTCCATAGCAAAGATGGGGTAGCCGTGATCCTCTGGGTGTTGATTTCCCTGCCTAAATCCCATTGGACGCTGCTGAGTAAGAAGTCCCAGGTCCACAAAATAGCTCTTGGATAGAAATAAACCTGGCAGATAGAAGGTACTTCTCAAATGTTCAAAAGCACAGTCCTTTTGGAAGCCAAGAGAAACTATTTCTCTTGGAAATAGGACCCTTGTACCTACGGGACTGCCTCTCCCGATATGCCCCACGGAGGACCTTAAGGTCCATAAATGGCAACACCTTAGAGGTCCCGGGCCCTAAGGAAGTCAGATTAGCCTCAGCCAGGGCCTTTTCAACACTGGCTCCGGCCTGGTGGAATGCTCTGCCTCATGAGACCAGGGTCCTGCAAGATCTGATTTCTTTCCGCAGGGCCTGTAGGACAGAGTTGTTCCGCCTGGCCTTTGGCTTGGAGCCAATTTGATTCCCTCCCCCTCTTTCTTTTTTCCTTTCTCCTTCTGTGATGGAACTCCTATTTGGGGACTTCCCTGGCTTTTTCTGGCCCATGTAGGACCAGTCTGGATAGTTAGCCTTGGTGAAGACTTGACGTTTTCATCCCCCAAAAAGTTTTTGATTTGAGTTTCCACGGAAATGAGGCTGTATTTTAATGTTTTAATGTTGTGTTTTAATCTTGTTTTTAAGTTGTATTTCAATTAATTGTTTTTAGATCGGGTGTTAGCTGCCCTGAGCCTGGTCCTGGCTGGGGAGGGCGGGGTATAAATAAATTTATTATTATTATTATTAAGCAACAGGTGGACAGCCTGTTGCCTTCCGGCTGTTGCTGAACTACAGTTCCCATCAACCCCAGCCAGCAAGGCCAAAGGTTGGGGATGATGGGATGGTAGTCCAGCAACATTTGGAGGGCAACAGGTTTTCTGTGCTGCTGTTGTGGCCACTCCCAAGTGTTTTGCCTTTCTGTGGGTCGGAAGGAAATCCTACACATGTCTAATAACTGCAGGGTCAAGTTTTTGCCCCCTTTTTAGTGGACTCAAAACAGTTGAAGAGCCAGTCTGAGATGGCTGAGAGGTGATCACATAGACCTTCCTCACCCACTGATTAACTACCTCTGTCCTGTTAAGAGAAATCATTTGGCCGATAAGCCCCATAAACACGAATCCCCTTTGGACAGAGTGGGTTGTCTCCAAATAATATGCTGTACAGACTTTAAGTCCACACAGTTGGCTGCCCCTTCCACTTTCAAAATATGTGTATATACCCACCCTGTTCACTTGCAGCAAGACATAGATGGTCAGAATGGTCAATTTGGCTAATGCCCACTGAAAGCACAGTGCATTTATAAGTGCTGTCAACAAACTCAGTGGCAGGGCACATGTTGTGCATGCAGAAAGGCCCAGCACCTCAGGCCGGGCTGGGAATGAACCCTGCCTGAGAACTAGTACGGTGGTACCTCGGGTTAAGTACTTAATTCGTTCCGGAGGCCCGTTCTTAACCTGAAACTGCCAACCTAGCATTTCGAAAGCACGTCAAAGTGCAAGTAGACAAATAGGTACCGCTCTAGCAAGAAGGTAAAAGGCGTTTCCGTGTGCTGCTCTGGTTAGTCATGCTGGCCACATGACCCGGAAGCTGTACGCCGGCTCCCTCGGCCAGTAAAGCAAGAGGAGCGCCACAACCCCAGAGTCGGCCATGACTGGACCTAACGGTCAGGGGTCCCTTTACCTCTACCTCTGGTTACGTACTTAATTCGTTCCGGAGGTCTGTTCTTAACCTGAAACTGTTCTTAACCTGAAGCACCACTTTAGCTAATGGGGCCTCCCGCTGCTGCCACGCCGCCGGAGCACAATTTCTGTTCTCATCCTGAAGCAAAGTTCTTAACCCGAGGTACTATTTCTGGGTTAGCATAGTCTGTAACCTGAAGCGTATGTAACCTGAAGCATATGTAACCCGAGGTACCACTGTACTGGGCTAAACGGACCAATGGTTTCAACTTGGTGCAAAGCATCTTCCTACATTCCTATACTGGTCGCAATATTTCCCGCATACTGATCATCCTTCTCTGCTCATTTTTTTTTTACATTTAAATACAGCCGTCTCAAAATATTAAAAACAGTAAAAACAGTAAACTAACATTCCAAAAGATCATTGGCACCATTTAGATGCCGTAATGCAACTTTGAAAATGTAGGTTCACGAGAAACCCATCTTCTCCCTTGTTTGTCTCTCCACCTTCTCCCTAGGATTCAGTTGCAACAGAAGCATTCGCCAAATACTCTCATCCTATATCATTTTGTTGGGAAACCTTTGTCTAGCAGTTCAGAGCCTGCGCTGATTCTCAGACGTCTCACTTTAAAGGTATTTCAAAAAAATAAAATAAAGTAAAAATTGGGCAGGGCAGAATCGTCAAAGTCTTTTTAAGGACCTGAATGCCTGTGTGCTAAAGAAAAAGTCAAGAACTATTTTATATTAGCGGGCCTTGAATTTCTGATTTGACAGTAAGCCATCATATGGTGTACTGTGAACGTTCTGATCCCTGGCAAGGAGGTCATTCCCATTTTTTCCCTCCCTGGGCCTTCGGGTCAGCACAGGATTGCGGCGAAGCAAAGGTTTGGCTTAATACCGTATTTTTTGCTCTACAAGACTCACTTTTTCCCTCCTAAAAAGTAAGGTGAAATGCGTGTGCATCTTATGGAGCGAATGCAGGCTGCGCAGCTATCACAGAAGCCAGAACAGCAAGAGGGATTGTTGCTTTCACTGTACAGTGATCCCTCTTGCTGTTCTGGCTTCTGAGATTCAGAATTTTTTTTTCTTGTTTTCCTCCTCCAAAAACTAGGTGCGTCTTATGGTCTGGTGCGTCTTATAGAGCAAAAAATACGGTATTTAGTTGAACCTTGGACCACGATTAAGGCCTCTCCTTATTAACCATGGGGTGTAGCCATGATTTGGCCTATGGTTACAGGTTGTGGTTGAGAAGAAGAGGCCTTAACCATGATCTTGGTTTTGGATGACATGTTAAGCCAAATGCTGGCCTAGTGGGTGTGCTCCATTGACCCCTATAACATGGAGAAGAGCAAGATGGCTGCATTTTCCTTCTTGGGAGCCAGTTAAAGATTGACTTCACGTGATATTCGGACGTGAGCAATATCTGCTTTGTCTCAAATGCCATGAAACTGCAAAAACAATCTCTAGGACACTGAAATATATATATATATCTTAAGAATACCAGTTAGTTCATAAAAAAGAAAAACAAAACCCTGAGAGTTAATGCACTGAGTAATATGTTTTCCTGGCTATTCCCAGCCATCTGGACAAAGAAGAGGAGACAGGTGGTATTTCGTCTGTTTGAGGCTCCAGGCAAACCCAGTCGGCGTTTTTCAGTTGGCAGCACACTGCACTACTGCTGAGCTCGTCTCTCTTGATTTAGATACATGCAGTCATATTTTTAGAATAATACCCTAATTTGTGGACCCGAAAGTAGTGTGAAGGCAAAGTGAATCAGCGTCTACTGTTGAAGCTGGGCTGTTCTGGCCTTGGGTGCTGCCTGGGAAGGGAACCATATGCAAGCCATTCTGTGAAGTATAAGTGTAGCAGTTGTTTAAAGATATGACTGTTCTTTTTAAAAAAAGACGATGGTTCATTATGCTTGGCACTGATTCATACGTGGGTCCTTGGTCCCCTCTCCCTGCCACCCAGGATGTTGTGTGGTTCCTCATATGCTGGGCAATGCCAGGTCAACTACTGGGACAAAAATGGTGATGTAGCACTTATAACGACAGAGATCCCTTCTCCTGAATCTGAGCCAGTAAATCAACATTCTTTACCCATCCACCTATTTTGCATTCTACGGACTATTCAGCCCCACTGGGAAGAAGCAGGTCTACATTCTGCAAAGGTCTACCATCCCATCATATACAGACAAAAGTTTTAATAGGATACCGCTAGGGCTAGGCAAGAGATAGATATATAGATATAGATATAATGTTGTTGTTGTTTAGTCGTTTAGTCATGTCCGACTCTTCGTGACCCCATGGACAAGAGCACGCCAGTCACTCCTGTCTTCCATTGCCTTCCGCAGTTTGGTCAGACTCATGCTGGTGGCTTCGAGAATACTGTCCAGCCACCTTGTCCTCTGTCATCTCCTTCTCCTTGTGCCCTCAATGTTTCCCAACATCAGGGTCTTTTGCAGGGAGTCTTCTCTTTTCTCTCTCTCTCTCTCTCTCTCTTTCTCTCTCTCTCTCTCTCTAAATATATATCCCCAAAACCAGATTGAAGTCCATATTGTGATATCGGTATCATAATTTTTGACCTGGCAGTATATATTGAATCATGGTGTGTGCATGCGTGCATGCGCTATGCAACAATCACAATATGGGGGAAACCGCGAAGCCAGCCAATTCTTCTTACGATCACAAGAGGAGGTGCGGGGAAAATAATGATGCAGGAAAAACCGTGAAGCCAGTCAGCTCCATCATTATTTCAGACATTGTGATATACCGGTATATCACAATGTTTAGCTGATGATTTATCACAATGTTGAAAAGCAGATATTGCCCAGCCCTATGTGCCACAACCTATTATGATGCAAGCAACAATTTGTAGCAAATCTATAGGATCGGGCAGTCAGTGATAGCATAATACTTTATTCTCCTTTCGGGAGAATAAAACCAACCTAATGCTCTTCAATCCTGACACATCATAAAAGACTATATTTAATTCCAGCATCATTCACGTATCTCTGGAAAGAATTGTTTATTTTCTTATTTTGATAAAATCAATTTAAACAGATGGATATTTTAATCTGCTTTTTGGTCCTCTTTACAATGAAAATGCAATTAACAAGAAATAGCATGGGGTCATATATTGCCTTTAATTTACTGTTTCTGTGTGTTCCCTGCTTCATCAACAATTAGGTAAAGCATATTTTACTCACATTTACAATGTTGTAGCTTATGCAGCATTCCTGGTCAGTCTCACCTTTGACACTCGATCCTGTAAAGCTATTAGAAGAATTTCCTCGTTGGCTGGAGAAACTTTCTGCTCACCACCAAGGCGGCATTATAATAATTATTGACTCTATTGATCGGATCCAGGTAACATTTGCAGTATACTTGACTTGATAACAGTACTGAAAAATGAATTTAGAATTGTATTGATTATTGTGCATTAGCTATTTTACCATTCAGCTTTTTTGTTGCTAATGGATGATGCTTATTCAATATTATTGAGGTGGTTTCTGGGGTTTTTTAAGTTTGGGAGTGGTGGGCCTAGAACACAACACTGACTCTTGCAACACATTATGTAGAAGTGGGTGGGGGGAAATCTGCTTATAGATGTTTACTGCAATCCCAGCAGCCACAGATACATAGACTTGGAAAGTGAAAACATATGCACCATTTCAGGGCCAGATTTAGGTTTAATGAGACCCTAATCTACTGAAGGTAATGGAGCCCTTTATATGCCCAGCTGTTCTTTGTCAACAACAAATTGTCGCTGCTTTTTGTGTTGGACACGGGTGGCGCTGTGGGTTAAACCACAGAGCCTAGGACTTGCCGATCAGAAGGTCGGCAGTTCGAATCCCCGCAATGGGGTGAGCTCCCGTTGCTCGGTCCCTGCTCCTGCCAACCTAGCAGTTCGAAAGCACGTCAAAGTGCAAGTAGATAAATAGGTACCACTCCAGCGGGAAGGTAAACGGCATTTCTGTGTGCTGCTCTGGTTCGCCAGAAGCGGCTTAGTCATGCTGGCCACAGGACCCGGAAGCTGTACGCCGGCTCCCTTGGCCAATAAAACGAGATGAGCGCCGCAACCCCAGAGTCAGCCATGACTGGACCCTAATGGTCAGGGGTCCCTTTACCTTTACCTTTAAGCTACTGAAGGTAATGGAGCCCTTTATATGTCCAGCTGTTCTTTGTCAACAACAAATAGTCACTGTTTTTTTGTGTTGAATATATGCTATATGGTAATTTATGGACCTAATAGGTATCTAAAGCCATTTGCTTATGTTGCCATGCAACCAGTCCATGCAGAATGTAGGCACCCTCTATAAAGAAATGAGCAAACCAGTGATATTTTAGGGAGCAGGGGCCCATTACTTACATCATAGGAGCCTACACAACACGAAACACTGTTGCTGTATGTAGGTTTTATTTTATTTGTTTTTTATCTCATATTTTGGAAATGTACATCCAGCTTTTTTTCTTTAATTTTTTTGGGTGGCCCCCCAAGAGATGGGGGTCCTAAGCTATAGCTTGTTTAGCTTATACGTAAATCCAGCACTGCACCATTTTTCTGTTTGGGGCTATAGGAAATCTGTGCATTTGTGACTTATGGGGGCTGCTGAAAGGGAAAAATCAGGGGTGTAACAGTTGTCCTGCAGTGGGGTGAAATCTGTGTTCTATTCAGCATGCTTATGAGTTTGAATTCAACTCTTTGTTTCTCAGCAAGCTGAAAAGCATATGAAATGGCTGATTGACCCCCTGCCAGTGAATGTGAGGGTCGTAGTGTCCGTGAATGTTGAAACTTGTCCCCCAGCATGGAGGTAAGTTTGTTCTGGAGACGCTCAAAATCCATCTGCTTAAACTGTTCAGTTGGCAGGAGTCAGGAGGTGCCTTTAAGTTGCCAACAAATGGTGTTCTGCAAGAGCCTCTTCAGTCACAAACTTGATGCTCAAACGGCGCTTGCAGCATGGCACCCTTTCCCAATACAGTGGTACCTCTAGTTAAGAACTTAATTCGTTCCGGAGGTCCGTTCTTAACCTGAAACTGTTCTTAACCTGAAGCACCACTTTAGCTAATGGGGCCTCCCGCTGCCACCGCAACAATGGAGCACAATTTCTGTTCTCATCCCGAAGCAAAGTTCTTAACCTGAGGTACTCTTTCTGGGTTAGCGGAGTCTGTAACCTGAAGCGTCTGTAACCTGAGGTACCACTGTATAAGGAACGGGGCAAGAGAGAGATGTAGGGGGAGCCACATTGCATTTTCCTGCTTGGGGAGGGAAGGATTAACTGAGCTGAAAGAGGCCTAGGAGAAAAGGCATGTATGGTCCTGGGACTCTAGCACTTCAGAGTGCAGGTGACAGGCGGCTTGTCTACTCGCTCTCATATCAAAAATGCCATGCATTTTAAAGCTGCCTCATGAGGGGAGAAGGCTAGGTTGTGATTCATCCTTGCGTCAAAGCTTTTGTTTATATGCAATGTTGTCCCCACATAAACTGCATTCAAATAGGAACCCCTATGCACCCAACCCTGAATTATGAATCATTGGTAGACCCAGGAACTGGAAGGCTAAATTTTCTTTTGTTGCGTTCAGTGTGCCTTACTTTTAGGAAAGTGTGCATAGAATTGGTAGTCTTAATCTGGGCATTTCCATTTCTCATTTTTTCCAGCAACAGAGCAATACTAGAAGCAGGAGCCAACCCGACTGCTTTTCTTTTGATGGTGATGGTTTTATTATTATATGCCACCCATCCGACTGGGTTGCCCCAGCCACTCTGGGCAACTCCCAACAACATATTTAAACACAAAAAACCTCAAACATTAAAAACCTCCCTGTACAGGGTTGCCTTCAGATGTCTTCTAAAGGTCAGGTAGTTGTTTATCTCATTGACATCTGATGGGAGTATGTTCCACAGGGCGGGCTCCACTACTGAGAAGGCCCTCTGCCTGGTTCCCTGAAACTTCACTTCTTGCAGTGAGGGAACTGCCAGAAGGCCCTTGGAGGTGGATATCAGTGTCTGGGTTGAACGATGGCGGTGGAGACGCTCCTTCAGATATACAGGGCCAAAGCCATTTAGGACTTTAAATGTCAGTACCAATGCCTTGAATTGTGCTTGGAAACATACTGGGAGCCAATGTAGATCCTTTGGGACCATATTATATGGTCCCGTCGTCAGCTCCCAGTCACTGGTGTCTAGCTGCCGCCTTCTTGATTAGTTGTAGTTTCTGAGTCACCTTCAGAGGTAGCCCCACGTAGAGTGCATTGCAGTAACCCAAACAGGAGATAACCAGAGCATGGACCACTGTGGTGAGACAAGGCACAGGCAGGTAGGGTCTCAGCCATCATACCAGATGGAGCTGGTAGACAGTCTCCCTGGACATACAATTGAATTGTGCCTCCAGTCTTGAGGTAGCTGCAAGCACTTCCCTGGCAGTAGGTAATGCACACTCAATAACAATAATTTAAAAGTCTCAGTGGTGGTGATGGTGGAATGAGTCCATAAAATGTGTGGGCTACTTAGGAAGGTGGTGCTTTGTCTCCCTATCATCAGTGATCATTTGGGCACGATGCAGTACAGTGGTACCTCGGGTTAAGTACTTAATTCGTTCCAGAGGTCCGTTCTTAACCTGAAACTGTTCTTAACCTGAAGCACCACTTTAGCTAATGGGGCCTGCCGCTGCCACCATACCACCAGAGCACAATTTCTGTTCTCATCCTGAAGCAAAGTTCTTAACCTGAGGTACTATTTCTGGGTTAGCGGAGTCTGTAACCTGAAGTGTATGTAACCTGAAGCGTATGTAACCCGAGGTACCACTGTACAGTCATACCTCGGGATGAATACGCTTCAGCTTAAATATTTTTGGGTTGCGCTCCAAGGCAACCCGGAAGTAACGGAGTGTGTTACTTCTGGGTTTTGCTGCTCGTGCATGCGCAGACGCTCAAAATGATGTCACGCACATGCGCGGAAGCAGCGAAACGTGACCTGCGCACGCTCAGACGCACAGTCGCGTCTTACGTTCGCTTCAGGATGTGAACGGGGCTCCAGAATGGATCCCGTTCACATCCAGAGGTACCACTGTATATGCAACAGCATTTGTGCAGCCACATTCACTGTAGCGCTGCAAGATGCAGCTGCTGCATAACCTGGAAGAAGAAGGTTGTCCCAGCAAAGTTATACAGCTGGGAAAATGTGGCATCCTTCCAGATCCTGTGCAACAAATGAACAGCCACTGTGATTGTGCTGAATGGTAATCTAATCCCCGGAAAGGTCTCTCACCCATTTTAGGTCTTTGTGCAGCAAGGCTGATAATGGCTGGAATGTACCGAGGAGTAAAGAAGTGTTCAGTTCATTCTCTTCTAAGTTTTCCCTCTTAGAAGAGAATGGTAAGCCTCCTCCGTATTTAGGGCTTTGAAATACAACCATTATCTCAAAAAAGTTTTTATCTCCTGTGCACTAATCTTGGGTGTGTGCATGTAGGGACTTGCAGTACTTTGATATAGTCAGACTGCATAGATCAAAACTATATTATAGTCATCCAGAGCTCAATAGTAAAGGCTTCAAATTGTGCATTAGATTTTTTTAAAAAATACTGTTCTAGTCTTTGAATCTGTTCTTTACAAGGAAGTGATTTCCCACTCTCTCACTGAAAGGTTGTGGCCAACCCTTCATCTTGATCCATTAAATGCGAAGGATGTGAAATCTCTCATTAATGAAGAATGCAGCTGTGCGGACCTGAAACTGACAAAAGAACAGGTATTGATTCTTTATATGTGTGTGAATGCTTTAGCCTGGGAGACGTTATCTACTGTCAAAGTGAGAGTCCTTGACTCAAGAAGAAAACTCCTAAAGCTCTACATGGGTAACTAAATTCTTTGTTAAAATGAAGCAAAACGCTGGAAAATGTGGAAAACCAGTAACTGCACTTCACTCAAAGGGCTCGATCCATCATGCATAAAATCGCTTTGGAATTATTTGGTTATCTGCATATGATTGTGTGCTTGCATTTCTTTCCTCCCTTTTCTCCAAGGATCCCACCCATTTTGTCTTCTTAATAACCATGTGGGGTTGATTACACTGAGCTTTGGCTTTTGTAGTGTTAGATAAATGAACAAGGAGAGAGAATTCTGATCATCTACATATCTATTTGCCAAAAAGAGTTAGCAAAATCTTTTACCTTACCATCACTTAAGCCGTCATTAGCTCAACCCAAATATCTCATCAAATGAAAGGCAGCTAAACTATGGTTTGGTGTGTCTGAATTGGCAGATCATGGTTTGTGATCAGGCAAGCAAACCAGAAACTATAGTTTAAAGTGTTTTTTTGCACACCATGGCCTGGGCTACAGCCAGAGTAATTTTGACAAAAACCTAGTTATAGTAATTGTTGTACCTCAAGAGGCCACAACACTTTAGAAATCAGGGTATTTAGCAGATGGAGAACAAAGTAAGCAAGTCACTGAACCATGGTTTGCTGGTATGGCTTGAAAAAAACATGGTTTGGGTTCTAAACTATTAATGCAAACCATGGTTTGACGCAGTGTCTGAATTGAATCACTGCATTCTTCAAACTAAAACAGTAAAAAAAGATTGCGGAATGAGTTCCCTGTGAGTAAGCATTTCTATGAATGTGACAGTTTATAGACAATACAACATAAATAAGCTCAGCAAGTTACTCTCTAGTCCGTCCTGTGCTTTATCTTTTCCCTACTGCAAAAAAGATTTGAGCATGTTTGGGAATAACCTACTTCACGTCATCTAGAATGATGGCAATTGATACAGCAATGTGCTTACCTTGCATTTTTTTATTTAAAAAGTCATATAATTTACATTGCACCACCCTGAGTTATAATGTGTTGCTGTTCTTGTGCTCTCCTTCATCCTGTATATTTGTGCAGAATTTTCAGATCCTAAGAGAATACTTAACGTTTGTGTTCAAACCTACTCTAGGAGAAGAAGCTTGAGAAACATGGTCATTCTGCTACAACTTGCAATGCCCTGTATGTCACTCTCTTGGGCAGAATGATGGCTGGGTATGTTTGAAATAAATACGGAAACTGTAGTGCTTCGCATGTGTTCTGTAAACAAATACTGTGGATGAAAAGGTAAAAGCTGTGTTTTTTGGAATCGAGATCCACTAAATTCAATGGGACTTCTTCACTGTTTTTAGTGGGATCTAGATTTCACAGTGGTCTGATTCAGATATAATGCTACAATATTGTTTTAGTGCTGCATATGAACTGACCTGGGCTTTAAGATCCTTTGTGGAGGCCTTCGCCAGAGGAATATAAATTTAATAAATATAAAATTTAACAAACAATAAATTTTAAGGAACAAGACTCAGACTTGCTTGTCCTCGTCCTCTTTCTCCTTAAGTGCGGCCGCAAAACAGGAGTTTTGAAACATCCACTTCCTGTTTAAAACTAACCATAGTTTATCATGACATATGAACTGGAGGGAACTCTGTCTAGTTTAAACTATGACCTGATTTAGAATGTAAACTAAAACCATGGTTTAGTGCAAGGACAAAGGAACTACCATGGGTTCATGATGTCTTACATCCTTCTTCTCCTCCTCCCACTAAACTTGGACAAAGTCTAATTTCACTTTCCACAAAACCTGGCTTGTTGCATGTGCACCCAGAGATCATCGGTTAAAACCAACTTTGGCTAGTTAAACAAACCAGCTTCACATCCCATGGTTTGAATTTGGCTTGTTAAAAAACCTGATGTGTTTGTTGGAAATCGCCGCCCCTGGTTTGTATCTTGTGTCATGGACTGGCTGGATGCAGAGGAATTGGTGGGGGGGAGAGAGAGACACCAGCTGGGGAACCCCCCAAGGGAAGAAGACTCAGAGCCAGGGGATTGGTGGTGGGATGACAAGGAGTTGTCCGGAGGGAGAAGAAAAATCTGCAAAGAAAAACAAGCAAAGAAACGGTTGTAATTCTTGACAAGTGTCAGCAGCAAGGCTTATATAGAATCACACCATAAAACATTCATCGCACAGATGTTTATGAACAAGCCTTGTTTTTGTTATACTTAGGACTCAGCTTGAATATAATAAATAATCTGCCTTGCTTTAAGTGTTTTTGTGCTAGTAGCTTTAATCTTTAAAAAAAACAAAATTCAAAACTCTTACTTTATAGGATTTTTTTTTAACCTGAAGGCATTTCGCTTTGTGCCTGATATTTTGATCCCCCCCCCCAACCAAATTTAGAAACATACACCAGCAGATGTTTTTCCAGTTGGGCACAGCAGTGGTGGAAGTCCATAATAAATAGTCATTTTCTGTAGTAATTTAAATACTCTGTTTCAGGTGAAATGTGTGCTTTTTTAAAAAAATCCTTCGTTTCCTCCTCTCCCTTTCCCAGTGCTGGAAGTGCAGAAGACATTGACGTCATCCTTCAGAGGTTTTTGCAATGCCAAGACACAGTGTCGCTGTACAAGCTAGTTCTGAATTCAGTCGAAGAATCCTTGAAAAGTGAAAAAGACAAAAACCTCATGAAAGAGGCAAGTTACGAAGTCTAAAGAAGCTCTCTTTTTTGGGGGGGGAGGTGAAATGTGTATGTACTTTCATGGAAACAGTTTTTCGTTAGTAAAATGAAAAGCATAGGGTGGTGGTAAACTCAATGGCCCCAAGTCCAAATTGTAAAATCCACATTTAGATCTCCACCTTTCGCCACCATGTTCAGTTGGTTATAACAATTGTACCATAGTCTGTTGCACAGAGGGTTAAAGATGCCATATTCTACCACATGGCAATGTTGGCCTCGCTTTTATAGACCTTCCCAGGTTTCAAGGACATGTACTAAACACACAGTTTCTGCAGAACATGGACACATGCACAGCAACATGCATGCTTTATAATTTAGTAGATCAGGCAAGCAGTGCTTCCTTAAAACAAAATTAAGTACTTTACGAGAAGGCTTTGCCTTCAGGCTTGCTATCTAAAAATAAACTTTTCCCTTCCAAAGTCAATGGCCAAATGCACATTCAGTGCAATTTGATTTATCATGGAGTTTTATTTGGTCCGGCAAATAGGAAATTCTGAACAGTTGAAATGCTGACATTTTAAAAGTCACTGCTTGTTTAAAAGATAAATGCGTTCTCTCTTCAGTGCTCTGTTGTAGGTCTGCGGTGGCTAAAATCTTTTGTTACGTCTCTTCAGATAAAATATCTATTTAATTTACACTAATAAGACGAAAGATTTGCAGCAAACACAATTTATGTTGTAGCCAGTTTTCAAAAGCAGTAATTGATAAGTTTGCAGTCATGTTTTCATCTTTCAACTCTTCTGAAAGAGCTAAGATCAAAATCCCTTAGATCTAAAATCTTGTATGTCTGTCAATCATTCTGAAAGCTTCTTATATTGTTTAAAGGTAAAGGTAAAGGGACCCCTGACCAATTGGTCCAGTCATGACCGACTCTGGGGTTGCGGCGCTCATCTCGCTTCATTGGCTGAGGGAGCCGGCGTACAGCTTCCAGGTCATGTGGCCAGCATGACTAAGCCGCTTCTGGCGAACCAGAGCAGGGCATGGAAACACCGTTTACCTTCCCGCTGGAGCGGTACCTATTTATCTACTTGCACTTTGCCGTGCTTTCGAACTGCTAGGTTCGCAGGAGCAGGGACCGAGCAATGGGAGCTCACCCTGTCGTGGGGATTTGAACCGCCGACCTTCTGATCGGCAAGTCCTAGTTTCTGTGGTTTAACCCACAGCGCCACCCGCGTATTATATTGTATTGTATTGTATTGTATTGTATTGTATTGTATTGTATTGTATTGTATTGTATTGTATTGTATTGTTTAGGCACGTTTAAATCTCTGTGCTGAGATTTAAATGAGGTTACTTTTTGTTTTGGGACCCCCCCCCCCTTTTAAGAATGCAGACAGAACTTCCTGGAGAGCTGTCCATCGTCTAGATTCAATGCTAATGCTTATTACGTTAATTGTTTCAATATTTTTTTAGCTTGACCCTGAAGCATCTACTGGTTTAGTTCTGCTGCTGTGCTGTATTATTTATTACTGGTCACACGGCAGACTCAGAAAGCAGTGGACGATACATTTTATTAAAATTATTTGTATGCTTGCGCTGTAGATACTTTGCCTCATCAGTGTTAGTCACAACGGAGTCAGCGAATCAGAACTGATGGAACTATGTCCTGCGCTGTCGTGGGAAGTGCTGGCCTTGTTAGTTTACAGTTTGCACAAGATGTGCTTTTTGACGTACGGCTGTGGCTTGTTAAAGTTTCGACACCTTCAGGTAAGATGTTCTTGCAAAGGTATCTGACACCTACCAGCTTCTTATAGAAGGCAAAATGAAAGAATATATGCATCTCACTCCTCCTCCTTGCATTTTCAAATATTTTCTACAAAAAGAATCTTTTAAGATCCATTCTGTTTCACATATCATGATGTTTGTGCTCAAGGAGAGAAAAATTATAGTTCTAGTCCTGTTGGGAAGTTTTGTCTTCCTCTTTCTCTTGCACACAGACATGCCCCAGGCATGAGGAATTATGTTCTTAATGTAAAATACATTCCAGATTTTTTGATTTCCTTGCCTTACTAGGCTTATATTAAGCAGTTAAATTATGCAATGTACCAGCCTTGGTTTTTCTTCATTGCTTTCTCTGATGAGACTTCGAGATCCTCAGTTCACGATTTACTAATCTGAGAGATTATTGCTGCAGTCCTAAACCTATTTAATTAACTGAACCCCATTGTATGTACTATGGCTTATTTCTGAGTAACACGCATAGGATTGCATTGTAACACACACTTACCTGGGAGTAGGTCTAATTGGACTCTGTGGGGCTTCCTTCTGGAAAGATATGCGTAGAATCGTGCTGCAATTTATACAATGCAACCATTGTCTGCTGTGTGTTTTGTGTGTGTTTTTTAGGCTTGGGAGACTGTCAAGCTGCAATACATGGAAGAAGGTCAGAATGTTTTTGCTACTTTCAGAGAAAAACTCATAGACTACTTCACCATGCAACTAAGGTAGACTTTTCAGGAAATTAGAGAAACAAATAATTCAGTATTTCCTATAGTTGACAGATGGTTTTTATAACTCAGTGGCTAAAAGTCTGAACTGTAGACCAAGAAGTCTTCATCTCAGATTTTGCTTCTGCTATAGACTCAGTGGATGGATTTAGGCAAAGCATTAACTTGGGACCAGGGCAAGATTTTTGTGATTCCCAGGCAAAAATCTGGCAGTAGGGTCTCAACTTGGTTTTATCTGCTTTTTTTCATCTTATGTTAAAGGTGTTTTAATAGTTGCTGTTTTTTCAATATCCTTTGCTTAGCTGCTTTGGGTGCTGTTTTTTTTTTAGAAAGGCAGGATATAAATTGAAACAATGTGTGGTTTTATCCATCTGAGTTCTACTCAGAGGAGACCTATTGAAAGTAATAATCCAAAGTTAGGCATGTCTATTAATTTCAATGGGTCTGCTTTGACTATGACTAGTATTGGATCCAATACATTAGACTCTATGCAGATAAGGCATTTTGCAGATGATGTGTTGTAATACAGCCCAATGTGGATGACTATTTTATCAACCCCTGTATTTTGCTTTCTGTTCTGCCATCAGCGAAGAGAGAGTGACTTGGAGGAGTGCAGATGAACTCCCCTGGTTGTTCCAGCAGCAAGGGGACAGGCAAAAGTTGCAGAAGTGCCTGCTGAATCTCTTTGTGTCTCAGAACCTTTATAAAAGGTAAGAAGAACTATGCCTTGGTTTGCAGGTTCTTACTGCTAGTGTGTCATTTCTAAATAAGCACACAGTCCTAGAAATACATACAGACACGCTTATTCCAGATAGAAATATTGAGTAACATCATGAGTATCTAATTCAAGCACCCCAGCTGCTCAAGAGTTCTTAATTCCCCTTCCTCGGTGCGAATAGCAACAGAGGCTTTGGTTAGATTTTCTTTTTGCGCCTTATTTCCCCCATATTTTTTGGCTCGTGCAAGGGAGCCCTGGGTTCAAAAGAGAGGGAACTGCCAGGACCTTTGATGCTATTGTGTCAGGACTGGGGAGAATGAAAGAGAATCTGATATGTGTAGTAAGCGGGAAGACTCTGCAAAAGATTGTGGTAGTCAGAATTTGGGGGGCAGAACTAAAGAGTGTTTTCCCTCAGCTTTTGTTGGACTGACCAATAAGGCAGAATCAATGGCTGTGTTGACTCATCATGCGGAGCCATAGGTGAGAACGAGCCTTGGGCTCATGTAAAGAAGAGTTCAGAAACCTTATGGAGTTGAGAAGACTCTCTGGTAGCAGATCTGGGAAAGACCTGGCCTTGGAGAACTGCTTTCAACGGGAGTGGACAGTGCTAGGCTAGATAGCTCCTTTTGGTCACACATGTTTATAATTTAACATACTTAAATGGTGCAGCTCTTCTTATATATGGTTTTAGAGGTAGTTGAATTAAGCAGCAAATGACAATTGAGAGAGCCCATGTGTATACTTGCGAAAGAGTTGGCACGTATACTGATTGTGAGGGGTGTGTGTGTCATTGTGCTGCCCTAGAGACCTCTCCCAAAACTTTGACACATTTCGGATAACTGGCTCACCCAGCAGCTCAGCAGAGTGGCTGGGGAGACTTAGCCAGATGGGCGGGGTATAAATAATAAATTATTATTATTATTATTATTATTATTATTAACAAAGCGACACTCAGAAGCCCTCCTATCAATTGCTCACCATGGTGTAGCTTCATAGGTTCCTGACTAGAGGAGGAGGAGGATTAAATTGGATACTGTTATTAAGAGCTTGATTTCCCCCCTGTGGGGTAGTAATTTTGGGGGGATGAGCAGCCCTCAGACCTTGATGGACTGCGTTGGCTGTTTTAGACCCAGCGCGATGAACATAAGGAGTAACATAGGTGTCCACCAAATGTATTTATGGGGCCAGAACCTTTATTAAATGTTCCAGATATAGTTAGGTAGCCATGTTGGTCTGCTGTAGTCGAAACAAAATAAAAAAAATCCTTCCAGTAGCACCTTAGAGGGGTATCATGATAAAGCTATTTTTGGCCATCTCACCCCTTGCTTTTTCCTGTAAGACCAATTGCAGTCGTTAACAGTCGTCAACTGGTTTACCACACCTATCAGCCAATCACCCATTCTTACCACCCTTCTGAGTAATACCCCTCCCCACCCTCTCACTATATATAAGGGTCTGGTGACTTCTAATTCAGTGTATCTGAAGAAGTGTGTGTGCACACAAAAGCTCATACCAATAACAAAACTTAGTTGGTCTCTAAGGTGCTACTGGAAGGAATTTTTTTTATTTTATTGAATGTGTTTAGAATTTACTCCTTGGAACTTCTCCTGCATTGTATTTCCTTCCTTGCAGGGGCCATTTTGCAGAACTGCTGAGTTACTGGCAGCTTCTTGGGAAAGATAAGAGCTCCATGGCAGCAGAGTATTTTAGCTCCCTTAAACTTTACGAGCAAAGCTGCGAGGGGGAAGAAAGCATGATCTCTCTAGCTGATCTTTATGAAACTCTGGGGCGATTTCTTAAAGACCTGGGTCTTCTCAGTCAGGTAAGTGCATTTGGTGGGCAAAAGAGCAAATGAAAATGTTATGTCCCACAGTGACACACCACGGGTATTCCATTTTGTGCAGTGTTGGATACACAGAGAACTGTAGTTTTCATTCATACGGTTCATTATTTTTGCTATTATTTTTTAAAAAGCTTTATCTTTCTTTTTTTATGGAGATAACTATATTCATCCTGGGGAACATTACGGTGGAGGAGAACACCCACAATCATTCTGTTAGGTCTCAAGAGACCAGAGATGGAATCTTCGGCTGACATCAAGCCTTTTAAAAGACAGTGCAGACCAATCTGGAGGTAGTCAGTTGAGGGGTTAGCATAGTTGTGGAAAGTGATTGGGAAAACCTGTATAAGGTGTACACGGCATCTCCCAACACCCAGAGAAAGCAAAGCAGTGTTTTATTTCCTCCTTCACAATGTATGGAACTACCTTTTTGTTGTTTTGTTGTTTAGTCGTTTAGTCGTGATGGACCAGAGCATGCCAGGCACTCCTGTCTTCCACTGCCTCCCGCAGTTTGGTCAAACTCATGCTGGTAGCTTCGAGAACACTGTCCAACCATCTCGTCCTCTGTCGTCCCCTTCTCCTTGTGCCCTCCATCTTTCTCAACATCAGGGTCTTTTCCAAGGAGTCTTCTCTTCTCATGAGGTGGCCTTCATGGATCACTGCCTTGCCGTGGCGAAGGGGTGTGAATAACTCAGAGAAGCTATGAGTTATGCCGTGTAGGGCCACCTAAGATGGATAGATCATAGTGGAAAGTTTTGACCAAACATGATCCACCTGGAGCAGGAACCGGCAAGCCACTCCAGTATCCCTGCCAAGAAAACTCCATGGACAAAGACAATAGGCATATAAAACTACCTTTTTATATGGAGTCAAACAGACAGTTTGATTCACCTAGTGGAAAGTTTTCAGAGTCATAGAATCATAGAGTTGAAGGGAGCCCGAGCATCATCCTGTCCAATGCCACTACAATGCAGCTATCTCAACACATGGTCTCCCATCCGGTTTAAAACCGTGCCAGACCCTGCTTAGCTTTGCAAATGTGCTGGCAGTTTTATTGCAGCACCGCTAGGAAGTGGCAGGTGGAAAGGTGGAGAGCTTTTAATAGAATTTCCTGGGTGCCCCCACATCCCTTTTTTAAAAAATAAAAAATATATATATTCTTTTACAGGCCATTGCTCCTTTGCAGCGCTCGCTGGAGATTCGGGAGACTGCCCTTGATCCAGACCACCCCAGAGTTGCCCAGTCACTCCATCAGTTAGCCGGCGTTTATGTGCAATGGAAGAAGTTTGGTAATGCTGAACAGTTGTATAAACAGGCTCTAGAAATCTCCGAAAATGCTTACGGGACCGAACATCTCAGGGTCGCTCGTGAACTTGATGCTCTCGCAATGTTGTATCAGAAACAGAACAAGTAAGCACAGCCAGTTTTCTCCTTCATCTCTCTCTCTTTTTCTCCTCCCTAAGCTGTTGCTCCAGAGTGGCAGCTGGGCTGCAAAACCTCTGGGGCAAATAAAATTGGTTTTGGGTCACCGGAAGGGTAGTTTGGGGAAGGAGGTTGTGGAAGCTTTTAGGCTGGGGAGAGAGCCTCCCTCTCTTTAGGTGGACTAGTATGGCAAGGGATGTATGCTAATGGTGCTTTTATGTTCAGCATTATTTTATGTCTCCTGAAAAATTATAGAGTGGGACAGGAGATTGGTGTGAGGCAGAGAGTACTGTTAAATTGCCTGGTAGCCTTCTTCTTTTCGGTCATCTGTACCAACTGATTTTGTGGGTCTTTTGAAATCAGGTTTTAAGGAATTGTTTTCGTTGGGCTTCACAGATGCTTGCTTCCATCCATGGGCCAGTTTAGATATTTATGCTCACGTTTTTATAAATAAATATAAATATATATATATATATATATATATATATATATATATATATATATTGATTTTAACATATAAATTATAAAATGTACCACAAAACTAATCACTTATACCATCCACCGTTTTAACCGCTTCTTATGCATTTCTTAACTTTATATTGCCTTTACATCTCTTAACAAATCATTCTTCCCCTTCTCCATTTTTGCAATACTTCCAATAATACTCCTCACAAAACTTCTTGCAAACCTACAAACGTTGTCTGATCTTCACAAATACTTTTCAAGTAGTCCGTAAATTTACTCCAGTCTTCTGTGAATTTATGGTCCAGCCGATTTTGAATCCTTTCTGTTAGTTTATCTAGTTCTGCATAGTCCATTAACTTCTTTCTCCATTCTTCAATTGTCGGTAATTCTTCTTGCTTCCATTTTTGGGCCAGTAATATTCTTGCTGCTGTTATTGCAAATAAAAAGAGCTTACATTCCTTTCTATTTATATCACTCCCCACAATGCCCAGTAAAAATGTTTCTGGTTTCTTTATGAATGTATATTTCAACATTTTTTTCATCTCATTATATATCATCTCCCAGAAGCATTTCACCTTTTTACATTCCCACCACATGTGATAAAATGTTCCCTCTTTATCTTTACACTTCCAACATTTATTACTAACTTTATACATTTTTGCTAACTTGACAGGTGTTATATACCATCTATACATCATTTTCACCACATTTTCTTTTAGGGCATTGCATAGATATTTATGCTCATGTTAATGGGATACAATGGGCGTCGAATTACACCCATGTCCCACACCTCACCTGGGTACCTGCAACTGTGCCTAATTTCTGTAATCCATGCAGCAAGTGGAATGAAAAGAGGAAATGTGCTTCTGTTTATACAGAAACTCAGTCACTGGTGGCTTTTTATAGGCAGTGGCGGCTGCTGTGTTGTCCTCCATATGTAGGCCAATACAATACTGAAACAAACCCTGACAATACTTTCTCATAAAATTGCAGCCCAAGAAGTCAAGATCTCCCACTAGCCTGGTGAGAAAGAAGGGTTATACCCCCCATTAAAAGCACTGTTGAACTCTTAGTAAGTTAGTCAAACAAAATCGTAATTGATTTTATTCATTTTAGGTACGAACAAGCTGAACAGCTAAGGAAGAAATCCTTAAAAATTCAGCAAAAAGCTGTGAGACGTAAAGGAAGCCTGGTAAATGTTTTATTCCTTTGTTATATGGCTTTTGCTATTTCAAGGCTTAAAATATAGAAGGTCAAGGCAGTGAGTTTCTTAATCTCCTTTTTAGTATGGATTTGCTCTTCTTCGCCAACGAGCCCTGCAGCTAGAAGAGCTCACTTTGGGAAAAGATACGTCTGATAATGCTCGGACGCTTAACGAGCTCGGAGTTCTCTACTACCTCCAAAATAATCTTGAGTAAGTACTGATTCTGTAACAACCTACACGGCTTCCTTTCTCTTAGAACCGGCTGGGAGGGTACCATTATTCCTGACAGGAGCAATGCCATACAAGTTTTGTAGCCTGCGTTCCATATGGAAGAAGGAACATCAAATATACAAACTCAGGTTTCAGGTTTGTGTCACTGCTGCATTTCCTACCATTTTGAAGGAAATGGCCAAAAGGATTGCAATTCCAATGTGCAAGTTGTCAGGAGCTCAGCCTACACTCGAGTAGGACCCTGAAAGAGACACACGCCCGACTGGCATGTTCCCTCCCTCCTCGTTGATTGTTCGGGAGCTTCATAAGCTTTCTTCAGCCTGAACATCACAGCGACCGATGCCAACAGACATCGGCACACTTAGGGACAGGCAGAGTCTTCGCAGCTTGCGTAACAGACCTCAGCAACTCAGCTTTTGGCTAATCTACTTTATTTACATATAAACACACACGGAGCACTGCAACATGGCTCCCTCTCTCTCTAGCATAGTCTCCGTCACTTCCCACTCTGTGGAGTCAAAACATATACCATCATGTTAAAGACAACAATCCCGTGACTGCAACCATGGAGCAGGAATTCTAACACAAGTATCTTCCTACATGGACTTTGGGCCACTTCACACCTATCTACACCAGTTTCAAAGTTATAAGGCAGCTTGGTTTTTATCAGCTTGGACCGAAGCATAATTTTGCAGCCAGCATTATCCATATGCAGGTGACATGTGAGGTAGGGGGCCAGAATCTGCTGGACAATCCCAATCCCTCTCTACTTATTTTTCCAGATGTGTTAGGCTTCCTCAAACTCAGCCCTCCAGATGTTTTGAGACTACAGTTCCCATCATCCCTGACCACTGGTCCTGCTAGCTAGGGATCATGGGAGTTGTAGGCCAACAACATCTGGAGGGCCAAGTTTGAGGAAGCCTGTGTTCTAAATGTGTATGCTCAATTTCAACCCTACCCCTAATTTTCATGGTGTCTGTTATGTAGAGAAGGGCTACATTATGCACATAGTGATATCAGATGACTTCAGGACCATCAGGAGAAAGACTGTCGAATGTGGTCCTAAATGCAGCGTCTGTTCTCTTATTGGGGTTTTGAGTTTTCTGCTTTGATTTTTGATAAAATTGGCAGATGCGTATCAGGGCAGGTCCAACAAACATTGAGCAATCACAGGTCCTGGGGTAAGTGGTGGTGCAATTATGGGAATTGCTATGTCCCTGGCTACCTAGATCATCTGTTTCATTTGCATATGCAAGTGCATTTTAAGGACAGAGGGTATTGCTCATGCGTGGAGCAAACTTGTCTTGCATGAACCAGCACTTGCAAACATGGTTAGGCAGAAACCTTTTTCCTTCTTGAAAGGAAAAGTCAAGGGTTGACAAAGCATGCCAAATTCCTAGCAGTAATGCACAATATACTGAAGGGTCGCGATTCTTCATCAGCAGTGGAACACACTGGCTTTGGAGTAGAACTATACCATCCTGCAGCACTGGTAAAACAAAGGATGTACAACTCCTCTGCAAGTTCTGGTATGAGCTAACCACTCCCCGTCTATTGATGGATGCATTGACTATATCACTTACAGTTCTGCGTTTTTAGTCTCGCTGCAGCAGATTAATGGTTTCCCTTAAAACGGACATGCTTCTAGGACAGCAGAGCTTTTCCTCAAACGCTCCTTGGAAATGAGAGAACGTGTTCTTGGGCCTGACCACCCAGATTGTGCCCAGTCTTTGAATAATCTAGCAGCCCTCAGCAACGAGAAGAAGAACTACGACAAGGCAGAGGAGCTGTACGAAAGGGCACTGAACATCAGGAAAAGAGCGCTGGCCCCAGACCACCCGTCTCTGGCTTACACGGTGAAACACCTTGCTGTGCTGTACAAGAAGATGGTAAGAGCAATAGACGTGTGAATGCGCTATTCATTTTAGGTGTCAGAAGCTCTCACCTAGCTTGGGGCTTTACGCAGTAGCTTGCGGTGGAAATAACAGAAGCAGAATAAATTATGCCAAGTAAATTAAGTCCAGAGTAATCGCACAGCGCTGCAAATAGTGACATTTTCATTTGACTTTTCATTTGACCAACGGTTGATGACAGCATGGATTGAATGTGCTGCATTTCTAAAAGGAAAGAAGACTATAGAGATCTGCCTCTCAAGCTCACGCTTGCTTTGTTTCCTAGGGAAAGCTTGACAAAGCTGTTCCTCTGTACGAGTTGGCTGTTGAAATCAGGCAGAAATCTTTTGGTCCAAAGCACCCGAGTGTGGCCACTGCTTTAGTGAACTTAGCAGTTCTTTACTGCCAGATGGTAAGTTTTCTCTGCTCTCTCCTTTTATACACAATATCAGGGATGGTTAATGAATGATATGCACAACATATGCCACAATTCAATGTAGCCAACAAGAAGAGGGGGAAAAACACCAGTTTAAAATCTCTATTGCAGCTCCCTGAAGTAAATATAAAATGCTGGTTTTAAATGGGACTAAAAATGTGTGTTTTCACATTAATTGGAAGCAGACACAGAGGCACAGCGTAGTATTATCATAAGATCTCAGGGTGGTTCACATTTTTGTATAGCTGTATACTACTTTTTGTAAGGGACGTGGGTGGCGCTGTGGGTTAAACCACAGAGCCTAGGACTTGCCGATCAGAAGGTCGACGGTTCAAATTCCCGCAACGGGGTGAGCTCCCGTTGCTCGGTCCCAGCTCCTGCCCACCTAGCAGTTCGAAAGCACGTCAAAGTGCAAGTAGATAAATAGGTACCGCTCCGGTGGGAAGGTAAATGGCATTTCCGTGTGCTGCTCTGTTTCGCCAGAAGTGGCTTAGTCATGCTGGCCACATGACCCGGAAGCTGTCTGAGGACAAACACCGGTTCCCTCGGCCAATAAAGCGAGATGAGTGCCGCAACCCCAGAGTTGGTCACGACTGGACCTAATGGTCAGGGGTCCCTTTACCTTTACTATAGTACTTTTTGAGCACAGCTGCCAATGGCTTTCCCCATTCCACTCGCACAAGTCCTTGCTTGCTAGCAAACCCCCAGAGCATGATGGAACCTGTTAAAAAACCCATAAGCAGGAGCCCACAGGTGTTAGGTTGGCTCGCTTACCACTCATCGCTGCCCTTGCCCAAATCCTCTGGCATGCAGCAAGATTTCTCTCTCACACACAGCAGTTTGGATATGAAACAACAGGGTTATTATTTTCTCAATGTTTTCCTTCACCTTCCTCCCTGACTGCCACACAAGTTAGTTCACAGGAAGGGATGTGTGTGTTCTATTTGTCATAATTCGCATCAGGCAGATCAGGCTCCCTAGCAAAGCCCTTACTCACATGGTTCCTTTGGGAGTTTCACAGAGCACCCTTTCTTACCTGCTTATAGTGCTTATAGTGGAGGACAGAGTAGGCAGAAAACCCCAAGGGACACTTTGCAAATACATTGGAAAATTCTCCTACGCAAACCTCACCTACCATACAGGTTCTGTTTTTTGTGGTTTTGCTTGCAAATGAGGATATCCAAGCGCTCTGTAATAGCTGGCTATCTCTGAAGAAGACTCATGACTTCTTCAAATGTTTTTCTTTTTTGGCAGGCAGGCAGGGAGACAGACAAACTCTGGCTGAAATATTTGGTGTTCATTGCTTACATTGTATTCATTCCTTTGGACTCAGTCTGCATTCGGGCCAACTTATGAGCCTAGCTTTTCTCATCTTCAGAAGTTAAGCCTTGCACAGCCTGTTTTAATTCTTTGGCTTGGTGTCCTGGCTTAATTTATAAAAGTTGCAGCACCCGTTCCTGCCTTCTAGCTCTCAGATTTTTATCATACCTTAGCCAAAATGTGAGAGTAGTTACAAGCTATTCTCCTAGGCTCAAGACACCTTATGGTTTCCAATAGTGGTAATGTAACATTTTAATGAAACGTAAGTGTTCAGCTCAGATCTGAACAAACACTTTTGGCAATACCTGTTATCTTTTGTGCCCTAATACTTCTAGAAAAAGCACTCTGAAGCCTTGCCTCTTTACGAACGTGCGCTGAAAATTTATGAAGACAGCTTTGGGCGGATGCATCCTCGTGTGGGAGAAACATTAAAGAATTTGGCTGTGCTTAGGTAACATTTAATCTAACCAACCTACCTTGTTATTTTAAAAAAGTGTATGTGTGCACTACAGTGGTACCTCAGGTTAAGTATTTAATTCGTTCCGGAGGTCCGTACTTAACCTGAAGCACCACTTTAGCTAATGGGGCCTCCTGCTGCCTCCGTGCCACCGGAGCACAATTTCTGTTCTTATCCTGAAGCAAAGTTCTTAACCTAAAGCACTATTTCTGCGTTAGCGGAGTCTGTAACCTGAAGCGTATGTAACCTGAGGTACCACTGTACTTGCTTACTGAATAATCCTAGGTTCACACACTAGATCTTTGGACCAGAGCCAAAAGCTGCGGTGGGGGGGGGGTGGAGTCAGAAGTACCTGGCAAAGTTTCTTTGAAGCTTTTTAATGTGATACAGAAGTAGTATATTTTGATTTGGGTGGGGGGGATGACTTTAATCTCCAGAAAAGTGGGAAATACGAGTTAATGTTCTATAACTTTTTTCAGTTCTACTACTATTCTGCAAATGTTCTGGAATAGCAATGTGGAATGTTTTTTGTTCCTTTGTTTCCTCTCACTCTCTCCCTCCCTTTCTCCCAGCTATGAAGGAGGAGATTTTGAGAAGGCTGCCGAGCTCTACAAGAGAGCCATGGAAATCAAAGAAGCAGAGACTTTGTTGATTGGCGGCAAGGCAGCGTCCCGTCATTCATCCAGTGGAGACACCCTCAGTTTGAAGAGTGCTTTCTCTCCCAATGTTTTTTTGCAACATGGGCAAAGGTGATGACTAGGTAAAAAGGTAAAGGACCCCTGGGTGGTGAAGTCCAGTCAAAGGCAACTATGGGCAGCAACGCTCCTCTCGCTTTCAGGCCGAGGGAGCCGGCTTTGTCCACAGACAGCTTTCTGGTCATGCGTCCAGCATGACTAAACCACTTCTGGCGCAACGGGACACCGTGACAGAAAACAGCGCACGGAAATGCTGTTTACCTTCCCACCGCAGCGGTACCTATTTATCTACTTGCACTGGCGTACTTTCAAACTGCTAGGTTGGCAGGAGCTGGGACAGAGCAATGGGAGCTCACCCCGTTACGGGGATTCGAACCGCCTACCTTCCAATCGGCAAGCCCAAGAGGCCCAGGGGTTTAGGCCACAGCGCCACCTGCATCAAATGGGTATGTCTGAATAAGAGGAGGATGGCAGTGCCCTGAACACTTTGTTTTCAGTATTGCTGAATGTTTTGTAGACTGTTCCACACAGTTAAAAAGTAGTTTGTTATATTGACACTCTGGTCCTGCATACATTACATGGATTTAAGTCCCATTGATTATAAGGACAGGTACGTATATAATCTATAATACCTTTCTTAGGAGTCTTTCCAGCAGGAGAAAGGAGGCCCCGGTGAAGCAGTAAAGATAGAGGTGCAGAAAGATGGAGGTTCTTGATTTGAGCAAAAGCAGGGAGATGCTTCCTGATTGGGGCAGAAAGCTAAGTTGCATGCCTCCCTTATTAGCAGCCAAGTAGAATTATCCAAGGTGAGTTATCTTCCACAAAAGGAACAGAAGCTTCCCCTTATTTTTAACTCACTGAACTCAAAACTGTCATTTGTCCTGCAGTTTACAGAGGAAAGCCAACTTCAAACTGGGTTTTATGATGTTCATTTGTTTCAATAGACCATAGTTAAGCTTAAGCAGAAATTTTGGTTTGGACACAACACAATTGAAAGTGATGGCTAATGAACTCCTTGTGGCTGCACTAGAGAAGATAGGGAGTACACAAGCCCAAGGCTTATTCGTGTTACATTTTAATCAGGTTATTTTAGTTACAGCGCCTTCTCTCCTTGACCAGGTATAAAGGATTTGTTGGAACTGAGCTGTCATTCCGTAATGTCTTTTCCTACTTCTGTTGGATTTAATGCGACTCTACAGTCAGAGCTTTTGATACGAGGCAGAGGGCCTTCTCGGTGGTGGCACCCGCCCTATGGAACACCCTCCCACCAGATGTAAACGAAATAAGCAACTATCTGACTTTTAAAAGACATCTGAAGGCAGTCCTGTTTAGGGAAGTTTTTAATGTTGGATGTTTTATCATGTTTTTAATATTCTGTTGGGAGCCGCCCAGGGAAACCCAGCCAGATGGGTGGGGTCTAAAGAATAAATTATTATTATTATTATATCTCCAAAGTGTAGAGAAAAAAGAAAAAACATTTGACTATCAATCTTTCTGTAAATTATGAAATTTAAAAGCAGTATTTGTAGCTGTCCAGTTATACTTCCTTTGGGATATACATTAAATTGTGAGGAAGTGAAACTCTTAACTGAATAGCCTGCTTTGTGTTTGCCATATATTCAAAATCTAGAGCCGGGACTCAAAGACCATGTACCATGTACTCTTGAGCTGTGTGGGGTGCTTTTTTTTTGACCTTCAGGAATGGCTTATGTGTGGGACAGACACACAGCTATAGTTCGCGGTTGGGCATGAAGAAATACACCATTTATAAAAAAAATTATACACATTTGAAGGCTTCCTAATTTCCCTTATCATTTTTTGTTCCATCTTACCTGGTTCTATACAGCTTTGCTTTCTCGCAGTTAATATCTTCCCCTTGATACGTGGCACTCCGCACAGGCCCTTTTAAGTGTTTACCCTAGCACAGCAACCATATTCATGCATGCTTATTAGCAACCCCCACTGAAAACAAATCATACTTATGGGTGAATATTGAACAGGGCTGCAGTAAAGTAAGTATTAAATATTCCTTTCTTTGTATTAGGCATCAGGCTGAAGCAGTGGTAGCTTAGAAACAAATGGTTCAATTAGTCTTAACCCTATTTGCTTGCACTCCAATAATAATTTAATTTGAAATGTTTATAAGCAAGAAGCAGGCCTTTGGCAACAAAACTTGTATATGGTATAAACTGCACCAATATAAGTTCTGTTAAAGCTGAATTCTAGACATGCTGGTAGTCTAAATTTCAAAACTCTTTTAACAAATTTAAAAGTTATGAGTTGAGCACTAAATCCTGAGGTAGAAAGCAATCTATAAAAGCACACAAGTAGATAACGCATTGGTTGGTTGATGCTGAGCTTATTTTAGTAGTAAAGTTTATTTCCAAGAAAGTAACTCACAGGAAGGGCACACAAAAACGCTGTTGTAAAAATGCAAAATGGAAACAGAATGGAGTGTGGTTGAACAAGTAGTTGAAGCAATTAATTGTGGGATTGCCTAGAACCATCAAACTTCCAAACCACTTTTTTTTTGCAAATCTGTCTGAATTAATTATGTTAATCACCAGTTAATGACAAAAGCATTTCTCCAGCAGGCTTATCCAACTGACCGTACAACATTCAGTCCAGCAAGCATAAACTGTAGTTTATTGCAGGTGGTTTAAAAATAGTTAGCCATAGGGCCATTGATTCTAAATAGGCTTCTCTTGGATTGCAGCTTCTTTGTTTACTAAATATATACCTGAAATATTACTTAAATAAATACTACTAAGGTGACATTATTATAAAGCAACTGGCAAGAGACCTTGTAAGTGCTGAGCGACTGCAAGTGTCATTAACCCTGCTTAACTTTCAATTTTTGGTTGACCTGCCTGGATTAGAAAGGGAATTAAATGCTTTGGTGGAGGAAGCCCTGGCAACTTCTGCTTCCCAGAGCTTTTTATCCTACACCACTTGAGTGATAATCTACAACTGAACATAATAGACTAGATCATTTGCCAAACTTACTCCTAGTGCAGTTTTCTCTTATCAATTCAAAGCAACTTTCACCTCATTGCTTTATTTTCCTCTTATTTGGAAACTGAGGATTTTAGGCATGATGGCTCAAGAGTATTTCCAAATTCAGTATTCTCCATAATGGTATATCGGTGATAGCAAATTTTAACATTCAATGCTTCCTATTACACACTGCATGGCCAGAGGAACCAGATATTGGCTCGTCCCACATTTTCAGCCCACTAAGTCTTCCAAAAGACTTCTCTTGGGGCTAACAAAAGTATACCAAACAGTGACTTTTCCATGTAACGGTCATATATAATTGGCTAGGGTGTATGACAATGATAATCATTTTTTAAACAAGGCTCTCTCTATATATCGTATAGCTTTTAATTCTTCTAACTATAAGCTTAAGCAGATGAAGTGTTACTATTTTAGACACTTTTCCAATCCAGGCATCCTAAGGAGGAACTGATTACGCTCAACAAATTTACTCTCACCTGAACTGGACTTAAAAGGCAGCGTGGCATTGTGTTATAAATTAAACCTGTCAGCTTGCCTTGGTTTTCACTGGACCCTCATACCTTCTGTAAAGTCTTCACATAATTAACAAAAAGAAAACATGACGACGCACTATTCATGAAAGACTAAATCTGTTACACATCACTGGCTGCTGAAATTACAGTAATCTCGAAGTGTTCTTTGTGCTAGATGCTCTTCATCTTAGCCATAAGTTCTTCTAGACTTTCTTCAGATTCCGGAACCGTTTCCCCAGTAACAGCGTTCTCTTCCTGGTGAGGGGAAAATAGTAGTAAATGCCTTTACACCATTTCTCTATAGCCTCAAATCCAAAAGCCCCAACAAGCTTGGCGTGCTGAACACCACACACATTATAGTAAAATAGGCCGGATACAAACGTAATTAAATACTAACACCTGTCAGTCACCCAACATCACCATCATGTCAGGGGACTCATTCTTCCTTCCTTGCATGGCAAGTACAGAAAATCCAAGCTTAGTCACACAATTACCAATGATCAATGCTGACTTCAAACTCCACCTTCTGCAGCGGTTGGCTACGCTACTGAATCCCTAAGGGGGAAACTCAGAAGTTCATCCCAATGAGCTTTAGTTAAGGCCTATCAGGTGGTATAGCATCCTTCCAAAAGCAGAAGGACACTTCAAGGCGGCAAACTGTGCACTGGCAACTGCATCTCTGCATGCCCTTTGCCTGATATCTGGAGGCCTCACAAGCCAGAGGTTCCCACCCCATTGTAAAGCAAAGGTTGGCAAAGCACGTCAGTGCCAAGTGAGCAGAGGCTCTCTCCGCCAGGGAAGCTACGACAGCCAAGCTTGGAAGGTGCACACGTCAAAGTGTGCAGTGCTGCTGTGGCTATGACAGCAGTTGTGGGCTGTTAGGATCGTCCCACTTTCGTGTAGGACCCTGGTAGAGACACATGCCCGACTGGCATGTTCCCTCCCTCCTGGTCGATCGTTCGGGAGCTTCAAAAGCTTTCTCTAGCCCAGACGTCACAGCGACTGATGCCAAGAGATGCCTCACAGCACACTTGCGATTCTGCAGAGTATTTGCAGTTCGTGTAACAGAACTCAGTAGCACAGCGTTTGGCTAATCTACTTTTATTTACATATAATACACTCAGCATTCTGACTTTGCTGTCTGATGAAAAGAGGAAGGAGCTAAGAGGGGGAAAAAAACAAAGGACAATAGTCCCACTTTCCGGAACACAGTAACACAAAACATCCTGTCTCTGTCACTTCCCACACTGTGGGATGAAAACATACACCGTCATGTGATAGACAACAATCCCATGACTGCAAACACTGAGGAGGAATCCTAACATCAGCTTCATTGACGCACACGATGGAAGTGAAGACTGCAGAACAGCAGCACTGATTGCTCATTCCCACATGCAACTTGACAAGTTAAAGCCAATCCAAATAAAATGTTCTTGATGTTGGCTAAAAAAACTTACCACCTTGTTTGGTATTGTGTATGCCGTTGTGATTCCTTCTGGAAGATCGAGAACTGGACCCGAAGCAGCTTTTAATTCTTCCTCTGAAACTTCCGATACCAACTCTATCCCTGAATAGCCCCAAACACAGCAATGCAAGGGAAAGCATTAGTGCAGATTAATGGTATACACAGTAATTGTCTACAAATACAAAAAAGTTACAGACTGAACTTATGTTTCAGGGCAGATAAAGACATTACAGTGGTACGTCCGGTTACAAACGGGATCCGCTCTGGAGGCCCGGCTGTATCCCGAAAACTTCGTAACTGAAGGCGCCCTTCTGCGTATGCACGGTGAAACCCGGAAGTATACACTTCCGGGTTTGCCGTGGCCGTAACCCGAAGATTCTGTAACCTGGAGGTTACGCAACACGAGGTACCACTGTACTTCTTACAGTCAAAAACCTCTTCGGGCAATTGAAAGGGCAGGGAGTAGGGCTGTTACCCTCCCCCGTGTTGGACAGGCCCAATGGATTTGGGAGCAGTGGTAATGTTTAGGGGTTTTTAAACCCTAATTAAGCATAACATGCCAAAGTGGGTTCATAATGTGGGATACCCTTTCATGACAATAATAGATCACAATAGCTTGTGCTGCTGTCACAACTATGTCCTCACTTACAGCTACCTGCTTTTTGGGGCAGGGGCTCAATTGAAATCATTCACAAGAGTGAAAGCTGCTTAGGTTGATGGGCATTTTACTAGTTCCAAGACTTGTAAGCTAGCAATTCGTATTGTCTTAGTATCTTAACTCACCCCAATCATTCTCTTCATGAACTATTTCTTCTTCCTGTTCAATTACTTCTACTTTAGGATTTTCTGCTGCTTTTTTCTGGAAATACAAACACAGTCACAAGTCGTTTTTGTTCCCACAAATGGGAAAAGTTAAATAATTATATGCTAAAGGCCCATTCAGAATGACCATACTAGGGTAAATATCTCCAAAGAGTTCATGCTACATTTTCTAACTTCTGCTGAACAAGTTATCCACCCCTTTCAAGGAATCGGAAAAGGAGCCTGAGCTCTTTTACCTATTTATTTTACCTTGTACTCTTCCTGCTGGTGTCTACAGTTTCTGTCATCGCACTGTGGATTTGGCTTCATCGTCATGGAGGGAAAGAAATCCTGCATTGCATTATAGCCAAGGTAAAAGCTCACCGTGCCAAAATTCAGTAAATATCTGGGGGGAAATGCAGGAAGGATAAAAGAAGAGAACAGTTTATTGTTTGCATGTGTCTGATGGAAGACACAGCGCTCTGGTTCATTATGGGTGACATCCAATGATGCTTGCCTACTTGCGCAACAGAAATCTTGCACAACTGGAGTTCTCCTTCAGCACCTGTGCACCCCGAAAATCTGCTCTGGAGGGTCCCTAACTATCTGCAGCAAATATAGGAGGGTGTGGAGGGAACAGATGGAGAATGCACAAGGACACAGCTGCTCACACTACTCTGGATCTCACCCAATATGCTTGCTGTAATTCTTTTGCCATGCACCAATTCCCACTTAAACTTTTTTTTAAAATCGAGGCATCTCAGTCACTTACTTCAGGACGTTTTGAACAAGAAGACCGGCGACCACTCCCATCGTGGTGGGAAGGCTGGCGGCACAAACTCCCTCCCGTTTGAGCGTTTTCTCATCTATATTTGCCGCTACAACAAGTGGAGGTGCACACTAGCCAAAAAGGGAAGAGGAGTTTGAGAATCATAAACGGGGCATTTGAAAAACCCACAAACAGGAGAAGGATCCAACAAAAATGACTTTAGATTCCAACAACTTTCACTTCACCTTAGAAGGACAGCACAATGGAACTTAGAAAGCATAACATCACATACCGCAAAACAAGCCGATTCACCAGGGATGATGAGTTGGATATGGCCAGACACAGCGTTTTCGCTCACTCCAGATTCCATCCATATTTGTCCAAGCTCATTACAAGCCTTAAAAAACATAAAACACGTACTATTTATACGTGCATAAGTTGCACTTGCTGCAAATCTAAACTGCTTATGGATATAAGAGTCCTGCTGAATCAAGCTAAAGGCTTATCTCAGGGGAGGGGAACTGACTAGATCTTGAGCTCCCGCCCCCCAACTGACCGGTGGCTACTTTGAAAGATGAGCCAGGACACCTTTGCTGTAAAATCACCTGCCCGTCACCATGACATCAGGTGACCCAAATTCAAAGGCAAGAATCGGTAGCACACTCCTGGTTTCCAGGCCTGAAAATGAACTCATTGTAGGGGAGTTGGTCATCTAAAGAATTTCAATTGAAAATAAGTTCTTAGGAAAGCAAAACTTCATTTGAGTTTTGTGACAGACTTCAGCAATCCCTCAAACTTCTCAAACCAGATCTGGAAAACGGATCCCATTCATGTCCATGTCACAGAAGTCTGTATTCACCCAAGGATGAAACTGAAGTCGCCAACGAAATGCAGTTCAATCTCTAGTATTACTGTTTTTGTGTATCCTGCTTTCATGTAACATACACAGGCTCAAGGCACGATGATACTGCAAATGCACCAAGCACAGCTACTGTGGAACAGCCATATATTTTCAGAAGTGGCTCGCTTGGGAACCCTCTGCCTCCCCCACTGAGATGGTACAGCAGCCATACCTGCTACAATGTACTGGGTACGAGATCCACAGCTTCTAGCAATAGGTGTGCAATGTGTACTTGGGTGATAACAGGAGGCATGTGTGCGTTGCTGTTGCTACACTTACTGTGTTAATTGCCATGCGTGCTTCAAAATTATCCACGCAGCTCAATACAAGATCAACAGGTTTCCCTTCTTCTAAACCTCCATTGCTATAAATGAAAAGGGGAGAAAATGGAAATATTAAGGTTCCTTGCAAGAAGATCAAGGAAACTGTTTTACCATGAAACTCTCCATTCATTATTAGCATGGACTCCTCCTCTGCTCAAGGGTTGCATCTTCTCCTAGGAAATCTTACATGGCCCACATGCCAGCAATGGCTAGAACGACAAATGCCAATTTAACCTTTGTACAATAGGCTAAGGTGATTGGGCTGGATCCGGCCCCTGGGCCCTAGTTTGCCTACCCATGGGCTAGTTGCTTACAGAGACCCCTCTATCCTCCATCCAAGCTAGGGAGAATCATTATAAGAGTTAAAGGATTATTTCCAGCCAGCTAAAAGTCCTCAAGGATGGGGTAAGGCTAGGTCAGACAGCAATGTGGCCTGGGAGAAAGGGTGTGTGGCCTAGAGAGTCCCAAGGCCAAACAGAGAAGCCTGGAGAGCTGCATCTGACCCCCCCCCCCCGGGACGCGGGTGGCGCTGTGGGTAAAACCTCAGCGCCTAGGACTTGCCGATTGCATAGTCGGCGGTTCGAATCCCCGCGGCGGGGTGAGCTCCCGTCGTTCGGTCCCAGCTCCTGTCCACCTAGCAGTTCGAAAGCACAATTAAGTGCAAGTAGATAAATAGGTACCGCTTTATAGCGGGAAGGTAAACGGCATTTCCGTGTGCTGCTCTGGTGCCGGGTCGCCGGAGCAGCTTCGTCACGCTGGCCACGTGACCCGGAAGTGTCTGCGGACAGCGCTGGCTCCCGGCCTCTAGAGTGAGATGAGCGCACAACCCTAGAGTCTGTCAAGACTGGCCCGTACGGGCAGGGGTACCTTTACCTTTACCCAGGCCTGAGGTTACCAACCCCCTGATTTAGAGAAATGTGAATCAGTAGTGTTTTGTTACGACCACCACTACCAGCCCCTGAAAGATATGCTACCTGATCCTGTCCATAAAATGTTGAAAGTTGTCCACAGTTGTGATGTTGTAGTTATGTACTTCGAACTGCACATCAGGGTTGATGTTCCTTAGGGATAAAACAAACACTGCAGCTTTAACATGAACATCTTTAAAAGGAGCCCCACACGTTTGTGTTGCAAATTCTAACATACAATAGTACCTCGGGTTAAGAACTTAATTCGTTCTGGAGGTCTGTTCTTAACCTGAAACTGTTCTTAACCTGAAGCACCACTTTAGCTAATGGGGCCTCCCGCTGCCGCCGGAGCACGATTTTTGTTCTCATCCTGAAGCAAACTTCTTAACCCGAGGTAATATTTCTGGGTTAGCGGAGTCTGTAACCTGAAGCATATGTAACCTGAAGCGTATGTAACCCGAGGTACCACCGTACTAAGGTTGCAATCCCATGCTCCTACTGGACTCAGAAGAACTTCCTTCCGCATAAACGTACGCAGCATGATTTCTTTAAGATTAGTTTCTCATGAAACTTTTTTTTTTTAAAAAAAGTTGGAAGTTCTGCATGTCTGAAGTTGCATTCCATAACTGGATGGCACCTCCCATTTTCACATACCTCAAAGTGTGCTCTGCTGCTTGCACTTTACTCAGTCCAGCTTGGTGGGGTTGGAAAAAGAGCCTGTTCATATTGGCCAGCTCCACCTTATCATAATCAAACAGGAGCAGCTAAAAGAAAGATGACAGTGACACATGAATGGCCTTTGGTCAGGTTCACGTTTAGGACAGACAGGGTCACAGCCCTTGGGCTAACAAATATTATTCCTACGGATTCTAAAGTGGCAAACATATTTATTTCTAAAACACCTGAAATTCAGTTTTAAAAGACTGTGATAGTTTAAGTAAAATGAGATTCAAAATTTAAATTCATCACAGACACCCATCAGCTTTAAATAATAGCTTTTTAAGGGTTACTTCCACAAGAAAGCTCCCATTTGTCTCTCATGTGCTTCTGTGGCAGAGATAAAAGAATCAGAACAACAGTACAGTGGTACCTCGGGTTAAGTACTTAATTCGTTCTGGAGGTCCGTTCTTAACCTGAAATTGTTCTTAACCTGAAGCACCACTTTAGCTAATGGGGCCTCCCTCTTGCACGATTTCTGTTCTCATTCTGAAGCAAAGTTATTAACCCAAGGTACTATTTATGGGTTAGCAGAGTCTGTAAACTGAAGTGTATGTAACCCAAGGTACCACTGTACTGGAGATCGGTGGGGGGGAGGGTTGGATGTAGGAAATAAAGCTTCAACATTGATGTTTGCTCTTTGGCCATGGGCAAGTCATTTCCTCTCTTCCTAACCTACCCTACAGGACTGTTGTTAGAATTAAATGAGATAAATCCATGTATGTTGCTTCAACAATTTTAGAAAAATGAAGTACCAGCATAAGAACCAAAAAGGACATGCAAGGAGAACTGTGTGTCCTAAAATGCACAGTAAACATACTTCCAGAAGCCTCAGCCAATTACAGCTTCCAAACCATCACTAATCATCATGTATGTGACTACCCTTTACCCATTACAGAGGCCACTGTGAATACATTTAAGTTGACAAAGGGAAATTAATCTTTCACCAAAGCACCGCTGATTTTACTCAGGACAGTGTTGTTATAAGGAAGAAACGTATTATTACCTTACCAATGCCACATCTTGTCAGCATCTCAGCGGTTACACTGCCAACTCCACCGACACCCACCACCGCGATGGCAAAGGAGCGGATTTTCTGCAACAAGAAACCAACACCGGTAAGCATTTTGTGCCGTGAGTTTACATCATTAATGCAAACTTCTATAAGAAACATTATCCCACCTCATAGTCTTTCACAATTCCCATTCTTTTCAGCGCCATCAGGCGACTAGAGAGAGGGAAGAAACAAAAACACTTTTGTCAAGTGGGCTTCATTCACATGGCACAGCTATTTCAAGATCAAAAGGAGATTAGCAAATTCCATGGTGCAAAATTGAAGTGCGCTGAAATCCCTGTTTGTCTTGGATATTTCAGCGGCTCCAGATCTCCCACAGTGATTAAATTAAGCATGGATTCATTTGCGACATCCCGGAACATAAACCAACAGCCTCCAGATTGGTGAAAAGGGCTAAACGGAAACACTTTGAAGGTGTGTATACAGCCTGTTCATGCCACTAATTTCTGTGCTGCCACCAGGAATAGCCATTACTTGCCTCTTACTGTTCCATTACAGTAGTTGAAAATGCCACACCACTTCTTGACCAGCTGTTAAGGATTTCCATCTATCCACTGACATAGGGCTGCTATATTTCAAAAAGGTAAAAAACTAGGACACCCCCCAAAAAGTTGTTGAGCTTTTTTACTGCAATGCTTTATACTTTAAACTCCAGCTGGTGCAGAATTCAGCAACCAGGTTGCTCCCTGGGGCAGGCTGGTTTGAGCACACAACACTAACCCTGGCCCAACTGCACTGGCCACCCATGAGCTTCTGGGGCCCAATTCAAAGTGCTGGCTTCGACCTATAAAGTCTTAAATAGCTCAGGACCGCCATACCTCAAGGATCACATCTCCCCATAGGAACCAATGCGGATCCTGCAATCTTGAGGCCCTTCTTTTGTGTGCCTCCAGAGGTTAAGAATGACTAGGCCAGAGTGCTAAACTAGGATCTGGGAGCCCAGGGTCTGCAAATCCCAGCTCAGCCTTTGAAGCTGACTCGGAAACTACAACTAATCCAGAATGTGGCAGCTAGACTGGTGACTGGAAGTGACCACTGAGACCATATAACACCGGTCCTAAAAGACCTACATTGGTTCCCAGTATGTTTCTGAGCACAATTCAAAGTGTTGGTGCTGACCTTTAAAGCCCTGAATGGCCTTGGCCCAGTATACCTAAAGGAGCGTCTCCACTGCCATCATTTTGCCCGGACACTGAGGTCCAGTGCCGAGGGCCTTCTGGTGCTTCCCTCACTGCAAGAAGCGAGGTTACAGGGAACCAGGCAGAGGGCCTTCTCTCTTGTGGCGCCCACCCTGTGGAATGCCCCCCCCCATCAGATGTCAAGGAAATAAACAACTATCTGACATTTAGAAGACATCTGTTTAAGGAAGTTTTTAATGTTTGATGTCTTATCGTGTTTTTTTTAATTTTCTGTTGGGAGCCGCCTAGAGTGGCTGGGGAAACCCAGCCAGATGGGCGTGGAATAAATTATTAATATTATGATTTTACTTTGGAAAACTGTTAAAATGATATATAATGAAATTCAATGAAGGGGATTTGAGGAAGTCACTTAATAATGTTACCAAGATTTAAACAGGATGTATGTATGTCTATTTGTTTTAATTTTTTTTGGAAAATTAATTTTTTTTATATTTTTTTTTATTTTACATGAAGCTCACTTGCCGACCCTGGGCCAGGTAGCCTATAACCTACCTCGCAGGGCTGTTGTGGAGCGGGGGTGTATGTGGGAGAACCTGGAGCTCCTCCTTGGGGGGAAAGGGCGGGATCACAGAATGGTGGAGCTGCGAGGGACCCCCGCCCCACAATGGTCACCTAGCCCAGCCCCCCTGTAATTCACGACCACCCTCCCCTGCCCCAAAGACCCGCTCACCTGTACGGGTTGGAGTCGGTCACCTCCGAGCTCATCTGCTCGATCCTCGCCCGCCGGCCTCCTTCCCCCCGGCCCAGCTCTTCCTCCAGCTCCCGGACGCGGCGCCGCAGCTGCTCCACCAGCTTCTCCGAGGCGGCCATGGCGATCCCTCAGCGGAAACCCCGCGCCGCCGCGGCCAGAGACACGTCTCCCCAACCGGCGCTTCCGGGAGTCACGGCAAAAGGCTTCCCCCCGTGCAACGCAGCGCCGGCGACCACAGTTCCGGCCTTCAGAGTTGTCTCTCCTTTCAGAAAGTCTCTGCGAGTTTCAGAGTCCGGGGGTGGCGGGCGGCCGGCCGGGTGGGTGGGGAGCCTGGTTGCCCCCCTTGCAAGCAAAAGGGCGGCCAAGGAGGGGCGGACGGGCAGGGAGGAGCAACTGCACCCCACAATAAAAAAAAACTGAGGTTCTCTTTCCCCCCCCACCCATAAAGCCTGCCCCACACCAAAACAAAAATCCTGGTTGCCCCCCTTGCAAGCAAAAGGGCGGCCAAGGAGGGGTGGACGGGCAGGGAGGAGCAACTGCCCCCCATAATAAAAAATAACTGAGGTTCTCTACCCCCCCCATAAAGCCTGCTCCCCCACCAAAACCAAAATCCTGGTTGCCCCCCTTGCAAGCAAAAGTGCGGCCAAGGAGAGGTGGGCGGCCAGGGGGGAGCAACTGCCCCCACAATAAAAAAGATAACATAACGGGTTCCCCCCCCATAAAGCCTGCCCCACACCAAAACAAAAATCCCGGCTACGCCCATGAAAAGGACACCATTTTGCTTTGCCCTCACCCCCCGTGTTTTGCATTGCCTTGCGAGTGGGTTTAAGGGTTGCAAGCTGAGCAGCCCCAGTCCACGCAAGACTTGGGAGTGGACCCATTGAAGTCAGTGGACCTGCTCTCTAAAGCAGCGACTGGGTCTGGGCTACGACACCTCCACCCTTGCGGGGGGGGGGGTAAAGCCAAACGCCTTGGGCAGACCTGGTGAAAGAGTTGTTTCAGAGATCTGCTCGGTCTCCAGAAAAGCCGCAGGGGCAGCGTCCCAAACAGCTCTTTCTGCTCTGGGTGAGGAGGAGGAGCGTCTTTGCAAACGCTTTGGAGTAACTTCAGAGGCAGCCCTATAGCTTGGAGGTGCGGCTGCAGCAACCTTTGCGCTGCAATTATTATTTCACCCCACCGCCCTCTTTGCTCTCGCCTCCAGTGTAGCATCAAGTCAGCGAACCGGTTCGAGGCAAGTGGAGAGGAGCCTCTGCAAAATGGCAAGTGAGCCCGATACCACCGAAGTGAGGAAGCCGCACAGATTTGACCAGGGAGCCTTGGAGAGATACCTGTGCCGGCACCTGCCGGGCTTCCCGCAGCACCCACCCGAAGCGCTGAGGGTCAGGCAGTACAGGTAAGGATGGCAGCTTCGCGGAGCAATGGTGCTCGGAAATCAGGGCACTGAATTCAGCGAGATTCCTGCATTGCAGGGGGTTGGGCTAGATGACCCTGGCGGTCCTTTCCAAGACTACAATTCTATGATCCATCCACCCCCCCCCCCGGCACAAGAATCGTGGGAACCGTAGTTATAGGCAGAACTTTTTTTCAGCCAGAACTCTTCTCAACTCCAGATACCTCTCAGGTGGGCGCCATTGCCATTAAAAGAATAAGGAAGGTGTTTAAGCGATGTGGCAACTTTGCCAAGACTCTCAAGGCGGTCTCTCCTGTTGGAATGCCCAATTTTACAACAATCCTAGCCCATTTATGGTTGTAGCTCCACATATAGTACTGACCTGCCTATCCTGGTTGTTTTTGAGCAGTCCCCAAAGGGAGGAACAAAGGACGCAAATAGGCAAGAGAGAGACACTGTTGTTATCTTGGACCGTTGCAACTAATTAACTAGCTTTGAAACTGTGTTCCAGAAACCCATATCCTACCAGCAATACACCTGTTGTTTGTAAGGACCAGCTAACTTTTTTTTTTAGTGAGTTATAGAGTCTAATTATTGCCCTCTGTATATGTGCTGCCGAAGCGAGCACTAATTATTGCCCTCTGAACTCATAGAGCATTCTGCTTTTGTGCTGTTTTTCCCCTCAGCACCAAATCTGGGGTTGTTATGGCTTCGGAGAGAAAACATGCCACGTAATGAGCAGGTGTGCTGTGCATGCTCTGAATGTCGACTTCAGATTTAGTATTTATATTTATTTAGATTACGTTTGTGAATTGCTTCCCATAAAGTATCTTGAAGCAATATCAAGGCAAAAGCATCAACAATAAAAATTGTGTTTCTTACAAAATAAAAATAAAATAAAATAAAAGCAATTTCAGATGTAAAAAAGCAGTTTCGAATCCACTGGTATGCCTCTGCTGAAAAGGCTTGCCCCAAAATGTGTTGCTTTGATTATCAAAGCAATTTCCTTGTGCAAGTGTTTCATGATAAAATTTCACAGGTGTGGTTGTTCTTCCATGCACCCAGACTTTTAACTAGTTAAACCAAAATTATTAGATTTGGTAAGGGTGGACAACCTAGGGTCCTCCAGATGTCACTGAACCAATAAGCACAAAACAACCCCTCTGCAGTGCCACAAATCCAACTCAATGGTGTAACGTTTGAAAATGTTGATCGCTTCTCCTGGCTGGACAGTTATCTTTCCACAAGGGGTGACATTGATGCCAAAATCCAGCATCGCCTGAACTCTGCAAGCATGGCTTTCTCCCAGTTGAAGTGCAGAGTGTTTGAGGACTGGGACATTTGCAGGGAAACCAAAATGCTTGTTTGCAAAGCTATTGTACTACCAACCTTACTGTACGCTTGTGAAACATGGACCACTTATAAGCACCATCTCCAACTCCTTGAAAGATTCCATCAACCGTGTCTCTGAAAAATGTTCCATATCACTTGGGAAGACAAGCGAACTCATGCCAGTGTACTGGAAGAAGCAAAGATCACCAGTGTCAAAGCAATGATTCTTCAACATCAATTTCGTTGGACTGGTCATGTAGTTCAGATGCCTGATTATCGTCTTCCAAAGCAACTACTCTATTCCGAACTTAAAAATGGAAAGCGTAATGCTGGTGGTCAACAAAAGAGGTTTAAAGACTCTCTCAAGGCAAATCTAAAAAAAAATGGAGTATAAACACTGACAACTGGGAAACACTGGCCTGCAAGTGCTCCAGTTGGAGAACAGCCTTTACTAAAGGTGTCATGGGCTTTGAAGACGCTCAAACTCAGGACAAAAGGGAAAAACGTGCTAACAGGAAGGCACGTTTGGCAAACCCTCACCATGATCAACTCCCACCTGGGAACCTAGGTTCCCACTGTGGAAGGACGTGTGGATCCAGAATTGGCCACCACAGTCACTTGTGGACTCACTGTTAAAACTGTGTTTATGGAAGACAATCTTAGTCGGCTACAAGTGATCACCAAAGATTAAGAATAAGACTGGACCAGAACTCCTATCATCCCTGGCCATTGGCCATGCAGGCTAGAGCTGATGGTATATGGAGTCCAACCACATCCAGAGGACCACAGGTTCTCCATCCCTTTTTAACCCCTGGTTTGGTTTCTGTTGCCTTTCAGTTCATTTCACTTTTAATTTGTATACTGCCTTGCTATATTACTATACACAAGGCAGTTTATCGGCTGAACAAACATCAAAACAGACAGCAAAGATCACACAAGTATTAACAAATCTGATCCAATACAAAAAAAAGTCACAATGACTTTTAAATAAGCAACTTATATCCAATAAAGCAATATTCAATAATCCATTGGAATATAATGGTAAACAGTAGAATTAAATATCAGCAAATAATAATGAAATGGTTTGCACTTATCAATTACAATAAATAATTAATAAACTAGAATCAATAAAAAATAGCGGTAAGTCACAATGCATGAAATACCGCAAAACATACAAAACCAGGCAGAAGGATCAAACTGAGAAACAAGGACACACAGCTTATTATTTTATTTTATTTTTAATATCCCTGAATTCCTATTATTTCTTCCCAGCTGTTTCTGCTGTTCTCAAAGTGCTGGTCTCGGGGAAAGTCCTAGGGCTGGAGGGTGGGGCAAAGCAGGTGGAAAAAGCCATTGCTTGATGAACAGCAGAGTCTCTCCCCCCCCCCCCCAGTTCTTCCTCTGGAGCAGCTCTCTTAGGAAGTCTCCTAGGGCTGGAAGGTAGGCCAAGATAGGTCGAAAAAGCCATTGCCTGATGGGCAGCAGAAAGCCTCTTATTCATCACTACATTTCCATGGCCCGAAGAGCTCAGCCTGCTGAATTTTTGTTTGCTGCCCTAGGAACCTCTTTCACTCATACCTTGGTAGAGTGCGAGACTCTTAATCTCAGGGTCGTGAGCAAAATACTCCTGCATCACAAGGAGTTGGTCTGGATTGCTCTTGTGGTTCCTTCCAACTCTACCATTCTATCATTCTATAACCAGCATGTGTTGGGTTGTACTTACGCTTACCTTCTTAAAATGTAACTCACTTGGTGAGCTTTTGTGTGCGTAAAAAGTGACTAACAAGTTTTTAAAATAATAATAATGCATATCTTTGCTCACATAGCTCAGGGCAGTCCAACCCAACTTTTTACTTGGAAAAAGGCCTCAAGACCTACGTACTGAGGAAGAAACCACATGGCTCACTCCTGCCTCAAGCTCATAAGGTAAATTTGCCGTTGTAAAACAATCCGTTAGTGAAATATCTTTGGCTTTCATTTGAAGACATTGATTTGATTAGCAACAGGGTGGAGGAGGAGAATGGCTCCTTCAGTTGACCGTAAGAACTAGGCTCGCAGGTATAAAAAGCAGAACTGCTACCGTCCAGAATTTGTGGATCTTGTGTTACATTTTCTGCTAGATTTGTGTCGAGGGTTTGTCAGTAGTTGGCGTTAACATTTGCTACTAGCAATGTGATGTGGTTGTGTTGTGGGATGGAGTTGGTGCAGTGTGTTATGACTTGGTGGTTGGGGGTTTCAGAGTTTTATAGACCCCCTCCTGTGACGAGGTGTATGTCTGACACCACATGCGTGTCCACCACATGCATGAACTCAGTGTGAAGCTCTGAGAGGGTTGGCATCTTTAGCATGGAGCTATTACATGCATCTGTTAAATAGAAAATGTGATACTGTGTATACCTTTAACCCTCATGCTCAGTAACGAACTTGTCACATCAGGAAGTAGGGCAAAAAATGGTTTATTGCGCAGAAATGAAAAGAGACAGAGCATATGGATGTTTTGCATATGTGAGCAGCAAACACTCATTAGACACGTACACACCTTCATTCTAAGGAATAAAGAGAGTCCCTAACTACCCCAAAAGCTTAAAAGAGTGAGTGCCACAGGCTCACATTAAAAAGAAAGGACTGTAAGAAAGGGAGGGGTGTACACCTGTTCTAGAAGCACACAGAACACAAAGTCAGGGAATTAAGCTTCTCCTTTAAAATCCTAGGTCCACAAGCCGACATCATCTTCTCACCTGTGCCTTTGGTTTTCTAGCAAAGGATAGGATTGATCCTTAAGGAATAAAAGAGGGGGGTCCTGTTTGAGCTGCGAGACAATGAACCATTCAAAATCTGGGGTTTGGGTATAGCCTGAATCTTACGAAACTTGGTAGAGAAAGGGGCTTCCTGAATGACTGAAGAATGAAACGCCCACATCCTCTGAACTGTTGTTTACTCCTGGGATAGCTTCGAAATAAGGAGGGCACAGCCTTAATTTTGAGACCACACATTTATCTATATATGTACCTTGAAAGAGATCCCATTGTCTCTGTAAAGTCTGGCTCCTGCTTACAGGAGGGTGGTGGCCAAATTTTGCTGAAACAAAGATTAGTATTTTGGTACTTCCTGCAGCTATTGGGGTCCAGATGGTAGATATTCATTCCAGGTCACATCTAAGATAGTAGCCTGTATGTTAGTCACATGCATATTTTATATTAAACTTGCGTCAGCTGAACTGATCCATAGAAATAAACCATGTGAAATGGCTAGATTAGCCTGCACTTGTATGCAACTCTTGAGCCACAGAGAGGAAGGGTGTTATTCTGGTTAGTGTGTTTGGTTTTTATTGGCTGTTACATGTGTGAGACTGATGTAAAGCTGTGAAATCAAAAAAGAAATAAAACCCTGGTAAGGTTGCATATTTGGTGTGAGTGGCTAATGAAAGTGATAAATTGCAAGAACTGTTGTATGGGTGGAATGTCTATGTGGGCTTGTTTAACAAATGATACGGTTCTTCGTTTTAGACTTTTGTATTGGCGTGGTTATTCTTATGTGTATGGATATTGTCCTGTGTCGTACATCTGTGCATGTGGACTTTTCTTCTTCTAAAGTTATCGAGATTGTGTTTGCTGTATACTTACGTATTTGGATTTTTTTTAAAAAAAAGTAAATTGCTTCAATATTGTTAATAGGTGTTCTATAAATTACTTAAATGGATAATCAGATAGCACTTACCCAAATGTATGCAAGTGCTAACGATTGTGATTCATTTCTAATGGTTTCATTGCACCTTTAGGGATTTGTGAATGCTGGATAATAGGCTGGAGTATTTGAAGTAAGCTCCACTGAGCTCAGCTGAACTTGCACTCAGGAAATTTGGTAAAGGGTTGTAACCTTAAAATTGCAGTCTTATTCATGCTTGCTCCATTGAACTTAGCTGGGCTTAGCGTTGAATAAACTTCTATGGGATTGTGCTGTAAATCTTGCTGGAACGCATAAGAATTGCCCAATTCTTAAGTTCTACTGATCTGAATAGGGCAAGCGTGTCCGTTTCTGTGGATCACAGCTTTTGTCACTTAAGCTCCTATCGCTCACATTATTGTATATCCTACCATAATCCTGTTCAGGTCGACAGAGAATATCAGGTTCAGAAAGCCTTGTTTGCCGTTGGATTCCCAGTTCCTGAGCCTCTCTTATACTGTAGCGATGCTTCTGTGATTGGAACGGAGTTTTATGTGATGCAACATGTACAGGTTGGTGCTTTGATTGCAACAGCATTTACTGCACAGTTTTCCTGCTCCATGGGCAAATTTAGCCCAGAATGCTTAAAAACATAAGAATGTCCCCACTGAACCAGATCAAAGGCCTATGAAGTCTAACATCTTGTTCTTACAGTGACGAAGTGAAATATACTCAGAGTCGCTAAGTGATTTCATGCTCTTTATTCAGCTCATAGTGGTGAGGAGGAATGAATGAATGTCCCCTCAAAGTATCTGCTTTATATACATTATTTACACAACGGGCTGCACATGATTGGCTAATTCCGGAATTCTACTGTAAGCCAATCAGGTTGTGGATTCACTTCTATCTGGAGCATGATTGGGTGGTTCCTGCCAACCAATCATACTGCTGCATTGTTCTAGGACCAATCAGACTGCTGGATTCTGAATCCTATTGTTCTAGGACCAATCAGACTGCTGCCTTTTGGATCCTATTGTTCTAGGACCAATCAGACTGCTGCAGTTTGGATCCTATTCAACTCAGTACATAACACCAAGATTATTATTATTATTATTACCCATTCTTCCCTTGGTTGGTGGAGGGTGCATTTTGTGGTTCACCTCAGGTGCCAAAATGTCTTGGGCCGGCCCTGCCTGGGACTCCCCATCTGGATCAGGACCCTAGAGTATGGGAAGAGGGGACTCTAAGCCTTTGCCCCTTACTGCAGTTCTGATTTAGATCAGCTCTACGATGCTTGCAATATGCATTGCAAAAATCTTTCTTTTAAAATGGATGGGCTCTATTCCTCCTCTCTTCAATGCATATTTTGTTTGTGGGGGGGTGGGGTGGCAGTGAGGACCACAGCCAGGAGCAAAAGATTAAAGTCACACACACAGCAGCCCCTTCCAGTTTGTGGAAATAAATTCTGCATTCAAGCACAGAACTATGAAGTTATGATCACGTGTTGTTTTCCCCTAAGTATGTTACTAATTCGATCTCTTCAGTTTATCTTCGTTGCTCAACTAAGGCGAAGCAGCATATCTGTGTGTCAGTGCTTCTGAAAACCAGTAAAACAAAGTCATCACTGACTTTGTAATTGATTCTGGGCCTATATATTAGGCTCCATTTGCACTATACATTTAAAACGGTATCGTACCATACCGTAATGGGAACAGTAATAATAATAATAATAATAATTAATAATAATAATAATAATAATAATAATAATAATAATAATTTATTTATTTATTTATACCCCACCCATCTGGCTGGGCTTCCCCAGGCACTCTGGGCGGCTTCCAACAAAATATTAAAATACAGTAATGCATCAAACATTAAAAGCTTCCCTAAACAAACTGTAGCTTGCTAAGGGTTCTGTGAGACCCCTCTTCCCCAAATTTCCCTGGGAAGAGTAATTTGCTGTTAACCCAACGGTAAGAATTGCAACTTTGCAGGGGGCAGGGAGGGATACAGGTCTCCTGATAACACCCAGTACCCTGAACAAACTATGGTTCCCAGGGGGCAGCCACGACTATTTAAAGTGGCATGATACTGCTTTAAATGCACAGTGCAGATGGTCTGGTGCATCTTGTGTTTTAAAGCTGTAATCTTCCCTGTTTGCTTCTCACCCACCTTATATTTGGCTCCTGGTGTCTTTAGGGTCGCATCTTCCGAAACACTGCATTACCTGACATAAGTCCAGTGGAAAGATCTGCTCTATACATAGCTGTAATAGAAACTCTGGCCAAACTACACTCATTCAATGTGAATTCACTGGGACTCCAAGGCTATGGAAAAGGACCAGGTTACTGTAAGAGGCAGGTAAATGATCTACAAAACCTTTCCAATGTTTCAGCCTCATCGTATGACTTTCTTCACCAGTAATGTTCTCTTTGCCATTTACAGAGTGACTGACTTCCCTCCACACACACGTATTTATTTTATTTTATTTTATTTTTTGGTGTCAGACAAGGGATACATATTTCAACTCTTAAACAAGGAAGTTAGCTTTCTGCAAGTCTTGGGCGATATTTAAGTGGCTGGTGCCAGCAACTAATGGAGCACATTTACAGAAGCAGCAGCAGCAATGGCCAGAGATCAATGGTCATTTCCAGTTTGATTTAACTGCAGCTGCTGATCAAGCAAATAGGTTTTCTGCAGGTCTCTTACACTTGCAGTTCTGCTTTACCCAACAGTGTTCACTTTGCCCTTTCTGTGCTCCTCCTCCTCCTCTTACTTCACTGCTGATGTTCCCATTATCAGTTTTCCACAACAGATCACACCACACCTTTACAACACCTGTGCTTCTGACTCTCACTAAAAAAAATACATTTGAATTGTGCTACTCGTCTGCTGTGTGAGGAAGTGTTCCCTTTTGAAAGAAGGAAATAAGGCTATTAATTTTATGGATTAGGATAGTGGTTCCCAAACTCCCCCCCCCCCCACGGAGCACTTGAAAATCGCTGAGCATCTTAGCTGACCACGTTGCAGCAATTGTAATTCACTCTGCTTGATGCTGCATGATTTTTAAAGGTTTTTTGGTTTTGTTTTTTTGCTTCATTGGTTTCTTATAAATTGCATTTTATCCTATAACAAATACAATAAAATACAATACGGGAAATGAAAGAAGCAATAAAAATTCACTAAAAATTGATTATGATGGATGTGCCCTCTTTCGTCTTCAATCACAAGTCCATAGACATACTGCGGACTTCCTGAATGAAGTCCATGAACCGCATTTTGGGAACTCCTAGACTAGGATCCAAAAAATGGTGCAACCATGGCAATCTGCTTTTGAAAGCAATATTGTGATACAATACTAAAAAAGAAATGGAGAAGTCCGCTAGCACAAACCTTTTGTCTGAGCTTAAGCAATTTATTTTTTGATCACAACCATAACATTTTGCCTTCAGTTGGGCCTCAGTCTAACATATATTTTGCCCCATCCCTTACTGATTTTGTTTTCAGGTATCAACTTGGAGAAGACAGTATCAAGCAGCTGCTCATGCAAACATCCCAGCTATGGATGAATTGGCTGAATGGTTAACCAGCAACCTGCCTCCTGGCGATACTGAAGAAAAGTTGGTCCATGGAGATTTTCGATTAGACAACATCATATTTCATCCAACAGAGGTATTGTGCATACGGCTTCAGTTAGGCTTGCAGCATTTCCAGTACTATGTGCATAGAGCCCTGACATAAAAGTTGTCCCTCTTATTTCTGTGTGCTTCATAAAATATTGCATTTTCTGCCTCTGGGGAAGATGTCCAAATACCTTTGTGTGTCATCAGAAACAAGACATGGATGACATTGCTCTATTGGTTAGGTGCAATTTGTTTAAATTTGTCACCAGTGGCCACTCTGAAAAGGGATTGGAATAAATGAAAGAAAGATAAGGCTATGGAATGCTTTGCAAATGATACAAGAATAAAGGAGTCTGTTAGAAGGGACATTTCCACCCAAAGATTGGATGGTGCTGATCGTGACTTGTGCAATTGGTTTCCAATTCTGTAAGAGTATGTCTGCATAATCCTTTTTGTCGTGCCTCAAATTTATTTATTCCATAGGTTTGAGTCAATTTGGTGCCAGTACCCTCATGGATCACTCCTTCACCATATTACATAAAAAAGGGACTTGAAGAATAACCCCTCCCCATATAAACTGTCCCAGACTCTGTGTTCATAATCTGAGGCCCTTATTTGTGTGCCTTCTGCATGCGAGGTCTGAAGGGCCTTCTCTGTAGTGGCTCCCAGTTTGTGGAATGCTCTCCCCAGGGAAGTTTGCCTAGAGCCTAAAATATATATAATGAAAATGTACCTCTTCAACTAGGCCTTTGGCTGATTAATATTCTACAGCCTTTTAAATGTGTCTGAGGGAAGAAGGGGTATTATTTGGCTGTTTTGCTTTACTGATTTACTTGTTTTTATCGTGACAAGTAGACAATTATGAGAAAGGACATTGATAACAATGTTCCTCGCTGAAGGAGGCCTCTTACTGCTCCATTAGGTATACAAATGTATTTAGAATTAGAAAGGAACACTGAATTATATTTTATATTCCTAATAGAATAATAGACTTCAGAGACGTACATAGGGATGTTGTAATACTGAACGGAGCCAGCAGTCATAGGAATCAACCGCCGTGCCTGAGAAGCTTTCCTGACTTCTTCTGAATGACATGTTGTTCCAGAATGTCAGGGGAAAGGACAGTGTGAAATAATATGCTTCAGAATGAGGGGAGAAATTAAAAATCTGGGCAGTTGAGCTGTAAACTCTAGGCATATCCTCCTCATGGTTTGAACCGAGCTGAGAAAACCAGTTGGGCATTAACCCTGTAATTAAATTCACATAGTTACATAACAACCCTGTGGGAGGGATCATTCTAAAAAGAGCCCTCTAAAACTCCCCTCCAGCATCTCTGTGCCACCTCTTTTGTGAGTGAAAGTTGAGCCCTTTTTGCGCAAGCAACAAATGACGCAACACTTTTAGAATAAAGTCCAAATCTCCGCTTCGGTTTCATGACCATAACGACAGCCAGTTTAGGCTTTGCTCTGCAATCGTCCCCTTCAGTGCAAATTCTTTCCACAAAATACTAGTCCAGTAAAGTAGCAGTATGTTATACAGGGCACTGAAACAAAGGTGGTGGGTTTTTTTTTTTTGCAATTCTTGCTTGTTTCAGTGGACTTGGCCCTTGCCTAGTAGGCTGTGCCTCTAGTTCGGAGAGGTTTTCCTCAACCTTCCATTGCAACACAGTAATATCCTTATGGAATGTGATGCAACAACAACAATAATTATTTATTATTTATACCCCGCCCATCTGGCTGGGTTTTTCCAGCCACTCTGGGCGGCTTCCAACAGAATATTAAAATACAGTAGTCTATTAAACATTAAAAGCTTCCCTAAACAGGGCTGCCTTTAGATGTCTTCTAAAAGCCTGGTAGGTGTTTTTCTCTTTGACATCTGGTGGGAGGGCGTTCCACAGGGCGGGTGCCACTACCGAGAAGGCCCTCTGCCTGGTTCCCTGGCTTCTTGCAGCGAGGGAACCGCCAAAAGGCCCTCGGTGCCAGACCTCAGTGTCTGGGCAGAATGATGGAGGTGGAGACGCTCCTTCAGGTATACTGAGCCGAGGCCATTTTGGGCTTTAAAGGTCAGCACCAACACTTTGAATTGTGCTCGGATACGTACAGGGAGCCAATGTAGGACTTTCAAGACCGGTGTTATGTGGTCTCGGTGGCCGCTCCCAGTTACCAATCTAGCTGCCGCATTCTGGATTACGGTAGTTGTAGTTTCCAGGTCACCTTCAAAGGTAGCCCCACATAGAGTGCATTGCAGTAGTCCATTCCAAAGCAATTATTGGACACATGTGGGTGGCGGCTTGATACAATGCCAGAAAATATTGGGTGCAATCAGAATGAGCCCTGTGCTTGCATGCTTTGTGATTCTCTCCCCCCCCCATCACTTCCAATTTAGTGGCAAACCCTCATTTGCTTTTGCCTTGATACTGGGCAAACAGTGGTATATGCAAACTGCAGTTTACAGGCAAACCAAGATTGCAAACCACAGTTTTAACTGCATAATAATTGCATGGTTTTGCCATTTTCTAAATCTCTTAACATCGAGACAAATATTGGGGTGGCTCCCGGCATCATGGAATCATAGTGAGAGACCCATAGAACCAGTCATTATTATTTTTTAAGTGACTCTTTAGAGCTGGTAACACCGAGGTTGAGGGTTCTATCCTCCTAAATTGCAGGGGTTGGATTAGATGATCTTCAGGGTCCCTTCCAACTCTGCAATTCTATGATTCTTTAAAAAAAAAAGACAAGGAGGGTCACAAAAAACCTTCTTGGGGGCAGGATGCAGCCCATGGAACATGGTTAGTTGCTCTTGTTTTACATGATAGATATAAATTCTTGTATGTAAATTCTGCATCAATATTTTAGAGTGGCTGCTGATGTAATAAAAACAAGCTTCTCAGAAGTTGAATGAATGGAAGCAGGGCACTGAAGATGGACTGGTGTTAATGGTCCCTTTATACTCACCTGTGCTCACTTCATTGAGGTTATTCCTCCAGTCCTAGAACAGTCTCTCTGGGATCTCATGCTTATTTCAAGACCAGGGAGAGCCGCATAAGTCCAGCAAATATGTTCGTTGGATTACTGCAACTCGAGGAAGAAAATGTTTGTGTCTAGAGCCTTGTGTGTACGCTGGAGTCAGTGGTTGGGGACTGCTGGCCTAATCCAGCCCTTGCAGAACTGGTGCCCTCCAGATGTTGGTGGACTACAAATCCCATCAGCCCCAGCCAGCTTTGCTGCAATCCAACAACACCTGGAGGGCACCAGGTTGATGAATGTTGATCTAAACCTTTTCACCATTGCCACTGGTTTCCCCCCTTGTATTCCTCTCTTTCCAGGCCTGTGTTGTGGCAGTGCTGGACTGGGAACTTTCAACTATAGGGCATCCTCTGGCAGACTTCGCTTACACTGCTTCTCTCTGGTTTTGGCCCAGATCCTCCAAACATTTGCAAATGGCGAATTTCCAGTATATAAACAATATTGCGGGTATGCACTCATCTTTCTTTATATGTTCTGTGCCTATGTATTGGGGGGTCACCAACCTTTGGGGACCAGTGAGCTGAATGAAGGTCCTCGCTAGAGCGATGAGAGCCACTGGCTACAAATTTTAGGGTTCCTTTATTATATCATTTCCTTCATGGAGAAGAGAAATGGCTTTGGGATGAGGAATTATTATACAGTCATACCTTGGGATTGACCAAACTGCGGAAGGCACTGGAAGACAGAAGTACCTGGCGTGCTCTGGTCCATGGGGTCACAAAGAGTCAGACACGACTAAACGACTAAACAACAACACCACCTTGGGATGAATACGCTTCAGGTTAAGCATTTTTGGGTTGCACTCTGCGGCGACCCGGAAGTAACGGAATGCGTTACTTCCGGTTTTCGCCGCATGCGCAGACGCTCAAAATGATGTCACACGCATGCGCGGAAGCGGTGAAACGCGACCCGCGCATGCGCATACGTGCAGTCGTGACTTACATTCGCTTCAGGATGCGAACGGGGCTCCGGAACGGATCCCGTTCGCATCCAGAGGTACCACTGTAGTAGATATTGTCTTTCCACTGGAGTTCCTGCCCATTTCCATCTTGCAAATTAAGGGTTTGAAAGACTACCATCCTAGTGCAGTGAAACTGAGCTGGTTATCTTTTGTCTGCTCCCTGCCTTCAAATTATCTCCTAACATCATCTTGATGGTCTCCATTCAGGGGGTGGATAGATTGTACTTGGCAACTAAATTCGTGTGTGCTGATTTTTATGCAAGGAAATTTATGTGAGAAACTCAAGGTATGCCTGAATACCTTTCAGGAGCCGAGGCTGGGATCGGACTGGTACCAGGGACACAAAAATTCATGATGGGGTACCTCTTGTCATATTAGGTTACACCACTTACCTTGCATATGCCACGATCTAGTAATAAACCACAGAATAAGTTCATATGGACACACACTCCTTTTCACAACCAGACTTTTTTTGTATTAGAAACTCAATAGGGTAAAGGAAGTTTCTGCTGCCAGCTCCACGTGACTGGCAGGCAACAACACGCAGCCTGAGCAAGTGGGATTATCTCCATTGCTCCTCTCTCTTTTCCCCACCCACCACCCCCACCAAAGTTTTTTTTAAAGAAAGGTTTATCTGTGGGGCAAAGGAATTACTAACTGCCAGCTCCATGTGACTGGTAGGCAACAACAGCTCAGTGTATGCCTATGAGATGTGGGAGCATTCTCACATAAGCACTGCATTGGATACAACCTGTTACGTTATCTCAGTTGGTACAGCATGAGACTCTTAATCTCGGTTGTGGGTTTGAGCCCCATGTTAGGCAGAAGATTCTTGCTTTGCAGGGGCTTGGTCTAGATCAGTGTTTCCCAACCTTGTGCCTCCAGCTGTTTTTGGACTACAATTCCCATCATCCCTTGCCACTGGTCTTGCTAGTCAGGGATGATGGGAGTTGTAGTTCAAAAACAGCTGGAGGCACAAGGTTGGGAAACACTGGTCTAGATGACCCTTGTCGTTCCTTCCAGCTCTATCTCTCTATGGTTCTATGATCTGGTGGCTATATTGCTGCATGAGAAAATAGATGCAGTACAGTGGTACCTCGGGATGCGAACGGGATCCGTTCCGGAGCCCCGTTCGCATCCAGAAGCAAACGTAACTAGCAATGGCACGTCTGCGCATGTGCGCATCGCTTTTCACCGCTTCTGCGCATGCACATGACATCATTTTTAGCGTCTGCGCATGCGCGAGCGACGAAACCGCAATAATGCAGGTAACGCGCTCTGTTACTTCCGGGTTGCCGTGGAGCACAACTCAAATACGCTCAACATGAAGCATATTCAACCTGAGGTATGACTGTACTAGTACAGTGGACGCCCAGGTTGCGAACATGATCCGTGCGGGAAGCACGTTCGCAACCCGCAGCGCTTGCAACCAGCAGCGCCGTGTCTGTGCACATGCGGGTCGCGATTCGATGCTTCTGCGCATGCGCAAAGCGCGATTTAGCGCTTCTGTGCATGCGCCAAAACCTGGAAGTAACTCGTTCTGGTACTTCCAGATTCGGCGCAGTGCACAACCCGAAATTGCGCAACCCCAAGTGTCTGTAACCCAAGGTATGACTGTATATCTATTTATACCCCTGTTGCATACAATTAAGACAACAACAACCGTGTGTAACTGGCACACCAAGCCAAGTTTTCACATTATTCCATATCAATTTCCTAGGAATTCCTTCGGCTGAAGAAGTGATCGCGACGTACTGTCGCTGCAGAGGTATCAGCCCTGCTGTGCCCAACCTGAATTTCTTCCTTGCACTCTCGTATTTTAAAGTGGCTTCAATAATGCAGGTAATAGTTGTGGCTGTAAATATATCTTACCCGTTTTAAACATATTTTAAGTTTCAGGGAGAAATACTGCAAGCCATACTCCTACATAATATTAGTGAAGTTTTTTGAAGTTCAACAAGAAACTGAGCGTTACTTTGATGTGCATATTTCCTAGATATGTCTCAGGCATGTGTCAATCACGCCATTCAAATGCCCCTTAACATTCACATGAACACAAAACTTAATAACTGGGTGGCGGTGGGGAACCAGTCCTCTTTTTGGCTCACCTTAAACACTGGCAGATCCAGCTGTGAGATTTTGCAGGGCTAGTTGAGATTATTACTACTACCACACTTCATATTTAGTTTTCCGCAGCCTACAGGAGCTGGATTTTAGCCGCCCTGCAGTGGGTTTGTGTCAGTGTCCTCAACACCCCAACTTTTTAAAAAAATAAACAGCTCTGGAACATCAACAACATTGTCTTACACTGAACGTAACAAGAGAGAGAGAGACCTTGCAGTTCTTTTGTAATTCAAGAAAACCTTCAATAAAAATTATTTCAAAATAAAATAACAAAGGTCATTATATATTACTTTAGCTAGTAACAAACAACAGCTCTCCAAATTTTATATTTTATCAGTTGTTTCAGAGGCAGAATTGTTTGGCTGTTCAGTACTAAGTGTTGTGCCATTTCACAATTTCTACATGACATATTGTTTTAGCAAGTGGGTTCTTGAATGAAATAAAAAGCCAAATCACACACACTTTTGTTTATATGTTCCTTAGGGCATCTACGCCAGATACCTTCAGGGAAATTCCGTTGCAGAAAACAGCCACAAGTTTGGCAGTATGGTGAAACCTTTGGCAGAAACTGGATTACTGGTATCAAAAAAGTAAGAATGGTTTATGCAGAATATATTTTTTAAAAATGGCAACGAGTTCACTCCAAAGCAGTTGAAGTTGTAGTGCGGGGTATTGCATGAGGAGTCAGGGAGATGAATTTGTTTCTGCTTTAAGGCTATGTAGCTGAAGAAAAATGCCATTACTGTCCCATCTGGGTTTTTCTTCTAGAACATCTTTTGCCACTGAGAGTCAGCCCTGTAGCACAGGAGAATTATTCCACCAGTCTAAAGAGGGCAAAGAAGCGCTTGAAACGGTGAAGGATTTCATGAAGAAATATGTTTTTCCAGCTGAAATGGTGAGACATATGATGTAGCATATACAGAACACTGGTACTAATCAGGCACAGATTGAGAGCCTAATCATTGATTAGGAACAGAAATGTGGCTGAATTTTGCCCTGGTTTATTAAGATTTCTCTAGTATATGATTCAACAGTACAGTGGTACCTCGGGTTAAGTACTTAATTCGTTCCGGAGGTCCGTACTTAACCTGAAACTGTTCTTAACCTGAAGCACCACTTTAGCTAATGGGGCCTTCCGCTGCTGCTGCCGATTTCTGTTCTCATCCTGAAGCAAAGTTCTTAACCCGAGGTAATATTTCTGGGTTAGCAGAGTCTGTAACCTGAAGAGTATGTAACCCGAGGTACCACTGTACTGATTTGTGGTTGTCAAAGTAAGACACAGATATAGTTATTTAGCAGTTATCTAGCAGAGATGGGTAATCTGCTGCTCTCCATCCGTCGTTAGACTTCAGCTTCCATCAAACAACATGGCTATGAGCAGAGATGATGAGAGTTCAAGTCCAGTACAGCTTTGGCCTCCCTGCTATCAGGTCGAGTTCCTCCCTCAGTGCCAGAAGGCAGAGGTGATCCCATTGCGAAGGTTATTAGGACTCCTGTATCATTCATAGTTTTTGTTATGTACTGAAGTTCTCACCCTGGGCCAGCAGGGGGCTACTGTAGATAGTTCAGGTCCGCATATGCAAATAAGGGATCGAAAGTGACGTTCAGTGATTGGATAGTTACAGAAAGTTGTTACAGTTACATTGTACTAGAGCTCTATATAAGCAGGCTGGCTGAACCCTTCAGTCCTGTTCTGTTCTGGCCTGTGAATAAACAAGAGCTGTTTGAAGAATCGCTGTGTCGTCTGATATGTTCACCCACAACTTAACAGTTTTACACAGAGGCATAGGTGCCAGATCCTGGGGGCAGAGGCACTTTCACACACCCCAAATGTTTTTTTATTAGTGGGTGGGCCCCATCAATTTTCAGAGGGCATTTGACTCTGCCCCGTGGTACATCACAATGCCATGCTCGTGACATTGGGATGTTGTGCGACATCGGGTGTGCATGATGTCAAGACGAAACATCAGGCCTCCTCAATCACCTTGAGAAGTTGGTGCCTCTACAGAGAGGGGATTTTAGCTGGTGCAACTTTTTTCATCTCTGGCCGCCAGGACCAGCTGTAAGCCTGAGTTGCCTCATAACAAAATGTGGCCTGGTAACTCACCTCCTGGGTTGGTGTCCTCACCCCAGGGGCATGCAGTAGCAGCAGCAGCATCTGTTTTCTAAATCGGGCAGCTGGGAAATGCCTGCCATTTTAAGCCCACCCCAAACAAAACATTGACCCGTGGCATTGTGGGAAATTTTAATGGTGGATAGCGTTCAGACCCAGCCATCTAGTGCAGGGGCCCCAGGACAGAAAATAGTAGTGGGCCTTTCTAAGGTCCAATGGTACAGTTAGGTAAATTACACTCTAGACATATAGTGGTACCTCAGGTTAAGTACTTAATTCATTCCGGAGGTCCATTCTTAACCTGAAACTGTTCTTTACCTGAAGCACCATTTTAGCTAATGGGGCCTCTTGCTGCTGCCGCACCGCCGGAGCACGATTTCTGTTCTCATCCTGAAGCAAAGTTCTTAACCTGAAGCACTATTTCTGGGTTAGCAGAGTCTGTAACCTGAAGTGTATGTAACCTGAAGCGTATGTAACCTGAGGTATCACTGTAATGGCTTCACAGGAGTCCTTTTATTTTACAGTGGTACCTCGGGTTACATACACTTCAGGTTACAGACTCCGCTAACCCAGAAATAGTGCTTCAGGTTAAGAACTTTGCTTCAGGATGAGAATGGAAATTGTGCGCCGGCAGCACAGCAGCAGCGGGAGGCCCCATTAGCGAAAGCGCGCCTCAGGTTAAGAACAGTTTCGGGTTAAGAACGGACCTCCAGAATGAATTAAGTTCGTAACCCGAGGTACCACTGTATTATTTTATTATTTATATAACACCCATCTGACTGGGCTGTCCCAGCCACTCTGGTTGGCTCACAACAAAATATTAAAAGCACAATAAAACGTCAAACATTTAAAAATTCCCCGTGTGTACTGGGCTGCCTTCAGATGTTTTCTGAAAGTCATATAGTCATTTAGATGTGTGAGGGAAATATTGCTTCGCTATTAATCCAGTCTATTGGACTTCAGGTGCTCACATTCACATTCCAATTACTCACAAACCATATGAAAAGCAGAGTAAGAAGCAATCTAGTGAAATGTACTGACGGGGGGAAATGCACTGATGTGGCTTTATTGGCTGTTATGTGTTCTCTATTGATGTATTTTATTTTCCTAGGAAATGGTGGAGTATTACGCCAGAAATAAAAATTCGCCAGACGTATGGAAAAAGCCTCCCGTGATTGAGAGACTGAAGGTGCTTGCGTTTTTTCACTTCTGTGGTGTTAATAATGGAAGGAATTACCTGATACAGTCCGGTAGCTGTGCAAATGTCACTTGAAGAATAGCTTATCTGATGTTTGGGGATCTTATTCCAATTAAAATGGCAGGTAAAGTTTTGAAGAGAAAGGGTAGTTTATCACCCTGATCCACATGCCTGATAAAACGGCGACGCTTTTGCTTTAAAGCACTTTAGGTCAATTGATTTCAACTGCAGGCAAGCCTAGGCCAAATTTCTTCTGCAGTTTCACAGGCTTACACTCTGGGCCGTTAATCATAGATGTTTTGCTGAATAACACTGTGGAAAGACAGAAATCTCTGCAATGTGTAGTTTTTAGTCTTCTGTTTCTATAACCAAGGAGGAAAAAATAATAATTTCACACTTTAAGAACTGGTGTGTATATGAGACAGAGAGAGAGAAGAAGGAAGGAAAGAAGGAAAGAGAAAGAGAGAGAGAGAGACAGACAGACAGACAGACAGACAGAATAAGTGAAGCTGTTTATGGCATTGCCAGAACCAAGAATTTGGCTTGGTGTTTTCTGAGTGCTGTGATTTCAATCAGATTGGCATTTATTTTATTGGGATTATATTAAAATACGTATATTTCCCCAAATGCTGTAAGCACCCCGGCTCTTAAATTATTTATTTTATTATATTTAAGTATTATATATCTCCCTTCTAGCTAAAATATTAGAATGGTTGTTCAGTGCCACCATGACTTGGCTTGATCCCTCTTCCTTCTGTCATCAGGAAAGGGCCAAGGCAGAGGGTCTCTGGAACCTTTTCCTGCCAGGGGTTAGTGGTCTTGGCCAGCTGGACTATGCCTTAATCGCAGAAGAGACTGGGAAGTGCTTCTTCGCGCCCAACGTGTTCAACTGCCATGCCCCAGGTCAGTGAATTGTTATGACACTCATACCAGGGATCGTAGAATCACAGAACTGTAGAGTTGGAAGGGACCTCAAGTGTTATCTAGTCCAGCCCGCTGCAATGCCCAATTTGGGATTCGAACCCATTACCCTGAGATTAAGAGTCTCATGCTCTAACCAACTGGGCTAACCTAGTACCTGATGGGGAACCTTTCTCAGCTCAAGTGCCATGCTTTCTCTTCAGGGACTGCATGCCAGAGACAAATGTGCATTAGACCTTTGACTGGTTCCTACAGATACCATTTGCACACCCCTCTTCATCCTACATGGGACGAGGGTGGCACTGTGGGTTAAACCACTGAGCCTAGGGCTTGCTGATCAGAAGGTCAGCAGTTCGAATCCCCGTGACAGGGAGAGCTCCCGTTGCTTGGTCCCTGCTCCTGCCCACCTAGCAGTTCGAAAGCACGTCAAAGTGCAAGGAGATAAATAGGTACCGCTCCAGCAGGAAGGTAAACGGCGTTTCCGTGGGCTGCTCTGGTTCGCCAGAAGCGGCTTAGTCATGCTGGCCACATGACCCTGAAGCTGTATGCTGGCTCCCTCGGCCAATAAAGCAAGATGTGCGCCGCAACCCAGAGTCGGTCACGATTGGACCTAATGGTCAGGGGTCCCTTTACCTTTACCTTTACCTTCATCCGACACCTAGGAAGGTAGAAGCATTTTCAGAGTTGAAGGGCACATTCCAGCCAGGCAAAAACCACTCAAGGAGGGTGCAAAGCAGGGCTGGTGACAGACGTGAGCTTGGGAGTTGTCCTCAGGGCTGGATAATGAGTCCTGAGGTGTTGCATATGGTTCCTGGGCCTGAGGTTTCCCATCTTGCCTCTATGCAGTGATCACTGTGTGTCTGATGGAGCGGAAACCGCAACAGCGTCTTTTCTGTTTGTCTCCCCCCAGACACAGGAAACATGGAGGTCCTGCACATGTATGGGACCCAGGAACAAAAGAAACAGTGGCTGGAGCCTCTCCTAGAAGGGAAAATAAGTTCTTGCTTCTGCATGACAGGTAATAGTTTCTTCTTTTCCTCTTAAAACTAAGAATTGTGATACGGTGCTACAAAAATCCTCCAATAGGGCCTGCATGGTGACTTCTTACATTTGTATTACATACAGAGAAATATAATGGTTTTAGTATTGATAGTCCGCAACAGTTCCTCTGTAGTATTTTTCCAGGAATATCTTTTCTTTATCATTTATATCTGCTCCAATTATTATTTTTTGTATGTTTGTCTTATTTTTATACTGTTTTTTAAAATAATTTGAGATGTATATATGTTTTGTTATATAAGTGTGAAATTCAATAACCTGTAAGACACATTGCAATAATAAAACAAATAGAGCTTGAACCAGATTTAAAATATTCCCTGTCCTTCTCATCACCATCTTTCTACATCACATAGAATTGCATGTTGATAAGAATTCTCAACTAATAAATATACGTCTACATATATATTTGAGCTCTTTGACATTCTCCTTAGATTAACTTAGAAACAATCTAAGACAATGGTGGCAAACCTATGGCACCTGTGCCAGAGTGGGCACTCAGAGCCCTCTCTGTGGGCATGTGTGCCATCGGTTCATCTGCACCATTGCTGGGGGTTGGCAAAGTGGGCAGCTGCCCCCCCGACCACTGTGGGCAGGAAAATCTCACTAGAGTTCCCCGGCCCCCCATGCCACTGCGAGCCAGAAACGGGTTATGTTTTGCTTGTGCGAGCCAGAGATTGTCTGCGGCGATTGGGTGGGAGATTATTGCCTCTTGTCAATTGGCTTCCTCTGTATTAGTTTGGTGGCTGCCTCCCTCGAAAAAGCTCAGCAAACCTGGACATTTCCCCCAATGAAAGCTCAACAACAGTGTGCAACCCCCCCGCAAAGAAGTTCAAGAACTCAGGGCACTTTGTGTTGGCACTTTGCGAGAAATAAGTGGGTTTTGGGTTGCAGTTTGGGCACTCGGTCTCTAAAAGGTTTGCCACGGCTGATCTAAGATCTTCAGCAAAATCAATAGTAAGGCCACTTTCCAAACCAATCAAGAGGGACCAGGAAAAATGCCAACCTGTCTGTGTGGTCCCCAGAAGTGCTTTAAAACAACTAGGGGAACATTAAAGGTAAAGGGACCCCTGACCATTAGGTCCAGTCGTGACCGACTCTGGGGTTGTGGCGCTCATCTCGCTTTATTGGCCGAGGGAGCTGGCATACAGCTTCCGGGTCATGTGGCCAGCATGATTAAGCCGCTTCTGGCGAACCAGAGCAGAGCACGGAAACGCCATTTACCTTCCCCCTGGAGCAGTACCTATTTATCTACTTGCACTTTGACGTGCTTTCGAACTGCTAGGTTAGCAGGAGCAGGGACCGAGCAACGGGAGCTCACCCTGTTGCTGGGATTCGAACCGCCAACCTTCTGATCAGCAAGTCCTAGGCTTTCTGGTTTAATCCACAGTGCCACCCGTGTCCCATAGGGGAACATTAAGCAACATAATAAAAAGGTAAAGGGACCCCTGACAATTAAGTCCAGTCACGAATGACTCTGGGGTTGCGGTGCTCATCTTGCTTTACAGGCCGAGGGAGCCGGCGTTTGTCCGCTTCTGCAGACAGTTTTTTCTGGGTCATGTGGCCAGCATGATTAAGCTGCTTTGGGCAGAACCAGAGCAGCACACGGAAATGCTGTTTACCTTCCCACCGGAGCAACATAATAAAACCACATAAATGGTCACATCATCTGCTGAGGGTGGTGGGGACAGACGCACTGCCTTTTCTCCTTGCGGACCACTGATGCTGCTTCTATCACCTCTGCTTGGTGATAAAATGGACTAAGTTAAATTCTGTTTTCAATTACTCCAGCTGCAGTAAGCCATGATTGGTATTTTGTTTGAACAGAACCTGGCGTCGCTTCGAGTGATGCCACCAATATGGAATGCAGCCTCGAGAGAGATGGAGACAGCTACGTGATCAACGGCCAAAAGTGGTGGAGCAGCGGTGAGTAAAACAAAGTTTTCCTGGAATGTTGAGGTCAATTCTATCTCAGAATTCTGTCCTCCCTCCCATGTTTCTGTATTGGCTGCATGAGGACTAAGAAAGATGACTTTTATTTTTTTCCTAGCGTCATGCTTGAACAGGCCTTTGCATTTGCATGCTAGATATTCCATTATATTTTATCTAGGGATTAAGTCACATGGGACTCCAGCATTAAGGTTTGCTCCTGCACATAGGTGAACTGAATCCTAGGGCCTTCTCAAACTGAGTGTTCTATAAATAGTGGAGAATACACATTAATCCTGCTGAGTCTCTACCCTGTGCTGCATACATGTAAACCAGTGTTTCCCAAACTTGGGCCTCAAACTGGTTTTGGACTACAATTCCTATCATCCCTGATCACTCGTCCTGCTAACTAGGGATGATGGGAGTTGTAGTCCAACAACACCTGAAGTCTGGGAACCCCTGATGTAAACCAATGACTCCTTTGGAATATATTTTACACGCAAGTTGTTTAACAGTGTGTGAAGCTACAGACATAATCAATCTTTTGAATCGGAATAGTATGGGATGCTAATTAGTTGATATCCCAAAACTTCTGCAAGGCAATAAGGGGCCCTCCTGAATTTTGAGTTTGAAAGATTCCCCTATAAAAAACCAAAAACATAGTAGTTCAGGGATTGTTTTATACACATGGTTCCTTTCTCTTCCATTGAAGCTCTTTTATTGTATACAAAAATGAAGCATAATATATATTAATATAATACAATAGGAATAACAAAACATAAGATTGTGTTGTGTGTGACTTAATGGAAATACTGTAGGTGTCGTTATGCGACAGTTCTAATCGTATTAGGAAATTCTACCCATTAAGTTCTGCACTTCAAATTCCATTACATGAAGGAATAAGGTTCCCCCCCCCTCCACCGAAAAATTACTATACAAATATTTGTGTAAATAAGTGTTTAGGTGTATTCTTGTCCATATAGGAATCCAGATGCATTCTTGAGCAGAACCTGAACATGGCATCCCCATGTCTAGTATTCCTTCTTTCAGGAACACAAGGCAACATGTACCCCATGTACTGATGCCATTATCCTATGCGTTTTCTGGATTCCTGTTCCATGTAAATTATCTGGGTGGAGAAAACTTAGCACAATGGCACCAGGATTTATAGCAGGGCTTGGGGGGAAGCATTGATCCATTGGGGTTGCTGGACTCTGGCTCCCATCAGCCCCCATCAGTATGGCCAGTGGCAGGGCCATCTTAAGCATATCCTGCGCCGTGGTGCAGACATCCCGCCGGCAACCACCCCCCTTCCCAGAATTGACCTTTTTTTAGGGCTGGAGGAGGCGGGCAGCGGCTGGAGGGCAGATTCTCCAGTGGGGAAGAGGCAGAGGCTGGACGTGGCACCTCCTGGCTCAGCTGGCCGCTTTGTGCCGCGGTGGCCACGGCAGGCAGCACACCGAGTGAGCGGGCCTGCGCCGAGGGAGCGAGGGCACATGCGCCGCTCCTGCCAAGCGTCAGGTTGGTTTTTTCCCTTTTAGCCTTCTGGCGCCCCACAGAATTTTGCGCCTGCGGGCTAAAAGGGAAAAAACCGAGCCGATGCTCAGCGGGAGCAGTGCACACATGCACCCTCGCTCACTCAGCGTGCTCGTTCGGTGTTCCCCGGACTCTTGCCCGGCGCCCTCCAGAACTTGGCGCCCTGGCACCCTGTGCCACTAGCCTCGATGGGTAAGACGGGCCTGGTCAGGGATAATGGAAGCTGAAGCCCAACAACAGCTTTCATTATCCCTGACCATTGGCCGTACTGATGGGGGTGGAGTCCAGTGCTTCCCCACCTCTGCTTATAGGATGATTTTATTTTCTATAATAGAATAGGCTTGCCACCCTCTTTCCTGAGCCGTGCTTCTCAAGGAAAAAAACAGCCTTTAGGAAAATAGCTATTGAGTGGATCACCGCAGATGGTGACAGCAGCCACGAAATTAAAAGACGCCTGCTTCTTGGGAGAAAAGCAATGACAAACCTAGACAGCATCTTAAAAAGCAGAGACATCACCTTGCCAACAAAGGTCCGTATAGTTAGAGCTATGGTTTTGCCAGTAGTGATGTATGGAAGTGAAAGCTGGGCCATAAAGAAGGCTGATCGCCGAAGAATTGATGCTTTTGAATTATGGTGCTGGAGGAGACTCTTGAGAGTCCCATGGACTGCAAGATGATCAAACCTCTCCATTCTGAAGGAAATCAGCCCTGAGTGCTCACTGGAAGGACAGATCGTGAAGCTGAGGCTCCAATACTTTGGCCACCTCATGAGAAGAGAAGACTCCCTGGAAAAGTCCCTGATGTTGGGAAAGATGGAGGGCACAAGGAGAAGGAGACGACAGAGGACGAGATGGTTGGACAGTGTTCTCAAAGCTACCAGCATGAGTTTGACTAAATTGCGGGAGGCAGTGGAAGACAGGAGTGCCTGGCGTGCTCTGGTCCATGGGGTCACGAAGAGTCGGACATGACTAAACGACTAAACAACAACAACTCCATCTCCTTGCTACTAAGCAGGCTTATTTCCACTTGAACATTTCATTATTATGTATTATTTGATGTTAGAAATAATGTGCAACATTTCCTGTATGCATAGATCAGCCCATTTAAATTAGGTTATATTGTCAGCAGAGAGCAGGTACGCTAGGTCCAGCTATCTGCTCGATTGGAACAGCTTCATCCTACCACGTGAAGCAATCGCAGTCGATATTCAGTTCTTTTATCAAGGATCTCTCTGTGTCAACCCAGCACAGCCAGGCATTGAATGGCTTAAGCAAAAACAGATTGCTTTGCTTCTCCCCATTTTCTAAATAGTGAAGCTACTGGTTTCTTGCCCAGAATCTTCATAGTCCACAGGAATTTCTTCATTCGCTGCGCTCTGCTGCCTTCTCCAGTAGCCGCAACGCTTTGCCATTTTGACCATGTGCATTTTGAAAGAGGCTCCCATAAAAAAATAAAGGATGGGGTTCAGGCAGCAGTGGAACAAAGCAACGCTGTTGGTCACCTGGAATATGATATCGATGGTTTTGCTCGTGTTGCAGTCTGTAATCAGCGGGTAGATAATGTCAATGGCTTTCCAAAGCTTGACGATGTTATAAGGCAGTTGCGTGACGATAAAGACCGACACCACTGCGACAAGAACTTTCAGAGGCTGACATTTTTTAACACTGGGGCTCGAAATGAGAGTTCTGGCCACAGCCGAGTAGCAAACCAGCATGATGAGGAAAGGCAGCGCAAAACTCAGCAACATTTCCGCTATTTCGATGGTTACGTTAATTACGTTCCCCATGCTCTGAGGAAATGCGGGAAAACATGAAAGTCTGTTGTTGAACTCCACGACTGTGTTAAAGACGAGTTCAGGAATGCAAAGGAACATGGCGGCTGCCCAGACAAGGAAAGACGTTTTGACGCATTGGTTGATGGCGCCTGGTTTAGCTTGGGATTTGACAATGGCTTTGTATCTATCAACGCTGATGCAGGCCAGAAATTGCATGCTAGCACTGAAGGTCATTGTGTAGACAGCGGACGTGATCTTGCATAAAGGGATACCTAGGACCCACCCGTGAGCGGCACTCGCAGCCCAAAAGGGAAGAGTGCAGAGCAGTAACAAATCGGCAATGGCCAAGTTCATGATGTATACATCCACCCTGGTCTTTAGTTTTCTGATGTAGGCGAAGAATGCCACCACTAGGGAATTCCCAGCGAGCCCAACGAAGAAAACGACAGAGTAGAATGCCGGTAGGAACGAGGTGATGAATGCTCTGACCTCACCTTTGTAGCAAAGCATTTCGAAGGAAGCGTAGTCGAAAGTAGTGTTCAGTTCATAATCATCGTAGTGGTACCCTTCTGTAGAGAGCTCCATGGAAGAATCTGAAAGACAGGGTGGGGTGGAGGGAAGTTAATTGTACCCAGTGGATGTTAGTTTTCCAGGAAATTTTGGATTGGGGGAGTTTCCTGTACAAATTAGGATGATTTCCAGCTGGCCTCAGAAGATTTCTTGATGCCTTACAATGTGCTTCAAGGATGATGATGATGATGATGATTATATATTATTTCTACCCCGCCCATCTGGCTGGGTTTCCCCAGCCACTATGGGCGGCTTTCAACACAGAATAAAACTTCAAACATTAAAAACTTCCCTAAACAGGGCTGCCTTCAGATGTCTTCTAAAAGTCAGATAGTTGTTTATTTCCTTGACCTCTGATGGGAGAGCGTTCCACAGGGCGGGCACCACCACCGAGAAGGCCCTCTGCCTGGTTCCCTGTAACCTCACTTTTCGCAGGGAGGGAACAGCCAGAAGGCCCACCTCAGTGTCCGGGCTGAACGATGGGGATGGAGACGCTCCTTCAGGTATACTGGACCGAGGCCGTTTAGGGCTTTAAAGGTTAGCATCCAACACTTTGAATTGTGCTCAGAAACGTACTAGGAGCCAGTGTAGGTCTTTCAAGACCGGTGTTATATGGTCTTGGCGGCCGCTCCCAGTCACCAGTCTAGCTGCCGCATTCTGGATTAGTTGCAGAAGGAAGTGTGTTCGTTTCACTTTTGTTTAGTAAAGGGAGATAAATACCTTTTGTTACATCAGAAAATGTACTGATGTCCTAGAGAGTGATCTCATTTTGCATGTTTATTTTACTTTTATTTCATAAAGAAAGCTAAAGCAATTGAAAGTGTCACGCTTGTTTAACATTATATCTTTGCAGCTGGCATCCATTCATTCTTATGAATTAAACATGTGGGGAGGGGATTTTGTTCCACATCATTGGTGGCATTTGGAAATAGATTTTAAATACTTGAATCAAAGGCTCCAGACAAACACTATAATCTTCAAGGGCTCTTACCTGCATGCAGGTCTAAACTAGGCATTACAATAAATAAACACATGGTTGTGGGTAAACATAGCACCTCCTCTCCCCCATTCCTTCCTTACTATTACAACAGCCTCTAACCATTAGCACCCAACTCCTAGGGGGCCGAGTGGTCTTTGCCCCCGCCTAAAATATTTGAGGGGGCTGGATCCCTCCAAAGTTAGTGGCGTCTGTGCTCCACATCATGTGATCGTTTGTGCAGGGTAGGGGTTTATTTGCCCTCCCCCCCATATTTTATTCAAGTTGGCACCCCTGGGAGCCAACGATGTGAAGTGGGACCATGTCATCAGAAAAGCGGTCTCTCAATTTAGATGATATTAATTTGTTCCAGTGAGCAAAGACCCAGAATCATGCCAAAAGAAAATACATTAGAAAACTTATTAAAAGTAAATGGTAAAAATTGCTAATATGTACGATGAAGGCAATGTAAACGATGCATTTATAAACAATGATACAAAATAAACAGTGAGCTATATAAAAAATGATTGCAGCATAATAATATAAACTTACAGTGAGACTAGTCCAGGCAGTAAAGCCCTGCAGCTTTCAAAATTAAGATAAGGCAGGAATGCCAAACCTGCGGCTTTCTTTCAACGGTTTGCCCTTGAAGCTCTTCATCCAAGTACCGGTAATTAATTTCAGCTGAGTTGGCGGAGAACCCACTCCGGGGCTGTCCTTTTTGTTTTCCTGAAGCTGCAAATGAGCAGATGGATACAGGAAGTTCTTTTCTTAGATGTTGGTGGCTAGATTCCTGAGAGTCTCAAATTGTTCCTTTGTGTGCCTGTGTGAAATCTTCCAACATCTAACTAATTGTAGCCGGTGGGATTTCTTTCGCTGATCGACAAAGATCCCAAGTTTTTTTTTTTTTAAAGTCGAAAAGTTTTCTCTTGATCTACCATGTGTGCCTGGGGATATTCCAGCCTCCCACTTTCCTCCATAAACAGCTAGGTGACTGCTGTGGCTGGTTGGAAAGGCTGATTTCCAAGACTCTATAATACTTTTAACAGTGGTGGGCTTTGTTATTCCCCCCCTGGCTGTTTTAAATTTGGATTCCTGCATTGCAGGCAGTTGGACTAGACAACCCTTGTCCCTTCCAACTCTACAATTCTATGATGATCTGCCTGCCCCCTAGTAACCCCATCCTTTTATCTGTGTGCGTTTTATCCCCCTTGGCTTCTGTCTTTCGGCGGCACTAGTGCCATGGGATGTTTGAGAGCAGGATTTTATCTGTACAAATAAGAGGTTAGAGCAGCACGAGGGCTGCACCCTTCCAGTAGCAGGCAGAGCAATGGGTACAAATTTAACAATCAGTACAGTAGTATTGCGTCCTTTTTGGGCGCCTTCCAGCCTGTGTCCCCTCCCAAAACTGAAGCTGGGGCAACAGCCCCCCTCCCAGCCCTTCCATGCTACGCCTCTGGGATCCCGCAAGGAAAAAGGACTGTAAGCCTAGTAGTAGCAGCAGCAGAGCACATGTTTCAGTCCCAGGTTTAATTCCCAGCATCTCTCTCTTGTAAACATCGGAGAGCCATGGCTAGGTCACATCTGTCCTGCACATCTAGAGCACTCTGATGCCACCCTAGCAGTCATGACTCCCCTCCCCCCCCCAAGAATCCTGGGAGTTGTAGTTCGTTAAGTGAAATATACTCAGAGTCGCAAAGTGATTTCATGCTCTTTATTCAGCTCATAGTGGTGGGGAGGAATGAATGAAAGTCCCCTCAAAGTATCTGCTTTATATACATTATTTACACAATGGGCTGCACATGATTGGCTAATTCCGGAATTCTACTGTAAGCCAATCAGGTTGTGGATTCACTTCTATCTGGAGCATGATTGGGTGGTTCCTGCCAACCAATCATACTTCTGCATTGTTCTAGGACCAATCAGACTGCTGCATTCTGAATCCTATTGTTCTAGGACCAATCAGACTGCTGCCTTTTGGATCCTATTGTTCTAGGACCAATCAGACTGCTGCAGTTTGGATCGTATTCAACTCAGTACATAACATTAAGGGTAGTTCGTTAAGGGTGCTGGGAACGGTAGCTCCACGAGAGTTCTTCCAACAGCTCTCAGCACCCTTCGCAAACTGCAGTATCCGGGAAGCCACTTGAGGGAACACACACACACACACACACACACACACACACACACACACACACAGCAAAAGGTCACTACAGACTGTTTTCTAATCGCTTACAAAAATGATAAAATGAAATTGCTGACCTGTTTTCCTCTTTTCAGGATCTGCTTCATTGAACTCCTCCTGTGCAATGCTGTTTTGGTTTCTGACTCACAATTATTCTCCAGAACCACCACGCCTTTCATTTCCATCCTCTTTCCTCCGCCCACCCTCATTTGCCAGCAACACTTGTGCTTTCCTGGAAAACATCTGTTTCAGTTGAGCCAAAGGGCAGCTCCCTTTGCTGGCTCAGCTTTGCCTTTTAACCTGAAAGACAGAAAAAACTTTGTTGAAAACCCAGTTATTGGTGTGGAGTTTTGACGATGGGAATAGGATTGAGGTAGAAGTTTGGTCAGAGTTGCTAAGCGTATTTTAGCTCAGATAAGGGCTGCGTATGCACCATACCTTTAAAGCACATCTCTCTCCCCCAAGAATCCTGGGCACTGAAGTTTGCTGATTCAGGGCTGATCAGTGGCAGTATGGCCTATAGGGCAGGTATCTGGCTTTAAATGGAGGGTGCTCCATTCCCCTGCTGCAGCACAACTGTCAGGTTATACTCAACACAGTCTGCTAAAAATTGTTTGCATGCCTCAAATCGGTATTTCAAAAATACTACGTTTCATGCATCCTAACAACCAGGCCAACAAGTCAGTTAAGCCAGTTTAAATCTGGCTGGTTTGTGGATCATTTCAGGCAGCGGAATCATGGGATTTCCACCTTAAGCTGCCCTTTCCCGAATCTGTTGGTCCATAAAGTCCAGTACAGTCATAACTTGGTTTTTGAACAGCCTAGTTCTCAAACACCTTGATTCCGAAACGATCAAAACCTGGAAATGGGCGTTCTTTTGGAAGCCGAACATCCAACAAGGCTTCCGCAGCTTTTGATTGGTTGCAGCAGCTTCCTGCAGCCAATCAGAAGTCGCGCTTTGGTTCTCAAACATTTTAGAAATCAAACGGACTTCTGGAACTGATTCCGTTCGACTTCCAAGGTATGACTGTACTGTCTGCTCTGACTGGTGGTTGGGTCTCCAGGTTTTCTTTTTCCATCAGCTGCTCTTTTTAACTGGGGACAGAATTTGCTTTCAAGTACATAGGAATGTCATTTCTTGCTAAATGAGACGGGATTATCATCACAGCCTTTTAGCCCAATCCTAAAACTGTTCACTGGGAACTTGCCCATTTTTTAGGAGCTGGAAATCCAGACTGCAAGTTTGCTATTGTGATGGCCAGAGATAAAAACACATCTGCATCCAGGTAAGAAGAAAACCATGGTAAAATGTTCAGCCAAATCTGAAAACTGGTCCATCTAACTTGTGGATTTGTGGTTGAAGATGGGAGATGGCACATCCATCACATTAAATATCCATATCGAGTTTGAATTGTATTTGTATTGCTACTTCCTTATATTCTATTTTTATACAAAGTATGCAAAGCATACCTAACCTATGGGCCTTCTATGGCAGGGTTGGGAAGGCATAGCTACTGACTGGTCCAGGTTCATCCAGTGTGAGCACGGATGCTGGGGACAAGGCTATGCAAGGTATTGTGCAATTGCATGCATGCACTTGCATAGGACTGACTTGGGCACCTTCTGCCCCAGCATGCCGGCCAGGAAGGACACAAGGTGGTCTTCCCCCTTGGTCACTTTGCAGTGGTGACAGCCTCTTCTTGCATGCCATAGCCCTTCTGGAGCTTCCTCTGTTCATAAGAACATCTGTCTTGCATTTGGAGATATTGCACGAGCCTTGTCCCCGGCATCCGTGCTCACACTGGCTGAACCTGGACCAGTCAGTAGTTATGGCACTGAACAAGACACCTCATTGCCTTCCCAACCCTGCCATAGAAGGCACATAGTTTAGGTATGCTTTGCATACTTTGCAAGCCAAGAGGTTTGATCCTTGCATCTCAGGGAACAGCTGGCAAAGACCCCTGCTGGAAATCCTGTCGAGCTTTTGCCCATCAGGCGCTGTGGGTTAAACCACAGAGCCTAGGACTTGCCGATCAGAAGGTTGGCGGTTCAAATCCCCTCGACAGGGTGAGCTCCTGTTGCTCGGTCCCTGCTCCTGCCAACCTGCCAGTTTGAAAGCACGTGAAAGTGCAAGTAGATAAATAGGTACCGCTCCGGCAGGAAGGTAAACGTCGTTTCCGTGCGCTGCTCTGGTTCGCCAGAAGCGGCTTAGTCATGCTGGCCACATGACCCAGAAGCTGTATGCCAGCTCCCTCGGCCAATAAAGCGAGATGAGCGCCACAACCCCAGAGTCGGCCATGACTGGACCTAATGGTCAGGGGTCCCTTTACAGACCAGAGAGGGGGAACCTTTTTAAGTCTGAGGAACATATATCCTTCTGGGCCACCCTCAGAAGGGGGCCACACAGTGGTAGAGGCGAAAGCAGGCAGAGCAACAAATGTGCGTGTTACCTTTGTGCAGCAGGCAGCACATTCCCATGTCCCTCTATCCTTGCCAGAGTTCAAGGACACATTCCAGCTAGGCAAAAATAGTGCAAAGCGGGGTCGGTGAGTGGCAGCGCCTCAGAAAAGTTCCAAGGGCCAGATTAAAAAGTCTGAAGGGCCAGATTGAGCCTCCAGGTCTGAGCTTCCCTATTCCTGGTGTAGACAATACTGGACCTATGGCAGCTTTCTGTGTCCATTAATACTCAGCAGTTTCTGTGTTCATTAATACTCAGCTGCTGCTCAAGAGGTAGAGGTAATAAAAGTTTAGTTGCCAGATTTCTAGTTTCAGCGCCTCTCTCTCAGGGCTGGATTTAGGTTTGATGAGGCCCTAAGCTACTGAAGGTAATTGAACCCTTTATATTTCCAGCTGTCCGTTGTCAACAACAAATTGTCCCTTTATTGTGTGTTGAATATATGATATATGGTAATTTATGGACCTAATAGGTATCTAAACCCATTTGCACATAACAATGTATGTATTTTATCAAAGTACATCCACTTTTTTCCCCTTTAAAATTTTTGGGGCCCCCAAGAGAGTGGGGCCCTAAGCTATAGCTTGTTTAGCTTATACATAAATCAGGTACTGCGCTCTCCATCTCTCTCTCATATCTGTTTTTTTTTAAACTCACAGTTAATTCCCAGCACCACTTTTTTAATTTTTTTAGATATAAACAGCACAGTATGATCATTGTGCCAATGGATACACCGGGTGTCAAACTTATAAGGCCTCTTTCAGTCTTTGGATACTGGGGTAAGTTGGTTTGCCAGGTACTTACGATCATCACTGTCATCATCAAGCACCTTCCAAGCGCTTGGATTTGGCTCCTAGCTCTTGGTGCCCTAACTGGTCTGAGCTATTGCTTTAATTCAGGCATAGGCAAACTTGGCCCTCCAGATGTTTTGAGACTACAGTTCCCATAATCCCTGACCACTGGTCCTGCTAGCTAGGGATCATGGGAGTTGTAGGCCAAAAACATCTGGAGGGCCGAGTTTGCCTATGCCTGCTTTAATTTAAACCACTAAATAAATGGGTGTCCCTTACTCTCTCGCCCTGATGCTCTGTCGCTGGATTGGAGACACTTAAGACTCACAGAATTGTAGAGTTTGAAGGGACCACAAAGGTCATCAATCCCCTGCAATGCAGGGCTATTTTGCACAGTGTGGGACTCGAACCCATGACCTTTAATTAAGTTCTACTGACTGAGCTATCCCATAGGCCAGGGCTCCCCGTAGCTCATGGAGCTGCTGCTGTTGGGCTGCTATACTGTGCGTACTGGATATAGAAAGGACTGGCACAGATCCTGCAGTTTTAAAATATGTACATACTGTACATACTGGTTGGCGGTTCGAATCCCCACAACGGGGTGAGCTCCCGTTGCTCAGTCCCTGCTCCTGCCCACCTAGCAGTTCGAAAACACATCAAAGTGCAAGTAGATAAATAGGTACCGCTCTGGCGGGAAGGTAAACAGCATTTCCGTGCACTGCTCTGGTTCACCAGAAGCAGCTTGGTCATGCTCGCCACATGACCCGCTGTACGCCGGCTCCCTCGGCCAATAAAGCGAGATGAGCGCTGCAACCCCAGAGTTGGCCACCTCTGGACCTAATGGTCAGGGGTCCCTTTACCTTTACATACTGACACTAGCGATTTCCCTCAGTTGACACTTGCCTTTGTTCTTTTCACAACTTTATAGATTATTTCCATGGTGGACATTTTGAGGTGCATTTTAACAACGTCCGGGTACCTGCCTCTCATTTAATCCTTGGTGAGTCTCAACATTTCTTTGCTAGAGAAGTTTGTTTTTTTATGTTTGATGTTTTATATATGCTGTAAGCCGCCCAGAGTTGGTGGGAAAAACGCAGCCAGATGGGTGGGGTATAAATAATAAAAAGTATTTTTATTTATTATTGCAGAGTTCTGCAAAACTCTGCTGCAACCTCTTCCCACCTGGTGCCCTGCATATGTTTTGGGCTCCAACTCTGATCGGCCCCAGCTAGCCTGGGATTGGTGGGAGTTCTCATTCAAAACATCTGGACAAACTGACCTCGTCTAAGGTCATTTTTAATTGTTCCCATGTATCCCCACTGAAACTTCAGCAATCTCTCCACTGTTACGTGCTAGCTATGGAACAACACCACATTAGTGGTGCAGATGCAATCTCGTTCCCAGAAAGGCAAAGAACCTTTCTGTCTCTCTCTCTCTCTCTCTGAACCCAGGAGAAGGAAGAGGATTTGAAATCGCGCAAGGAAGACTTGGGCCAGGCCGCATACATCATTGCATGCGGTCCATAGGGGCAGCTGAAACTGCTCTGCAGATCCTGTGCAAGCGCTCAGCCCAGAGGGTGGCATTTGGGAAGAAGCTTTACCATCATGTGAGTTGAGTCTCTGCTTCTGTAGGTGTAACTCTTTCCTTAGCTCAAAGGTGTGTCAGATCCAGTGGCAGGAGGTGTAGCTAAGGCTTCAGTAGCACGCTAGGAAGCAGAATGTTTATGTGCTAGATAAGAGACAATTTTGAACTAGATGGACCAATGGTCTGATGTTGCGCAAGGCGGGTCCCTGTGTTCTTGTGCTGTTCAAAATATCTCATGAAAGGAACCACTGGGCAGCAGTGATTGGGAAAGAATAAAATATAATTGAGAATACAGGCTTCCTCTCATTTACACAGGGGTCATGGTGCATGTCAGCAGAGCATGTATAACACCCTGTTCTGCCCCTGCCTTGCCCTCTTCTGGTGCTGAACATGGCATTCCAGTTGCGATTGCACATGCATTGAATGTGCACAAAATGGGAGTTGCTTGTAAAGTCTTTCAAAGTTGTTTAGCTCTTATAGTTTCTATCACCATTAGCAAAAATTGCTAGTTTTAGCATGCATCGGTGTACTGAGGTTCACAAGCATGATTCTTCAAATCAGTGACCCAGTGTGATGTAGTGGTTAAGAGCGGTAGACTCGTAATCTGGTGAACCGGGTTCGCTCCTCCACATGCAGCTGCTGGGTGACCTTGGGCCAGTCACACTTCTCTGAAGTCTCTCAGCCCCAGTCACCTCACAGAGTGTTTGTTGAGGGGGAGGAAGGGAAAGGAGATTGTTAGTCGCTTTGAGACTCCTTCGGGTAGTGATAAAGCGGGATATCAAATCCAAACTCTTCTTCTTCTTCTTCAAATCATCTTCCAACTGGAGGTATGCATTCTGATACTGTCCAAAACTGCAGATCTACATTAAGTATCCACGTTCAAGTAAGACCGCTAGTAGAAGGTGCAGTGAGATTGGTTGCGTTACTTAAGCGGGGTGCTAATTTTCACTTTTCTTTGGTTATCCTTACGACTGCAGGAAGTTGTCGCTCACTGGATTGCTGAATGCCGCATTGCTATCGAACAGGCAAGACTGCTGACGTTGAAAGCAGCCAGCAAAATAGATGCCATGGGCAACAAAGCAGCCAGAAAAGAGGTAACAGGGCAAGTGCTGCAAGCTGGAGAAAATAGCATTTTGTTAGCAGATGTGTCTTAAGTCAAGGGTAACTGGGGTGGGGTCCTCCAGAGGTTGTGGACTACAGCTCCCATCATCTTTGACCTCTGACTATGCTGGCTTGGGGCTCGTGGGAGAACACTGTCTTGGCTTTCCTGACCTAGGAAATAGAATTTCACCATCTCTGCCAATAGCAAAAAAATCCATTATTTCATACCTGGACAATCCCACCTGTGTGTTCAGTTGTACCTTGAATCCTTAACGCCTTGCAAGTTGAACGTTTTGGCTCCTGAACGCCGCAAACCCGGAAGTGAGTGTTCTGGTTTGCGAATGTTCTTTGGAACACGAATGTCTGCCGCGGCTTCTGATTGGCTGCAGGAACTTCTTGCAGCCAATCAGAAGCCACCCCTTGGTTTCCAAATGTTTTGGAAGTTGAATGGATTTCCCCAACGGATTCCATTTGACTTCCCAGCTACGACTGTATTTTGGCAAATACAGCAACCGTGTAACTTTTCTTTTTGAACACGTTGTGAATTTAGTGCAAGGAGCCTTGGCTCAGGGGCAGAGCATCTATTTTGGATGCAGAAGGTCACCCTGCCTGGAAAGCCCCTGCCAGTCAGTGCAGGAGGACCAATGGTATGACTTGTTCCTACACATGGCAGACCATTCCAATAAGACTTATAGCAATCACCACAGTCTTCCAGCTTTCAAGAAAGCAAACAGAATTTGATCAGGAACTGCATTTTTTGTTTCAATTCAATGCTGTTTCATTACCTTTGTGCCCTTATCTCCGGGGAGCATCCAGTGGGCTTCATGGCCGAGTAGATATTTCAGCTTGGGTCTCCTGATCCGAGTCTGACCCTCTAGCTATGTGCTACAAAGATCACTGTGGCTATTCTTATTCAACTGTGGCTATTGACAAGTTCAACTGGAAGACCACCAAATTCTCAACAATCCGTGATCTTGCTTGAGCTGGCTGGATTAGATTGGCTCTGTATGATTGTGCCTGATCTGGATTTTCTCAGAAACAACTTTTAGTAAGCACTCTAGAAATTACAACCTCCCACTACACCATCAAGCATGCTGCCTTTGTCTATGCTGTCATGCACCCAGAGTCATCCTGGCTTTTAGGCAAGTTGCAAAACAGCAAACACAAACGCTCACAAATGTGTCCAGTGGCATGGGGGTGCTTCGCATCTTTTCTGAACTGCAAGCCTGCTTGTCGTCATAGGGTTTCGCTTGTTTGTTCATGAGCAAATCTTTTTTTAAAAAGCATTTCCTCATCTTTACAGGTTGCAATGATCAAAGTGGTGGCCCCCCGGGCAGTCCTTAAAGTGATTGACTGCGCCATTCAAGTTTGTGGAGGTGCCGGAGTCTCCCAAGACTTCCCATTGGCTGAAATGTAAGTGAAAGTTATTCTTAGGAGAGGCTAATATTGTAAGCCAAACACATCCCACGAGCTGTGTGTGGTGGCTCAGTAGAGGCTCAAAGCTCCTCCTTTAGCTGCCAACACACAGGCGTCGCGTCAAGCTCCTGCACATATAGCTCCTGCACAAGCTCCTGTTTGCACATAAAGCTGAGCCATAGTTTACTTTAACCATGGTTTGTTCAACAAACCACAAGTTGTCTCGCAGATGAGATAACAAGCCTTGTTTCTCCAAAGTTTGCTCTTGCTTTGAGTCTCAGTTGCTTGGAAGCACATGGGGTAATGTGGAAGAGGTGATCCAACAAACCATGCTTAATCTAAACTGTTGGGACTGAATTAAAAAATTTCCTTTGCTCACATTCTAATCTAAAGAATTTATAATTTTTTAAAAAAGAGGTATAGTAGCTGAGCTTAGTTTTATTTAAAGAATGTATCTAGTGCTCTCTTATTCAACGGTCGCTGTGAGAGTAATAAAAAATTAAAATTCACAGTACAAGCTTTTGAGCCATAAGCGTTATATGTGTTTATAGTCATTTAATCCTGGGAATTTTGTCCTAGCAGAAATCCATGTACAGTACTGTATCTCACAACTTTTGCATGGTGGGGTTGGTTGGATTTGACCTATAAAGTCCTTTCCAAAGCCGAATCTGTATATGGCATTATTCTTATAAACTGCTTGGAGGTGTTTTTGTTTTACAGTCAAGCAGTGTAAAAGTGTTTTCTAAATAAAAAAAAAACCACGATTCTGCTGAAGATGCACATTTTAAAAGCCCCACTGACTGCGCTGAAAGAGCCAAGATGCTCATGAAACTTACAGCGGTCTCCAACTTGTTTGCCTCCAGATGTTCCTGACTACAACTCCCATCAGTTTTGGCCAGCATAGTCAGTGGTGAGGGGAGTTGTAGTCTTGCAACATCTGGAGGGCACCAGCTTGGGCTAGAGTATGAAGTCTGTATCATCGAAAGCCGTCCTTGGTATGTTAAGATAAGGTGGAGAGTGATAGAGCATGAGACTTTTGATCTCAGGGTTCATGGGTGTGAGCCTCACAATTCCCTTCTAACTCTACAATTCTATATAATTAGAGGTAGAGACCTAAGGTATAAACTAGCAAGCCTTCCTGCTGTGGTGCTGCCATGGCCAGACCATCTGCAACTGCTTTGTCCTCCTGCAGGTTTGCCTACATCCGGACGTTACGCATAGCAGACGGGCCCGATGAAGTTCACCTCTCCGTAATTGCAAGACAAGAGCTGCAGGACCAAGCCAAACACCTGAGTGCACATCTGTAATATTTTGCTTGCTTGAAGTCGTGATGGTACCACAATCATTTTAAACCATTTTCTTTCTTTTAGTTAGGCTGAAATCTTATAGGGCAGGGGACTGTAGATTTGACACTTGTTCTCAATTATGGATATTTCTTAAGTAAACTCACTCTTACTAATTCTACCAGCAACAATTCCTTTACTGATCTTTCACTTGCAGACAAAATGGCTTCACTCAGAAGCTTACGTGTTGGGCCATCTAAACCCAAGGGGGAAGGTCTAGAATAGGCCTGCCATCAGAATTTTGATATCTTTCTATACAGTTGGTGAGTTGCATACAATGTAAGATTCCTACTCAATTGCACATTAGGTTTTGCCTAAAGCTCCTTCTGTTGTTTTTTTTTAAAGCAGGGGTGGGACATTTATTCAGCTCCAAGAGATGCATTCCCAGCAGTGTTTCTCAAACTGGAGTCCCCAGCTGCTGTTGGACTACAACTCCCATCATCCCTAGCTAGCAGGACCAGTGGTCAGGGATGATGGGAATTGTAGTCAAGTAACATCTTGTGGGCCATCTAAGATGCAGGTTTGGTTCTCTTGCCCTCAAAATAAATTTCAGGTATCTCATCCCAGAACCCTCATTTTCTTTCCAGCTTTACAAAGGAATAGAACAGCAGAAGTACAAGTCTGTCACATTAACAGTTCAGTTCCCTTTATTTTTTAAAATTTTATGTACATACGAATGATCTGTATAATGTACATTCAATATAGAAAGTTTTATATACTGGATAATGTATAGAACATATCACAATTACACTATGCTTTTTAACATGTTAACGTCATTTTTAAATAGGTTTTTTTTTTTTTGCTGCATTTTAATTTTTCAATTTGGTAAAGCCAGTTATACATACAAATATCTTGTTAGGTCTGGTGAAGGAAATGTTAATGATTGAGGAGAGAGGCAAACACCACGTCTGTCAGGTTTTGGGAGGATTATCTTGTCCAACTTGGAGAGGAGTAGGAGGATCAAGTGATTTAGCCCAATTTCTTCGAGACTGCAGTTCAACTTCAGTCATGCTTAGCTCATAAAATACAAAAAACTAGGAAAAAGTGTTTCGATTCACAGTCTTGTAAACAAAAATATAAAGGAACAAAAAATGTGCTTACGTACAGCAAGAAACAAAAAACTTCTTGCGTACCCCTTTAGGCTGATCCCCAAAGTACTTTCTTCTTATGTTACAGTGTGATAGAATCGTGGAACCTTGTCTTTCCCCCCTAAAAAAAATATATTCATAGAAAAAGGAATAACACTGTCATGAAACTGGAAAGGCAGGCAGAAATCTGTTTCAGTGGACAGGCCAAGGAATGGGGCCTTCCTCACCCCCCGCCAGTCTGTTTCGGAGTCTCTTGCATTTCATGTCCTTTAGCTGTGGTCTCCAGCTTCGTGGTCTACTGGAGGGGGGACGCTGGGCAGAACCGACGAAGACCTCCCTGCAGTAAGATAGCCAGCAACTCCAGGACCTGCACCAGGGGGAAAAGATGGGAAGGAACAAACAGTTTTCTTTAAAACGCTTTATCGTAAACTTGAGTGTTTTCAAAGCTGTTAGTTCTGCTCAGACAAACCAGAGTGATCTGTCTTACCCATGACATTTGTGTCCAGCTTACATTTCTCTAGATTGATACACGTTACCGGAGATCAGATTTCCATGTCACCAGTCACTATGTTATCTAGGATTTATGTTTTAACCCAACTGCAATAATATACCCACAAAAATACACATATACATACACACACATACATACATACATGTACCAGAGGTTTTCAAACTATGGTCCGTCCGCAGAAAAGTTGCAAAACAGACAAGATTATCTGAACTTCACCCTAAACTTGATTTGTTTTTTAGGCTGTTTGGACCAGGGCAGGATGATTAAACTGGCCAATGAGACAGTGGGTCAATTGTTTTCATAATAAGCCTACTAGCTTTGTCGATTAGAGGTACCTCTCATTTTTGCAACATGGCCTTTGCTCCAACAATGCTAATGTGGAAGCAAAAAATGTTGCTTGCTTTCATAGTTCTAATATCCATCATATTAGAAAGGCAAGACTAGGCAAGTGTGGATTTTTTGAGCCATAGAAGAAAACACTAAATGGCCCGTTGAGACTCCTTGCAAATTTTCAAGTGGTCCGTGTGGGGGGAAGAGTTTGAGAACCACTGATACGTACCCTCAGGCACCTACCATTTGGAACCCTGATGTCACAGGCGCAGGGGAATAAAAATCACGAGTTCCAAAACGTGGCATTGTGCAATGTTCTACAACAGTCACATGTCTGCTACAACTGTATTGCCATGCACCTAAGGAAGCACTTCGTTCTAGGAACTGCGCAGATGCAGCATGCATTGAGCAAAGTGGTATCTACCTGCTTTTAGAGAGTGCTAGAGAGAGGTTTAGCAAGCTGCCTGCCAAAGTAGATCTAAAGCCCACTTCTGAGATGAAGAGGACTGCTACCAGATAGAAGGGAAGGAGAGGAGATACCTGGGGGAGAAAGAAACCAGACGCAAGGGAAGTACAGACAGCAAAGCACTTGGAAGCAAAAGTGAAGCATCACTCCGTAGTGTCCCGAGGAGGTTTTGTAATGGACACATTAATCATTTGCCCCCTTCAAATTTCTACCCTGGATATGTCCAGAATTAAAGCTGAAGTCCAATTGGAGCATCCATTGATCCCTGTGGCCTCTTTTCCAACCTTACCATTCTATGATCAAATTAAGGGGACTGAATTAAGGTGTTATCCCAGAATAAACAAGCCATATGATACACAAAAGAAGGGAAACACAACAGGAAAAGCCTAAATTAGAATGTTTACTGACCAGTGAGGTATCCTGCTGTTTGAGTCTCAGAAATGAACAAGTCATGTTTCTGATCTTTGAAGGCACTCCACACAGAGGAACGAGACAGTATTTCATTCACCTGGAAGAACAACAAAGCCCAGGAAACATTTGTTATCTATAACTGGCTGCTGTCATTATGAAGTTGACCCTGCCATTAGCAGCAGCTTTTGTAATTGCACAAATCTGGAGCATTTTTTTGGGGGGGGGAGGGTGTCCAAAAATACAAAATGCAGATACTGAAAGGAATTCAGGGTGCTTTACCTGCTCTCCATACTGTAGACTGCGAGACATAGATTTCAAAGCTTTAACGATCTGAGCTTTCGTGGCCGAGGGGCTTTCCAGATTCTCAAGACCGACGCCTTCAAGCAATCGCAGAAGGTATGGAACCAACTCTACTTTCAAAGCCTGCAAAACAAGATTACAGTGGTACCTCGGGTTACATACGCTTCAGGTTACATATGCTTCAGGTTACAGACTCCGCTAGCCCAGAAATAGTACCTCAGGTTAAGAACTTTGCTTCAGGATGAGAACAGAAATCGTGCTCCAGCGGCACAGCAGCAGCGGGAGGCCCCATTAGCTAAAGTGGTGCTTCAGGTTAAGAACAGACCTCCTGAATGAATTAAGTACTTAACTTGAGGTACCACTGTACAGGGTACTTAATGATAGTCCAAGGGCATTCCAAAGCAAGAAGTGCTCCTATCCGCCAGGCAGGTGACGAGCCTGCCTCCTAAAATTCTTTGCTCTCCTGCCTAACTCAACAACTCAGGTCATCTCAAATATGGCCACCCAGAACCACTGCAAAAAGACTAAAGGATGAATTCGCCACCTTCCCCAACGTTCCAGCAGTAATTCCACATGATTTTATGGTAAAGACAACTCTAGCTCTAATAGACAGATAGGTACAGTCGTACCTTGGCTCCCGAACGCTGCAAACCCAGAATCGATTGTTCTGGTTTGCGAACGTTCTTTTGGAAGCCGAACGTCCGACGAGGCTTCCATGGCTTCTGATTGGCTGCAGGAGTTTCCTGCAGCCAATCAGAAGCCGCGATTTGGTTTTCAAACGTTTTGGAAGTTGAACGGACCCCTGGAGCGGATTCTGTTCGACTTCCAAGGTACGACTGTATTACCAAAATCTTCATCAATGACTGAGGAGGTAATGAGTGGCATGTATCATTGGAGTTAGGCTTGCCCTAAGATGCAGGATTATTGCTGTACACAAATGCCTTTTTCTATACCAGATTCCTTTTCTGCACAAGCATGTGCCTCTGTTTGGCCATTCAATACACACTGCTCCTACTGGTAAGGTACTCCAAACAGCAAATGTTAGGAACTCTGCATTTAGTGTTGCACACAGAACTCTGCCAATAACTCAGGGAGATATTTATGGTGTATTACGGATATCAGTATGCATGGCAACATCCCTGTGGTGTGGTCACTCTTAGAAAATACGGATACATGTGTGAGCGAATGAGCAAGGATGCATGTTAATGCAAGGACATTCCACCCGCAGCTTTGCAAAGCGAGCCTCACTTTTTCTTGTTGCCCTAAGCAACCCACACACAAGCTGCCACAGGGGAATTCCACACCGCTCCACACAACACCACGAAGCTAGCGTAACAAATTGAATGGACACATATTTAGATTGCTATACAAATGCCTTTAAAGGGCACGGTTCCGGCTTGCTTACTTGGACTACGAGATCATTTTGTTCCTTTTGAAACATTCGATTAAGTGCCTCGCAGGCTACTCCAATCGTATCTGGCCGTTTCTTCATTCCATTCATCACGGGTCCAATGGTCTCTAGCGCTGCCATTGAGCGAACACAAAGCTGTGGAGGGGAAAAGCAGTTTGATTTAGGCTGTTGAAGATTCTCATTTAAAAGATGAGGTTACAAGACCCCAAGAAATGTCTAGCACAGGGGTAGGCAACCTAAGGTCCTGGGGCCGGATGCGGCCTAATCGCCTTCAAAATCCGGCCTGTGGACGGTCTGGGAATCAGCGTGTTTTTACATGAGCAGAATGTGTCCTTTTATTTAAAATGCATCTCTGGGTTATTTGTGGGGCATAGGAATTCATTCATTTCTCTCCCCCCCCCCAATATAGTCCGGCCCCCCACAAGGTCTGAGGGACAGAGGACCGGCCCATGGCTAAAAAAGGTTGCTGACCCCTGGTCTAGCATACCAACTCGAGTTAACACCCATTTTCCAACCTGGGCTGCAGAAGTAGTAGGCAACATTCCTTAAGGCTAATTGCTGCTAATTTTCCATACCCTGGATTAATTCAAACTATTGGTTGATAGAGAGTTCAAACAACTAGGCAACCAACATATTTTAGGGCACCACATCAGGATAGTGTTGGGGTTGCTACATACTGAGAGACTGGAAGCAACCGTTTGCATGCATGGACCTGATCTCTTCAACTGACTGAGTTGACAGTTTTATATACTATGGTCCCAGCTGGAGACAATCTAATCTGGGGTGTAATATGAGTTAAATTGAACCCTGCTTTATACTGTGCCTAGCTAGATTTACCATCCCTGGTACTGGTTTCAGGGGGGGAAACATTTGAAATCCAATCTACATCATTAGGAACATACAACAAGCACCTGAGATGAAAGTTCTTCCAGCAAACAATAACACAATAAATCCATATCCTCATACCTCATTATCAGACAGCATGTGTATGACACGCATTGCGCTTTTCGGAATGGCGTTGTTCTTGTGATTCAGGGCCTGGAGAATCTTGGGAAGATGACCAAGAGGGGGAACTTGGTCTGCCAGCTGAGGCTGAGCACTAAAGAGGCACACCGTCGCTGTTGTTAAAGTTTCTAAAGTTTCCCCCTGTTTCGGAACACAAAGCACAGAGCAAGTCAATGAAATTTCCTGCTCCACTATTGAAGTCAGTCAACAAGCGGCCAGTTTACAATCAACCGTTTAATGACACTCAGGAGTCGCATGTATGAACATCTTGATTAATTTGTGGGAACGCAGGCTTATCTTAAAGCTTATCTGTGGTCTAAACCACAGAACCTAGGGCTTGCCGATCAGAAGGTCGGCGGTTCGAATCCCCACGACAGGGTGAGCTCTCGTTGCTCGGTCCCTGCTCCTGCCAACCTAGCAGTTCGAAAGCATGTCAAGTGCAAGTAGATAAATAGGTACCGCTCCGGCGGGAAGGTGAACAGCGTTTCCGTGCGCTGCTCTGGTTCACCAGAAGCAGCTTAGTCATGCTGGCCACATGACCCGGAAGCTGTCTGCAGACAAATTCCCTCGGCCAGTAAAGCCAGATGAGCGCCACAACCCCAGAGTCATCCGCAACTGGACCTAATAGTCAGGGGTACTTTTACCTTTACCTTTAGGCTTATCTTGTTAAGAAGCAGAGAATGACAGCCATAACCTGAATAAGAATAAGAACCTCTTCAACGTACGGAGCAGTTATCGTTTCTTCGGTCAGAATCCTGTATGGGGAAAACCCAAACTGCACGCACAGATCTAATGCGTGTGCGTAAGCTGTTTCGAACAGCTGCCTGATCACTTATGCAACTGCTTGCTGCACAACAGCCTGTGCTAGGATGCATTCATTTAGTGGCCATTCATTCGTTGTTCTTCAAACTAAACGAATTGCTCTCCTACTGCCTTTAACCACCATGGGTTTGGTGCTGTTATGTGCCAATTATTTCACAGCACAAGCCTAGGCAGGTTTACAGAGCAAGAAGCAGAACTAACCGCATCCTTAAAGGGCTTTATTGTAAACTGCTCAGGGCAAGCTATTCATAAATGAAACAAACAGTGGTAGGAAGTAGTAACAATAATAGCAGCAGCAGCAGCACCTTTCAGTGGACCGGAGCTCGCTTTCACAAATGCAGTTGCACAAAGCTAACACGCAACCTATCAACTCCACTTACATGGGGGTTGTTTTTCTCCAGGAGTTCGGTGAATTTTTCTAACAGTGCAATGAGAAATTCCCTAGGTTTTCGCAGCACCCAGGCCGGCTGGGCAATAAAGATTCTTAGGAAGACCCCTCCTACAGAAAGTTCACCCTCTGCTTCACCGTACACCACAGCAAAGTCCTCAGGCAGCTGGATCAACAAGAGAAAAAAATGTCACTGAGTTCGTGCATTAGGAAAGTTACATTTGGTTTATTAGAAAGGGAGGGGGACTAACAACACAGGTGTGACCCCAACTACGATTATAAGGGTCTGTAGCAATGCAGAATACTTTGCAGCAGGGCTGTTGAAGCTGCAGCCATCCAGTGGATGCTGGGCTCCTGCTCCCATAGGACCAAAAGTAGCATGACGTGGTCAGAGCGGATGGGAGTTTTAGTGCAGGAACATCCAGAGTTTCATAGCCCCCCCCCCCCCCGGGTCTCTGTCCTACCGTGCAGTTTCATGCTATTAGTCATGGTACAGCGAGATAAGACTGAGCAGTAGCGAAAAAGAGAAAATGCAAAAGGATACGAAGGAAAATCACACCCATGCTTTGTCTTAATTTCCCCCTTAACGTTTAAATTTTGCTTACCTTCCAGTTAATATCAGGGTTGTCTCTCTGTAGTTTAAAGTGCCTTAAAAAAAAAGTCAGAAAACCCATTAACAAATTCTTCTGCAAGCAAGGGCTAAAAATGAATTAAATTCTAAACGCTTCCCTCGCCTGAGGTTAAAATCAAACTGGCTTATTTGCACTCTAATCGCTTTTAGCAATTTTGATCAATACAGAATATCTGGTTATATTTTTTGCATTATGCCGCCTGGAATAGACCCTGCACTACAATCCCAGAGGATTCCAAACTGAATCTAATCGTTGGCTTTACAGTTCTGCTACGTCTTATCATGAAACTGACTACAAAAGTACAACCATTATTCACCACAACTGTAACATACTCTAGCATCATTTCTCGAACAGTTGTAGACACTTTCTCTCTGGAGTTGTCATTCCATATCAACTCTGGATTTTCATGCGTTCCTTCAAAAATGTGAACAGCAGCTTCGGGGTTATCTCTCATGGCATCCATAAAGACACCAGGTAGAAACTTCATTAGGGTAATTCTAACCTAGAAAAGAACACACCAGATTGCAGAGTCTGTCACCGCTAACCAAGGTTTCCAGTTAATCAAATGAGCAGCTTGTAATACTGACATCTAGCAAAGGACGGGGAAAATGTTTTTGAAAGGAATTTGCCTTATCAACAGATAGCAATTCTTAAACCTGTGAGGGGAATGTCTTTGTATGGCTGACTATTGTTTGGATAATGACCTGTCTTGTGAAGAGTCCTTGAGTTACACCCCCTGCCTCGGAATGACCTAAACTGAACTTGATGGATGGGCATTGTGAATCCCCATTGTTCAGCCCAGACAGAGATCCAGCTCTGACAGCCTTCTGACTCTTTCCTCGCTGCGAGGTGACAGGGAACCAGGCAGAGGGCCTTCTTGGTAGCTGCACCCACCCTGTGGAATGCTCTCCCTTCAGATGTCAAGGAAATAAGCAACTATCTGACTTTTAGAAGACATCTGAACGCAGCTCTGTATAGGGATGCTTTTAATGCTTGATGTCTTACTGTATTTAATATTTTAATTTGTTGGAAGCCTCCCAGAGTGGCTGCGGCAACCCAATCAGATGGGTGGCATACAAATAATAAATTACTACTATTATATTATTATAGGTTTCACAATTCATGAAGACTAAGGCTATCAATAAGGGGACGCGGGTGGCGCTGTAGTCTAAAGCCTAGGGCTTGCCAATCAGAAGGTTGGCGGTTCAAATCCCCACAACAGGGTGAGCTCCCGTTGCTCAGTCCCTGCTGCTGCCAACCTAGCAGTTCGAAAGCACATCAAAGCGCAAGTAGATAAATAGGTACAGCTCCAGCGGGAAGGTAAACGGTGTTTCTGTGTGCTGCTCTGGTTCGCCAGAAGCGGCTTAGTCATGCTGGCCACATGACTGTACGCCGACTCCCTCGGCCAGTAAAGCAAGATGAGCGCTGCAACCCCAGAGTCGTCCGCGACTGGACCTAACGGTCAGGGGTTCCTTTACCTTTACCTAAGGCTATCAATGGCTACTATATCCACTGTTGGAGGCAGCATCTCTCAGGGAACCCTTTGCTGGAATTCACATTTGGGGAGAATGCTGCTATACTCCTGGTTATGACTTCCCACAGGCATGTGGTTGGCCATTGCGAGTATTATATGCTGGGCCAAATGGGCCGCTGGCTTGATCCAGAATGGCTCTTCTTATGCTCCCATGTTTTCCAACCAGCATGTCGCTCTATAAGACTAGTAGCTTGCAGAGAGTGAAATGTAAAGCTTGCACCACGTGAGGGCTGTTTATTTGAAGCGATGCACATTGGCTGCATCCGGACAATTAGATCTTGGATTGAGAAGCCAAGCTACTTGGCTCTCCCCACCCTTCACGTTAAGTGGAAAAACCAAGGCAGGAAGACGTCGCCAATTCCTCTTGCGTCCAAACCAGGAAAACTATGACTAATGGCTTCCAAATAAGGAATGACAGTAAGTCATATTTCAAAGCTGGCTTATGTATCCTGGTTTGCTGGGAAGCTATTAATCATCTTTTGCTAGCTTAGGTGTAATGGGAAGCCATGGAAACAGCAGCTTCGTGGCCTGTTTCCCAGCCCATATGAAGGGATGATAAAGATGAATACGTCCTGTGTAATGTTAACTCCTAGTACAGGGTTGGACAGCATTTTTTACAAGCATGTTGCAAATCAAGTCTAACAGACATTGTGCTATTTAGTCTTAAAAGCATGCTTTTAAAAGGGCCAGTTACAATGCCCAAAAATGAAGCAAAACACACTCACCTTTGGGCCAACCAGTTTGTCGGCTGTCATTTTAGCAAAAAGCTCTGCAGTCTGAGATCGAACCTGGGGATGTGTTGAGTTGCAGAACATATCAAGTAAGTAGATTAAAGCACCTAGGAAGGGACAGAGAAACAGAGGGCCTTATGGCAGCCTATGAATATTCTGATAGATAAAAATAACTGAACTGTTGCCTCTTCCAATCACAGAAAGTCTGGAACATTACTTTTGGATTCTACAAGCAACAAAGAACAACATCGTTCACTGTACCTTTTGCCATGGCCTCTTTAACTATTTTGGTACTGGATGTCAAAGCATACAGAGTTTCCAGAACAAGCTGCCGACCTGCCAAGAGGAAAAACCATGAGCGAAACCCAGCTTTTGTGTGTCTCTATTTAGCAAAGATGAAGTAAAAACACAACAGGGCTTGTTTAGAGTTGGGACAATGGGGCCTGCACTATTGCCTAGTTTAGCTGGCCCCTCAGGAAAGAGCTGTTTATGAGGCGAAACAAAAGCCTTCCATGGATTGAGTTCCAAAGTCAGCAAAGGTACTTAAAAAAAATATCCTATGAAAGATCAGCCTAAGTCAAAGAACTAAGCACTAGTAGAATTAAAATATATGCAAATTATATATGCATATAAAAAAATCACATACATATACAATACAATAAAAACATCACAGATCTAGCCTTTCCCTTAAAAGCAAGTTCCTAATAATAGAGAAAGAAGTTCCAAAGGGCTGATTGTGGCAAGATGCCTTCATTCACAAAATGGGTTTATCCTGAAAACATACGTTCACTGAGGGTTCTTCTCTAGATCTATTTTGAATGCCAAAGACAACACCCCAACACAGGCGATTTTACTTCATTAGTGATTTCCTATAATTTTCCCACCAGTTCTGAAGTCAGAGGGCAAGATCTCCAGTTTAGAGAATATTTGTCTCTACACAGTCCTGAGACCTCAATGCCCTTCCCAAGTTGGAGCCACAATTCTATATGCACGCTGGTAAGGGGGGGAAGTTTTTCTTTTTCTTTTGGTATCTAAAGAGTTTTCTAAACATGTATTTTTGTCACTGAATAAGTAAACTCGCGCTCTACGTACTTGAAGGTAGTGAATGTAGGAGGGCTAGTAAGTTGGAAAGAACCATTGCTTCTGCAATATTATTTACACATTCTTGGTTACTAGTCACTATGTTCACCACCTGTGAAAGAAATAAATAAAATACAATAAAAACTGCTAGACTGGTATGGAAGCAGCTAGTTGTTAATCTTGATTCCTTGATTTTCTACATATTGATTGGATACATAAGTTCAAGCTTTGCTTCCAGAAAGGCCGCTCTGAATTTTCTGTGAATATTTATAGCAGAAAATGTCTTTCAAAATATTGGACCAAATGCTGTTTTCAAACAATAGGAGTTTAATTTTGCAACAGAAGGAGCACCATCAGGTAAAAGCCGTGACCCTAGTTCTCTATCTCTTCCCAACCCCGCATCGCTGTCCCTACCCATTCAGAGCGAGGTCAATGCAAAGGCTTCATTTGCCCTTGGCGAGGTAGCCAAATCTGATTTGTGTAATAACAGATATATGACCTGTGATTATCTGGGATCATGTGGGCTGAAAAAAGACTCCCTGTCCCAAAAAATCTGCCTCTTAGCCAGCTTCTTAGGACAGGCAAATAGGTGTGGAAATGTAAGCCAGGGGGAAGTGGATATTGGTGTATAGGGGTGGGCGAGGGAATAACCCTTTTTTAATACTCTGGATAACAGTGGCGGTGCAAAGAGACCAGTCACTTTTGCCAAGGCAACTCGGGCCATTGCTTCTGCCCAATGATGCCCCTTCTGGTGAGAAATTAGGACTGCCACTGTCGGCTTCGGAAATAACATTTGGAGAAATACTTCAAAAGTCATTGTGTTCTACTGCCTGCTAAATGAACATTCCTTAGTACTATTTGCATAGCCTGTGAACTGAAGATTTAAAGTCATGTACGGTAGCTATTTTGATGCTCTGCACTCCATTCTCGAGCCACAAAGCCCAAAACCAGAATTGTTACTGGCTGAGTGTAAAATAACGTCCTTACATTTGTCATAAAAGTGAACATCGCTTTGATTAATCTACACAATATATTACGAAGTAAAGAACTTTCTCCTATGGCAAGAAACTTTTATCGCTTTGTTTTTTACCTCCAGAGCCAGCTGTTGGACTTGACCAGCTCCGTGGACACGCAGAAGGGAGAAGATTAACTTAAAGTGACCTATGCATTCACATTCTGAACCTGCGTGGAGAAAGACAGCTGCTATGGTTAAAGTGGACTAAACGAAAGCACTTTCAAGCAAAGGTATCTTAAAACTTTTTTAAAATAAAAAACCCCCACCTTAATCTGCTTAAACAGCCATTTTAGTTTGGTGATAAGCTGTACGGCTAAGCATTCATCTAAAACATCCAAAATCTAAAGTGAGGTTTCGTTCGACAGGAATGTTTAAGGTGTCCAACGTGCCTCGCTTACCTGGGTTGTGTTTTATTACATTTCTCAGAGCCTCCAAGGCCATCTCAACCCTTCTGAGCCTCTCTCCATGTTGGTTTGACTCCACTTTCCCTGTGTGAGTCATGGCCATTAATGTATGAAGGTACTGGGCTTGTGAGCCTATGTAATCCAAGAGGCTTGCAGCAAATGATTTCGGAAGCTGTAGGGTAACAAGCAAGAAGGAAAATTAAAAAGATAGATAGGAAATAAACATTTTGTTGTGGCTGCTTAACACAGTGTATCCATATTTTACAAACTATTTACAATTACGGGATGCACAATCAAATGCTCTATCAGGATACATCACCAGTAGTGTTTCAGCTTCATGTAGCAAGGCTTCCTCACAAGATTATAACAAAGGAAGGGTAAGACTGCTATATAAAAGTCTGGGAAGTTCTATAGTATAGGGTTACTCCATTCTGAAAATATTTCTTTCCCAATGTTTGAATTTTTTAACAAAGGAAGAGCTATAACAAACATGTAACAAAATTCAGAGGGAACGGATATAGAACCTCTGAACGTATCTGCTGTGTTGATGATTTACTGAGAACAAATTAGTACATCCTATATTTTGACAAGGAAAGGAGCTTCAATATCTAACATGTTTCGTATTGGTACGCAAAAAAGAAGAAATGAAAAAAAAAGGGATTAACCAATTTAAAACCAACAGACTTTACCAAATAACTAGAAGTAGAATCTTACCTCCAGTTGGAATGTGGGGACTTCATTGTAAACTCTAACAAAAATCTCTCCTACAATAAGCTCTTTTGCATGATCGCTGAAGATGAATTCAGATCCATAGCTTTTATCACAGTCACCCTTTAGAAAGTAAAAATCAATTGAATATATTTGCAGCTTCCCATAGTAAAAACATTAAGCCAAATGGCCGCAAAAGCAGTACAATTCCCCAATATGAATTGTCTACTTTAAGCTTGGAGACATGAAACGGGGACAGAATTTGATTTCAGTTCTCATTTACTTTGCAAGAAAAGGCTAGAAATGTAAGCAGGTGAAGGTAGGAGGAGAGTTGGCCAGCGCTTGGGAAGATATCTATTACTTCTGTCCTTTCCCATGGCTCTCGCTAATTCCTGCACAGGTTGCACTTTAACCATCAATGATCTTTTAACATGTGTGGTGTTACAACAGGAATCCTGCAACCAAAAGCAGGTTGGTTTGAAATTGTTCTTTTACCCCCAGCTGCAGAACTTGAATACGTATGACAATTGTACTTGACTACAAGTGATTGCCAAAGAAGAAGAAGATGATGCTAAGCAAGACCTGAGCTGTACTACTGGCAAAGACAGAGCTCTCAATCACTCAATTGAAGGCAAATATCTAGGGAAAAGAAGTCACCCCTCAGCCCCTTGTACTGCTTCAACATCTTCTTCATCCAGAGCAACATGAGATGCAACAAAGGGGATAAAGGAATCAGGAAAAACTGTCTCCTCCACCTCTGCCAACAAGAGCCTCTCCTGGTTTTAGGTCATGTCTGAACTGAAGGGCCTTTCTGTTCACTGATGGCGAATTAGGATCAGAGTTATTTACATATGCTTTTGTGAAAGGATGCTGTTTACAACATGAGACCATAAATGGAGAAATGAGGGGATGAAATCTATAAATCCCATGGGAGGACACAAAACTTTTGTGGCCTGGTACATTAAAAGAAGCTGGCCGTGTGGCTTTTGTACACCTCGGTTTAATGATTCTGACAAATGCAGCGACAAGAATTACTTGCTGCTTCTTTCGGTTCCCTGCCTCAGAAACTCCCAACTAGCCAGCCCGACAATTTGAAAAAGTGCCTCACTCTTTTAATCATGCTTTCCTGCTGAGATTCCAAGAACTCAAGGAGTTCAGCTCTTGTCCGATTGTTCCAAATAAGGTACGGGCTTTCTGTGTTGCTGTTCAGCATTTTCAGAATCTAGGTTAAGAAACAGTTATGGCAAAACAGATTTGAATGCAGGACGAATATTTCATTTTTTTCTACACCATCTACATCCAACCAGCTTAATACCACTACAAGACCACTGTAACCCTTCTAGCTTTCTCAATGTGCAAGTTATTTCCTCTTATTTATTCTTTAACATAAGTCTATTTAGAGTTTGCTCTTAAAAACTCCAGCTCTGGCTAGATGCACACTTTACAATTTCAAGCGCTACAGAAGTAATCTGAAACAGTCTCTATTCTGCAACTATTGAGTGCAGCAAGCACTGTTTCTCTCTTCTGTTTGTGCTCACACACACACAAATATTCCTGGTTTGCCATATGCAGTAGTCACTCAAACATACTGTAGCAGCAATATCATGCGAAATAGCCCTTAGTATCTGGCAAGAAAGACACGACAAGTTAGAAATAGTAGGATGATTACTGTACAAATCCACACATCTCTATTAACACTCCACTATCTTAAACAAAAATCCGCTGGCTGCAACACAGAGAGCTGAAGGTGCTCGCAGGTGCCTCAATCAAGACTCCTTTTCTAAGACACTAAAGGCTGTATAATTTTCTTTGTTGCCATTGCTAAATTTTCATGCTCAGCATGCTTGTCAAGAAAAGTGGAAAAACATTAACGTGGGTATTAAAATGTTCCTGTACCTCGGCAGGATTGACCACAGCAAGTTTTCTTGCAATATATGGCGTCAACATGCCTGCAAGACTTTTTCTGATGGTTGGGTTTTCAGGCGTAGCTTGTTCTCCGGGAAGATATCCACCAAGACGGCTCAAAGCAAGGAGGCTAAGCTTGGCAAGGGTATTGGCTACTTCCTGTTAGCAGAAAATAGGGAATCAATCTCATGCATAGATTTTCTGAGTAGGTGAAGAAACCAGACCACCCCTCCTTCACAAGCAATACCGCAAAATAAAATGGACACAACTTGCAAAAATGTCATTGCCCAATTTGGGGCAACTGTCACTTGCCATTATGTCTCCTTATACCCCAACTGTGCACTATTCAGGAGGGTACTCTAACTCTCTAGAGGGGCTTTGTGGGTGCTGCAGAGGGGTGTGTTGTTGTTTTTTAACAATATAAAAAAGTTCCCTTCTTCAAACTTCCTTCTCTCTTTGGATCAAAGCTTGGCACAAGCAAGCACAACTGATCTTGAGAATGTCATTTGAACCGCACAAAAAAGGCTACAACACACATGCAAAATTTTACCTAAAAGCACAGCACATTAAGCAATGTGTTTGCTTTTAAGATAGTGACTGTAAGTTCCTACAGCCATCTTAGAAATGCTGCTCAGGGTATATTTAAAGTGCAGCAGTCTATTCACAGTTCCTTATTATCATTACCTGCTGATTGGAATCTTCACTCTTCTGAATCCCACTCTCTTCTAGTGTGTAATCATAGTTGAAGATGTAGCCGAGCAAATACCACAGAACTCCAGCTTGAAACAGATGCGTCTGTAGCCAGTAGTCCACAGCAAAGGAGCTGACACACTCGACCCCTAGGGAAGCCACGCGGGGAATGTTCTGAGTAGGAAAGAAAACATTTGCTTTGGGTGAGAAATGCTTCAGTTCAGCAGGGACGAGACAAGCGGTGTTTCTGACGTAAAAATGACAAAATGCAATAGTGGCACGTTCTTCACACTTTTTGTTTCTTGCTTCTGCAGTGTAGCGCTTTAATCACATTACATAATAGGGGAAACAGAATAAATAAGAATATAATAGGGTAAACAGAAGGACTGTGTCTGTACATTCCATTGGACAATGTGCAAACAAAACTGTCTACATGCCTCAAGAAGCCTTATGTGAACTGGGGCTCTGAAAGGAAATTCTACAGCTTTCAAAAGGAAGGCAATAGGCCCAAATGATTGCATCCACTTAATGGACACTCCTGAGGTTCTACAGAAATGGGAGGCTAGAAAAGAAAGATAGGAGTCATACAAGAGCTTACCTTGCCATAATACAGTACTCTGCAGAGATCCTTGATGATATTTGGCATTTCAGTTATTTTCTCTCTGCAATCTTCAAATTGGGCTGCCACACTGTAACATTTACTTACATGCCCACACACCTATTAAGTGAAAAATGCGAAGTCATATGGCGTTGGGACAGTGCATAATAAGATGCACTACAAATATACACACTTCAGAAGTTGAAAAGGAATGATAAAGAGCTCCCTGGAAGGCAGACACAGCACTGTAATTTGCCAAGTGATTACTTATTTTAGTCTTGTGAGGCATTGTTACTTCTTTTCAATTTATGAAGTGTCTACTGTTGGCACCTGGGACGTGGGTGGCGCTGTGGGTTAAACCACAGAGCCTAGGGCTTGCCGATCGGAAGATCGAATCCCCATGATGGGGTGAGCTCCTGTTGCTTAGTCCCTGCTCCTGCCAACCTAGCAGTTCGAAAGCACGTCAAAGTGCAAGTAGATAAATAGGTACCGCTCCGGCGGGAAGGTAAACGGCATTTCTGTGCCCTGCTCTGGTTCGCCAGAAGCGGCTTAGTCATGCTGGCCACATGACCCGGAAGCTGTACGCCAGCTCCCTCGGCCAGTAAAGCGAGATGAGCGCCACAACCCCAGAGTCGGCCACGACTGGCCCTAATGGTCAGAAGTCCTTTTACTCTTTACCTTTAATGTTGGTACCAGAAATGGGCTGTGACAAAATGGGAGAATAGTAAGGTACACATTTTGCATGTGGAAGTTCTCAGGTTCAGTCTTTGGTATCTCCACTGTTAAAAGAAACTATGCTTTAATGAGAATAAGCAGATTGCTGGTACACACCACTGAAATTGCAGCTGTTTCCTTCCTTCCCTGTTGCTGCTGTACCACCAAAAACAAGCCATAGCTTCTTGTGTTATCCGAGCCTGGAATGGTGGTTTGTTTCTCTCCAAACCAACCACAAGCAGGTAGCCAAGGTTTGTTCTTATTCACATTAAACCATAGTTTATTTTATCTACAGTTTTAATATGTTGTGAGAACCATGTTAGTGTAAATAGTTAGAACAGTTGCCCGAATCTGGTCTCCTATGGCCAGTTCACATTTTAGTTCACATTCACACATATGCTAAAACTTCCATTACTGGATTATTTTGAACACTTACCTGAACTGACATATCATCTGGCTTACTAAAGTGTGTCAGGACAGCAACACAGCGATTAAAAGCCTCTTGCAGAATCTGTGGGGATAGACAGACATGTTTTCCCCCTGAACACTATCAGCAGCAAAAGTTGAAACGATTGTTTTCATATAGCAAATATTTCTCTACAAATTTTTGGATGCCATTTTAAAGCCACAATGTAAAATTTAATACTTCAAATGCCTACTTGTTAGAGAAAGAGAAGTTCAAGTATTCTAAGCCAAACCAATAATCTGAAATTATCTGGAGTAATATTAACAATATTTCTTAGAAGCCCAGTTATTGTTTCTTTTGCTTGATATAAGTTAGAAATTAATATTTGTGTTTTTAAAATAACAATCTACTTGCTTATTCTTAGGCAAATTAAGCCAAATACATGAAATATTCAGCACTGGTTATGCAAGCTTACAGAATAGTCAGCAACAGCAGTTCTGAGATGTACTTACAGATAGCTAGAAAATATGAGGAAAAGCTGGCTTTGCAGACAACACCCAGCCAAAAAGGGTTATTAAAATGCATTTTGCAAACCAGAGCTTAATAGAAAGGAAGAATAAAACTCACTCTCTGCAAAACATAACCCACAGGAGGATTTTGAGCCTACCTCAATACCATTCTCTCTTCTTAGTTCTTCTGCATTAAGTGCTGAGCAGTTGACAGTGTAGAAAGCTAACTCAGTAGCAGCAGGCAACAGGGGAGATTCTTTGGAGAACAAGAGGTCGTCTGAAGTTTCTATTGTGATTGTCTTAATCAACATGGGGTAGCCTGCGTATTTATAAGGCTTCAAATCTTGAAAAGAAAAGAATGCCAAGAATTAACATTCACATGTGAATCAGTCTCATGGTGACACTTATTCTATACCAAACAAATTATTTTTATGGTTTCTTACTTCAAAGGCCAACAACACAGGAGAAAGGAGAAGTGTAACACAGAATGCACTAAACAAATTAGTTCCTAACAAGTAGGAGAGGTTGAATTCCCCAAGATTCTGGGCAGCTCCTCGGGAAGTATACAGGTGAATCTCAGCAGCTTTTGGAAAATGGGATCTCAAGGCTCTGTTTTGAATGCAGACACTCTGCCTTAGAACAAGCCCTAGGTTTTCTACCAACAAAAGTCCACCTATTAATCAGTGGAGACGGATTGATTTTAAATTGCTGGAAAAAGTGTATTAACTGCATTCAAAGAAATGTCCATTTTGGACTGGACTGTAGCCTCCAGAAGTACAGGGGCCTCCCCTCCTTCAGAAATCCACTCTCCAACGAAACCAAGGTGATGCACCTGAAAAGGTAGAGCTTGATAGTTTGCCACATTATTTGTATCAGTTGCAGCCAGTGAGTTGCCAAATAGGCCCAAAGTTTTCAATAACACATAAATGAGATTTAGTATTTTACAAAACAAAATTATGTCTTCAGATGCTAAGTATAATTACCATCTTTGTGTCTGTTGAAAAGGATGCTTTGAGCTTTCAAAATTAGAATTATGTTCTCAGGATCTGGACCATCCACCACTTTGGCTGACTTTGTACACAAAAACTCATACGCTTTATTCACCTTTTCAAACATATCCTGCAAATACAATGCACATAAGGAAGCAGATATGAATCCAATCTCAAAATGAATCAGCTGATGTTGCAAAAGGAACAGGCCAGGATTTTGAGACTCTCTTCTACTACATACTCTTCAAAGACACGGTTCTAATTTTGAGCTATTTTAATGTTTTTCTGACTTTTATACCAAACCCTTCTCTGAAAAGTCCTGTACATACACACACAGTAGGACAACAGAGTTAACAAGAAACTTAAGTACAACCTATTCAGAACAGCCACGTGTACAGACAGCATCGTACATAGTATTCCAGTATTTGGCTAAGGATTACTTAATGTAAAGCAGGGATGAGACCTGCAGTCAGATTTCAGAGTCCCCTCCCAACCGTAAGTTGTACAGCAGGAAGGGAAAGGGTCTTTGAAGTTGTGCAAATTGTGCAATTACGACTTCTTCCCTCACAATCAGATCAAAGCCGAGGGAGAAATTAACAGACCTGTATTCCTGGCAGATATGCTAAAAGTAGTCCATACAATTTTGGGCATGCAATTACATTATGAAGTTTGGGGCTCAAACCAGTTGCGGTTAATGGTTTCCAGTTCAGCGATGTGCTGACTTCATTTACATTCTTCTGCCGGGATTACAGAGATTTGCCACATTCACACAGGAAGGACAGATAAAAAGGGCATTGGGAGAGCTATTTCCCCCCACAAGAAAATGGAAGGTGAAACTTGAATGGAGTTACTAAAAATGAAATATATGCCTCTGTTACCATGGGAAAAAGGTGTGTGTGTGTGTGTGTGTGTGTGAGAGAGAGAGAGAGAGAGAGAGAGAGAGAGAGAGAGAGAGAGGGGGAGAGAATGACTGTGTGTGGGTCTGGCAACGTCCACTACTGGAATGTAATGGGGTCCATAACTCAAAACTGTTTCCCCTTTCTGATGTACATATATACATATTTAAGAGCTTTAGCAAACAAACAGTTGTACTTCTATTATGCAGGAATTTGTGCACGAATGGGCTGTCCTGGCTACATAAAAGGAGTGACTCTGCACATTTGAACACTTGAACCTGCTCCCCCCACTGCAGTAACTGGGGTAGATCCATGTATACAGTAGAGAGCCTGTGATCAGACACCAGATCAGACCCAATACACCCTATAGGCATAATATATATTTAATGCATAGCACTTACTCGACCTTCTGGATTCTTGTCAGGGTGGTATTTCTGGGCCAGTCTGAAATAAGCCTTCCTGATTTTGCTCTCATCGTGCCTGTCAAATACATAAAGAATTTGTTTACCTAGGACTCAATATGCTGTCATTCAGTCAGGGGGGGGGGGAAATATAACATAGATTTCAAACTAAACTCTGGCAGGTTATTTTGAACGACAGATTTTAGGTCACTTTCCAAAGCATGTTTTATGAGTTAGCTACAAACGTTATCCATAAGATCTAGGCCAGTCTGTCTCCTATTTAATGCTGAGTAGGGGTGGCAGCGCTAATGGTGCATTTTCAGTGACTTCTCAGGACTGCTGATGGGACAATAGCAAGACCTGTGTAAACTATTACGGCAATCCGGTCTTGTTAACTGGATTTCCCCCCCATCCTCTCTGCACACTGCTATGTGGGCTCCTGCGCTTTAGTTAATCGATATGCCTCCAAATCAATAGGTCAGGCTGGTCTGAAATAGAGGTGCTCCAATGCTGAACCATTATACTATCGTTCCTGTACAAAACTTCAGCCATACTAGCTGTTCTTCCGGTTCTAGAACTTAATCAGAGGGCAACTAAGTTTTAATGATGCAAGGTACACGAGCTAAGAGTCATTTATATTAAAATGTCAGTGGAACCGAAGAGCACATAACTTACTGTCCTTGTCCCTTTGGGAGATGGAGAACTTCATAAGCATCATCTATTGACATTGTGGGCGCCTTCTTATCCACCTCCTTCTTCCAAGCATCTAGGGTATCTTTTAAGAGTTTAACCTGGCCGGGGTGGTTGGGAGACAGAAAATTCCAAATGAGTTCTTCTAATGTAACTTCCAGATCTTCCCGGGGTGGGGGGAGGAGAGGAAGGGGGAGATAAGTGCTATTACTCAGCCACCTGGGCCCTCCCTATTAGGCCCTGCAATATAGGAGTTTTATCTCTTATATTTGAAAATTTGATCACACTCCTTTATTTATTTTAATTTCACTGATGTTTTAACAGTAAATTGGTACATCCATTTCACAATAATCTTCATTATCCTCGGTTTTATTCTGATTATATATGCTGTGATCTTTTCTGTGAACCACCCTGAGACTTCCAGGTACAGGGCGGTATGTATACTCAATAAATAAAATAAATAATAATAATAATTAATTATTCGACTTTCCCACCCCAGCCCTCCCATGTGTTCCCTTTTACTCTTAGCTGTGATACGCATCTTTCTGTACCTTCTAATTGATTTAGCTGCTGTTCGTTGATCTAGTCCTACTTGGGAGATTTATGAAACTGTTATAATTCTTTAAACAATATCCAAAGTTTTCCCACTCCTCTCTTATGTTCATACCATAAGAGAGGAGTGGGAAAACTTTGGAGATTGTTTAAAGAATTATAACAGTTTCATAAATCTCCCAAGTTTCTTATCTTTGCAGTCAACATCACTAACTCCACATATTCTATTAACTTATTCTGCCAATACTCTTTTGTTGGACTGTTTCTGTCCTTTCACATTTGTGCATAGGCTATTCTGGCCACAGCAGTTGCCTAAAGAGCAAGATTTAATGCATTCTTAGGTATCTCACCCTCTATCATACCCAAAAAGAACATTTCGGGGTTTTTTTGGGGGGGGGGGATGTCAACCTTAGCATCTTTTTTATTTCTGTGTATATCATCTCCCAATATCCGTTAGCTTTCTTACATCCCCACCACATTGAACACACTCCTTGTTTAAACTTAACTGGCTTTGAAACTGTATACTTTAAAACAGAACTGTTAAGATCATGGCACACTCAAGATGCCAGTAAAGCAGTCATGGCTCTCGCAGTTCTTTGACTTATTTCCCCTTTTTATTTTTCAATTCTGCTTTGCTGCAGATTGAGGAAGAGTGCAAGACATGTGACTTACAGGGTCTTTAATTGGCCAGTCAGGAAACCGAAGTTTATCACAAAGATGTCTGAGGTAATAGATGTTACAAAACAGCTCGTTCTCCAGCTGAGGGTAGTTAATTAGCGGTATGGGGCAGTACTGGTAAAGCGCTCTTGTGTTACTTTGAAGACGAGGGGTGAAGTCCGCAAGATGAGCAGCAATCTTCTCTATCATAAGGCGCCTGTGAATTGCAAAAGGCATTTTGAAGCAAACAATTGCTAACTTTCTTCCAGATCACTAAACCATTAAACCTTGTTATCCGTGGCAAGTCACAAAGATATCAGGTGAATTTAATTACAGTCAGCAAACTGAAAAAAGGGGGACAGAATACTGATGGGGGGGGGGGAACCCACTTCTTTTGCTGGAAGCGTATAAATCAAATTACCTCATTTCACTGCTCCAAATAGCTTCTGGAGTGTCGAATTCGCCCAAAAAAATTTCAGAAAATTTTTCTGGTTCATAGTTTTCCAAGTAACACACCATAGCTTCCGGCAGGATGTGTCCAAGAATGCTTCTCTGAACTATATCTTGCCCTTTCATCTAAAAAGAAGATGGATGTAAATGGGAAAATGAAATGAACATGCTTGTGCACGTATTTACTGGTTGCTTTTGTGATAATGGAGGTATTAATTTTCACAAGCCACTATGTGCAGCACAACTTACAGAATTACAGAGTTGGCAGTGGGACCTTGAGGGCCATCTAGTCCAACCCCCTTGCAATACATCAAGAGTTAGGAGCCTCAGGCGCAGAGTCCAAAGGCGGCCCTTCATGCCTCTTTATTCCACCCTCTCCATTGTAAGTAAGTAAATTTTTATTTACACCACGCCCTCCCTGGCCAAGACTGGGCTCAGGGCGGCTAACATCAAAAATCAAATACATTAAAACACAATCAAACAACTGATTAAAATACAGCTTAAAAATTAGAATCAGGATAAAATTAAATGACTGCCCATGAATTACAACTATAGGAGTTGGGAAACTCAAGTATTCATCAGGGCCAGCTATCCATGTTGGTCCCACATGAGCCGACAAAAGGGCCAAAGGGGTAATTTACGGGGTCCCATAGAGCGGAGTCAAACTGGGCCCAGACCGAAGGCCAGGTAGAACAGCTCCGTCTTGCAGGCCCTGTGAAAGGATTTCAAGTCCTGCAGGGTGCTGGTCTCCTGCGATAGAGCGTTCCACCAGGCTGGGGCCAAAGATGGCCCTGGTTGAGGCCAGTTTAACCTCGAGTCCCAGGACCTCCAAGATATTATTTGTGGACCGTAAGGTCCTCCGCGGGGCATACCAGGAGGCAATCCCGTAAGTATGAGGGTCCTAGGCCGTATAGGCTGCACCAAGCACTGTCTTGGTCTAAAACCCCTACACCCCTGACCCCCAGTACTCATCCCGGCTGGAATATGTCACTGAACCATGAGAATGCCTTTATAGGAGAGGGAGAAGCCTCTGACTTTTGCATGGATGGGATACAGTCTGCTATAAAAGCCAAATTCTCTGCATCTGGTGCTACTCACCCCCCTGGGGTATGTGGGCCCTGCAAGGATGCCCAGAAGCAAATGGAACGAGCCCAAAGGTTTATTGCCCTTGCCATACACGTGTACCCAGCAGTGAGCGAGTACAGCATTGCTGTCTTGGTCTCAAGGAATTTCAACTCCTACAACTACAAACTGCTCTGCAGCTTGCCTCCACAATCACATTGCAGCACAACTACCAACGCATTTAACGCTTAAGAGTTGTCTCCACACTCATCCCTTCCAAAACTTCCTAACGCTAAATTCAGCTACATATTTCCAACTGTTTGGTTAAACATTGTTTAGCTAACAGCGCAACAAACTTTTGTCAGTTTGCCTTTTAAAAGGATCCAGCACATTCTGAAGAGAGAGAGTTGTTTCAGATAGCAACAATACCCCCCAAACAGACATTTTTGATGTTTAAATGCTTATACTTAGAGCATACTTGGAATTGACTTGTTTTGTTGGAGCATTGCCAGTTTCTTTTGTAATATTAATTGCTGCTTACCTCTTCAGACTTGAAGGCCTGCTTTGAATGTGTATACTTCAAAAACCTAGAAAATAATTCATATATACTTTTAGCTCAATGGCATGAGCTCAGCATGCAGGTTAATGGGACTATAAAACTTGCGCCTGCCCTCTAACCCATCGGATCCCTGGGCTCTCACTGGCCATCTAGCACTAAATACAGTCCCTAGGGACTCTCTCTTCATCAAACGCCCCCTCACTATCACCATTATACAATGTAGCCTGGTTTCTTTAAAGTCGTCCAGAGAGGAAAAGTGTAAAACAATTTTATCACTTAAAAACTTTCAGAAACGAACGCAATATCCTTTGCATTTACACTTAGCTGGTGTGAAACTCCATGTTTAAGTAAACATGCAACAGATGCTAAACATTATTGCTTTCACCTTGCAACGGGGAGCACGTTGGAACCGGTATACATCATGATGAAGAAGAATACTCCACTGAGGTAAAGGCGAGGTAACTGTGGGTTGTCTTGCATGATGTAGAAAAGCAATATGGCCACTTTCTCAACAAGAATGGGATCAAAGGTCAGCAGCAGCTGCAATGCAAAAAACAACAACTTAACATGGTTTTAAACTGTGCATTTCAGATTAGGGCTACTGCTCCCAATCAAAGTTCCAAGATTTTTTCTCTTTTCAAAAAGCAAAATATGCTGAAAAGCAAGCCATCTAAATCTTGACGATCAGACTGCAGATCAGCTTACCTGAATGATGTGAGGAAGGCAAGTGCTGTCTGAAAGGAGCCTCTTCACTCTGGGCAAAGGCCTTATAATGGCATTATCCTGGTCTCTGAAAGGGAAGAAGTTTCCCTAATCAGCGTTTGAAGTGCACAATGGCCAGCTGGTACAGTGGTACCTCAGGTTAAGTACTTAATTCGTTCCAGAGGTCCGTACTTAACCTGAAACTGTTCTTAACCTGAGGCACCACTTTAGCTAATGGGGCATCCTGCTGCTGCTGCACCACTGGAGCACGATTTCGGTTCTCATCCTGAAGCAAAGTTCTTAACCCGAGGTACTATTTCTGAGTTAGCAGAGTCTGTAACCTGAAGCATATGTAACCCAAGGTACCACTGTACCGTAAAACAGGGTTACCCTCAAAGTGGTTGATACGGACCTCCTCAGGTTGATGGAACTGTGTAGGGAGTGAATAAAGGCTACGGGTGTTTGTGTGAAGAGTTGGTAAGGACCCCAAGGATCATCTAGTCCAACCCCCTACCTTCCCAACTCCCCACCTACCCAAATTCATTGTTTACACCTTACCTACTGGGGAAATAGCTACACATTGTGACAAGCATGTTGAGGATAAGTGTAGCAAGGTCCGTCTCATTCAACACAGCTTGCCCAGTGGCAAGTAGACACCATTTCAGCTGAGGGATAACTTGCAGCGGACGCCATCCATCCATGCCCTGGGCCCAGCACCTGGTTTTGGAAGTCAATACCCCTTTGGTCCACAGTTCCTGCATCTATGTTAGGAATGGATTGCCACAGAGAAAACAGAAGGCCATAATGCAGTTGTCTTTTTTAAACTATGTCTTTAGAAGTTGTGCTGAAGGCACTTTCATTCCGACACTACCATAACCTTTAAACAACCTTTCCCTGGATATCGTATCAAGGCACCACAGAATTTTAGCAAACCTAAGAGCTTCTGACCCAACCAAAATGGGCAATCAAACAGGTTATGGATCCGCTGAGGCCACAAATGGAAGACATTTGCAATGCAAATAGTGCCAAATGACTAAGAGGACTAAGTTTTTAAAAAGCAGTTGCTAGCAAATGCGCAGTACAAAAACAAAAGACACCAGTCAGGATGAAATTGTAACATCCATTTAGTGAACGGGGAAAAAAAATCAACTGAGCACACCCTGACAGCCATTCTTTCTCAAATTCTCCCAGTTCTGCAGGCCCAAATGAAGGGATTAATGGGAGGTACTGCACCTCTTAGGGATGCGGGTGGCGCTGTGGGTTAAACCACAGAGCCTGGGACTTGCCGATCAGAAGGTCGGTGGTTTGAATCCCCATGACGGGGTGAGCTACTGTTGCTCGGTCCCTGCTCCTGCCAACCTAGCAGTTTGAAAGCATGTCAAAGTGCAAGTAGATAAATAGGTAAATGGCATTTCCGTGCGCTGCTCTGGTTCACCAGAAGCGGCTTAGTCATGATGGTCACATGACCTGGAAACTGCCTGCGGACAAATGACGGCTCCCTCGGCCAGTAAAGCGAGATGAGCGCCGCAACCCCAGAGTCGTTCGCGACTGGACCTAATAGTCAGGGGTCCTTTACCTTCACCTTTTTATTTACTGCACCTCTAGGGAATTATCAACCAAGAAGTCGGGCGTCTTCACTCCAAAGCCAACCATACAAACCACACAGCATGTGCTGACTTTGAAATTATACCTGTTATTCGTGAAAGCTGAAATTTCCAAGAACAACGATGGTTGAATGAGATATTATCTATAAGCACATCCTTTCCTCAAGTGTTACAGGGGCATGTTGTGCCCCCCTTACATGCTGCTCTGAAACTCCCTGATCATTGGCCATTTTGGCTGGGGCTGATGGAGCGAGAGCTCCAAATATTTGAGGGGGGCCAGAGTGAGGAAGGTTGCTCGAACAACGTTGTGCTTTTTGTGTTCGTTACCTTTGACTCAAAAGGCGCAACCGCCACTTGAAAAGTTACCTCGTTAAAGCTGTAAGGACCACTCCTCTCTTTGTCTGCATTGCCAAAGTACCACTCTTTTTCACTCTCTCTCTTCATATCAGGTGATGCTTCAATTACATTGCTCTTATAAACGAAAAACAACAACAACAACCCCATTTAGAGCCAGAAACAACACACACATGAACTACTTTCACAGCACTAAATGCTTCGATTTGAAGCTTATTTCATAGAAACTACAATATGGCTAAGCAGCTTTTTAATAACCCACTCCTAAATTATATACATGGAAAGAAAAGAAATTAAAGATGTCCTACTTGCAACGGCACGGTTGCCCTACTTGTGTGCAGATGGGCGAGGGTAAGGAGGTCCACGAGGATCCGAATGCCATTTGAATCCATGAGCTCCTTGACATTTTTCTGCAAGAAAGGGAAAACAACGGTCACGTGTGTTCAATTATAACATAAGATAACAAGATTATGTGATTTAGTTAAGCGTAATCCATTAACTTCGTGCTACACAGTTACCCAGACAGGCTACTTAATGACACTAATACACACAAATACATAAACTGATGTACAAACAAATACGTCAGAACCTTTAAAATTAGCACACACTTATAAAAATCACAGATATATTCTAAGAGCCATATCTATCAATTTTAATGGGGGAGGGGGAAACCCTTGATGTCTATTTTTATCTTATTCCTTAATACAAGAATAGAATTTTTTTATGGATTTGGGACTTTTAACTGAGCCTATCTCTAAAAGATCAGGACAGGTAAAATAAAAAACACACATATGAACTGTGTTTGTCCATGAAACATCTAAAATACTTTCTTAAAGCCAGTGGACTGACAGCTGGGGTAGCGCAGTCGGTAGACCATGAGATTTTTAATTTCTGGGTCATGGGTTGGAGCCCCACATTGGGCAAACGATTCCTGCATTGCAGAGGGGTGGACTAATAGCAAATACCAAATAAATAATTGGTGAGACTTTTATAGGCCTTTCTGTTCAATATTAGTGATTCAAAGGGTAACAAACTAGAGTGGCTTATGATTTTCCAACCAAAAATATCGTATCCTTTGTGAGATAAGGAAAATGTTGGGTGGAAGTGAAGTTACAGGGAACCAGGCAGAGGGCCTTCTCAACAGTGGCACCCTCCCATCAGATGTCAAGGAGATAAAGAACTACACAACTTTTAGAAGATATCTGAAGGAAGCCCTGTATCGGGAAGTTTTTATTTTATTTTTTACATTTTGCTGGATGCCACACAGAGTGGCTGCGGAAACCCAGCCGAATGTGCGGGGTATAAATGAAAAAATCATTCTTATTATTATCTCCTTGTAAGACATGCAATATTCTCTCAGCAATTCAACATATCTAATGACATGGTTATTGATCAAAATTGTAATACCTCCTCCAATTCCATAACACAAATGAAAGAGAGCGGCAAGATGTGTGGAGAAGGAGGCATTTATGAGCACCCCAAGCTACAATAAATACTGCAATAAAATATAAATTATTTTAAATTTATTAAAAATGGCACAATTTATGCAGAAATGGGAGGTTGCTCACCTTGTTGAGAATCAGCTTGTTTAGGAACACTATCAATCGGTCCCGCTCAAGTCTATCAGTGCACTAGAGAAAAATACAAAACATTTTTAAATAGGAAAAAGTCTGAGAAATGTGCTACAATGTTATTTATTTATTTATTTATTTATTTAAGATTAAATATGCTGTTATGTTGAAGGCGCAATCATCCTCTTATCTCCAAAATCTGTAAGCAAAACTAAACACTCATCTATTGTTATACTATCAGTGCTAGAAAGTGATCTATTGTACTAAAATGTGGATGCACAAAAGCAAAGCAGATCTACAGCTGAAACCAGAACTGAAGCAGCCGTAGGGATTGCTCTCCAAAATGCACCATTCTAGCTCCTTTATTTTACTGTTCTAAAGTGTAACAGTCAAAAAAGGATCAACACAGATATGTCGCTTGACCAGGCAGAACACGAAAAGCTTGTTGTCATTTTTTTATACTTAAAAGTTTACACCGTTTGTTTAGCTTCCTTAAAAGTTGAAGGTGCAAATGCTACAGTTAATCACATCCACTCTAAAGTAACTCAGAAAGGTTCAGTAAATTATAAAATTCTCAAAATAAGTATTTATTTTTTAAAAACTTTGTTCAAATACAAGTCTGAAGGACAAACCATAGGTCACTGACCATGTTCAGAAGTAGCATTATTGTGAACAAACCTACCTTTCTCCCAGACTCTCCCACAAGAATCTTTTGCTGAAGTTTGGCTTCAACACTAACTATGGTTTTAAAGCATAGCGTTATAGCACAAACCCCAATTCAGACCAAAAATAGAGAGTCAGAGTTCAGCAGGAGCTTCTGAAAGTCCCCCAAGCCATGTAGGAGGGGGGAAAAACAGGCCAATCTCAGAGGAGGCTAGAATTAAACCATGACATCTCACCAGAGCAATCAGTGCCGTGCGGTGAACTTTTTCGTAGGGGAACAGTTAGGGGAAGAAACACTAGTTTGTAACGGCGATTTTTCAGGGGCGTGGAGCTGATGTCACGCCTGTGAGCATCGCACCTCCCTCCCTCCCCTCATTTGGGAATGAGGCACCATGGGAACAATTAGGGGACTAGTCTAGTCCTCTTAGTCCAATGGCCACATGGCATTGTTAACTGAAATTCCAAAAAACAAACTTCAATATGCCTGCTCTGCTCTCCCAAATTGTATGCAGTAATTTTAAAAATGCTTACCCTCTCCAACATCCCTATAATATATTTAGTGTCGCTAAACGGGCCAATCTCCTCGTGGCATCTTCCATAAACAATGGCCAAGGCTTGCAAACAGAGGCATTTCATACTTATTTTAGGAGTGAGCAGAAAACGGTGATACAACTCATTGAAAAATTCATACCTGTAGGAAGAAAAAGGTAGAACAAAAGGTTTATTATGCGGAAAATTAAGATTTCAGAGGGAATATTAAGATAACAGTAACTCACGATTTCTTTATCGCTCCACTGTCTTCACTTTCATCTTCTTCCAACAGCAATCTCAAGTAATAATCCCCAATTTTGATTTCATCCGACAGGCATTCATACTTCACCTTTTGAAGAATAAGATACAGGAAGTGAGCAAAAGTTTCTGACATAATTGCTAAGGAATCAAGGTGTGTGGTGGGAACATAGCTTTTGAATGAAGTTCCAGAATCAACAAACCAGTCAGTTATAATAGTTTTACATTTTAGTTTGTAAGCTAAAACGTACAATGAAGAAAAACCCAGTGTGTAAGTAGCACCATACATAAATGAACCTCATCAGCAGAGAGAGAGAATGAATTGTGTTTGTATGTGCCAGAAGATTAGCTTAAAATACTCAGTTTAAGATATTCAAGATAAGCTTTTCTAAAACACCTACGTTTCAGGCACTTTTTCTACACCTGGTAATAAATATGAAGTGTTCTTTGACTAAAATAGTCTGATTGATTTAAAACGTTGCTTTCAAAAAGGACCCCAATTAACTGCATAAAAAAATATTACCGTATTTTTCGCTCTATAACACGCACCCGACCATAACACGCATGTAGTTTTTAGAGGAGGAAAACAAGAAAAAAAATATTCTACACGAAACAGTGGATGTATTATTTTTGTGGTTCATGCTGTGGCCACAGACATGTGATCTGACAGTGAGTTTGGAGTAGCCCAATGCAAAAATCCTGAGGATCCATGTGGATCCGTGCTTTGTAACCACGTTTTAAGTGGGAGGGGAGGAAAAGCACTCAAGGGACAAGGAGCACGCGTGGGGTGTGTGGAGAAGGATGCTGCTAATGATGCAGGCGAGGGGTTTAAGGGGAGAAGAAGCATGCGTGGGGTGGGTGGAGAAAGACGCTGCTAATAATGAAGAAGAGGGGTATAAGGGGAGAAGGCTCCTCTCCTTTCCCGCTTTGCTCCTTTAAAGCAAGCACGCTCTGCTTTTCTCCCTCCTCCCCGCTCATCCCCGGCTTAGCGAGCTGAAACACTTTGCTGCTATGTAGCGAGCTGAGTGGGGAGGAGAGAGGGACAGAGAGCCTGCTTGCTTTAAAGGAACCAACTTCTCCCGCTTTGCTCCTTTAAAGAAGCAGGCTCTCTGTCCCTCTCTCCTCCCCACTCAGCGACTCTTCTCCCGCTTTGCTGTTTCAAAGCGAGCCACGAAGGGAAGGAAGGAGAACCATGGATCCTCTGCTCACGACTGCAGCAGATCCCCCCGCCATCCGTAGGCATTCCCTCCATAACATGCACAGACATTTCCCCTTACTTTCTAGGAGGAAAAAAGTGAGTGTTATGGTGCAAAAAATACAGTATTTGTAAATAAAGAGTATAGATGGCAAACACCATCTTAGAAGTAGTGCATCGCTCGTACGCAAAAAGGGAAGGGGAAGAGCTGTTATATCAGGGTGCTTGCTATGACACAGCCACAACATCTAAGAGCAAAGTGTATGTTTTCTTCCTTTAGAACTGTTGCTCTTTTTGTCAGTTTAAATGAAATCATTCAAAGACTAGGGTTGAAATCCTGTCTGGGAGTAAAGGTAAAGAACCCCTGGACAGTTAAGTCCAGTTGAATTCGACTATGGGGTGTGGCGCTCATCTCGCTTTCAGGCCGAGGGAGCTGGCGTTTGTCGGCAGACAGATTTTCATGTCATGTGGCCAGCATGATTAAATTGCTCCTGGTGCAATGGGACACCGTGACGGAAGCCAGGGCGCATGGAAACACTGCTTACCTTCCGGCTGCAGTAATAATAATAATAATAATAATAATAATAATAATAATAATAATACCGTATTTTTTGCTCTATAAGACTCACTTTTTTCCTCCTAAAAAGTAAGGGGAAATGTGTGTGCATCTTATGGAGCGAATGCAGGCTGCGCAGCTATCCCAGGAGCCAGAACAGCAAAAGGGACTGCTGCTTTCGCTGCGCAGCAATCCCTCTTGCTGTTCTGGCTTCTAAGATTCAGAATATTTTATTTCTTGTTTTCCTCCTCCAAAAACTAGGTGCGTCTTATGGTCTGGTGCATCTTATAGAGCGAAAAATATGGTACTTTATTATTTATACCCCGCCCATCTGGCTGGGTTTCCCCAGCCACTCCCAACAGAATATTAAAAGCACAATAAAACACCAAAAATTAAAAACTTCCCTAAACAGGGCTGCCTTCAGATGTTTTCTAAAAGTAAGATAGTTGTTTTATTTCCTTGACATCTGATGGGAGGGCGTCCCACAGGGACTGGTTCCCGCGGCCTGGTTCCCTGTAACCTCACTTCTTGCAGTGAGGGAACCACCAGAAGGCCCTCGGAGCTGGACCTCAGTGTCCGGGCAGAACAATGGGGGTGGAGACACTCCTTCAGGTATACTGGGCTGAGGCTGTGGTACTAATTTATCTGCTTGTGCTGGCAAGCTTTCGAACTGCAGCTGGGACAAAGCAATGAGAGCTCACCCCATTGCGTGGATTCAAACTGCCGACCTTACAATTGGCAAGCCCAAGAGGCTTGGTGGTTTAGACCGCAGCGCCACCTGCATCCTTATCTGGGAGTAAGCTCCACTGAACTTATTTCAGATTAGAAATGCTCAAATAAAATTAGAGCAATGACAAAATAAAATCAGTAAGATGAACTGATTAAATTTCTTTGCTATAATGACAGTCCCAGTAATTATTGTAAGCAGGAACTGCGCAGATATAAAATTTTCATTATGTAAAGGTCACTGAACTGTATAAAGCCATTTCTTTTTTTCTTTCATATAATTTTTATAAAATTTTCTGTTTTACAACTTAAAATACTCATTTTACATCCTTAAGGTATCAGTGACTTCTCTTCTTCTCTTTCCATGGTTCATTTTACATATCATAAATCCCTGGATATTTTACAAAAACTGTACCATTCAGGATTCCATTATTGCATCCATCCAAACTTCTTTACACTGCTGAATTTATCTTAATGCTGCCAGCGTTTTCAGCTGTACACAATTATTTCCCATATATTCAATCAATGTTTTTTAATCTTCTTTAAACATATGTTCTTCTTGTTCTCTTAGTCTACATGTTAGTCTGCAAGTTGAGCGAGGTCCCAACCAAAGAAGAATGGCAACTTAAGTTGACAGAATATGCAGACTATATAAAGCTATTTCAAACTGAAGCTTGCTTTTTATACTAGCATCTGTTAGTAACAGTACACATATCCAGGTATCAATACAGGGGTGTTCAAAATCAATGATGACTTTACATGAAACACAAGCGCTGTGTAAAGGCGTACCTCAAATTCATGGTGATTCCAGGATATGACATTAGCACTGCCAAGTTCTCTGTCGATCTGAAATGCCCGCATCTCAGACTCCAGGGTATCTCTTAGTTCTTCCCGCGTTTTGAAATTCCAAATCAAATTGGATCTAGCATGATCTTGGAGAAATCTTAATACAGAAACACATGGGAAGGAGATTGTGTGTAGCATTTAACTACATGTTATGGGGGGGGATTAAGTTTCTGAATAAAGTTTAAAGCACCCACCCACTGGTAACAGTACTGGAAAGTATCAAACTGGCAGCCGTGACCCACCAAGGACTAAACTAATATGTACTATGTAGTATATTCTGCTACATGTATTTACAGATCTGAAAACTGCTCAGCAAATTAGCATTCAAGCTAGCCAGATGCCACTCTATACCAGCTACAGTGGTACCTCCGTATACGTCTGCCCCGTCCAGCATCCATTTCGGTGGACATCCGCGGCAAACAAGGAAGGGCTTACTTCCGGGTCCGCCGCTCGCGCATGCGGAGAAGCGCTAAATTGCGCTTCGCACATGCGCAGAAACACAAACCGCTCCACGTGTGTGCGCAGAGCGGCGCTTTGTTGAGCGCACTTTTCGTTGAGCGTCTGGGGTTCTAGAATGGATCCTGGACTCAAAACAAGGTACCACTGTATAGTTTTAAAGCCAACTTAAATCAATAACTTGAATGTTTGAACAAATGTAAAATAATTTAAAACTTTTTGTAAAATGTTGTATTGCCCGCTTTTGGTGTTGTAAGGCAAGATATACCGCATTTTTTTGCACCATAACACTACTTTTTTCCTCCTAGAAAGTAAGGGGAAATGTCTGTGCGTGTTATGGAGGGAATGCCTGCGGGTGGCATGCCTACGGATTTTCCTCCTCTAAAAACTACGTGCGTGTTATGGTCAGGTGCGTGTTATAGAGCGAAAAATACGGTATATTAAAAAAGAAACATAAAGTATGTTTTCAAACTTGTAATCCACACGCTAACTAGCTCAGGATAGCAAGTAAATAATGCTGACAGTCAGTTCAGGCAGTTTCAGTCCTTTTTATTGTATGTGTAGCTTTGGTGTAGTGGTTAAGAGCGGTAGATTCGTAATCTGGGGAACCGGGTTCCCATGTCCGCTCCTACACATGCAGCTGCTGGGTGACCTTGGGCTAGTCACACTTCTTTGAAGTCTCTCAGCCCCACTCACAGCCCCTCAAAGAGTGTTTATTGTGGGGGAGGAAGGGAAAGGCTTTGAGACTCCTTCGGGTAGTGATAAAGCGGGATATCAAATCCAAACTCTTCTTAAAGTTACAAACTATGTGCTTAAAGTAATGCATGTTTAGGTGATGCACATTTAATAGGAATTAAGGGCAACAATCCCCAGAACCACTTAATGATATTCCCCCTGCTGTGTTTTTAAAATGGCTTTGCATTCTCCTTCTATAAAAGCGAGCATCTCTTTGAAACTTGGGGAAACCTCAAAATGTTACTTGCAACAAACCTCAGCAGCAGCTATTTAAAAAAGCAGAGTGCGCATCCCACTGGCGCATGAGCATTCCTACCAAGGTTTCTCTAAATCTTCCTAAAGCACACTTCATTTCTGCAACACGCAGTTCACACAAACGTGGCACTGCTCCAATTTCGATCTGACATGCAGTTCTAATCTATACCAAAACAGGGGCGAGGGCCTGATCATTGCCCTCTTGGAAACCTTCCAGGAGCCATACATGCTTGGGGGGCGTGGAGTGGAGGCAGTGCTGGAGACAAAAGTGGGCAGCACAATGAATGCAGATTTTACCTTTGTACCTCGTTTTGACACACATTCAAACATCCCTCTCTATCCTCCATTCTGGCAAGCACAAGTCACTATCTGAGTTCCAGGCCACATTCCAGCCAGGCAATGGAGAAGCAAGGCCAGTGAAGATTTGTGACCGAGGGAGGGTTCAAAGGGCCAAAGAGAGGTTGCCCATCCCTGGGATAAAGCAAAAGAATTGTACCTGTAATAGAAGAGATCCCAGTTTGCTTGTATTTTTATCCTTTGCCTTCGTTTCCTCAGTATGACTGGCTTTTGATTAACGTTCTGCAAAGGAAGATTTGTGAATCCAAAACTGTCAACACGCTGTGAGATGAGATCGCATAGATTCCAATAAACTGAACAAAAAGTTAAATGTTTAATGTTCTAATCCAAGACAGGTCTGTCTCGATGCTAAAGAGAGACACATTTTTCCTATCTTGTTAGAAAACAAGAATAAACAACAGTGGCGTAGCGTGGGTTGTCAGCACCCGGGGCAAGGCAAGTAATTTGTGCCCCTAACCCATGGATTTGCGCCCCCTAACCTGTGGATTTGCGCCCCCTAACCCTAACCCTCAGATGTTGCGCCCGGTGCGGCCGGCCCCCCCTGCACCCCCCACGCTACGCCACTGATAAACAACTTTACCAGCATATACCAATCATATAAAAATTAAGAGAGCAAGGGCCACTTGACTGTGACCTGGATATCTCTTTGATTACACTTTACTGCCAATGAGTCCAACCTCATTGGATCAGGTACTGCGGGAACAATGCAATAAGACCACAACTGTGTTACAGAATAAATGTGCATGCAGGAAAGCCACATCTTTAGAGTGTTACCAAAATGAATGGGAATGACAAGACAATCATGCCTGTTAAATCTGGAATGGTGTAACTAGAACTGGACGGATGGGGTTTAAATTAGCGAGCAGAGGATTACTTCCTTGCAGAATGGAGACATAAAGGAGCAGCTCAGAAGAATGCAAGCCAAACTTGAACAAGAAATAGTTCAAACTAATGTATACAGACAGACAGGTCACTACATGCCAGGTATAATTCAAGGCCATCTACACTCTACAGAAGGGAGTAAGGACTCAAGACTCACCATATTATTTCTGTCCTGGTAGTATTTGGGAAGTAGAAAGAAAAACAAAAGTTGAATTTTTAACAAAAGCTCCTCTCACATGTTTGAATACGTAGAATAATCATCTACAAGAAACCTTCCAAGGTAACTTCATCACAGAATAGAATCCTCAAATTCACCCCCAGATTCTACAGCCCATAAGTAGATAAACTCAGGACTATTTGGCAGTTAACAGTAAGGCAATGTAATGTAGCTCTGGAAAATCTAGCTACAGTCCCCATATCATGTGTTATCTACTAAGCAACTCAACAGAAAGACCACCTTTAAACCAAAACAGAAGCCATGCCCCATTGCTCTGTCACAAAGTTTTGATTTAACGGCTATATAATTTGATGTGAAGCTAAGTAGTTTTTTTGGTCTTCATTTATTTCAGGTCAAGTGCTTTGGACAAAGTACTTGCATACGATGCCCTGCAAAAGATGTATCATCCCTTATTCCCTGCCAAGTCAACAGCAAGTCAAATGACAAGCCCTCACACAACAAAATGAAAGCACATTTGACAAACAGGCCATTGTGATTTAGACTTCCGTTTTCCAAGATGCCAAAGTGCAGAATGCCAGAAGAACCACAAGTAAACAAAATTCACAAAAGAATACTAAATAAGAGCATGGGAAAGCAGGATCCAGATGATAAGCCTGAAAAGAGGAATCTAAGAGCGAGCAGGGATCTAAATCACACCATTGCCCCTCCACACTTATCTAACCACCATTCATCAAGCACCATTAACAGTACATTTGGCATCAAGGAAGAGTAACAAATTTTACCACCACTCAACAGGCACAGAAGGCTGTGAAACTTCACAATTACTACAAGAAGGAAGGTAGGAAAGAGGTAAAATGAATGGACAGCTTTGGTCCAATGTTACTGAAAGTATTAGGAAAGGAAGAACCAGGTCATGCATTCTACAAGGAGCGTACCAGTTGCCCAAGCTCAAAAGGTGAAAGTATGGCAGGAGCACCGCAGAACTCACACTATTTTGACCTTCTTTTTTGAGACCACAAAGAACACTGATGTTCACTATGCAAGTCCAGTCATCACATTTAACGGAGAAATCCTCTCCCCCACCCCTGCATATTTCTCTTTGGATAAAAATGTATTTGGAACTTAATTAAATGCACAAAGATACCAATAAAATCAAAGCTAAGTCTTCTTCGTTAACGTTTCGGGTGGTACTATAAAAAAAGGCAGCATTGGTGCTCAAAGTACAAAGGCAGAGGATTAAGCGTATTACCTCTTTCTGAGCTATCCCCATTTTGTCTCTCCAGTGCATCAATACCAAATCCACCTTCTCTTTGGCAAATTTTTCAACTTCTTTAGCAGCTTTTCCTGCAAGCCTTTGCCACTCTGGAACTTTATTAAATTTTCCGTATTGATCCTGCAGAACAAAGCTCATCGTTAATCCAAATTAATTTCACGGGAAATGTGAGATGAAACACTGAAATATGTTACAATGATTATATCCAAGGGTGCCTCGTCCTCAGATCATGCACCATGTAGGGCACTAAGCAACAACAATGCAAAGGAAGGGAAATCAAGCCTCTTAAAGGTGGAGTATGTCATACTTACATTTGCAATTTTTAAGTTATCCCTAATATGCATCCGATCAGCATCTTTTTCAGGAACAGGGTCACTACTGTCCAGGTATAAGAGCAGGCCTGAGGGCTAAAACCACAAAAAAGCTTCAAGTTTCTTGAGTCGAAGAACATGTTTATTAACCAAAACGAGAGTGGTGCATGCTCTACTTATCTCCCGCTTGGACTCCTGCAATGCACTCTATGTGGGGCTACCTTTGAAGGTGACCCGGAAACTACAATTAATCCAGAATGCGGCAGCTAGACTGGTGACTGGGAGCGGCCGCCGAGACCACATAACACCAGTCTTGAAAGACCGACATTGGCTCCCAGTACGTTTCCGAGCACAATTCAAAGTGTTGGTGCTGACCTTTAAAGCCCTAAACGGCCTTGGCCCGGTATACCTGAAGGAGCGCCACCATGAAATCTTCCGTCAATATGTGTACATCCAAGTATAACATTTATTCAACACTGGTTTCTATACAGCCTACTTAAAGCATTTGCTGATTAGACAGAGCTGAGTCAACTACAGAACAGCACAAGCAAAATTAAGAATGACCTTTAATGTAGACTCTTACCAAAATACGCTTCAACAAGTTTAACGCCGTTGCATTTTCAGCTGTCCAGAGGCCCACTAGATGCCTGCTCAGCTGCCTGAGAAATAGAGATTGAGAAATGTGCTACTTATTTGCCAGAAAATGATTAAACATCAGACCATGTAATACGTTTCATTGTTTTGCAGCTGCTGTTAAATATATGGAGTCTAACTCCCAAATTAACTGTATTTCTGCTATGCAGCCTACACTTCCTGAAGTCTTAGGGTAGACTACAAATAATTGTACTTAGATTGCAGACTTCTTCATGCCAATTGTAAGCACTGGTTATCTGTGGTTATTTTTCAAATTGCCATTACCACAGAACAATGGTTTTCAGCATGTTCTCTCCAATAATTTTGCCTATTGATTTCTAACCTGCTACCTTCAATTCAGGTGGTCTAGTCAGTGGTAGGGTGGGATGGGACAAAATGTTAATGAGACAGGTACTGTCTGTGCAGTGATCAGTTCGGAAGGGGCAGGTTATACAAACAAGAGGAATGATAGCAAGCAAGCGACATAGACTTACCTATTCGTAAGCATCCTTTGATCTGTGCTTATTGTAAACATAGCAGTGTGCAAATGACGAGGTAAGGCACCTTCGCTGAGGGCAAGATCTTGCATTTTGGTTGCTATTTCTTTGTCTCCCTCCTTTGGAAAGACAGCAAGAGGATAACCATGAAAGAATCTTAGTTAAGTTGTTCTGCCTTTAGCTTGCAATGCCAAACAACGGAGTGTTTGGAATCAGAGATAATATACTGCTTTCACAGTGTAGACGGTATTTAAAATGAAGGTACTTTATAAAACTATGTGCTTTTTTTTTTTACCTCTGCTACGTCCCTTGGCTACAGGGAGAACTGAAGAGTAGTTGGCTTTCATATTTTTCAAATAGAGAACGCGGCCATGATTTTTTATTCTGTTTTAATATTCTGTTGGGAGCTGCCCAGAGAGGCTGGGGAAACCCAGCCAGATGGGCAGGGTATAAATAATAAATTATTGTTATTATTACTCCTTTCTTCCAGGCTATTTCGGCACAAACTAATGTGCATTTGTTGGTGGCTGGGTAGGTTTTAGTTTTATGATAATATCTCCCTTTTGGAGTTAAATGATTTGCCTGTGGTTGCCATTTCTAAGGATGTTAGGTATTTAGGGTTGTTTAGGATTCAAAATTGAATTTTACTGAATTCATTGTATTTCATTCTAAATGTTTAGTACAGTGCTCTTTCTCTAAGTTTCAGTAGTTTGGCTGATGTTCTTGCTGTTTTTCCAATTACAGTGGTACCTTGGTTTGCAAATGTTTTGGATTACAAACACATCAAACCCGGAAGTGTGTCCTGGTTTGCAAACATTTTTGGATTACAAACAAATGTTTTTCTGGAGGCCCCATTAGCAAAAGTGCGCCTTGGGTTACAACCTGTTTTGGTTTACAAACGGACCTCCAGAATGGATTATGGTTGCAAACCAAGGCACCACTGTACTATTTTCCTTATTTGAGCTGAGTTATATAGCCTGCCTGTTCCTGTAGCTTGTCAGTCAAGAGATTGAAGTGATGGGTGTGTGTCTAATGGACAAAGAACAGTCTACGATTCCTGTCTGCAGCCACAAGAGAGCAGCATCGTCCACCATGTTGTGCACTCAACACCTCTGAGAAAACACCCTTAAGATCTGAGCCAACTGCTCCTTCCAAGCAGCTGAATGCAACTGTGCAATAAGTGGTAACAGAAAAAAAAGGCTTTGGATGCATGTCTGAGTAACTAAGCCATTCTCATTCCTATTTATAAAGAAGTAAAATATTACAAGATTGCATAGATGCATTACCTCTATTATTGCCTTCATAACCAATCCAGCTCCTTTCACAATGGCCATGGAAGGATGCTGCAAAACAAGTAATAAAAAGGAGTGTATGGATAGCAAAGTTGGTTAGAGCATGGTGCTGATAATGCCAAGATTGCAGGTTCGATTCCCATGAGGGACAGCTGAATCTTCCTGCACTGAGGGGTTGGACTAGATGATCCTCAGGGTCCCTTCCAACTCTATGATCTATCATTATTATTTCCCACCACAGCATTAAGTGACCTGTTACAATAAAGAATTTACAGTACTGGGACAGATTTAATACACAGATCTAGAACCACAGCTGTCATTCTGGCTCTTGCTACTTGTTGAGGGTTTTAATGGGTTTTCCAATCAAAAGCCTCTCTGCTCCAAAGCTGGACCTGTTCCCATACAACAAAGTTCTTAGCCTACTAAAATGGGAGTTAGTAAAATAACGTGGGACAGCTTGCATTATATGTTATGGCAAATTACCATCATATGGTGTTAATTTCCCTCAAGAGTAATAGCTCAGTTCAACTAGCAGCAGAAACAAGGTGGAATCTTTACGGTCTCCTTTCTTAACATTAAACTCACCTGAAAGAGCTTGAAGAGGGTTCTCCCATTAGATGCAACCATCTCTAGTAACATATCAAACTGCTGCCCTTCCGTCGTCTCACTATACGGAGCACAGAGGGCAAAAGTAAGGAAGTCCAAAAGTGAACTGATAACCAGGGCACCTGTTCCATGTTCCTGAAATCGAAAAAGGAAGATCAGATATGTCAGATAAAGCAGCATGCAAAAATAGATGAATATGCTTTTTTAAAAACTCTCGCTAAAATTGTCTTTGGCTTATGAGCCACAAAGTGGCACGCCCTTGCTACGTCTCACTGCTTCCACTTAAGTTTTCAAATACAACTGTGTATTCAACGGAGAGACATGATCAGACCAAAACCAAGGCGCAAAACTGAACATTCTTACAAATCTCTAAATTATCTAAACTGTAGGACCTCTGTCCCACATATCCACCCCACCCCCCACAAAACATAGAACCCTTTATTATATGACTGATGTGAAATATTTACCACATGGGAATTAAATTTCTCCAACAAGTTTTCCAAGAACTTCTTTGAAGAAAGAAGAGATGCTTTATTTAGTTGTTCTTGCCTCAGGTCATAATCATCATGCATAGGCTATGGATAAAAGACAGCATTTCATCAGAATGTAGGTCTCAAACACTCTTAAGGCTCCAGCTAAATGGAAACACGTGCTAGCAGGAAATGCATGATAAAAATTAAAGAGTTCATAGTTTGCCTTATTTGTCCCAAAATAACATAGATAGGGGATGTGAGTGGCGCTGTGGGTTAAACCACAGAGCCTAGGACTTGCCGATCAGAAGGTCGGCGGTTTGAATCCCCGCGACGGGGTGAGCTCCCGTTGCTCGGTCCCTGCTCCTGCCAACCTAGCAGTTCAAAAGCACGTCAAAGTGCAAGTAGATAAATAGGTACCACTCCAGCGGGAAGGTAAATGGTGTTTCCGTGTGCTGCTCTGGTTCGCCAGAAGCGGCTTAGTCATGCTGGCCACATGACCCGGAAGCTGTACACCGGCTCCCTCGGCCAATAAAGCGAGATGAGCGCCGCAACCCCAGAGTCGGTCACGACTGGACCTAATGGTCAGGGGTCCCTTTACCTTTACCATAGATATGCTGTGCACGTGGGAGGTCATATATCAAGACAACATCCATTCTTTAAACGAGATACATTGCAATATCCTTCTTGCTAAAACGATGGTTCTTATAATGTCAGAAAATCTACATAAGCTAAAACAAGTCGCTCAAGCTTCCTTGTGTAACTAAGGCTCTCCGCCCTTTACTCCTCCCCTGCTCCACCATCAAGGATCACATAATCCCCACACCCGTAAAGGAAGAGAGAGAAAGCTTCTTGCTCCTCTAACATTGTCCCCATCATTGATTGATTAGGTATATAGTATTTAGCCTTGGGCAGAGCTGAATAGGCAGTTACCTGTTTATCACTCAAAACCTGTACTGATGGGGTTCAGATAAAGCTATACAACTCCACATAGTGCTGCTTCTTCCTATGGAGGCTATGAAATTGTAGGAATTATAACCCATCAAACCAAGAAAATAAATATCCTATTTTAGCTTACTCGTATTAAGAGTACTCACACACATGAGGGCACATAGCATATCAATGGAAGCGTGAGTTACTCCATCATTGTTCCTTTTAAGAGCTTTCACGACCTTCACTCCCAGGCGCTCTCGAAACCTTTCAAAACATAGCAAAGCATCAGACTGAATACTGAAATAGTAGCATTATTTTGACAAATATCAAAAGCCCTAACTTAAAATGTGTGTAAATAAGCACTCAAGCATAACCGACAGCAGGATATTTGGGGAACAGTAAACTTGAACTTTACTAAAAGTTCAGTCAATTACTTTTCTTTTTAGATTTTTCAAAATTATTCATGTAAGCTCAATGGTATGGCCTAGCAGTTGTGGACAGTATAACTGCCAGTAAAAAGAAAAGCTTCTAATAAGCTACAGCTAAATAATTGCTGCCAAGAATAGCAGGGGAAAAACAAGCGCATCGAGACCTTGTCTGTCACGGGAAATGAATTACATGGCTAAGTGCAACTGAGCTGCCAAACTGTGTTTGAAGAGCAAAGTTTAAGAACAGTAAAAGCTGGGGATCAATGGCTGGAACCTGGGAACACAAAAGCTGTAGCATTACTGAGCCTAATGCATTTGGTCAGCAATCTGGATGGGAGGCCACTGAGAGGCCCATAAAAGATCGGGTGGTACTTTTTATTTAACTAACAGAACTAAAGTCATCAGGTGTCCCAAAACCCCCAAGCACAATAAAAGTAAATAGATGTGCAGAAGCCAAAAGGAAAAAAAAATCATTTCCAGCACTAAACCTCCAATACATTTATAGATTTGATCCAGTGATTATTAGAAAGGGTAACAGTTCTTCCACCTGCTTCTGCACCTTTTAATAGATACACATAACTGTGTGCATGCTTGCAGCACTAGGTACATAAACTTCACTCTTAAGATCTTTGTAATTACTGCTGTACAGAGCTATAATCAAACTTGTAGTTTAAAATGAGTGAAAAACGTGAGGGCTATTTCCAAGACACAATCCTCCTTTAAATAACCCAGCACTGTCCATACATTGTTGGCATCCGCCAGTCTTGGGAGACAATGGAGGAGTGCGTCGTTGGGAATGAAATCAAATCGTTGGCAAGTAACAGTGCCTGCTGGGGCTGTAGAGACTGATATGGGAGAGACATGTTTTGTTGCAACTGGGGCAGATAAAGGCATTTGGTTGTGCTGCTTTCATTCCGTGGACATAACCAAGCCAGCATAGATGTCGCTGAGACAAGAGTTTGAAAATACTGGGAATGTGGGCTTGGGAGAGTGCATCTGTTTGAGACTCCTGCCACGTGATGCCCCAAATCTCCGACACAGTGCATGTGGAAGGCATTGAGATGTCGCTCTGTGTGGTTGTTTAGTTGTCCACAATTCGCTTCCATAAAGCAGCGTGCTCAACATGCAATCTTCATCTTAGTACTGGTCATTAGGATCACGTTCTCCCAGACCGCTTTGGAGAGGTGAGCGATTGTCATAGCTGCCTTGCCAGTACACCTGTCCAGCTCAGTGTTGATGGAGATCTTGCCGGTTATGGTGGAAACCAGGTAGACAAAACTGCCTATCCCCTCAAGAGTGTGATCACCAATGCTGATGCATGGGGTGCTGGTGATGTCCTGACACAGGATGTTGATGGTAAGGCTGAGCTCTCTGCAGGCTTGGGCAAAACTGTCTATACATACATCACTGATAATACGTACCACTGAGATCAGCTAACAATAGTGAAGAGCAAAGCAAGGGAGATGGACAGTTACAGCAGTATTGATGTTGCTTTGCAGAAACCATTGTGGAAGACTCAAACTTCAGAATTGGGCTCAGAACATAAATAACTCACAGACTATTCCAGGATTGCTGCTGAAAGCTAAGTACCTACCTTGGAAGTTGAGTGAAAGCAAGGAATCCAGCTTTGGATGCAACTAATCTTCTAACAGCTTGGAATTGGCTTTCAAGCTCTGCAGTTGATGCTGTCATGTCACCCTCTTGCGAGAGCAACGCTGTTATGGCATTGTTGATTAGCTTCTCTTTGTTTTCTGAAAATAAGCCCTGAAGGAAGGCGGAAAGGTGTTAACCCTTTGGACAGGAGCAGAAGAGAAAATGTATAGAAGAATGACTTTTTAACTTACATCTTGCGTCACTGCATGCAGAACTCCGCTATAGGAAATGTTGGAGTTGAACCTAAAAACAGCATCTGCAAAGTTGCCATCTGCAACAGGACAGGCATGGATATAAGTGTCAGGCAGACTGATATTGCAGCGTGTCGGCACAGCTTGCTTTGCAAAAAGCTTGCAATGCACTCATTTCAAATATTAGAAACCGAAAGCAGAAGACTTACTTGGAGGTGCTGCCAAGAACCTGAGATGAAGGCTTTCAACTTCCTCTTCCACAGGCATACTCAACAAGCCCCACCGCTGCCCCTTGTCCGTTGGTGTCATTTTCACACAGACATCCCTATTTCCAGAGGCTCTTACTCCATCCAGCAAACTGGCTAGCAATGAGTCCCTAGGAAAATTGTCCCAACAATTAGCTTTTCCAGACAACGATGCTAAGCATGCTTATAAGAATACAAGAACACACACATTTCATTCTGCTAAAAATTATACAGAGCAAGTGCTGCAAACACAGAATTTACTTTAATTTGTTGACTGCCCTTCATCCAAAGATCACACGGCAGTTCACAAGGTAAGAATGCCTCGTAATAGGAAGTTTTAACTGGATAGTCTTTTCAATACACCCTAACCTGTATCATGGCCCTGCAGGGGGTGACTTGAGGGAAAGGAAAGTGACTAAGGCAACATGTTGACATATGGAGACCTGATAACCAGCTTGTGATTAAGTGAGAGGGAAACTGTGGTTTAATGAATAGCTTTCTGCAAGGTAATAGGAGAGACAACAATACATTTCCCATATCATCATCATCTGCACTCATCTGCAGAGATGGGGAATAAAACTGATAGGTTTAGGTGAGACATTTTCCAGTGAGTCCTTTAAGTATTTTTAAAACTCAGAAAGGACAAAAGCCTACCTGCATATCACATTTTTACTGGTAATTCACCCCTGCCATTCATTGCTTTGTGTATCTGATTTTTCTATTTTTCCTTCTGGGATAGAACTGGATTCTTTAAAAATACAAACAAACCCTAATGGCTATTCCTACCTACCTATACCTATCTGTTGGGAAACTTATTTCAGAATCCTATTTGAATCCTCTGTAGTTTTTGCAAGGCTTGATGTCAAGAAGCTACTGTATTCCCTCCCAGAGGTGGCATAAGCTTAGAATGAATCAAATGTAAATGCAGCATTGCGACCTGGTTGTAGGAGTGAAATTAACTATGTAAGCACTGCGTGGTTTACCCAAGACATGCCAGTAAAGAACAACCGTTCAAGAACTGTTTAAAAATACCTCTCTGTTGAAGAATATTTTCGGATTTGTCCCTTGATAAACTCTATGGTAAAAAGCTGTGGATTTTCAGAATCGCACACAAGCGCAAATACCTTTAAAGAAAGAGTGTATCAAACAGGTTGTCATTATTCTGCACACTGTATTTAAATGACACACTCAAAGTTTCAGTATTGTAAACGACATACTCTTTGTTTTTTCTACATCCCACTATGGTTGCATTTGAGCTGGTTACAAATCTTGTTGTGTAAACTTCAGATTTTAATATACGTACAACAGTAGATTTAGATAGCTTAAAGGTTACTATTCCCTCCCACCCCATCCAAAGCTCTAAACAAGTTTCCGCCCTACCTCTCCTAAGGGTTTCAGTGTTGCAATATTGTAGGTTGCTGGGTCCCGTTCCACTAAGCATGTTTCTGTAAGAGCCAATATCCTTTTCACTGGTTCCTTTTAAACAAAAAACAAAAATAAAGGGAAGAGGCTTAAATTCAAATTGCTATAGTCACAGACACCAAATAAGATTGGGTCACCATGTTCCAAAGTTCAAAATCCCAGACAAACCCGCCCCCATCACACACATTTGGGACACACACACACAAACACCATCCCACATCTCTGTCGCCCGCCTTACTTTTGCTATCTTTGGCTTCCTGCTCACAAACAATGCAAGGTGTGAGGGCGCTGGGCTTGTCCCTAGTCTCTGCTTGTCCCTAGTCCGAAGAAGCATGCCCAATGCCTCACTGGAGATGCCACTGCCACCAAAGGCCGCCTGGCGAGTCCACTGCCTGAACCAGATCGCAGAGGCCCTCCGCGATCTGTTGCGAGCACTGGGCCTGCTTCTTCTCGCACATCCCTAGTCTGCTCGGAAGCCAGCGCGAGCTGAGATGAAGCAGCCACAGCGCCTCGCTGGAGGAGCCGCCAAGGGCCACCTGGTGAGTCACCAGCTGGGGTTGCCTTATGTCTGGTTTTTCCCAGACATTTGACTGATTTGTGGAAATTCTGCCCGGAAGTTACTGCCACCCGCCGAATCCCAGATATGTCTGGGAAAAACCGGATGTATGGCAACGCTAAAGTAAGAGATTTCACATTTGGGGGCAATTTTCTTCTGGTAGCAAGTAATGTCGATTGCTATGATTTGGATCCAGACTCGGCCATAACTAACTGCAGGCTTTCAAGTGTTTTGGACTATCAATCCCATTAGTCCTGGCCAACACAGCTGATGAGCATTGTAATCCAATATATCTACAGGGCATCAGGATGGAGAAAGCCTGTTAGTTTCTATGGGTTTGTTCTAAGTATGACCAAGCCTTGATTCAACCCAATGGCCATGATCCTATTGCTTACCCCCTCTCCCCATATGAACGTACCCAGACCCTGAGATCATCTTCTGAGGCCCTGTTCTTACATCTCCTCCATGGGAGAGGTCCAGAGGGTGGCAACATGCGCATGGGACTTTTCTATAGTGGATTCCCATTTGTGGAATGCTTTCTCCAGGGACGCTTGCCTCACACCTTCATTATACATCTTTAGGTGCCAGGCGAAAAAGTTCCTCTTCAACCAGGCCTTTTGGCTGATTAACATTCTATGCCCCTTTCATAAATGTGTTTGTGGGAGGGCGGGGGTTATTGGTCTGTTTGGTTCTTGTTCTTAATATGCATTTTGTGCTTTCGTTTTGCATTTTTACGCTGTGAACTGCCCTCCGGATAAAGGGTAGTATACAAATTAATTATGTAATTTTAAAAAGTGGGTACAAATCCCCAGAAAGGGTAATATTTTAATCTCGACAGTACCACCAACGTTCATTATGTGACTCAGAAAAAAATATATCCTAGAATGAATGGCAATTGCCAATCTACCTTAAAATATATAAAAAAGAAGGAAGCTCTTCCATTTGGGAAAAAAACACATAATCAAAGTCTAAGTGTAACTGATCTTTTAATTAACAATTTTGATAGAATTTCTAAATTTTTGTTCAGTCGTTCATTTAATTTGTATACTGCCCTTCATCCGTAGATCTCTGGGTGGCTCACAGCATAAAAATACAAGCTAAGAACAAAAACAAACTGAACCAATAATATTAAATCTAAGTAGATGCATGATAAGCAATAGTTACAGGCAATGCATAGAACAACTGCATCATCGTACTATGTCTGCTGCCCCCATATTTTACTATTTGATGTTAAAAAGCAACAGCTCCTTAGTTAATGCAAGGGGCATGGCCTAACCTAATGCAACTTTCACTTTTCCCCTTGAAACTTGAAATACCACGGCACACCACCATCTTCTGTGGAAACAATTCTCAAATGTAGTGGGACATGGATGGATGGCTGCCATCCACAAAAGAGCACGTAAAGCCCCATGGACTTACTTAACTAGTTTTCTCTTCTTCGTATCCTAGCCATTTGTTGTGTCAAAACTTTATTTTAAAAAAATAATAATTTTAAGGGTAACACAAGGTTGCATACTAATAGTTGTGCTTTATAGAAGTCATACATATTCACACAAAGAAACACACAATTCAAGTTCCAGAAGGGATTCCCCCCACCCCCCAAGTTCAGGACTCAAATAACGTATTCACATTTTTAAGCCTTACCGAATGCCTAGGAGATATCTTTTGGACCACAAACTCGGCTAAAGAAGTAATAGATTCATCATTGCTGTATTTTCCAAAGCGAAGCGTCAAATACTGCTCAAATTCCAAAGGTTCCTTCCTTATCCTCAAGGAAATGCCAACATAGTTGCCAGCATGTTCTATTGCACTTTTAATAATTTCTTCCCTTTGCTCAGAAGCAAACAAATGCTGAAAAATTCAAGAGACTTCAGTAAGTTCCTAAGAGCTACAAAAGTGAATACAACAGAATTTGTAGAACTGAACACAGTGAATAGCGATTAGTATGAAATAATTCACAGCTTCTCTCAACTGTCCGGTCACCAGCTGAACAAAAGAATCAAAATATCCAAGAGCCATCAGTGCATAACTGTGTTTTGCTAAGGATCAGTTGTATTTTCTAGCTCAAACACCTGGGCAATTATGCACAATGCAACCACACTTAGAATACACCTCAAAAACACCTCTACAGCTGGAAAACATGCAGAAAAGAGCAACCAAAATGACTGAGAGGATGTGACAACTCTCTTATGAGAAAAGGCTACAAAATTTGGGGCTTTTTAGTTTAGAAAAAAATGTGAATAAGGAAGGACATGAAGGAGGTGCATACGATTATTCACAGGGTGGAGAAGAGGTTTTTCTTTATCAAGATACCAGGACACAGGGCCATTCAATAAAGCTGAATGTTGAAAGATACAGGATAGGAAAATGGAGGTGATTCTCTGCACAGCCCACAGTTACAATTTCTGGCCTTGTCAAATGAACCAAATCTACGGAATTCAAGGTTATTGGTGTCTTGATTTAGGTATAGGTGAAGTTGTAATGTTAGGATACTTACTAGTCTACTAAATCCACCATAAAGTATACAAAAGCCTCCAGCATAATCAGACAGATCAACAAATCCTTCAATATTTCTGTAGTCATAAGAACATAGGACTTTGTTTGTTGCAGGATCAATCTGGTCAATGCCTCCAGGAGTGACTTCTAGAATTACAGGTTTTCTTGTGTCACTCCAGTGATGCTTATAACAGTTGTATCTCTGTGAAAAGGAAGTGGTAGGTAAGGACACGGAAGGGATAGACACACACACACACACAAATACAGTATCACAACTTAGGGGAGCAGTTGCTTAATATGAAAGCAGAAGAACAGAAGTCTAAAAATATTTTCTGAGCACAGCTAGCCATACGGTTAACTATATTTTCAGTGCTGCAAATCCAACAAGCCCATCAGACTCTCTTCATATACTGCATTCCTGCCACAAACATTACAGGTGTGTAAGAAGCAACATTCAATACATATATAGATTGCTGCATGATGGAGCCACACGGCTCATCATTTGATTCTACGTATATGCAATATGCATAATATATCGAAAAACTGGCATTAACAGTGGTTTCTGTGAACATGTAAAGGTAAAGGTAAAGGGACCCCTGACCGTTAGGTCCAGTCGCAGACGACTCTGGGGTTGCGGTGCTCATCTCGCTTTACTGGCCAAGGGAGCCGGCGTACAGCTTCCGGGTCATGTGGCCAGCATGACTAAGCCGCTTCTGGCGAACCAGAGAAGCACACGGAAACGCCGTTTACCTTCCCGCCGGAGTGGTACCTATTTATCTACTTGCACTTTACGTGCTTTCAAACTGCTAGGTTGGCAGGAGCAGGGACGGAGCAACTGGAGCTCACCCTGTTGCGGGGATTCGAACCGCCAACCTTCTGATCGGCAAGCCCTAGGCTCTGTGGTTTAGACCACAGCGCCACCCGCGTCCCGTGAACATGCACAAGCTGTGAAATACTATTAATGCACGACATTGTCACATACAACAAGCTACATGAAAATTTCCCATTTCCCACACAAATGCTTTTTTTTTTTGTTTTGTTATGTTTTAGTTGGCCATATACAGTGGTGCCTCGCAAGACGAAATTAATTCATTCCGCAAGTTTTTTCTTCTTGCGAGTTTTTCGTCTTGCGAAGCACGGTTTCCCATAGGAATGCATTGAAAATCAATTAATGCGTTCCTATGGAGACCGCTTGCCAGGCTGGCGGTGCAGAGAAGGGCTTTTCTCCCCACCGCAAGCCTTCAGGACAGGTACGGGAACAGAGGGGAAGGCGCGCAGCGCTTCTCCTCTGTTCCCGGGGCTTGCGGTGGGAGGAGGGTTTTTCCTCCCCACCGCCAACATTCAGAACAGCATTCTGAATGTTGGCGGTGGGAAGGAAAACCCTCCTCCCACCGCAAGTCTTCAGGACAGCCATCCGAAGGCTGGCGCAGGGAGAAGGTCTCTCCGCCCCACCGCCAGCCTTCGGAGGAGCCTTCCGAAGGCTGGCGGCGGGAGGAGGTCTCTCCGCCCCACCGCCAGCCTTCGGAGCAGCCTTCCGAAGGCTGGCGGCGGGAGGAGGTCTCTCCGCCCCACCGCCAGCCTTCGGAGGAGGTCCGAGGACAGTGGAGAAGACGCGCTGCGCTTCCCTGCTGTCCTGGAGATTTCCCTATGGGCTTTCATCTTGCGAAGGAAGCCCATAGGGAAATTCGTTTTGCGAAGCGCCTCCAAAACGGAAAACCCTTTGGTCTAGTGGGTTTTTCGCCTTGCGAGGCGTTCGTCTTGCGGGGCACCACTGTAAAGGTATTGCCTAAATATACATTTTGGATTGCCCCCTCCACCACCCCCATGGGCCAACACACCTAACTTACTTTTAAAATGTTTTGTGACCAAGGAAAAATTAACATATGAAAGACTGCTCTTACTAACATGAATTAATGATGTTCTATTCCAAGAAAGATGAGCAATTTAAGGCTTATTTCAATACTGTGAAACATGACAATGAGTTGCATTGACCATGAAGGAAATGCAATCTTAAATTGCTTCATAAAATTAAACAGAAAAATAGAAAGTTCCTTTTCTCACACATAAACTAAGTAAAAATGGCAGGAAGTAAAAGAAACTCTTATGCTGTTCATAATTTTGAAAGAAACACATGGTGTACGCAACTGTAAAATCAATTGACATCTGTAGAAAATAGTTACAAAGAAAGTCAGATATTTCTGACTTCAGCCTTATGCTACACTTACCAAGGCAACACTGTGAAAACCACACACTATTCAAGCATGCACTTTAAGAAGGCTACTAATGTTCACAAATCTACAGGTGGTCATTTTTATTTAAAATTTCATTCAGTGCATAGATTTGACAAGAGTACCAAAATCTGTCAAGTCACAAGGCAGGAAGGATGTCAGTCTGAGGTAATTTCATATGTTGAAACTTGAACGACTCTAACTCAAAACATTTCTAGCAGATTATTCCTATTACAATTAATTCAAGAAATGAGTAGATCATGAAAAGAAGACACAATGCCCATAAAGGTAAAGAGTCATTTTAAAAGTCATTTTAATATTTCTATTCCAACTTCTGATCATATGATCCTGAATGCCTTTAACGCAATTTAAAAGTTACCCAGTTCCCTCAAGTCTTCCAATGGGTGGCAATGGACAAAATTACCATACTTTCCCGTGGATAAGACTAGTTTTTTTTACTGAAAAATAATGTTAAAAAAGGGGGTGTAGTCTTATACACAGGGGCAATCGCTCCCATTTTCATAATTCTGAGTCCCCAAAAATAGGGGGAGTCTTATACATGGGGGCGTCTTATAGACGGAAAAATACGGTACTTTCCCCCTCACTACGGCAATCCCAAATCAGCTGGAAGTTGAGAGAAGAGTTATTTCTAGCAGACAGGCAGGCAGGCCTGCAATTGCTCCTTCCTTCGCCAAAGGCTGGAGCCAGTCTAGTCTCCGCCTTACCATGATGCACTTCCTGGCCCTTGAACATCCAAATGGCGCCTGTTTTTCTGGCTGGCAGCAAAGGCCAAAGTCGCATCACCCTCCCTTCCACAGTCCCAGGGCACCAAGTTACGCGCAGTGTATAGAAACACACACAAAGCACATTTACTAGCCAATTTGGAAATGGGGGGAAAGTATTTCCTCACTCCACTTAAAAGACCTGTAAATGCCTCAGCCTTCAAGGGAAGCAAAATTTTAATAAAAACAAGGTTTGTTTGTTTTTAACCAAAAAATGTGACAAAAGATACTTGCCCTTCCTGTGATTTTTCCTTCAGCAAAATCAGTTCTAAATCTCTGGGGCAGAAAAGAGGGAGGGGAGAAAAAAAATAGAATGAGTGGTAAGCACACCAAACAAGTTTCCGTAAACTATTTTGCAGATAATTCAAGTTCAAGCACATCAAACTGGACCCCTCAGCTCACAGAAGGGCTATTTCATACTTCATACTAGATAATGGGTTTTATCCAATGAATTCATCTGGTTTGTGCAAGAAATTCTGCCTTTACACCAGAGGTTCCTATCCCTCTTCTTCCCTGTGTGCCCCCAAATCCTCTCTGGGGATTCCCCATACACTCCATAACAGATTGGGGGTCATGGCATGAAGCAGAGGTTGGCAACCTAAGGCCCATGGGCCGGTAGCGGTTCACGGGGTTCATCTATCCAGCCCATGGCAACCCCTGCCGCCCCCAACTCTTACCAGTGCGGTATAGTGCGGCGTGGCATGGGGACAGACTTACGGGTTGATGGCGCCTGTGCACTCCTCCGGCCTGGAAGAGAGCACGTGCGCACACGCTCCGGCCCATCCTCCAACACATGGAGCGTGGACTGGCCCATCATTCGGTAAGCTTGCTGACCCCTGGCGTGAAGAGATGTTCCACTGCACAAATGGCAGGGTTTCATTGGATGCAACCAAATGTTTTGTATGTGAAAGAACTTGCAGAAGCAGAAGCATAAATACTGTTATTCAGCCCATCTATTACATAGCATTGCAAACTTGTAAGAGCACTAGGTGGCTATTTTCCTTTTGATCACTGTTGTTTTAGCCCAACCCTGTAGCTTGGCTTCAAAGTATAGCTGGTGGAGGTGTAATTGCTGTCCTGAGAGTTATCAGTAATTAAAAAATGGCAAGCATGTGTTGCATATTGCACTAAAATCATGCATCCAGCAGAAACTGAATGTTCCTCATTACGTTACAGTTAGCAATAAAGAGTGAAAGGTAGCCAGGAATTCAGATTTTTAGAACTAGAAGCTTCCTACCAGGGCTTCTGTGAGGAGTTCTGTTCTGTGTTCTGTAGAAAACTTAAGTGTTTCAGACTTTTTTCCACTTCCCTTACGAAATGTGAGGCTGAATTCTGTTCCTTGTCCTTTGCCAACAGGGCTGATGCTACAGATATCTCCATAAGGCCACTAAACCAAAAGATCAGAGTTGGAGAATGCTCTATTTTATCACCATAGTATCATAAATTCATATATCAACATAAATGACTCAAACGTATACAGAGATTTTTGTCACATGGTACATTGAAAATAAAAAGAGAAAAACAAGTAATAATAATATTTAGAAACAAAACAAAAAAACCATTGCCAACTGACTTCAAACAGGAAGTATTCCATCCTTCCTGATTTAAATTAGTATAGGGAGTCATATTTAGGTATCCATACAACATTTAATGCATTCAAATGCAGAAAGGGAAGTGAGATTTTTGAACCACTGGGTGAGAGCTGTTTGTCTTCCAACCTTAGGAACTATAAGGCTCTTAGCCACTAGGTACATTAATTGTTTGGTTACCCATAAACCATAGCTTGAATCCCATCCTATTAACCTACAAGTGACCCCCAAGAGATGTTAAGGTGCTCCAAGTTTAGAAGTTCTTATACTGGAAGAGTGAAAACAGGAGATCATTTATGCCTCTGAAAACACCAGTAGCAGAACTTCAAGCGCAGAACATCCAACAGCCCAGGTAGGGAGACCATTAGTCAGTGGCACTGTGATAAAGAACTACCACTGTCCCATACTCCTAGGATCAGGCACAGAAACCTATTCTAAAGTTCATCGCCTTTAATTAGCCAACTCTACAATTGCAAGATGCACAAAGATAAAAAAACTGACATCTCCAGTGTGTCCCCTAGCGTCAGAAATCACAACAATCTGCATGTTTAATGAGAATGTGATAGTTCAGCCCCAGGCTACCCAAGGCAGACTGCCAACTCTAAATTTAAAATGTATTCTATTTTCGCTTTTATTCATATTAAAACTTTTTGATACCAACAGTCCTAGGTATTGCATATTCAGCATTTCTGTACTCAGTCGTGGTACCAAGGGGAAAAAAAAATCCATAATGAGAAGGCATTAAAAGATCCAGGTGAAATGACACACATTTCACATTTTGATTAAGACTATAGTCCTTCAGGTTTCTGTCTTCTCAACAACAATCATTGCCAAGCAGGGATATCAAGCAATCTGATATAAGACGAGAAAACGAAAGAATTACGCTTGGTAATTTTAAAATTCTATTACTCCCTCATATCAAATATCTGATCAACCCCACAAAGCATTTGGAGAGTGTACAAACTTAAGGCAACTAAATATAACATTTCATTTAATCAAGGTCAACAACTATTCTTCATTATCTGATACCAGACACCAAAAATATACTCCTGGGTTCCAAATAAAAGCACTACTAGATTCCACATTAATATTAACATTCACTAATACGGATGGAAATCCATATATCGTTGAGAAATGTGCAATGAAAGGATGGGAAAAATATACCTTTATTATCCCAACCAGTTGTCTTACTGCGAGTTTGAAGGATACCATGAGGTAATTAATCTGAGCACATACCAAGTGACATAAGTTAGCCAAATGATTAATGTTGGCATTAACTCATGCAACTCCCTCCGAACATCCTTCCTCTCTCAATAGGACTGGCATATAAACCAACTCAATCCAGTTTCGGAGATAATACATTTTCATGAAGTTACTATGTATTTGGCATTACCTGATTTGTAACTTCTAATGTGTTAGGATTGTATGTTGTGATGGCATGACTTCCGACTGAAAAGACTCGCTTATACCTAAAAAACAAACCAACAAGAAACAAGACATTAACGGAAACTGCAGAATTAGGAGAGATATTGCAGCAAAAATCGCTTTTGTTTTATAAATAAGCCATAAACATTCATGAAGCTTCTTTCAGGTGAGTCATCAACATGACTCACCAATATCTGGGGCAAGGAAAATTATCCCCTGCCCACTTTGGCATGTTTCTAAGAGATAGAAGTTAGGCATTCATTATGGAACTTGAGATCCCACCCTAGAATATACTCTGATGGCAAGCAGGAGTTTGAAATGGGATGCATAAAAGCTGCTTCGCCACTGCTGTATCGCAACACGGATTACGCAGGCATTGCAAGAAGCAGCGTCAGAGCAAATACGTGGGATTACAGTTGTGTGAGACCTGCAACAGTATGTTGCAGTTTGAAGCACTTCTATCCAGAGTTCCAGTCACCAACTCATGCTTTCTTTCAATGCATTTTTTCCTATTTCCCCTTCCCACCCTATCCCACCCAGCCTTCTGTGCCTACTGAGCATGCTCAGTCCTCACTGAGCTGTTTGGGGTTTCCCCCCGTTCTCTTAAGTGTACCCTCCCAGCCACTAAATAGGTTTTGCTGTTCTGCAAACGTTGGAGTTTCCCCAAAACTGCTGATACCTCCCTCTTGTGCATGGATTATGCCATATAGGCTACAATATGTATTAATACTCAAAGGGAGTCTAATATTAGTATATTGGATAGTTACTTCTCTATAATATTGTTCTTAAGATACTAAATGCTGTACTGATTAGTTTATCATATGACTTTTGCTGTAATTGTGATGTTTAGCTTATTTTTAATTGCTGTTTTGTTAGCAGTTTTATAAATTGTAATTGCTTCATTGATGATTTGTTAATTTTACGATTTACAGTGGTACCTCCGGTTACAGATGCTTCAGGTTACAGACTCTGCTAATCCAGAAATAGTACCTCGGGTTAAGAACTTTGCTTCAGGATGAGAACAGAAATTGCGCAGCGGCGCCTTGGCGGCAGCGGGAGCCCCCATTAGCTAAAGTGGTACCTCAGGTTAAGAAGTTTCAGGTTAAGAATGGGACTCCAGAACGAATTAAGTTCTTAACCCGAGGTACCACTGTATGTTGCATTTGTGATATTCTATTCTATTATGTTATTATTTGAGATTTATTTGAATGAAAAGTGGCATAGAAATGCAATAATCAATCTCTAGTTCATAAATTGTATAGGAAGCAGTTAATAAACTGACCACTCAACAACTGATTGTGTGAAAATGTCCTGAAACTAATAAATTGTTGAAACATAAGCTTACATAAAAATAAGCTATTTAGGAGATCAGTGCTATTTATGATTAATCACAAAGAGATTATTAGATTATTAGCATATTCCAATTCAAATAAATTTTAGCAGACCAGTTTGAAAACTCACAGCTGGATAGCAGAAAAGCTATTGTATGTCATTACCACCTCAAAACTGTAGAATAAAATAAACTAGGCTACTTACTTTCCCCTCCATGAATGTTTAGTTGTGTAGAAACAGGCCAAATCTTTATTTTCCCTAATTATATTCATTTTGTGCCAGAACCTGTAACAAAATATGCTTGGGATTAATAAAAGCAATTTGCCACAGAACAGAAATACATTTTCTACTGAATACACAATACAGTTTGCTGAAGGGGTTGCTAGTTACTCAAAACGTTGCATAACTATTAGGCAAGAGACCCCGACTGACAATAGTTCAGGAGTTCTCTCACATCTCTTTACTAAGCAGCTTCACATAGACTACACAATTAGGTGATAAAAGGGATTGTACAACTTCAAGGTACTGTACAGCTGCAGCAAACCACTTTTGAATACCTCCTCATGTACAAAAGAACTCCCTGCAAAGATAAATGTAGTATTTCAAGGGCAACCATTGTAGTGCAGCCTTTTGTCTGCTGTACTGAGCAGTCAAAATTTGATCACCTATCTGCATTCAGTGATACAGGGTGGAAAATCTTCCAGCTCTCTTTTTTCCAAGTTCTTTAAGTTCGTTAGTTACAATGAATGGGTGCCAACTGCAAATATTAGGCAAGCTCGACTTTTTCAAAGTTTTTAGGCTTTTTCACTAAATAAACCACAGAGCCTAGGGCTTGCCGATCAGAAGGTTGGCGATTCGAATCCCCGTGACGGGGTGAGCTCCCGTTGTTTGGTCCCAGCTCCTGCCCACCTAGCAGTTCGAAAGCACGTCAAGTGCAAGTAGATAAATATGTATGGCTCCAGCGGGAAGGTAAACGGTGTTTCCATGCGCTGCTCTGGTTTGCCAGAAGCAGTTTAGTCATGCTGGCCACATGACCCAGAAGCTGTCTGAGGACAAACGCCGGCTCCCTTGGCCTACAGAGTGAGATGAGCGCGCAACCCCAGAGTTGTCTGCGACTGGACCTAACGGTCAGGGGTACCTTTACCTTTACTAAATACAAGGGAAACATGCTGCGCTGCCACTCCCATCACCATTAGTCAGTAGGAAAAATGGTAAAGAGATTATCGGAGTTGTAGCTCTGCCATAACTGAGTCACAGGTTAGCCACCCAAGCTAAAGATTGTTTTTAATGCAAACTGTAGATTTTTGCAATGCAATGCAATGCAAATTTCAATCCCCGCCCCCCGCCCCAGAAATCCGGCATGTGTTACTGCAACCTGAAGTTGCTCTTTCCTTTCTATCACCTCATTCTGCTGGGTGTGTAAGTGCATGAAAAGTCAAGTACTACCACAATTTTTTACTGACCGCAAAATATAAGCGTTAAGTCTCAAATACTGCAAAGAGACAAAACAGTTTCATTCAGCCTTTTCATACTCAAAGCTTATCTATTTAGAGACTTTGCTCCCATAAATCTGGAGAAATGGATCCAATTCTTTGGCAGTTACAATCAGCAGCATTGTACATGATGTACTTATTATGCAATAACTTAGAGAAGAAGGGGAGGAAAGAGGGAACAAGCATACAGTACTACTAAGGTAAACAGAGGCTGTAAGGAATATATTTGATACAGGTACAAGTTACTAGGTTACAATTACTTTTTGCCACTATAGCTACAGGCAAGTGTCAGCTTTTCCATGCCACTGGGCAAAATTATCACAAGCTTTCATTGTTCAAAGAATGTCATTTGCAAAGAGCCAGTCAGGCTTTGTAGTATCATATAACCATTTTATCAGATTTGTAGAATATAGTAATTTTCATCATTTCCATCCTAACGTTATTAACTCAGAGGGTCACTCAAAAATAATATTCAACAATATGTGCAATTAATATTCCTTTTTAGAGTTTTAAAATTAGAATACACTCACTAACACACATCTCTACCCAACAATGATCTTAGTTCTGATCTCTTCTCTATTACTGTGTGCAATTTAGAGCTCCATATTTTAAGCCTAAAAAAATGTCACTTATATGGATAATGGTGAACTGCTACTCATTTTCCAATGGCTAGCTTTAGAAGACATTAAAAGATCAGCTGCCACGTGAAGTCAAGAAATGAAGGCTGTTTTAAGTCTTCATTATGCTTTAGCTTGTATATAGATTGAAGTTGAATTATAAACATTTCCACCCCACCTTTTAATGTCCAGAAGGGCAACAGATAACAGCACAATGAAATACATAAAAATACAAAAAACAGAACAATACACATTGAAATCCATTTAAATGCTGTGATGCCAGTGATCACAAATAAAATCGATCTCAACAGTCCTGATGAAATAATGATTTTACCAGCTAGCAAAGGGAAACAAGGGAGGTGGCCCAAATTTGGTAGATACCAGGACAGTATCGTTATGTATACTATAAGAACTGGCATCTGTGAGTGTCTGGCACAGTAACAGTCACAGGGAGAAGAAAAGGAAGGCACCAGCACAGCTAAGGAGTCTCAAATAGTGCACTTAATAAAATGTTAAGGCCCAAAGCATGTTGAGTCAGATGACTCAGGAACAACTGAATCAGGCAAGACAGCTGAACCAATTAGGTATGCTCCGTTAAAAACAACCTGCTCAATAAACACCAGTGGAAGTTTAGAGAGTCCTGAGTTGAGAATGAAAGCACACACATAAACAAATTTCTTTCTATCCAAAAATTCTATTAGTTTGTACAGCTTCTCTCACTAAGCAACTTGGTTGCAATGTTCCACTAACAGACCTGGTCTACCAAATTATTCTCCAGTTCAATTTCATTGTTAGCAGCTGCCACAGCCAGCATGCAATTAATGCATTCTCACTTTGAAGAAAAGTAATGCTATTCTCTCCCTCCCTCCAACATGACTTTCAAGATATCTGAGACAGCTGATTTCTCTTTCAAGTAAAGCAGAACACCCATTGTCTATTATACTAATTCCACACACATCCTTCAACCTCTCAGGTTATACATTTGTAATGTAACTTATTATGACTTCAAAGTGAAACTGAATTCCACCAAATCTTTCATTAGATGCAAGTTTCTAATGAGTGGCTACATGTTTTTGACAGCTATTTTAACTAATCTGAAGATGTGCAGTAAAGTTGGAAGTATCATACACAGCATAATATTTGCTGCTTAAGTGCATCAACCATTCTAACAAAATGAAACAAATCCGCTGCAGAGGTTGTTTGAAGGGAAAAGGTTTCAGGAAAGAAAAAAAGAAGAGCAGAAAGGTGGAGCGTTGATGAATGGCTTTTCCATTGACTCAGTCAGTTTGAAAATCAATAATGAATTATTGCTATTCGTGTAGTATAGCATTTGTCTCAAAACAAAACAAAAAAACAACCCCGAAGCTAAAAAATCACGGACAAAGGTCTATAATATTACCTCATATCAATTGTGTTGTACTAGTTATAGGTCAGAGACAACTAACCTTTGGATCGTTGGATGTTGCTGAACTATTATTATTTATTAAATTTGTATACCACACTTCTGAAGATCACAGGGTGGTTCACAACATAAAAATGAGAACACAAAATACATAATACAAAAACAAAGGCAAACCAATAATCCTCTTCCCAAAAATACATTTACAGGGCCATAAAATGATAATCAGCCAAAGGCCTGGTTGAAGAGAAATGTTTTCGCCTGGGACCTAAACACATGTAATGAAGGCACTAGCTAAGCCTCCCTGGAGAGAGCATTCCATGAATGGGGAGCCATCACAACACAATTCCCATCACCCCTGACTACTGGCCATACTGACCAAGGATGAGGGAAATGGTCATCCAGCACACAGAACCCATTATAAAGGAATAAATGTTTAAGATTGTAGTTCCAAACATTCTTACCCAATAGTTAAGGCCCACTGAACTCAATGGGGCTTACTTCTGAGTAGACATATATAGGATTGCCCTGTACACTACAAACCCAAACCCACCAAAGCTTCCAATAAGATGCTAAAACAGGGGTCCCCAAACTAAGGCCCGCAGGCCAGATAAGGCCCAAGGGACTCGTTTATCTGGCCCACAGCGACCCCCACTGCCTGCTTTTACCGGTGCAGCGCTGCTGCCCGCTTCCAGGTTGGAGGAGCACCAGAAATAGATTGTACGCATGCGCAAGCGTTATTGCTGGTGCACATCCAGGTCGGAGGAGGCCCGTGCACATGTGCACAAGCTATTTCCAGTGCTCCTCCGACCCAGAAGTACGCCGGAAATAGCGTGTGTGCATGCTTATGGGCACGCGCTCCCCCGGCCCACCGCACGATCAGCGCTGGAGACCCCGGCCCGAAGAGTGGTAAGTTTGTTGACTCCTGTGCTAAAACTTGGGAAATCCAAGGTCTACCACTAGTAGCATCAAGACAAATAGTTAAACATTTTTACCAAGTTGTATCTATTTTCCTGTCTTTGAACTCAACATTGACACTACAAGGCTGATAACCAGGCCTTGGGCTGATTAATATTCTATGTCATTTCAAATGTGTTTGTGAGTGGCATGTTACTGGTTTGTTTTTGTTCTTGTTTTTATTATGTATTTTGGGTTCTCTTGTATTTTTGTTGTTGTGAACCATCCTGCGATCTTCAGATAAAGGGCGGGATATAAATTTAATAATAAACCACTGTAACTGACTACAAGCTGATTAAAAAAGAGCATACATATAGTTCAGAAGAAAGACTGATTTGCCTTATGTAGATCCAGTTTCCAGAATATACTGTGGTTATGCATTTTACACATTAACTTGCATACCTTCCTAGGAAAATAACCACATGGGCTCCTGAAATCATCAAATTATGTATGGAATTAAAAGATACTGCCACTCCCTTGCCAGATGGCCCAATTGCCACAGTTATTTCATTCGCCAATCTACCACAAAAGTTAGCTGGGTTGTGGGCTTTCTGGGAAAATGCAGCAGATAAAGAATTACAAGGACAAAAAAACAAAAAGCAGCTTACTTCTGGGTGTTAATGATTAAATGATGGTAAGTGGAAAAACATTTACTCAGATACTCATGCATGTGAACATGCATTCAAATTACTCAGAAGGTGGGGGACATTCCAGAATTGCTTTCAAATTATTTGTATCAATTCCTGGATGCCAAAGACAGCCCATACATTAACATCTTGTTTAAAGTCTATTATATATATATATTGATTGTTTCTTTTTCCATTCTGGCTCTCAGCGTGAGAAAAGCAGCTCTCAAGTAGTCTCTTAAAAGCCACGGCTTGCAGTGCACAAGTGTAAGTGCCGTTTCCTTGAAGAATTACTACTCCCTACTTTGTGGTGAATTATATAAAACACCCTTGCTAACCCTACAATACAAGCCCAAGATTCAAAACACATATTGGATGTGGAACTTCCATTTGGATTGGAACTGAAGATGCAATTCTCAATCACAGCATCATGCAATTCAGGAGCTATTGTGCACAAATTCTGTCCACCTCCCAATAATTCATCTACCTTGCCACATTTCTAAAGAAAACTCCAAGGCAGGTGGAAATTAAACGCATATTGACTATACCATTTTTATGTCAGTCAATGAATTTTCTTCCCAAAAGACTGGATGGAGCATGCAAGGAAGCAACAAGCCGTGGGAAAGATGAACTCTAGCCAGCACATGAAAGTTTCTGGCAGGGGTTTCAACCCACCACCTTTGCAGCACAGGGGCAGCCAGGCAAAGGGGGGGCCCCCAAACCATGGGAACCATTCTGAACACATTGACAGATACAATTGTGGAAGCATGAAGGCTTTTGTGCTTGGAAACACAACTGTTAACATGCTATAATAGTGCACAGCCCTCTTCTCCCCTGTTGCTTTGGCCACAGGGAAAGAAAAAAAGGGGGATTCTAGCAAGCTGGGTGCCAGCCTCCCTGGAGCAAATGCGGAAATGAGGGCTAGACACCTGTTTTAATCCCCACCCCAACCTGTTTGCCACCATTTACCGAGGATAAATAGGGAGGGGGTGCTTACTGAATTGGGGGTGGGGAGAAAAGAGAAGTCACTGGCTCGGATGAATAAGGGTGGAAGTCCGTGTTTCCCTTCCCTCCCCGCCCCCCACTGCATGCAAAGCCCTCGGCGGTTCCCTTCAGTCTCTTTTTTGTGCCCTCAAGGGGGGGCACCCATTTATTTACCTGGCCGGGAAGCGGCGCCGTCCAGTCCCGCACCCCCGAAGCCTCGCCCTGACAAGAGACGCGGCGAGCCAGCAGCCCCCGCAGCTGCTTCAGTTGCCGCCGAGAGGGCTTCTCCTCTTCCTCCTCCTCCTGGGCTGCAGCCGCTACCCCTCCGAAGCGCTGCCGCCTCCCCTCAGAGCCTTGCTCTGGAGGCCGCCATCTTCGCTCGGGCAGGGGAGCCACCCTCCGCGCGCACGCGCAGTCCAGGCCCAGGCCGCCGCCGCCGCCTGCCCGGCCCGGTCACGCGACGAGCTCAGCTGACCCGCTCAGTTAATCGGCCGCCTTCCCCTCACCTCGCTTCCCATTGCCGGAGGGAAGTGGGCATGCGCAGAGAGCGCAGCTGGAGGGAGGGAGAGAGGGGCGGAGCGAAGGGAGGGAACGCCCCACGCTCTGGCCGGGGACGGAGAGGTGAGGTAGAGTTCTCCTGGGAATGGAGGTTCTCTCTGTCCATTCCCAGGACAATATTTATAAAGGTTTTTATTTATTCTTTTCAAATTTATACTTTTCATTAATTTTGCAATCATTTTAACATTTCAAAGTTTGACTTCCTCCTCTTTCTGTGGGTCCTTAAATTAATTTTTAAAAAATCTGCTGCATATCTAAATTCATTTAATTTGCTCATTTAATTATCTACTTTAAATATGGGTACCCCTGCCCGTACGGGCCAGTTGTGTCCGACTCTAGGGTTGTGCGCCCATCTCACTTAAGAGGCCGGGGGCCAGCGTGACGAAGCTGCTCTGGCAAGCCGGCACCAGCGCAGCACACGGAAACACCGTTAAAGCGGTACCTATTTATCTACTTGCACTTAAGGGTGCTTTCGAACTGCTAGGTGGGCAGGAGCTGGGACCAAAAGACGGGATTCGAACCGCCGACCATACGATCAGCAAGTCCTAGGCGCTGAGGTTTTACCCACAGCGCCACCCGCGTCCCACTTTAAATATAAACTCTTATAAAACTGCAGGTCTCTCTCAGGTCTATAGGCTTCGTTTCCGATCACTTTTCGGGGAAGAAGGCACAGCCCCTGGGGGGGATGGGATGTATACAGCCCTTCACCCAAAGATCACAGGGCTGTTCACAATATTGAAAATTCAAAGTGGGAGCACAAAATGTATTGGCATCCGCCTGTCTCGGGAGACAATGGGAGAGCGCACATTTCAGGGTGGGACCTCAAGCCATTGCAGAGTTACAGCGCCTGCTGTGCTATAAAGACTTAATACCAGAGAGACATGTTGCAGAATCATAAAATGGGAAAAGGTCACAAGGGTCATCTAGTCCAATCCCCTGCAATGCAGGAATGTTTTGCCCAGTGCTTTAAAATAAAAATAAAAATTATGCCCCATGGGGTGGGGAAGAATTTATTTATTTTTGTTGGATTGTGCTTTAAACTCTGTGCCAGTATCCATGGGCTCAGTTTTGTAAACGATGCCCCCCTGCTCCAAATATTATCACTGTTGGCTGAGCTCATTCATGTATTTATTTATTTACATTTATATCCTGCCTTTTCTCCCAGGAGCTCAGGGTAGTGTTCATCTACCACGTGGGTAGGCAAACCAAGGCCCGGGGGCCGGATCCGGCCCAATCGCCTTCTAAATCTGGCCCACAGACTGTCTGGACTGTGTTTTTACATGAGTAGAATGTGTGCTTTTATGTAAAACGCATCTCTGGGTTATTTGTGGGGCGTAGGAATTCGTTCAGTCCCCCCCAAAAAAAATATAGTTGGCCCCCCACAAGGTCTGAGGGACAGTGGACCGGCCCCCTGCTGAAAAAGGTTGCTGACCCCTGATCTACCCATTAATTAGTGTTCTCTCCCCATTTTCTTGTCACAACAACCCTGTGAGGTAGGTTAGACTGAGGGACTCACTGGCCCAGGGTCAGCCAGTGAGCTTCATGGCTGAAGTGGGGTGGGGGGTGGGATTTGAACCCTGGTCATCCATGTCCAGCACTCTTAATTACTACACCATGTTGGCTCAGGTGATCAGGAATCAAGTAGTTTGGCCAGTAGGACATCCCTACCACCCCAATGGGTGGCTCAGGAAAGGATAGGGAGGCCAGGACAGTCCCAAACCTACAACTGAACAGCTTTGCCTCTCTTTTTTTACTGCCTGTTTTTGAGAGCTCTTCCTAAAAACTTAAAGGGTAGTAATGCTTCACTGTCACGTAGCTCCTTCCTTTGAAATTGTTACTCATAGGCACTCATTAGCTCTCATTCTAGGAAGATATGATACGTAATTCTCCATAAACTGACCTGTAAATGTGCATGGCAGGGGCAATGCTGTCTCTGCTCCTGGAGGTAGCATTTAGCTACCTAGGTCTTTTTTCAGCTGGAACTCACCGGAACTGAGTTCCAGCACCTCTCAGGTGGGTGCCATTGTCGTCATAAGAGAACAAGAGAGGCATTCATGGTGAGTCCCAGCACCCTTTTTTCTAGAAAAATAGCACTCATCATTAGTAACTATTAGATGAATTTGTCTAATCCCATTTTAAATCCTTATTTTTCGCTCAATAAGCCGCACCGGACCATAAGGCGCACCTAGTTTTTAGAGGGGGAAATCAAGAAAAAAAATATTCTCCCAGAGCTTCTCGGGGCTGCCAGGGGAAGCCCAGGCTTCTCCCCCCAGCCCCAACAAGCAAAGAAGCCAAGACAGTGAGCAAGATCCATCCCGCTCGCTGTCGTGGCTTCATTAGCCATGCGCAGCCTCTCCGGCCAGGTAGAGGTTGCACGCGGCTATGGTAATTCCCCCACCTCCCGCAAAAGCCCACAGGAGCCGCGCACCCTTTAAGGAGCACGCGGCTCCTGCGGGCTTTTCTACGAGGAGGGAGAAGGGACTGACTGGTCGCGTCAGTCCCTTCTCCTTTCTGGGGAAAAGCCTGCAAGAGCCGCGCGGAGCTTGTGTGCGGCTCTTGGGGGCTTTTCCTTCCTGCCTGCCTCCCCCCTGCATTCGCTCCATAAGACGCACACACATTTCCCCTTACTTTTTAGGAGGGAAAAAGTGCGTCTTATGGAGCGAAAAATACGGTACATCTTCTAGTTTTAACCATGCGCTGTGATGCTCTCCTCATCTGTGGAAGGCTGTCCCCAACAGGGAAATTCTTGAGCATTTCATGCTTTAGCCATCCAAGCCAGCAGTGTCAGTTGAAGAGTCTTGCCTGCATTTCTGCCTTTCCCATTTCGTCATCTAAAAAACTGAATTCCGTCCTGGTCTCATCTCTTAACTCTTGTAATTCGAACCCAGAGAATGTTCCATTTACCTTTGATGCCGGTGGGAAGGAAAGGTAGCGTTGGTGCTGTCAGAAGAAGCTTGCATTTCTCAGCCCAACTTGAGGATCAATTCAGCATCCTGTATCAATTACTTTTACTGCTATGCAAACACAGTTTTCTGCATGAATTCCACTGCCCTTGAAAACAGGTGGTGTGGCGTGTTGCACGTTCAAACTCTCTCACACTAATATCCAAACTCCCTGGACACGCATGTTACTTTTCTGGATGCAAGCAGGAAAAAACTGAAAACCACCAACTACACACTCTCTAGCCTTGATATGGGATTAATAGCTGACCTTTGTGTATTGTTATGACATTTCACACCTGATCTCTTGGTTGGTAGCAGAAATGCAGAATGCAACGACCAGCTTAACCTTTTTTCCCTTTTATTTCAGAGCTTTCCAAACACATTAGTGTGTCGGCTGCAGTGTGTAGGTGTGTCATAAAAACACTCCCTGTGCTTCTCCCAGGGCTGGAAAGGGGTTGGGTTTAACCTGCGGTATGCTAGTAAAACTGAATTACTGTGTCATGAAATGATGCATGGCTAAAAAGCGTGTCACCAACATGAAACGTTTGGAAAGCTCTGTTTTATTTTCTTCCGATAGTCATTTTAATCATGGTTTGTTTGTTTTTTTACTGGATTTGTTGTGATGAAAAGGGAGTAGAGTCATTTATAGTTTCCAGAACCGCTATTGCAATTTTGAACAAGGAAAAATAGAATTACCCACATCTTTGAATCATGCTGTAGACAATTCATTCACTATTAAAAAAAAGTAAGAATTGTCCACTAGGATCAGGTGTTTAGGACTGCTCTTCTTCTGGCACCATAGTTACTGTTTGCATACTTGCCCCTCACTTTACTTAGAATCACAGAATTGCAAGGGACCTCAAGGGTCAACCCCTTGCAATGCAGGATTCCTCTTGCCCGATGAGGGGCACAAACTCACAACTCTGAGATCGAGAGTCTCATGCTTTACCGACTGAGCGATCCTCCATGCCATTGTTGGAAAAAAGGTTGCTGTCTGGGAAAGCTCTTGTGAATGTCAGACATCCTCTGACACCCTAGGGGTAGAATGGGAAATCCATGACCCTCCAGATGTTATTGAACTTCAATTCTCATCATCCCCAGCCAGCATGGCCAGTGGTCAGGGATGACAGCAGTTGGGGTCTAACATCACTGGCTCCCCATCCCTGCCCTTCAGAATAAGTCCTACTAAACCAATGTAAACCTTTGGGTGGGGTTGATACGCCATTGCCAGTATATGGATAAAATTTTCACAGGATGGCATTTGTCCTTCCGCCATCTACAGAAAGGACTGTGTTATGGACTGAGTTGAATAGGATCCAAAATGCAGCAGTCTGATTGGTCCTAGAACAATAGGATTCAGAATGCAGCAGTCTGATTGGTCCGCAGGAGCCACCCAATCCAACTCCAGGTGGAAGTGAATCCGCAACCTGATTGGCCCACAGGAGAATCCCAGAATTAGCCAATCACGTGGGGCCCATTGTGTAAAAAATGTATATAAAGCAGACATTTCGGGGGAACTTCCATTCCTCACTACTCTGAGCTGAATAAAGAGCATGAAATCCATACTCGACTCCGAGTATATTTCAGACTTTTTAAATTGTATGATAAAAGCAGTGATCAAAGGGATAGAAAAGGAAGCATGCAGTGGAAGGGAAGCAGAAGACTAGCCGCTGGGAAGGTGAGAGGGAGGGCAACTGGGTGCCTGTTCAGAGTGAGGGCGTGTGTACGTCTCAAGGATGAATAAAGCAAACATTGCTGATCTACATGGACTTAGATACTGCAAAATGATTGTTTACGGTGCCTGAGTTCAGCACGGTTGCTGTAAACATAGCCTTGCCCCAAATGAAGCATAAATGTAGAAGTATTATCGGGTGCAACAAGAAACAGGAAGGAAGCAGGGATAAAATGCTGGCAGCAGTATACTGTTTCTTCAAGCAACAATAAGATTTGTCACTGTATTAGCGAGTCATCAGTATATTTATATGGAGTGGATACGCCTCAGCTGTTTGAAGCTTTCAGGATAACAGGAAGAAGACAGACAGTGCCTATCAACCTTCTCAAATATTAAATAGATTTTTAGAAGTAGACCAAGAGTAGTTGTGTGTGTAGTTTTTTTTGGGGGGGGAGGGGGAATTACAGTGGTACCTCGGGTTAAGTACTTAATTTGTTCAGGAGGTCTGTTCTTAACCTGAAACTGTTCTTCACCTGAGGTACCACTTTAGCTAATGGGGCCTCCCGCTGCCACCACGCGATTTCTGTTCTCATCCTGAAGCAAAGTTCTTAACCCAAGGTACTATTTCTGGGTTAGCGGAGTCTGTAACCTGAAGCGTATGTAACCTGAAGTGTATGTAACCCGAGGTACCACTGTATTTACCTAGCATAAATGGTTAAAGGCCTACAAGGGCTTGGCCAAATAACTGAAATTGTAAAACAGGTCATTAACATCTTACCTCTACAAAAGAGATAAGAAAACTGAATGGAACTTTATTTGTATTCTACAGCTATACTGTTCTGAGGGCTATTTCAGCAGGAGCTTTCTTTTGAATAATAAACAGGGTCTTTTTAAATGTTTCTCTTTTTTCTGGTCAGGTTGAAGTGGGAGGTTTTAAAGTCAAGCTCTGAGCTATCACTGTAGGTTTTCTCTCCCCCCCCCCTTATGCAATCATTGTTAGCAGTTTGCTGCTGTTGGTTTAAAGCTATGAAAGCAAGATGTTACAGGGACTCAGAATGATGACTCAGCAGACAAGGACCAAAAGCTCTCCACTTCAGCTGCCGGCATACAAATGGCAAAATACCGGCTCTTCTGGTTAGACACTAAACAAACTAAACAGAGCTTGCCAAAGGTCTAAGTTCAAATGAAATGATTTTAGCTCTGCTTCCTTTGACACACAGCGGCCTGTTAAATAGCTGTTAAACAAGGTTGTGCCAAGCACATGACTTCCCCTCATAATTGAAAAGCTGGCATGCTTTTTCGCCAAAGGTAGGGTAGTACTCCTAGTCTTGAGGCATAAAACACAATATTTCCACTTAAAAACATGAGTACTGTAAAGAATTCCTGCTAATTGGGAGCAAGATGGAGATTAGAAACACACATACACCCCGACTCGACAACTAGGATCAGATGATAGATGTTCCAATCTAGTTTACAGATGTTCCCGCTATCATTGCATGTCACATTTGGCCAATGCACAATATATTTAGCATATCAAGTACACAGTGTCCAGTATTTCAAATAGAGGACTGCCCTCTGCAGACGTTGGAAACCAAGAACTGTTCTCTGCAAAGGGGAACACATGGCCACTTGCTAGCCACCCTCCCTGGTGAAAATGTGAGGAAAATATGCCTTTAAACATTTTCATTTGCTGAATTTGTATCACTAACCAAGCCCTTAAGGTAACTCAAACCCGAATAATACCAGTTTAATTGCAAGTTACAGCAGAAAATTATACTTTACCTTCCCAGATTGTCTGTTTTGTTTTACTATATAGGCTTGAGGCTATGCATTTCAGCTGTTAACACCACTGAGCCATTTTTTAAAAGAACCTCAGTAATTTGAGGTTCTTCTACAACAGGACTTTTTAACTGCTGCAAGAAGATTTGAGAGGGCAGTTTTCTTTTGGAAGGCAGAATTTCTCTGCCAATGGAGTGTTACGACTGAAGGCGTTGATTTCCATTTCTCCCTGTATTAGTTGCATGCTGCGCAGCTACTGTTCTGCTGCAGTTCGGCTTCCAGCAAAAGCTGTGTTATTAGATTTTACATAAAACCATAGCTATTTAGAGTTGCTTTTGTGAGTAAAGCAACTAATGTAGATAATTATTATTCTGCACTATCTAATTCAAAGGAGACCTCACCTCAATGTAAATGGGGGGAAAACAATATCAATTGCATATTGTTATGCATCACTTTCCGATTGAAAACAACAGTGAATACCACATGCATTTTATTTTTCATTTCAGTAGTCCATTTTGCTTAAGCCCTTGCAGAGGATGATCCACCTGGCCACAAGCTTTGCTTGTGCAGCAGACATTACATAAACAATTCTTGCCAGCTCTACAGTTTCAGGCTGCAAGAAAAAAACCTCCGTTTTCAATATACAAGCAAATGGATTTATCCACGTATCTAGAAGAAGCAGCTCAGTAGGACAAGCACCACGATTGCAGCTGCTGTGGTTTGGATTCGTTCCAGGACAGTCCCCTTCTGTGATGCAGTGCCTAAAAGGAGTTTAAGAAGTATTAAAACCAAGAGCTCCATCTCCCATGGTTCGCTACCCAACCCCTTTAGTAAACGGTGCCATGCATTCATTATGTCCATTACCTTGCAGGGACAACTTTGTTATCTCCACAGCGGGTGCCAGTTCACCCAAGCTTTCATCTGTAGCAGAGGTTAGCTTGGCCTCAACAACATTTTCAGATTTGGTGTGTGGTGCATCATCTACAGTCAAGGGAATAGGAGCGTTAAGGCATTGGCTTGTCAAAGAGTTTGTCAAGAACAGCAACTTTGGAGGCTCAGACACAAAGCCACCATTTTGCTTTTAAAAAAAGTCTTACAGGGCTTTAAAAAGGAGGAGGAGGAGGGGAAAAGAAGGAAGTTACAATTCCTGTTGCTTTTAACTGCATCTTGATTTGTTCTGCGTTAGCTACAATTAGCCATTCATTACAATTCTGATCTTCACCTCTCTACCATGGTATCTTGGAACTCAAATGGAATCCATTCCGGAAGTCCATTCGAATTCCAAAATGTTCGGAAACCAAGGCGCGGCTTCCGATTGGCTGCAGGAAGCTCCTGCAGCCAATCAGAAGCTACGTCGGACGTTCGGGTTCCAAAGAACATTCATAAACCGGAACGCCCACTTCCGGGTTTGCGGCGTTCGGGAGCCAAACAGTTCGACTCGCAAGGCATTCGGAATCCAAGGTATAACTAACTGTCTTTCCAATCCATGTAGCCTAAACAGCACCACCCACCCACAACTTTAGAGAGATTCCCTCCAAAAAAACAGTCAAATGAGGATTGTTTTTGCTCCGGAGTTGACTGACTGGTGGTTTTTGAATCCTAAATAGCAGCATTATACACTGCAACATTTTGTTTCAGGTCCCATTTGTCTATCCCATTCTGGCCTCAGGACTTATTTGGGTAGACACCCTCTCTAACACTTCTCAAGATCCCAGTATATTGGTTTAGGAAAGAAAATCACCATAGCTGTAGTAATTATTGGAGCAGATTTCTTAGAGCAAAATTGCAAAAGGTGGAACAGAAGCCATGACTACAGTTACTGAGAGGCAAGAGCCTTTGGGGAAATCTATGGATTCTCTTATATTGAGCCATCTATTTATTTTACTACATTTATATGCCACTTTTATCTTCCAAGGATATCAAGGTAGTGTACATAGTTCTCCTCATTTCATCCTCACAACTAGACTAAGAGATGGTGAGTGACTGTGGCCCAAGGTCACCCAGTGAGCTTAAAGGCAGGGTGAGGATTCGAACCCTGCTCTCCCAGGTCTTAGTCCATTACACCACACTGGCTCTCTAAAAGGACCTTACCAGTTGCTGTCACAGCCTTATCGGAATCCAGGAGCCATCCGAGTCCTTCGTCTGCTTTGAGGATAAACTGACGTCCAACTGTAGAGTCAGCCTCGGCTTCTATCACATGAGATTCACCTTTAAGAAAGGAATCACAACAAGACAGATATAAACTGAACTTTCTGGCCTTGCAGTATAGTTAAGTATTTAATAAGTTTCCTATGTACTCATGAACCACCAGAAGGCCCTCGGCACTGGACCTCAGTGTCCGGGCAGAACGATGGGGGTGGAAACGCTCCTTCAGGTATCCTGGACTGAGGCCGTTTAGGGCTTTAAAGGCCAACACCAACACTTTGAATTGTGCTCGGAAACTGAAATATACTCAGAGTCGCAAAGTGATTTCATGCTCTTTATTCAGCTCATAGTGGTGAGGAGTAATGAATGAATGTCCCCTCAAAGTATCTGCTTTATATACATTATTTACACAATGGGCTGCACATGATTGGCTAATTCTGGAATTCTACTGTAAGCCAATCAGGTTGTGGATTCACTTCTATCTGGAGCATGATTGGGTGGTTCCTGCCAACCAATCATACTGCTGCATTGCTCTAGGACCAATCAGACTGCTGCATTCTGAATCCTATTGTTCTAGGACCAATCAGACTGCTGCAATTTGGATCCTATTGTTCTAGGACCAATCAGACTGCTGCAGTTTGGATCCTATTCAACTCAGTACATAACAGAAACGTACTGGGAGCCAGTGTAGGTCTTTCAAGACCGGTGTTATATGGTCTCGGCGGCCACTCCCAGTCACCAGTCTAGCTGCCGCATTCTGGATAAGTTGTAGTTTCTGGGTCACCTTCAAAGGTAGCCCCACATAGAGCGCATTGAAGTAGTCCAAGCGAGAGATAACTAGAGCATGCACCACTCTGGCAACACAGTCTGCGGGCAGGTAGGGTCTCAGCCTGCATACCAGATGGAGCTGATAAACAGCTCCCCTGGCCACAGAATTGACCTATGCCTCCATGGACAGCTGTGAGTCCAGAATGACTCCCAGGCTGTGTACCTGGTCCTTCAGGGGCACAGTTATCCCATTCAGGACCAGGGATTCCTCCACACCCGCCCGCTTCCTGTCCCCCAAAAACAGTACTTCTGTCTTGTCAGGATTCAACCTCAATCTGTTAGCCGCCATCCATCCTCCAGAACATAGAACTAGCAAGGGTTTTATATGTTGTAGCCTGTAGACAAGTACATTTCATGCAAATAGCAAGTTCTCAGCCTCCAGGCCATTTGTCATCAATAGCCCTTCCTTCAAGAAAGATCATTCCACCAATACGAAAGTAAATATGTTTCACAAAAACTTGAAGAAAACTGATCATTTCTTCCCATCGCGAGGCTTATATGAGAGGCTTCCATTGGTAAATGGCTTTAAGCTCTCTAGGAATGCCACATAAACATGAAGACAAGGAGGGTGATGAAATTTGCTACCTGGCTTTCACCAGCAAGTCCTGGGGTGTGTGTGGCAACAATTCAAAATTCAGTATTTTAAAAAGTTAAAACAAGTTACAGTCACAAGAATAGGGTGGGTCCTGAAAACCTACACCTCAGGTGTCAAGCAGAACCTCCTCTTCTCTGTTGGGGGGGGGGCTGCACACCTGTTGTGTGTGGGGCCAGCCCCCCCAATTTCTCTCTGCACCTCCACTTCTCCATTCAGTCCACCTCAGGAGGTTGCCTGGGAAGGAACTGATCATTCTCGCCAGAAGTCTGAACTGAATAGTTGCAGAAGGAGTCATGGCTTCATCTGTTTTGACCACCTCCCCCGCAATTTTCCCCTTCTTGTCCCCTTCTAGGATTTCCCCACTTGCAGGAAGTTAGGTGGAGGGCCACAGATCCCCACCCCTACTTTATCATAGCACGAGCCTTTGATTTAGCCATTTCCTTTCTTACCTTGGGCCCCCATGTCTGCTGTTTCCACTTCCCCTCTCTGGAGGTCCCAAGGAGCATCGAGGATAAAGAGAGGTCCCACCAGAAGGTCTGCTTCAGCTTCCCCTTCCGAGATGTCAATGATAGCTAGAAGCGAACAACAGAACGAGTTGTTTTAGAGCCTTAAAACAAGCTTATCCCCGGTGTTAAAGGCAAGAGTTGGTCCCACAAGCTTTCTGTGCAATGTGGAAAACAATACTGTACATTTTTTGAAACTCCATGTGCACGGCTTTTACCTTTGAAATATGGAAAATGTATAGCATTGCTCTTAGCATCACTTATGACAACATGCAAGCATTCTGTTATGTACTGAGTTGAATAGGATCCAAACTGCAGCAGTCTGATTGGTCCTAGAACAATAGGATTCAGAATGCAGCAGTCTGATTGGTCCTAGAACAATGCAGCAGTATGATTGGTTGGCAGGAACCACCCAATCATGCTCCAGATAGAAGTGAATCCACAACTTGATTGGCTTACAGTAGAATTCCGGAATTAGCCAATCATGTGCAGCCCATTGTGTAAATAATGTATATAAAGCAGATACTTTGAGGGGACATTCATTCATTCCTCCTCACCACTATGAGCTGAATAAAGAGCATGAAATCACTTTGAGTATATTTCACATTCCCACTCAGTTTAGAGATGCAGAAGGTTCCAGAATATCCAGCTAGTGTGTAGTTTGCAGTTCTCAGTAGCTGAGCTACTGCCATAGAGTAAGTTGAGACCAGGGTCAGGAGTCTGTGGCAGGCCAGTTGTTTGGGTACAAGGTTACACCCATACTACGCACTTATAATAATTTATTCTTTATACCCCACCCATCTGGCTGGGTTTCCCCAGCCACTCTGGGCGGCTCCCAACAGAATATTAAAAACACGATAAAACATCAAACATTAAAAACTTCCCTATACAGGGTTGCCTTCACGTGTCTTCTGATGGAAGGGCGTTCCACAGAGATGGTGCCACTACCGAGAAGGCCCTCTGCCTGGTTCCCTGTAACCTTGCAGTGAGGGAACCACCAGAAGGCCCTCGGAGCTGGACCTCAGTGTCTGGGCAGAACGATGGGGGTGGAGACGCTCCTTCAGGTATACTGTGCCAAGGCTGTTTAGGGCTTTAAAGGTCAGCACCAACACTTTTAAATGTACTGGGAGCCAATGTACGTCTTTCAGGACTGGTGTTAAGCCCAAGGCTCCCCCCATAGAATCCTGGGAACTACAGTTTACCCCCTGCCCCATTAGCAAACTATAGTTCTTGGGATGCTTTGGGGGAAGCCATGTGCTTTATAAACATGGTGTAGGATGTGACCCAACCCCCAATTATACCTGGCTATACTGGAAGGAGCTGGTGGCAGGTAGAATCTAACACCACCTGGTGGATCACAGGTTTCCCCACCGCCAGGTTTAGAGCATACCTGACCCCGAAGTCACTTGTTCCCTCTGTTCTGATGTACGGCGATTGCTGGGGTTGTTTGTGCTGGGCCATCCTTTAGATGATACACAGTTCCCAGTTTCACAGCAGTTGCAGATGTCCTCGGAGCCTTCTACTGGTAGCCAACTGATACATACAAAAAGGTCACATTAGTACTCCTCAAAGTCCTGTCTTTCCCATAATGCAAGCTATGATACTTACAGGCTTCTTTGGCTGTTGAACGAACAAGCTTTATTTAGAGGATCTGGTCCTTTGTCAGTCGCAACGACTCTCAGATGGCAAGCAATGTAGATCTTGAAGGGAAATTAAACAGGGTCAGAGTGGGGAATGCCACCATCTCACTGTAAATGAAAAAAGGAAGCAGGGCCAGCTGTCCAGGCACAAGACAAAATATGGCCTGCATGGAAAGAAGTGGACTGCATGGCCAGCTGAATCTTACTTCAGCACCGCTAAGGACAGCAGGCACTCTTAAGGAGGTGCAGGGTGGATCACCCAGCCTTGCCCATCAACACCCTCACTCTCACTTTTATTCTGCCCAATGGTAGGGCTGGCCCTGGAACATAGTGAGACGAAGGAGTCCTCTCACCAAGTTCCTTACGTCCCCAGAAAATCTGAACGCTTCTATGGTGAACTGGAGTGTTTCCAGGCGCGGTCTTGGGATTTTGAAGGCGGATTTCACATCATGAATTCTCCCGTCGACCAGGCATCTGGATCCAAAGATGGTACAGTCAGAAAAAAAACGCTTGAGCATTATTCCAGTGTGGCAATTATTTGGGAATGGAGGGCCCCATTAAAACGTGCAACCCGATCTCATGTATGTTTACGCAGAAGCAAGCCCAGGGTGTTTCCAGTGGTACCTCAGGTTAAGTACTTAATTCGTTCTGGAGGTCCGTACTTAACCTGAAACTGTTCTTAACCTAAAGCACCACTTTAGCTAATGGGGCCTCCTTCTGCTGCCGCGTCGCCGGAGCACGATTTCTGTTCTCATCCTGAAGCAAAGTTCTTAACCCGAGGCACTATTTCTGGGTTAGCGGAGTCTGTAACCTGAAGCGTATGTAACCCGAGGTACCACTGTACTTCCAAGGAGGTGCGTGTAGAACTGCAGCCTTACAGCACAATCCTCAAAGGCATGTCCTCCTGCATTGAAAGGGACTTACTCCCAGGTAAGTTGCATTAGGATTGCAGCCTTAATTGATTCTAGGTCGGTATAGGCAGGAGTGATTCTGTGTGCATCTCTTCTGAAGGTGGGCAAGCAGACACAGATCCTCTGCTGCCTGTGAGGATTGGGTCACTAACAGGAATTTACCCCCCAAATCCCTATGCTGTTTTTCACCAGAGGGAGCAATCACTGTAACTCCTGGAGTCTCACACGGCTCAGAAATTGGAGTGACATGTAACAGTCCCTTTCCACGGGTTCCACTAAAGCTAGTCAGCCCCCCCCCCCATCTTACCCATGGAAGTCAAGAATTGCATATTGTAAACTGGCATCTTCCTCTGGTGTTTGTTTGGCCACACAGCTATCGACCAATAGCCTGAGAGGTAAATGGTCGTCTTCCCTCTCGACGTCTGCTTGGATATGGAGATAGTCGCCCAGCCAATATCGAGTAGACTCCCTTTCAGCACTCCAGTCATCTATAGTCATCCACAATGAACAAAGGAAAGGAAGAGGAGGAGGGAGACTTAAAATAGTATCTGACAAACTGTCCTCTTCAGGGTTTGGAATCCCCCTTACCGGTCATCAGACGCAAGGAAAAGCGGAACCCTCTTTCCACAGACTTTGTCGAAGTAAAAGGAACCCCGGTGGGCTTGGTGCCATTGCTGCTCACCTTATCTTTCCTAAAAAGAAAAAGAAAAAATACAACTCAGTGGATGTTGACATGCAAGTGGGTTATTGAACTGTGGCCTAAGATGCTCACCTCGGGAAGTGGCACTCAATAGGGATCTCTACTGAGCTGTTTCTTACAATTCCAGGGCTGCTTGCAGAGCTTGGGTTATAGTACAGTCTTGTGCGGTAGAACAGGGAGTCTGCTGTTGTCTGAAAGAATAAAGCAACCCTGTAGTCTTTAGACAATTCACTTCACAGCAGGTTTCAATATTCTGTATTTTTAGTGTTCAGAGTTATTGCCCGTTACCTATTAAAACAAAGTGGTTGTGGAGTGAGCGTAACTAAGGTCAGGCTATTTTCACAAGAGATGATTAAGGGCTGGTTTTTAATTTTTGCATAACTTTGGTGAGCTGCATTTTCGAGGAACTACATTCCTGGCCAGGGATGGAGGAGAAATTAGAATCAGCTTGTGTTTCAAGATGAAACTAACCAGTTCACGCTTGTCAAGCAATATGTCAACTGAAATGGAGTCGCCCTTTGGAACTTCCACTTCTCCAAATTTCGCAATGCAAATTGAAAGTCAAGTAATGTGTATAAGAATGCAAACACTAGCGTGAAGTATGCACATAAATTCATACACTGGTGAAAATGACATAAAACTGCATTATGGGGAAACTGCTGCACAAATGCAAAGCAAAATTCACACTAAAATGTGAGAGCTTAAAAAAACAACAACCCACAAACTTATGTGGAAATGTAGAGAACTAAACTTAGGAATGGAAAAAAACAAACTGAAATAAACTCAAGTTGATATATTTCCCCATCCCTAATAATGGATTCAAACAAGCACATTTCATGTGATCACTTTTAATTTTCAGAGAAGACACACCTGCAGGACCCAGCATAAGTTTTCAGTTGCAAATTGCTCCCCAAAGTGCTGTTTACAGGACAGGACAGCCTATTCATAAGGCAGAATAAGGCAGCTGCTTCAGCTTTGGGGCATCATAAAAAGGGCAGCAAATTATTATGTAACTTATTATTGCTACGCTTTATTCTGCTGGGAAGAGGGAGATATTTCGGCACCTTAGGCAGAAACTCCCACAGGAATAACTCTGTAAAGTAGGAAGCCCCACTGAATACAACAGGACTTACTCCAAGGTAAGTGCATATAGGAATATATATATATATATACACACACACACATATACATATATATATGTTCACATATATATATACACATATATACACACACATATACACACAGACATATACACATACATACATATAAACATAAGAAGGATCTTATTTGTACACAAGTCTCACATTACCTGTAGATTGATGCCACACTCCTGAAGCCCCACCTCAAAAACAACCAAGTCAGAAGCACCAGCAGAAGTATATTGGCAGCCTTGCAGGCCTAAGTGGAGATCAACAGCTTGGATCAGCTGCCCGGTCCCAAACAGATCTCTGTGAACGGCTATCACCATTTCGTCTTTGTGGCATTGCACCGCAACAGGCCGCGGAGAGCTGGTGGGTAACAAAGTCAAGGGCTGCGTAGGAGAAGGTACATCAGCTTGCCTTGAAAATTCTTCGCTAGCGCCATTTTGCAGCTGCCCAGTCACTGGCTTGTGCCTTGAAGACTCCCCAATAGTAGCACAAGCCACTCTCTCAATCACGCAACACAACAATAAGCACCCAAACCCTTTGGAGTACCACATCCTGCTTACGTTATTTCTGAAATTCCACCACCCTAGAGAAAACTACCCAGCAGCAGTCGTTTTATACCTTCTCCCCATTTGCTATCTATTGCAAGCAATGAGCCTCGCTTATAGAACATCACTTGTTGCCACCCCCTGCTGTTAAGACATTTTTAACGGGGGAACTCCAAGGAAATCAGCTGCACCTGGGCCACAGTATCTGAATAAGTAAGGATCTAGTCCTTTGTGCACTTATGCTCTCCCCTTGGCTGGTTTTAGGTTTGATGAGGCCCTAAGCTACTGAAGGTAATGGGGCCCTTTATATGTCCAGCTGGCCTTTGTCAACAAGAAGTTGTTGCTTTTTTTGTGTTGAATATATGCTATATGGTAATTTGTGGACCTAATAGGTATTTAAAGCCATTTGCACATGTTGCCATGCAATCATTCCATGCAGAATGTAGGCACCCTATATATAGAAATGAGCAAACCAGTGATATTTGAGGGAGCAGGTTAGCAGGCGGGGCCCGTTACTTACATCATAGGAGCCCACACAACACAAAACACTGTTGTTATATGTAGGTTTTATTTTATTTGTTTTTCTCTCTTATATTTTGGAAATGTACATCCAGGTTTTTCCCCTTTAAATTTTAGGGGCCCCCTAAGCTATAGCTTGTTTAAAAATAAATCCAGCAATGGTTCTCCCCCAAAGCCATATGTGTGTATAGATAGATATATAGAAACTCACACACATACAACTCTGGGTAACTCTCGATGAATCTGCTGAATGGCCCCTTATGCCGCAATAAATTTGCAAGTCTTTAAGTGCAACAATATTATTTGGTATTCAACTGAATCTCACTCAGAGTAGATCCACTGAAATTAATGGACATGACTAGGTTAAAGGTAAAGGGACCCCTGATCATTAGGTCCAGTCGTGGCCGACTCTGGGGTTGCAGCGCTCAACTCGCTTTATTGGCCGAGGGAGCCGGCGTACAGCTTCCGGGTCATGTGGCCAGCATGACTAAGCCGCTTCTGGCGAACCAGAGCAGTGCACGGAAACACCGTTTACCCTCCCACCGGAGCGGTACCTATTTATCTACTTGCACTTTGATGTGCTTTTGAACTGCTAGGTTGGCAGTTCAAAATCCCCGTCGCGGGGATTCGAACTGCCGACCTTCTGATCAGCAAGCCCTAGGCTCTGTGGTTTAACCCACAGCGCCCCCGCGCCCCCTATGACTAGGTTAGAGCCACTCATTTTGATGAGCCTTTTCTGAGTAAAACTTGAATGCCACCCTTGGTTCTTTTTTTTTGCTGCAAGTGGCAACAGGCGACTCCTATGGAAGTTGTTGCTCAGACTCTTTTAACGCTTTGGGACTTATTTTGAAGAGAACATGCCTAAGTACCACCACACCACTAAAACCTTACTGCAGTTGTGGCCAGTTAACTCTGGCATTTCCCCCTCCTGATTGTTCAAGAGGTGCTATTTAGGTATAGAGGGTGGCTTTCCGGATAGCCTCTAGAACAATCAAGCAGGAACCTGTCTAGAGTAGCAGCAGCTGCAGGAGGCAAATGTCTGTCTTGGGGATCAGAAGACTTGCATAAAGGCATCTCCAGCTGGACATGAGTAAACCAGGCTGGCTATACTCAGGGCTGACCCAACCATAAAAGCAAGCAAGGAGTGTCACCTGGGGTGTCAATATGGCAGGACACCTATTTCAGTTATGTAGTGTTAATTTATTGTATGTACCCTGCCCATCTGGCTGGGTTTCCCCTGCCACTCTGGGCGGCTTCCAACAAATATTAAAAATACATCAAAATGTCACACATTAAAAACTTCCCTGAAGAGGGCTGCCTTCAGATGTTTCCTAAATGTCAGGTAGTTGTTTATCTCTTTGACATCTGATGGGAGGATGTTCCACAGGGCAGGCACCATTACCGAGAAGGCCCTCTGCCTGGTTCCCTGTAGCTTTGCTTCTCACAGTGAGGGAACTGCCAGAAGGCCCTCGGCGCTGGACCTCAGCATCTGGGCAGAATGATGGGGATGGAGATGCTCCTTCAGGTATACTGGGCCAAGGCCATTTAGGGCTTTAAAGAGAGTCACTGGGTGCAAAAAGGTTGTTTAGTGCTCACTGACTGCGTGCTGCTTGTTCGTTGTAAGGGGCGTGATTGACGACCTCGTAGAAGTTTCTGGAGGCTCTTCAGGGGCACACCCCAGCATTGCAATCAGTGGTGATTTTGTGTGTGTGTGTGTGTGGGAATAAATGCATTGCAATCAGCCGTGATATTTTTCGTCGGGAAACAGAGCCAGAGATGCCAGCTTGAGTGATGTTGTGATGTTGCGACATCACACGGGAGCATCACGCCTCTCTCCCTAAATTGGGCAGAAGCTTTGTAGACTTTGGGAAGGAGGTGCCAGGGTTTAATCTAATTTACCAGGAACGTTTAGGGGCCAACCCAGTCCCGCTAGTCCACTGACTGCACACCACAGATTACAATACAGTGGTACCTCGGGTTATAGACACTTCAGGTTACAGACTCTGCTAACCCAGAAATAGTACCTTGGGTTAAGAACTTTGCTTCAGGATGAGAACAGAAATCGTGTAGCGGCGGCAGTGGGAGGCCCCATTAGCTAAAGTGGTACCTCAGGTTAAGTACAGTACGGACCTCCAGAACGAATTAAGTTCTTAACCTGAGGTACCATCCAATAAGGATGTCATTAAGGGCCTTCTGATCTTCACTAACCATAACCAAATTGCCAGTCCTAAAATATCAAAAACTTGTAGCACAGGGGACAAATAACAGCAGAAAATGTTGTGCTAAAAAGCTGGGTTAGTTTAGCAACATTCCTCAGCTCAGCAGGTCAAATAGCAGTAAAAAAATAAAATAATCAAATGTTTCTACGTGACAGTGGATGGCTAAGGGCTACAGAGTCGGTCCTTTAATTAGGCAGAGGGAGGCAGTTTCACGAATGGGAAACAAACCGTTAGTGATTTAATTTATTATTGCTGTGTTTTTTACTACCAGGGAAGAGGAAACACACTTAAGTAGAAAGCTGGTTCATAGTGAGTCAGGATGTTGGTTCCTCAAGCTGGGTATTGTCTATGCTAACTGGAAGCGGCTACGCAGGGTTCCTGAGAAGTGACATTCACAGCCTTTCTCTAAGATTCTGAGGACATCATAGCTGCTCTCCTGCTGTGCTATGATGACCCTTCGCTTTTTCTGGGATTTTCTGCCTCAGGTGCCAAGAACGACTTGGCCTTGAGTTGGAGGGTGGGATGTCATTGCCTGCTCCACCTCAGATTTGAACTGGAGCCTCTCTGACTTGTTTGGATTAAGGTGCACATGCCAAAACGATGCCCCTTCCAAGGCAGACTGGTCTACACCTGCAGAGATCCAGCCCACCCTGTCCTGTCAGCTTTTGTGAGCACTCAAAAGAGAACATAGAAGTACGGGGGGGGGGAGGGGGCAGAGAACAAAGATTTGATGATGTCATGTAAGTTCCCCATAAAAGTGTGTGTGTGTGGGGGGGGGGAAATTCTAGAGTGAAGTAGTGTGGAAATATTCTTGTTTGATTATTTCTGAGATTTGAAGGAATAGAGTGACCTCTAGTGATTAAGTTGCTTTTTCATCATTTTGGATGTTTTGGAACATCCATTTGCTATATAGACAGTATTTGTTCTGCATGCTTTGTTTGGGGTCATTCATTATGGCCGAAATGGGTTTTGTTATCCTCCATTAAGTACCCTGGTTAATTATGAAAAGCCCACAGGTAACCTTATGATTTCCAATTGTTTTTTCATAGGGTACATTTCTGGGTTTAGAATTATCCAGAGGTATGTGAGCCCAGAAGTATACAAACTTTTCCTTCAGTTTCCATAAACGGAAAAACAGTGGCAAATCCTCAAACATTTCAATACTTATGAAGTCAGAAGAAGTCAAGAAGGTATTTATCGAGCGCAATATGATTTGATGACCCACTGGATATTTGAAAATAGTTAACTGCTACTGCCCTTTAACCGATTTACCCACTACATAGAATTGGAAGAGACCCTGAGGGTCATCTAGTCCAAACCCTGTGCATTGCAGGAATTTCAACACGACATGGTCCCCCATCCAATTTGAAAACATACTTCACTTTGCAAATGTGCTAGCAGTTTTATTGCTGCACCACTAAATGTACACATTGCAAAATGTACATGCCTACTGTTTGAGAACTCTAGAGGAAGGAAACACCTTTTCCTTTTGTTTATGTAGTTAAGGCGAAGGATCCCTGGATGGTTAAGTCCAGTCAAAGGTGACTATGGGTTACAGTGCTCATCTCGCTTTTCTGGGCCAAAATCACTACTGGCGCACAAAACACAGGTCAGTTTTACTTGGGTAGGATGCTTCAAAGGCAAATGAATGGCCTGCAGGACAAACCATTCCTATATTTCTTTTTCAACATATCTGGCACAGGGAGGAGGGAGCTAGAAAACCTATACAGATTGCACGGGAGCAGGGACTTCAAAAGTCCTGTCTAAGTCCCATTGAAATTGTGGGAACTGTGCAAGAGCTTCCATTCAATAGAACAGGGGGCAGCAAAATTTTCAGCAGGGGGATAGTCCACTGTCCCTCAGACTTGTGGGGGGGGGGGGCAGACTATATTTTGAAGGGGGAAAAATGAACAAATTCTTATGCCCTACAAATAACCCAGAGATGCATTTTAAATAAAAGCACACATTCTACTCATGTAAAAACACGCTCATTCCCGGACTGTCAACGGGTTGGATTTAGAAGGTGATTGGGCCGGATCCGGCCCTTGGGCCTTAGTTTGCCTACCCATGCAATAGAAGCTGTAGAAACAGAACAAACCTGCAGTGATAACCTGAGATCATGCAAAGATTGTTCTGATAGGACATCTAGTGTGATGATTACAGCATATCCCTCCATTTTCTGTTTTTCCTTTATTGTTTCTGATGAGTTTTCTCTCTTTCTCCACTCTCAGTTAGTTGTCAGTGTTTTTACTGCACAGTGACTCTCGCTGGGTCTAGATGGGGTGTGAGAATTCAAACTGTCTGACTAATCTAACAGCTGGATAAATAACAGTGGCAACTGAAGTTATTGTTGGCAGCTATCAGCCTTGGAAGACAATTGAAGAGTGTGCCTTCAGGGGTGAAGTCAAACCATTGCTGCGGCTGTAGGGACCGATACAGGGTAATATAATAAATGTGTCAGCCATTTTGGATGAATGGGGTTCTGGCAAAGGTTGTTAAGCTCTGCAGCAGTTTGGAATTAGGAATATCCATATATTCCTAACCCTTAGTAAGGTTGCAAAATAGACCCCTGCTTTCCCCACCCTCAAGTAATTAGATTAAATCTATAGACATACATTAACTTGCAAATGATGGTGTTTGCTCAAGCTAATCTAGTGCACCTATGTGCCTGATTTTATTTAATTGGAATTTTCAACGAGAAGAAGAAAATCTTGATTATGAGCACCACACAAAAGCATCAACAATCATGTAGTGTTGCCGGTGATTTATAACTTTGCCGTCCAGTTTCCTTCCTGAGGACGTCAGTTTGCTGATTTCCCCTTTCTTTGGCTTTCCTTTTCATCCTGGTAGGAGGTGAGAGACAACAGCAACATGACAAAAGGTCAACAACACTGCGAACATTTAGAAATACATATTTAGGAAATTTGCAGATAGTCATTACAAGTTATGTATGCATTTGCATTCAGAGAATCTAATGACGAGTGTTTTTATGGAAGAATGGATGCCTTTTTCAGACTATTTAAAGAAGTGTTATAGTGTGATGAACTTGCCAGCAGGGTTTGAGCTATGAACAACAGAAGGAATTAGATTATAATGTTGTGGCTTTCATTTGATAGCTAGAAAACAGGGTGTAGCAGAAGGGGAGAAACAGCAACTCCATGGAAAATGGGGTGGGAAGTCAACAAAAATAAGAGAAAATATGAAAGTGTGTTTTGACTGTGTATGTTAAAAAGGTTGAAATTTAGTAAAACATTTTTTTACCAATACAGTGGACGCTCGGGTTGCGAACATGATCCGTGTGGCATGCGTGTTCGCAACCTGCAGCGTTTGCAACCCGCAGCTGCGCATCTGCGCACACGTGGGTTGCAATTCGGCGCTTCTGCGCATGCACAAAGTGCGATTTAGCACTTCTGCGCATGCGCGACCGCTGAAACCCAGAAGTAGCCCGTTCCAGTACTTCCGGGTTTCGGCAGTCCATAACCCGGAAAAATGCAACCTGAAACATCTGTAACCCGAGGTATGACTGTAAGTATTTACTAAAAAAGTAGGAATCAGTAAGGAGGAAGAATAGGCTGCCTTTATGTCTTCCACTTCATTCCCTTTTTAGGTAACATATTACAATTGTTGTAGCTTTCCTCCCAACAGTGACTTCCTCCAAAGTACACTGGGAATTGCATTTTACCCTCACAAAGCTACAATTCCCGACAGCCTTAACGAACTACAGTTCCCAGGATAACAGGGCAGTCTGCTTTCCAGTGTCTTGAGGGTGGGGCAGGATGAAGGTGGGGGGGGGTGGAAGCTGCATTCCTAAAGCTTCAAACCTCAAACAGTCCAGCCCCTCTAATTACAGTGGTACCTTGGGTTACATACGCTTCAGGTTACAGAGTCCGCTAACCCAGAAATAGTGCCTCAGGTTAAGAACTTTGCTTCAGGATGAGAACAGAAATCGTGCTCCAGCGGCACAGCGGCAGCAGGAGGCCCCATTAGCTAAAGTGGTGCTTCAGGTTAAGAACAGTTTCAGGTTAAGAACGGACCTCCGGAACGAATTAAGTACTTAACGCGAGGTACCACTGAATTATGATTTTGAGAGGAACGTCAAGCTGGGACCTTGAATGATGACACATCCATTTTACACGTGTTTGTTTCAACCCTATCTTACCTCTCATTTACGATGCCGTCCCACGGTTACATTCTGCTTCCCAGTTCTCTGGTACGACATCATGAAGCAGTTGTTTAAACTGATGAAAGGGACAAGCCGCTTCACAGCCTGGCAAAACGAGCTGTTGAGGTGGAGCATCAGTACTGGTCCGATAGTACATCTCGATGGTGTACTCACTGAATAGAAGAAAGTCAGGTCACCCCCTGATTGGATTCCTATGTGGTCATTCTCATAAGATGCAGCCATATATTGCCCAGGGACATTGGCGCTAACTCCAGGGGGCCGGGGGGGGGCGGTTACCCACAGAACTTTTGCTGTGGGTGCCTGGCCTCCACCCCTGTCCCCGCCGCCCACTATCCCTGCTGTGCACTGCTGCTGTCTGGCAATGCCCACTCCATTTCTTTCCTTCAGTGCATCTATCCTGCAATTCAAGTGTGTCCCCACCTGCCCTCTCAAGCACACCTTTGCATGCACCACAATGGGATTTGTGCAGAGGTGGCAAAACACCGAAGGACCTACATGCAAAATGCAACTGTTGCTTCAGCAGCCGCCTTATGTCTTAAGACCGTCGATGTTAGAATCATAGAATCATAGAATAGAATCATAGAATCATAGAATAGAATCATAGAATCATAGAGTTGGAAGAGACCACAAGGGCCATCGAGTCCAACCCCCTGCCAAGCAGGAAACACCATCAGAGCACTCCTGACATATGGTTGTCAAGCCTCTGCTTAAAGACCTCCAAAGAAGGAGACTCCACCACACTCCTTGGCAGCAAATTCCACAGTCGAACAGCTCTTACTGTCAGGAAGTTCTTCCTAATGTTTAGGTGGAATCTTCTTTCTTGTAGTTTGGAACCATTGCTCCGTGTCCGCTTCTCTGGAGCAGCAGAAAACAACCTTTCTCCCTCCTCTATGTGACATCCTTTTATATATTTGAACATGGCTATCATATCACCCCTTAACCTCCTCTTCTCCAGGCTAAATATGCCCAGCTCCCTTAGCCATTCCTCATAAGGCATCGTTTCCAGGCCTTTGGCCATTTTGGTTCCCCTCCTCTGGACACGTTCCAGTTTGTCAGTGTCCTTCTTGAACTGTGGTGCCCAGAACTGGACACAGTACTCCAGGTGAGGTCTAACCAGAGCAGAATACAGTGGCACTATTACTTCCCTTGATCTAGATTCTATACTCCTATTGATGCAGCCCAGAATTGCATTGGCTTTTTTAGCTGCCGCGTCACACTGTTGGCTCAAGATGAAATGAGATGAAAGCAGCTGCAGTCCAACAACATCTGGGGACTCTAGATTGAAGAACGCTGGCACAAAGTGTGGCTCAACCCTTTCAATTCCTTTCTGTCTTTCAAAGGCAGGTACACCTCAGCCATTCACCTATGAAATGCACTTCCAATAGCATTTTGGACAGCCGGGTGTCAAGCTCAAACACAGAGGAATGCATACACTCCAACATTTCTCCAATGAAAATAGGGACGTCCCATTCCATAATGATAATTCATACCCCACACATCTTACTGGGTTGCCCCAGCCACTCTGGGCAGCTTCCAACGTATCATATTCTTTCCTCTATAGGACACACTTTTTCCCCTCCAAAAATTAAGGGGAAATGTGTGTGCGTCTTATGGAGCGAATACAGGCTCCTTGGCTTCAGCGATAGCAATGCAAACCCTCCGAAGCACAGAAGAAGTGCTTCCTCCGCGCTCCGGAAGCTTCGCGTTGCTTTCGCTGAAGCCTGGAGAGCAAGAGGGGTCGGTGCGCACCGACCCCTCTCGCTCTCCAGGCTTCAAGGATAGCTGCCTGAAGCCTTCGGAGCGCAGCGCAAATTCCCGCTGCGCTCCACAGGCTTCAGGTTCCCTTTGCTGAAGCCGGGAGAGCAAGACTCTCCTGGCTTCAGCAGAGAGGGAGAGCTGTGCAGTGTCCCTTCAGCCAAGCAGGAGGAGAAATGGAAGGGGCTCCATTTCTCCTGCCGCTTTGCTGAAGGGGCGCTGAGCAGAGAGGGGGAGATTTTTTTCTTCTTGTTCTCCCCCTCTAAAACAAGGTGCGTCCTATGGTCAGGTGCGTCCTATAGAGCAAAAAATACGGTATATAAAAACATGATAATATGTTAAACATTAAAAACAACCTTCCCTATACAGGATTGCCTTCAGACAGCTCAGGGCTGGGATAATTCCATACCCTCCAACATTTCTCCAATGAAAATAGGGACTTTCTAAGGAAAAGTGGGAAGTTCTGGGATCAAATCAGAAACTGGGACAGCTTCTCTAAACTGGGGGTGTCCTTGGAAAATAGGAACACTTGGAGAGTCTGGGAACACAACTTTTTTTTTACTCATTTTAGCAGTACACAAATTGTGAGAAGAAATACTGTGTTCTGTGCAGGTTTGAGAAGGTGAGTGAATCTTGTTTACCCAATATACCATTGCTGATTATTTTATCTATGCATAAGTACTTACGCATTGTCTTCTTGATATAGCTCAAAAAAATGGCAAGCGGCGAAGGGAGGTAGATGTTCTTTGAAAACACCCAATGCTACCTGGAGAGCTACTAGTGTGACATCATGCTATAAAAAGAAAATAAAGAATTCCTTACTACTCCCATGACAGAAGTGTGTTTGTGTATAGAGTACTTAGACACTGTTAGCTCTAAGCCGGGCCGGCCCACCCATGAGGCAAGGTGAGATGACTGCCTCAGGTGGCAAGTTGTACAGGGGCAGCAGGTAACAATGTCAATCTTTATTTCCCCTTTGTTCCTGAGGCAGATCTTCACTACATTTTGTGTCCACCTCAAGTGCCAAAATGTCTTGGGCCGGCCTTAAGTTCCAAGGATGCTGTATCAGACAAAGTCCTCCACTGTGGTCTATGACATGCAATGGATTTAATTGCAAAAGGACCCCTTTTACAAGATTACCCAAGCAAGAATTTAAAGAGAATGAAATGTGCAGCCCCGGGGATGTAGGACCTTGTTTCAGACATTTATTCAGTATTGTTTAAACATGTAGTTACTTCACATTTGTGCTTCATTCTGCATACATCCATTTGAAATAAAGTTTATGCTACTCACTCTTCTGCATATGAATCTAGGACTGTATACACATATTGTACATAAAATGTGTGTACTCCAGTCATGCAATTTATCTGCCCTAAAAAGGATTGCACAGGCAGGTCCTATGTATGAACAATGGAAAGGTAGAGTATGTCCCTGTGGGGTCTCCTTGATCTCTCAGGGGTTTTTATTGCCACCAGCCATGGAATTCTTCTGAGAGGCTATCTGAGTTGGGAGTAGGGGAAGTTGTTTTGCAGTTGTTCTGTTCCAACTTGGATGGTTGTTCCCAGAAGGTGGTGCTTTGGCAAGGTGGCTTGGGTGCTGTGGGGTTCTGCAGGCTTTGATTTCCCTTCCATTGTGTTTAACGTTTACAAGAAAGTACTGAGTAGGGTTATTAAGCATTTTGGAGTCAATACGCAACTCTGCTCCCTGAGGAGAGGAGGCACATGTCTATATCCAGCGCCAATAACAAAGTAAAACTTGACAATGTGAATTATGTAAGAACCTGTCATATTCATATTGAAAAATGAATGATTTGTGGTTTGGAATACAGAATGTGAGCGGTAACAGAATGGAGAAAGCCCTTTAGCAAATACATGCCAGCACTGAAACTGACAACATGTTACAAGACACTTGGGATCTCCCCTTTCTGCCCCAGAACATGACTCCAGAATCTAACTGAGATTTATTTATTTTTTGCATTATTGTTGTCTTTTAAGTTGTACTCATGAGACCTGGGGATGGCCTTGAGGTTGCCTTCAGTATCAGTGAGATGTTGCCTTAATCTTGTATATGTGTGAGATTTCCACTTCTGTTTTGCAGAAAGAGCACACCACACCTGACCTGGGTTGGAGGGCTCTGCAGGTTTCCTAGCCTCAAGCCTCCCCATATATTCCCAAGTACAATGTACTGTGTGGGGCCCAATCCGAATCAGGAGGGCAGGGTCACAGATCAGGGGCACAGCTGCTTTCCCTTCAAATTTAAAAGTGTTAGCTTTCAACCCAACATTTAAAATATGTGACGAACGTAATGTGAATTGAGTAGACAAATAGTGTTGCCAAACAGAAAGGGGAGCTAGAAAGGAGCAGGAAAATGTGAGCTATAGAAGGTTTGGTCAATTTAAAAAATGTTCATACGTACAGCTGAATACATTAACATTTTTCTTCCATCAGTAATTTGTGTCATCTGACGCAAAATATCTTCCAAAAGGAGACCTTAATGGTGATGAGAAAGAATACAAATGATGGTGAAACCAGTAAGCCATCCCAAGCCTTTCACTCCCCTTTATCACTGTGATGACTCCTCCCTGCTCCCCAAAAAGCTGGGACTGAGAACATCTAACTTTGTTGTTGTTGTTGTTTTCAAGGTGATATGGAATCCTAGCAATGCCCTCCAAACACAACCACTGTCACCAATAATAACGTGATCAATACATGTTGTAGAGCCTGGCTGTTTCCCCGGCAGAGGCTGGAAACCACAAAGGCGTTTGCTCATCACTCTCTGGATGGTGACGGGAGCAGCCTAGGCCCATGCTGGACGGGTGCAGAGGTAGGCATACACACATACATGTGCTTTTGCACACATGAGTCATGTGCCCCTTGAGGTATGTGTGTCCAACCCTCAGCGCAGCCCCTGAGGCAAAAAAATTAAAAAAATAGCTGCCCCCACTTAAGATAAACAAGGATACATGCATGTCATATTGAATTTTCCCTCCTTACCTCCTTGTAGTTGTGATTTTTCTACTCTTTTGTGTACCCCAAACATGGCATGTAAAGAAAAGGCCAAAAGCTTTCCCAATTCCTCCATGGCTTGATCATCAGCCCAGTCTGGTCGAGGCTGGTTATGGATTTTCTACAGTTGGGGAAAAAAGAAGGTTTTTTCCTTCCTGTGATCCAAGCCCTCCCCCCCCCTTCACAGTTACCTCTTCTCTTGTTTCATATCTATATTTAGGAAAACCCATTACATGCCACCTTTTGGTTTACATAAAGTTGCTCACAACCACCAACAAAAACCAGAGCCGATAAAAACATGTTATAATGAGAGGAGGCTGGGGCTGGATCTACACACAGTTAAAAAAAAAGGTGTCACATGTTTATAACACAGTTATAATGATATAGTTGACTGAGTGTAGCTGAGTCCTTGGTCTGAATAAATTTCTGTGGTTCTAAGATTAGAGTTAGACTAAATAGGTTTTTGGAGTCACCTCCCCAACCCTGTGACTCTGGTGTTTAAATAAAATGACTGCTAGAGTGGTCAGCCAAGATGGATGAGCTTAGCCTGATAGAGTCTCCTTTTTGGGAGAATGGGCCTTTCCATAACTAAAGAGGTGGCCCAGTACAGGTGATGTGTTTCCTGTGCCACAGAAACTAAGTAGCCGGAGCTCATTATGGGACATTTATTTCTTCCCTTTCCCCTTCCCTGGTGACATAGGAGCCAACTCCTAGAGGCCACAGTCCCTTCGGGTCCCCCAATAAAATATTTGAGGGGGGCAGGCCCAAAGTTGATAGGCATTGCCCCCAAATGGCGTGTGTATGCCACACCATGTGATTGATTACGGGGGTAGGGCTTACCTGCCCCCCATATTTTATTCAAGTTGGCACCCCTGGGTCTAAACAGTAGCTTGGACCACTCTGCAGTTTCTGTTGCTATGGTGACACAAGCAGTATTGAAAACAGGGCCGCTAATCACACTGGTGGAGGAAGAGGGGTGTGGGGGGAGCGCACGCCCCCGGGGCGCATGCTAGCCGCGCACCCACTTGCTCTCCGCCCCCCGGTGCCGGAGCATGAAGCTCCGCCATTGGCTAATCATTGTTCCACATGAAGTGCTCTCATTTGCCTTTGGTTGCCAGATCTTGTTCTAACCTATTATTTTGTTGTTGTTATTGGAGCCGGATGAGTGATAAAGTTTTCTTAGAAATACCTGAACAACTAAAGCATCGTATGCCTTCCAGAGTTTGAGACTTTTATAATCCAGAATCGTCGGCAAGTCGTATCCCATGTTAGCTGCCATTTTACCTAGAAATCCCTGAAAGAGAAAGAGCAGAAGGATCAATAAATCACTGAGTGCGAATGGGTACGCAGGGATCAATAGCGCCTGTTCCTGCGGGGATTGGCATCTTATGATTTGGCAAAGTTTAGCCCTGTCCTTTAATACTGTACAGGCTTTTCAAGAATAAAAAGATCAGTTTCTTCACTTCCCAGATGATGGGAAGGGAGCAAATTGGGGGCCCTTTCCCGTCATTCCGACCTGCCACTCAAAGAAAGCGGAAGGGACCCTTCATTCCCTTCTGGTATTCAGAAGGGAAGGGGTTAAGCACACTGACATTGGACCCTGCAAATCTGGAAGTGCTCTTGTCTTCCCTGCCAAAACAACAAGACCATGGGTAGGCAAGCTAAGGCCTGGGGGCTGGATCCGGCCCTATCGCCTTCTAAATCCAGCCCGCGGACGGTCCGGGAATCAGCATGTTTTTACATGAGTAGAATGTGTCCTTTTATTTAAAATGCACCTCTGGGTTATTTGTGGGGCATAGGAATTCCTTCATCCCCCCTTCCAAATATAGTCTGGCTCCCCACAAGGTCTGAGGGACAGTGGACTACCCCCCTGCTGAAAAAGTTTGCTGACCCCTGAACATGACAATCTGTCTAGACATCTTTCCCTTTTGGGAAAATTTATTTTCTGTTTATTTTGCAAGCGAGAACAACAGAAATAAAACACTTCAAAGCTACATATGCAAGTACATGTGTTGCATTTTCAGATAGAGATAGAGTTTCCCTATTGGTCAGTTGATACATCTCTTGTTTTAAGTAGCCTAGAGGAGCACTTGCACAACTAATTTTTTTAAAAAATGACCTGGAAGAAAACAGCGGCGACAAATTTGTCATGAGCAAACAGGTTTATAGTCTGGCGCCACGACGGTTTGGCTGTCAAATCAGACATTTGCTGCACATTCCTCGGAAGGTCTACTCAAAAGTAAGACCCATTGATGTCAGTGGGACTGCCTTGCAGGGACTGCAGCCTTAAAGTTATCACCTCTCCCTTTCTTACCATGTGTTTTTTTATTCCTCCCCCGACTGTTGCGGATTCAAACGTTTCCTTTAGAAGTTGGTCATATTTCGGACATTTGGCTTTGACAGGAAAATACAACAACTAAAATAAGAACAAATAAATAAAATGTATTAACTAACTACAAAGGCCTCCTGATGGTGTCTCCTGCCTGTGCATAATCCATGTGTCCATCCTAAATTTGGATTATGATTAATAGTCTGAGGTTGTTTGCACACATTCAATACTTTGGCAGGCGGGAAAATGCTTAAAGCTTGATGCTGTTGAGACTCTTGAGGCTGGAGTCTGATTTCTGTTGCATTACACCTCCAACCCAGGATTACAGGTCTAAGCCTTCTATTTCTCTCTCTTAATATATAGATCTCAAACTCTCTTAATATATACCTGTCTACACCTTGAATAGGTCTGTGTTCTCTCTGTTAATGTGTGTGTGCGTGCCTGCATATACCGTATTTTTCGCCCTATAGGACGCACTTTTTCCCCTCCAAAAATGAAGGGGAAATCTGGGTGCGTCCTATGGGGCGAATGCAGGCTTTCGCTGAAGCTTGGAGAGCGAGAGGGGTCGGTGCGCACCGACTCCTCTTGCTCTCCAGGCTTCAGGAACACATCCGCAGCCTAGGCAGCCCTGAAAGCAGAGCTCCCGACGCTTCGGGAACACATCCGCAGGGCTCCCTACGCTGCGGATAGCAGCCTGCCGCCCGGCGCAAGGGGCGCCTTGAAGCAGAGCGCCCCGCGCACCGGACAGACATCGGCCAGCCCCACAAGCTCAGGGGACAGCAAGGAGGCGCAGTGCCGCCATCCCGCTGTTCCTCGACCTGGTTCGGTTTCCCCGACCTGCTTTTGGGGGGGGGAAATAAAGGGAAAAAAATTTCCCTTTATTTTCCCCAAAAAAACTAGGTGCGTCCTATGGGACAGAGCGTCCTATGGGATGAAAAATACGGTTTATATTCTCTTTTAGGTTACCATGGATTCAGCTGGAATGGTAAAGAAAAAGTGATTTGTATGTGTTGTATGTGCGATATAATATTGTGCCACCAGGAGGCGACATGGAGTCCTGTTTTTCTCTACCTGTTTTCCCTGTTTAAATTGACCACACTTTAAACTGAAACGCTTCTTTGATGTGTCTGGATCCAGCCCATGTTTTCATTGCACAGGGAGCAGGAAAGGTTAAAAATACCACACGCTTTCTTGCCTTGTCATCTGAACGTGGCACAGTATGAACTGGAATTGGTTGCCAAAGGATCTTTTTGTTCCAGATTTGGTTTCCTTTAGGAGGAAAGAGTCCGGCCAGATTGGCTTGAGCGCTCATAATGGTTCGATCAGTATCTGTACTTCGGACATAAATCTAGAGAGCGGAAAAAAGGAAAAGTGTAGTTATAGGATAGTGTTGGTTTTTTTTTTGATCCTACAACCGAAGGTATAATTCTACGTAAAGTTGATTTGAATCCCAGTAAAATACTCTCTTGGGGAGACTTGGACATTAAGCATATACCCCAAAGAGAAACAGAAGAAAGAACAACATTTGAGAATCATTGGTGAATATTTCTTCCCTTTTTCTGCCAGGAGCCATGAGGTAGATTTGACTGACAGGCCACCTGTTCCTGCGTGTTCACTCTGTTGTGAGGGCTGGCGAGTTCATGTGGGTATGTGAAAGTGTGAGTCGTGTCACTGGACTTCACAATTCATTTTCTCAGAATACAAACCATAGCAGTTCATAGCATGTGCCTTAAAATGTGGCGAGCATTGGAACCCAGTCCTTCTCCAGCTTTTCGTTTAGTCCAAGCCAGTGAAGAACCCCCTTCTCTTCCTCAATCACCAAATGCTGGGAAATGTCAATGATTTCTGGGGCTTATTCCCCAGTGTTGTTCTTATTTTTTTTGTTGTGAGTGTTATAATTTTAATTTATTCCCTGCCCTTCACCGTAAGGTCCCAGGGGACGTTACAATAATAATGGGGGTGGGTCAGAGAGGACCAAAGAAGAGGAGGACATGGGAAAAGAGAGAGAGGGGTCTTCACCTTCTTTCCTCTGCTGCCATGCTGATAACAGAGGAGGAAGCATGGAAACAGACATACTGTATTTTTTGCTCTAAAAGACTCACTTTTCCCCTCCTAAAAAGTAAGGGGAAATGTGGGTGCGTCTTATGGAGCGAATGCAGGCTGCGCAGCTATCCCAGAAGCCAGAACAGCAAGAGGGATTGCTGCTTTCACTGCACAGTGATCCCTCTTGCTGTTCTGGCTTCTGAGATTCAGAATATTTTTTTTCTTGTTTTCCTCCTCCAAAAACTAGGTGCGTCTTGTGGTCTGGTGCATCTTATAGAGCGAAAAATACGGTATTTGGCAGCAGTCCCTGGCACTGCTGCTGGACAAGGAGATTTGGGGCACACAGGGATCGCAACTGTGAGTAAGTTTAGAACCCCAAAGGGAAATCATTTGTCGTTCCCTCCACACACATTCTCCACTTCTGCTTGTATTTGCTTGTCCCGATCTAAAGAGCATGGGGGAAACTCACCTGTTATGTTTCCATAAATGTTACTGCTAAATGAACAGGGGGAAAGTCTCTTGTTAGCTCTGCCACTGCTGCTGGACAAGGAGATTTGGGGCACATGGGGATGGGAATTATGAGTAAAGTTGGGTAAATTTGAGTAAATAGGGGAAACCAATTCTCAGTTTCCCCTTGCCCTGAAGACACACATCCTCCACTTCTACTTGCAACTGCTTGTCCCAATCCAAAGTTCACCTGAAGTTTGACTCTAACGTTATGTTTGTATAAATGTTAACACTAAATGAACAGGGCTAAAGTCTCTTGTTAGTTCCAATACTTGCTTCCTTTGGCTTGTAGTCAGTACTTAAGAAGCCCTCATATCTCTTCCTTATGAATTGGCCCAATTCGTATTGCTGCTGCATTCCAAGCTGAGGGGAAAAGAAAAGAAAAGTAGGCATGTAAAACTGATTGATACATTTGGCTGCCCATTCCGAGGATAAAGACTTTGTGTATTCTAGGATGACAATGTTGATTGTACATTACAGCATCATGAAAAAGCTAAGCTCTGCTCTTTTTCACAAGTTCAGGACAACAGCAAGGTTAACACCTGTATTTAGATACTGTTAACTTAAAAAAAATAAATAAAACATTTGGAGTATATTTTGATTAATTAGTATCTTAATGAGCATGAAATAAATGTAAACATATGAAACAAAATATGCTTCCATTTCTAAGAGCAGCTATCAAACCTTCGTGAGTTGTGCGAATCCTTGTGGCCAAGCATCTTCCTTGACAACATTAGTGGGAAAAGATGAAAGGGGGCTTCTGTCGCCATGTCGGTAAACCTAGTAAAATGGTTCGGAGACCGTATTAGTTTTCAGAGAAACTAGAATTGTTTGCAATTTATCTGAATTAGACACTCACTTTCTTGCCATAGCTCAAAAAATCAATATGACTATTTAATGAGGACATGCTGCAGATCACCTGGATAAAAGTGATGGGTTTGGAAACCCCTGTTCTAGAGGTAACAGATTTACAAAATAAAAGGCTGTCAAGAATACAGTTCTGTGCTGCAAATTATAAGTAATAATTTACATGTAACTTTACTGGGGTTCATCCATAAAAAGGAAGCAAAGAAAGAATGAAACGTTTTCTTATACTCAAAATACATATAGTTTGCAAAATCAGCTCCCTGTCTCTTGAATTTATATTCAGGTTCAAGCAGAATATTCCATGCACTGTGTGTTCTTCACAAAGCTAGCCACTTTAAATTCAATTAAGCAAATGTTTGTTCAAGCTCTGGCGTATTTACTTACTTGTTTGATTTGACATTTTTATTCCCTGTCCTTCAGACAGTGCTTTTTTGTGTGATGGTACTCAGAAGTTCATGATCATCATCTCTCTCTGTCTGCTTCAGCCATTTTGTGCTGGCACCCACAACACTTTTTATCAAGAAATGAGTACCGCAACCTCATTTTTTACACCCCCTCTCAAAGCGCTGTGGTTTAGTATAGCCTTACTTTATCTGGTTCCTTTCCCCTTTTTTTGACTACAACTCCCATCATCCCTGAACTTGGGCCATGCTGGCTGGGTTTGATGGGAATTGCTGTCTAAAGTAGCAAGTTAGGGAAAGCTGGTTTAATATCTGCACATGTCTTCTCCATCCCTCTCTTCCTCCCATGGAACTGCAAGGAAAAAATCAGAAACATTTGCTTCCTTTTTCAACCTAGGCTTAAACTGAGAGTTACAGATTATGGTTTTGCTGAATGACCAAGAGTCATAAACCATGGGTTTGAAGTAAACTGTTAAGGGCAAAGCACGGTTAAAACCAGCCACCGTTCGCCTCAGTTTGGAAAAAAAAGATGAACTGCAGTTAGTCGAACATGGAAGTAAATGCTCCAGCTGTGATGGAGGAGGAAAGGGAATGGGGGAATTACAAACCCAATATTCATTCATGCAGTACTTAACCATAGTTTTGTATCACATCTGAATGCAGGCACCAGAAACACAGATACTGCAAGTCACTTTGCATGTTTTCATGCTCTGGTTGCCTCCAGGATAGACTATTACAATGCAGTGCACAAGGGTTGCCTCTGAAGACTGTGTGGAGATCGCTTCTCCAATATAATGCATTTTGTATGTGAGCTGGATAACTACATTGCAAAATTCAGAAAGATGTGAATTTACAAGGATAGCTGTTTTTCAGCTGCCATCATAGGAGCCAACTTCAGCCACCCCCCAATAAAATATTTGAGGGGGCTGCCCCCCCAAAGTTGCTGGGCATTGCCATTCAAATAGTGTGTGTGTGCGGTGTCATGTGATCGATTATGTGGGGTGGGGCTTATCTGGCCCCCCCCCCCAATATTTTATTCAAGTTGGCATCCCTGGTTCAGAAACTGAAATGAAAAATGAATTGAATTTTGCCCCAGTGACAACATAGAAATAAACTGGCTTTATATGCCTATTTGATCAGATCCACAATGTGTTCTGTGAAGGTGGTACACAATGCTGTAAAGGTAAAGGGACCCCTGACCATTAGGTCCAGTCGTGGCCGACTCTGGGGTTGCGGCGCTCATCTCACTTTACTGGCTGAGGGAGCTTCCGGGTCATGTGGCCAGCATGACTAAGCCGCTTCTGGCGAACCAGAGCAGCACACGGAAACACTGTTTACCTTCCCGCCGGAGCGGTACCTATTTATCTACTTGCACATGACGTGCTTTCGAACTGCTAGGTTTTCCTGCTTGGCAGGGGGTTGGACTCGATGGCCCTTGTGGTCTCTTCCAACTCTATGATTCTATGATTCTAAGTCCTAGGCTCTGTTGTTTAACCCACAGCGCCACCCGCGTCCCTACACAATGCTATGGCTGGGTGCTAATTGCCTCTCAAAACACTCCATTCTGTTTGTGAGCAAAGGAATTGGGGGACAATTTTACCAAGTTTCTCCTGGGGAAGGAAAATTCCTCCCAACGGTGTCTTGGGAAGGAGGGCTCAGCAGCAGCAACACCACCGCATTCATTTTCTCCTCACTTTCTTGGAGCAAATGCATTGGAAGCCTGGCCACCATTTTGCATGCTCTGCAATGCCCTGGACTGAACATCATTCCCAGGCATTGTGTAGGAAGAAAGAATTATGCAAAACGGCCTTCCTCCCTGCCTGCCCCCCCCAAAAGAGAGGGGATGAGAAAATAAAAATATCTGAAATCATCTTTGAAATAAGACTATTGCACCTCAGCTGTACAAAATGCACATTATTATTCGTGGAATCAGGCTATAGAAAGAGGAATTGCACAAATCTGCAATGTCAAGGTCATTGTTAGCAACAAAAAGAAGACGTCACGCTTACCAATGCAACATACTTCAGTTTCCTTCCTGTGATACTCGGGAGAAGCAAACCCAAGAACAGGATGAAGAAGTCGAAGCCACAGCTATTGAACCTGTGTAGCAGATGCATCACTGACCTCGTTGCTCCTGGCAGTAATTATGAATTGCCTAGTTAGTGAAGGTGGGAAGGGGAAAAGTTGTGTTTTATAAAGATCAAACCAAGGGGTGGAGACTCTCTCTAAATCTCTAAATCGGCTCTGGATCCATTCCAGTCCGGCTTCCACGCTGGTCATGGGACCGAGACGGCTCTGGTCGCCCTAACAGATGATCTCCGCAGGCAGCTGGATCGAGGCGGGTCGGGGCTGCTGATTCTTCTAGACCTGTCAGCAGCCTTTGACATGGTTGATCACGAACTCCTGGACCACCGCCTTGCCGCCGTGGGGATCCAGGGCACAGTCCTTCAATGGCTGCGCTCGTTTCTCTCTGGTCGGGGACAGAGGGTGGCGCTTGGGGGGGAATTGTCATCGCGCCACTCCTTGGTGTGTGGAGTGCCTCAGGGTGCGATACTCTCCCCGATGCTTTTTAACATCTTTATGCGCCCCCTCGCCCAGCTTGTACGGAGTTTTGGGCTGGGTTGCCATCAGTATGCCGATGACACCCAACTCTGTCTGTTGATGGATGGCCATCCTGACTCGGCCCCAGACACACTGACCAGATGTCTGGAAGCTGTGGCTGGATCGTTACGTGGGAGCCGGTTGAAGTTAAATCCTTCGAAGACAGAGGTCCTCTGGTTGGGACGGGACGATATGGGATTGAGGGGGCAACTCCCATCTCTTGCGGGGGTGCAATTAGTGCCAGCACCGTCCGTTAAGAGTTTGGGTGTAATCTTCGATACCTCCCTCTCTATGGAGGCGCAGATTACAGCTATAACAAAGGCGGCATTTTTTCATCTCCGCCAAGCTAAGCAGTTAGCCCCTTATCTCTCTCGCCCTGACCTAGCCACTGTGATCAATGCGACGGTCACCTCCAGACTGGATTATTGTAACTCGCTCTACGTGGGGCTGCCCTTGAGACTGACCCAGAAACTCCAGCGGGTACAGAATGCCGCGGCGAGACTCCTTATGGGGTCTTTGCTGCGAGATCACATTCATCCGGTACTATACCAGCTGCACTGGCTCCTGGTGGAGTACAGGAGCAGGTTTAAGGTGCTGGTTTTAACCTTTAAAGCCCTATACAGCCTAGGACCCTCGTACCTACGGGACCGCCTCTCCTGGTATGCCCCACAGAGGAACCTACGGTCTGCAAATAAAAACATCCTGAAGGTCCCAGGCCACAGAGAGGTTAGGTTGGCCTCAACTAGAGCCAGGGCTTTCTCGGCTGCAGCTCCAATCTGGTGGAATGCTCTGTCACAAGAGACTAGGGCCCTGCGGGACCTGACATCTTTCCGCAGGGCCTGCAAGACAGAGTTGTTCCACCAGGCCTTTGGTCAGGGCGCAGCCTGACTCCCTCCTCTGGCAACCTGCACAGAATTTTGCTTAACGGTTGCCATCAATTTGATTTTAATTAATTTTTATAATGAAATGTTTTTAGAATGTTGGATTATTTGATTGTTTGATTATTTGATTGTTGTTAGCCGCCCTGAGCCCGGCTTCGGCTGGGGAGGGCGGGATATAAATAAAATTATTATTATTATTATTATTATTATTATTATTATTATTATTATTATTTGATCTTAGAGTTTAACTTGATGGATACTGATTTATGTATTTTTGTAATATAGTCAAGGACTGAAAAGGAAATGCCAAATTGTGTAGGACTGGAGGACCACACTTGCCTGGAGGCTGTGCCCCATGGTTTTTCTCCAAAAGGAAAGACACTTAGGTCTCTGCTTATGGGCAGGGAACCAAAGATAATGGGGAGGTTGCAGTCTCAGACTTCCAGGAAGAACATCAGGCAGAGGAGGAGGGGTCAAATTCTGTAGGGCTGGAGGACCACACTCACCACCCAACAGATGCCCGGAGGCTGTGCCCTATGATTCTTCTCCAAAAGGAAGGACACTCTAGTCTCTGCTAATGGCTAGGCAGGCAGCAATACACCAGTGCTCTGCCATATTGGCTGTTCCTGGTTGCTAGTGCGCGTAATAAGTCATCCAGGACCGAGGTACAGATATGAAAGTGATGGGAGCAACCATAGACCAAGCGTATCGATAAGATATTCTGCATAGATAGCTATGCATAGAATCTCACAGTCTCACTTGAAGTATTCGCATGGGCAAATGATCATGGACATCAAGGTTCCACAGCATGGTCAGTCAAGGAGGACATCAGCACAACACAATACGCTTAGCTCCATAGATTAAGTGCTCATTGAACAAGAGAATGTTAAAAAGTTTATTGCCAAGGGGAAACAACCACCAGTGGGCCATAATGGCATTAACCCTTAGCAGAAATTGAACTCAGACATCTAAGCTGTCATGACTGCCTCCTATGGGAACCGCCTCTTCTCCTTCCGTGGTTCAGTTTGCATGCCATACATCCCTGCATAACCTAAACCACTGAATATTCCATTGTTACATCCATCAAAACTTATTTACACTGTTGAATTTATCTTAATGCTACCAGCGTTTCTAAGTATACACAACTTTCACCCAGATATTCAATAAACATTTTCCAATCTTCTTTAAACGTATGTTCTCTTGTTCTATATGTTAAGTCTGCTGGCTGCATATATTCCATCAGTTTAAGTTGCCGCTCTTCTTTGGTTGGGACCTCGCTCGTTTTCCATTTTTGGGCTAACAAAACATGAGTTGCAGTAGTGGCATACATAAATAACGTCTGGGAATCTGACACCTGGGAATTTCCATCTGAATTATCCCCAACAAAAAGGACTCTGGTTTTTTTTTTTGGGCAGGGGGAGTACTTTAAAACATTTTTTTCAGGTCATTATAAATTATTTCCCAGTACTCTTTTACCCATTTACAAGTCCACCACATATGATAGAACGCCCTGAGTTCTCCCTGGAAGGACAGATCCTGAAGCTGAGGCTCCAATACTTTGGCCACCTCATGAGAAGACTCCCTGGAAAAGACCCTGATGTTGGGAAAGATGGAGGGCACAAGGAGAAGGGGACGACAGAGGATGAGATGGTTGGACAGTGTTATCGAAGCTACCAGCATGAGTTTGACCAAACTGCAGGAGGCAGTGGAAGACAGGAGTGCCTGGAGTGCTCTGGTCCATGGGGTCACGAAAAGTCGGACACGACTAAACAACAACAATACCCTGAACCTCATTGCATCTCCAGATGTACTTCCACATATCTGTCCGGATTCTTCCAGCGTTAATCTCCATTGGATGTCCATGAGTTCTACTGTTAGGAGAGAGAGTGATGGAGAAACTGTTCCCTAGCCACTATATCTATGCAATGAATAATTTTATAAACTTCTCTCATGTTACCTCTCAGTCACCTTTTCGCTATACTAAAAACTTTCTTCAGAGGTGAGTCACTTGATTATTTTGGTTGCCCTATTCTGAACCCCTTCCAACTCTGCAATACCCTTTGTGAGGTGAAGTGACAGTACACAGTATTCAAAATGACTGGCCAAAATTCAAATTACAGCTAGTGGGAACTCCCGCCATTCTAAGCGGCTGTACTGGGGATTCCCCTACTGCCAAGCGCCCAGACCAGCGTTGCTCCCTGAGGCTCAGAGCCCACCACTAAGAGCATGGGTAGGCAAACTAAGGCCCGGGGGCAGGATCCGGCCCAATTGCGTTCTAAATCTGGCCCGCGGACGGTCCAGGAATCAGCGTGTTTTTACATGAGTAGAATGTGTCCTTTTATTTAAAATGCATCTCTGGGCTATTTGTGGGGCATAGGAAATCGTTCATTCCCCCCCCCTCCAAAATATAGTCTGGCTCCCTACAAGGTCTGAGGGACAGTAGACCGGCCCCCTGCTGACCCCTGACTAAGAGCCACAACTGCCACCCATCCCAGGACTGGGTAAGCAGCCATTATAAACACAAGGTCTTGTTCCTGATCATTCCCCACCAGTTCAGACCCCATAAGTATAAATGTGAAATTAAGATTTTTTTAATGCCAGCATACATCACTTTCAACTTGTTTACATTGAATTGCATTTTACATTTAATTGCCCACCCACTAAGTTTGGAGAGGTCCTTTTGAAGCTCTTTCACAATCTCTTTTGGGTTTAACAATCCTGAACATTTTAGTCTCCTTGGCAAACATTGCCACCTCACTTGGCAATCACATACCATCAGCCCTTGAAGTGTTTAAAGCTAAACCCCAAGCACAGTTATTATACGGGGCTCAGATCTGGACAGGCACTCACCTTGGATTTACAGAAGCTGTTCAATCTAAGTTCCTAAGGCAATTCCCCCCCGTTCCATCCTGTGTTCCAAATGCTTCATTGAACTTGGAGGCTAATCTCCCCTCTGTTGAATTACAGATTTGGCATAGGACATTTAATTATTGACTTTGGCTAAATTTAAACCCCACTGATCTACTACCCTTAGTATTGCAAGATAGCCATGAGAGTGCTTGGACTAAAATTGTCAACCAAAAGCTTTACTTTTCAGGTTTAACAACAGTTGTTAATACTGGGCTTCAGTAAACCAAATAATTTAATTAGACAGTGCCTATATGATATTGAGCGACAGAATAATTTGGCCACGATAAGGAAATTTTGTCCATGGTATGATTAATTTCTACCTAGGCATTCTGACATGTTGGCACCCTCTTTGCAAAATTTAACAGTTCCAAAATACAGACGCGCTTTCACTTTTGCAAGATTGAATATACTGCCTTCGGCTGTACTTGAGGGTCGATTTCAAAAAATTCCGCAGGAAAAACGCTTATGTCCATGTGGAGATGGCAGTATTGAGTCAGTGGCTCATGTGCTTCTGGCTTGCACTCTTCATAAAAATTTGAGGAGTGAGGTTATTACCCCTCTATTATTGTTGCTCAACCATTGCTACCGTGTCCTTTCTTTGAGCAGATCAAGATGATCACGTGACAGCAAAAACTGCAAGGTTTTTTTAGCAGGGGCAATTAGAATAAGATCTTTGATTATTGATGTAAACCTCCAAAATTTATTTTGTACAGTTAAGTTTTTACCTCTATCTTCAGTTTATTTTATTTTATTTTATTGCAATGGCTAGTGGCTGATGCAAATAAAGATTCTTCTGATCTTGCCACCTCACTGCTCACCCGTAACAATGCTGTTTAACAGATTCCTGATCCAGAGAGGACTTCTCCTCTTGTTGCATGATTGCTAAGCTTACTCAGGAGTAATTGGTGAGGTAGCTTGGCAAGAGCTTTTTTAAAAGGACATGGGCATCCATTACGGTCACAATCACAATCATGTTCCTTAGTTAATACAGGGCAACTAAGGACGGCAAGGATGTGGGTGGCACTGTGGGTTAAACCACAGAGCCTAGGACTTGCTGATCAGAAGGTTGGCGGTTCGAATCCCTGCGATGGGGTGAGCTCCCGTTGCTCGGTCCCTGCTCCTGCCAACCTAGCAGTTTGAAAGTACATAAATAGGTACCGCTCTGGCGGGAAGGTAAATGGGGTTTCCGTATGCTGCTCTGGTTCGCCAGAAGCGGCTTAGTCATGCTGGCCACATGACCCGGAAGCTGTACGCCGGCTCCCTTGGCCAATAAAGCGAGATGAGTGCCGCAACCCCAGAGTCGGCCATGACTGGACCTAATGGTCAGGGGTCCCTTTACCTTTCCCTTAAGGACGGCAAGACAGGAGCTGAGTGTGCCTGGTTGTTAGGGTGATAGAGGTTATAATATTTCTCTATATCTGTGGTGTTCATTTTAAATTACGTTAAAAGTCCATTTGCTGTTTGTGTTCATGGTTGCCTCCAACCTTTTACATGATTGTACTGTTCCCTGAGGCAAAGCAAGAGACCACCAGCTTCTGAGGTGATTTCTTAATTATTTATTCTTGGCTCATCAGACTTTCCCATTTGGCCCATGAAGCTGTTTTGGGCAAACCATAGCCACTCACCCTACGCCTGATGTCATGCAGGTGAGGGCAGGGCTTGCCTGCCCCTGAAAGCACCAGACAACCAGGCACCTTCCGCTGCCCAAGTCCATCACTTTAGGAGCAAGAGGGACCTTTAATTCAAATCACCAATCTCCTTTTGCTTGGTAAAGGTTCTCTCAAACCCTATTTGCCTTATAGGGTCCCCAGTTCCAGGTTTCTAGTACCTTAAACATTCTCCCAACTACTGGTATTCTGCTGCCACCATGTAAACACTAATATCTCTGACTGACTTTGCCACAGCAAATATGTTCTCAGATATGTTCTCTTGAACTGGAGCACCTTTGACTTGTTTGGATTAAGGTGCATGTGTCAAAGCTACGCCCCTTCAGAAAGGCAGAACCGCTGTGCCAAAATGATCTACACCTGCGGAGATCATGATACTGTTCGGTTCTACTCCCCCCTTTCCCCAAAAATCAGGTTGGGCAAGTTCTAGAAAGAAACCATAGGAACACAGGAAAAACACAGAAGAACAATGTTGTGTAGGTAAAGGGACCCCTGGACAGTTAAGTCCAGTCAAAGGCGACTATGGGGTGTGGTGCTCATCTCGCTTTCAGGCCGAGGGAGCTGGCATTTGCCCATAGACAGCTTTGCGGGTCACGTGGCCAGCAGGAGTAAACCACTTCTGGCACAACGGGACACCGCGACGGAAACCAGAGCGCCCAGAAATGCCGTTTACCTTCCCGCTGCAGGGGTACATGTTTATCTACTTGAACTGATGTGCTTTCGAACTGCTAGGTTGGCAGGAGCTGGAACAGAGCAATGGGAGCTCACCCCACCATGGGGATTCGAATCACCAATCTTCTGATCAGCAAGCCCAAGAGGCTCAGTGGTTTAGACCACAGCGCTGCCCACTCCCTTTAATGTCATAAGAGATGCCTGCTTCTTGGGAGGAAAGCAATGACCAACCTAGACAGCATCTTAAAAAGTAGAGACATCACCTTGCCAACAAAGGTCCGTATAGTTAAAGCTATGGTTTTCCCAGTAGTGATTTATGGAAGTGAGAGCTGGACCATGAAGAAGGCTGATCGCCGAAGAATTGATGCTTTTGAATTATGGTGCTGGAGGAGACTCTTGAGAGTCCCATGGACTGCAAGAAGATCAAACCTCTCCATTCTGAAGGAAATCAGCCCTGAGTGCTCACTGGAAGGACAGATCCTGAAGCTGAGGCTCCAATACTTTGGCCACCTCATGAGAAGAGAAGACTCCCTGGAAAAGACCCTGATGTTGGGAAAGATGGAGGGCACAAGGAGAAGGGGACGACAGAGGACGAGATGGTTGGATAGTGTCTTCGAAGCTACAAACATGAGTCTGAACAAACTGTGGGAGGCAGTGGAAGACAGAAGTGCCTGGCGTGCTCTGGTCCATGGGGTCACGAAGAGTCGGACACGACTAAACGACTAAACAACAACAACAACTTCCCTATAAAACATGAGTGGGGGGAAAGTGGAAATTCTGGAGTAAAGTTCTGTGGGAACATCTTCATTTGACCATAGTCTGATATTTTAAATAATGACATCTAGTGATTAACATGGTTTTTTTTTTTACAATCTGTTTCATCAGTTTGGAATGATTTGGAATAACCATTCACTATATACATTTGTTCTGCATGCTTTGCTTGCAGCCATTTTTTATGGCCTGATAACCACTGTTTCAGAAGAAGTCGGGAAATTATTTATAGAGCACAATATGATTTGATGAGCAGTTGTAGATCTTAACATGATTAACTGCCCTTTCATTGTTTAACCCATTACAGGTAAATGTACACAGTGTGTGTGTGTGTGTGTGTGTGTGTGTGTGTGTATACGTATCTACTGTTTGAGAACTCTAAAGGGAGGTGAAAGGGAAGAAACAGTCACATAAACAAAAGCTAACAGAGAAGGAAAGGACATCCTTAATAGCTGTGTCATCATTGACTTTGGGAATATAGAATCTGAATTATTTGTATTATTTACCATAACGCAACAGAGTCTAAATGCTTTGACAACATTAATAAATTTAAGGGTGTCAATAATTTGCAAAATGCAGGTTAAAGGCACAAACAAGTTCAAGGTTACCAGCATTAAGCAAAATGCAAATCTAAAGGACAAGGTGACACTGATGTTGATGGAACACCTGTCAGTTTCAATTGAGTAGGAAGGCAAATGGTCTGCAGGACAAAACATTCCTATGTTTCTTTTTCATCTTTTTCAACAGGGAGGAGGGAGCTAGAAAACTTGTACACCTTGTATGGGAGCAGGGACTTCAAAAGTCCTAACACCCTTTGAAATGAATGGGAACTGTACAAGTGCTCAGTTTCACAGTTATGTAAGAGTGGTATTTGAAGAATATGAGTATGTCCAAAATATGTTAACCATTTTTGATAAATGGACTTCTAAAAAAAGAATATGAAGCTCAGTTGCACATTTGAACTTTTTTTTTAAAAAAACAGTATTTAAAAAATATTGTCAATAAGGTTGCAAAATCAATTGCTGCTCTCTCCCCAGGCTTTCGTTACCCGCCCCCCCTCCCGTCATTAGATTTAGTATATAGACACACGTTAACTTGTAAATGATGCGGCAGACGGCAGTGTTTGTTCAAGTCAATTTTTGAATCTATTTGCTTGATATTTATTTGATCATAATAATTTCTGAGAAGATGAAAATCCTAATAATGAGAATCACACGAAAGCATCAACAGTCATGCAGTGTTTCTGGTGTCCTACAACTTATTTGCTGTCCGCTTTCCTTCCTGGGGATGTTAATTTTCTCATTTGCCTTTTCTTTGATTTTACTTTTCACCCTGGTAGAAGACAAGAGACAATAGCAACATGTTAAAAGGTCAACAACACTGCCATCATTTAGAAATATATTTTTGAGAAATACACATATAGTTATTACAAGTTATGTATACATCTGTGTACCTGTATAATAATATTTGTTTTTTTTAAAGAAATATTTATTAAGATTTTACAAAAACAGATATACAAAAACACATAATAAAAAAACAAAAAAATAAGAATAAACACACAGAAAAAATACAAAAAATTAAAAACAATTCTTTTTCATAACTTGAAACTCATTTGCTTGTTTCTTTGACTTCCTCACACCTCCCCTTCTTGTATTCCCATTTAAATAATCGAATCAGCAAATCCTTACCCTCTTTCGTTTATCTTATCTCTATAACTTAACATTTTATAACTCAGTATTTTCATCCATTATCAATTCATTTTTGCATATTCTTATTAACTTTGTTACAAATACCACTTATTTCCAATCCAACATCATTTTAATTATGTTTTAACCTATTTATACCCTTTTTCCATATTCCTGAAGTATTACAGCTGGAAACCACTTAATTTCTATCCAACATCATTCTAACATTCATGTATAATAATAATATTTGTACCCTGTCCATATGACTGGGTTGTCCTGGCCACTCTGGGCGGCTTTCCAAAAAATATAAAAACACAGGAGGACATCATATGCTAAAAACTTCCCTATACAAGGTTGCCTTAACGTCTCTTCTCAAAGTCAGATAGATGTTTATTTCCTTGACATGTGATGGGAGGGCGTTCCACAGGGTGGGCGCCACTACCGAGAAGGCCCTCTGCCTGGTTCCCTGTAACCTCACTTCTTGCAGTGAGGGAACCGCCAGAAGGCCCTCAGAGCTGGACCTTAGTGAACGATGGCGGTGGAGACACTCCTTCAGGTATACTGGGCCGAGGCCGTTTAGGGCTTTAAAAGTGAGCACCAACACTATGAATTGTGCTCGGAAACATACTGGAAGCCAATGCGGGTCTTTCAGGATTGGTGTTATATGGTCCCTGCGGCCGCTCCCAGACACCAGTTTAGCTGCCACATTCAGGATTAGTTGCAGTTTCCGAGTCACGGTCAAAGGTAGCCTTATGAAGTGCACTGTTTGGGCCATTCAACCTCATCTACCTCATAGGGGTGTTGTGAGGAAGGTCAAGCTGAGAAATTGAACGTTGATGCATCGGTTTTATATGTGTTGGTATCAACCCTGCTACCTATCTTACCTCTCATTTATGATGCCATCCTACATTATCAATTACATTCTGCTTGCCAGTCCTCTGGTACGACAGGAGAAACCAGTTCTTTAAACTTCTGCAAGGGGCAAGCCGCTTCACAGCCCGGCAAAACAAGAGCTTGCGGTGGAACGTTTTTTTGGGCCCGATAGTGCATCTCAATGGTGAACTCACTGAAAAGAAGAAATGTAGGTCATTAAGAGCATTATGTTGTGCGGATGCCTGATGATCGTCTTCCAAAGCAACTACTCTATTCCAAACTTAAAAATGGAAAGCGTAATGCTGGTGGCCAACAAAAGAGGTTTAAAGACTGTCTCAAGGCAAATCTAAAAAAATGTAGTATAAACACTGACAACTGGGAAACACTGGCCTGCAAGTGCTCCAGTTGGAGAACAGCCTTTACCAAAGGTGTCATGGGCTTTGAAGACACTTGAACTCAGGATGCAAGGGAGAAACATGCTAGGAGGAAGGCATACTTGGCAAATTCACACCGTGATCAATTCCCGCCTAGAAACCAATGTCCCCACTGTGGAAGGACATTTGGATCCAGAATTGGCCTCCACAGTCACTTGTGGATTCATTGTTAAAACCGTGTTTATGTAAGACAATCTTACTCGGCTATGAGTGATCGCCAAAGAAAGAAGAAGTCATTTCTACAAGATGCAGCCATATATCACCCAGGCCTCACTTCCATTTCATAAGAACTATTAAGTGCGTTAAGGCATAATCATACACATGTTGTCTCAGAGGTGAGTCCCAGTGGGGCTTATGACCCATTAAGTGTGACTAGAACTGCACTATTGTTTTGGATGTGGTTTAAGAAATCCTTTCATGAAATTGGATATTTTGTGGAATTTAGTCTTGTTTTTCTTTAATAATCGAGAAAAGTTAGGAAAAAGTGGGTAGACAACCTCTCTTGAGCATCTCTCAGTCTTTCATTTGGGAGGCCCATGACACCTTTTCATTGTTGCCCAATTCTAACCTGCTGTTTCAAGTAATTATGATTTAATTGGGGTTTCTCAGCTCTGCATCAATGATCAATATTGTAGATTTGGCACAAAGTGTGACTCAACCCTTTCAACCCCTTTCTGTCTTTCAAAGGTATGCACACCTCAGCCACTCAGCTATGAAATAATTTTTCAATAGCATTTTGAACAGCCAGACGTCAAGCTCAAACGCAGAGGGAACGCAACTGATTTTTGACCCATTTCAGCAGTGCAGGAATTGTGAGAAGAAATACTGTGTTTGAGAAGATGAGTGAATTTGCAGATGCTTACCCAATAAATCACTGATAATTATTGAATATACGAGTTCATATTTACCCACTGTCTTCTTTATATAGCTCAAAAAATAGACAGGCCGCGTATGGAGGTAGCTTTACGTCGAAAACATTGAGTGCTACTTGGAGAGCAACTATTGTGGTATCATGCTATAAAAGGGAGAAAAAAGAATTTCTTATAACTTTTATGACAGAATTTTGGGGGTGTGTACATATGTGTATGTGTACATATGTGTAGTGATGTATGGAAGTGAGAGCTGAACCATAAAGAAGGCTGATCGCCGAATAATTGAAGCTTTTGAATTATGATGCTAGAGGAGACTCTTGAGAGTCCCATGGACTGCAAGAAGATCAAACCTATCCAATAGACAGGCCGCGTATGGAGGTAGCTTTACGTTGAAAACATTGAGTGCTACTTGGAGAGCAACTATTGTGGTATCATGCTATAAAAGGGAGAAAAAAGAATTCCTTATAACTTTTATGACGGAAGTTTTTGTGTGTGTACATATGTGTATATATGAATATATAGAAAGAGAGTTCTTATCTCAGACTCTGCTAGTTTCAAAGATGCCGTTTTAGACAAGGGCCTCATTATGGTCTCTAGGACATGTGATATTGCGAAGGGATCATGCTTGCAAATAATCCAAGCAGGCACTAAAGGGAATGAAATGTGCAACAAAATGGGGATGTAAGACCTTAGGCTAGTTCCAGACAGTCAGCTAATTTAGTATTTTAACATGTAGTTTCTTTGCAGCTCTGAGGCTGCCTTCAGTATCGATGAAACCTTATGTCAATCATCTCTCTCTCTTTCTCTGTGTAATTACTTTTATTTTGCAGGAACATGAGCTGTGTTGGGACCCTGATTTGGGCTGGAGGGCTATGCAGTTTTCCTACCCAAATCTCTCCCTACAGCCCCCCAAAGATAATGTACAGAATGTGGCCCAATCCAGACCAGGAGGGTAGGGCGACTCATCAAGAGCATAACTGTTTCCCCTTCAAATTAAAAAGTGACACTCTGTTTTTCAACCCTGTTTTTAAAAGATGTGATGCGCATAATGTTACTTGAGTAGACAAATCACATTTCCAAATAGTCTGCTTAAAGAGGGGAGCCAAAAAGTAGCAGGAGAATGCGAGCTACAGAAGGTTTGGTCAATTTAAAATGTTCATACTTACGGCTGAATACATTAACATTTTTCTTCCATCAGTGGACTCAGTAGCCTCTGTCATCTTATTCAAAATATCTTTCACAAGGAGACCTTAATGGTGATGGAAAGGAATACAAATGCTGGTGAAACCAAGAAGCCCTTTTATCTTTAACCAATTGTTAAAGCAAATTGGCAAAGACTTTTTTTTCAGCTGGGGCAGAGAAGTTCTAACATTCTAGTAATACTCCCAATTCAATTGGGACAGTTGACGGGTATACAATATGGGTGCTGAGTTGGTCTATATACACATAGGAATGTGACTTCGGACTCAGCTACATTAGCAAAGGAAGGAAGGAAGTGTTTTAAATGCGCTATAACATTGGGACACCAGATGGCGCTGTAGAGTTGGACCCTTTGGCAACGTGACTTTCCACTATAAGCTTTATAATGCATTTTCCTGAAATGTTTCTTTAATGAGTCTAAATCCAGCCTTTGTGTCTACACATGAGACATGCAGCACTTGGTCTCTCTGAGTGTCCAGCCTTCAATGCAGCCCTTGAACCAAGATAAGTTAGTTGCTCCTGCTTTAGATAATATGCATGCCATATAGAAAGATGCGGGCTTTGTTTTGCTTTTTCTTACCTCCTTGTAGTCGTGATTTCTTTTCTCTTTCATGTAGCCCAAACATTGCATTTAAGGAAAATGCCAAAAGATCTTTCAAATTGTCCATGACTTCGTCAGTAGCCCAGGCGGGTAATGACTGCTTATGTTTTTTCTACAGTTGAAAAGAAATAAAAGCGGGTGGTGATTCATCTATCAGCCATGCCTTTGCTCTCATCTGTTCTGTTGTTTCACAGACCTTCATGTTTATATATAGGAAAACCCATTCCATGCCACATTGGGGCCCACACAAAATGGTTCACAGCCAGCCAATAAAACCATATTACAATGAGAGGGGATTTGGTCTAAATAAATTTCCACAATTGTAGGATTAGAATTAGACTACATAGGTTTTTGAGGTCTCCTCTCCCAGCCCCAGTAGGACGCGGGTGGCGCTGTGGGTAAAACCTCAGTGCCTAGGACTTGCCGATCGTATGGTCGGCGGTTCGAATCCCCGCGGCGGGGTGAGCTCCCGTCGTTCGGTCCCAGCTCCTGCCCACCTAGCAGTTCGAAAGCACCCCTAAGTGCAAGTAGATAAATAGGTACCGCTTTATAGCGGGAAGGTAAACGGCGGTTCCGTGTGCTGCTCTGGTGCCGGTTCGCCAGAGCAGCTTCGTCACGCTGGCCACGTGACCCGGAAGTGTCTTCGGACAGTGCTGGCCCCCGGCCTCTTAAGTGAGATGGGCGCACAACATTAGAGTCGGACACGACTGTCCTGTACGGGCAGGGGTACCTTTACCTTTACCTTTACCTTTACCTCCCAGCCTCATCTCTATGGCAGTTAAAGAAAAAATCCACACAGTCCCAACTGGGTTGATGAACTCAGTCTAGAAGTTCCCCTTTTTGTGGGGGGAGAATAGGCCTCTGCCTAACTAAAGGGGTGTTTTAGCTTGGCTGAAATGTGTCTTTGATTTCTGATAATGTCTCTTATATGGAGCATAGAGAGGTGTGTGTGTGGTTTTGTGTGTGTGTACCAGCCTTTCTCAACCTGTGGGTCCCCAGATGTTGTTGAACTACAACTTCCATCACCCCTAGCTAGCAAGGCCAGAGCTCAGGGATGATGGGAGTTGTAGTCCAACAACATCTGGGGACCCACAGGTTGAGAACTGCACAAAGGTAAAATGTACATTTATAGCTCTACACAACCTTTCCCCCTAAAACCACCACTGATACGTGGTCCTACCTTGGAAGGTTTCCTAGATGGAAATGCGTCCCTGAAGCTGAAAATGGTTCCTCATCCACAACGTAAACAGTAGCTTGGACCACTGCAGCTTCTGCTACTATGGTTACAACAGCCTCCAGCACAAATAATATTGAAAGCAGGATCGTTAATGACCTTGCCACAAGTGTGGCTTTTATCTACCATGTGCCACCTGACCTTGTCCTAAACCCCTCAGTCTTTTTTGTTGGGGCTGAATGAGTTCCATATAGGTTTGCTAGAAATTACCTGAACAAGTAAAGCATCGTACGCATTCCAGAGTTTGTGACTGTTAAAATCCAGAAGAGCCTTCATATCGTATCCCAGGTTAGATGCTAATTGACCTAGAAATGGCTGAAAGATAAACAGCAGAAGGATTAATGAACCAGTAAGTGCAAATGAATGGTAGGGCCTCATCCTGCAGTGACTGCCATTTTTTAATGGGGCAGAGTTTTGCCCTGCCAGTTCCATAATGTAGGGGGTGCTGCAGTAGCCCCCAATCTTAGAGGACAGAATTAAACGGTGGGCTTTCAGAGCTTGATCTTAAGGAGCACAAGGTGATTGAAAGCTATTGGCAAACAAGACTGAAATATACTTGGAGTCGAGTGTGGATTTCATGCTCTTTATTCAGCTCATAGTGGTGAGGAGGAATGAAAGTTTTCCCCAAATATCTGTTTTATATACATTATTTACATAATGGGCTGCACATGATTGGCTAATTCCGGGATTCTCCTGTAGGCCAATCAGGTTGCGGATTCACTTCCGCCTGGAGCTGGATAGGGTGGCTCTTGCGGACCAATCATACTGCTGCATTGTTCTAGGACCAATCAGACTGCTGCATTCTGAATCCTATTGTTCTAGGACCAATCAGACTGCTGCATTTTGGATCCTATTGTTCTAGGACCAATCAGACTGCTGCATTTTGGATCCTATTCAACTCAGTACATAACAAAGACGTTGATAGGCAACCAGAGTGCTTTTAAGCATGCTCAGTGGCCCCTGAAGACAGCAGCAGAAATAAAATTGACTGCCATTGTTCTGCACCAGTCAGGTTACAGCTTCGGAAGAGCCTTCAAAGGCAGACCCATGCAATGGTCATTTCGACTGCGAGATGGGAAAGATTTAGATTGCCTTGGAGACATAGGATATGAATGGTGGGTTTATTGAGCTCTAGTCAACTTGAATTTGCCAATACGGACACTTCCAACCTCTTACTACTTCCAGGTGGGATGCTACCGCAGGCTGGAAAAATCCACATTCAGCCAAAGCCCGTCTTATCTCTGCAGTCCTCCTTACCACAGGTGGGAACAGGTGGTCAAAAGAAATTACTGGCTGCTTTGAAAGAAAAGTGCTCCTGACAACTGGTGATAGTGACACCAGTCTCAGTGTTCCACATCTGTGAAATAGTACAGACAGCGACCATTTTACGTGTGTTCGATTGATGCACCTCTGTGCACACACTCATTGCTGTGGATCTTGTGGCCAGAAGAGGGAATGGAACGGGGGTGGGAGTGTGGGCATAATGGGGTTTAATGAGGTGGGGCAGGCTTATGCATGCTCCAGCAATGCGCATGGGCGCCAGGAACGCAACCCCTGTGCAAATGGGGAGTTTCTTATTAGTGGGCTGCCTGTGACTGGACATTTCTACATCTGTCCTGAATTTTATTGTTCCACTTCAGAGAGAATAGGAAGAAAGGAACAAAAGAACCCCGTTCTCTTTCATTTTTGCCCCCAAAGAAAGAACAAGAGACCCCTTCATTCCCTTTTGCTTGTGAAAAGGACGTGGAGAGCAGTAACCAACCAGGGCAGAGGGGTAGAGGGAGAGAGAAAGTGAGCAAGAGAGGCCCCAGTGGGCATTTTGTGCATGCCCCCTGCAAACTTGGCAGCGCCACGGCCTGCTCCCCACAGCCAACAAGGCAATCCGCCCAGACCTCTTTCATTGCCCCCTTTGGGAAAATTGATTCTCGCTTTATTTTACAAGCAGGCAGGAACATGAAAAATAAAACATTTCAAAGCTGCACAGTGCACAGGTTGCAATTTCAGAGAGATAAGGGAGTCCGTTTGGGGATGGTTGATTCATCTCCAGTTTTAAGCAGCCCATGGAAGTCAGTTTGACTTGCACAACTGCTAAAAGGATCAGTAAGCAAAACAATAGCAAATTTATAATGAGGAAAAACGGTTTATAATAGACGTCACATCAAGAAACAAAAGGCATTTGGCTGTCTTATCAGACATTCGCAGCACATTCTGAGGTATGTCTACTCAGAAGTAAGCACCATTGATTTCAGTGGGATTTACTCGCATGGATTGCAGCCATAAGATTCTCCCTTTCCATTTCTTACCATTTGACTTTTCACTTTTTCCTGGACTGTTTTGGATCCAAAAGTTTCCTTTAGAAGCTGACCGAACTTTGGACATGGAGCGCGAACAGGATAATGCAACAACTAATGAAATGAAATGAAACATATCAGCTAAAAAGACCTCCTCATATTGTCATCTGCCTGTGTATAATACATATGTCCATCCTAAATTCAGATTAATAGTGGGAAGATGCTTGAAGAGCAACCAGTCAGTAGCGTGTGATTAGAACTCCCACTTTTTCTGTTGCAAAAAGTTGCCTTGGTCAGGGGAGGCTTGTGCTAAAGGCTTGGTGGGTTTGCATGGAGATAGAAAGGAGAGCCTTCATGCTTGCTAGACTTTCAGTGCTGACCTTTCTTCAGATGCCAAACTGATACTCTCAGGGCTGATGACCTCACTTCCTCCTTCTTCACTCCACCATTGAGAGGAGTTACCGTATTTTTCGCCCTATAGGACGCACCTTTTCCCCTCCAAAAATGAAGGGGAAATCTGGGTGCGTCCTATGGGGCGAATGCAGGCTTTCGCTGAAGCTTGGAGACCAAGAGGGGTCGGTGCGCACCGACCCCTCTCGCTCTCCAGGCTTCAGGAAGACATCCGCAGCCTAGGCAGCCCTATGGGAGTTCCCGCAGGGCTGTCTAGGCTGCGGATAGTAGCCTGCTTCCCGGAGCGCCGGGCACGCTGAAAGCAGAGCGCCCGGCACTTCGGGAACACATCCGCAGCCTAGGCAGCCCTGCGGGAGTTCCCCGCAGGGCTCCCCACGCTGCGAATAGCAGCCTGCCGCCCGGCGGGCGGGGCACCCTGAAGCAGAGCGCCCCGCGTGCTGGACAGACATCCGCAGCGTGGGGAGCCCTGCAGGAGTTCCCCGCAGGGCTCCCCATGCTGCGGATAGCAGCCTGCCACCCGGCGGGTGGGGCGCCCTGAAGCAGAGCGCCCCTTGCGCCGGGCAGACATTGGCCAGCCCCACAAGCTCAGGGGACAGCAGGGAGGTGCAGCGCCGCCATCCCGCTGTTCCTCGACCTGGTTCGGTTTCTCCGACCTGCTTTTGGGGGGGGAAATAAAGGAAAAAAATTTCCCTTTATTTCCCCCCCAAAAAAACTAGGTGCGTCCTATGGGACGAAAAAAATACGGTATTTTTCCTTTCTCGCTCTACTGCAGAGATGGAAGAGCAAGCATGGTTCTTTGTACATTTACCTCAGCTGCACCTAGGATCTGTCGTATCCAACAAATATTTCCTACAATAAACTTCACTTTCTTATCTTCCATACTCAGAGTGTGACTGCAGCAAGGGTCAAGTGTGCCCCTCCGAGTAGGGATTTTAATGCACACTGCAACTTCTGCTGGTGCATTTAAGCTCCAAGTGCCGTCACAGACTACCTTCCCCATGCCCATGGCCTTGGTCCATGGGCCCTTGGAGGGACGTGGGTGGCGCTGTGGGTTAAATCACAGAGCCTAGGACTTGCCAATCAGAAGGTTGGCGGTTCGAATCCCCATGACGGGGTGAGCTCCCGTTGTTTGGTCCCAGCTCCTGCCAACTAGCAGTTTGAAAGCACGTCAAAGTGCAAGTAGATAAATAGGTACTGCTCCGGTGGGAAGGTAAACGGTGTTTCCGTGTGCTGCTCTGGTTCGCCAGAAGTGGCTTAGTCATGCTGGCCACATGACCCGGCAGCTGTACGCCGGCTCCCTCGGCCAATAAAGCGAGATGAGCACTGCAACCCCAGAGTCAGTCACGACTGGACCTAATGGTCAGGGGTCCCTTTACCTTTACAGCTGGTTTTTGCAAATAGAAGCTCTAACGCTGTATCATAACTCCAAGACTTCTCTCTCTCTCTCTCTCTCTCTCTCTTATCTCTATTTATCTCTCTATTTAAGTGAAATATTCACGTCTCAGGTTGCCATGTTTCCATTGAACTGGGAGTGGAAAAGGTTAAAAATACCACACGTTTCCTTACCCTTTCCTCTGAACGTGGCACAGTATGAACTGGAATTGGTTGCCAAGCGATCTCTGTGTTCCAGATTTGGTTTTCTTTAGGAGGAAAGAGTCCGGCCAGATTGGCTTGAGCACTCATAATGGTTCGATCATAATCTGTACTTCGGACATAAATCTGAGAAGGAAAAAATGAAAGAGTGGCTCAGGATGGTATTGTTGTTTTGATCCTAGATGGTTGTTTTCCACAGGGGGAGGTATAGTTCTAACTTGCATACCCACACCAACCCACTTTCAGGGTTGCTGTTCTGGTGACTGCTGTCTTCTTTTTTCTGTCTGTGCCCCATCTCCTAACTGGAAATCCAGTGGGAGGGGTGGGACAGAACCAGGAGGACACGGGAAAGGAAAGACAGGGTCTTTCACCTTCTCTCGCCCTCTCTGCTGCAATGATCATAGTAGCCATTGTAAAGAGGGGAAAGGTTGGCGATGGAAAGTCACTGCGGATGCTGCTAGGCTTGTGGGGATTACAGTTATGAGTAAATTTTGAACACATGTTGGAAATCACTACACTTCTGCTTCTATTTGCTCGTCCCAATCCAACAAGCATGGGGAAACTCATCCATAGCTAAGCGGCATTTTAGAATGAATTGATTTTAGAATGTATTTCAATTAATTGATTGTGATTTTATGTAAACTGTGTTACTTTTACTGTGGTTAGCCGCTCTGAGCCCGGCTTCGGCTGGGGAGGGCAGGATATAAATAAAATTTTATTTATTATTATTATTATTATTATTATTATTATTATTATTATTAATTATTATTATTATCATAGTTTGGCCCTAACATTATATTAGTATAAATGTTATTGCTGAGAAAACGGGGAAGTTAGTTCCAATACTTGCTTCCTTTCGCTTGTATTCATCACTTAAGAAGTCCTTATATCTGTCCTTTATGAATTGACCCAACAAGTATTGCTGCCGCATTCCACGCTGTGGGAAAAAGGAAAAGGAAAAGTATGCATGTAAAACTCATTGATGCAATTTACCGTCCCCTCCAAGCTACTTCTGACTATTTCAAAGGATAAAGGAACACTTTGTGTATTCTAGGCTCGCGGTGTTGGGTGTACATTACATCATCATGAAAAAGCTAAGCTCTGGATTTTGGCCTGTTCCTTTCCACAGCACCAGGAGAACAAGGTTAACATCTAGATTTGTGGCAGGTCTCCAAGACTGAAAAAAGAGGCTGGACCAGATTCTGTTACAAGTTATGGATGTGTGTTGATATGGCTGTAGCTCTCAGATCACTGGCATTGTTCTAGAGCTGGGTTATGAACGCCATTTACATTCACAGCCCAAACTGCGGACTATGATAGTGGGAGCTGCATTTTGGCAACTTCTGCAGCCTGGGAGTAAAATGTTCACTGCTCTTCGTTGAGCGGGGGCTTATGATGGTGGCATCAGGTTTTCTTCTTCTAAACAATGTTTTGTTGCCGTTCCACATCCTGCTTGATGCATGGCTTTTCCCTTCTCGCCCACAGCAATATTCTTGGAACAACACTACCTCATGAGGAAGTGTCGTTTCTAAGGGCTCAGTTTGGGGTGAGCAAGATGGAACCCATGCTCAACAGCAGCAAAAGATTAGGTAAAGAAAAGGTACCCCTGCCCGTACGGGCCAGTCGTGTCCGACTCTGGGGTTGCGCACCCATCTCGCTTAAGAGGCCGGGGGCCAGCGCTGTCCGAAGACACTTCCGGGTCACGTGGCCAGCGTGACAAGCTGCATCTGGCGAGCCAGCGCAGCACACGGAAACGCCGTTTACCTTCCCGCTAGTAAGCGGTCCCTATTTATCTACTTGCACCCTGGGGTGCTTTTGAACTGCTAGGTTGGCAGGTGCTGGGACCAAGCAACGGGAGCGCACCCCGCCGCGGGGATTTGAACCGCCAACCTGACGATCGGCAAGTCCTAGGCGCTGAGGTTTTACCCACAGCGCCACCCGCATCCCAGCAAAAGATCAGAACGTTGCAAAATTTCTAAATGCTGCAATTGACCTTAGACTATGATTGCTCTTTGCTTTTTTTTAAAAAAATAAATTTATGTAGTTAACATTCTCTAATTTGGGTTAGTGGACCATACATAAATTATATTACTGTTTGTGTACATTGTACTGAAATGGGCATTGCTATTATTGGAGCCTGAAATAATAAATAACAACGTTTCAGAAGTTTTAGAAGCTTTGTAGAGATTTGGACGTTTGAGCAGTATAGCCATTCTGTTACATAAAATAATAAAGCTAATAATTAGTATCTTAATGAGTATTATATAAAGGCAAACAAATCAACAAAATGCGTTTTCATTTCTTAGAGCATTATCAGACCGTTGTGAGCTGTCCATATCCTTGTGGCCAGACGTCTTCTTTGACCACATTAGTGGGAAAAGTTGAAAGAGGGCTTCTGTCGCCATGCCGGTAAACCTGGTGAAATGTTTTGAAGATTGCATTAGTTTTCATAGAAAATAGAATTGGATGCAATCTATCGGAATTAAATATTAGCTGCCCTGCTGCCACTCTAAATGTGAAGCACACAACCCTCTCACAACATTACCCCATGCCTGTCTACTCAGAAGTCCCAATGACTTGAATTCAGTAGGTCCTGCTTTTTAAGTAAGTGGCTATAATATTATAGCCTTCGTCTATCAGAGAAATGCACTAGGAAAAAGCCGCCAGAATATCTCTTAGCGGTCCTGTGCCTCTGCAATTCTGTGCAGGGCTGAGAGGTTGAAGGGGATTCGCTAATACAGCTGTATTTTGAATTTAGTTTTTGTCCTTTTGAGAGGAGAACACAATGTACGTCAGGAATTTCTAGAGCAGTGGTTTCTCCTGGACCATTTGAAAACTGCTGATGGTCTTGGTGGACCACTTAATGGTTTTTATTAATTACTGTAGTGCTTGCAATCTGCTCTGTGCTGTATAATTTTTAATTATATTTTTAGTGCTTTTTCATGTCATATATCTTATTGTACTACACTTTGCATTTCATATAATTCAAACTGAAAAACAATGGAAGAAATAAAATAAGTATTCAAAATCATTATGAATACTTCATGAGGACATGTTGCAGACCACCTGAAGGAAGGGCATGGACCACAGTTTGGGAAGCCCTATTCTAGAGCTAACAGACTTTGTGGGTGGGTATCTGCAAAAGGAAGACTGTCAATAATACTGTTGTGTACTGCAAAGAATAAGTGATATTTTGCAAGTAACTTTAGTGCTGTACAGTTGGAAAAAGGAAGCAAAAGGGGAATATAAAATTTTCTCATATTCAGAAAACATGCATTGCAAAATCTGCTGACTGTTGGGCATTGACATTCAGATGTCAAGTGAAATATTGTATGCACTGAACACTTACAAGCTCATTGTGTGTTCTTCATAAAGCTGACCAGAAAAATCGAGAGTTTAAATTCAATTAGACAGTATTTTGTTCAAGCTCTGGTTTGTATACTTGCTTGCTTGTTTAGACATTTTATAGCCTGTCCTTTAAACAATGCTTTTTGTGTGTGGTGGTACTTAGCATCATTCATCAAAAGCATTGTGTGGAATGGGAATAATGGAAAGATGGCAACCACAAAATATGGTTAGAAATAGGGGGTAAAAGGTAAAGGTAAAGGTACCCCTGCCCATACGGGCCAGTCGTGACCGACTCTGGGGTTGTGCGCCCATCTCACTTAAGAGGCCGGGGGCCAGCGCTGTCCGGAGACAGTTCCGGGTCACGTGGCCAGCGTGACGAAGCTGCTCTGGCGAGCCGGCACCAGCGCAGCACACGGAAACGCCATTTACCTTCCCGCTATAAAGCGGTACCTATTTATCTACTTGCACTTAAGGGTGCTTTCAAACTGCTAGGTGGGCAGGAGCTGGGGCCGAACGACGGGAGCTCACCCCGCCGCGGGGATTCGAGAAATAGGGGGTAGGGGTGGGATATTCCTAGTGGTCTTTTTTAAGGGGGGAGGGAAGAGAAAAAGCTCAGAAATTTTCTCATAAAAACAAACCTTCTGAAAAAAATTCTACTTAGCATGTCAAAATGCATAAAATTATTCACAGGAACATAATTTAGAAAGAAGAACAGCAAAGATCAACACTGTCAAGGTCTTTGTTAGCAATAAAAAGAAGACCTCACGCTTACCAGTACAACATACTTCAGTTCCCTTCCTGTGATACTCGGGAGAACCAGACCCAAGAATAGGATGAAGAAGTTGAAGCCACAGCTATTGAAACTGTGTAGCAGATGCATCACTGACCTCGTTGCTCCTGGCAGTAATTATGAATTGCCTAGTTAGTGAAGGTGGGAAGGGGAAAAGTTGTGTTTTATAAAGAGCAAACCAAGGGGTGGAGACTCTCTCTAAATTTGATCTTGGAGTTTAACTTGATGGCTACTGATTTATGTATTTTTGTAATATAGTCAAGGACCGAGAAGGAAATGCCAAATTATGTAGGCCTGGAGGACCACATTTGCCTGGAGGCTGTGCCCCATTGCTTTTCTCCAAAAGGAAGGACACTTAGGTCTCTGCTTATGGGCAGGGAACCAAAGATAATGGGGAGGTTGCAGTCTCAGACTTCCAGGAAGAAGATCATGGCAGATTGAAGGTGAGCCTTGACCTTTCCAATTGGCCAGAGAAGGAATAGCTGCCGGAAGCTTACCCCAACCCCTTGCCATCGCCAGCGCAGTTTGTGTATATGCATCCATATTATTGTGGTCTTTTGCTAGTGGTAGGTGGGGTGCAAATCTTCTAAATAAATAAGCAAACATAGTGGCATTGCTGCCAGGAGGGGAGAAACACGCCACTCGCCCACCACACTGGTTGTCACTCAGGGTAAAGGTATATCAGTGATGGTGGTAACAATAACCCAAACCTATTTAGAAGATATTCTGTACAAAAATGTATAGGACAAGTAATAATATTTGCTGGAAATGTAAAGGTAAAAAAGGTACATTTTATCATATGTGGCGGACATGTAAGGTAATAAAAGCTTTCTGGGAGATGATATATTATGAAATTTAAAAATTGCTTAAAATAACTTTTGTTAAGAACCCAGAAGCCTTTTTATTAGGAGTTATAGGTACCGACATACCAAAGGAGCAGAAAAGACTTTTTATGTATGGAACAACAGCCGCCCTGATGCTACTAGCCCAAATATGGAAAGAAGACAAAGTCCCTATCAGAGAAGAATGGCAACCAAGCTTATGGACTATGTCGAGATGGCAAAACTGACAGGAACACTCAGAAACCAAGAGGAGAAAAACTTTATAAAAGAATGGGGGGAAAATTATAAGCTATTTAGGAGACCACTGTAAGCAGATGGAAACAAAAGCAGGATTTTAACTTTACTTGTAGTGTTAAAATTACCATGGATAATATGGTTTGATATAAAAATTGGAGTGTGGAAGAATATGTAGTACAGTATTAAATGTTTAAAATGGGACCCCGTGGAGGGGATGGAAGGAAGTCTTGAGAGATTTGGAGGAATCTCTATATGAATATACTTTACGATTCTTCGCTTATAACTTTGTATATGTAAAACCAATAAAAATGATTAAGAAGAAGATATTCTGTACAGATGCATAATCTCATGGCCAATTGAAGTATTCGTATGGGCAAATAATCATGGTCAGTCAAGGAGGACATCAGCACAGCACAATACCATTATCTCCATAGATTAAGTGTTCATTGAAGAAGGGAATGTTTAAAAGCTGAGGTACATAATATTGTAGAAACAGACCCAACCGCCAATGGACCATAGTAACATTTGCCCTTAGCAGAAATTGGACACAGACATCATAGGCATCCATTATGGTCAGGATTATGCCCTTTAGCTAATACAGGGCATCTAAGATTTGCAAGAGAGGAACCGAGTGTACCTGTTTGTTTGAGGGAAATGGAAATTATATTTCATGGCTCTAAGGAAAGGACACGTTGCCATAATCTTTTCCATTAATTAAGATTCCGTAGACACATGTTCAATAACTGAAAATAAGAACAAAATGGGGGTGCTTTCACATATGAATAGCAAACTCTAGGGCAACAGGATTTTAGTGATGTGTAGCTGCACCATTTTACCTCAGAAAGGCTTGGCATACAGATGTAACTATTTAATTTATTTAGTTTGTTTAGCAAAGGTCTCCGGAGGGACTCGCAGCAAAGGTTTTATACAGAGGTAAATAACATGAATATCAGTACATCAATATGGATTTCACAAAAATGATATCATTTACAGAAGTGTCGTGAAATTAATAACATATAGCACAATCTTTCCACAGAAATGTCTTTTGAGATGTGGCCTCCTGAAGCTTGAGCTTCACGCCGACAGGAGCAGAAACAACGTCTTCACATTTACCTCAGCTCCACAGCAGTTTTCTCAAAAGTTGTCATGCTCAGGAACTAAAATGTAGAGCCCTTTATAACAAAAAAGTTATCAACCAAAAAAGAGGGGAACTTACAGTGCTGGGGAAATTGATAACCCATTTTGAAAGTTTAAGGGAAGCCTCACTACCAGCCTGCACTTAAAGGTTCAGGGCCGTACAGAAAGGTAACATTGGGCATACCCAAACTTTCTGAGGTAATGAGTTAGTTGCCCATAATGGTGGCTGCTCTTTGCCTCACCTCTCCGACTGAGCGTGTTTGCTCTTGTTAAAGTAATGTACAGCAGTAACGTACACAGGCTCTTCCTAGGTTCAAGGTTTCAAGGAGAGGATTAGAAGCAAGAATGCTTCATGTCAAAGGTGGGAGCTTTGCCCAACGAATCTGAGGAGCATATAGTTAAAAATATAAAGGCAAGTGAGAAAAAAGTTATTTAACTTCCTCATAGCCCTTGCCCACCAACACTTCACCCCACTCATCATAATCGTTGGCTGAGGTGGTTGCTTTATTCTGCCCAATGGTAGGGCCGGCCACAGAACCAATTGTTATACCAAAGTCCTCTCACTAAGTTTGCATGCTTATCTCCACAAGCCGTGTGTGAGTGTGTGTGTACCCCCCCCCCCCTTGAAACTCAGAATAGCATTTGATGCATCTAATGAAATGGACCGTAGTCTCTTCTTACGCCATAATAAATTTGGTTATCTTTAAGGTCAGATTCTCTGGGTGACATTCAACTAAATGCTACTCAGACCTACTGAAATTAATTTACCTGATCCTTAATTTCAGTTGGTCTACTCTGAGTAAAATGTAGTTGACTACTACCCTTTGGAAGGGACGCGGGTGGCACTGTGGGTTAAACCACAGCCTAGGACTTGCCGATCAGAAGGTCGGTGGTTTGAATCCCCGCAATGGGGTGAGCGCCCATTGTTCGGTCCCTGCTCCTGCCTACCTAGCAGTTTGAAAGCATGTCAAGTGCAAATAGATAAATAGGTACCACTCCGGTGGGAAGGTAAATGGCGTTTCTGTGTGCTGCTCTGCTTCGCCAGAAGCGGCTTAGTCATGCTGGCCACATGACCCGGAAGCTGTACGCCGGCTCCCCCGGCCAATAAAGCGAGATGAGCGCCGCAACCCCAGAGTCGGCCAAGACTGGACCTAATGGACCCTTTACCTTTACTACTCTTTGGAAACTGTAGTTAGATCCTTTGAACTCATTAGGACTTACTTTGCAGGAAATATGCCTAAAGCCAGGCTGCAATTAGAAACCTTACTGCAGTTGTGGTCAGGTACCTCCTTAGATTCCCCCCACCCCGCAAAGTTGATGATTCAAGGGGTAGCTGTTTAGGTAAGAAATGTTTTTCACATAGCCTCCAAAACGATTGAGCAGGAACCAACAGGTTACTTTCCGTCCCCAGATCTGTTCCCCTGAACTGGAGCACCTTGGAATCGTTTGGATCAAGGTGCACATGTCAAAAATATGCTCCTTCAGAAAGGGTGGAACTACCTTGCCAAAAAAAAACTATGCCTGCAGCAATCATACTGCTACTGTTCAGTTTTCTACCCCACCTACCAAAAAAAAAAAAAAAAAAAAAACAGAGGCTTTGTGAGTTCTCAAAAGAGACTGGAAAAAGCACAGGGGAAACACAGGAGAACAAATATTTGATTATGTTACGAAAGGGGAAAAAGTGGAGATTATTTTTTCCCCTATTTTTTTGTGGGTTTTTAAAAAACTTATTTATTTTGACAAAGTAATAATCATAAATAAATAAGAATAAAAATGTGCACTCCACCACCGAGACCATTCCATTGTAACTATCCAACCACCCAAAATTTCAACACCTCTTGCGATGATTTGACCCCTTTCCATTTTAACAGTACAAATTCTACAGACACCCTCCATATCTTCATATCATTTCTCCTGCATATTCTCCATCTTACCTTAATGGCACCTGTTAATTTATCATTAATAGCTATATCCCACATCTCTTTATACCATTCTTCCATTTATATTCTGCTTGCTCCTTCCACTTCCTAGCTATCATAATTCGTGCAGCTGTCAATAAATTTGTGAGCAAGTTCTTCATAGCCTGTGAACCTTCCACGCCATCGTAAATTGATAATAATGCTACCTCTGGACTTTCGGTCAGCTTTAACTCAGTGATTTCAGTGATTTAAACACCCCTTGCCAAAAAAAAAAATGTACATATTTGTACATTATTGTACATATTTACACCCCCACCACATGTGAACATAATTCCCTGTTTCCTGGCATCCCCTCCAACATAACACCCAATATTCCTTGTTTATTTGAGTGGAGATTCTGACTTACAGTGAAAAACATCCTTGGCTGACTTAACCACAATCTGAGATTTGAAGGAGTAAGAGTGACATCTAGTGAGTAAGTTCTTTTTCACAGTTTCATCAGTTTAGATATTTGTGCACACCCAATCAATATGTACATTTGTTCTACATGCTTCATTGGGGTCATTCATTATGGCCCAAAGGGGTCCTGTTATTCTCCATATTAAATACCCCACACCCAGGTTAATCATGAAAAGACCATGATTGTTTTTTGATAGGATAAACTTATTGGTTTCTGTAATTAGTAGAATCCAGAGGTGTCTGAATTCAGAAGTATACAAGTATACAGATTCTTTCCCTGCAAATTCTATTGCTGGAAAAACAGTAGCAACTCCTTGAGTACTTCAGGAATATTTTTCAATATGGATATATTGATACCACTTTTTCAGAAGAATAGAGGAAGTTGTTTATAGAGCGCAATGCAATTTTATGACCCTTTGAAGATTTTAATACCTGCTGCAATACACCCCCTATATAAATGACTTCTGTTTGAGAAATCTAAAGGGAGGGGGAAGGGTGGCAACATCCATGTAAATAAAAGCCACCACAGAGAGAAGGAAAGAGCATCTTTAATAGTTGTTGTGCCACTACCGAATTCAGGAAGTTAGAATCTGAATTATTTGCACACTAGAGCCAAAATGCTTTTACAACCTTAAAAAGTTGAAGGCTGTCAGAAATTTGGAAAATGCTGGTGAAAGACATTAACAAGTTCAAGGCTATCAGTATTATGAAAAAATATGCATTAAAAAAGGACAGGTTGACACTGATTTTGACAAAGCCAGCAGGGCAAACCATTGGAATTGTTGTGAGTTGCTGTTGTTGTTTTGCAGGGTTAGGCTGTACCATAACTGTCAACTTTCCCCCTTGACAGCTATGGGCTGTACGCCTGAGTCCCTTGTAATTGCTAGATCCAGCAAGGATTCTGTTGCTGGAATAGTCAGGCCAGCTTCTTGGTAATGACCCTAAGCATGGACCCTGGATTTCTGCTTCAGTCCAAGGCTTTGGCAATGGGAGAAGCAAGACCTTTTTGGAGTGTTAATGTTGCGAGCCCCTCTATCGTGAGCTCAGGTTGCACATATGTGTAAATAAACCATATATCATAAAGACACCACAGTCTCTGCTGTACCTCATTCTGAAGGAAACATGAACCCTGGGAAAGTGTCTGGAATCTCACTCCACTCAGTGATTGGGGTGTCATGCAATGATATGTTTCTCTCCCCACCCACACACCTTCTTTGACATAGGGAGGAGGGAGCTGGAACAGCCTTTGCAGCTGGCATGGGATCAGGCACTTCAAAGCTGTAGGAACTGAACAGAGCTGCAGTGATAAGCTGAGATCCTGTACAAATTGTCCTGGTAGCACAGTCCTCCTTTCCCAATGTTTCTCCTTCATTGTTTCTGGCAGGTTGCCTGCCCCCTGCCCAGCTCCCATGAATGATCTGTATCCATTGTTTACTGCACTAGATGTGTTGTCAGAATTCAAACCTTCTGGCCGATCCAACAGCTCGATAAATGAAAGCGGTGCTTGAAGAATACAGGATTTGTGCATGAAATAGGTAAATGGGTTTCTGAAAAAGATTATTAGAGCGTCTCCACCCCCATTGTTCAGCCCGGACACTGAGGTCCAGCTCTGAGGGCCTTCTAGTGGATCCCTCATTGCTAGAAGCGAGGTTACAGACAACCAGGCAGAGGGCCTTCTTGGTAGTGGCACCCGCCCTGTAGAACGCCCTCCTGTCAGATGTCAAGGAAATAAACTGACAAGCAGCATAAATTAATAATGCAGAGTTTTTAATTGAATAAAAGCTTTACTGAGTTAAAATAAACTTCTTCATAAACAACATGGTTCCAAACAGTTTGACTGAGATTACATACTGACTCTGTTCACAACTGAAATCTTACGGAGAGCACAAAGTGAAACTGGCTGCTAAGTCACATGTCAGAGTGACTCAACACCTAGAAGTTAGCAGTTAGGCCTGAATAACTTTAGTAGGCCCAAATGATTGTGCAGTTCCAGCACTTCCCAGCTTGCTTTGCTGCTTCTGCTGTCAAGTGTCTTTGTCACATGACATAAACATCTATCTGAGTTTGAGAAGACATCTGAAGGCAAACCTGTTTAGGGAAGTTTTTAATGTTTGATGTTTTATCGTGTTTTTAATATGTTGGGAGCTGCCCAGAGAGGCTGGGGAAACCCAGCCAGAAGGGTGGGGTATAAATATATTATTATTATTATTATTATTATTATTATTATTAAGCTCAGTAGCACTTGGGAATGCTTTAGCCTAACCCTTATATTTGTCAGTAACGTTGCAAAATAGATCTTTGTCCCCTCCCAACCCCCAGACGCTTTCCCGACCCCAAGAATTTACAGTTCAGCAGCGTATAAATACACATTAACTTGCAAATGACGTGGCAGTTGGTGGTGTTTGCTCAAACTAATTTATTGCAACTATTTGCCTGATTTTTATTTGATTAGAATCATCACTGGGAAGAAGAAAATGTTGATGAGGAGGACTTCCGGGTTGGCGCCATCGCCGAATGGCGGACTCCCTCCGAGCTCCGGAGGGAGCCGGCTCGGCAGGGGCTGGGTTTTACCGCACCGGCGATGCGGGGACCCTTAGAAACCACGGCCACGGGGGCCGTGGACTTGGAGACTCGGCTAGCACCGCTAGCGCCCTCCCGACTCGTGAAGGAGCCTTTTTAAAGGCTACGGATCGGGTGCCGGGGAGAAGCGTGGTGCTTTGAGTCCTCTGCCATCCCTGCCGAGCGAAGCCGCATGCCATCCGGCGGAGAGCGCTGACTTCTTCCATTGAGAATTTGGACTTTTAACAACAACCCGTGAGTAAATTGGAAATCGGGTTTAAAAGAAGAAAAATTTTTGGGATTTGAGACGAGCGGGGGGGGATCTAAAAAGGAAGTCAGTCCCCCTCCCTATTGTAGACATTTTAAAACAAGGATTGGGAAGCCAAGGCCCAAAAAGAACGGTATCTTTGCTAAATTAAGAATTCCATGATGGGAAAGTACAAGAATTGTGCTGGAGGAAGAATTGAAGGAGAAGGAAAATGCACCCCCCTCCCTGGGAACCGGGGCGATTGAGGAGTGAGCCTGGTGAAAAGAGCCGGTGATTTTGACAGCTGTCAAAGTAGCTGTCAAAGTCGGAATATTAAAGAGGATTTTATTACAAGGACCTTGCTGGTCAAATTTGTTACAACTTGATATAATTTGTTAAGACTTGAATACAAAATGGCGAAAATACGGAGAACAATCGGATTTTTGGAAACAAAGTTACAACAACCCCCCTAGAGGAGTTTCGGGACATTACAAAGATGGGCGTAAGCCGGGAAAAATACAACACTCCGGAATTTCACAGAACTGGTTATCTCCTGGGAAAGCTGCAAAACGGAAACTGAATCTTGTCTACAGGGTGTTTAGACTAAAAGGAGACAACAGAATACCTTACTGAAGAAGGAAGGGACTGAACGCAAGTTTTTGTTCCTGAATAACAACAACCCATGTAGAGTTACTAAACTTCTGAATAAGAAAGTTTTAGCAGCGGAACAAGAGGAAGCTGGACTATAACCTTGAAAGAACAATGGGGGGAATTTTATAATTTGACATTTTTAAAGATTTAGGAATTAATTTTTAAAGAAAGTAATCCTAGAAATGGGAAATAATTCTGCAAGGAGTTGGGGGAAAAATGGGATTGATGGACTTAAGATTTCCAGGCTGGAAACATAGATTGGAGGATAAGGGAAATTAAACCGGGGAAGGGGAGGGAGAATTAGAATCCAAAGGCTTGCAACTATTTTCTGAATTGGTTTTCTTTTTTCTAATATATTTTTTATTTTTTTATACTTTTATTCTGTGTGCTTTTACTTTAATGGGAAAAAAGGGGGACATTGTGGAAAGAAAAGGGGGTGGGCTATGGGGAGAGATCTTTTGCTTTTTTTTTATCAAGGGTGTTGCATAAGGTTTGTATAAATTTAAATTTGAACAATGGGGTATATAAATTGTGCTTTAAATCAGAAATAGAACTTGTGGAAACAACAATATGAAAGGGGAATACAGTAGGGGTGGGGGAAGGGGGGAGTCCCAGAAAGTGGATGTTTGAAAATAAGGTTCTGAATGTATCTTCATAATTTCTTTTCTTCTCTTTCTGTATTTTGGAAACTTCAATAAATATAATTTAAAAAAAAAAAAAAAAAAGAAAATGTTGATGAGGAGGACTGCATGAAAGCACCAACAGTCATGTAGTGCTCCTGGTGTCCCACAACTTATTTGCTCTCCAGTTTCCTTCCTGAGGATGTTAATTTGCTGATTTGCCCTTTATTTGACTTTCCTTTTCATCCTGGTAGAAGATGAGAGATAACAGCAACATCCAGAAAGGTCAAAAACACTGCCAATATTTAGAAACATATATTTGGGAAATATGCCGATAGTCATTATATGTTATGTATACATTTGCATTCCTTTTAGATCTATGTCCATCTATAGTACATGAGAGCCAGGTTGATGTATTGGTTAGCATGCAGGACTAGGACCAGGGAGACCTGGGTTCAAATCCTCCATTTTTCCATTAAGCACACTGACTCACCTTGGGCCAGCCACACAGTCTAGCCCACTTCATAGGGTTGTTTAAGGATAACTGGGGAGGCGAAGGTACTTCTTGCATTTTGTTAACTACCTGGAAAGCACTTGTGGCAAAGTGGGTAACAGAAATTGCTTAAGAAGAAATCAACACTAGTTAACATATTGACTCCAAATAAACTTGGAGAAGATGCATGAAGGAATTGAAGCCTGAAAGGAAGTGAATTTTTTTACTAATAGGTATTTACTAAAAAAGTAGGAATCAGTAAGGAGGAAGAATAGGCTACCTTTACGTCTTCTGCCTTGTCTCCTTTTTAGGTAACAATTATTGTAGCTTTCCTCCCAACAGTGACGTCCTCCAAAAGTACACTGGGAATTGCATTTTACCCCTCACAAAGCTACAATTCCCGACAGCCTTAACAAACTACAGTTCCCAGGATAACAGAGAAGTCTGCTTTCCAGTGTCTCGAGGGTGGGGCAGGATGAAGGTGGGGGGTAAATGCTGCATTCCTAAAGCATCGAACCTCAAACAGTCCAGCCCCTCTAATTATTATGATTTTGAGAGGAAGGTCAAGCTGGGACGTTGAAAGATGAAACATCCGTTTTACACATGTTTGTTTCAACCCTATCTTACCTCTCATTTACGATGCCGTCCTACATTAACTGTTACATTCTGCTTGCCATTCCTCTGGTACAACAGGAGAAACCAGTTCTTTAAACTTCTGCAAGGGGCAAGCCGCTTCACAGCCCGGCAAAATGAACTTTTAGCAGCCAGAATCACCATAACCAGACACTGGAGAGACCTGTCAGGAGTTAGCATGGACCAATGGTACCAAATAGTATAGGAAACAGCCCTACTAGAAAAATTAACCAATAAACTGAAACTGACACGGGGACAAATAGAAGAAGACACCTTCACCCCGGTATGGCTCCCCTTTATCACATATACAGCCCAACAAGACAATGGCAATAATCCACCAACAGCATACAAATCAATATGGCTAACCTGATCCAAAACACCCACCCACCCCACTCACACACGAAAACAAAGGTAACCATAGCCAATCACAAACAAACAACCATACCCTAGGCCAACCCCAACCTCCCTCACCACCAAAGGAACACAAATGAACAGCAGAGAACCTGCACAAGCAACGCTGACACCAAACCCTACACACATTAAGCAAAATAGAAACATCGCCACCCGACCCCCCCCCCCCATCCACACCTCCCCTCTCCAATGTCTCAACAAATGAAACTGATTTGTAAAAATGTTACATGGAAAAAATACGAGACACATTACACATACTTCTGTAAAACAAGAAAATCTTTAATAAAATAATAATTTTTTAAAAAAGATTTCAGGCAGGATCTCTCCCAGTCCTGCCAGGAGATGCTGGGGACTGAACCTGATGTCTTCTGCATGCTAAGCAGTTGTTCTACCACTGAGCTATGGCCCTAGCTCACAATATTGCTGTCAGGATAAAGTGGAGAAGGTGGAGGCAGAGGTGTATATGCTCTGTGGGACAGAAGTATAAGAAGGAATAAAGTATGTAAACTAGCCTATAAGTGAATAAAATACAGTATGTTTTTAACTTTTGACCAAACTGCGGGAGGCAGTGGAAGACAGAAGTGCCTGGCGTGCTCTGGTCCATGGGGTCACGAAGAGTCAGACACGACTAAACAACTAAACAACAAGAAAAAATATTTTTAACTTACTCTCCTAATAATTTGTATATAAATTATAAAAGTGGTATATAAATTTGGTAATTTTTTTAAAAAGAGGAAATGTTCAGACTTTCAAACAGTGTGTTATGCCTGAGCCTTCATTGCTGAAACTCCCAACAGCATTTTCATGCTCACAAACTGCTGATGAAGGCTTAAGGAACCATTGTGACATAACCCATTCAAGCAGATTTAAGGGGCAACAGGCTGTCAACAGTGGCAGTAGTTGGGGGCTCCCAGCTATTGAAAAGCCACATAGAGTCTTTTCCTACTGCCTGAGGAATTAATTCCTTATTTAACGTTCCTAATTGCTGGATCGATTTAACAGGACTGGAGCTAACATTTGCTTGGATTGGGCCCCATTGATAGGGAAGTGCCTGCTGTGTCCTCCGCTTTGAAGTCACCCTGGTCTTTGGGCCTCCAGCACCTTCTTCAGCATGTCCAACCCACCTAAGAGGCGTATGATACTGGTGTTCCACTGGGTTAGGAAGACGCCCCTGGCAGAGAAGCCGTGCTCTACCATCTTGGCCAGACCTTCTGCCTCTGCACCGGCTGGCAACACTCCTCACATTTCACCCTACTTCACGAGGAGCAAGACACAACCCGCTCTGCTCAGGAGGTCCAGCAGGCGCAAGGTGCTGCAATTTCCGAATCTGACCGACCCCATGTTTTTAAGATCTGTCATAGGCAGCGTTGGCCGGAAGAGAGCCCGCAGGCGTGGCAAGCCAAAGGAGACTCCAGCGTAAACAGGAAAAGGGGAAGCGGCCTACTGGAGTTGCCATTGACAACTACTCTCTCTCTCTTTTTTTAAAATAGTTTTTATTAACTTTCCATTTAACAAACCAATCATATCATATTAATTATTCCAAATTATACCAATACATTAAACTAATAAATAAAACCTTTTGTTAATATTTTTGTTTCCACACATTTTATTTTCCAGTCTCACTTGCTATCAGTCATTGTGACGGTTCTTCTGGGGGGGGGGGCGTTGTTAGGTAAATCATAATGAAAAAGAAAGTCCCCCCCCCTTTCCATTCTGTTCAACATACCGACATGGCTGCAATTCTTTGATGTAGTCTTCTGTTCATTCCATCCCATCACTCTTATCTTCTCAGTGGTAGATTTATTTAGCAGATAATACACCCCTGACTTCTCTCAAAACATGTGCATTTACTTTCTCCAATTAATTTATCTTAAGCAATGCAACTAGTTTCGCTCTTGAAAGTGGCGTCCGGGAGCTCCAAAGCTCGCTCGAGGGCTTTCTGACCAGTGCTCCCACCCCCTCCTTCTTTCAATCTCGTGGGTGATTTATGGGCAGCTGCGGGCGAGGCAGCATCTTCCCACCCCCTGGGAAGAAGAAGGGAGGTTGATATACTCCCATAACCAGCCTCTAAATTACTTCGTACGAGCCGGAAAGATGGTATTGTCGGCCATCTTCCAAGGCGCCCCTAGCGCCCCCCGCCATTGACAATCACTCTCAGCCTCCTTCCCCCCCGAATGGGCGGGCCCCTTCTGGCCCAGCATGCTTTGCGCATACCCAACATGGCGGTGCCCAGCCCCAGCACGTCCCGACCGGCGCCCGCTTTCCCTTTCCCCTTCTCCGCCTCGACGGCCAAGGCTGAAAAACCCGCGGAGGGGCAGCCTCTGCCAGCTGCCGAACCGAATAAGAAGAAGCCGCCCTGTCGGGCCTGCATGGACTTCAGGAGTTGGATACGGGATCAGAGGAAGCAGTCGGACCTGCTATTCTTAAGGAGGCTAATGGAAAAGAAGACTTGGAAAAGAACCTCCTGAAGCTTCGGAATGACCAGAAAGAGGCTGTGCTGAAGTTTTCCATCACATGGAACACAAACTCGTGGAACTACCTCATGGCTCAGGCAGTGGTGGAAACCCTCCTCAAGCATGAGACGCCAGAGAGCCTCTTGCAATACGAAGGGATCAAAGCAGCTGTGGAGTCTCGCCTACCATACACAGAACGGCACTTCCAGAGGCTGGGCTGGTTACTGCAGGCCTCCATGTTCCTCGATTTCATGTGGCAAAACATGAAGCTGCCTGACGCCGCCAAGTGGAACGAGGAGATTGACACGTGATGAGCTTTGGGTGCCAGCGGCATTTTGTAAAGGCATAAATCTCCCGAGAGTGTCTTCCTACATACATCCGTTCCCCATCCCTGTTAAAAATGAAATAAAATTATTTAGCATTTTAAAAAACACAATTTTTATTAATTTTTCAGTTTATACATCTCAAAATAAACATTTTACATAATATGATGTAACAATTGACTTCCCTCCTATAAAGATGAATGTATTGCCTAAAATGCTATTTTTGTTTCAAACACTACAAATTGTGGACAAGTTGGATTGTTTTAAGAAGTGGCAGAAAGATATTTCTAAATTTGTCTGGCAGGGCAAGAAGCCCAGGATAAAATATAAGATTTTAACTGATGCAAAAGAAAGGGGTGGCTTTGCCCTGCCAGACTTCAGACTGTACTATGAATCAGCAGCATTCTGCTGGTTGAAAGATTGGCTGCTTCTTGAAAACACAGACATTTTGGATTTAGAAGGTTTTAACAACATTTTTGGATGGCATGCATATTTGTGGTATGATAAGGTTAAAGCTCACAAAGCATTTAAAAATCACATTGTTAGGAGATCTTTGTTTAATGTTTGGATCGGATACAAGGATTTACTGGAAAATAAGACCCCAAGGTGGTTGTCACCAATGGAAGCGAAAGCCCAGAAAAAGCTCAATATGGAGGCCAAATGGCCAAAATATTGGGAAATTTTGGAACAAGAAGGAGATAGACTGAAATTGCAGAGCTTTGAGAAACTAAAAAATAAAGTGCGAGACTGGTTCCATTATTTTCAGATAATGGAGGCTTACAATTTGGACAAGAAAATTGGCTTCCAGGTGGAAAAATCTAAATTAGAAACAGAAGTGCTAGAACCTAAAACTAAGATTATGTCAAAAATGTATAACTTGCTGCTGAAATGGAATACACAGGATGAAACGGTTAAGTCAGCTATGATTAAATGGGCACAAGATGTTGGACATAACATTATGTTTGCTGACTGGGAACAGTTATGGACCACAGGTATGAAATTTACGGCATGTAATGCCTTAAGAGAGAATATTATGAAAATGATATACAGGTGGTACATGACCCCAGTCAAGCTTGCAAAAATATATCATTTGCCCGATAATAAATGTTGGAAATGTAAGGAGGTTGAAGGTACATTCTTTCACCTTTGGTGGACGTGCCCAAAGATTAAGGCTTTCTGGGAAATGATTTATAATGAAATGAAAAAGGTATTTAAGTATACCTTCTTGAAAAAACCAGAGGCTTTTCTCTTGGGCATAGTCGGCCATTGGGTGCCAAAGAAGGACAGAACTTTTTTTATGTATGCTACAACGGCAGCAAGAATACTTATAGCAAAGTACTGGAAGACTCAAGATCTACCCACTCTGGAAGAATGGCAGATGAAGTTGATTGACTGTATGGGACTGGCAGAAATGACCGGCAGAATCCGCGACCAGGGAGAAGAGTCGGCAGAAGAAGATTGGAAGAAATTTAAGGACTATTTACAGAAATGCTACAAAATTAATGAACTCTGAAAAGATGCTGGATTGAACTTTTGTGGTCTCTAGCTGTTATGATAAATATAACAGGGATTAAGATTGTTTAAGTCAAAAAATTTAAAAAGTTGATTTGGAAAATAAGGTGTTAATTAAAAGGAATGTTAAGAGATTAGGATTTGCTGGATTAACAATTTGAACTAGAAAACAAGAAGGGGAGGTATGAGGAAGTCAAAGAAACATGTTATTGAAAAACTGTTATTGAAATTGATTTGTTTTTAATATTTTTCTTTTCTTTTTCTTTTTGTGTTTGTATAAAATTGGAAAACTTAATAAATATTTATAAAAACAACAACAATTGACTTCCCTCCTTCCCCTTTCATGGTTCATTTTACTTATCATCATTCCTGCATATTTTATTATAGCAAATCTAATCATTTCTCCATTTTACATCCTTCAAATATTTACCATACTGTTGAATTTATCTAAACACTACCAGCGTTTTCAATTGTACACAATTGTTTTCTAAATATTCAGTAAAAATTTTCCACTCCTCTTTGAATAAAGATTATTTCCCTCTTATTCTATGTTAAACCTGCTGCTTCTGCAAATTCTATCATCTTAAGTTGCCAGTCTTCCTTACTAGGGATCTCGCTCATTTTCCATCTTTGGGCTAGCAAAATTCGAGCTTCCGTGGTGTGTGGAGATGGGTGTGGGTGTATATGCATGCACTTTGTTTGATTAAAAAGCCTCTCATTACCGCTTTACTGGCATCCCAAACCATATTTAGATCTGTTCCTTTATTAAGGTTGAGGTTGAAAAATTCTTGTAGGGAACATATTCCCTTGAATCCGGGAAGGTTTTCCCACTTACCATTTGCGTTGGATCCTGCCCAAGTCTGCCATGCTCCACGCTGCAGCTTCTATCCTCCGACAGCGGAGCTGAAATCACTCTTTTCAACCGGCGCGCGGATTTTGCTGCTCCTGTCCGGGCTCCAGCTGCAAGGGTCTCCATTTCTCATTCCAGCTTCTCTTGATCTCGCCGGCTTCCCTTGTTCGTGCCGGCTTCGGCGGCTTCCAAAGCAGCTGCCGTTTCATCACCCCAAGTGCCTGAGAATTTCTTCCGCTTGCCTTCCCACCCATATTCCGCTCGCTGCCGTAAATTAAGGATCGGTAAAGTATAAAGGGAAGAAGCTTGATCTTGGGGACTGGTTGGTCTTATACCGTGTGCGGTTTAATTTTTTTTTCCTCCTGAGGGTTTCCTTGGCGTCACGTTTCATTTAAAGTACGGATTTGGTGTGGGGCTTCTTTTAATTTGCGTTGGGGGGCACAGACGTTGTACAGGAGAATTTCTGCCCAGCTGCGGCTTAGTACAGTGCTGGTGCCGGACACTACGTGGGGGTTTAGAATTTCTTAGCAGTTGCCGTGGTTACCGCTGCATTGAGCAGCCATTTTGGGAGACCACGTGGTATTTCTTTTGGCGGCCATCGTACGTGAGGCATCCCCCGGCCCGACTTCAGAGCAGTGCAACGAATCGGTGCCTACTCGCCTTCCCGCCCACTTCCTAAATCACCGGGCCACCTTGGGGGGGGGGATCATTTACCAGAGCCCGAGTTCAATTTGAAGAAACATTTTTTCCCCTTATTAAAGCGGATTTTGATAGCGCTTTCGGTAAATTAGCGGACAGAAAGCGCGCTGGGGAGCAGTAGGAGCGCATCTATTGAATTGGGGGGGCACTCCTTGTTGCATTGAGTATAACTTAAGGAGCTTGGCTGGGGTTGCATTCAGTTCTTCATAAAGTTTCTCTTGGCGCAGGGGGCTCATATTCTATATAATATTGAGTAGGCATAAGGGCAATGGTGAAAAGCGCTTTGGCTGTGCGCCCAGTTTGACTGTAAACGCAGCGAGCGCCGTAAGGCAGTGATCGCAGTAAGGCGTCATTGCTTGATTGGCAATATAAGGTGCTTTGAGGGCATTTTTGTGAAGAAGAAGAAGAGTTTGGATTTGATATCCCTCCTTTCACTCCCTTTAAGGAGTCTCAAAGTCTCCTTTCCCTTCCTCCCCCACAACAAACACTCTGTGAGGTGAGTGGGGCTGAGAGACTTCAGAGAAGTGTGAGTAGCCCAAGGTCACCCAGCGGCTGCATGTGGAGGAGCGGAGACGCGAACCCGGTTCACCAGATTATGAGTCCACCACTCTTAACCACTACACCACACTGGCTCTCAAGCGGTTTGGAGGGCTGATAAGTTGCATTTAATTCAAAATTGAAGGACAAAGCTGTGCTGGTATTAAGTGTTGACTATTACTCCGGAGGGAGGAATTGTCCGGAACTGGATATTGCATTATATATTAGCAGCACAGGTGATTGATATCTGATTAAACTGAATAGGCTGGTAATTGAGAAGAACTAGCTTGCCCATACTTGAGCGCTCAGTTAAGTACTTCTAGGTGATTGAACTTGAAATTTTGAATTAGCCTGTTTGCCTTCAACTAGCTTGCCTACCTGGAAGGGTCGCAGCAGGCGCATATTGATAATTACTGATCTACTGGAGGTGCAAACAATTAATTAAATAAATAAATAGATAAACAGATAAATAGATAAAAGTGAATATATATATATATATATATATATGTATATATATATAATTAGTAATAATATTAATAACAAGTAATAAATAAATAAATTTTAAAACATTAATAAATAAATAATAATAATAAATAAACAAGCAATAAATAAATAAATTTTAAAAATAATAAAAAAAATTATAATAATAAACATTAATAATAAATATAGCTCGTTTCATTTGCAGTATACGCGTTACACAATTTAACTCCTAGGGGCCAGTGTAGTTAATACTGAACTAATCACTGTCTGGCATCGTACCCAATTGAAGCCAGTGCAAGCAATACTGAACTGCACGGTAATTGATACGCACCGTACACAAATATCAGCCAGTGTAGTCAATACTGAACCCGCTAGCCTTCTAAAACCAGTCAGTGCGATGGCTCCAGGGAGAAATCAACAGACTTCTCCTAGTGCAAATGGGGCGGGCACCCAAGGCGGCTCTCAAATGCCCGCTATGCCGTGCAATCCAGAGGCGCTTGCAAATTTTTTCTCTGCTTTCGAAACATTCTATTGGCAGTGCAGGCCGGGGGTTAGGGCACTTCCGGCATCACTCCCAGCATCTCAAGATTACATCCCCGACACTCATCCTAATAACCAGGAGCGCCCTAGCACCTCAACGTCTGGCCCTAGTGTCACTCCGCCCGGAACGTCCTTACCTGTCCACCCCCTAACCCATTCGCAGTCTTCACGCTCCCTTAGTTATGATTTATATTTGTTTGTTTAAAATTCTGGAAAATCAATTAAAAAAAGAATAATAAAAAAAGAAGAACCAGCCTTTTCAAACTTACAATAATGTAGGTGTTGGATAATGAGGTGTTGGATGAGCAGAGGCAGGAGGAAAGAGGTTGGGTAGCAAGAAGGAGAAGCAGTGAAAAGGCCTATACCCTTTTCAATACCCTCCCTGTGGTACTTGGGAGAAGCAGACCCAAGAATAGGCCAAAAATGGTGAAGCCACAATTAACAAAACAGATGCATCACGGACCTTTCAGCCCTGCCAGTAATTATGAAATAGCTTTTTTGTCTGTGTGTGAAGGTGGGAAGGGAAAAAGCAGTGCTTTACAAAGAGCAAACAAAGGGGACGAGACTCTAAAATTCATCTGGAAGTTTAATTTGATGGCTACTGATTTATGGCTTTTTGTAATATAGTCAAGGACAGAGGAGGAAGTGCCAAGTTCTGTGTTGCTGGAGGACCACACTTGCCACACGGCAGATGCCAGGACTTAGGTGGATGTGCCCCATGATTTTTCTCCAAAAGGAAGGACACTCCGCTCTCTGCTAATGGCTAGGGAATCATGGGTGATGGGGAGGTTGCACATTCAGCCTTCCAGGAAGAACATCGTGGCAGTTTGAAGGTGACCGCTCGATCCAATGGTAGGTGGGGTGGAAATCTTCTAAATAAATCAGCAAACGTAGTGGCACTGCTGCCAAGAGGGGCAGGAAAAATGTCATGCCAATATGGAGAAGAGCCTGGACCCCTCCAATTGGCCAGAGAAGGAACAGCTGCAGGCAACTTGCTCCCTGCCCTCCCATCTCCAGGCTCCAGCAACTGTCAGTTGTCTTCGGACTGTAAGGCTGAAAGGAATCACATTCTGGTGCCCATCCAGCAGGCCAAGGACTAATGGTTGCTCAGTTGCTTGGAGTTTGTCCAAGACCTTGCACAATCTCATAGTTTATTCATATCACCAGAAGAACAATCAAGATGGGAGAACAATTTTTCTCTTGAATCATTTTTGGGTGAGCAAATAGATGTGGGAATATTATAAATATTCTGCAGCACAGTACACTTCCTGTATTAGAATTAGATGGTTCTCATTTTGACTGTAGGTCACCTCCTCTTCTCCCCCCCCCCCCCGCACCAGTTTCCTGGGCAAAGAGCGCAGAACACACACAACCCTACCTGGGATAAGGGTTGAAGACCAGCCTGGTTAAGAAAGAGTTTAACCTGTCTGATGCCAACAGGAGCAGCTGGCGAGGCAAAATGGTACAGTGCCACTACTCTCCTAACAGCAGTGTCACTGGGGCAGTGTGGGAGGCAGAGCAGGGCTGGAAGGTGGGGCTAGGTGGGTGCACTGGGAGGGCCCCTGCTGGGGTGCTCACACAGCCCCAGTCATGCTGCCCCCCTGCCCTGCCCCATCCCAGCAAGCAGCAGTGACCCTGCTTTCACGGGGGCAGCAACACACCACTGCTTCACCACACTGGCTGTTCCTGGTTGCCAGTAAGCATAATAATGTATCCAGGACGGAGGTACAGAAATGTTAAGTGATGAGGGCAACCTTTAGCCCAAGTTTATTTATAAGCTATTCTGCATAGACACAGAACCTCATGCTCCAAAGGAGAGTATTTGCATGGGCAAATAATTACATGCATCAAGGTTCCACAGCATGGTCAGTCAATGAGGACATCAGCACAGTACAATACCATTAGCTCCGTAGATTAAGTGTTCACCGAGCAAGAGAATTTTAAAAAGCTCAGGTACATCGCATTGCCAAAGCAGAGCCAACCATCAGTGGACCATGTTGACGTTAGCCCTTGGCAGAAACTGAACACAGGGAGTCAGAAGTGATGTTGTCTGTACAGTGGTGCCTCGGGTTAAGTACTTAATTCGTTCCGGAGATTCGTTCTTAACCTGAAACTGTTCTTAACCTGAAGCACCACTTTAGCTAATGGGGCCTCCTGCTGCCGCCGTGCCACTAGAGCACGATTTCTGTTCTCATCCTGAAGCAAAGTTCTTAACCTGAAGCACTATTTCTGGGTTAGCGGAGTCTGTAACCTGAAGCGTATGTAACCCGAGGTACCACTGTACAGGGAGACCAGGCAGTTTCAGTGCCTGTCATGTAACAGATGGCTGGATGCAAATATTTATCTCACTAGTAAGGTATACATGATGGTTGTGCACCAGACTGGGCTGAATCCAGAACTGAATGGAGTCTATTCTGGGGGATCCATGGTTCACCTGAATCAGACGGAGGCAGTCCTGATTGCTGTGGGTCAGGTGAGGTGACCCAGAGTGATCCAGGACTGTCAGAGGGTGGGGTGTTGGATGAGCAGAGGCAGGAAGAAAGAGGTTGGGTAGCAAGAAGGAGAAGCAGTGAAAAGGCCTAGGAGGAGAGAAGATGGACGTACTGGGCTGACTGTATCTTCCCAGGAGAAGTTAGGGGTGGGGTGCCTTTGGGTGCAGGGTGCAAGCTGCTCCTTCTCAAAGTGGCTTTCCCTCCTGATCTCCCCTGCTGCCTGCCCACGCTCTGCAGCAGAACCCACACGAATGTCCTTCCCCACATGGAAGCCACTTGTTAAGAAATGACACACTGGACCCAACACCCCTGCTCTCGGCTGGAAGAGGGCAAGGAGACACAGCGTCTCCCAAGTGACCTAGAAGCAGCCGGGCATTAAAACAACAACAACCAGCTCCACACAAGGCAAGGAAAATCCTGCTGCCCATGCAAACTCTAGCAGATGGCACTTTGAAATAGGTGAACTCCAAAATCCCAGTTCTTTATTTAAAGCAATCTTTATTGTTGAAGTTTTATCAGGCAGAAGGGTTATTATTATTATTATTATTATTAATCCAATGCACAACAAGAAAATATTTAAGAAAATCATAATAATAATAATAATAAAGATTTCAGGCAGGATCTCTCCCAGTCCCACCAGGAGATGCTGGGGACTGAACCTGATGCCTTCTGCATGCTAAGCAGTTGTTCTACCACTGAGCTATGGCCCTAGCTCACAATATTGCTGTCAGGATAAAATGGAGAAGGTGGAGGCAGAAGTGTATATGCTCTGTGGAGGAAAGGTGGGATAGAAGTATAAGAAGGAATAAAGTATGTAAACTAGCCTATAAGTGAATAAACTACAGTATATTTTAACTTACTCTGCTAATAATTTGTATATAAATTATAAAAGTGGTATATAAATTTGGTATTTTTTTTAAAAAAGAGGAAATGTTCAGACTTTCAAACAGTGTGTTATGCCTGAGCCTTCATTGCTGAAACTCCCAACAGCATTTTCATACTCACAAACTGCTGATGAAGGCTTAAGGAACCATTGTGACATAACCCATTCAAGCAGATTTAAGGGGCAACAGGCTGTCAACAGTGGCAGGAGTTGGGAGCTCCCAGCTATTGAAAAGCCACATAGAGACTTTTCATACTGCCTGAGGAATTAATTCCTTATTGAACGTTCCTAATTGCTGGATCGATTTAACAGGACTGGAGCTAACATTTGCTTGGATTTGGCCCCATTGATAGGGAAGTGCCTGCTGCGTCCTCCGCTTTGAAGTCACCCTGGTCTTTGGGCCTCCAGCACCTTCTTCAGCATGTCCAACCCATCTAAGAGGCGTATGATACTGGTGTTCCACTGGATTAGCAAGAAGCCCCTGGCAGAGAAGCCGTGCTCTACCATCTCGGCCAGACCTTCTGCCTCTGCACCGGCTTGCAACACTCCTCACATTTCTCCCTACTTCACGAGGAGCAAGACACAACCCGCTCCGCTCCGGAGGTCCAGCAGGCGCAAGGTGCTGCGATTTCCAAATTTCACCGACACCAAGATTTTAAGATCTGTCATTGGCAGCGTTTGCCAGAAGAGAGCCCGCAGGCGTGGCAAGCCAAAGAAGACTCCAGCGTAAACAGGAAAAGGGGAAGCGGCCTACTAGAGTTGCCGTTGACAACCACTCTCAGCCTCCTTTTCCCCCTTCTGGCCCAGCATGCTTTGCGCACACCCAACATGGAGGCGCCCAGCTCCAGCACGTCCCGACCGGCGCCCGCTTTCCCTTTCTCCTTTTCCGCCTCGACGGCCGGAGGGGCAGTCTCTGCCGGCTGCCGAACCGAATAAGAAGAAGCCGCCCTGTCGGGCCTGCACGGACTTCAGGAGTTGGAATATTGTCTAATATTGTCTTTATTACTGTTCTGTTTGTATTCTTGTCTTGTTTTTTCTTTGAGTATCAATTAAATAAATAATAATAAAAAACAATACCCTGGACCAATCACCAATCCATGGCTTTGAAGGAGAGGAGGAGGGTGGATGCTGTCACAAAAAATAGTGGAGAGTAGTAAGAGAAAATTCTGCAAAGTGGCCTTTTCTCTTTTGGGGAGAGAAAATGAAAAATCTCAGGCATTTTCTTACAAAAATTTCCTCTGAAAATCTAACCTTTGTTATCATGGTCAATGATCATCATTAAGAAACTGGGATAAAACAACTCTAATGTGCCTTTGATGTGTTTATTGATAAATACTAATTCTGCATCAGCACAGTACAATACCATTAGCTCCGTAGATTAAGTGTTCATTGAGCAAGAGAATGTTAAAAAGCTCAGATACATCACATTGCCAAAGCAGAGCCAACCATCAGTGGACCATGTTGACGTTAGCCTTTGGCAGAAACTGAACACAGGGAGTCAGAAGTGATGTTGACCAGGCAGTTTTAGTGCCTGTCATGTAACAGATGGCTGGATGCAAACATTTATCTCACTAGTAAGGTATACATGGGGGTTGTACACTAGACTGGGCTGAATCCTGAACTGAATGGGGCCTATTCTGGGGGATCCATGGTTCACCTGAATCAGATGGAGGCAGCCCCGGATTGCTGTGGGTCAGGTGAGGTGACCCAGAGTGATCCAGGAGTGTCAGAGGGTGGGGTGTTGGATGAGCAGAGGCAGGAAGAAAGAGGTTGGGTAGCAAGAAGAAGCAGTGAAAAGGCCTAGGAGGAGAGAAGGTGGACGTACTGGGCTGACTGTATCTTCCCAGGAGAAGTTAGGGGTGGGGTGCCTTTGGGTGCAGGGTGCAAGCTGCTCCTTCTCAAAGTGGCTTTCCCTCCTGACCTCCCCTGCTGCCTGCCCACGCTCTGCAGCAGAACCCACACGAATGTCCTTCCCCACATGGAAGCCACTTGTTAAGAAATGACACACTGGACCAAACACCCCTGCTCTCGGCTGGAAGAGGGCAAGGAGACACAGCGTCTCCCAAGTGACCTAGAAGCAGCCTGGCATTAAAACAACAACAACCAGCTCCACACAAGGCAAGGAAAATCCTGCTGCCCATGCAAACTCTAGCAGATGGCACTTTGAAATAGGTGAGCTCCAAAATCCCAGTTCTTTATTTAAAGCAATCTTTATTGTTGAAGTGTTATCAGGCAGAAGGGTTATTATTATTATTATTAATCCAATGCACAACAAGAAAATATTTAAGAAAATCATAATAATAAAGGTAAAGGTAAAGGTACCCCGGCCCATACGGGCCAGTCTCGCCAGACTCTAGGGTTGTGCGCTCATCTCACTCTATAGGCCGGGAGCCAGCGCTGTCCGCAGACACTTCCGGGTCACGTGGCCAGCGTGACAAAGCTGCTCTGGCGAGCCAGCACCAGCGCAGCACACGGAACGCCGTTTACCTTCCCGCTGGTAAGCGGTCCCTATTTATCTACTTGCACTTAAGGGTGCTTTCGAACTGCTAGGTTGGCAGGCGCTGGGACCGAACGACGGGAGCGCACCCCGCCGCGGGGATTCAAACCGGCGACCATGCGATCGGCAAGTCCTAGGTGCTGAGGTTTTACCCACAGCGCCACCCGCGTCCCTTAATCATAATAATAATAATAATAATAAAGATTTCAGGCAGGATCTCTCCCAGTCCCACCAGGAGATGCTGGGGACTGAACCTGATGCCTTCTGCATGCCAAGCAGTTGTTCTACCACTGAGCTATGGCCCTAGCTCACAATATTGCTGTCAGGATAAAATGGAGAAGGTGGAGGCAGAAGTGTATATGCTCTGTGGAGGAAAGGTGGGATAGAAGTATAAGAAGGAATAAAGTATGTAAACTAGCCTATAAGTGAATAAACTACAGTATATTTTTAACTTACTCTCCTAATAATTTGTATATAAATTATAAAAGTGGCATATAAATTTTGTTAAATAAAAAAAGAGGAAATGTTCAGACTCTCAAACAGTATGTTATGCCTGAGCCTTCATTGCTGAAACTCCCAACAGCATTTTCATGCTCACAAACACCTGATGAAGGCTTAAGGAACCATTGTGACATAACCCATTCAAGCAGATTTAAGGGGCAACAGGTTGTCAACAGTGGCAGTAGTTGGGAGCTCCCAGCTATTGAAAAGCCACATAGAGACTTTTCATACTGCCTGAGGAATTAATTCCTTATTTAACATTCCTAATTGCTGGATCGATTTAACAGGACTGGAGCTAACATTTGCTTGGATTGGGCCCCATTGATAGGGAAGTGGCTGCTGCGTCCTCCGCTTTGAAGTCACCCTGGTCTTTGGGCCTCCAGCGCCTTCTTCAGCATGTCCAACCCATCTAAGAGGCGTATGATACTGGTGTTCCACTGGATTAGCAAGAAGCCCCTGGCAGAGGAGCCGTGCTCTACCATCTTGGCCAGACCTTCTGCCTCTGCACCGGCTTGCAACACTCCTCACATTTCACCCTACTTCACGAGGAGCAAGACACAACCCGCTCCGCTCAGGAGGTCCAGCAGGCGCAAGGTGCTGCGATTTCCGAATCTGACCGACACCAAGATTTTAAGATCTGTCATTGGCAGCGTTGGCCGGAAGAGAGCCCGCAGGCGTGGCAAGCCAAAGAGGACTCCAGCGTAAACAGGAAAAGGGGAAGCGGCCTACTAGAGTTGCCACTGACAACCACTCTCAGCCTCCTTTTTCTCCCCCCTCGAAGGGGCGGGCCCCTTCTGGCCCAGCATGCTTTGCGCGCACCCAACCTGGCGACACCCAGCCCCAGCACGTCCCGACCGGCGCCCGCTTTCCCTTTCTCCTTTTCCGCCTCGACGGCCGGAGCTGAAAAACCCGCGGAGGGGCAGTCTCTGCCGGCTGCCGAACAGAATAAGAAGAAGCCGCCCTGTCGGGCCTGCACGGACTTCAGGAGTTGGAATATTGTCTAATATTGTCTTTATTACTGTTCTGTTTGTATTCTTGTCTTGTTTTTTCTTTTTTTGAGTATCAATTAAATAAATAATAATAAAAAACAATACCCTGGACCAATCACCAATCCATGGCTTTGAAGGAGAGGAGGAGGGTGGATGCTGTCACAAAAAATAGTGGAGAGTAGTAAGAGAAAATTCTGCAAAGTGGCCTTTTCTCTTTTGGGGAGAGAAAATGAAAAATCTCAGGCATTTTCTTACAAAAATTTCCTCTGAAAATCTAACCTTTGTTATCATGGTCAATGATCATCATTAAGAAACTGGGATAAAACAACTCTAATGTGCCTTTGATGTGTTTATTGATAAATACTAATTCTGCATCAGCACAGTACAATACCATTAGCTCCGTAGATTTAGTGTTCATTGAGCAAGAGAATGTTAAAAAGCTCAGATACATCACATTGCCAAAGCAGAGCCAACCATCAGTGGACCATGTTGACGTTAGCCTTTGGCAGAAACTGAACACAGGGAGTCAGAAGTGATGTTGACCAGGCAGTTTTAGTGCCTGTCATGTAACAGATGGCTGGATGCAAACATTTATCTCACTAGTAAGGTATACATGGGGGTTGTACACTAGACTGGGCTGAATCCTGAACTGAATGGGGCCTATTCTGGGGGATCCATGGTTCACCTCAATCAGATGGAGGCAGCCCCGGATTGCTGTGGGTCAGGTGAGGTGACCCAGAGAGATCCAGGACTGTCAGAGGGTGGGGTGTTGGATGAGCAGAGGCAGGAAGAAAGAGGTTGGGTAGCAAGAAGGAGAAGCAGTGAAAAGGCCTAGGAGGAGAGAAGATGGACGTACTGGGCTGACTGTATCTTCCCAGGAGAAGTTAGGGGTGGGGTGCCTTTGGGTGCAGGGTGCAAGCTGCTCCTTCTCAAAGTGGCTTTCCCTCCTGATCTCCCCTGCTGCCTGCCCACGCTCTGCAGCAGAACCCACACGAATGTCCTTCCCCACATGGAAGCCACTTGTTAAGAAATGACACACTGGACCCAACACCCCTGCTCTCGGCTGGAAGAGGGCAAGGAGACACAGCGTCTCCCAAGTGACCTAGAAGCAGCCGGGCATTAAAACAACAACAACCAGCTCCACACAAGGCAAGGAAAATCCTGCTGCCCATGCAAACTCTAGCAGATGGCACTTTGAAATAGGTGAACTCCAAAATCCCAGTTCTTTATTTAAAGCAATCTTTATTGTTGAAGTTTTATCAGGCAGAAGGGTTATTATTATTATTATTATTATTAATCCAATGCACAACAAGAAAATATTTAAGAAAATCATAATAATAATAATAATAATAAAGATTTCAGGCAGGATCTCTCCCAGTCCCACCAGGAGATGCTGGGGACTGAACCTGATGCCTTCTGCATGCTAAGCAGTTGTTCTACCACTGAGCTATGGCCCTAGCTCACAATATTGCTGTCAGGATAAAATGGAGAAGGTGGAGGCAGAAGTGTATATGCTCTGTGGAGGAAAGGTGGGATAGAAGTATAAGAAGGAATAAAGTATGTAAACTAGCCTATAAGTGAATAAACTACAGTATATTTTAACTTACTCTGCTAATAATTTGTATATAAATTATAAAAGTGGTATATAAATTTGGTATTTTTTAAAAAAGAAGAGGAAATGTTCAGACTTTCAAACAGTGTGTTATGCCTGAGCCTTCATTGCTGAAACTCCCAACAGCATTTTCATACTCACAAACTGCTGATGAAGGCTTAAGGAACCATTGTGACATAACCCATTCAAGCAGATTTAAGGGGCAACAGGCTGTCAACAGTGGCAGTAGTTGGGGGCTCCCAGCTATTGAAAAGCCACATAGAGACTTTTCATACTGCCTGAGGAATTAATTCCTTATTTAACATTCCTAATTGCTGGATCGATTTAACAGGACTGGAGCTAACACTTGCTTGGATTTGGCCCCATTGATAGGGAAGTGCCTGCTGCGTTCTCCGCTTTGAAGTCACCCTGGTCTTTGGGCCTCCAGCACCTTCTTCAGCATGTCCAACCCATCTAAGAGGCGTATGATACTGGTGTTCCACTGGATTAGCAAGACGCCCCTGGCAGAGAAGCCGTGCTCTACCATCTCGGCCAGACCTTCTGCCTCTGCACCGGCTTGCAACACTCCTCACATTTCACCCTACTTCACGAGGAGCAAGACACAACCCGCTCCGCTCCGGAGGTCCAGCAGGCGCAAGGTGCTGCGATTTCCGAATCTGACCGACACCAAGATTTTAAGATCTGTCATTGGCAGCGTTGGCCAGAAGAGAGCCCGCAGGCGTGGCAAGCCAAAGAAGACTCCAGCGTAAACAGGAAAAGGGGAAGCGGCCTACTAGAGTTGCCATTGACAACCACTCTCAGCCTCCTTTTCCCCCTTCTGGCCCAGCATGCTTTGCGCACACCCAACATGGAGGCGCCCAGCCCCAGCACGTCCCGACCGGCGCCCGCTTTCCCTTTCTCCTTTTCCGCCTCGACGGCCGGAGCTGAAAAACCCGCGGAGGGGCAGTCTCTGCCGGCTGCCGAACAGAATAAGAAGAAGCCGCCCTGTCGGGCCTGCACGGACTTCAGGAGTTGGAATATTGTCAAATGTTGTCTTTATTACTGTTCTGTTTGTATTCTTGTCTTGTTTTTTCTTTTTTTGAGTATCAATTAAATAAATAAGAATAAAAAACAATACCCTGGACCAATCAGCAATCCATGGCTTTGTAGGAGAGGAGGAGGGTGGCTGCTGTCACAAAAAATAGCGGAGAGTAGTAAGAGAAAATTCTGCAAAGTGGCCTTTTCTCTTTTGGGGAGAGAAAATGAAAAATCTCAGGCATTTTCTTACAAAAATTTCCTCTGAAAATCTAACCTTTGTTATCATGGTCAATGATCATCATTAAGAAACTGGGATAAAACAACTCTAATGTGCCTTTGATGTGTTTATTGATAAATACTAATTCTGCATCAGCACAGTACAATACCATTAGCTCTGTAGATTAAGTGTTCATTGAGCAAGAGAATGTTAAAAAGCTCAGATACATCACATTGCCAAAGCAGAGCCAACCATCAGTGGACCATGTTGACGTTAGCCTTTGGCAGAAACTGAACACAGGGAGTCAGAAGTGATGTTGACCAGGCAGTTTTAGTGCCTGTCATGTAACAGATGGCTGGATGCAAACATTTATCTCACTAGTAAGGTATACATGGGGGTTGTACACTAGACTGGGCTGAATCCTGAACTGAATGGGGCCTATTCTGGGGGATCCATGGTTCACCTGAATCAGATGGAGGCAGCCCCGGATTGCTGTGGGTCAGGTGAGGTGACCCAGAGTGATCCAGGACTGTCAGAGGGTGGGGTGTTGGATGAGCAGAGGCAGGAAGAAAGAGGTTGGGTAGCAAGAAGGAGAAGCAGTGAAAAGGCCTAGGAGGAGAGAAGGTGGACGTACTGGGCTGACTGTATCTTCCCAGGAGAAGTTAGGGGTGGGGTGCCTTTGGGTGCAGGGTGCAAGCTGCTCCTTCTCAAAGTGGCTTTCCCTCCTGATCTCCCCTGCTGCCTGCCCACGCTCTGCAGCAGAACCCACACGAATGTCCTTCCCCACATGGAAGCCACTTGTTAAGAAATGACACACTGGACCCAACACCCCTGCTCTCGGCTGGAAGAGGGCAAGGAGACACAGCGTCTCCCAAGTGACCTAGAAGCAGCCTGGCATTAAAACAACAACAACCAGCTCCACACAAGGCAAGGAAAATCCTGCTGCCCATGCAAACTCTAGCAGATGGCACTTTGAAATAGGTGAGCTCCAAAATCTCAGTTCTTTATTTAAAGCAATCTTTATTGTTGAAGTTTTATCAGGCAGAAGGGTTATTATTATTATTATTAATCCAATGCAGCCTTTAAAAAGAGATCCTTACATTTGGGATTTGTTGAGTGTAGCATCACATTTCAAGGTGTTCCATAAGCTCACCATCTTGCCATCTTCCATTCTTTCCAGTTAGGCATCTTTGTGCTTCTTTCTTTCTTTCTTTCTTTCTTTCTTTCTTTCTTTCTTTCTTTCACAAAGCCTGCTCATTTTCTTGGGAACATTTTCCTGTAAGAAACAATTAAAAGGCTATTGCAATATTCTTTACTCATCTCCTCATCCTTATCATCTTCCCCGTCCTTGGCTTTTGGATTTTGTGGCAGCAAAATAGCTATTTAATCCAGGTAAGTCATGTTAAAAGCTCTGAGACAGCCCTAGAATTGGTAAACTGTAGATTGTGTAGCCCAATGCCTGATATCGGGAGAAGAGGGCTCAGAATCAGGCTGGTTGAGAAACTGCAGGGACAAAGAGGTGCTGCAGCTGGCATTTGCCCCCCCCCCCAGTCCAGCTACCAAGATTGTGCAAGTGGTAAGAAAATCAGTTCTGGGTGGATGGAACTGTGAGTTTCACTTCTTTCAGTTTCTCATTTTTCCAGGTTTAAATTCAGCTCTCCACACTTCTGCAGCAATTTTAAAAACACGTTGTTGTTTTTTAATCCTGATAAAAACCTGTCAGCATTTTTGTGTGAATTTCTAATAATAAACATATTTCTGTATACCTAATGTACACATTTTTGCAGAACTATCTGCCCATTTTATTGTGCATTTTGATCACATGACCTGGCTGGAGAGTCATGATTAAAATATAGAGGTTATTAAGACATATAAAGAGGTTTTATATGTATTCATGCATGCCACCCCAATCTCCGAGTGGTGTGAGATTCCTGGGGTTCCAGACGCTTACCTAGGGTTCTTGTTTCCTTTGGAACGAGGCACAGCAGAGACTGTGGTGCCTTTATGATATATAGTTTATTTACACATATATACAACCTGAGCCTACGATGGAGGGGTTCACAGTATTAACACCCTAATAAGTTCGTTTCTTCCATAACTGCAGTCTTGGATTCAAGCAGAAATCAGACATTGTTCTGACTCTTTCTTCAGCTTGCTGCTTTTCTTCTAGTTCACATTCCTGCACTCTCTGTTCTCGTCTTTCTAACTACTGCAAGTTGAGGGAGGGGCCCCATCAATTTGCCATCTCACACATAGCCCCTTTCCTTTGCTCCCCTTAATGGCTCATCTCCCAGGCGATCACCTCATCATGAAGGTAAAATGGTAAAGGGCAAAGGGACCCCTGACCATTTGGTCCAGTCGTGACCAACTCTGGGGTTGCGGCGCTCATCTCGCTTTATTGGCCGAGGGAGCCGGCGTACATGTGGCCAGGATGACTAAGCCGCTTCTGGCAAACCAGAGCAGCGCACGGAAACGCCGTTTACCCTCCCGCCGGAGCTGTACCTATTTATCTACTTGCACTTTGACGTGCTTTCAAACTGCTAGGTTGGCAGGAGCTGGGACCGAGCAACGGGAGCTCACCCTGTCATGGGGATTCAAACCGCCGACCTTCTGATCGGCAAGTCCTAGGCTCTGTGGTTTAACCCACAGCGCCACCCGCGTCCAATCATGAAGGTAGCCTGGATTATATTTCAACACTTGCTTGATCCAGGGGTTATAATGGTCTCGGCATACAGCCTGCTCTCCCCTCCCTCCAAACTCATAACACTATTTTTGAGCTAACAATATTGCCTCTTCCCCCCACAAACTGTGACATCCACGTGTGATTTCTCACTCATATTTATTGTTACTTTTCCTCTCCCGCCTGCTGCCACAGTTAGCCCCCCTCTTGTGGCTTCTGATTACTGCATTTTCTGGGTGATCACCAGCCAGTTGGGGAACTATACAATGAAACAAGATGAAATCACAGTGCGACACAGCCAGTCATGTTTGTCGATGTGATGACATCACTGGAGGGCAAACAAAACTAATTGGCAATGCTTTTTTGAGCAGCACTGCCCAAATGGTGGCCACTTTTGCCTTGAGTAATCAACTGCTCACATCTGGGGCCGATCTACACTCATAGTTTATAACGTTAAGGAAGGATTAAGTAATGCTTTTCGTAACGTAGTGGTCACATTACATTTTGCTTGTAACATTAATAACGTGTTATTCAAATGTGACACCAAAGGGTGCTGCAGGGAAACCAGGAACCAGCAGTAATGGAAACTGCATTGCTATGAAGGAACGTTTTTTAATTCACCAGTATGCCCTGTGACATTTTAGACAGATATATCTAATATTGTTCTAATAACGTTAGAAAGGTCAGTGTAGATCCAGCCCTGCTTTCATATTGGTACAGTAGGCAATATACAGCTCTCAGCCATATCTGTACTGATGATCATGTGTGGCTAGCTAAGGAAATTACTATACCTTTTCTTTTTTCTACATTCCCGCATGCATTGGCCCAGTCGTCTATTAGGATGGGAGAAACCAGGTCAGCAAACTTTGGCAGGGGACACGCAGATGAGCAACCTGGAAGAGTTTGTTGATAGGGGTCCTTCATAGTGTGATTCCGAAAATACATTTCAACGGTTTGCTCTCTGATTTGCAGAACCAAGAAAAAAAAGAAGGAAAATGTAGCATAAGTTAAATTATAACGAAATGAGGAGTGCTATTCAGGAATGAAATGGAAAGGCCTCGACAGCCACAATTATTCAAGAACAACTAAACCCAGAGTCTGTAATACCACATGGGCAAAAGCAGATCTCAGTCTTGACCTGGGCAATGTATGACAATTAAAACCTCTCAGTTGTATCGTAATGAGTCTGGGGTTAAACTAAATGTGTTTTGGGGGGGGGTACCCAGCTATTAAGATTCGTCATAGAAATACATTTTCAGCTCCTGCCCTCCCCAGCTTCCGAAGTGAGGTGAGCGAGAAGTGCATGGATAGCTCAGTTTGTCAGAGCAAGGTGCTGATAAAGCCAAAGTTGCAGGTTCGAACCCCATATGGGACAGCTGCATATTCCTGCATTGCAGGGGTTGGACTAGATGACCCTTGGGGTCCCTTCTGACTCTACAATTTTACGATTCTATGACAGGCCCTTTTTGGTTGAGATGCCCTGACATTGATGCACACACACCAAACTCCTGAGCTTGGTGGCTAATATTTTAGGTTGTCCTTATTTATCTATATTGCTGCCCATGTTTTAACCACATTAGCCACTAAGAGATTTAAAAATAAATAAATCTGAAAAGCTAGGTAGACAAAACGCCATTGTGATTTTGGGCCCTAGCTTTAAGCCTCGTGCATTTTTGGGGGTCAGTACATGGACAGTAATTTTAGAATTTGAATGCACGCATATATTTCTTCCCCATTTGCAACGGAAAAAGTTCCAACTGTTGAGGAAACAATAGAATACTTGCCCGTTATCTTCTTGATACAGTTCAAAAAACTGGCAAGCTGCATATGGTGGCAGCTTTTCATTGTAGATATTGAGTGCCATCTGCAAGGCACCAAGTGTAGTGTCGTGCTGTGAAAAATAAACCCAAACATACATCTGTAAAGTTTTGTGAATGAAGGCAGCTTCTAAAGGTAACTATTGGTGATATTGCTAATTTGAAACCTTTTCATTAATTGCTAGATGCAGAACACTGTTCAGCAGACTTGAGAATGTATAACATATCTTCTTCCTTCACCCATTCTCCATCTCTCTCTTCTCTTTCGCTCTCTCACACACATAGAAAGATACAGACAGACAGAATCTAGACACATATAAAAAACGTTGTGAAAATGCTTTTTTAAAAAAAGTTTGAAAAATATATAGAATGTGCCATAGCTCACCATCACCATCTAGTGTCATATTTGTATAATGCACTTTACAGCACACTTAAAACGTTTAATTTGCAGCTGTAGAGCTGAATCCACAGAGACGGAGAGAGACAGGCTCATTTTCTCATTACCAGTTTCTGACAAGTACATTGGGTCTTAGGCTTGCTAGAGAGTGAATAGGATCTTGGGGTTTTAAACTTAAAAGCCAATTTGATACAGTGCGGAATCCTGCACAGATTTAAACTGCTTAATGGTATAATCCTACACCCACGTACCTGGGAGCAAGTCCCAGTGAACTCAGTTCTATCTAGGATTACACAGTAAATTCCAATTGAGATTGATCAGCCGAACTATGCCCACAACTTCAACCAAAGTTTTTAGGGGAAATATACTCACTGCAGAATAGACGAGCATTTTCCTCTTTTCTGAACCTTTAGCAGCCCTGGAGATTTTTTCTAGAATATTTTTCACAAGGAGACCTTAGTAGAAGTGAGATAGTGTTGATATTGATGGAGGAAAAAATACTGCAAAATTACTAAACCTACAGTCTGAATCTCACTTATCTGGCAGTAAGCCCCATTGAATTTACAGAGGAATGACCTCTTGAGTAGTCAAGGTTAGGATTGCCCTGTAACGTGTGAGGTTTCTATACAGGATAGCATAGAAAGGAGCAAAAAAAAAAAAAGAATTGATTCAATATAATAATGAATGGCAATAATATCTTAGCCAATTATGCAATCTCCAGCAATTAACAGGGGCACCATCCCGCCAAAATTGTCATTGGTCTCTCTATAACCAGGACTTCGGCTGATTAAACTTTCTATGTCCTTTATAATGTGTTTGTGAGAGGGGGTTATATTGTTTTGCTTTTGTTGTATCATGTATTTTGTGTTGTTGCTTTGTATTTTTATGTTGTGAGCTGCCCTGTGCTCTTCGGATGAAGGGCAGTGTACAAGTTTAATTAATTAATACTTGTTATTCATTGGTCAACAGGAGGGTCTACCAAGAAGTAAGTCCCACTGAGATCAATGGACTCACTCCCAGGTAGGTGCATACAGGAATGCAGCCTGTTTCTCCAAATTGAAATAAATGGAATTTATCAGTAGTTAACTTCAAATCTGATGTGTTTTATAGCTTTGAATTAAAAACTGTCAATAGTTACTAGAATAGTTTTGCTAGATTGTCTTTCTGTTGCCTCTTTCTATTTGAAATGAAAAATCGCCAAGAGTGGCAGCTATGTCCTTATAGCATGGGAAACAAGCACTCAAGCGATTACATATAAATATGATATAATTCCAAATCCAATCATCAATCACTGATAGCATGCAATTAGCAAGTGCCCTGGGTGAGTTGTGAGTCCAATACTGGTGCTATTTTCAACTGTGATTCTCACTGGAATATAGATAGTTATGCCCAGAGATCATGATAATTCAGTGTGTATCTAAATGGACGCTGTACAAGCCCTTATATCTCAGTCAGATCATTAAAATCATTTAGAGGACCGCTGCTAACTGTCCCTTACATTGTTGTTGTTGTTTAGTCATTTAGTCATGTCCAACTCTTTGTGACCCCAGGGAACAGAGCACTCCAGGCACTCCTGTCTTCCACTGCCTCCCACAGTTTGGTCAAACATACGTTGGAAGCTTCGAGAACACTGTCCAACCATCTCGTCCTCTGTCGTCCCCTTCTCCTTGTGCCCTCAATCTTTCCCAACATCAGGGTCTTTTCCAGGGAGTCTTCTCTTCTCATTAGGTGGCAAAGTATTGGAGCCTCAGCTTCAGGATCTGTCCTTCCAGTGAGCACTCAGGACTGATTTCCTTCAGAATGGATAGGTTTGATCTTCTTGCAGTCCATGGGACTCTCAAGAGTCTCCTCCAGCACCATAATTCAAAAGCATCAATTCTTTGGCGATCAGCCTTCTTTATGGTCCAGCTCTCACTTCCATACATCACTACTGGGAAAACCATAGCTTTAACTATACGGACCTTTGTCAGCAAGGTGATGTCTCTGCTGTTTAAGATGCTGTCTAGGTTTGTCATTGCTTTTCTCCCAAGAAGCAGTCCCTTACATTACAGGGCTCAACTAGAAGTCAGGGCATTTAACACTGCTGAACCAATGCTGACTCAGAAGGCACCCTCGCTTTTGAGTTTCAGGCTTCTCATGAAGATCTTTTAATGCTGACAGGTCTTTGTAGCTGTTTAATTTTTAGTTTTAGCCAGTCACCTTAGTGATTATCTGCATTTTATTATTTTTTTTTATGGTGTTTTATGTTTTAAGGCGGTACACTAGCCAGATATTTTAGGGTAGGGGCATATAGAAATACTTTTATATACAAAACAAAACAAAACGAAAACAAAAAACCCCAGCAACAATAAGATGTGACTTTAAATTTCCCATTTTAAGAAAATTACATATCAAATGTAAACAGTCACAGACTGTTTCATTTTCATCACTACAACATATTTATGTTTCCTGAGCCAATTACAGATTTAGAAAAAATATATATGATACAGTAGTACCTCAGGTTAAGAACTTAATTCGTTCTGGAGGTCTGTTCTTAACCTGAAACAGTTCTTACGCTGAGGTCTCACTTTAGCTAATGGGGCCTCCCGCTGCCGCCGTGCGATTTCTGTTCTCATCCTGAAGCAAAGTTCTTAACCTGAGGTACTATTTCTGGGTTAGCGTAGTCTGTAACCTGAAGCATCTGTAACCTGAAGCATCTGTAACCTGAGGTACCACTGTAATGAGATATTTAGAAATAAATACACTTACTGCAGCATCACGAGTGTGATGAAATAATATAAACAGAAGTACTGCAAGGCAACTAAGGCAAAGCTAGAAGGGACATGATCCAACCAAAGGTAAGCACTTTAGGAACGCAGCCAATAATTTGAAGGAGGAAGGCACGTGAAATGTCCGTGCAATGATGGGAGTGCTCATCTAATACAGTGAGATGAAATTCAGGTCAAGCAACACCTGAGTGTTTCCGTTCGTGCCTCAGTTTGTGTGGGTGTTTGATACTACATCATGTTATTTGCATTGAGGTATTAACAGCTGGCACAATCTACTGGGCATATAGGTGATAGATCCGTAAACTGGAAAAGCTGTTTCCAAGTTCCAAATGGTATGTTTTAGCTGCAGTTAAAAGACACTTAATAATTTGCTCACTCAGTTATTTTAAAAACCACATGGCTTTCTAAAAACTGAAATGCATTCTATGTGGGGTGCCCCAGGGCTTGCCTCAGAAGGTGCATCTGGAGCAGAACATGGCGGTTAGGATGCTAACTGGGGCAACCTGTTCAGGAGTGGTTCACCAGGTGGGGCGGAGCCACAGCAATAACTTCCCGGCAGCAGTGACGCAGTGCCAGTTTGATGCTGGGTCCCTGGTGGGAGTGCCAGTTTGTGTCTCTGCTGGTGCACCACACATCCCCAATGTTGTTGCTGACTTTGTGTGTGTGTGTGTGTGTGTATTAATGTTTTCTTGAAAATTTTATCAAAAAGGTTTCAATGATAAAGAAATAAAGCGATACAAAGAAAAAGAGAAGAAGAAAAATAGACACAAAAATGTGTAGGAAAATATATATGAATACATACGAAAAAATACCCTAACCCACACGTTCTTGTTACTGCCAGGAGGTTATTGCTGTTTCTCCGCCTCACCTGGTGAGCAGCTGTTGGACCTATCATCAGCATATAACATCTGTGCTGAGGGATCTACACTGAGGGATCTACCATGGTACTGGGCCAGGTTTAATGTTTTAGTACTGGTCCTTAAGAGCTGAGACCAGGATACCTGGGAGATTGCTTTATCCTATACAGTGGTACCTCGGGTTACATATGCTTCAGGTTACATATGCTTCAGGTTACAGACTTCACTAACCCAGAAATATTACTTCAGGTTAAGAACTTTGCTTCAGGATGAGAACAGAAATGATGCTCCGACGGCGCGGCGGCAGCAGGAGACCCCATTAGCTAAAGTGGTGCTTCAGGTTAAGAACAGTTTCAGGTTAAGAACGGACCTCCGGAACGAATTAAGTACTTAACCCGAGGTACCACTGTATATATTAGTGCTGCAGTCATAACGGGAGATGCTTCTTGCATTGTTGCATGCTTCAAGTTGAAATGCAGCTTTTAGTGCAGCCGCCCCAGTATTATGGAATGCCCTTCCAATGGATATCAGACAGGTGGTGGCCTTTTTGAAACGTTTTCTTAGCATTATAAACCATGAGTGTAGATCCACCCTGTGTATGAACTTAAAACTCCAGACCACTAGACAATAACCACACTGAAAACCAGATTATTGCACCGCAGTCCACCTCAGCTACTCCTCAAACTATTCATTTATCATCAAATATTTTTTGCCTGTTTGTCCATTTCCACTTATTTGGAGCCCTCTAGGGCTCGATAGCACCCTGGATTCTCCTAGGAATGGGGTGACTATCCTGTGGCTCTCCAGATGTTTCTGGGATACAAACCCCATAATCCCTGACCACTAGCTGGTTGGCACTGGTTGGAGTTGGAGAGCAACAACATCTGGAGGACCACCAGTTATCCCCCTCCCCCCGTCCCAGAGCCTGCATCCTTCAACTGGGGAGGCAAGGATGAGTTATAAGCCCAGCATATGCCACAATAAAACAGCAGAAACAAAAGAAACATGTGCTCTTCAATACACTGCTCCATCAGTTAAGATTCTCCATCACTGATTAAAATTGGCTTGCACCGGTTAACCCACTAAGGCTTTTTGTTAATTAAGGTACCAGTTACACCAGTTAAGAGCACCCAAGCCCTAAGGCCTGTCTTGTTTCAGTTAGAGTGTGATGCAAAGCAAGAGAAGTCAATCACGGTGCCTCAGTGAAAGGGTCTTGGTTACCTCCTTGCAGCCGCGCCTTCTCTTCTCTTTTGTAAATCCCAAATAACGACGACAAGGATAACACGGTCAGCTCAGCCAGTTTTGCCCTCACCTCTTTAGTAGCCCACACAGGAAGTGTCAAATTGTGAATAGACTGCAATAGAAAGAAGCACATTACTCTTATTTTTGAAATACCTCATTTTGTAGCTCTGTTTTTTATTGCCATGTTGGGCCATTGTTTCTCTGTGTGTGTGTGTGTTGTTTCAGGAAGTGCAAATTGCATAGATTCAGATTAAAATGCATACTGAACTATTTCCTCACCCATCTCTACCTCTGGGCTCCTGCCATCAATGTCACACTTGGATTTGCTTTCTGACTCTGGCAGGGTCCCTCTAAGTAGTAAATCACACTATGGATTCTACCTTGCTCTCCTGCGCACCAAAACCATGCCACAAAAAGCTGTTGAAAGCTACATGGTTGATTTAACCCCTGTTCATAGATGGAATACAAACTTGGAAGGCTCTGGAAGGCTCAAATTTGGGAGTCTGGAAACAAGGCCTGGCAACTTTATTCTCTGTACCTACTAAGGAAACTTGAAGGCAGAGAGAACGACGAGTCTAATGCCATCATGTCTGAACAGAAGCGTTCAGGCAGGATCAGGTGATTTAGGAGCCAATAGAGCTCTATCTGGCTTTATATTTTTGCTGTCTCTGGCCTTGCTTTTAAGTCTGAGCAAATTTTCATTCAGTTCAGATTGAGGTGCCATAGGCTGGACCTGTTGAGATGTAATGCCAAATGTCTGTTGAGATGTAATGCCCTTATACAGTGGTACCTCGGGATGCGAACGGGATCTGTTCTGGAGCCCTGTTCGCATCCTGAATGGAATGTAAGATGTGACAGCACGTCTGCGCGTGCACGGGTTGCGTTTTGCCGCTTCCGCGCATGTGCGTGATGTCATTTTGAGCGTCTGCGCATGCGCGAGCGGCAAAACCCAAAAGCGCTCAACCTGAAGCACATTCAACTCGAGGTATGACGGTAATAAGACTCAAGCTCATACAATCTCTCCTTCACCTCCCTGCTGTCTTTTCTTCTGTTGCTCTCAACAAGATAGCAACTTCAGGTCTTGGTTCAATGTCAAACCATAGCTTGCCATTTTATCTGCAAAGGCAAACTATGGTTTATGCTTGTCTGCTAAATCATGGATGGGAAATCTGTGACCTACCAGTTATGGCTGAACTCCAGCTCACATTAGGAAAGCCGGGAAAGATGTAGATCAGCAACACATGGGTGTGTGTGCACAGATTATCCTGTTCCAAACCATGGTTTACTGTTACATCTGAATAGCCCCAGTACTTTCTCTGGAAATCCTACCTTTATCTGACAAAATATTCTAATGAGTTGCAAAAATATCCACCTTCCCATCACTTTTCTAAGCCAAATAAAATTTACGTGTAGACAAAACATTCCATATTTTCTTTAACTATTATGCACTTGTATAGGAACATCTTCACTCCTTTTAATTTTCTTAGGTGCCACTGAATAATTAATTATAAGTCAGGGTTTTCTCCCTGTCTGATGGGAGAACTCAATAAAACTGTAAAGATTTTTTAAAAAGAGAAAAATACCTCACAGAATAAAGTATCCTGTACATGCCAGATTTTGAAGTTGACCAAATTGGTGAGATCTTGAGGGTCATATCCTGAATATAAACCTATGGTTTTTATAAATTCCTGAAAAGAAATGAGAACACAAATACTTCAGATGCAAATCAGACACCAAGATTTTCTAATATTTTCATCGCACAGGTTATGATTCTGCACACTGCTAAGCATGGATAGGTCTGTGGAATGTAGTCACTTGCCACTTAAGATTTCATAGGCTGCAGTTCTCCATATAGGTAAGTCACATTAATATCCATCTTATGTATTATTACAGTGTGGAGGATTGCAGCCATAGGCTCTGCACTAACACTGTGGCTTGTTTCAGTTGATCATACCTTGGCTTAATAACTAGCTGAGATATAAACTTAGCCTCATGCCTGGGTACACAGCACTTTCCTTATTCCCTTTAAAGTACACCACAATTTATCCTAGAATTAACCCTAGTTTAATTAACCATAGTTTCTCATTCCATCCAAAGTGGATAAACAGGAAATGCAGGATCTTAAACCAACTTCAAGCATGTTTTAAGACAGGGTTGCCATATTTCAAAAAGTGAAAATCAGGACACAAAATCTCTTGACCATTTTTGGGGAAAGTTGTTGAGCTTTTTTTTGGCAAAATCGCACTGTTGACATGAGACATGGGTTGCCATATGTATGGATTTTCCTGGACATTTTCCAATATCTGCCCAGACACTGTTTCCAACTGCAGTATTCTGGGTAAGTCTGGAAGATTCTGGATGTATGGCAACCCTAGTTTATGATCCTGGCTTGTTCCAAATTTATTAAACATTAATTTCTCAATTTGGACATAATTAAGAGATTATGGTTGACTGAAGATTTCCTGGTTAACAAAGGAAGGAAGAGGTGGCATCCGAACACAATGTGTGGGCAAATTACTCATCTGAACTGATAATCTGAACTGGGCCTGTGTTTATTGTTTGGTATGCATAGGTCTTTGCATATAGAAATACTACATGTTTTAAGTAAGCTAGTTTTGATACATTGAGGTTTAATCTAACAGCAATGCAATTACCCACTAGAGTTTGAAATGTCTGGACCTAGGCTGCAGTGGAAATATTACTGACACAATACCCATCCCCAATCCTGCACAAAGTACCTTGTACGGTTGAATTTTGGCCTGGAATTCACTTGATTTCATCGTTTCCTTCAGAAGTTCTATGTAGCGTGGACAATTTAAAATTGGATATCGTAATTTCTGAAACAAAAACGACACAGCTTGTAACCATAGCTGTCAATTTACAGATTTGAAAATAAGGGACCAGCAGCCTCGAAAATAAGGGATCAGCAGCCAAAATAAGGGATTTTAGTCAACCAGCTGAAATACGAAGTTAAAAGGGACCAGATAATTTTGGAGAGCAGCACCGGTTTTTACCCTTCGTTTCCAGAGGTTGCTGCTCAAGACACCAGCTGATGAAACACTGCAATTAAATAACTACAAGCAGCAACCACTTTTCACGCAAAACGACATCCAAGCCACGAAGATGCTGCTGCAGTTCTGTATCTTTTCTCTCGTGCTCCATCTGCAGCTCTCAGTTCCATCAGGCAGGGTGGGAGGAAGAGAGGGGGGGAAATAGTGCCCAAAGTAAACCCGCAGATCAGACTATCTATGCTAGTTTACCACTACAAATCTATGGGAGAAGCGCTTGCGGTCCTTCCTCCGCTTTCCCCCTCTATGGTTAGCCCTCGGAACACCTGTCCGCGCCTCCGCCTCCGCCTCCTCCTCCTCCTCCTCTCTATGAACTGCTTCCTCTATGGTTGCCCTCGCTCTCCTCTCAAGGCTCCTCTGTCCCGGCGGGGAGGGGCTCCCGGGGGCCGATGCTGGTGAGAGGAGGCCGGAGGGGGGTGGGCCGGGCAGCCAAACAACACAGTTGGAGCCTCCTCCTCCCTGGCCGGCAGGGAGGGAGGGAGAGGAGCTGCTTCCTTTGAAAGCCGGGAAATTTGAGGGACATCATCAATAAGGGACAGCAGCAGGACACGGCACTGGGATAAGGGAGTTTCCCACCAAATAAGGGACAGTTGACAGCTATGCTTGCAACTGCCTTCTGTCTCACTTCAAGCTTCTCAGCGGGGTTTTTGTAGAATGCTTATCTCTATGTTTGTCACAATGACGCCATTTCTGAATTATACCTGTCTCATAACCTGCAGGGGTTCATTGGCTTGAAGTCACATGATTTAGTGATCTCGCCAATCATACACACACAGTAAGCCCCACTGAACTCAATGGGAGCTGCTTCAAAATAGACATGCTGTTAATATACTAACAGAATAATGTGAAGATGATGACTGAGATATTTTCTGGTTGTCAGAATGACGTATTGTAACATTGGTCTTGCTTTGAGAACAGACTTGCTTTTTTGTTTTGTGTTTTTTGCTTAACCTAATAAGTTCCCCCCCTAAAATAAATGTTTACTTATTTTTAACATACAGGAAAATAAGAAACATTTTGTCATGAACCATATAAAAAGGAAAGCAAAATATAATTACAGCAAATACAGTTTGGATTAGAGTTAACTCTCTGGGCAGGCACATATTAAACATCTTCATTAGGGGATTTACTCAGGTAAATACATCAAATAAACATCTGAATCATTTTATTTTATTTTATTTTTTCCCATTTTCTATCTCTGGGCATAGGGTTGCCAAAACTGAAAACACTATAAAGGAGATTGGAACCCCTGTAGAACTAAAATTATCCAAATCTGTTTAGAAACTGCATACTGTATTGAGACCTTCCATGTTCCTGTATATTAACGTACATTGCACAACCATGCCATACCAAAATAAAATTATCTTTCTTATTTTGGCCTCTAAGCACTCTTAATTTGAATGTCATTTCCCTCCGGTAACAATATGTCCCATACCTTCCCATACCAGTAAACCAGGTTCACTCATATCAAGTCCCTGCAGAGTTTTGCAGTTGTGAAGTGCAAATTAGAAAGTGTCCAACTAATTCCTTAATGTACATAGCAGTGTAATCCTCAGTGAATAAAGGAGATATTGCCTGTTGTGGAGAAGGTGTCACTTGGCACCTTATAATAGTTCCAGTTTCATGGAATGCTATATCCCCAAAGCATTTAACCTATGAGCATTCCCACCATAAATGCGAGTATGTCCCAAGGGCTTGGCATCCCGGTGAGAAACTAGAGCTCATGACAGACGGTCTGTGTGGCATTAAGGAGCGTCTATGAATCAAAGAGTTGAGCCTAAGAAGTTTTGTTCCTTTTTCTGTCCTCCCAACATCTGATGCAAACATTGCAGGCCAAAATCCAGAAATGAGTGGAAGACAGATGAGAGAAAGTGGGGAAGAGATGGTCAAAATTCTTACTTCTTATCCCTCAAAATGTGTGCTATATTATTCTTGTTTTTCCAGCTTTGGGAATGGCTGCTCAGTGTGGTATCAAGACTGCAGCTTGTTTCTGTTTGGCAGGGAAGCATCCTCAGAGTCAAGCTAAATTAATATTCAGCTAAATTAATATTCTCTCTTGATTAATGAGTAATGCAGCGTGTGAGGAGTTGCACCACCTCAGCCTTCACAAAACTCCCTCACCCACCACTTAGTGAAAAGAGGAACCTCTCGCATTGGTATCAATGGGAGTTTCCGCCCACAAAAAGATAAAAAAATAAAAATAAAAAGCTAATTGGCTCTGTGTGAGGAATGTTGTCAGAACTGTGAGGTTGGGCATGGGGTGGTTTCACCTCAACGCCCCACACCCTGCATTGCCTGACACAAGGGAGTTTTGGTGAGGAGATTTTGAGGGGAGAGTTGAGTTCTGAGAGAACTGAGAGAGAGGCCATGGAGAGTGAATAAAAGACAATGAGAGAGAGAGAACATCAGCCATTTGCCCTTGCATCACATTTCCTGAGCAGCAGCTCCATAGTGACAGCAGTTGAGGCCAGGCTTCCTTAACCTCGGCCCTCCAGATGTTTTGAGACTACAGTTCCCAGCATCCCTGCTCACTGGTCCTGCTAGCTAGGGACCATGGGAGTTGTAGGCCGAAAACATCTGGAGGGCCGAGGTTGAGGAAGCCTGCTTGAGGCCTACAGTTCATCGCAGCACAGATTATGTGACCAGGAATAGGTCTAAGATTTTCACTTGTGGATAACTGCCAGTTATTAGACCGGTGTAGTAGCTCTTGCCCAACTAAATTGCAGCAGCATGCAACCAACAGGCATCAAAATGAGAACTAATTATTCCTGGCTCTCCTGTTACTTGACAGATGATTATGATGACGACTGATGAAACTCTCTTGGTTCGCCCTGGGAAATAACCTGCCTATCATTATACTGCTGGGAATGGGTTGTAAGGGAGAACCCGACAAAAGGTTTTGAGGAAACAATTTGAGACTTTCAAGGGAGACGTGTCTCCATTGTGCCTTTAAGAAAACGCTTTCCAAATGTCCTTTAGTCTCCAAAGCTACGAAAACCTTCAAGCAAGAAAAGATACTGCGTGCTTTCTGTAGCACCATACAGTGTGGCGTAAGATACTGCTTGGATCTTTGCCAAAGCTCCTTGCAGCTCTGAAACATCTCAATATATTTTGCTGCTTGCGAAAGTCCAGTCAGTGCTACTGTTGTATGAAAAAATATAATAGTAATAGACAGAAAGCTTTATATAGCTTTATATACATGTACAAGCTGTAGCATTATCCTTTCATGAAAACAGTACAGTGGATACAGAGTTGTCTGGTTTTGATGTGCACATTTAAATCAGTGTTGGGATTGGCCCTGATAACAGCTACGACATCACACCAGCTGCAACACAGCCAACTGTCCCTACATGAGGACAAGACAGTTTGCTATGTCAGAACTAGAAGTCAAGGAATCAACTCATCCTCAAAGGGAGCTTGGCCCCCAAATCCTAAATTCAAATGCTGTTTCCCTCAGCAGAAAGTAAGGCGGGGCTATAAATAAATGAGCTACAAATGGTAATGTGCTTCTTCTATATGTTGCAGAATCTCTGATTAAGGGAAATGATAATTTTAAATGAACATTTGCATGCACTTCCTTCTCGGTATACTGTATTAGGTTTCTGAGGAAGAGCCTGGAAGGCAGACAAAACTGGTTATGACTCTGGTACTCACCGGATTTCTTTCCTTTGGTACAACATGCACCGGGATGGGTTGCCACAGGATTTTAGGATTCCAGATTTGATCACCAGTAGGAGGGTACATACCAGCAAGATTTGCTTGGGCACTCATAATGGTTCGATCACTTTCGGTACTCTGGATCAAAATCTAGAAAGGGTTAAGGGAGTGTGTCAAGACCCAGGATCTGGACTCAGAAACCTCTTCATTAGAAGTGGGTGGGTGTCATGGGATCTGAGGGCATCTCAGCTTGGTAGCCTTTGAGGGACCCTCTCTAGCAGAGGCCTCTACTGATGAAGAGGAATAAGTGTATAAGGACTGTGCTTCATCTGTTGCCAACCCAAAGGAATGTCTCCCTTCGAATATCATCAGATACCAGAAGCTTGGGATGCGGGTAGCGCTGTGAGTTAAACCACAGAGCCTAGGACTTGCTGATCAGAAGGTCAGCTGTTCGAATCCCCGCAACAGGGTGAGCTCCCGTTGTTCGGTCCCTGTTCCTGCCCACCTAGCAGTTCGAAAGCACGTCAAAGTGCAAGTAGATAAATAGGTACCGCTCTGGCGGGAAGGTCAACAGTGTTTCCGTGCGCTGCTCTGGTTCGCCAGAGGCGGCTTAGTCATGCTGGCCAGATGACCCGGAAGCTGTACGCCGGCTCCCTCAGCCAATAAAGCGAGATGAGCACTGCAACCTCAGAGTCGGTCACGACTGGACCAAATGGTCAGGGGTCCCTCTACCTCTACTACCAGAAGCTTTACTCCAGAAATTTCCTTTATGCTACACCCAGAAGTGGCAACCGTTGCTGGAGGAGACTTATTAACACCACTGGAATGTTTGATGAATAATATCAAAACATCCATTGGGTTTTCTCAGAATCTGATGTTGTTATCAACCACACCAATCTCTTTCTTAAAAATTCCCTTACCCACCTCTTCTTGTTTATATTCAGCACTCAGGAAGTTTGAGTACCTCTTCTTTATGTATTTTCCAAGTTCATACTGCTGCTGCATTCCGATCTGTGGGAGCAACAATAGATACATGATTTCCTCTTGAAGCCAGAGTTCGGTCTTATGGCTTTTCCAGCCCTTGTGGAAAGCCAAGCATTACCCACCCCGGCTGCTTTCCTAGGGAATGATTGAAGAAATGTGACAAAAATGATCAGAGGCTGGAGAGGATCAGTTTTCCATGCAGGTGGATCCACCATGTGGCCCTTTTGCTCTTAATATTAAACATTTCAGAGCAGGGGTAGGGAACTGCTTTCTGCCAGAGTGCCGGATCCAAACATAGCAATTCCTCCACGGGCCGGGTCAGTGTTTCCCAAACTAGGATCTCTGGCTGTTTTTGACTACGATTCCTATCATCCCTGACCAACGGTCTTGCTAGCTAGGGATGATGGGAGTTGTAGTCCAAAAACAGCTGGAGATCCAAGTTTGGGGAACACTGGGCCAGGCTGGCAAATGGTAGGGCTGCCCACTTGTCAAGCACGTGACATCAGATGTGAAAAAGTTAAAGCCACAGCTGCAGATGTGACATTGGGAGTGTGCTCTTGATTGTTCCTTTGGAGCCACAGTTGATCCTTTGGTGCCATTTGAATTTGGTGCCTCTCCCTGTTGCACTGCGGTTGGCAGGATTTGGATACGCTTGGAGTGAGCAAGAGCTCCTGCGTATCTGATTCCAGTTGAAAGCAGCATGACAAGGTAAGGTGCCATGTACAATCGGCACGCAAACTAAAGCTGTGGCTGGAAATGAACAGTTGGCAGTTCACTCCTGGTAGTCCTTTGATTCAACTTCACATGGAACGTGGCTGCAAAGGATTGGTCAGGATTGTGCTCCTGATGATTCCTTTGCAACCATGGCTCAACCTTTGGCACTGTTTGAATCTGGTGCCTTTCTCTGTTGGGGTGAATTTGAAAGGGATTTGATACACTTGAGAGGGAATGAGGTTTTGTGTGCATCTGATTCCTGCCCAAAACACGGCATGAGGTGATCGACAGGTGGGTGTAGCTGGGCTGAAATGGTCTTGCAGGCCAAATAGGATGGCCTAGCAGGCCTAATCAAGCCCATAGCCGGAAGGTTCTCAACTGCTATATCACAGACCCATTGCCGCTTTTATTAGAGCTGTGCACCATATTCACCCGAGTTCCAAGTCCTGAGCCAAATCAGGCACATTCAGAGGGATTTGGGTGTTGGATAAGTCAGGTAGAGACAAGCACTGATCTCTACAGGTCAGGTTAGAGGGCCCACAGCAATCTGTGACTATCAGAGGATGGGGGATCATGTCTCTTAGAGCTGGAATGAAATTTTGTACAAATTCCAAATTCCAGAAGTCTACTTCTTGAAAAATTTCAAACCAAACTTTATGAAAAGCCAGCAAACCTTAGTCAGTTGTCCAAATCCCTGTGGCCAGGCACTTTCATTGTGTAGGCTGTTAGGATAGACTTCAATAGGGCTTCTGTCACCATGCCGATAAATCTAGTAAAAGAGGGTGAATAATGCTAAAGTAAAATAGTCTAATACTGTATTTTTCGCTCCATAAGACACACCTGACCATAAGACACAACTAGTTTTTAGAGGAGGAAAACAAGAAAAAAAATATTCTGAACAAAACAGTGGATGTTTGATTTTTGTGGTTCATGCTGTGGCCACAGACATGCTATGTGATCTGATGGTGAATTTGGGGTGAGCCAATGCAAAAATCCTGAGCAGCCATGTGGATCCGTGCTTTGTAACCACGTTTTTGCGCCATTGCGGCCCCACGAAACAGTGGATGTGTGGTTTTTTTGGTGCCAGCTGTAGCCTTGGACATGCTGTGTGATCTGATGGTGAATTTGGGGTGACCCAATGCAAAAATCCTGAGGATCCATGTGCTTTTACCTCCCCCCTCTCAGGCAGCCTCTTTTATCTCTAGAGTCCCTTATCTCCTTCCCAATCGCTTGCCGATCAGCTGCTCAGCAGCTTTGTTTCAACACCCCCTCCCCTCTTGTTTGCCTTAGTGTCTTTTCCTTAACTGGAGCAGTTTTTTGCTCCTCCTTTTCTTCTAATTTCTCTCCTCATTGCTTGTTTTAGTATTCCTGTCTCCTCTCCTTGCAAGTTCACTGTCTTTACCTCCCCCTCCCAGGCAGCCTCCTTTATCGCTAGAATCCCTTATCTCCCTCCGATCGCTTGCTGATCAGCTGCTTAGCGGCTTTGTTTCAACACCCCCTTCCCTCTTTCTAAAAAAAAAAGTGCAATCTGCTTTTTGCCCCTGGGCAATTTGGCTCCAGGGACCACGCATTCGCTCCATAAGACGCACAGACAATTCCCCTTACTTTTTAGTAGGAAAAAAGTGTGTCTTATGGAGTGAAAAATACGTTAATTATGATAGAAATTGTGGGGGGGGCTCACCAAAACATAACTTCACTTGGGGGCTAAATATTAATAATATATTATGCAAGGGGCAAACTAGGAAAGGCTGTGAGGTAAAGATGGGGGACAGTTGAAATAATTTATTCAAGTCTGTTCAGCCAATACAATTTTAGCCTTCCAATTTACTTTCAGCAACTTGATGAGAAGGATCACCAGAATTTAACTTGGATGGCTCGCAAGCTCCTTTGTAATCCCAGTGATATGTAGCAGTAGCAGTCAGATGGTAAGATGGCATCACTCACCTGACCTCACTTTGCCCATGTTCCTACAGCTCACTGGGAGGTACAGGAGGAGATGAAGCTGGTGCGATGCAAACACACCAGCAGAGCCATTCCGGGACTCCTGCCAAAGCGTTTGCACCCTGCCACCCTTTTGATCTACTTGCCGGTAAGCAGAAGCAACATGGGCGGCAGGAGATCAGGTGAGTGCTACCACACAGCTGACCACTACTGTAAAGCAGTTATGGGGAGTGGGCAAAATGAGAGAAAGAAAACGAACATCTCCAGGCAATCGAAGTTGCCTTGAAAGCTGCTCCGAGCATGTGATCATTGATCTCTACAAAGCCAATATTAGGGGGTTCCCTTCCCCACTACCTGCCTTCTTCCACAGAACTCAGGTCCTGGGGCATGTGGGTAGGAGTCAGCAGTGGTAGCCCACCCCCCTTCCTCCTGAACCACTTAACCATTCCCCTCTATTGGAGGACAGAGTTGTGTATGTCCTGCAGCTTGCTGTGCTACCCTTAAGTTAGCCTGCTGTCCTCAGGTGTGGTGAAGAATACTGTCCCAACACTAGTGTTAAATAAAAATAAACTTCCAAGCCAGTCAGCTTCTGCCTGTGGAATGCGGGGGTGGGACGGGACCGACTTGTTCTTTGTCTCAGACAGCAAAACGCCTTGGGCAGGACCTGATTTGGAAGGGATGTGGAAGTAATATATCACCTTGTCCTTATCTGCTCAGTGCTATTTGCTGGTTCTGTTATTGGGGTTTGTTTGTAAAATGCTGGAAGTTCAAGTTCTTCTGCTTCCATGGAACACGCCTATGTATCCACTCCAGCCAAATTCACCTTGCACTTCAAACCAGCTTCAAAGGCACCAGCACTGTGCAATTTCAGAGATTTCTTACTATTGCCTCTACCGTATACATTGCCCATAAAATAATAAGGGATGTTATGGGAATCCTTTAATGGGGAAAGCGCAAAGCATTGTTTTGCTGGATAATCAGACCGAAGCAAATTGTTTCCCAAAGCATAAAATTGGGGTCTGAACTGAATCGTTACTGCATGTGTATACCCATTGTCTACTTTCTCCAAAAAGTCAATATCCCTCTGAATATCAGTTCTGAGGTCTCATGAGCAGGAAAGGGCTATTGCAGTCATCTCCCTCCTTCCATAGGCATCAAGTTGGTCATTGTGGCGACACACTAGACTGGTCTTTGGTCCTATCCAGCAAGCCTCTTATGTCTTTATGACTTCAGCTGGTTCAATAGTATGTTTTATCCCTTCTATCAGGATGCTGTCCTATGCTCACCTTGTAAAACTGTATATCTATTTACATGTAGGCTATGATTATCTTCCCTTTGAACCGCATGTATCTGATAGAGCAGTATCTTAATGGCAGCAATCTAAAATGGCTGCTCTTTGGAGTTTGTTTATAGATGAGCTCATTATACTTGAAGGCCAGGAAGCATTTCAATTGTTATCTTTATATTCTTTAACATTCTGATGCATGTTACATCTCTAAAAGCTATAGGCAGACTCCATGTTCTTTACTAAAGAGGCTTAAGCTCCCTCATTAAACACAAGTGCATCTTAAAATAATTCAAGCGACCGGCAGAATGTGTTAGCATCAATTTTTAATTTATAGTGTACAGTCTTACTGAACGGCGGCCCTCTAGCTGTTGTTGGACTACAATTCCCATCAGCCCCAGGCAGCATGGCCACTGGTCAAGAACGATGGAAGTTGTGATCCTGCAACATCTGGAGAGCCACAGGTTCCCCATTCCTGTAAATGTAGGAGGGAGGAAAACCATGTACTACCCACCATTGAAAGTCTAGTTAATTCATGAAACCTTTGGAGAGCTGTACACCAAGGGTGGGCTCCAACTAAGTTTAGACACACTGAAATGAATGGACCCAAGTTAGTCATATCAATTACTTTCAGTGGGTCTTCTCTGAGTAGAACTAAAATTGGACACAGCCCCAAGAATTTCGTCTTGAAGAACCCACAAACCAAATGCATAGTAGTAACGGAATATTTGCTTTCCTTTACTTACTAGGAGCACAAACACCAGCTCGCGACCCGATGCAGATTGAAGGAGGAGGGAACCAATGAAGCCAAGCAAGAAGAAATAGAAACACTTGGAGTTTCTCGCTGGATTTGTTTCTCCCATCCTGGCAGCAGACAGGCAAAAGCTTTGCCTCTCCTGCATCTGCTTTTTAAAGAACTCAAATGGGTGGACACATCATTGGCATTTGCAGGATGATGTGGCAATAAGATGACAACAGACGTATTTCTTAATCGAGCTTCTTTCGAAAAGCTGCAGTGTGAGTCCCAGGCAAGGAGGATAAACAAGGGAGGAGGGGCCAAAACTTTTTTTCTAGAATCATTTGGTTCAAGAGGATATTTCTATACTGTGCTGCCGAAGGCAGAATCCCACACCTTTCTCCTCCCCTCACATCATGTAGGTGTGTGTGTGTGGATTTGTATATGGTACAGAGCAGAAGATGAAGGATATATCTGAGCAGGCCACAACTGCCCTATGCAGGCTGGCCATCCCAAAGTGGAAATATACTGCCTATATAAGCAGGGGCAGAGGAAGGGGTGTGTGGTAGTTGCGGGCCGTCCCGGGTGTCACCACTGAGGGGGGTGACAAAATGCCGGGCGGCACTCACCACCGGGCCTGCAGCACGACCGAGCCATTCAGGGAAGTTTTTAATGTGTGACATTTTAGTATATTTTTGGTCTCTGTGGAAGCTGCCCAGAGTGGCTGGGGAAACCCAGCCAGATGGGTGGGGTACAAATAATAAATTATTATTATGCGTCTCTCCTCCCCAAATGGTCCACCCACTGCCTCTCCCCCAGCTGTATGGTGGCTGAGTAGGAGGAAGGCAGGCAGATTCTGGAGGCCTTGCAATGTGTTATGCCCCTATGGGCTTCCTCCACCACTGTATATAAGGTAAACCAACTTTCTAACAGTTTCCAAATTGTCTGACATCTACTCATTCATTCCTCTTTGTGACTTTGTAATTATTTTCTTACTCAGGGATCCCATCTCTCTGCCCTGCACATCTCACTCCTTGCAGCAGTGATGTTTATTATTATGAGGTCATAGATGTTGGGGTCAGTTCAGGTGGAGAGAGAGAGAGACAAAGCCTGAACACCCACCGCAGAGGCATGAGTTGAAAGTTGGAATGGGCTTCCATAGATCTACTTATCAGGACTTCTAGTCTCACGGAGAATAGAGGGCTGGATGGCATTTCTCACCCGAAGCTAATGGGCCTCAGAAGGCCTCCCTTGGCACATCATTTAATGTGTGGAGGCTGTGAGGAATCAGGAATGGTGCTTTCAACTGCTTCTGAGCTCTGAGACAGCTTGGGGTCACTTGGGGTGAATGACGTAGCAGGAGACAGCATCTACTGTCTTGTGAATACGTGTATACCGGAGAATGGAAGTAAGCAATTAAAAAGACCTTGTACAATTGGAGATTGTAAACTTGTGGCCCTTTTTTAATCCAAGATTGTGCATTTTATTTCCTTGTTGATCTGCAACCAAGGTCACTGTGAGACTCCATTCCCCCCCCCCCAAAAAAAGAGTAAGATTGACAGAAAAGGAATATTGACACAGCCTGGGAATGTTTTGACATTGTAACATAGCTATCAGTGGATGAGTAATGTTACTGGGATCAGGACCCCATCCATCTTGTCCCTTACCTAAAAGGACTGGTTAGGTGAGATTTTCCTTGAGCAGGAACAGTCTCTGTTGTTGGCTCTTTTGGGTCATGGCTGTGTGGATGACAGCTATTGAACCACCAAGCAATGGCTCTTATACCAGATTCTGTTTAAAAATCAGAAAAATCTTTCCTCTTTGGATTTTTTGAATGACCAGTACTTAGAAACAATGGTGCCTATGGGTTTGTAGGTGCTAAGTTCCTGGGTTCAGTAAATGTTAGAATTTAAGTAGGGCGCTGGTGCGATAAAACTGTATGTCAAACTACCAAGTGTCAGAATGTAGGCTAAACCTGCATGCATTAGGATGTGTGTTCAACCCACTTCTAAGCATCTGGTATTGGCACATATGAAAAGCTAATTAAGCTGGACAAACTTCCTAAACTGTGTTAATTGAGTCAGTCTGATTTCCTTCGAGGTAGTAGCCTGGGGTTATGAGGTGTTAGCACAAGTAAGGATCAAAGGAGTGAGGCTTCTATTAGTGTTAGAAAAGACCTGGGAAGAATCTCAACTCATGGTTTATAATACTAAGGGAGGGTTAAGGAATGATTTTCATAACGTAATGGGCACATTATATCTTGTTTGTAACGTTAATAATGTGTTATTACGTAACAATATTTTATGGTGTGGTAAAAAAGGTGAAGGACCCCTGGATGGTTAAGTCCAGTCAAAGGTGACTCTGGGGTTGCAGCGCTCATCTCGCACCGTGACAGAAACCAGAGTGCACAGAAACGCTGTTTACCTTCCCACCACAGTGATACCTATTTATCTACTTGCACTGGCGTGCTTCTGAACTGCTAGGTTGGCAGGAGCTGGGACAGAGCAACATGAGCTCACCCAGTCACGTGGATTCAAAAGGCCGACCTTCCGATCGGCAAGCCCAAGAGGTTCAGTGGTTTAGACCACAGCACCACCCACGTCCCTAACATGGTGTGGTATAGAAATCTGTGTCTGAAGCCCTGGAGTGCAATCATTTACAAGGCCTTTGCAAGATGAATTTCTCTTTTTAACCAGCCACTACCTACTGATGTTTTATTGATGTTTCAAATGATGTTTTATTGCTATTTATAGACTGATTTTATTACATAATGTATGATGTCAGCCACCTTGTTATGCTTTATGAAAGTGTGGATTATGAACTAACAAATCCTATGCAACTATACTCAAAACTACATAAAGTTCACTTCCATGGGATGTTCCCCTGGTTAAGCAGGCGTAGTGTTGCAGCCTAATCCAATTACGAAGTGGATAGCAAAATCCCATATTGTTCTAGCCAGGGCTTTTTTTCAGCTTGAACTCAGCATAAATCAGTTCTGGCACCTCTCAGGCAGGTGCCATTGCCATTGTAAGAGAACAAGTGAGGTGTTTATGTTGCGTTTCAGCACCTCTTTTTCTAGAAAAATAGCACTGGTTGTTTTTGTAACATCCAGCCCGGCACAAACAAATAAACAAACAAACAAACAGTGTTTCTGTTAGCAAACAGAAAAAAAATTGGGACACAGCTAGGCCTTGCCATATTATCTGGGAACAAGGAACTAGAGTTAAGGAATTTTCTTTCTTCCACAAGACTTTGTTGCCGCCTTACAAGGCTGTGACTCAGAAAGTACAGAGGCTTGATTTGACTAAACCCCTGGTCTGATTCTTATCTAAACGCATGCAAAGTTCTACCTACTGAGGAAACTCTTCCATTGCTCCATAATATATCTGACTATTCTTCTGAATTTAATTCATTGGGAGCAAAGTGGATCAGGAAAGTCAGAGAGCACAGAACTCTCCCTCACCCCATAATCACTGATGACATCATTTGCTGGATGTGGGATTTGTTAATACAATAGGAGGGTGGACAATAGGTGGACAGATCTGGCCTGGCACATGATCTTCTTGGCTCAGGCAGGTCTTCCCAGCTAATGTGCCAACCACTACACCGCCCTTTGGTAGCTCACTACTTTGTGACTGTCCTAATAGACTGGACTCTCCTTGAGGGTGAAGGTGTGGAGGCTGTCATGATGAAGGAAGCAGCAAAGTATCAGCCTTGTAGGCAGGAGGCTCCAGGTTCAATCCCTGACATCTACAGGTAGGGCTAGGAATGGCCCTTGCCTGAAACCAGAATTCAGTAGGCAGATCTCATTTTACTACCCTAGGAATGGCTTGGCAGTATGTCTTTGGTTGCAGATTGACATGGAAACAAAAGGCTCAGAATTCTCCTCTCGGTCTCCTCTTTCCCAGGCTAAACATAACCATCTCCTTCAACTGTTCCTCAGAAGGCTTGGTTTCCAGACCCTTGATCATTCTGGTTGTCCGCCCCTCCATGGGTTGGGTGGGTTTTGTTTTTTAAAAAATCACTGCTCCCTGCTCATCAAATGAACAACCTGAGGACTGGGGAGGGGCATTGGCTGGGTGGAGAGGTTTAAATCTTCCTCTCCACACCAGTACTGTGTCAACTTTAAAGAAGGTGGGAGGGCTAGTCAGATATTGGGGGCCAGAAACACTTGCATGTGAGGGTATATCAGGAGTTGGGCACCCCTGTTAAAGAGAGAGACACAGAGAGGGTTTTTTGTGATGTGATATTACTCAGTGAGTACTAGCATGACTTTTTTTTTTTGCTGTTGCTGGCACCCATGACACTGTAATCTAGATCAGGGGCAGTCAACCTTTTTATACCTACCGCCTACTAATGCATCTTTCTTGATGGCAAAATTTCCTTACTGCCCACCAGTGCTCGATGGAAGGATTCAGATTGTGCTGTAGAACCCCCCTACTGCCCACCTAGAATCCTGAAACACCCACTAGTGGGTGGTAGGGACCAGGTTGACAGCCCCATATCTAGATATTAATACCAATGCTTCTTTTTAAACAAACAAACAAACAACCCCACTGTATATATAGATATATATCTATACAGTGGTACCTCTGGATGCGAACAGGATCCGTTCCAGAGACCCGTTTGCATCCTGAAGTGAACGGAACCCACGTCTGCGCATGTGCGGGTCGCGATTCACCACTTCTGCACATGCGCGTGATGTCATTTTGAGCGTCTGCCCATGTGTGAGCGGCGAAACCCGGAAATAATGTGTTCCGTTACTTCCCGGTCGCTGTGGAGCGCAACCTTAAAATGCTCAACCCGAAGCAACTTCAACCTGAGGTATGACTGTATTAAGTGTTTTGAACACTTAGGGGAAATGCTACATAAATACACTTGTGTTATTATTAATATGCCATCTTATTACCTGAATTAGGGCAGTATGGTTGCTGGAACCATGGTTGCTCTACTGTAATGCTAAAGCTTAACATGCCCTTGAACATTTGACGTAACTCTTTACACCCAACATCTGGACCCATTACTCCCATTCATAACTGAAACAGTGAAAGTTCATTTGCTTGAGGCCAGTTGGGTATGGAATTCATCTTCACGTCATATGCCACCTTGTGACTGATCTTATTTGAACAAGATTTCCTCTCTTCCAGTCTAGTGTGGGCTTGTGACCTTTTATTTCCTTTTATGGAATTATACGTTCTGATGGTTTGAGGTTTTTTGTTTTGCTTTTTTTGTTAAATGGGGAAAGGGCCACAAATGCAGAGCAACCACTGTAACCTAGCATACCTCCAAACAGGTTGTATGAGATCAGCAAAAATAATTAAAAATACCCGCAGGTTTACAGTCCAAAAGACAGGACATAAAAAAGAGGAATGGACAAAGAGGAGGAAAGAAATTAACAGCTGGAAATGAAACAGTTTCATGCAGAGGACGAGTCAGTTGAAGCTGGGCTCTCCGCAAAGCTGATGGGATGCTGCTGTTTCCTATCTCTCCCTCTTTGCTGCCAGATTGCAGTCAATCACCTATTCATTATGTGCATTCCATTCATCTACTTCTTTCCCTAGAAACCACAGTATCTGCCTGTGACAAGCTGGAAACATTGCTATTGACAGAAACCTGGCCATTTGAGCTCACTGGTTTGCAAACAGCAGGCAGAAACAAATTATACATAATCCTGGCTGGAAGCTGAGCATGGCGCTCTCTGCTACATCTCCTGCTGTATATGTGGGTGGTGTGTTCCTGCCTGACCTTTCTGAGGTTTTGTCCTTCAAATTGACAGCTACCAACATCTGGACGTCCTTGCAGTACACAGCTGGGATGGGACACACACCTTAAATCTTTCCCGTATTCAGTGTGTTTCTGTTTGCATAACCAGGAAGGGGAGGGAGAGATGCAATGAAAGTTCATTTCCTTTGTAAAAAGGATGAGCAATTTCTGGTCCTCAAGCTATTGTTGGTCTCCATTTCACATCATCCCTGATCTTTGGCCATACTGGCTGGGGCTGATAAGAGGTAACACCTGGAGAGCCACAGCTGCCTCATCCTGGCTTCGTAATGAAAGAAAGAAAGAAAGAAAAGACACACTTTTATTTTTTATTTTTTATTTTCTTGCCCTATTAAATGCTTTCGATATCTCAAATAATTCTTGGTGAATTTCAGCGCAAGAAACTCCTGAAACTCCATTCTACATCCAAGGCAAATAAGCCCAGAGTGTTTAACAAAAGCCGCTGCATCGAATCAGCAAAGACTGCTTTTGAAGAGAACTACTGAACTTCTAATGTGCCTCTTGAGAGTTTATTTAAAGTAACAAGTTCCTCTAAGATACTGGTTGTTTTCTCCTGATGGAGTCCTTGCTTCTGCTGCCATCCCATCTACTTTCACATTTATTCCAGGAGATGAGGTATGGTGCTATGAAAGCTCTTTCTGTGCTCTGACACATTTCCTTCCAGAAATCAAAGACAACAAGCAGATTAAAACGGAGAGACTGTGGGCGTTCTCATAGAACCACACCTCACTCCAAATGCAGTACTTTTCAACCACTAATGGATGGAGAAGAGTGACTGCACTGCTTACCTGACCTCCCTTTGGCTGAGTTGTTGTTGCCTACTGAGATGTTGTTGCCCACTGCAGATGGTGACAGCAGTCACGAAATTAAAAGACGCCTGCTCCTTGGGAGAAAGGCGATGGAAAACCTAGAGAGCATCTTAAAAAGCAGAGACATCACCTTGCCAACAAAGGTCCGTATAGTTAAAGCCATGGTTTTCCCAGTAGTGATGTATGGAAGTGAAAGCTGGACCATCAAAAAGGCTGATCGCCAAAGAATTGATGCTTTTGAATTATGGTGCTGGAGGAGACTCTTAAGAGTCCCATGGACTGCAAGAAGATCAAACCTATCCATTCTGAAGGAAATCAGCCCTGAATGCTCACTGGAAGGACAGATCGTGAAGCTGAGGCTCCAATACTTTGGCCACCTCATGAGAAGAGAAGACTCCCTGGAAAAGACCCTGATGTTGGGAAAGATGGAGGGCACAAGGAGAAGGGGACGACAGAGGACGAGATGGTTGGATAGTGTTCTCGAAGCTACCAGCATGAGTTTGACCAAACTGCGGGAGGCAGTGGAAGACAGGAGTGCCTGGTGTGCTCTGGTCCATGGGGTCACGAAGAGTCGGACACGACTAAACGACTAAACAACAACAACAACAACAACAACTGAGACGGAGAGCAGGAGGAGAGAGGCACCAGTGAGGTCAGCGTGGTGCAAACACGCTGGCAGGAGCACTGGAATGGCTCCGCTGGTGCATTTGCTCTGCACCAGCCTCACCACTGCCTCTCCTCTCCCCCTCTCCATTCTGATATCAGCAGTGACTTGTCAGGAGGGAGCTTATGTAAGCAGCACAGACCAACCATACTGTCTGCTGCTCTTTTCAATGGAATCGGTTAGGCACTGATTTCTGAGTCACCAAGCAGTGAGAAAAGCATGTGGCGATGTGCTTCAGTCCTGAACTCTTACTTATACACTGGTTCTGGGGCTAAGCTGGATTCATTAAGTTTAGTCTCTGTGGAGAGTCCAGTGCTCATCCAACTATACTTCATATCATTTAGTCTTTTTCATAAGTAGCATGCAGTCGCTTTCAGTTCCTATTTTAGTATCATAACCCCAGGAGAGGTCTAAACACATGATTTGAACTATTGATCTTGACTGATGGGGGCGGGGAGGCAATCTTTCACAGAGTATGGGCCTTCAGAGAGGCTGAAATGGTCAGATTGTTAACTGCAAAGTAAAAAGGTAAAGGATGTGAATGTCTCACACACTCTCAAATGAAGGGAGAGGATGACCTCTAGTGGATTTCTGCTTCTATGCAGCATCACTTCCATTGATAATGTTTTTTCGATTTCCTCCCAACCAAACTCAAGAGTCCTTTCCTTTAGATTTGCAAGCAAGTCTTTCACCAGAGTACAGTGGTACCTTGGTTCTCAAATGCCTCGGTACTCAAACAACTTGGAACCCAAACATTGCAAACCTGGAAATAAGTGTTCCCATTTGTGAACTTTTTACGGAAGCCGAACGTACTCCGTTTTGAGTGTTATGCTTCTGATTTGAGTGCCACACTTCCGTTTTGAGTATTACGCTGAGGTCTGTCTGTTTTTGCTATTTATTTTGCATTTTTGCATTTATTTGTTTTTTTGAGGCTCACCCAATTCAGCTACTGATTGATCGATTGTGTGACTGCAGCACATTGTTTATTGCTTTCATTTTATGGATCAATGGTTTCATTAGACAGCAAAATTCATGTTAAATTGCTGTTTTAGAGGTTGTTTTTAAAAGTCTGGAACGGATTAATCCGTTTTGCATTACTTTCTATGGGAAAGTGCGCCTTGGTTTTGGAATGCTTTGGTTTTGGAATGGACTTCCAGAACAGATTAAGTTTGAGAACCAAGGTACCACTATAATTTCCTGGGTGGTTTAGGGAAAGGTGTGCGTGCTAAACCTCTTTTGGGAATGAGTTCCATAATTTGGGTGCTGCTCCTGAGAAGGTCCCCTTCATGGATCAGTGCCTTGTCATGCCAAAGGGACTTGAATAACTACAAGAAGCTATGAGCTATGCCATGCAGGGCCACCCAAGACGGACAGGTCATAGCTGAGAGTTTAGACTAAATGTGATTCACTTGGATAAGGAACTGGCAAACCACTCCAGTATTTTTGCCAAGAAAACTCCATGGACATAAAAAAGGAGAAGCTTTGAGAAGAAAGTGAGAGTTTCCAAGACATACTCTGGTTCATGGGGTCACGGAGAGTCGAACACAACTAAGACGACTAAACAACAACAACTGAGAAGGCCCGATCTCACCTCCCCACCAAGAGAATCTCTGGAAGTAACAAAACATGGAGCAGGTCTTCAGATGTTGAAGGTAGTACTCATGCAAGTTCACGTGAGAAGAGGTGGTCCTTCAGCTAACTTGGTCCTAAGGTGTCTAGGACTTTATAGGTAAAATCAAGCATTTTGCTTGTGCCTGGAAATGGATCAGAAGCCAATGCAAATGAAAACTAAATAGTGTATTTTCTGATAAGCAACCACTAGCCTCTGCATTTTGAACCAGCTGGAGATAGTGAATGCTCTTTGAGAGCAGCCTCATAGAGTGCATTGCAACAGTCCAGTCCAAACGTGTCCAAGGTGTGAGTAATGGTGGCCAGATCTGCACGATCCAGAAAAGAGTGCAAATGGTGCACAAGTCAATGTTGAGCAAAGGCAATCCTGGCCACAGCCACCACCTGGGCCTCCAGGAAAAATGCTAGGTCCAGGAGCACTCTCAGTCTGTCATCCTGTGTCAGGAGTCCTGGTTCCCGTCTTGATAACACAGCAAGTGTAGTTAATTAAAAAGGAAGATTTATTGCAAAAACAAAGTTCGCCAGAGGGCTCTAACAAGCCGCCAGCCTCATCAGTCATGATGACCCTTCTGAAGAGTGCTTCCTTTTGCTTCTGACGTCTCTTGTTTTGCTTCCTGTCTTGGAGCCCTCCCAATCATCCTGCCTGGCAATTAACCCTCTCTGTTCCTGGCTGCTTCCTTCAGCTGGTTGCAAACCTTCCCTGGGATCTGTCTGCAAACCTTCCCTGGGGGCTGGCTCATTCATGACAGCCTGATCCCTATAGGGAAGTGCCACCCCATAACTCCAAACCACCACCATAAACAGCACCCCAACCCCCATCCCTGCATGATGCCCCAGACACAAACCATGGTTGATGGTATCAAAGCTTCTGCAGAACCTACAGGAACACACTCCTTCTGTGCAATTCCTGGTATAGATCACCCACCAAGATGAACAAGTCTTTTCTGTCCAAAAGCTGGACTAGAACCAAGAATGGAAAGGATGCAGCATAATCCATGAAAGTCTGGAGTTTGATCTGTCACTACTCACTCAAGTCCCACATCACACAGGCTCATAGCACCTGGGTCCTCAAGGATGCTTCTCTGAGAACGAGGAACCAAGTGTCACCCACACAAACGTGCCAGTTCAATTGCACCGATAGCACACCAGGCAGGAGACCATGAAGCACAGGGGGGAAATGCTCTTCTTCATACCAGCAATGAGACACTTGTTCCCCCAAAGCGAGTGGAGCATAGGAGAAGTGAACGAAGGCAGAGGTGTTTCACTAGGAGCTCTCCGTGGTGCTGTGAATCACCATGCCCCATGGGGACCTCCATAGGGCCAGAACAGGACTTTTGGGGTCACTGCTGTAGAAGGGTGTCCACCAGAGGGTGCAGTGCTGAATGCTCCCCTCAAACCCAGATTGGCTCTGCAACCACTGTCAGGTATCCAACTGTTCAGATGAAGTGGAGTGTCATTTTGCTTGTAGTTGGGATCTCTCTTTCTTGTAAAGAAAGTAGTGATCAAAAAGTCAACTCAGACAGCTTTTCCACCTAGGGCAGTATCCATAGCCTGGGTGATCTTGTCCTTTGAATTACGTCTTTTATCCAAGCACTGAAGTTCGTTCAGTTCTCAGATTATGAATATTTTTAACTATCAACCAAACTTGTTTCCCATGGCGGGGGGGGGGGGGTTGGGGAGACAAAACTCATCTCCCTGGAAACTGCCATCCTTTGCCTCTGGTAAATTCTGGGCACTTAGCCGACAAGTAATTATATTCTTGCAGAGTTACCGAGAGAGCAAGGGAAACAAAAATCTGTATTTTGAAATGTTTGTGCACTAGTTAACTTCTAGTTACTATTCTCATGCAGCTTGTCATGTCATGAGCAAAGAGCAAATTAAACAAGCAGGGCATTGTGTACCGTTTCTTAAAATATAAAGATGACATTTCTCAAATAAGAGGGGATGGATGAATCAGTCCTAGAAATGGACTAGTTGCGTGAGAAATTGATGGCATGCTATTTTGGCTAATGAAATTACTTCCGCGTTGAGGTGGAGGCAAGAGGGATGAACTGATATCCTGATTCAGATTACAACTGATTGTAAAACACTCAATAGTCATAGAATGTGATGATTACCTACCGTCCCTGCCTAGCCTAAGGCAGCGTAACCTGCACACAGGAATAAATACTATCCTACCAATAGACTTGGAGAATTAGGGTTGTATTAAACTAAGTTTTGTTTGTTCAGTTTGTTCAGTTTTGCCCATTCAACTTAATGGACCCAGCAACCATGGCCATTATTTTCAATGAGTCTAATAGGCCCAGATGTGCTGCTGAGCATCTGATTCAACCCTTAGTCAAATGGGAAGTCGTATGGAAAGAGCAGATTCATGCAGGGGGGCGGGGAGCTAAATGTTGACATAGAAAAACAATGATCCTGGTCACAGTAGTTTGGAAGCCATAGCATGTGTGTAACATTGCAACCGGGTTCCTATCTGATAACCTTCACTTGTGTCCTATCCAATAACACTAGACCTCCGTCACAACACTAGAGCTTGTGGAATTCCAATGAATGTTGGAAGATTCAGGACAGATAAAAGAAAGTACTCTTTCATGCAGTACATGGTGCAGCTATGGAACTCACACTCACAGATGGGCTATTGGCTTAATCCAGCAGGCTCTTCTTATGCTCAGTGAATGAATGAATGAATGAATGACCCTCCTGCCTTAAATGGCCAAGCACCTTCCCTTTCCTATTGACAGGTCAGTCGGTAGAGCACGAGACTCTTAATCCCAGGGTCATAGGTTCGAGTCTCGCATTGGGTGAAATATTCCTCCATTGTGGGGGGTTGGACTAGATGATGCTCATAAAGTAAAGGTAAAGGGACCCCTGATCATTAGGTCCAGTTGTGGCCGACTCTGGGGTTGCGGCGCTAATCTCGCTTTATTGGCCGAGGGAGCCGGCGTACAGCTTCTGGGTCATGTGGCCAGCATGACTAAGCCACTTCTGGCAAACCAGAGCAGTGCATGGAAACGCCGTTTACCTTCCCGCTGGAGTGGTACCTATTTATCTACTTGCACTTTGACGTGCTTTCGAACTGCTAGGTTGGCAGGAGCAGGGACCAAACAACGGGAGCTCACCCCATCGCGGGGATTCAAACCGCCGACCTTCTGATCGGCAAGTCCTAGGCTCTGTGGTTTAACCTACAGCGCCACCTGCGTCCCGATGATGCCCATAGCCCCTTTCAATCCTACAATTCCACGATCCAGCTGCTACTGAGGTTTAAGTGAGAGCAAGCTCTGCCCAATTAACCACCTTTATCTTTTACACTTGGGGGCGCTCAAGTAATTTCGTCCTTTATTCAGGGAGGTTCACTGTGAAAAAGCTGTTAATAAGGAGCCATTGAAAGGAGATTTATTTATTTTTTTAAAATGACGGATGAAGCTATGGTTCCATGAATCTGCTAATATGCACAGATGCAAAAGCTAAGAAGCTTGACTCCATCTATCACATTTGATTGCCAGCTGATGGAAAGAGCCATCGGGGTGGGGAGAGATATAAGAAGGGAGGGTTTGACAGAATGGCTAAGCAATTTCTCCCACTCAGTCAAAAGGACTAATGGCCTCAGAACTACAATTCAGCACAAAGGGGAAATGATTTGGCAAAAGATTGGCACTTCCCGCAGAATGTTTTGTGGTCCTGAGAGGGAAGAAGAGGAACATTTATCTTGCCTCTCTCTGCTGAGGCTTCAGTTTGTATATTGTTTACTTGCGCAATAGATGTAAATGGCTCTCATTTTGTCAATCCTTTCATCATATCCCTTCAAACTTTCAGGGAAAGCCCAAGTGAGCACATTCATATTCCCTCCAAAGTATACTTTTAAATTCTCCTATCCCACTGACACTGGTTAATGGGTGCATCTGGAGGAAAATAATGGAATCATAGAATTGTTGGATTGCCAACTTTTGAACTACCTCCTCTCACCGGGTCTTCAACAGAGGCTGCAGCAACATTTATTGGCTGTGATAAATATTATCACGGTGTGACGAAAAGCTTTATCTACCAGTTTCTGTAACCCAAGCTACAGGCCAGGCCAGTTTTTTTAGTCAGTTGGCAATCTTTACTTTGTGTGCCCTTCAATTCTGATCATTCTACGATACAGGATAGTGGGTGTTCATCCTAGTCCAACATCTGTCTCTACAGTGGCCGACCAGGTGCCTAGGGGAAGCCCCAAAGTTGCCCCACCCATTTCTGCTTCTAGCCCCGCCCACCATTGCCTAGATGGGAATGTGGGCCTCAGACTAAAAATGCTTCTCTGTCCCTGCGCAAGAACAATTCCAGGTGGTGGCACCCAATCCCATTTCCCCAAAATAATGTAGGTTGGGAAAATGCAATTGCCCTAAATTAGAAGGACGATGTTAGAATCCTCTTCAGCTAATGAATAACAAATGCAATGTGGGGGATGAGGGTGGGACCTGGTAGATGCTCAATTGTTTAGTGACAGCTCTTCATTTCTTTCTGAAAATGAGGTCTAAGTGGTCGTATCCGCAAGTTTGATACCCGGTAGCCTTTAAAAAAAAATAAAAGTAGAAACTTTAGATTCTTGGCCAGGAATTCCCCTTTCTCGAGGGAGACAGCATATAATCTGTATAAAAATAGAAAGAAACCCTTAGCAACAAAGACTTTCAGTGTGGAGGCTTTTCTCAGAACTATATTTCGTTTTCATATAATGGAGAAATAGATATCTGAAGGGCCATAGAAGGCTGGCTTCAAGATCAAAATTGCACTGTTGGAACAGCGAGGATCCTAGGACACAGCTTTTAATCTGTGTGCTCTTTGACAAAGTTCCACTTCAAGGAAGCAGTTCCCTTGTTCCTTTTGCCACTAGGAATACTTTGTGTCACTCAGCCGTGGATTTTTGTAAGTAAAGACATTTTCTTGCGGGGGTGAGATACCACTAACTAGCTCAAGAAGAGTCAGAGAAGTCAAAGGATGCTAGCCATCTTTAGTTAGTTAGTTAGTTAGTTAGTTAGTGAGTTGTGATTGTTCCCTTTTAGTTTCCTGCAAGACAGCTTACAACGACAAACAATTAAATCGCAATACCTAATCCCAATTCACGTTTAAAATCAACATTCTTTTTGACATAACAAACCCCCAAATCACCAACACCAAATCAATGAAACCTTTACAAGTATTTAAAAGTATGGCCCAAAATAAAACAAACCCCCAAACCCGAAAAAGAGCACATAGATTAATGTTGTTCTCTGAAGGCTTGCTGAGACAAATGGCCTTGACCTACTTTTGGAAGACAGTAGTGATCAAACTCTGCAAGACTTCATAGGAGGAGGTGTGTCAGAAAAGAGGTATCACAACCAAAAATAAATAAATCAGAAAAAGAGCCAACCTTATGGAAGATAATTTATGACTGCCTGGAGGTCTTAATGTCTGTGGAGAATCTGATTGGAAAATGTGCTCTCTAGGTAACCCTGGACTCCTAGGGAGTTAACGGTCAAAACAAGTCCTGTGAATTCAGTCCAGAAACAAATGTATAATGAGTAGTAAAGCTGTCTTAAAAGTGGCAAGATTTGGTCCCAGCCTCTGGTGCCAGTTAACAATGAAGCTACCAGGATCACACTTCAAAACGACCTTGACAGATTAGAGAATTGGGCCAAAACAAACAAGATGAATTTTAACAGGGAGAAATGTAAAGTATTGCACTTGGGCAAAAGAAATGAGAGGCACAAATACAAGATGGGTGACACCTGGCTTGAGAGCAGTACATGTGAAAAGGATCTAGGAGTCTTGGTTGACCACAAACTTGACATGAGCCAACAGTGTGACGCGGCAGCTAAAAAAGCCAATGGAATTCTGGGCTGCATCAATAGGAGTATAGCATCTAGATCAAGGGAAGTAATAGTGCCACTGTATTCTGCTCTGGTCAGACCTCACCTGGAGTACTGTGTCCAGTTCTGGGCACCACAGTTCAAGAAGGACACTGACAAACTGGAACGTGTCCAGAGGAGAGCAACCAAAATGGTCAAAGGCCTGGAAACGATGCCTTATGAGGAACGACTAAGGGAGCTGGGCATGTTTAGCCTGGAGAAGAGGAGGTTAAGGGGTGATATGATAGCCATGTTCAAATATATAAAAGGATGTCACATAGAGGAGGGAGAAAGGTTGTTTTCTGCTGCTCCAGAGAAGCGGACACGGAGCAATGGATCCAAACTACAAGAAAGAAGATTCCACCTAAACATTAGGAAGAACTTCCTGACAGTAAGAGCTGTTCGACAGTGGAATTTGCTGCCAAGGAGTGTGGTGGAGTCTCCTTCTTTGGAGGTCTTTAAGCAGAGGCTTGACAACCATATGTCAGGAGTGCTCTGATGGTGTTTCCTGCTTGGCAGGGGGTTGGACTCGATGGCCCTTGTGGTCTCTTCCAACTCTAGGATTCTATGATTCTATGATTCTATGATTCTACCAGATCAACCGGAATTTCTAGATTGTTATCAAGGGTAGCTCTATGCCTAAGCACATTACAACAGTCCAGCAAGATATTGCAAAGGTGTGTGTCATAGCAGCCATGTCTCTGTTTCCTAGAAGAGAGTGCACTTGGTTGGTAAAACATCTAAGGCTGGTCAAGTCTTTCTCTTGGGTTCTGTATGCAATCCTCCAGCACCTTTGCATCCATCATGTTGTAGCCCTAAGTATTTTATGATGGAGCCAGGTCACCCAAGTTCTTGGCACAATAGTAGTGCATTCATGGTTGACAGCGGTGATGTGGTAGAATTGCGGAAGCATTGCAGGACCATTCATAACACAGAAGAAACCACTATAAATGCACAATACACTTGTGCCAAGAACACGTTGCAGCTTGTACTTTTAATGGACTTATTTGCAAGGTTGACTTAACGTCACCTCCACAGCATCCTAGATTTGCAGGAGGTTGCGTATTCCCTCTCTCGGCTTCAGGGCAGAATTTAAGTGGGCACATAAAATCCCTGACAATTCCAACTTGTTTCAAAACACTCCGGTGACGTGACAAGACACACACATACCTGCTGTGAAATGGACACAATCGCCAGCTCCGGCTGATCTGAAATTCTCCTAGCAGATGAGCTCCGTGTCAGAGTAGTTATGGCAACAGATGTCAGCACAACCGAATGTTAGCATGTAGGGGAGTTCTGGGTCTGCCCTCCACATCCTGCCCTAATTCTCTCCCTTAGTGCCCTGGGAATTACTCTTGTTAGCATGGATATAACAACATGTAGATAGGACTGCTCAGTATCTCCAAACTGCAGCAATGAAACGCTGTTCCACCTCCGACACAACTGCTAATGAAAAGTCCGTCTTGTTTATACAAGTGAAATAATGGAGCATGTCAGGTTGCGGTAACAGACATCCAGCATGGCCTCTATATTAAAACTATCGCTACATATTTATATCTCACTGAAATCAACAAACAGGTTACCTGTTCCAGGCGCTTTCTCCCCAGGCAATTATCGGGCCTTTGGCTGTCTCAGAATCTGAGCAGAATAAAATCACCATAACATTTACAACTGATTGAGCCTGGTGCATAACTCATGCAGCTGGGTTTAAAAGTCTAATATGGCAGTAGCTTAAGGGGCAGCAACATATACAAGTGTTAGCAAAGCTGAAAATCCTGATCTCTTACTTTAAAACACAGGACTGCTCTGAAACATTTGGGCAGTGTGAAATTGGGTGGATAACTAAGTTCCGATCCACACATCTAAGTATTTATTTGTGTTTTTATATGCATTACTGAATGTATCCATTTGTATGCTGGATGCTTTAGGAAATCTGTCATGCATGGACATATAATATGAATATAATACCATATGATAATGGTATCTCTAATATGTGGAAATTGTTTGTATTTTTAGTGGAACATGAAAAAAAAACTTGCTTCTAATTGAGATCAATGAGCAAATACCAGGGGGGAAATAAACATGGATAAGTTTGACACCAAGACTTTCAGAAAACACCATCCCTAGGTCAGACTAGCTAGCACATGTTTCATGTATATACTTGCTCTGAACACTGTGAGAGTAAAATATTTCTTTTAATGTTTCCCCTTCCTTCCATCCACCTTTGCCAAAGACTTTAAATGAAGCCCTTGAGGGCTAAAGCAGTAATTGGCCTGAATACATGCGCAGCTGCTTTGTACTTGTCTCTTGATATCCTAATCTGATTCTTTTGAGTCATATCAGCCTGAAACACAGCCATATGTTCACGGGACGAAAGCACAGCTTTTCTAGACAGTGATTGACGCTGGCACTTCACAGAAAGATACAAAAGTTCTGATTGACAGCCTACTGGGTATTCATGATGATTTGAAATGCAATGAAATCAAGAGTCACTTATATTTGTACACCGTCTGGGTGCAAAAGTTGGATTTTCCCAGTTTCAAATACAAGGAAAGGGAATCTGAACTTTTAGGAAACAAGTGAGGTCCGGTGTTGTGTTTGTGCATTGGCCAGGGAACGAGGGCTGAATCCAGCAAAATCCTTGTGCAAGTTAAATGATTTCTGCTCACACAACAGAACCTCCACTTCTTCTCCCACCTCAAGCCTGTTCTGGGGCTTCTCCCAACCCTCCAGAACAGATTGGGGACACACCTGCGGGGAGAGAGAGAATGGAAGCAGACCAAAAGAGTGGCATGTGCATGCCTAAAGCCCACCCTGCAGTGATGGAGCGCTTGTGTGTCTGTTTGCAAATATATTGTGTTTCAGTTGTAAATTAAATGCACAGAGTTTTCTGTATGTTGTTCTGTGACCTCCTTCAATATTTATAATATTATTGAATTTATATTTATAGGGCTGTATATAAATTCAATAACAAACAAACAAACAAACAATATCACTTTATTTGAATATATAATGCATTGTTTTGTGTCTTTGTAGGACTTAGCAGAAAGCTTTACTTCTACTTCTTCGGAGTTAAAATGACCAGGAGCAAATGGTTTGCGTTCTGTGGAACTCATTATGGCTACTGAAATAAAATAATGCAAAAAGCATTTGCAAATCTGAATGTGAGCCTTGCATGCTTCAGTTTACAGGGATGGAATCTACACATATATTAAAAACAGTGTGAAAATGCTTTTTAAAAAACGTTTGGAAAAATACATTAGACTTTTGCATAGCTCACTCTCGCCATCTAGTGTCACATGTGTTTATTGCATTTTACAACACATTTAAAACATTTTATTTGCAGCTATGTTGATGAGTCCCAAATGGTTATACAGAAGGGATGCATGAGTGTCATCACTTCAGTGTCATAGCACTTACTGAATGGCTACAAACCACAACCATAACAACCACGAACATGTACTCTCTTCTGAGTTGCAACATTGTTCTGCAAACACACACAGTTTCATAAAACTACAGTGCAATGCAAAGCTGGGAAGTTTCAATATCTCTAGAAAGCAGAGTTACAGTGATTGAGGATATGTGATGTTCTCCAAATCCATTAATCTACTCTTTTAGCTTACAACCCTAGAATCATAGTTTTGAATGTGCCCTGAAGGTCCTCTTGTCCAAGTGTCAAAGCCTACAGCATTGTGAGAACAATATTGTCCATTTTTCATGTACAGTGGTATCTTGGGTTACAGACGCTTCAGGTTACAGACTCCGCTAACCCAGAAATAGTACCTTGGGTTAAGAACTTTGCTTCAGGATGAGAATAGAAATCGTGCGGTGGCAGCAGCAGGAGGCCCCATTAGCTAAAGTAGTACCTCAGGTTAAGAACAGTTTCAGGTTAAGAATGGACCTCCAGACCGAATTAAGTTCTTAACCCGAGGTACCACTGTAGGTCAGGGAGATTTCAGGATGATGTCTGAGCCAATCTTTGCCAATATCTGAGAAAATCAAAATACGTCCTCTCAGTTTGGAATACCTGGTGCTGAGATCCAGATCATTTTTTCTCCTCCTTTCACTTGCATTTATGTTTTCTATCTCTCCTGTTTTCCTGGTTCTGACGTCTGCCATACTCACTGCTGTGTTCACAGGGTGATACAAATTTCCTACTGTCTGATCTTGCCTTTGCTAGAAGGCGTCTGTTAGATCAAGGAAAATAATCAGTACCTTCAACTTTTATTTTTGCAAGCAGGGAGAAATGGAGAGGATAAACTCAAAAAGAAACGGTTGCCCAGATAGATCCCACAGGATATGCGGTTTTGTCTTTCAGCAGAATATTTGTTGCAACTTCAGCAGGAAGGCACAATGGGTGTGATGTGGCCAAATGAAACTTCAGGAATTTTTGATTATATTTTGATAGGGAAGAAACCAAAATAAATAGCGGCAAAATCTACGCTTTCTAACCCGCATGATGATATTTCTTTTAAAGATATGACATCGAATGGCAACAGACTACAGTGGTACCTAAGGTTACATGTGCTTCAGGTTACATACGCTTCAGGTTACAGACTCCGCTAACCCAGAAATAGTGCTTCAGGTTAAGAACTTTGCTTCAGGATGAGAACAGAAATCGTGCTCTGGCGGCGCAGTAGCAGCGGGAGGCCCCATTAGCTAAAGTGGGACCTCAGGTTAAGAACAGTTTCAGGTTAAGAACAGACCTCCGGAATGAATTAAGTTCTTAACCTGAGGTACTACTGTATCATATATATTTTTTCTAAATCTGTAATTGGCTCAGGAAACATAAATATATTGTAGTGATGAAAATGAAACAGTCTGTGATTGTTTACATTTGATATGTAATTTTCTTAAAATGGGAAAGTTAAAGTCGCATTTTATTGTTTTTTGGTTTTGTTTTTTCTATATAAAAGTATTTCCGGAACAAATTAAGTACTTAACCTGAGGTACCACTGTACTGAGGATGTGAAAGAATTAATGTTCCCTTCCTCAGATTTAACAAGAACCAACTCACTGTTGTCAGTGGGACTACTTTGCTGTAAATAATAATAATAATAATAATAATAATAATAATAATAATAATAATTGTCTGCCATAAATGAATTCAACTGTGTGTGGAAATGAGCGTGTTCCAGTGAAATTGTAGGCGGCTTTATGCATCTAATAACAAGAAACCCTCTTTTGAAAATGAAACAGCATCCCTGAGCCATAGCTGCCAACGTTTCCCATTTTTAAAGGAAAATTCCCTTATTCCGAATAAGATTCCTCGCAAGAAAAGGGAAAAGTTGACAGCTATGCCCTGAGCGATAGTACATCAGGTCCCTGGGATTTTGTGAGGGGAAGTAAAATGGCGGCTTTAGGCCGCAACCAGCACTTTCCTGATAAGAGCGCTGTTTGTCTTGCCACTGTGATCCTCCCTGTGGCAACCCTTCCCAAATAAAATGCCTCACGCGCACCCACCAGCCACAAAGGTCGGAGGAGTGCTATGGGAGGGCGAGTACTATGTCTGCATGACGATAAAACTGGAGTCAGCCCAGTGTGCAAATCTGAGGAGATCCACAGATTGCACCACATGGCCTGCAAGACTTTTGAATTTGCTGTAAACTGAGGGTTTAAGCAGGGCAATCCTCCACCAACATAGCTATGTAACTTAAACTATATCCTAAGTGCTCCTGGCCCTGGTGTGTGAGACGAGGGTGGTGGTAAACTTTCATTTTGTGTCCTTCCATCAACCCCGTGGGGTGAATTTTAGTTACACCCAGGGCATTTTTTTCCAGCCGGAACTTGCCGGAACTTCGGTTCTGGCGCCTCTCAGGTGGGCGCCATTGCCATTATAAAGAGAACAAAGGAGGCGTTCCTGGTGACTTCCGGCACCTCTTTTTCTAGAAAAAAATAGCACTGGTTACACCTGCATTTTGTGTGTGGTGTTATTAATTGCTTTGTAGGCAGGATCAATTAATAAAGAGCCAGGGGCGGATCTACAGTGGTACCTCAGGTTAAGTACTTAATCCGGAGGTCCGTTCTTAACCTGAAACTGTTCTTAACTGAAGCACCACTTTAGCTAATGGGGCCTCCCACTGCTGCCGGAGCACGATTTCTGTTCTCATCCTGAAGCAAAGTTCTTAACCCGAGGTACTATTTCTGGGTTAGCGGAGTCTGTAACCTGAAGCGTATGTAACCCGAGTTACCACTGTACTATGAAACTACGGAAGTTTAAGTTTCAGGGACCCTAATCCCAGAGGAGCTCCAGAAGCAAATTTAGTCCACATTGCTTACAATTTTTTTAGATCTAGTAGACCCAATCTGAATGTCACAACTCAAATTGTTTATTTTTGTTGTTGTTGTATCTTGTTACGGTAAAAATCTGGGTGCGAGGCTGCTCTGCCACCCAGCTCGTCGGACTAAGTCCGCGGGTCCCTGCGGAGGAAAAATGAGCTCAGCCGGAGACAGGAGCAAGCTGCAGAAGATCCAAGTTTATTGCGCAACAGGTTCAAGGCGAGATTGAACAGCGAGAAAGGGGTGACATAAACTTTTGAAACTTCCCTCCATGTCCCAGAATACAGTGCAAAATACATCCCAGTTACATGATGAATACATTAAAGAGAGGTTGGGTTACACAGATTACATCCTGAATACATTAAGAAGAGGTTGGGTTACACAGGATTAACATATGGAGGAGGGAGGGGGGAATATGCAGAGCTGGAGATATGCGCAGATAAGCACATCCTGATGAGAAGACAATGGTCCAAGTACTGGCATTTCCTGGAGGAAAGGCTTGGCAGAGTGATTTGACAGGATTAGGGTCTTGACTATGGTCTGAAGCTCAACATCAAAAAAACGAAGATCATGGCCACTGGTCCCATCACCTCCTGGCAAATAGAAGGGGAAGAAATGGAGGCAGTGAGAGATTTTACTTTCTTGGGCTCCATGATCACTGCAGATGGTGACAGCAGCCACGAAATTAAGAGACGCCTGCTTCTTGGGAGGAAAGCAATGACCAACCTAGACAGCATCTTAAAAAGTAGAGACATCACCTTGCCAACAAAGGTCCATATAGTTAAAGCTATGGTTTTCCCAGTAGTGATGTATGGAAGTGAGAGCTGGACCATAAAGAAGGCTGATCGCTGAAGAATTGATGCTTTTGAATTATGGTGCTGGAGGAGACTCTTGAGAGTCCCATGGACTGCAAGAAGATCAAACCTCTCCATTCTTAAGGAAATCAGCCCTGAGTGCTCACTGGAAGGACAGATCGTGAAGCTGAGGCTCCAATACTTTGGCCACCTCATGAGAAGAGAAGACTCCCTGGAAAAGACCCTGATGTTGGGAAAGATGGAGGGCACAAGGAGAAGGGGACGACAGAGGACGAGATGGTTGGATAGTGTCTTCGAAGCTACAAACATGAGTCTGAACAAACTGCGGGAGGCAGTGGAAGACAGAAGTGCCTGGCGTGCTCTGGTCCATGGGGTCACGAAGAGTCGGACACGACTAAACGACTAAACAACAACAACAACAAAGGGTCTTGACACCTTGCTTGAGGGATTATGGAGGACAGGGGAGGTGTGATGGAGTCCTAGAGAAATTGAGCAAATTGGCACGTTGATTTTCTATGAATTTTATAGATTTTAGTCCCTTTTGACATTGACAATTGGAAATAAATTGATATATTGTAGCGAAGAAGAAGGTGAAGAAGACATGCCCCCCCCTTCCGTATCAATCTGTTACACAATCCCAAAGTTTGAGAGTCGGTTGCACAGGTGTCGTCAAGGTGTGGCGAACTGCCGAGGAACAACCTTGTTGAAGAAGACAACAGGGGTTACCGGGATCTTATTGCTGGTTGCAAAGGGCCCCCCATAACAGTTCAAGCTTCAGGGACCCCAAAATGTAGGTCTGCCAACCCACTCTTTCGCTGGCCTGACGCACACCTTTTCTGCCCTTCGCACTGAGGTAACTTCTGGCAACTTCTTCTGCCTTCCCTCAGTTGGGGTAAGTAGATACACAATGGTAAGGAATTTGTGTCGACTTGAGGTCATCTTTTTAATATTTATTTATTTATTTACTATTTTTTTCCTTCTTTTATTTATATTTTATACATTTATTTACATTGTACACATTCTTTTTATTTTTTTTAAAAATATTTTGACAAAGTCATAATCATGAGTAAATAAGAAGAAAAATGTGCACCTCTCCACCGAGACCATTCCATTGTAACTATCTAACCTTAATGTAATTTTAATCTTTGTTGGAAGCCGCCTAGAGTGGCTGGGGAAACCCAGGCAGATGGACGGGGTATAAATAATAAAAAATTATTATTATTATTATTATTACTTAAGGTTTAAGGTCATGCCACATTCTACCCTCTCCCAACCTCCATATTTTGGCACTAGGATTGCATTGTAAAGCTGCAGTCCTAATCCCACTGAATAAGCCCCATCAATTTCGATTCAACGTACTTCTGATGGCCTTCATGTTCAGAGCATAAGCAAATCCTGCCTGGATGATGTCAAAGTTTCATATAGTTCACCGTTCTGTTTCCAGTGTGGACTTTCCAGATCATTCTGGAAAATTTCTGTGTCTGTCAATCTGCCCGTCTTTCTTTCTTTCTTTCTTTCTTTCTTTCTTTCTTTCTTTCTTTCTTTCTTTCTTTCTTTCTCTATCATCTATCTATCTATCTATCTATCTATCTATCTATCATCATCTATCATCTATCTATCTATATCTATCTATCTATCTATCTATCTATCTATCTATCTATCTACCTATCTGAAAATATCTTCAGTCAGTCTGTCCGTCTCCCCTGGCCCTTTCCTGTTTTTGCTTCTTTGTGTAAGAAAAGTGTAGTTTCATGCACGTCATTCCACAGACCTGGGTAATTCCACCCCCCACCAAATACCAGACCAACTTGGGAGGTTTCTCTGTTCCTTCTGTGAGTTGCTGTTTGCATTGTGTTCCCAGCAGCACTTGAGTGACACCTTGTGGCTGATCATAAACATTTCAACAATGGCCCTTTCCTTTCCAGTTCCTTCTGAGTAATACCCCTCCCCACCTTCTCACTATATAGAAGGATCTGGCAACTTCTGTTTCAGTGTATCTGAAGAAGTGTGCATGCACACGAAAGCTCATACCAAGAACTAACTTAGTTGGTCTTTAAGGTGCTACTGGAAAGAAATTTTTTTTTTCCTTTCCTTTCCAGTCAGTCAGAAGTGCTTTCAATAAGTGTGCAGGGTGGGAACATTGTTTGAAGGGTTACTGCTTCCATGTGTACATGCAACAACTTCCTGTGGACATTCTATTGAATGAGGATATGTCCTAGCTAGAACTGGTGCTACCCCATATTCCTTGAATGACTTTTAAGGGTAACAGCAGCGATAAGGCAGCTGTGCCCTTCAGATGCTGTTGGACCCCAACTCCCATGAACCTCAACCAGCATGGCCATTGGTGATGCATGATGGGAGTTGGAGTCCAACAACATCTATACCTGAAGGAGCGTCTCCACCCCCATCGTTCAGCCCGGACACTGAGATCCAGCTCCGGGGGCCTTCTGGCGGTTCCCTCATTGCGAGAAGTGAGGTTGCAGGGAACCAGACAGAGGGCCTTCTCGGTGGTGGCGCCCACCCTGTGGAACGCCCTCCCTTCAGATGTGAAGGAAATAATGAGCTATCCTATCTTTAAAAGACATCTGAAGGCAGCCCTGTTTAGGGAAGTTTTTAATACTTAACGCTGTACTGTTTTTAACATTTGATTGGGAGCCGCCCAGAGTGGCTGGGGAAACTCAGCCAGATGGGCGGGGTATAAATAATAAATTATTATTATTGGAGATCATAGCTGGGTTACAGCTTTAATGCATCTTAGGGATAGGGATATATGTGTGTGTGTGTGTGTGTTTTGGATCCCCATATTTTAATCCAGAGAGGATGTATTTTTATATGCCTTGCAGGGGGTTGGACTAAATGATCTTTGGGGTACCTTCCAGCTCTACAATTATATGATTCCATGTAACGTTACACCCTGGTCCAGATAAGCAATGAGCAACAGTACATTGAGTACAGAAAATTGCAATAATGCCATTAGTAATAATAGTAGTTTATACCCTGCCCATCTGGCTTGGTTGCCCCAGCCACTCTGGGAGGCTTATTATGTTTATAAAAACATAATAAAACATGAAGATATTGTCCTGAGAAAGATGTAGCCGTGTTGTGATATTTACAGGAAATTAGGGATTTCATTTTTCGCTAAACGTTCCAAGTTAAGGAAATACCTTTTAATATATAGCTGAACTGAACCTCAGGGAAAAGTTACAGGGAAACATTGTATAGGAATAAGAATGGATTTTCTACTGGTGTTCTTTTTACTTCTTCTGTCAGTCATTTTTTTGACAATGGGCTATATAACTTGGCTCTTTGACTAATCTTCCTAAAACAACCACAGTGTCTCAGTCTTTTGAATGACTGCTCCAGACAGGTTTCATTTTATTTTCTCCATCCTTCCCCCCTAAGAAGTGTACTAAAGTAATTAGTTTCAAGACCTTTCCTTTTTCTCTTATCACCTGGAAAAGAATACAGTATCTCTGCATATAAGGAGGTATGGGAGATTGCATAGAAGTTTTAATTTCCTGCAAGCAATATTTCATGGTGTGCTGGCAGGCTTAGCTGTGTTTGATCTGTTGGTGAATATATTTTTTTTATTAAGGCACTGCAAGAAGCATAGATCTAACTTTGCCATTGTACTGAGGTGTATTAGAGGAATGACATTTATAACCTGGGAGGTTCTGAAGTGTTATAAGGTCATAAAATAGGTGAAGAGAAGAGAACCACTATATTGTGGGTGTGTAGGCGATGTGAGTGCGCAGCTAACATCCCAGTTATCTAGAGAGGCTTTGTAAAGTGACACAAAGATTGATAGAGATGGGAAATTATCATCTATAATTTAATCTACTGAGTCTATTTTGAAAAGTTGTTTGTTCATTATGCATTTGGGCACCTCTTTTAAGATATCTTCACCAAATTTTGTGTGATGGTTCCTGAGATCAAGGAGCAAGTTTTCATCTAGTCATGGCTACATCTGGGCACAATTTTGAATCCAGATGGCAGACTGAATATTTAAAAAATGCACTGATCGATGGCAAAACTACACTGCTTATTTTGGTTTCTTTGAACTCAAATTCTCTAGTAATGTAGCTGCTAGTGTATAATTCAAGTTTTGGAGCCTGATACTCATTTTTGAAATAAATGCCAAGGGCATTTGAAGTCAAAAGCATTGTAGGGATAAAACAGAGACAAGCAGCTTGCTGCTCTATAGCCTCATGTGACCTTTGGTCCGATTCCGTCTGGTGTTAAGGATGGAATATGGGGAAAGTGGGCAAGAGAGAAACGTAATGGACCTACCCATCTTTGGCACTAGGCTTCGTACTTTTGACTCTGGCATCACCAGTTTGTGGTACTTCCAGATTACCCCAAGGGACTGGGCGCCAAGAAGAAGAAGAAGAAGAAGAAGAAGTTTTTATACCCCCACCCATTCAGCTGGGTTTCCCCAGCCACTCTGGGCGGCTCCCAACAGATTAAAAACAGAATAAAGGTTGCTCTCTCCTGTAATACATTATTGAAAGCAGTTCACCCTCACAAAGCTACAATTCCCAGGGTTCCTAGGAATGAGGGATTGATAATTAAACCACTCTGGGAATCGTAGCACTGTGAGACGCCTCCTAACAACTCGCAGCACCTTTTACAAACTATAGATTCCGGAATTCATTTTGAAAAGCCATGACTGTCAAAGTGGTATAGGATTGTTTTAAATGCATAGCATGGGTGTAGCCAGTGTCTTTCTTACAACTACTTAGGCTGCAATCTGATACCTTCCTACCTGGGAGTAAGAAGTTACTTCTGAGCAGACATAGCCTTGCCCTGTTACTGAGTTTCTGTTTGAGATGAGGTTTGAACCCACACTGTACAACTACAGTTCTGTTAGGTAGGTAGAAAACATGTCATTATTTTTCTTTTCTCCAGTTAGAAAGAGTTCTCTGATCAATCATCTCTTTAAAGAGAGAAACCTTGGGCTTCTGAAACATAGTGTATACTTTCATGTGTAAGCAATTGTTCAACATCTCACATGAAAACGGCTGGTGCTAAATTGAAGTGCCCAGCTAGTGCCATTTTCTGCCTCTCAGCTCACCCAAAGCTCTTGCAAAACGGAATCTGTCACCTCAAGTGCTCTTGCTTGTGGAAAGCTTCTATTCACCAAGGACGCCATCCACGCACAATGAGATCATGGGATGAAAACAAAGCCACATCCAGGGATTCTAGTTCAAAGGCTTCCTAAAGCTTACTGGGGAAGAGCTGTAGCTCAGTGGCAGATAATTTGCTTTGCATGCAGACGGTCCCGGGTTCAACACACTGTTTTCTTTTGCTCATAGCTCTTGATTCAAGCAATAACATGTTTTTGTGGCTCTTCAAGTGAAAGCTTCTTTCAAGATCTTAAAGGTTTATCCCCCCATTTGGGGCATTGCTGCTTAGAATATGTTGGCATCAGTCTGTCTCGAGAGACAATGGTTTGCACCTCTGGGGATGAAGTCAAGCCACTATGTTAGCAGGACCAAAGTGACCTCCTTGGGGCACAAGCCTGGGCAGTGTGTATGGAGATCATGGGCTGCCCTTGCTGGTGTGGTCGAAAGGAAAGCAGAGCAAGACGTTTTGCACCAGCTTGGCTGCAGGAGTTGTCAGAAGGAGGAGTACAAGTTGCCATCCAACCGTCCTAGGGACGCCACTTCAGATTTGTTCAGCATTTAGTCGTTAGCCATTTCTTCTCTTGAAGATATCCTGCAAGGCAGCAGAGGTTTCAGATCACAGTTTTCCTTCTCTCCTACCTGCCCTTCGCTTCCCTCTACAGCATGTACAGGATCCGCCTTCTTGACATTGAACCAACTATTGGTTAAATCCCCGGTGGCAATTACTCTCAGGAGTCACCAAGTCAAGTAAAACTATTCCAGCAGTCTCAACAACATTTTATCCACCCACCAGCTTTACTGTGTATCATGGGCACATCTACGACTATTCAGAACAATCTAGTTTTCTTAGGCCATATTGCCAATATGCAGGAAAAGGTCACACTACCAGGTTCAGCATCCACTGATGAAGGGTGTGGGCTGCTCATTCATATAGTACATAAAGCAGGTGGCATTGCGGAAAGGTAAATTTAACCCATACAATGGAAGGCTTGGAGGACACACAAGCCAGGAAGATGATATTGCTGGACTACAACTTATACCACCCCCAGCCAGAATGGCAAATAGGGATGATGGGAGTTGGAATCCAATGTCTGAAGGGTCACAGGTTCCCTCAACCCTAGACTGAACCACATTTAGCCACACTATCTGCAGACACTCTTTGATTGAACGGGTGAGAGAAAAGCAACTGCAAGATTTTTAGCATTGAACAATGAGCCCCTTGTTAATGAATAATATCATGTCCCATTTTAATCTTCTTTTAAGGAAGCTGCTTTTTCCTGTGCAACTCCATTTAAGGCATGCTAATTCTTAATCAGGTCAGCTTTCCGAGACTCCAACATCATATTCCCATATTAAAAATGAATGAAGGAGACAAGATGCTGCTTTTTCTCTCCAGGTTCAGGGAAGACTACCACAGCAACTAAGTCACTCAAGCTTTTAAGTCACTGAAAATAAAAGGGACTGTAAAGGGGAATCTTCTTGCATAATATGTGCCATTTAGTCAGAATTAGGGAAGGGGAGAGAGAAATTCACCTTGGCTCCCACATAAAGGGAAATCTACTTGCACATTCTGAAACAATACGTGCACTGAAACATAGCCATCTTCTCGAAGAATCATAGAATTGTAGACACAGTTAGATAAAGGAAGGAAGTTTCTCAGGTGTGTTTGGCCCCCAAACCCCAGTGAAAGGCTTTTGGGGAAGGACTGAGGCAGAGTAGCAGAGATACCCACATTGCATGCAGAAAGGTTCAGTCCCCAGCATCTCCTGCCTGCCTGAAATATTGGACAGCTGCTGCCAGTCAGTGTGGAAAATACTGAAATAGGGGATCAATGATCTGACTCAGTATAAGGAAGCTTCCTTGGAATACAAAACACGAACTCTCTCTCCATTTCACATCCCATGCTTCCCACCATGCAAATCTTAACATTCTCCTTGTGCCTAATTACAAATTAATTACCAGATGCATGATTAAGCTGTTCATATTTCAGATGCTTAAAAAGCAAGCATGCCCTCCCATTCTCTCTGCTTGAGTTCCCAATTGTACCCTTGGCAGCTCTCAAATGCAATTGACTCAGGGATGGTTCTACAAACACTATTGAATAGATATCTCCAAACAAAGAAAAAAGTAGAGAGCAAGAACACTTTGCACAAAGGTATAATTTAACTGATGCATGAGAGAAAGAGCGTGTGAGAGAGGGAGGGAGGGAGAACTTCCCCCCTTTCAGCTGTTCCACTGAAGAAACACGGGTCCTATGCTCATCTCCATTACCCTAGGAATAGGATACCTTAATCTGCAATTACTGTGTTGCCAGATAATTGTAATTGTTGAAGGGTACTCTTGCAATGGAACCACCGAAGAACGACTGTTTCTGTGCAGAATGCTTAAAGCTGTAATCTGAATCACACTTACCTGTAAATCCCATTGGATTCAGTGGGATTTACCTCAGAGCAGGGATGGGGGAGAAGTTCAATTCAGTCCACTTTTAAAGGTGAACCCACCTTATTTTCAGTTCTGAAACAATACACAGCCCTTCAAAATTTGCACTTCCAATTTTTGCAAGGCAGTTCTCCAGCAAAGTAATGGGTGCAAAAATGCATGCGCTAGGGTAAAGTTGCATATATATAAAAAAGATATGGGTGAAAATAACTTACCAAAGTGCATTATAGAATCATCTAGTCCCACCCCTGCAATGCAGGAAACTTTTGCCCAACGTGAGGCTTGAACCTACAACCGTGTGATTAAGAGTCTCATGCTCTACCAACTGAGCTATCCCATTTTGGAACATTGCCTTGCAAAAGAGGCATATTAGGCAATATTCTGTGCAAGCAAGCATTTATTAGGAGAAATCCATTGGTTTATTTTCACAAGAATATTAAAAATAAATAAATCACTGACTGATGTGGACATGTGGAGAGCTGAACTTAAGCGTAAAAAGAGGAAAAACTAAAAATTACAGATTAACCCATCTGTCCTTTTGAGTAACTGTATAGGACTGCGATGTTAAGCCTCTTGTAGCTTTATTGGAGAAGATGAACTGCTTTAATCACTGAGTAGTGGAGAGGAGCTTAAGGACACCCTGTGGGAACATTACCAACCATTTTTCAATAGTTATCAAATACTATGTATCTGATTGCCAGTATTCTTTACTATTGTTCCTTGAGTTTGTGTTGTTTCAATTAGACGACAAAGCTTCCCTTTCTTATTCCCTGCTTTTCAGCAGTATGTGTGTGCTTGCATGATGCAGTTGAAGTGATGCAGTTTCCTTTTGCTAGGCAAGTAAGGACAAACTGTTATGGCTGTGGTTTTCCTGGGAGGAGAGACTGCTAAAGTGACATGAGACTGTGACCCTAATCCCAGTTATGGACCGCTTCAATCGCAGCTTCTGGCTGGAAGATGCACACTCTTCCAAGCAGATGCCACTGTTGCTATGAAATGACTAAACAGGTAGCAACCTTGAAAGCTGCCCTCTTGCCCCCAACAGAAGAGTCAGAATGGGAAGGGGAGGGATTAGAAAATAGCAATTGCCATTATAACGTGTGGGTGAGGGCAATTGTCTTCACAACTTGCTTTAACCTAGTTGGACACTGCAAGATATGGGATGCTGGTCATGATGAGCTACAGATCAGGCCTGACAAGCACAGCAAATCAGTTCTTGCCCCTATGAAGCAGTTGTTGACAGGGCCTTGCAGAGCCCAGCGGAGGCCGGGCCAGGTAGATAATTTTTTACCCTGGGGATAACTGAAGTCTTATAAATAAGTAAGCATATAAATAATTTTCACAAAAGTTATGCTGACAAATAATTGTCTAAATTATGATTTTGTGCCTCCGCATTCACCCCAGTGCATCCCCTGCGATTGTGTATATGCTGACCGAGGCCCCCTTTGGAATCGGAGGCCCGGGCCAAGTGGCCCATATGGCCCCTGCCCTCTGTCTGGGCCTGGTGGTTGAGACGGAAGGTCCCTGCCTCCCCTCAGCTGCCTAAGTCCCCTCCTCTCAAGTGTGTTTCCCAAGTAACCAGAGACTGTGCCTGCATGCCTGCCTTTGCTCCTGCTGCTTCATGCCTCTCCTGGTTCTGGGAGACCAGGGGGAGGAAAGCTTGTCACAGCGGGGGGTGGGGGGAGACACCTGTGACTCTTCACCAGCCTGACTCATCTCTACCTCTTGGCCTCCCTCCTCCCACTCTCCAACGTCTGCTTCTGGTTCTCTCTCAGCTCACTAAGCCCTGTCACCTCTTCAGTTTCCAAGACCTCCTCCTCCCAGTTTGCTCCCTCTTCTCCCTCTGACGCCCCATCGTCATTCCACCACCAATCCCCGGGCTCTGAGCCTCCTTCCCTTGCGGGTTCCCCAGCTTGTTTCTTCCCCCATTCCTTTGCGTCCAACCGGTCCATGGCAGGCGAGTGGAGCCAGAGACAAAAGCGAGCAGAGCAATGGATGTAAATTTTACCTTTGTACGGCAGGCTACTTCCTACAGCCCTCTCTGCCCTCCATCCAGGCAAGGAAGAGCCATTATCAGAGTTGAAGGACACATGTCAGTGGGGGGGGGGGGTGTGCTCAAGAAGAGCTGAAGCAATGCTGGCGAGGGGTGTGGCCTGGAGGAATATAGGGTGGCTGAGGAAGTAATGTGCCCGGGGTCTCTTCCCAAGGGCCAGAGAGAGAGAGAGAGAGAGAGGTCTAAAGGGCCACATATGCTCTCTCCAGGCCTGCCTGACGTCCCCCACCTTGTCATAAGAGGAAAGTCTGGAAACTGGTGGAGACAGTGAGCAGAGCAATCCTGGTGCATTGGAATTCTGAAACCTGTATCACTCGGATCCCTTTCTTGAAAAAAAAAAAAGATTGCTCATTATTCTCCTCTTGCTTCAGCTGTCTGCCACCTGTTGCTTCTGTGTTGCGTGTTTATGATCGCTGATGCAAAATGATCATGCAGAGGTTGTCATGATATACTCGAGCAACAAATGACCCCCTCACCCCTCCTCTTCGAGTCAAGGTGCATAGTGTCCAAGGCCAACCATGGTATTTTGGCACCTGAGGCAGAAAAACCCACAAACTTCTCTCCCCAGCAGTAAAAATACAATGGCGAGTTATAACTGACAATTGGGTGCCTTTGCAGAGGTTTTTCAAACGGGCTTGTTTAGATGTTGCATGTTGCCACCCCATAGGGAGATAAGACTGCAAACCTGTCTTAAACATTTTCACAAAACAGCATTTCTCTTTCTCGTCAGCTGGATCCTGTGCAATGGCTCCTATAATTGCAGTTATAAAACTGTAATCCTCCTCAGAGTGAACATGGTGTTTAGATTTGGGAGTTGGAGGTGGGTGGAGAGGAGAATTGCACCACATGCTAGACAGCAAATAGCTGAAGATAAAACACAAAGCCTGCAAAAAATGAAAGATGAATGTGAGATGCCTACAAGCTCTCTGGGGTCTTTTAAGAACAGCCAATGCTGAGTGAAAAGTACTGCTCGTGATTAACGTATTCCTGAAAAGTTATTCAGCACCTCTCTCGCCTTTCTATATTTATTTGACACAAACAAATACTACCTTCCCTCAAGGATTCCTACTACTGAATTCTAACTCAAGACATAATTTATCTAAGACATCTGAAGCCTAACCCCAGATATAATTTATTTATGACATCACAGAATCATAGAGTTGGAAGGGACCCAAGGGTCATCTAGTCCAGCCCCCTACATACATGGCTGTTATGGAAGAAGCCTTGTTGCAGCGGAGGAAATGAAACCCTCAAAGAGGAAAAACACCAAAGACAACAACCAGCTGGATTAAGGATTTAAGTGCAATACAAAATTAGAAGAATCTTTATTTAAAAAAAATACTAAGAAGTAGTGCACAGGATAGCTAAGAACCATTTGGCCTGTCTGATAACCCACAGATATTTCAATTCTTGACTAATAACAATTCAATTTTGGAAGTCCAGAAAATTCAGTGATGTCTAACGTCAATAATGGCTGGCTTCTGGGCCTATTTCCATAAGATCTGAATTAGGAACCCAACCAAATGTGAATTTCGAATCCCTGTGATGGGGTGAGCTCCCGTTGCTCGGTCCCTGCTCTGCCAACCTAGCAGTTCGAAAGCACAAAGCGCAAGTAGATAAATAGGTACTGCTCTGGCGGGAAGGTAAACAGCGTTTCCATGTGCTGCTCTGGTTCGCCAGAAGTGGCTTAGTCATGCTGGGCACATGACCCGGAAGCTGTACGCTAGCTCCCTCAGCCAGTAAAGCAAGATGAGAGCCACAACCCCAGAGTCGTCTGTGACTGGACCTAATGGTCAGGGGTCCCTTTACCTTTACCTTGTAGTCTTTACAAGTTATTTGCATGTTAATAGTGTGATGGAGTGGCTGGAATGTTGGGACCAAGACCTGGGAGACCAGGGTTCAAATTCCCATTTGGTCATGAAGCTCAGTAGGTGACCTTGGGCCTGTCATCAATTGTCAGTCAAACCTACCTCACAGGGTTCTTGTGAGGATAATATGAGAGTTGGGAGAGCCATGCACACTGCCTGGAGCTCCTTGGAGGAAAGATGGGCTATAAATGCCATAAACAACATAATTGAATGAATAAACGAATGAATTCACAACTGTGGCATCAAGCCTGTAATTTCCCACTGCTGGTAATTGTATCAAGTTCTTCAGGGAGGACTGGATAGCTCAGTTGGTAGGAGCGTGGTTTTGATAATGCCAATGTTGCAGGTTTGGCAGCTGCATATTCCTGCATTGCAGAGGGTTGAACTAGATGATCCTCCACCTGATTCTATGAAAAGGTAGCAAACATCCAAAATCTGTAATATTAATGACACATCCACATATCAGTATTTTTAAGAACTCTTGTGAAAAAGGAGCCTCCCCCCCTCAAATAGGGCCCTCCACAAGACTATTTATTTATTCAATGTTCTTCAAAGAAAGGTTCCTGGGGTAGGTTTAGATAGTAGAGATTACAATAAAAACCCCAAAAATACAACAATGCAACAGGAACAAAAACAAAAAAAATCTATATAGTACAACAATAGCAATCTAGGATTCTAAAACAGCAGGTGGCAGAGCAAATCCAGTAACTGGAGAGGAGGTAAAACAGGACAAGCCATAGCTCAGTGATAGAACATCTGCTTTGCATGTAGAAGGTCCTAGGTTCAATCCTCAGTATCTCTAGGTAGAGTTGGGACAAGTTCACTGTCTGAAACCCCAAAGAGCCACTGTCAGTCAGTGGAGACAGTAATCAACAGGATGGGCCAGTGATCTGACTTCCTATGTAACTGTTAAAATACCTGAGAGAAATCGGGTCCTCCCTTAAAGAGGGCACGTATTGCGGTGAGACCTGGAAAACCGACACCCTGTGTTGTGGGTGGGTACGATTGGTCAGCCACAACACCCAATTGGTAGGTCCCTCGAAGCTGGGTGCAATCTGGCCAATGGGACGTAGTCCAGACGGTTCGAGGGACCTATTTATGCCCATGCATGTGACCCAGAGCTTCCTCTTTCGACGCGTGCATTCGGAACATCCACCCACCTCTCCCTAATTTTAGGGCTTTGCGCTTGACCTTGCTGTGCCATTGTGTGCCGTCTGTAATTGGGACAGGGGCACGGCAGGAATTTCCCCCACTTGGCTGATTGGCTGTTGTCATTTGGGTTTTGCCTGCTGTGTAGCAAAATGTCACAACTTGTAAGGTTGCGGATAGGCTCTGGTTCAGGTGATAGAGATAGGAGAATGCTCTCGCCATCCCTATGTGAAGGGTATTCCATTAAAGGAATCCAGGGACTCGATGGTTTGGTCAACCCCTGAGGGGGTTCTGCCTGTGCCTGAGTCCAGGGGCACATTTGGGTGGCAGAGTTATCCTGTTCCTGGCTTTCCGCTTATCCAGGTGTTCACCCTTGGCTGACCTATGCTGGAACCCTGGGTCAGCGCTAGCTGTATGGCAGGGAGCTAGTCGAACCAGAGCCTATGCAACCAGTCACTTTCTGTAACCAATGAAGTTGCGGCCTAAATTCTGCCAAAAACCAAAACCAAAATTTGAGTCGTGTGAATTTATTTGGGGGGGAGGTTTCTGGGTCTGAACACGCAATTAAAATGTTATTTGCCTAAAGCCAAAATGACACCAGAGTAGGTCCCTGCCACCATGAATGTCCTCCACAAACCTGGCTGTCATCCATCATATTTCTGAGGACTTTAGCAATCCTTCTTGATTGATATTAGACCCATTTCTGTGGAGGTCAGTTTACTACAAAGCTATCTGGCTAGCCACCTGTGGGAAAAACGGTTGATCATAGGTTATAAAACGCAGCACAAACAGGACAGTACATTCATGCCCCCACAAAAGCCGTTTGATTGCAACTGTTTGCCTCTATGAAGATCAAGGACGGTTTAGGCTTCCGCTCATCTACAAAAGAGATCAAACAATCCTGAACATGTGCCCACAGAAAAGAGAGAGGGAAACCGTTGTAGGTCTCGGAAATTCAGTGCAAAATAAAAGCATTAACTATGAAAAGATTCTCCAGCAGTTCAGAAGGATGTGAGTGATGCCTTTCTGACCGGTTTTTGTGTTCAGAGGTTTTTCATTGCATTTGTCCTTCAACCCGGCGCTTTAAGAATCAATTCAAATTCTTGAATGTCAAATATCGACATTCCAGGGCCAGCAATAACTGTTCTAACTTAGCTGCAGCTCCTGAACTGTTGAATGCAATGACATGAGAGGAAAGGGAGGGTTTTCATTTTCATGTGCCTTTCTATTTTTATATCTGTGGAATTGTTTCCAACCGGACTGTCACTGGGCAATCTTTACACTGCACAATGTTGTCAAAGGATCTGCCAGTCCTTTTGTTTGCAGCACACTATAATCCAGGAGGTTTTTCAGACAGCCTTCATTTAATATGTAGGCTAAGGTATTATAGCCATTCGGAGGGGGGAAGCCAGTGGTGCAAGAAGGCAGGACTTGGGGACAGATATCCAGGGTCCCCCCCCCAAAACATGAGCAGAATGCCTCAATCTGGCAATGAAATAATATGCATTGCCTCAATCTGGCAATGAAATAATATGCATTGCCATTTAAAGAGTGTGGGCAGTGTGAGAACATTTAGGTCAGAAGACTGGGGAACCCTTTGCATTGATTCCCCTCAAAACACAACAACAACAACAACAACAATTTTATTATTTATACCCCACCCATCTGGCTGGGTTGACCCAGCCACTCTGAGCGGCTTCCAACACATATAAAAACATGATACAACAGCAAACATGAAAAACCTCCCAATACACGGCTGCCTTCAGATGTCTTCTAAAAGTTGTATAGTTATTTATCTCCTTGACATCTACTGGGAGGGCATTCCACAGGAAGGGTGCCACCACCGAGAAGGCATACCCTCCAACATTTCTCTGATGAAAATAGGGACATCTGATTCCACAATGATAATTTTACTATTTATAATCAACACATCTTACTAGGTTGCCCCAGTCCAGACTGGTAGGACACAGAGGAATGGTGGGAGGAACCAACTGGGGAACCACCAAAAGAAGAAGGCTCAGAGCCTGGGAATTGGTGGTGGGAAACGATGGGTGGTCAGAGGGGGAAGACTGGGAAGAGGATGTGTCAGAAGCTGGAGAGGTGACAGGGTCTAGTGAGCAGGAAGAGTCTGTGGCAGAGAGATGTTCAGAATCAGAAGCTGAAGCAGGAGAGGAGGGAGGCCAAGAGGCAGAGATGGGTCTGGTTGGTGACCTCCCTCCCCTTTGGTTTCTCAGAACCAGAAGTGGTATGAAAAGGGCAGAGGAGAGGTTGGCATCAGGCAGGCACACTCTCTGATTACTTGGGGGAAAGCCCTGGAGAAGAGGGAACTTAGATGGATGTGGGGAGGTGGGAGCTTTCCGTCTTGGCAACTAATCCATGGGGAATGAGCTGCTGTGCTCCTTAGGCCTGACATTCCACCAAGTCTGTACTTGCTAATAAAGAGTTTAGCTCCAACTTGCACGGTGTTTACTGCCGGCTCGACAACTACCCTAGGTGAGAGATGGTGCGAGGCCCTTGGATGTCTGAATGCATCCAAAATACCTGAATCCCAACTACTGGTATAATGTTGTCTATATTCGGTTAAAGGGCCTCAATACAATAGAGAAGGAGAAGACATTTTAATTAGATCTTAGATAACGATGAATAGTAAATAATCTACTTAGCCTTTCCCTGCCCGGCTCTGACAGCTTCATGAATAGATTCAGATCTGGAAATGCTTTCTCATCACAAATACGTTGAATAGGCAGGTGACATACTGCTTGGTCCCAGAGCTCCTTGTGAGTCACGTGATGCGTGCATGGTGCCTTGGCTGACAATGAAAGCTTTCCAATTGATTCCAGTATCAAACTGGCTTGTGTAGTGATGCTCAAATTACAAGGGGCCTGGTGGAATCATTCAAAAAATAAAAAATAAAATAACTAAACCTCCTTACCTTTCAAAGGGTTGAGAAACTTCAGGCCTGGGGGACATTTTTATACCTAGCCTGTGACCTGGATTTTGGTTCTACTCAACTGATTTCATAGTATCTTGGCAAGAATCCTACAAATGAAATCTGATTTCAAAAGGGTGGTTTGGAATTGTTCCACCACAGCCAGTTCTTAATGATGATGATGGTGAGAAAAGCAGAGTTCATGTTGTTGCCACTTGGTGGCAGCCTGTCAATAGCTTTCTGTATATTCAAATGATGCTCTTGTTCAACAAACTCATAACTGCTGGATTCTTGGGGTGTGCGTGCGTTTGTGTGTGTAGAAATAGCAGACTTTAATAGTATACCTCTGAAGTTCATTGACACGTGAGCTATAGGAAATCTCCAGAATTAGAAAAAAAATGGCATCTGAACAGAACATATACCGCTCAGTAAAACATGAATGTTACACCAAACCTCTCTGTAGTCAGAAGAGAGTATCCAGCACAGTAGTCCTTGCATTATGAAACACTCTCCCAGCAGCAGTGAGGCAGATACCAACACTGTGCGGATTTTGGCGTGCTATGAAGACGTTTTGATTTCAGCGAGCATTTTAGAAATGTTAATTTTGGGTTAGTCGTGCTTAATGCTCTGACATTTTATCTACGGCGTGTGCCATTCTGTCTTTTGCACATCATTCTGCTCTCACAGTGGCCAAGTGGATGCCTAGGGGAAGCCCACTATAGCATTCCGGTTCTGCTGCATCAGACTCCCTTAATGAAGACCTATGTTGCAAGTAAATAGTAAATAGTTGGATATGTCTGAGCTATGAACTGAGTCCAACTGGGCATACAGCCCTAGAAATAAAATCGTACTGGTTCATACGAAAGCTTCCTTAACCCCTTCACTTCAAAATAATATATATATGAAAGTTGGTGCAAATGTTCTCAGATCCATGTAGAGTAATTTGTGGATGAATCCGAGTTCCCTTCTCCCTCCAGAAGGGAAAAATAACTGAAGAGTAGGCATATGGTATGTCTTTAATGTGATTGGCAGTCCACTGAGGGTAGAGATGGATAAATCTGTCAACTCTGTTTTTTCTCAGTTGCTCTACTTCAAGCTCATCACATTTGCACATCAAGTTGTGATTCTTTTTCAATAAGTCCTCATGAAAAGTCATCTGCATTTTTAGTGTCCTTGTCTCCTAATATGCACATTGTTGCAAGCAATTTTCCTTAATAAAATGCATTCCCGTATGCTCTTTTGGCTAATATATGCATTTATAGACACACCCTCCCCTGATAACACATTTTGGACAGTTTTTCTAAAATAAATAGAGGAACAGCCTTCCACAATTTGGAAAAAGTCCATTTTGGTTCAAGTGTTGTTTTGGGAGCAATATAGACTAGCACTTTAATGCAAAGTATTTTCATCTGCAAAGTGCATTTGAGCAGTTTCTCATGGCACAATTATTAAAATGTGTATTAAAATGTGTTTGGGCAACTACAAATCAGGGAAGCTCATATTAAGATGCAAATCAAAGCAAGTTTGTGCCCCATCCCTAACTGAGGGTAATTCTGAAATGGCTGAGTGTAATTCCCTTAGGATCCTATATCCTGAATATAGGAAGGATATTAACCAATTAAAAACAGACACATGGTGCGTGCCAAATTATTATACTCCTATTCCTACATTGCAGGGGGTTGGACTACATGATCCTTGGGGTCCCTTCCAACTCTACAATTCTATTATTCTATTGTCTGCATTGACTTTTCTTAGTAAAGTGATGCCCTTAAAGAAGAAGTGTACTGAAATGGACCTGGACCTAAATCAAAATTTCTTGGCATCTAAGCTAGAACACTTGCATCATGGATGGAAAACCATCTCTTTTGCTCTTTATCAGATGCCAGCAATGACATTATAGTTCTGAAGGCTATTGAAAGCTCTTTGTTATGAGGTCCAGAACATTTGTACACGTTGGTTCAGATCTGGAGCCCCAAAGGAGCAATATGCTTCCTCTCACTTTACCTATGTGGCATGTTGGCCAAGCATGTAGGCTACCTTCTCCTGTCATAGCAAAGAAAGCAAAGGCTGGCATTAGTTTGTGAGCTCTATTGCTGGATAGCTGTAGTGTCCCAATCTTCATTGTATCATTAGCAGTAACAGAGGCAAATCTATGGAGTTAATTGCCTTCCTGGGAGTATTGACAGCCCCCCAGGCTGTAGGATAACATGCAGCAGCCATGGTGCTAAATTACGTTATGCTGTAAAAATATTGTCAGAATGAAGTATTAGCACAGTCACTCTTGCCTAAACTTTTGATGACTTTTGGAGGACTGATCCAGCCCACTATTTAAATAGCAAAATGAAATGTGACGTTCAAAACTGACATGTAATCAGCCTTCCCATTTCATGCTGTTGCTATCGGTATCCTTGTTGCACTGACATTCCAAGAAGAGCTTTCGCTGCCTCAGAAATGTCAGTCATCATCAGAGCTTGTTATATTTTCACCGTAGGTGGTATTTTATCCACAAATAGTCTTATTTCCTTCAAAGAAACCCATCCTCCCCAACTCAGGCCAACATTACTAATCTGGTGACACAATTGGGTTCCCAAACTGTGGCTAATAAGTCATTTTACAAATTTTTATTGTTTTCCAGTTGGGGAGAAATTGGGATTCTCCTCCTGCTTCTACAATGAGAGCTAATGTGCTGCCCCCTCCCCTCGCAGAGCTACAATTCCCAGAACTTACTGGGAAGAGGGCTCTACTGTTAACCACTCTGGGAATTGTAGTTCTGTGAGGGGAATAGGGGGTCTCCTAACAACTCTCAGCACCCTTAGCAAACTACACTTCCCAGGATTCTTTGAGGGAATCCTGCCTGTTCAAAGTGGTACAATGCTGCTTTGAATGTACAGTGCAGATGGGCCTCTAGTTAGACCAGGGGTCAGCAAACTTTTTCAGCAGGGGGCTGATCCACACCTTGTGGGGGGCCGGACTATATTTTTGGGGCGGGAAAGGACAAATTCCTATGCCCCACAAATAACCCAGAGATGCATTTTAAATAAAAGCACACATTCTGTTGTTGTTTAGTCGTTTAGTCGTGTCCGACTCTTCGTGGCCCCATGAACCAGAGCATGCCAGGCCCTCCTGTCTTCCACTGCCCCCCTGACCGCAGTTTGGTCAAACTCATGTTTATAGCTTCGAGAACACTGTCCAACCATTTCATCCTCTGTCGTCCCCTTCTCCTTGTGCCCTCAATCTTTCCCAACATCAGGGTCTTTTCCAGGGAGTCTTCTCTTCTCATGGGGTGGCCAAAGTACTGGAGCCTCAGCTTCACGATCTGTCCTTCCAGTGAGCACTCACGGCTGATTTCCTTGCACACTTTCTACTCATGTAAAAACACCAGGCAGGCCCCACAAATAACCCAGAGATGCATTTTAAATAAAAGGACACATTCTACTCATGTAAAAACATGTTGATTCCTGGACCATCCATGGGCCAGATTTAGAAGGAGATTAGGCTGGATCTGGCCCCCGGGCCTTAGTTTGCCTACCCATGAGTTAGACCTTACCTGGAGGACAGCTTTCAAAGAATATTGTAGACAATCTGGAATAAGTTCCAGTGACGGCCAAGCAGTTTGGAAAACAAGTTGTAGCAGGAAATATTGAAGAAACTGGGTAAGTTTTGCCTGGAGAAGAGCAGACTGAAGGGGTATATTGTACAGATATCTGAAGGGCTGTCCCATAACAGCCCACAAGTCAGGGCTTGGTCTCAAGTGCTTAAATTACAGGAAGGTAAATTTTTGGAGCAACTTTTAGGAGCAACTTCATAATGGTAAAAAAAGTTAGACAGTGAAACTCTCCCTGGATGTTTTCAATCAGAGACTATTGGGGATGCTCTGGATTTTCAGAGACTAAGGCTTAATTCAGACCATTTAATCCAGACCAGCCTTTGGATTAATAGACAGCATTGAGAATGCTCTGGATTTTATCTTTGGATTTTCAACACTGATCAGAGAGTTGGTGATTTACTCTATGATTCTATGAAAAAAGTTGGGGATTTGGGTGTGTGATAATATAAGACTGTGCTGCAGACATCCGTAACCCTGAAGAGGCAGCAGACATACACCGGCACATTATGAACACAGACCAATCTTAATTGAGTTTTGACCCAGTTTTTTTTTAAATAATATTTATTAGGAGTTTAAAGATTACAAAAAGAAGAAAAAGAGTTAAACAATGCAAAACAATACAATACAATACAATACTTAAAAAACAAACAAAAACACACACACTACTTATCTTAACAAAACAAAAACAGAAACAATTAAAAACACATCCAATATTTCCATATCTTATCTTTCATTTACTTGTTTTGACGACCTCCTCATACCTCCCTTTTTTGTACTCTAGTTCAGTTAGCTATTTCAGCAAATCCTTTCCATCTTTCTCAGTTTTTGTCCTATAATTTATCTTAACACAGTCTAACCTTATTCTTTCTCCTTTGGCCCATTAACAGTCTATTTTTACTTAATTCTTTATAACATTTCTGCTAAAGCCATATAACTTCATTCCAGCATCCTTCTAACATTCATTAATTTTACAGTGTTTCTGTAAATAGTCTTTAAATTTTTTCCAATCTTCTTCCACCGACTCTTTTCCCTGGTCTCTGATTCTGCCAGTCATTTCCGCCAGTTCCATGTAGTCCATCAACTTCATCTGCCATTCTTCCCGGGTGGGTAAATCTTATGTCTTCCAATACTTTGCGATAAGTATTCTTGCTGCTGTTGTAGCATACATAAAGAAAGTTCTATCCTTCTTTGTCACCAATTGGCCGACCATGCCCAGGAGAAAGGCCTCTGGTTTCTTCAGGAAGGTATATTTAAATACCTTTTTCATTTCATTATAGATCATCTCCCAGAATGTCTTAATCCTTGGGCACATCCACCAAAGGTGAAAGAATGTACCTTCAGTCTCATTACATTTCCAACATTTATTATCGGGCAAATGGTAAATTTTTGCAAGCTTGACTGGTGTCACGTACCACCTGTAAATCATTTTCATTAAATTCTCTCTTAAGGCATTGCATGCCGTAAACTTCATACCTGTGGTCCATAACTGTTCCCAGTCAGCCATCACGATGTTGTGTCCAACGTCTTGTGCCCATTTAATCATAGCAGATTTCACCGTTTCATCCTGAGTGTTCCATTTCAACAGCAAGTTATACATTCTTGACAAATTCTTAATTTTGGGGTCTAACAATTCTGTTTCCAATTTTGATTTTTCCACCTGGAAGCCAAGTTTTTTATCCAAATTATATGCCTCCACTATTTGGTAGTAATGGAGCCAGTCTCGCACTTTGTTTTTTAACCCAGTTTGAACAGCATTCTATGAAATGCGAAATGAATGAAGGAAAGGAGCTGTGCGGGAAATATATTGCATGAATCGGCCAACCAGAAACACCCCTTCCCATATTGTTAAGGAGAATATACAACAGGTGCCTCAATTCATAGACATTGTTTCATTTGAGGGGAATAATTTAAACCATTATTTAAAAGATAAACTTGGAAAGCCTTGGGAACAAATATAATCGCAGAGATGATATCCTTTAGAAAATCCACCTATGAGAGCTTGCAAGAAGCAGTTAGACCATTTACAGGTGAAGTTGCAAACAGAATGTAAAACAAAGCTTAATTAAAAACACTGACGTTCTTTTTTTTTTCCTTTTAAAGCCTCTGTGGGTCAGTTCCCAATTTACTTGGGAAATTAAATATGATAAACTGGACCTTGATATGAAAATCTGCCTTATGGGTTCCCTTTTGCAATGTCTTTGCCATCTGGCAGGAAGAATACTTCATCATGAAACATTCATTATGTTTTTTTCCGGCAGCACCTTGAACCCCATTGTGCGAAGCATCGTGCAAGCACAGGGAAAGGGCAAAGCCGTGTTTTGCTCACACACTGACCAAGTTCAATCATATTATTTATTTCCAAAGAAAATGCAAGCATGTGAGAGTCACAGTTTGGATGGAATTGGAAAGGAGACAGAGCCCCCCAATAAGAAAAGGGAGACAGAGCCCCCTAATAAGGCTAATAAGAATAAACCATTAGAGTGAGGTTCTCGAAAAACCAGGATCTACTATTAGCTACCACTTATATTGCAGTGTCCTAGCAAATGTACATAAATCAAGTCATTACCTCTTCCTAGATGGCGCTGCCTGGCAGGAATGGATGGATCCGTCAATTGCATGCTTGTTCATTCGTGGGTTTGCTCTATCTCATTTCTGCATTAATCTGTTGGTTTTTTTATTTTTTAAAAAGGTCATATCCACATTTTAATACCTAATTAAATAGGCATTATATCTCAGTGTACAGATTTCTGAAAATATTTTATCCTAAAATGAGCATAATCTTATGGAGTAACTGGTTGAACTTTAAAAAAAATTTTTCTGAAGGAGCTCAAGATGGAATGATGAGGTTCCTGCATCTTGCCCATGAAGTTGGGTGAAAGCATGTGATAAGAGCAAATTTGTAGAAGGCAAGCAGTTCTGGGTCTGGTCAGTGGGTGGCAGACCTTTTCTCAGTTCTGTGAATACTACTCAAGAAGTGTAGGCTGTTCTTCCCATTTTACTGATGGGGGAATTAAGGCAGAAGGAGATTTGCCCAAAGATTTTACCTCCCCCTGGGTTTAAAGATGTATTTGCAATGCTACAAGAGGAGCTGGAAGGAGTTAGACTACTGTTCAGAAATGACAAGAAGTTCAGCATAGAAGAAACTAGTAAGATGGCTGGTTTGGATCACGGCTCCATTGTGTTGTTTAGTCGTGTCCGACTCTTCCTGACCCCATGGACCAGAGCATGCCTGGCACTTCTGTCTTCCACTGCCTCCCGCAGTTTGGTCAAACTCATGCTGGTAGCTTTGAGAACTCTATCCAACCATCTTGTCCTCTGTCGTCCCCTTCTCCTTGTGCCCTCCATCTTTCCCAACATCAGGTTCTTTTCCAGGGAGTCTTCTCTTCTCATGAGGTGGCCAAAGTATTGGAGTCTCAGCTTCAGGATCTGTCCTTCCAGTGAGCACTCAGGGCTGATTTCCTTAAGAATGGAGAGGTTTGATCTTCTTGCAGTCCATGGGACTCTCAAGAGTCTCCTCCAGGATAATAAGAGGCAACGTGGGACATCTCTGCTAGGGAAGAAAAGCAGCTCTGACTATGACGGCTCCATGCTGGCGCCTGTAGAATCAGCAGCACCTAGTGCCTGAAATTGCAGAGGTGCTTTTCAAAGCCTCTCTCTTCTTAGGCAAGCCCATAGCAACAGCCTCATTCATGCTAACTGAAACAGCTAAACTCCGAAAATCAAATTCGTTTCTGGTTCCACAGGCACTTTGGTCTAGAGATGGGATAAACAGTCTAAAAATTATTTTTAAAATTCACTTAAAGCTACAGGACAAAAATAAGATAATCTGGGGAAAATTCTGCTTGTGGTGCTGCATCCTGCAGAATATTATAGGCTGGTGAACGAAAACCAGGCATTTCCTGCTAATGCCCTGTATTACAGAATGCTCTTCCCTCATCCATATGTGAAGCAGGAATCATCAGTAGCTTTGGATATTACGGTATATTACCCAGGCTTTCCCTGACCAATAATATCAATCCCCTTTTTTAATTTGTTTGAATTTCTTGAAATTTAATTTTCTTCATATGCTTTGGAGCTACTGTTTTTACTGGGGGCACAACATTTACCCTGCCCCAGGAATCAGCAACCCACGCTATGCCACTGTACAGTATTATATGTTACTGTCATATTTTTAGATGGGCTATTTTTATAGTGTTATTGTTTGCTTTTTTGCTTTTTTGTAAACCACTTGGAGACTGTTTTTGGTATTAAGCAGTAGATAATTATATGAAATAATATGCCAGATTCAGGTAGGTAGCCTTGTTGGTCTGACGCAGTCAAAATAAATTTTAAAAATTAAAAAATTGTCCAGTAGCACCCTAGAGACCAACTAAGTTTGTTCTGGGTATAAGCTTTCTTGTGCATGCACACTTCTTCAGATTATATTACCCATGGTCTCTAAGGTGGTACTGGACAATTTCTATTTTATTTATTTATTTAAATAATATGCCAGTGTACCTGGGAGAAAATCCTACTACTGGCACTTGTATGGAGTCTGATCATCAAAGTTGACGACTGATTTAAACGAAACATTGTTGTATACATTTCTGGCATTCAGTTTTAGAAGAGGCCTTTAGAGATATGTATTGCACTTAGACTTTGCAAAAATGCGTGAAATCATTGGGAAAACTCAATTTTTTGGGGCGAGTTAAGATTTTATCCACACAAAACAAAACTGGGTATTTGTTCCAGATTCTGTCACAGGTTTGGCCTGGCTCTACTTAAGTTAATAGAACCAGGGAGACTTGTGCCAACAAAAGCTGGTGGCACACAGGTGTCTGGGCAATTAGTATTTGCGATGAAAGGGCAATGCCTTTGGGAAATGTCAAAGCATCCCCATTTTGCTTTTCCCATTAATCGGGTTAGAATCTCAGGCTTGACAAGCTGAAAGTGGAGTGGCTGCAATTACGTTGGAGTAGCTGGATTGTGCCTTTATCTTTGCAAGTGCACGCTGCGAAGGGAGATGGAGCTGGGAATCAGACGTTTGCCAAGAAAGTAAGAGAGTTGGGAAAGATGATTAAGTGGGAGACAGAAAATCTGCCTGATGAAAGGAGCTGGGGGGTGGGGGTGGAGATCAGGAATATTTTCACTACCCATCAATTTAAACTCATCGACTAATCAATCAATGGCCTTTTAACTAATTAAGTGATAGCATACTGGGGTTTTTTTTTAAAAAAATTTAGTACACCACCCAGAAGCCTATTTTAGCATTAAAAGGTATATAAATTAATGATGCTGGTGATGATTCAGTGCACAGCCATATATTGCAGATACTATAAGTCACAATTGTTGCCTGAAATAGATTGTATTTCTATTTAGATTTTAGTAATTCTTTTTTTAAACTATTCCGCATGTCTTTAAAAAACTTTTATAGGTGACACAGATCCAAGAAGAAAAAGGAAAGGGTATGCAGGATCCCACCCACTAGCAATTATTTCTAAATGTGCATCTATCCATAAATATTAGCATGTGCACATTTTATGTATATGTTTGCCAACTGGTGGCCTCTGTTTCAGTAATGCATCTGGTGATGCGGAAGTGGCCACCTAATCAGGCCTTGGATTGATTTGGACAGGTCCTGTGAACGGGTTCTGCTCCCAAGGTACTGTATATCAGGCTGACAATTGGGGTGGGGGAGAGAAGGAGGGACGAGAAGGAAGGGCAATGAAGCCTGGCAGGATAGTATTTGGCAGGCCTGACATATCAGGCAAAATTGTGCTGGACGGGTTGATCATGCGGGCCAAAATGCAGGAGTCGGGCCCTTGCCCCATGCAGCACTCTTGCTGAGATCTGCCCCTGTTGTTGCGAGTTTGTTGGTTGCTTTCATGCGTCAGCTGCATGCAAGCATTGCAGGCTGAGTTCCTTTTTTTATTTTAATTCTTTTCTGTTACAAATTTTTCACATTCATACATTAACCAATACAATCATACATTAACCACTGACTTCCCTTCCCCGCCCCTTCCACAGTTCATTTTAGTTATCTATTACTGCTGCATATTCTAATTACTCCATATTTTCCCCTCTGTCTCATTATATCTCTGCTTAGTTTATACTGCTGAAGTTACTCCAATGTTTTAACCTGTTCACAATAATTCTTCAGATACTCTACAAACATTTTCCAATCTTCCTTGTAAACTCTTTCTTCCTGCTCTCTTATTCTTTTACTAGGTTTGCTAATTCTACATACTCCATCAGTTTCATCTGCCCATCCTCGCTCGTTGGTACTGTTCCTCCATTTCTGAGCATATAGCATTTGGGCTCCCATAGTTGCATAGAGAAACAAGTTCTTTTGATCTCTGGGGACATCTGACCCTATCATTCCTAGAAGAAAGGCTTCTGGTCTTTTTACAAAAGACCTTTTATACATTTTTTTCATTTCATTATATATCACCCCCCAGAAGTCTTTAGCTAATTTACATGTCCTTCATGAGGGCTGAGTTCCTGATCACTGGGCTTTGGTGGTGATTCCCTGGATGCTGAGGAGAATGGCTGCCATTTTGGGATTCTCTGAGCTATGTGTCTTCCTTTCCTCTCCTGTGCTGAGTATGTATAGAAAGGACAGGGAACCTATGACCCTCCATGTGCTATTGGACTACAGCTGCCATCATCTTGACAATTGGCTATGTTGGCTGGGGCTGATAGGAGCTGGTGTCCAACCACACATGGAGGACCACACATTTCTAACATATAGGAAACTGTGGCTATTCCTCCACCTGTTGTATCAGCCTGCACCTCCCATAACTGGAGTACGAGCTTCCTTGACCCAGTTTGAACGGGTTTGGAGGAAATTCAAGTTGGCTCTCAGACTGTAATATAAAATGTCAGTCTAGGTATTCACACCTGGGTCCCACAAGGAGCTTAATGAAGACACATCAAGCAGTACTTCTGAGTCATTGGAAGATCCATAAATGAAGAAGAACTATATGCTTGGTTCTATGTTGCAGTTTACAACCCTTGATGCATGTCAGCAGCAAGTACCGTCTGCTGAAATTGCCTGGAGGCCTCAGTGAAAAGATCTGCCACAGTAGGTTGGTGTCAGGTTACAAAGTACATTGTGCACACAAACTTGAATGTTTTCCTCCTCTACTTTTCAAAAAACAATCACACCCCATGATGCCCAAGGGTGTCTAAATCCCCAGTCCTTATATCCCATATAAACTTTGAAATTAACTCTTTGATTTTGTAACTGGCAAGGGCCAAGTTGTCCACTCTTCTCACCCCACAGAAACCACTTCCAACAGGAAGGAAACTAAAAACAGGAGAATGAAGGCTTACGATGTGACTTATTATGCAGATGCTAACCCATGAAGAATTCCCCACGCTGTCTCATGTGGCATCTTTTTCTCACCCCTGCAGTGATTCATATCAACAGCAACTCAAGACGTGAACATTATGGAGTGGTGTGGACTAGGGCACTTTCTGTGGGACTCTCTCCACTGCCCTACCATGACCCAGAGCTCTACCTCCTCATCTTCAGAGGAAGAGGCCATGGATTCAGAGGAGGAGAATATGCCACCTGGACCAGTCTTTGAGATCCCAGCCTCCTCAGAAGTTCCAGCACCAGAAGAGCCCCTACACTGCTAGCATCTTTCTGGTCTGAAGCATTCATGATGCCATCTTCAGACTCCAAGGATCCAAAGCTATCTTCTCCCGGGTGCTGAGGGGAATAATAATTTGTGTATGCACTATCAGTGTGAGAAACACATCATTAGAGATCTGAAACCTGACACTTTTGTTTGTTGGTCTTCCATATATGTCACATCACATTCTTGTCAAGATAATACCTGTTCTAGCACTATTTCCACATCCTGGAAGAGAAAAGAGAGTTTTGTGTGTCTCCCCATGGGAAATGAAAAGCTGTGGAGAATGAAACCAGCCCAACATAGCCATTATGAGTGCTCTTTCTACCACAGAACATCTTTTGTGACTGGGCTGCTGTTATGAAGTATAAAGAAGAAACTGAAGAATATGATAGGGTGCTGTCCCACCAACTGCAGTCTTTTAACTTATATTGGGCAAAAGATCACAAGTCTTTTAACCAGCATATAAACAGTAGTTCCCAAGCTGGTGTTCTTGAGCCTTGGGGGTTTGGACTACAATTCCCATTATTCTTAGCTTAGCCACTGCACTAGGCATGGAAAGATCTCCTGTGCTACCTGATGGGCAGTGGCGTAGCGTGGGTTGTCAGCACCCGGGGCAAGGCAAGTAATTTGCGCCCCCTAACCCGTGGATTTGCGCCCCCTAACCCATGGATTTGCCCTAACCCCAGATGTTGCGCCCAGTGCGGCCCGCCCCCCCTGCACCCCCCATGCTACGCCACTGCTGATGGGTGAGATCAGTGACCAACTAACGCACCAGGGGGCCTTATGCATACATGGTGAGATCTAGCAGCAATCTGCAAACTCTGGTGAAGTTTCTGGTTCAGGGAGGATCAGTTCCACAGAACTGTTTATGGAGCAAGACTCTTGGGCCAGCAGCTGTTCTCCCTTCTCAAACAGGCCTTTCAGGAAGGTGAGGGGGGTGGTTAATGGCTGATTCTAATTCTGATCCCCTCCGCAGTGTGTAGATGACTTGCTGAGAAACTCATCTCCCTGTGTTGTTTGGAAGTTCATAAGTCACAAATCACCAAGCCTGGTGAGGGTATCAGTGTGTCATCTGAAGAATGTCAGAAGTGCAACTCTATTACGTTAAGGGAAAATTAACTTGCCCATTTATATTAGGCAGCTAGTTCAAAGCACAGAGGATAGAAATGTGTTCAGTGAACCACAACTTCTGAGATGCATTACATAATCCTCTATGGACCATATAGCACAATTGTAAGGAGGAGAATACTGAAAACACACAGGCAGCATGAGCAGAGGCTTAAAAAAAAAGAAAGCAGAATGTTAATCACAAATTTGGCATGCATAGGACTTTAAATTACCTGGGTCATTATGACCTTATTTCTTCCATCCAGTATAACAAGGGACTTTTAAGTGAATGGTTTGTGATGATGATGGTGCTCTGATTATTTCTGGCAGAAAAAGAAGAAGCAGTGAGCTGCTTTTGCCTCTGATGAAGCTGCCTGTTGGTTGGGACTTTGGGACGATTGGCTTATTGAAGACTGCAGGCGCTTATGCTAAGAATAAAAGAAAAGAGCATTCCTGGCTACAGTGCAGAACCAGAGTTCCACAGATCACAACAAGACAGGTAGAGCTTTTCCATCTAGGGTGACATTTCATCAACCTTCTCAAAATGCATTAATACATGGATAGGGAACCTGTGGCCCTCTGAGGTGTTGCTGGACTACAACTCCCATCATCCCTGACCATTGGCTGGCATTGATGGAAAAAGGAGCCCCAATCGCACCTTCAAAGCCACAAAGTTCCTGCATTAATGCTTCTATAAAGGTAAAGGTAAAGGGACCCCTGACCATTAGGTCCCGTCGTGGCTGACTCTGGGGTTGCGGCGCTCATCTCGCTTTGTTGGCCAAGGGAGCCGGCATACAGCTTTTGGGTCATGTGGCCAGCATGACTAAGCCGCTTCTGGTGAACCAGAGCAGCGCACGGAAACACCGTTTACCTTCCCGCTAGAGTGGTACCTATTTATCTACTTGCACTTTGACATGCTTTCGAACTGCTAGGTTGGCAGGAGCAGGGACCGAGCAACGGGAGCTCACCCCGTCGCGGGGATTCGAACCGCCGACCTTCTGATTGGCAAGCCCTAGGCTCTGTGGTTTAACCCACAGCGCCACCCATGTCCCAATGCTTCTATAGAGCACTCCAATTCCAGCCATGTATGGCATTTTGTTTTGTTTTGTTTTTTGCAGCTGGCAAGCCCTGCTGTAATTTCAGAGACGTTATTATTACGGGCTACAGTGTAATGGAATGTTTCGGGGATTTTGTTCCATGGTAGTTTGCGGAGAATTCGATTGTGTGCCGTCATTAGGCGTGCAGCGCAAAGGTGAGGAAACTCCTTGCAAAGGACCCAAGGCACAGGCGTGCTCTGCATAAATGTGTGTTGCTTTCTTACTTTATATCCGATGATTGATAAGGCGAATCGCAACACCGCCTTTGTGTTTGCGTACCACGCCTATTCCATACACCTCCAGCCAGCTCATGAACAACTGATTCACAAATTATAGTCCCTCGCTGGCACTCTGCCAGGGCAATAGTATAGAAACAATTTATTGCTGTGTCTTTTCCAATCTTGTAACAAAACCAGGCATAGCAAGGAGCTTGTCCAACTCATGTTGAAAGTAATTGGGCCTTTGCCACTGATTTTGTTTAACCAGAGCAAGGTGGGAAACAGCGCTGATCTTATTTAGTTTGCCTCCTCCTGGTGAAATATTTTGTGTGGGTGGGTGTTGCATCATGTCATCTTATTGTGCACTTTCTCTCACCTGCTGGCTGCTGTGATGGTCATAATTCCTAATGCTGTACAGCTGGCAGAGAGAGAAAAAGCAAGCTGGTCGTCATAAAGTCACATTTGCTTGTCATAGGTGAGAAATATATATCTTCTGCCCTGTTAGATGGATTTAAAAGGGTAAGTTACGTAGATGGGACAGCATCATATTAAATTACATATTCTACGGGTTAAATGGAACTGTACTAAATTGCATAATATTATATGGGTTTAACTGAAGTGTATTAAATTACATAACATTGTGGACTTAGCTATACAGCTGCAAATACAGTGGTACCTCTAGTTACAAACTTAATTTGTTCCGGAGGTCCGTTCTTAACCTGAAACTGTTCTTAACTAGAGGTGTGCTTTCGTTAATGGGGCCTCTTGTTGCCGCTGCACTGCTGGCACACGATATCCGTTCTCATCCTGGGGCAAAGTTCTCAACTCGAGGTAACTCTTCCAAGTTAGCAGAGTTTGTAACCTGAAGCGTTTGTAACCTGAGGCGTTTGTAACTTGAGGTACCACTGTATAATGTTTTAAGTGTGTTTTAAGTGCATTATACAAATGTGACACTAGACGGCGATGGTGAGCTTATGGCAAATTCAATATATTTTTCAAAAGATTTTTTTTTTTAATGTGTCCAGAATCTACCTATGAATGGTTATGTTTTCTTACCAGTGAGCTGCCGAAGCTTCCTCAGGCTGTTATAGGGGTTGTTTTGTTTTAAATGGTGCAATGTATTTATATTATTGTTTTTAAAATTGTTGTTTCTTGGAAACCGTCAGGGAACAAGCCGCTAACAAGTCTAATAAATAATAATAGTAAGTGTTACCAGCGGGAAGGTAAACGGCGTTTCTGTGCACTGCTCTGGTTCGCCAGAAGCGGCTTAGTCATGCTGGCCACATGACCCGGAAGTTGTATGCCGGCTCCCTTGGCCAGTAAAGCGAGATGAGCGCCGCAACCCCAGAGTCGGCCACGACTGGACCTAATGGTCAGGGGTCCCTTTACCTTTTAACTACAAAATGGAAGTGGGGTGGGGTGGGGTGGGGAGAAACAGCTCCATCACCTGTGCTGCCTGGTGTGTGCCCTATAAGGCTTAGGCGGTAGCTCATTCCTCTGGCGCAGACTCCCTCCCTCCCTGACTTCCGTAGGATTGCTCTCCCTGAAATCTGCACAGACTGAATGCTTTTATTATTCAGAGAAAGGCTGCAGAAATCTTCTCTCTCTGCCAGCGTACTGCCCAGATGTGAAATAAATATTTGCAGCTTCTTGACATTTGCCCAAATTCCATTTTACCATTCAAATTCTTAATGACAGGTTTGTAAGTGCAATTTGCATTATGAATGTGACATTTTGTTTCTAACTCCCCGCACTTTCTAGATTAGGGGGCCTGTCATTTTTTAAAAAGAAAAATAGAAATTAGCTGGATGTCGAATATGAAATAAGCTGTCAAATACTAAATAGTTGTAGCGGTGGGTACCAGCCATAAAATTTGGGAAGCAACCTGATCTGTTTCAGAGCCACTCATATCTTTCCATCTCAGCTTGTTATTTGGGACTGAATTAGAACAGATAAAAACGAAACTCTGTTCTCCCCCAACCCTTTCACTACACCAGGGAACCTAAAAATGATAACAGTTCTGCCCGCTCTTTGTAGAAGCATACATTTGCAAACATTGGAGCCCCTCCAAAACCAAGTAAGCCTGTGATTTTAGGCAGATATATTCAGGGGTTTTCATACATGCCCTCGTTAAAGTTTGGGGTTTTTAAAAAACTGTTTTATTTTCTGCAAGATTTGGATATAATTTGTAGGCATACTCATTCTTTATGAAGAGCCAAAGCCTGCCAGATTTTTTAAAGGCAGTGTAGGTAATGAGAGAGTTGGAGGCTTAGATTCTACCCTTTAGCTCGTTATTGGGGTTACTTTCATTTTCCTACCCAGTTGTGTGTTAACCTGTTTCTTCGCCTGACTTGGGACTCAGCTACATTGGCAAAGAAAAAGAGCTTTATATGCATTGAATATGCATTATAACACTGTGGCAGCAGATGGCGCTGTGGAGTTCCGTTTTTGCCAACCTGATTTCTCATACAAAGTTTACAACGTGTTTAACTGAAATGCTACTTTGATGTGTCTAGAATAGATCCAGCCATAGCTGTCAACTTTCAGATTTGAAAATAAGGGATCAGCAGCCTCGAAAATAAGGGATCAGCAGCCTCACCTGTCCCGGGGACAGTCTACGGGATATCTAACAATCCGGGATAGCAGCGGGAAGCAGCGGGAAACGGCGCTGGAATAAGGGAATTTCCCGCAAAAAAGGGAAGGTTGACAGCTATGGATCCAGCCTTGGTTGTGAAACTGGATATCCACTGTTAAGTTCTTATTTAATATAAGATAGCGGTACTATTAGTTAACTAACTAGCTAATTAATTCATAAACATGTCTATATACATGCAGTCATTAAAAAATCAGAGCGATTTATTACAATCATACATAGAACCATACAGTAAATCATACAGTAAAAACATAAAAACAAATCAGAGATCAATTAACTATTACAGAAGGATGTTTTCTCATTTGCCAGCATAAACTTGGCAGTATAGGAAAGTTTCCAGCCTCGTACTTAAAGGTTAAACAGCTAATAAAACTGTCCTAACAGTTTGCTGTAAGATATTACTGGGTTGAATCAGTTTCTTTATTTTAAATGTCAAGCACTATAACAATACCAAGTATTATTGTTGTTCATTGCGATGACAAACCTAGACAGCATCTTAAAAAGCAGAGACATCACCTTGCCGACAAAGGTCCGTATAGTTAAAGCTATGGTTTTCCCAATAGTGATGTATGGAAGCGAGAGCTGGACCGTAAAGAAGGCTGATCACCGAAGAATTGATGCTTTTGAATTATGGTGCTGGAGGAGACTCTTGAGAGTCCCATGGACTGCAAGAAGATCAAATCGATCCATTCTGAAGGAAATCAGCCCTGAGTGCTCACTGGAAGGACAGATCGTGAAGCTGAGGCTCTAATACTTTGGCCACCTCATGAGAAGAGAAGACTCCCTGGAAAAGACCCTGATGTTGGGAAGATGGAGGGCACAAGGAGAAGGGGACGACAGAGGATGTGATGGTTGGACAGTGTTCTCAAAGCTACCAGCATGAGTTTGACCAAACTGCGGGAGGCAGTGGAAGACAGGAGGGCCTGGCGTGCTCTGGTCCATGGGGTCATGAAGAGTCGGACACGACTAAATGACTAAACAACAACAACAACAATAATAATATATTTTTCGTGCCACTGCTGAGTGGCTTCCAACAAAATATAAAGTAAGTATTCTGTCAATAGATTTGGTCATACCTTGATTTTTATGTTACTGGCTCTGATATCAGGCGGACTAGAAATTCGGGTGAATTAACTGAAATGTAACAAATCGGGCAAATGTGGAGTGTGACCCGTTCTCTGTCACTTTTTGGTGGTTTGAGTTCTGTTCTTAACCAACTGCATTGCCTCTTCCGGCTCTTTCAATCTGTCTCATTTAGAAGTTTGCTCGTTTTGTCAGTTTCTGCCATTTGATGTAGAGAGCAGAGCTGCAATCTTTCAGTCGGTTAGTTACACCCACTTGAAGCACATTGATTTTTTAGCTTCAGGTCAAGTGGCAAGGTGGCAAACGACAGCTGGGCGCTGCTGCTCAGGCAGAAGCTCCTCTGAAACAAAAGGAATATCTGCTGCACACATAAATGATTTGTAGGATTGCAGGAAAAAGGGTTGATCGGGAGTTTCATAATGTCAGTTTGCATTTCTTAGTGCAAAAGGTGAATCTGTTGTGTAGAGATCTTTCCTATTCTGATTAATACAGAAGGATTCAGGAAGCTACTGGAAGGTTTCTTCTCTGTGTGAAAAAAGGTTCTTGTTTGGGTTATATCCATTACTTTTTTTTCTTAAAAAAACTGTTTAGGGGTACTCTCATTTTGACTCAAGAAAATCACCATTTTATAGTTCAAATCGGGAAAAATAAATACAGTAAATGGACAAAAGTACAAAGATTCACAAAATGTTTAGGGGTATGCGTACCCCTGTGTACACCCAGAAAAAAAACACTGGTTATATCTTCTGAGAAGCTGAGTACAGCTGGTTTAAACTGGCTCTGTTATCTTTCTGTCAAGGTCATACTGACTATAATAGTCAGGCCAGAAGGAGCCTAGGTCTCACTCACTCTCTCTTTCTGTCTCTCTTTTGTTCTGGTGTTCTGTACATAGTATGCTTAGTGTAAAGGCTTAGTCTTATTATAAGTACCGGTAATTGTAAGTTTGTTAAGTCTGCTGCAACTGGATTTTCTTATGGACAGTGCCAATCTTGAATGTATAGGATTTGTGACCATTATGCTCATTTGCCTTCAGTAGCAGTAAAGCTCTGCTGTCTGAAATATTGCCTCTGGTCTATTTTGGGGGGAATCCTGCAACGTGTTTAAGTTTTTCCTCCCCACGTATGACACATAATCCTATTAATTCCCATACTAATGGAGCTTGCATTGCGCAACCTTGACCACAGTTGCCCATGCATTGGAACCTCAAGATTAGATTACTGCTATGTACTCTATGGGGGACTACCCTTCAGGCTGGTCTGAAGGCAGCAGATAGTGGCGGCTAGGTCGCTTGTGGGGCAAACTACCAGCCAGTGCCAGATTTATATAGGCTAAGTAGGCTGAAGCCTAGGGCCTCTAAATCTAGGGGGCCTCGCCAGCCCTCCCACTCCCCAGCGTACATACAATACAGTGGTGCCCCGCAAGACGAATGCCTCGTAAGACGAAAAACTCGCTAGACGAAAGAGTTTTTCGTTTTTTGAGGTGCTTCGCAAGACGAATTTCCCTATGGGCTTGCTTCGCAAGACGAAAACGTCTTGCAAGTTTGTTTCCTTTCTCGTAAAACCGTTAATACCCAGGGTGCATTGCTTGAAGAGGTGCAGTTGCGACTTGACTTCGAGGAGCAACTCATAGCACGCGGTGTGGTAGCCTTTTTTGAGGTTTTTGAAGACTTTGCTGATTTTTGAAGCTTTTCCAAAACTTCTTTTACAGCCATTTGGTAAGTTAAACTTTTAAAACTTTTTTGGGGGTTTTTGGATTTTGGGTTGGGGTGTTTGGAATTCAAGGACTTGGTGTTGGGGAGGGGTTTGCAAGAATCTGGAAGCTTGTGTGATTTTTTTCTGCATTTTTATGATTTTCTGTGACCATTGGACTACTCTGTTGTTTTTTGAAAAAAAAATTCTGGATTTGAATTTCTGTGTGGTGGGTGACTGGGGGAACAGTTGGGGAGGGGTTTGCAAGAATCTGGAAGCTTGTGTGTGTGTTTTTTCTGCATTTTTATGATTTTCTGTGACCATTGGACTACTCTGTTGTTTTTTGAAAAAAAAATTCTGGATTTGAATTTCTGTGTGGTGGGTGACTGGGGGAACAGTTGAGGAGGGGTTTGCAAGAATCTGGAAGCTTGTGTGTTTTTTTCTGCATTTTTATGATTTTCTGTGACCATTGGGCCACTCTGTTGTTTTTTGAAAAAAAAATTCTGGATTTGAATTTCTGTCTGGTGGGTGGCTGGGGGAACAGTTGGGGAGGGGTTTGCAACAGTTGGGGAGGGGTTTGCAAGAATCTGGAAGCTTGTGTGGTTTTTTCTGCATTTTTATGATTTTCTGTGACCATTGGGCCACTCTGCTGTTTTTTTAAAAAAAATTCTGGGTTTGAATTTCTGTGTGGTGGGTGGCTGGGGGAACAGTTGGGGAGGGGTTTGCAACAGTTGGGGAGGGGCTGGGGGAACAGTTGGGGAGGGGTTTGCAACAGTTGGGGAGGGGTTTGCAATTTCTGTGTGGTGGGTGGCTGGGGGAACAGTTGAGGTTTTTGAAGACTTTGGTGACTTTTGAAGCTTTTCCAAAACTTCTTTTGCAGCCATTTGAGGTTTTTGAAGACTTTGGTGATTTTTGAAGCTTTTCCAAAACTTCTTTTGCAGCCATTTGGTAAGTTAAACTTTTAAAACTTTTTTGGGGGGTTTTGGATTTTGGGTTGGGGTGTTTGGAATTCAAGGACTTGGTTCTGGGTTTGAATTTCTGTGTGGTGGGTGGCTGGGTGCTTTTGAATTTTTTGGATGTGAAGCACTGATTTTTTTGGGGGTGGGGTTTGCGAAGGTAGGAGCTGTGCTGCCATGGGACCCAAGAAGACTGCTGCTGCAGAGGCCGGCGAGAGGAAGAAGGAGAAGGTTGCGCTGGAAATGAAGAAGGAGATCATCCAGAAGCACGACGGTGGAATGCGTGTGACAGACCTCGCCAGGGAGTACGGGAGGAATCCATCGACCATCGGGACCATCCTGAAGATGAGGGAGAAGATCCTTGCGACTGATGCAGCCAAGGGAGTCACCAGGATCATGAAGAACCGCCCAGCTGTTCTGGAGGAGGTGGAGAAGTTGCTGCTCATCTGGTTAGAAGAGAAGCAGCGTGCAGGGGACACAGTGACTGAGGCCGTCATTTGTGAGAAGGCCAAGGCCTTGCACGCAGACCTCGTCCGGGAACAGCCAGGAACCTCAGGCGAGCCAGAAGTCTTCAAGGCAAGCAGAGGCTGGTTTGACCGGTTCAAGACGAGATCTGGAATCCACAGCATGGTCAGGCATGGAGAGGCTGCCAGTTCTGATGTTCCTGCAGCTGAAGACTTTGCAGCGGAGTTCCTGGAGGTTGTGAAGACGGAGGGCTATGTTCCACAGCAGGTCTTCAACTGCGACGAGACCGGGCTGTTTTGGAAGAGGATGCCCAAAAGGACTTTCATCACACAGGAGGAGGCCAAGTTGTCTGGCCACAAGCCCATGAAGGACCATCTGACCCTGCTCTTCTGTGCCAATGCAAGCGGCGACCTGAAGATCAAGCCCCTGCTGGTGTACCACTCGGAGAACCCACGGGCCTTCAAGAAACACAAGGTCGACAAGGAGCAGCTGAGTGTCATGTGGCGATCCAACAGTAAGGCTTGGGTCACACGTGTGCTGTTTGTGGACTGGGTCAATCTTGCTTTTGGCCCTGCTGTCAAACAGTACCTGCTGGACAACGACCTGCCGCTGAAGGCTTTGCTTCTGATGGACAGTGCTCCTGCTCATCCTAAAGGCCTTGAGGAGGACTTGTTGGAGGAGTTCAGCTTCATCAGCATCATGTTCCTGCCGCCTAACACCACGCCACTGCTCCAGCCGATGGATCAGCAGGTCATCGCCAATTTCAAAAAACTCTACACCAAGGAGCTTTTCAGGCGATGCTTCGAGGTGACTGATTGCACCACCATCACCCTGCGGGAATTCTGGAAGGACCACTTCGACATCGTCACCTGCTTGAAGATGATCACCACAGCCTGGAACGTGATCAGCCAGAGAAATTTGAATTGCGCTTGGCGCAGCCTGTGGCCGGACTGTGTGGCACCAAGTGACTCTGATGCACCAGAGTCAACAGTGGTGCAGGACATTGTTGCCTTGGGGAGGACCATGGGCCTGGAGGTCAGAGGAGGACGTCAGCGAGCTGGTGGAGGAGCACGACCACGAGCTGACCACCCAGGAGCTGGTCGAACTGCAGGCAGAGGCTGTGCAGGAGCAGGCCTCGCTGGAAGAGGAGGAAGCAACTGAGAAACGGCTGTCCTCCAAAGAACTGAGGGACATTTGCCTGAAGTGGAAGGATGTGCAGGCTTTTGCACAGTGGCACCACCCTGACAAGGACCTGACACATGACCTTGCGAACACTTTTGATACGAGGGTCATGTTGTCTTTCAGGGAGGTGCTGGAAAGGCGGATGAAGCAGCAGACCATGGACAGGTTCTTCAGCAAGAAGCAAAGAGTGGAAGAGGAACCTTCTTCGAGTTGTCCCCCAGAGTCTTAGAAAATGTACTGTACACTTTGTTGATTTTTAAATGTTTTTCTGTCATGTTTAGAAACTTAATTTATTGTTCCTTCAATTTTTGAAATGCTCTTTACAGTATGTGTGACTTTAAAGAGCAGTTAATAAACTCTTTTTGTACCAAATTTGGCTTTGTTTGGACTTTTTTTGACCATAGGAACGCATTAATTGAATTTCAATGCATTCCTATGGGATTTCGTGCTTCGCAAGACGAAAAATTCGCTAGACGGAAAAATTCGCAGAACGAATTAATTTCATCTTGCGAGGCACCACTGTATGCGTGTGTGCTTGAGCCCAGGGTCTTTTGCCTCACCATCCCCACTACTGACTCCCTGTTGCTACTGAGCTTCAAAAACAAACAAACAAACAAAAAAAGTGTCCCTGGATTCATTGAAAAAAAATCTGGTAACCATACTTTAAGGTGGGTGGAAAAATGAGAAGGAATGGGGAGATACTGAGTACAGTATTTATTTGAAAGGGCAACTTTTTCATCAGTGCTATACTTATGGTAGACCGTGCACAATTTAGCTCTGGGGCTCGCCTTCATGCTTCCCCCTATGGTTTTAATAAGTAGCTCTTCTTCTACTAGACATTCCACTAGGACATGGGTTACAGGAATGCCAAAGAGAGCTGGAAACATTAAAGTATTTTCAAAGCAGTTAGGTAACTGTTATCTAATTGTATTTCTACAAAACTTATATATGCCTCCTGCCCTCTGAATTGGAGCACAGAGGTGGGGGAGGCTGGGGGATAGCAGGAAGAATGAAATAATGCCAATTACTTATATAAAAAGGCTGGTCAAATATGCTGCGGCACATTTCATAGGTGTTGGCTTTCTGATGTTTCTGAGTGTATTTCAAGGGTACACACCAAGGGTATGCACAACTCCTGCCTATCTTCCAGAAATGTCACACTGATCAATCTGCTAACATTTGCAAAGCTTGCTGAAGCTGCAAGAGCTTCCCAGAACCGCTGTCATTATCACTACAGTGGCTACTTTGGCTAAAGGGCTCCTGCTGCTTTTTTAATGGTGCTGCAGAGCACAGAAATCACATGACAAAGAATTGTCACCTGTCACATCATAACAGCAGGGGTTGCTCAATGCTCTGTCACCTGGAACTTCAACAATAGGTTTTGAGCTACTGCACCTTGTGATGGATTTTGCAAACTGGGAATTATTTGCGCAGATGATTGAAAATGGTGCTTCTGGTGCTGGTGGGTATTTGAGGGGTGTGAATTTGCAGCTGGTTAATCAGGGCCAGCCCAATTGTTAGGTGCAGTGAGGTGGCAGCCTTGGGCAATAGATGCAAAGGGATGGGGAGAGCTGGGGAGCCTTTGATCATCATCTGAGATCCTTTGTGTGACTTCCCCATGAGAAGTCCAGAGGGTGGCAACATGGGAACGGGCCTTTTCTGTGGTGGCTCCCCGTCTGTGGAATTTTCTCTCCAGGGAGGCTTACTTGGTGCCTTCATTTAGGTGCCAGGTGAAAAAAGTTCTCTGTACATTTCCAAGCACAATTCAAAGTGTTGGTGCTAACCTTTAAATCCCTAAATGGCCTCGGTCCAGTATACCTGAAGGAGCACCTCTACCCCCATCGTTCAGCCTGGACACTGAGGTCCAGCGCCGAGGGCCTTCTAGCAGTTCCCTCATTGTGAGAAGTGAGGGAACCAGGCAGAGGGTCTTCTTGGTAGTGGTGCCCACCCTGTGGAACACCCTCCCACCAGATGTCAAGGAAATACAGTCTTTAGAAGACACCTGAAGGAAGCCCTGTATTGGAAGTTTTTAATGTTTGAAGTTTTATTCTGTTTCTGTTTATGCCAGAAGCCTCTCAGAGAGGCAACCCAGTCAGATGGACGGGGTACAAATAAATTAGTATTATGAGTATGAGTATCATTTGGCTGATTAACATTCTATGGCCTTTGAAATGTGTTTTGAAGCATGTTATTTGATTTTTTATGTTTTGTTGTGCATTTTGTGCTCATTTTGCATTTCTGTGTTGTGAACTGCCCTGTGATTTTTGGATGAAGTGTGGTATGTAAATTAAATATATATTAATAACCATCATCTTCCGTAATAAATTAACAATGACTTTTATTTGTTTGCTTGGAAGATTTAATACTGATGTTAAAGTTGTTGCTTATAAACAGTTGCACACCAGCCCTCTAGGAAGGCTGCACAGTGCATCTGTGTAGGAACAGCTAATTGCAGTTTAAATGGATTTGCAGAAAAGATCTCTCCTGAGAATGAAATGTTTGGTATGGGAGATTTTTCTTGAAACCTTCCTACATTCCCTCTGTGTATATGATACATATAATATTTAGTGGAAAAACCCTCTCTGGGGAATTCTTGCTGCCTTTCAAGCAGCTTGCTTAAGATGTGTAGCAGCAGACTGTTGGTAGCATGATAGCCTAGAAATAATGATGCACTTAGCCTCTTTGCAGGTTGATCTCATGGTGTTGCAGCGCAGGTTTAAGCAACAGCAACTAAATGTCTCTTGCAAGTGGCATAGTCTGAAAGTGTTGCTGCTACCCCCACCAAAATCACCTCACGCCAACTGGGGCAGCTTGTCAGAACTCCCATCATCCCTCACCTTTGGCCATACTGGAGGGGATGATGGGAGTACAGGCCCAATGAAGTCAGGAGGGGCTCAATTTACCCACATTTGGTCTACACAATGTTTGACCAGCAAAGGGATGCTTTCAACAGACTTTTGTCTCGTCTCACACATTGCACCAGGTGAATATTCTTTCTATCACACCTGTCCCCTGAGCAAACCAAAGTGAAACCACACTAGAGGAGGAGTGACGTATTTACAAATGTTCAGAGTGTGGTGAATCTTCCCATTTTGCAATTCAAACTAGGAACAGTTTGATTCAACGATCTTGTACACTGCCTCAGGCAGCTAAATATCTAGGGCTGGCCCTAACCATTGATTTTCAAACCGTCTTGGGTTTGTGGGAGTTTATCAAATGAATAATGTTGGACAGGCTGCTGCCCTGGCAGACTGCTTTGCCCAACACGACTGACTTTTCCCTGCAATGTGCAATGTACAGGGGAACGATGAGTGTGATGCATCTAGGAGGTGCATATCCAGTTCACAGTGGGCCAAGTGTGGCTCACCACTGCCCTGTGTCTCAGAATCCTTTGGAAGTTCCTGGGATAAATGACTGTGTGTCAGCCATCAAGTGCTAAATGTCAAATCTCAAACCCTGTTGGATAGAGAAATATCAAAGGGTGCCAAAAACAGCTGTCATATATTTGGCAGACATTCAAATATTCAGAAAGAACACTGAGAGGAATTTTGAGGAGCAGATTTGTTCTGCTGTGAATGAGTTTTCCCTCAGCACTGGTACAGTAAGAGGACTGTATACAGTGGTATCTTGGGTTACAGATGCTTCAGGTTACAGATGCTTCAGGTTACAGACTCCGCTAACCCAGAAATAGTACCTCGGGTTAAGAACTTTGCTCCAGGATAAGAACAGAAATCGTGCTCCGGCAGCGCGGCGGCAGTGGGAGGCACCATTAGCTAAAGTGGTACCTCAGGTTAAGAACAGTTCCAGGTTAAGAACACATTAAGTTTTTAACCCGAGGTACCACTGTATGTTGTTCTGTGATAATATTTCATGAGCACAAGAATTGCCATGGTGTGCAGGATTCAGCACCCTGAGACTCACTGGTTTTCCTTTCCTTGCCTTGCCTTAAGTATCTAGTCATTTAATGGTGAAATGACAATGAATATTTGGCTTTTTCCAGAGTTAGTGGATGTGGGGTGGGTGATTATATCCAGTTGCTGATCTTTTCAATACTATTTGGCTACTTCCAGGTATGCACTTCAGCTTTCTCTGGTGAGGAATTTAATTACCTTGGCTGTGTACAACTTGGACTTTTAACTAATAATAAAATAAAGAACAGTGAGGTGGTTGGTTCTTCAGTACAAGCTCAGCCTTGAGCTCCACTCCAGATTGTAGGTTTTGTTGCTGTTAATGCAAGTAGGAGACAGGAGTGGACTGTTATCTTAACATGTTTAGGGAAGCTTTTAATATTTGATGAATTATTGTATTTTAATGTTTTCCTGGAAGTTGCCCAGAGTGGCTGGGGAAACCCAGCCAGATGGGCGGGTTATAAATAAAATTATTATTATTATTATTATTAGAGGGTTGGGTTGGGAGATACTACACAATGTGGTTGGCAGGTGAGAAAATTAAATGTGAGAAAAAACAAGTTAACATAAGAAGACAAAATATGAAGGGGGAAGAGTAAGGAGTGCAGAAAGAAAGAGGGCTGACCTGAAGTGAGCAGGAAAAGATCAAAAGTAAATAAAGCAGTTCTGATTTCTTTTAAAGATGCTATTTGCACTGAGCTGTACAGCTGCTATTTTGAGGACTAGACACAGACATCTCAGTATTTCATGCTGAGAGAAAGTTTTAGCTAATGGAGGTGGTTCTTTTTAAGGGTGTTTTCAGGCAAATGATTAAATGCCTTCTTTGCATGTGATCTGCCTAATATGAAGAATCAGGACAGCCCCTGGCAACGCGTTCTGAACTCTGGAAAAGCTAAAACAGGCATGAGAGAGAGAGAGAGAGAGAGAGAGAGAGAGAGAGAGAGAGAGAGAGAGAGAGAGATTCCTCATTTAAAAAAAAAATTGGTGATGATTATGAGGGAGAATATCACAGTACCCTTTAAGTCTTCCCTGTTTCGCACAGGTGCTGTTGTCAGCAACTTGGTAGAAAATACCAGCTCAGCAGCATTAGATACAGGTGACTAAGAGTGCAACAGCAAGGACTTCCTGTAGGATATTTTCCCCCATCCTTTTCTTAATGACACATCCTTAAAAAAAATTGATTTCATTTCTAGAAAGGCAGCTCCCAACATGTGGATGTAAAATAATATGGCCCAGAATGAGGCTGACACTTCTTTTGTCTGCTTATGCACTCCAATTCCTTCAACATGATTGGTCAAAGGTAAAAGGTAAAGGTACCCCTGCCCGTACGGGCCAGTCTTGACAGACTCTAGGGTTGTGCGCTCATCTCACTCTAGAGGCCGGGAGCCAGCGTTGTCCGCAGACACTTCCGGGTCACGTGGCCAGCGTGACGAAGCTGCTCTGGCGAACCGGCACCAGAGCAGCACACGGAACGCTGTTTACCTTCCCGGTCAAAGGTAAGGGCAAATCAACATGATGCCCTGCAGATGTTGTTGGACTCCTGTGCCCATCGGTCCTGCCCAGTGGTCGTGGATGATCGGACCTGTAGCCCAAGAAGCATTAGAAGGTAAAGGTAAAGGGACCATTAGGTCCAGTCGTGGCCGACTCTGGGGTTGCGGCACTCATCTCACTTTACTGGCCAAGGGAGCTGATGTTTGTCCACAGATAGTTTTTTCTGGGTCATGTGGCCAGCATGACCAAGCTGCTTCTGGCGAACCAGAGCAGCACACGGAAACGCTGTTTACCTTCCCGCCGGAGCGGTACCTATTTATCTACTTGCACTTTGACGTGCTTTCGAACTGCTAGGTTGGCAGGAGCAGGGACCAAGCAACGGGAGCTCACCCCATCACGGGGATTCGAACCGCTGACCTGATCAGCAAGCCCTAGGCTCTGTGGTTTAACCCACAGTGCCACCCGCGTCCCAACAGCATTAGAAGAGCACCACCCAAAAACATCAGAAGTACACCATTGGTAAAAGGGAATAACATTGATATCATGTGAAAGGTAGACTCAGGTGAAGAGCAGAAGCAAGATGAAATTGAGACAATCAAGTCAGAAAGGGAAGAGTCAGCAGTCAGCTCTGCTTTGTATACACAATCCAGGTACATAGAGCCCACACATTATGCCTACACATTGTCCTACTGTGGCTAGATAAAGCCATGGCAGGGAAGTCACCCACTTGCAGATTGTGACCATTGTCAGGATCCATGGGGATGCCCATCACAGGGGAGAGATGATGGCCAAGGCAAAGCCAGATCCCAGTTTCTCAGGATGACAAGACAAGGAAATTCAGCAGTTTGAAAGGGAGCAGGGTGAGGGTTCAGGACCATGGATAGCGCTCCTGAAGCTGATATCAAACATCCAAGTTGCCCACGCACAAATGCAACCTTCCGGGCAGTTATGAAGCCAGTGCCTTCTTCTGCAGTCATTAGGTCTTTTAAGATAGTGGGGTTTCCACATCTATACTTTTTCTCTCTCAGCATTTTCTTCAGTCCTCAAAGGGTCTGTAGACCAACCTGCAGAGTCTACTGGTGTGTCCTCGGAGCTAAGAGGTGGAGAGATTTGTTCCATTGCCAGAAGACTAGGTGGACCAGGGAACGAATTCTAGGATTCTTTCCTTGGCCACACAAACAAATGTCACTTGGCTTGGCTGTGGAAAATATAGCCTAACAACATGCATGCATTTGGTTGTGGCTCCTTTAATTCCTTTACTGGTAATAATTAGAAGTATTACGATGACCTCCTGAACTTTCTCCAGGCTGCTCTATGAAAAGAAATCAAAATGTTTTTTTAAAAAAAATAATGAAAGAAGAAAATAGGGCAGGATGTTCTTCCTGCACTCAGCAACTGAAAGTGAACCCTTCTGATGTAGCAAATTTGTCACCTATTTAATTTTAATGCAAGTCTTGATAAAGCTTAGTTAACGACATAGACCCCAGGGAGTTATGCCATTCACACTTATGCATGAAGTCTTCCATGCACAAAATTGAAGTATGTGACATTTTACAGCAGGGCAAAGTTGAAGTTCCTATTGCCCATTGATGCATCCACCTTAAACAGAATGTCCTTCTTTTTAAAACCATGTAAATGGTATTATCAGAAAGAGGAGATTCCCTTGGGGACATTTATATCTGTAGGATTATGATATAACTTTTTATTTATTTTTTAATGGTTTGTAGTATCTTTGGAGGGAAAAAAATGGCATGTCATTTTCTTCCAATGTGGCACAAAGGAAAAGGCAGTTCCTCTCAAAAGTCAAGTCCACTTTTCCCCAATATATGTAAAACAATATATTCCAAATGGCCAAAGGGATGTGGCAAACTGAATTTAAGATATAATAATAATAATAATAATTAATACGAGAGACACTGAAATTTACAGATTTCCCCATCACTAGGAACTAGATGCCTTGAAGGAGGAAATCTATGCTCTTAAATCTTAGTTGTCTGGATATGTCCTTGAGGTTTCCGATAATAAGCTTAGAATAACAAGGGTTCCTCTGTCAGCAACCTCTTTCATGATGTGGGCTCCGGCCCTGTGGAGGAAAGAGAAATAACCCCCGTTGTGTGTGGAAAGTTAGCAGAATGTGCCAGGGTGTTTCAAAGCAAGCCATTATTCTTCATAAAATATGCTTTTATTTCTCCAGCTCAGGCGCTCTGGAAGAGCAAAAGCAGTAGATCATGACTGTTAAACTACCTATACAACTCCTTTCCTTCAAGGCAATAGCACGGAGCTGACATAATCAGGTGCTATTTGACAAATGGGACAGGCTAGCAGCGCTGCAGGTGGAATGACGTGGCCCAAGCAGTAAGAGGAGTGGGGAATGGGAGTAAACACAAGCAATAAGGTGGCTGAAATAACACACTTCCTTATATAGCTTAATACTGCGATGGGCAGGCTATCACCATACGTCTTGAGAAATGCTGCAACTGCTTCCATGTTCTCTGTATAAAGGTAAAGGGACCCCGGACCATTAGGTCCAGTTGTGACCGACTCTGGGGTTGCGGCGCTCATCTCGCTTTACTGGCCGAGGGAGCTGGCGTACAGCTTCCGGGTCATGTGGCCAGCATGACTAAGCCGCTTCTCGCGAACCAGAGCAGTGCACAGAAATGCCGTTTACCTTCCCGCCGGAGCGGTACCTATTTATCTACTTGCACTTTGACGTGCTTTCAAACTGCTAGGTTGGCAGGAGCAGGGACTGAGCAATGGGAGCTCACCCTGTTGCAGGGATTCGAACCGCTGACCTTCTGATCAGCAAGTCCTAGGCTCTGTGGTTTAACCCACAGCGCCACCCACGTCCCTATGTTCTCTGTATAGACTGGGGTAAAAGTGCGCTTTTACATGCCGTCTTCTTAACAACAAGCTACATTTCCCACGAATAACCAATGGTGAAGATCCTTTAACTTGTTCTGCTACCTGAGAGCGTATTTTATTTCTCAATATCATATAGCAGTCGCTAGCTAATGCCAGGAAACCTTCTCCAGCCAAGTTCTACAGGAGATACATGGTTTGGAGAAGGCATCCTACAGTTGCCTAGCAACCCAAGCTCATCTTCCCTCCCCTGTCCCCTAAATTCAATAAAATGATCACCCCAGCAGGGATTAATCTGCCACCTTAGCACAACAATAGGCAGCAAAAGAATGCATAGCCATTGTTCATTTGTTGCAAGTGTTCCTTTTGCATGTGGAAGGAACAGACGGACACAAGCACTGAATTGAACTCGGCCACTGCATTTATTATTTACAGTTACAGCAAACTGAACAGGATCACTACAACAGGGGAGGGGATTTCCTGGTCCTCCCCAAGGAACCACCTTGGCTGTCATTGCCAGAATGGTTCCTTGAAGGCTAGTTTAGAAAGGTTTTTATAAAAGGGGGAGGAGAGAGAAATGCACATTGAGAAGAAAGTGAAGTCATTCCAAAACTCAGGGACTTTCTTTCCTTTCTTTTTTTATAATTTTTATTGAATGATTTTATGTTACAAAAAACAATACAGCCATACTACCACTAAATATAATTAAGAAATAAAAATTACATACATTGATATTTAGTTTGTTATTTGTTATTTACCGTCTTATTTCCTCCCAAACATTGAATACAACACACATATGTGCAGACACCCACACACCCACACCCACACACAAAATGATAATAATGAAAGTAAATATTTTCCCCCTTTTATCTTACAAAATCTTTTCTTCAACTTTGACTTCCTGTCAAGTCCCTCTGCATATATTTTATCTTACATTTGAATGTACACAAAACAATAAACCTTTCTATATAATTTTTCTAATACATTCTGAAAACATAATAAATCCTTAATTGTTGTCCACCTCCTTTTAGTTCCTTTATCACTCAAATGCTAGCATGGAGTCAAAACTATTATTGTATTTTTGAACATATCTTCTATAACCATCCCATTTTTCCGCAAATTTTTGCTTTGAGTTTACTAGTCAGTTGAGCCGTCTCCACCAATTCCTGTAATTTGATTTGCCGATCTGTTATTTTTTGGAGCCTCATGATCTTTCCATCCCTTGGCCCAAAACTCAGGGACTTTCAACGAAGCTGAACATGGGAAGATTTGGGACAGACAACAGACAGTGAATAGTTAAACTATGGAATTCGACACCTCTGGAGTTCCTTTGAGGCCTTTGGATTCTGGGTCAAATGCTCACCAGGAGAAAACCTGCTACAAAAGTTACAGCAGGCTCTGTGTAGAAAAACTTCTGTGCTGCAATGATAATCCTTCTTGATATGTTCACTTTATAGAGCTCCCACAGGGGTATTCACTCTCTGTGACTGGCTTGGTGTGATCTTCTGGGGAAAGGGTTGAACGCTGACCTCAGATCTCCCTTGCCTATGAATTACCTTGCCTTCAATGCAGAATTACACCACCTTGTCAATTTTATATTAAATCAGGTTTCAGGTTGCAGTCTATAAAATGAAAATAATATTGCAACTGCCTCATGAGGTTGTTGTTAAAGGGTTGCATGTGGTAAGAATGATAAACTAAGGTGCAGGGAAATAAAAGTCCACTTCATTTTACGTCTTTAGGTTTTCCCTCTAGAGGCATTTGCCTGCACTGTTTGCATGATTCTGTGCTTTTAACTGCCTGGATTGCATTGGTTGATCTCAGTTGTGTCAGTGCAGAAAGTTGAAAAGCGAGTGGCCCTGCCTTTCACTGCAGGGGGTTGGACTGGATGGCCTTTGGATTCTTTTGATCTCATTAGTCTTTTCGACTCCGTAAAAGGTCATAGATCAGTGATAGAGAATTTGCTTTAAATGAAAAACGTCCCAGGTTCACTGTCATAAAAACAGGAAATGGACAACAACAGGAAATGGAATTTGAGCATATGGAACTGGGCATAAATTAAAGGATATACAGTACCTTGGGTTACATACGCTTCAGGTTACAGACTCCACTAACCCAGAAATAGTACCTCGGGTTAAGAACTTTGCTTCAGGATGAGAACAGAAATCGTGCTCTGGCGGTGCGGCGGCAGCGGGAGGCCCCATTAGCTAAAGTGGTGCTTCAGTTTAAGAACAGTTTCAGGTTAAGAACGGACCTCTGGAACGAATTAAGTTCTTAACCCGAGGTACTACTATACAGTATAATAAGAAAAAAATGGACTTTTATTCCAGTATGTGAGCACAGTGGAGAGATTTTAATATGGACATGGATGGAAGAATGTATTTTTACCCAAAATGGAGGAATGGTGGTGGGAATTAAAGGAGGCAAAGTTAATTACACCCAAGGGCGCAAGCCTGGGCAGTGTGTATGGAGGTCCTGGGCTGCCCAGATGACAACCCCCCTCTCAGCCTCACTGATGTGGTCTAAAGGAAATCAGAGGAATATGTTTGGCATCAGCTTGGCTGCAGGAGCTACAATAAGTAGGCATACAAGGCACCATTCAACCGCCTTAGGGACTCCAACCCGGATTTGTGTAGGGTTTACTCCTCAGCCTTTTCTTCTCCGGAAGATATTCTGCAAGGCAGCAGAGGTTTAGGATAGAGTTTTCCTTCTCCTAGATGGACTATCTTCCCAGGCTGCCGAGCCCCATCTGCCCCTCGCTTCCCTCTACAGCACATGCAGAAACTGCCTTCTTGACCATTGGTCCCATCTGCTCAACCCTCTGGAGCCTGTCTCTGCATGCAGGCAAAGTCCCTAACTCACAGAAGGAGAGCCTTTGGCTACCCTCATCACACTGGCCTGCGAGAGCTCCAGTTGGAGAACAGCCTTTACCAAAGGTGTCATGGGCTTTGAAGACACTCAAACTCAGGATGCAAGGGAGAAACGTGCTAGGAGGAAGGCACGCTTGGCAAATCGACACCGTGATCAGCTCCTGCCTGGAAACCAATGTCCCCACTGTGGAAGGACGTGTGGATCCAGAATTGGCCTCCACAGTCACTTAGTGACTCATTGTTAAAACCGTAATCTTACTCAGCTACGAGTGATCGCCAAAGAAGAAGCCAGCCAGTCTAAGCCGTTCCCAAGGTGTGTCTGCTGTCGCATGCTGACAGCTTCTAGGAGCCACAGGTGAGAGGTGAGTGCAGGGCGGGGACAAAAGGTGGACAAACTACCCCAGAAGGAGCACGACATGTTCCCCACCAGAGGAACTACCCCACACACCCCTCAAGGCCACGTACACTATTGTATTCAAATTGACTGTTTCAATATGTGTAAGGAGAAATGAAATATCAGGCAACAGTTGAATGTTGTAGGTCTAATTTAGCTGTGGGGATCAGGTGAAGGCAAAAGCCATGAGAGCAACTCTAAAGTGATTTATCTAGTCTCCATGACAGGTAATCATAGTCCCATCATTCCAATATTTCTTGCTCTTGATTGTCTTTTTTAATTCAAATTGTGGCTTTGAGTCCCACACAAGCAAGGATGCACTGGCAGAAGCTCAGGGCAGTTGTTTGTTCAGCATGTTATTGCCAAATTGATGAGAGGATTGGGATGCTTTTCTGCCTTGGGTATAATTCTGCATCCCTCTGCATGCCATGGCTTTGTCTTCTGTCTCTTAGCCAGCCTGTGAAACAGCTAGATTCTATGTATTCCAAAGCAGGGTGATTTACGAGTGGAAAAACCCAGCTTGCTCTTCCCCCTGCCTGGGATAACACTGATCCCCAGGTTCATAAGAATAAATGAAAGACTTGTCAGCTGGAAAAGACTTCTGTCGCATGACAGGTGCTTTTATTTTAATTAACTGAAGGGGATAGTAAAATCAACAGTCACACATCAATCTAGATCAGGCTTCTAAAACAGAATATTGCAGATGGCTTCCATGGTGCTATGTTCTGCATGGTGGCCTCAGCAGTACAAGGGTCAATAGTTCAGGTTTTGGGAAACAGAGCAGGTTGAAGATAAGGTCCAAGGCAGGCAGGGACGGGACACCTCTGATCCTTCAGATATTGTGGGGACTACAGCCCCTGCCATTCCTGTCCATTGGCCATTCTGGCTGGGACTGATGGGAGTTTGAGTCCAGCAAGGAGTCTAAATCAAGGACTTCAGAATGTAATCTCATTCTAGATAGCACCATGAAGATAGCAGCAGCAGCAGCAGCAGCAACAACAACAACAACAACAACAACTCTGGGCGGCTTCCAACTAAATATTAAAATACAGTAGTCCTTCAGATATTAAAAGCTTCCCTAAACAGGGCTGCCTTCAATTGTCTCCTAAAAGTCTGGTAGTTGTTTTTTCCTTTGACATCTGGTGGGAGGGTGTTCCACAGGGCGGGCACCACTACCAAGAAGGCCCTTTGCCTGGTTCCCTGTAACTTCGCTTCTCACAGTGAGGGAACCGCCAGAAGACCCTCAGAGCTGGACCTCAGTGTCCGGGCAGAATGATGGGTGTTATTTTTTGTTATTTTTCTTTGCCACTATTAACAGGTGCAGTGGGACATAGCTCAGTGGCAGAATATCTGCTTTGCACACAGAAGATCCCAGGTTCATCTCCAGGAAGGGCTAGGAGAGACTTCTATCCGAAATCCTGGAGAACCACGGCCAATCAATGTAGACAATTCTGAGCTAGGCTGATGATGTTCTCACTCGGTAGAAGGCTTACGGGACAGATCAAGGGGATCAGGACAAGCCCACACGATTGGCGCTTCCACATAATATGGGAAGCAACTATGGAAGAGGCCAAGGGACCCTGGTTTAGAAAACATGAATGATACATCTGCTCTTGCTGTGGGACTTTCAACGCTTTTGCCAGATGGCAGCATCATGTTCTGAGTCACAAGCTGATGTTTAAATTTAGTTTTACAAACCAGTTTGTGTTGCTCTGTTGGCGAATTGATATTTGGCAAGAAAAGGAGGAATCTGCTGCACGTATCGTTTTCCTGATTTTATCTGTGTTTTATTGGGAACTATTTCATGCATTTTTGAATTATGGTGCTGGAGGAGACTCTTGAGAGTCCCATGGACTGCAAGAAGATCCAATGCATCCATTCTTAAGGAAATTAGCCCTGAGTGCTCACTGGAAGGACAGATCGTGAAGCTGAGGCTCCAATACTTTGGCCACCTCATGAGAAGAAAAGACTCCCTGGAAAAGACCCTGATGTTGGGAAAGATGGAGGGCACAAGGAGAAGGGGACAACAGAGGATGAGATGGTTGGACAGTGTTCTCGAAGCTACAAACATGAGTCTGATCAAACTGCGAGAGGCAGTGGAAGACAGGAGTGCCTGGCATGCTCTGGTCCATGGGGTCACGAAGAGTCAGACACGAGTAAATGACTGAACAACAACATTTCACGCATGCTTGTTTTTTTTAACAGTTTTGTGGGTTTTAGGATGCACACTGCTTTGAGAGTTTTGTAATATAAGCAGTCTCTAAATCTTTCTAAATAAAATATACCCCAGAAACTTTGTTACAGAACCTCATGAGACAAGGGACTTGGGGTTGGGAACTCAAAACCCTTCCTGGCCTTCAAAATAATTGCTCCTTCCTGGAGACTGGCACCTCCTCCTGACATTCCTTGACCTGTCCTATGCATGTTTGCTCGGAAGTAAACCCTACTGTGCTCAATGGGGCTTGCCCCCTAGCAAATATGTTAAGTTGGGATTGGCACTTTAGTTCGGGGATGGGGGCCTGGGGGCCCTTCAGATGTAATTGGACTACAACTCCCATCTTCTCTTCCCTTTGCGATGCTGACAGGGGTTGATAGGAGTTGGAGTCCCACAAAAATATGGAGGGCACAGGTTCCTCACTGCTGTTTTAGCCTTTTAGGAAATGTAGGAAATGTGCTGCGCCTATGAGAACCTAAAGCCCTTACCCCAAGATTGTAACAACTATTCCCCTCATAGCAGGGATGGTGATCCTGCAGCCTTGTGGGTGTTTTTGAGTTCTATATGAGAGGCTGTAGTCCAAGCTCTGGAGGCACCAGTTTCCCTGCCCAGTAATAATAATAATAATAATTTTTATTTATACCCTGCCCTCCCCAGCCAAGGCTGGGCTCAGGGCGGCTTACAAGCAATAATAAAAGCAAGTTGAATGAATACAATATTAAAATATCAAAACATTAAAATATTAAAATGCAGGCTCATCACAGGAGGAGAAAGAAAAAAGAAAGAGGGGGAGGGAATCAAATTGGCTCCAAGCCAAAGGCCAGGTGGAACAACTCTGTCTTACAGGCCCTGCGGAAAGAAATCAGATCCTGCAGGGCCCTGGTCTCATGAGGCAGAGTGTTCCACCAGGCCAGAGCCAGTGTTGAAAAGGCCCTGGCTCTGGTTGAAGCTAATCTAACTTCCTTAGGGCCTGGGACTACTAGGATGTTGCTATTTATGGACCTTGAGGTCCTCCGTGGGGCATACCAGGAGAGGTATGCCCTAATGGGTGAGCATTGTGTGTTCCCCCTGTGCTTGTCTTTCCACACATTTCTCTCCAGAAGTTTGCTTGAATGTAGCATGACTAAAATAAGAAAGGTTGCTTCTGGTTCGTTCTTAGGTCTATACACTTGCGGGGTTTTATGTCTGGGTCTCTCAATCTCAGTCCAATGTATTCCTATGTCTACAATGATGGACCATTGCAGTGCAGGTGTTGCTGGCGGAAATTTGAGGGACCCTTGTGGCTCTAGTCCATTGGATATGATGCCTAAAGACCACTGTTTAAGCTGCCAGACAGCTGAGGTTCAATGTGTTCACAATGGGTTCAACCATTTGAAGCTAGTCCCTAAAAACTACCCCTTTGTAGTTGTCCCCTAAAAACCACCGTGTAAGCAATTATGTTGATGTAGAGATGATCCCTGAGAAAACCCAATGCATTCAGACGGAACCAGTGCATTGCAATGGCCATTGCCATTGGGTACTTCCTTCCCTAGATACTTTTCTGCAGCACTCTGCTTGCAAAATCTTCATAGCACAGGGAAACGGAAACTTTTCCCAGCTGAGGGCCACATTCCCTTCTAGGGGACTTCCTGGGGCCCCACATCCCAGCGGTGGGCAAGGAGCAGAGACATATGTGGGTAGAGCAAATGTAAGTTTTAGCTTTGTATAGTAGGCTAGTTTCTACACACATCCACAGACCCCTCTCTACTTTCCAGAAGCATTATCAAAGCATGGCCAGTGAAGGGGGTGGCCAATGAAGAGTCTCAAGGGCCAGACCGGGAGGAGTTGAGGGCCACATTTGGCCCCTCCACCTGAAGTTCCTCATTACTTACAGAAAAGGTAAAGGTAAAGGTACCCCTGCCTGTACAGGCCAGTCGTGTCTGACTCTAGGGTTGTGCACCCATCTCACTTAAGAGGCCGGGGGCCAGCGCTGTCCGGAGACACTTCCGGGTCACGTGGCCAGCGTGACGAAGCTGCTCTGGCGAGCCAGCACCAGCACAGCAGACAGAAACGCCGTTTACCTTCCCGCTATAAAGCGGTACCTATTTATCTACTTGCACTTAAGTGTGCTTTCGAACTGCTAGGTGGGCAGGAGCTGGGACCGAAGATGGGAGCTCACCCTGCCACGGGGATTCGAACCGCCGACCATGCGATCAGCAAGTCCTAGGCACTGAGGTTTTACCCACAGCGCCACCCGCGTCCCATCACTTACATAGTACGTGACGAAAGGTGATAGTCATAATGCGTGTAGTATTGTGGCACTGATTTATTTAAAATTGTTGTGTTAATTTAAATGACTTTATTATTTATTTTTTAAAAAGTCATGTGAGAACACTGGCAAAAATAGAAACCTTTCTCTCCCAAATAATCTTTCTCTCCCTCTCTCCGCTTTCTGTCTCTCTTTCAGAACAAACCTTTTGTATACTAAAGATATTTTGATGCCACCCACAGGAAGAAGATGGTATTTTTGGTTCCTCTGCCTTTCTTCCTTGGAACAGCTGAACATCCTATTGGTGGGGAGGAAAACCTGATCTCTATCTCTTCAGCAGTGCTGGATGGAGACTTAGCAGTTAAATCTAGCAAAGAGTCGAGCTGGTGAGAAGCATATCAGAGTGATATATAAATAACCACAGGGTGAGATTCAAGGCTGTTTCTTCTATACATAATAATGTCTAGGCTCTGTGGCTCTGCCACCCCCATCCCCAGGCTGGTTTATGAGACAAGCAAAGACAGGAAGCATGCTTTAAAAATATTCCTTTTGGAGCAGTTAAATGATGGTCGTATACTTAACATGAAGCACGTTGTGTTTGTCTATAATTTCCCCCCAGTATTTCTCTGGAACAATATGCACTAGATTAGTAGTTGGTGGAAGGTAGATTTGTATTCTCTATAGTCAATTTCTGGGGTGATAGATCAGCAACAGTAATGATAGCAAAACAACTTTTCCTGTCTAAATTGGGCAGCTTAAATGAAGGAAGTTAACCAGGGACGGACTTTTATATGAAAGGACTGTGAGTTCTGATCTCACACAGAAAACAAATCTCTAAGCTCAGAATGTGCTCAGGGGTGCCCTGCTCTTTAATACGAACTGTACAACTTTTGTACCTAGCACTCATTGGTAGTTCTTGGGGTTCTTGTGTTCAGTTTGGTCCCATAAGCCAGAATTCAGCCCACACTCCCACCGGAACCCCTGCCTGATGCAAGGGCATGGTGAATGTGACTAAGCAACTGCTTTGAAATACAAGATTATACAGTTTGAAAAAGGGCAAAAAACAAAGTATATAGGCATGGAAAGATAGAGGGAAGAAGTGGAGGAAGCAACACCTAACATGCATTGGTGATATACATGTTTGATTGAATAACCTACTCAGTTTGCAGCATGCTTAATCCTTAACCTGATATTTGCCCTTATACCTCTGGAGCTGCTTTTTGTTCTATGTCAAGGTGTGGTATGGTGGAAGGTGGGGGGGATGCATGCAAATAAGGGACAGGAAGGGTGTGGGAACGAGAAACTCCTTTTACTTGACTTAAGTCAGTTCCATTGGCTCAGTACTCAGTTGCTCTCCAGGGTCCTGGACTTTTCAAAGGATTGACCATGGGATCTAACCTATGCAAAGTTCAACGGCCGAGCTGTGCATTCCTCTTTTAAAGAAAAGGGTAATTGTGGTGCACAGATGCTTGCAAAACCATGAGAGACAGAAATGTATTTTTTAAAAAGCAACAACTGGAAGAGCCAATCCTCCCAATACATTTGATATCTATTCATGCTGTTTCCTGGTGAACAACTGTAACCAGGAAGTTCTGGGCAGGTAGTTCTGTGAATGCAGTGGCTGTGTAAATACAGTATGCTGGCATGTCTTTGGTCCTCGCTACATACCCCAAATCACCCCATTCACAGGCTGCATTTGCTACACCCAGGAAGGCTGGGACTGCTTGAAGCGGTAGCTCAGTTGGTAGAGCAAGAGATTCTAAGTCTCAGTTGTGGGTTTGAGCCCCACGTTGGGCAAAAGATTACTGCACTGCAGGGGATTGGACTAGATGAACCTTGGGGTCCCTTCCAACTCCACAATTTTAGGATTTTATGGCACATATTATGTCAATGACATTCAGAAACTCAATTCTGTGCTCTAATCACAAGAAAGATTTATGGAAGATGAACAACCTAGGCTTATATATACAGACCAAACACTGGCTAAATGTGTTTGAGCTACAATGATAGGATCCTAATTCCACTGAACTGGGAATAATTCCAATAGAATTCAAAAGGATTTGCTTCTGAGTAGACATGGTTAAGATTGCGCTGCCAATTAAGAAAATCTGTTCTTTCTTTCGCATTCCTTAGTCATCATATTCATATTCCTCTGATAGGACTAGTCTAGGGCACTATGATGAAATTGATGTCCCTGGTGTTATTAACCTCTGACATCTTGTATACAAAGCCAAGATGTGAAAATGAACTTTGCTGCTGAAGATCAGAAATGGTTAAAACCATAAGCTGTTTCTCCGTAGGTGTTCTAAATAAGGAACTAGGAAGACAACACCGCCTTGTACATTGACAGTAATGGGTACAGGAAGGAGGTAAGGGGAAAATACACAGGAAACCGATGATTAGGAGGAACTGTTACAGGTAGATGTAAATCTCACTCAGAATTACAGCAGGGAATTATGTTTATTTTTTGCAGATGCTCATCGGGTCTTGTACATCTTTGAGGTTGTGTGAGGGTTTTAGTCTACTTTCAATAATCATGCCACATGCTCAGTGAAAAAGCATTATTTCCATATGTGCTGCCTATCTGCACTAAGACGAATCTTTAATGTGTTTCCAGCTATAAGATAAAGTGAGATAAAATCCTGGCAGTTGTTAATACATCCTCATTAGAGAGTGAGGGCTTGCTGGCAGGGAAGGCTGGCTCTCCATTACAAGTTGTTGTTGTTGCTGCATGTCTCTCCCCCCTTACTGTGGAAGCCTTCTGGTGACCAATCATCCTGTGGGCTACGGCAACTACAGATTATTTCCTGCACTTCATGCATCTCAAAGTCCATGCTCAGAACCAGTGTGACAAGGATTTGCCAAGCGCTTGAATTCACCAGGGCAGGGGGGGAAATATTCATCACGGCTTCATGCCCTCTTCCCATGAGGAACTGGCTTCCCAAGTAATATATTATTTGTGGATGTGCGGATGGGCTAGGTGGTATTTCTGGGCTCAGTAAACCTTTGCTGCTACAGATCTAGGGAGAGTGGCGGTTTGCCTAGGCAGACCCAGGCAGGGCGAGGCCCACCACAAGGCAGGGTGAGGCAGCACCATTAAAAGGTAAAGGGACCCCTGACCATTAGGTCCAGTCGTGACCAACTCTGGGGTTGCGGTGCTCATCTCGCTTTATTGACTGAGGGACCGGTGTACAGCTTCTGGGTCATGTGGCCAGCATGACTAAGCCGCTTCTGGCGAACCAGACCAGCGCACGGAAATGCCGTTTACCTTCCCGCCGGAGCGGTACCTATTGATCTACTTGCACTTTGACGTGCTTTCAAACTGCTAGGTGGGCAGGAGCAGGGACCAAGCAATGGGAGCTCACCCCGTCACCCTGTCGTGGGGATTTGAACCGCCGACCTTCTGATCGGCAAGTCCTAGGCTCTGTGGTTTAACCCACAGCGCCACCCGCGTCCATTAAGGGATATCAAATCATTTATTCATTGTAAATGGATGTACAAATGTACCAACATTTGTATGTTATCATTCTGCCATCCTTGAATGTGAGGTGGCACATGTGAGGTCCCATCCACAGCTCAGTGGGAAAGTATTTGCATTTCAGGCAGAAGGTTCTGGGTTCAAATCTCCAGCATCTCCCTGGCAGGGCTGGGAATGTCTCCTGTTGGAAACCCTGAAGAGATTGCAACGTAGTGCAGGCAATACAGTGGTACCTCAGGTTACATATGCTTCAGGTTACATACGCTTCAGGTTACAGACTCCGCTAACCCAGAAATAGTGCTTCAGGTTAAGAACTTTGCTTCAGGATGAGAACAGAAATCATGCAGCGGCGGCGCGGTGGCAGCAGGAGGCCCCATTAGCTAAAGTGGTGCTTCAGGTTAAGAACAGTTTCAGGTTAAGAACGGACCTCCGGAACAAATTAAGTACTTAACCTGAGGTACCACTGTACTGTGCTAGATGGATGAATGTTTGGATGGGGTATAAGGCAGTTTCCTATGTTCCTAACACGGTTATGTACCAACTTGCAACACATGGAAAAAAATTGTGTATAAACATAACTTGCCATGCGCAAATTTAACGATATTTGGCCAGAGACCAAAAGGGGTGCACCATTCCCTTGTACGTGAGGCCACACACAAGTCTCTCTCTCTCTCTCTCTCTCTCTCTCTCTCTCTCTCTCTCTCTCACACACACACACACACACACACACACCCTCTCAGAAGTGCTTGAGACAAGTGAGGGATATGGCCTGTTGAGAGTCCCAGGGGAAGGATGGAGAGGACAGGAGAGTCAGATCCAGCTCCCAGGCCTGGGGCTGGGGCTCCTCACACCCGCCTCATGTGGGATGTCAGCATCCAAAATGCATGTGCAAAGGGTTAATGGCAAGAACTGTGTGGCAGTTGTGGCAATTGGTTCAGTTATGGCAGTTAGTTAACAGTCTTAACAATTACTGCACCAGGCATGTTGTGTTGCGCTGCTGTCTGCCTCAGAGTTAGCCGAGATGCTGCAATAGTTTGATCTACGTCAGATGTATTAGCAATGTAAGAAACATCCACCGGCATTGCATTGTCTGCAACTGCAAGCACACTAAGCAAAAGTTATCTGTTATTTAAACTTTAAAAGAGTGTCTTGCAAAGGAGGGGGCGGGGAAGAACTAATTAAAGGGTCAAACGACCCAAGCCTGACTTCCGCCTACTCTGCTAATGGGAACTAGAGTTTAATTCCAACACCTCAAACCGTGCTTTGGAATGCCATAGTATGGCACGATATCCTTCATGGCGCATTAACATGCAGTAATGTTCCGAGGAAGGCATCCCTGGGGCTGGTCACCTCATGGGATAGAAAGGTTTTATGGCAGGCCCTGCTCATAGGTTTAAGGCTATATTCCTTGACTCCAGGAGCTCCCACGTTGTGGCATGTTGCCTCACGGCTCCTAACGCTGATTCAAATGTTTGGCAAAGGTGCAGAGGATTTCAGATTTCTTCCAGGACTAGGACTGAAGCCCTTCCATAGGCAGCCTTTTTTTCTGTTGGGGGGCATAATCCTTTGGAGGTGTTTTGCCAGAGGCCACACAAAGTCAATGGGGCGAGCCCCCTTTTCTCTATTCTGCCACTCCCTCTCTCTTACACACACATTTCTCTCTCTCTCTCTCTCTCTCTTCCACGCTCTATTTTCCTGCCACCTTTTTCCTTCCCCTTCCTTGCCACTCCCATGAAATCCGGCTGAGGGCCACACACAATGAAACAGGGGGCCACAGGTTGCCCACCCCCTCAGGGCTATAACCAGCCCCGAGCTAGAGGAGGGGTGAAAAGAAAAGCGTCCTCATAAAAACTGTCAGTCCTATAAAACGCCAGGAGGTTTTTGGACAAACAGTACCTTTTGCACAAGGGACATGGGTGGCGCTGTGGGTTAAACCACAGAGCCTAGGACTTGCCGATCAGAAGGTCGGTGGTTTGAATCCCCGCGACGGGGTGAGCTCCCGTTGCTCGGTCCCTGCTCCTGCCAACCTAGCAGTTTGAAAGCACGTCAAAGTGCAAGTAGATAAATAGGTACCGCTCCAGCGGGAAGGTAAACGGCGTTTCCGTGCGCTGCTCTGGTTCACCAGAAGTGGCTTAGTCATGCTGGCCACATGACCCAGAAGCTGTATGCCAGCTCCCTCAGCCAATAAAGCGAGATGAGCGCCGCAACCCCAGAGTCATTTGTGACTGGACCTAATGGTCAGGGGTCCCTTTACCTTTTGCACAGCTCAGTTGGTTCAGAGCGTGGTGCTGATAACACCAAGGTTGCAGGTTCGATCCCCGTTTGGGACAGCTGCCCATTGCAGGGGGTTGGGCTAGACTAGAGGATCCTCAGGGATTCAACTCTACGATTCTACCGGATCCTTCATTTGGGAAACCAGAACACACATCTTCTCGTTCTCTTTAGCTCCACTTAGCTTCGCGCTGAGCCTGTTAGCAATTGACACACTTGAAAGAACTTTAACTGAGCGGGCAGTATATTCTTAAAGCAAACGGCCCCCGGGGAGTATTCGGCTAGCAAAAAAAAAGAAAAGGTGCGGCGGGGTGGGGGGGGGGAGGAGGGAAAAAAACACAACAAAAACACCGGAGAGCTTAATATAAACATAAAGGGGAGGCGAGGGGAGGCGCGGTGCCTGCCCGATGCCTCCAGGGGGCGCGCGCGGGGGGTTTCTCCGCCTCCTTTTCAGCCCAGGCGCCCGCGCGCGCTCCAGAAGGCGGGCGTCTCTGGCTGCGCGGAGCTGCCTCTCCGCCCGCGCCCAGCCCAGCCCAGCCTCTCTCTCTCTCTCTCTCTCTCTCTCCCTTCTCCTCCTCAGTCAGAGGCGAGCGGAGCCCGAGAGCGCGGAAGGATGGAGCCCGCCTTCCTGGAGGGATGAAACTCCCGAGCGCCCCACCGGCTCCCTGAGCGCCCCGCTAGCTGCAAGCGAGGATTTGCCGAGAGCGCGGCAGGAGCCCCTCTGCCGCCGTCCTGCCAGGGAGCGAGAAAGAGCCGGTTCGCGGAGCGCTCCATTCCTTCCAGATCCCTTGCTCAGGTAAGGCGGCTTCCCCTCGGCTGCTCCGCTTTGCAGCCCACCCTCCCAAAAGGCATGCTGGCTAACTTTTTCTCTCCAGTGGGGTGTCTTTCTTTCTTTCTCTCCCTCCCAGACCCGCGTTCACACGTTACGCGGCGCCTCTCGCCGTGCGGAAGGACCCTCTGTCACGGGGGTCTCCAGGGGGAAGTTGGGGACCCCGGACTCTTGGGCAAAGAGCTGTGATTTCGAGTCCACGGGAAACAAGACGGTCCCTTTTTTTCATAGAGTTGTCCAGCGGGGAGGGACCCAGGGGATCATCTAGTCCAACCCCCTGAAATGCAGGAATAGGCAGCTGTCCCATGCGGGGATCGAACCTGCAACCTTGGTGTTAGCAGCAACATGCTCTGGCCAGCTGAGTTATTGGAAGCGGGTTGTGCTCTGTTCGGGTCATTGGGGGGAAATAGGGCACTCATTGGGCTCTATTCGTCGGGATCCCTTTTATGTCTTTGCAAAGGGATCCCAACCCAAGTTGGCGAGAGCGTGAGTCTCTCTCCCACCAGCGCTGCCCTCACTGCATGGGCTCCCACAGCTACTGCAGACGCTTTGCCTTGCGCTTATTTCCAATCTGGGTGAAGTTGAGAGAGGAAGCAGCCTTGTTGTCGGTGGCAGTTACTGGTATAAGTGTATGTATATATATATATCTCAGTTATTAAGCGTAAAGAATATCTTGAGAAACAATATTCTCTATAAAAAGAAAACCCCTCGATGGGCGTTTTGTTTCAAAACGTTAGATAATCATCTCCTGTACTGGTTTCTCTGCTTCAAAATCCTTGCACAGCTCCTTTCTCTCTCCCGGTTACTTTGGATATCTATGGCAGCCCCCTAAGTTGTGGCGTGCCTTCCCCACAGAGGTGCACAGCTTCTGGTGAATGCTGAAAATGCACTTCTTAACCCTGGCTTTTGACACGAGGTGTAGAGTTTTAAGACCCACCTTATTTCTGCAATTGCAAATTGTTCTGAGCTGGGTTTTTTAAACATTGTGTTTTAATGTTGTAACCCATGCCGGGACCTTAGGGTGAAGAAGGGTGGATAATTGGTCATTATCAGTCTTCATCATCATCATACCCAGTTCACCAACAACTATTTTTTTGGCTCAAAGTACCCACTGATGGACGTCATATCTCTGTTGAGTTTCAGAATCTGACACCTGGCATTGAAGCCTTACTAACTCCCTTCAGCTGTGCAGTGCTCAGCAGTGATTTCTGATCATCTGGTGATGCCTCATACCTGAGCTGCAGTCCTGTGCTCCTTATTACCTAGGACTGAGCCTGAGCTGGGCTACGTTCTGAGTAGACATGCCTAACACCGCGCTTTCATTTTCTGATGAGAAAGCCCAGGCTGAACCCACCGTTTACAAAAAGAATATACAGCATAACGTGTCAATAAGTATTTCTCCAGACCCAATATAACCCCAACTGTTTACTGGCATGGCTTCTGTTTGAATGTCTGGTTCCCTGGACAGTGTAGGGCAATTTTTTGAGAGGCAAATGGGAGTTTGGTGCACAGGAGCAGTAACGGGAACTTGGGTGAGATCTGGGTTCAAATCTGTTGCTGCGTTGACTTTACGTTTTACATGTGTGGTGGGTTACCAGTATTAATAAACAATAATATTGGGGCCGGTTGACAGATTATCTACCTAAAATACTTGCTGCGTTTGCATAACAACCACAGGGCAACCCAAATGAAGCAACGAGTGTGTGTGCATGAAAAAAAATATATATATACAGTTGTTAATGGTTTGGGGAAAACTTAAGGAGGCAGCATTTGTCACAAATAGTATCGGGAACAATGTCAGTAATGGGAAGCATCATTAGAAAGTAAGAAGGAATAGCTTTTGGGAGACCTCTTTGGGGAAATACTGTGTTTTGAAAGGCGACTAACAAATCTACTAAATAAAAAGAGGACTGTAAAATTGCTCGCATTTCTAGTGTTCCTAAGGCACATTTGCCCTCAGAGATAATTGCAACCTTGTCTTTAGTAGTAGCATTTTTGTTGCTTTCAAATTGGCTTCTTTTTTGAAAACCTGGATTGGCCAGGATGTACATTTGGGTCCCCTCCCCCTTTCAACTTCTCTCCTGAATTTGTGATTTGGGAAGTGCTTCGCGCCTCTTGATCCCAGGCATCTTTACTCAGAAATAAGTCCCACTGTGATCAATGGGACTTCCTTTCAAGTAAGTAGGCATAGGATTATAACCTGAATGAAAATGCCGTAAATGATTCTCTCTCCTTTCCTGAAGAGGGGGAAAGGATTCCAAAGCGAATTTCAGGGTTTCACCCTTCACCCCAATGTTTGGGGAGGGATAAGGAGAATCTGAGCCCAGCTTTGCAATGGTAGAGGTACATTGGCTTCCGTTTGCCTGCAGAGAAGGAGATGGCCAGTTGCCCCACCCCGGGAAAAGACCTTTGGGCTTAAGTTGGTGTCAACAAGAAAGGATGCCCATAAGCAACTGTTCATTATTTTATTAAGATTCAATGTTCAGATTTCTTTTATTTTGGCTTTCTTTCTTTTTTTCAGTGGGGTGGAGCGTTGTATTTTTGAGCTGAATTTGTTGCATTTTTGAAAGTTGCAAGAGCTGTTTACCAAAATCAATGAAAGATACTGTAATAAACAGGGGAAGGGCTTATTCAGAATACGCCTTGTTTGTTTTTTTGGTGCCTTGGAGAGTTGCTATGTCAGACTTAGGTGGGCCAGTGGTTGGTCTTGGTATACTGGGAAAAGACAGAGCTGTGCTTTCTTGAACATAAGTGCAATGCAGGGCGAATGGTGTTCCTTGCATTCAGTGCTGACACCACCTATCTACACATTTCTCCCAAGTAACTAGAACTTTCAGACTGCATAAGGAAACTCTGAGTCAAATATATAATAAATATGCCACATTAATGGCATCACACTCTTGACGCACAGTCAGAATGGTCAGAAGCAAAGCTTTAAGGTAGTGTAGATTAGGGCTTCCCGAACTTGGGTCTCCAGCTGTTTTTGGACTACAATTCCCACCATCCTTGACCACTGGTCCTGCTAGCTAGGGGTGATGGGACTTGTAGTCCAAAAACAGCTGGAGACCCAGGTGTAGATGCTTTGCTTGAGGATCTGGAGAGCGGACCAGGAATTAGCCTAATGCAAAAAGCTTGCAGGGACTTGAAAGAACAACCGTTTTATGGGATATAGCATTCTTTGGAACTCATTGCCAGGGGATGTGGTAGCAAGAGTTGAAACCGGTTTCAGAAACAAGGATGTTGTCCAGTTTGATATGATTTTAGTCATTTATGTGCCACCCATTAATGGGTGGTTTATTTATTTATTCATTCAGTAAAATACGCTTGCAATCAAACAGAAACCATCAATATGAAAAGCTGGAATTTCAGTAAAGCCCCCCTACCCCAGCAGAAAACCAGCACAAAGAAGCATAAGATAAATTAGAAACAACACCAAAAGCTATCAAACATGGGAAATAAAAATGTTCAAAGAAGTGAAGCGTACGAGCCTCAATTATTAAAAAGCCTGTGCGTGTTTACTTAGGCGTACATGACTATATGCATGTAAAAGGCTGGTTAATGTGGGTGTGTAAGAAAAACGGTTCCATGCATTTTTGGCAGGCAGTGTGCGGTTCAGGTCCCTCAACCTACACTCACTATCCCTGCAGCTGGATTTATTCTTAGTAGGTCTGCATAGGATTGTATTGTAAACCAGGTCACTTCACTGAAGCATTCCTTGCTAGCATGCCAGAGTTTTGTGGGTGCCCTGCTAGCATGCTAACACTGCATGCGTACTGGCATCTGAGAATCCTGGTTTAAAAGAGTTGCTGTGTGTATTGGAGATGGTGCACAGGTGTGATTTTCGTACATGTTTGATGTTCTATTTGAATTGGACCAAAGTCCCGGGGGGCAGGGGGGGCTTTGATAGGATTGCAACTTCAAGAACAGCTGTGAAAAATAGGAATATTTCCCCAATCCCCAAAGACATTTATTTAGCATATGCCCCATTCATTTTAATGAATTTTGCATCTGAATAAGAAGCTTAGAGTTGCAGCTCAAGGTTGCCATTCTAAGGCTGAAGTTCTTCAGATACTTGCTAGAGTCAAATGGATTTTGTATTGGAATAATAAGTTTGGGAAAGGACGTGGGTGGCGCTGTGGGTTAAACCACAGAGCCTAGGACTTGCCGATCAGAAGGTCGGCGGTTCGAATCCCCGCGACGGGGTGAGCTCCCGTTGCTCAGTCCCTGCTCCTGCCAACCTAGCAGTTTGAAAGCACGTCAAAGTGGAAGTAGATAAATAGGTACCACTCCGGCGGGATAGTAAACGGCATTTCCGTGCCCTGCTCTGGTTTGCCAGAGTCATGCTGGCCACATGACCCGGAAGCTGTACGCCAGCTCCCTTGCCTAGTAAAGCGAGATGAGCGCCGCAACCCCAGAGTGGGCCACGACTGGACCTAATGGTCAGGGGTCCCTTTACCTTAATAAGTTTGGCCTTGCCGCTTGGGGTTCTAATACTTCAATTCTAATGAGACTTACTGAATGTGAAACACTGCAATATGTATGTGCTCAGGGGTGAGCCCCTCTGAGTTCCATTAAACTTACCCCATGGGCATTGCTAGGCACTGAAAAAGACTCGGGGAACAGAGTCAATGCACAAATTTGTCTCTAGGAATATTCAGATGGCAGGTGACTGGTAGCAATCTTTGGCATCATGCTCAGGGCTTGTAAGCAAAGATTTTTGTTTTAGAAAAAGTTTAAAGAGTAGGGTAGGAAAAGAAGGAAAAGGAGACCCGGGGTTGAGAACTGAGGTTTGGGCCCGCTCAACCACCCCAACAACTCCGCTGAACTTACTCCCAGGGTAGGATGTGTGCGTAGGATTGTGGTGCAACTCTGTTGAATGAAATTGGCTTTACTTCCACATAAGCCTGCAGCTTTCACTCTTTTGCCAGAGCTAGTTCCACTGAAATATGTGGAAGGCGATCCTCTGCAGGCTCCTGTGGAAGCAAACCTTATTGCACCCACTGGTGCTATTTTGCAATCCTATATGCACTTATCTGGGAGTAAGCCCCATGAACTTATTTCCAACTAGTGTGCCAATAGTGGCATATAAAGAAGTCAGGCACAAGTCTCTCTTTCGAGAAGGTGTTTCCATCATTTATAGTATCCACAGGGTGTGCCTTTAGTTTTCTTGTGATTCTCTCAGTTGGGGATTGCCAATGTGGTGACCTCCATGTTTTGTGGGCTACAACTTTCATCATCCCTGAACCATTAGCTGTGCTGGTAGATCTGATGGGAGAGAAACATCTGGAAGACCACAGCTTGGTCACCCCTATTGTAATTCACCAGGAACTGACTGTGTCAGAGATGGGGTAGATCAGTAGCAGCAGCAGGTGATCTTTGCTGCCATCTACTACCCAATTCCTTTTCACTGGAGATACCAGCGAACACATGTTGTGCTTTGAGCTGCGATCTTTTTCTATAATGTAAACGTTGGAAAAATGGTAGAGCCGGGTTTCTCAAACCTGTGTGGTTACCTAAAGCTAAGTCTGTAATCCTAAACACACTAGTAGTAAGCACCAGTGAAACCAAGTGAGCTTGTGAGTAAGCAAGCCTCCGATCAGAATGCAAAAAGGATTACTTTCATGCATTACATGTGCACTGCTGGGTTTTTCTAATCATTGTGAAGGCAGCTGAAGGGGTGAACTGCCTTAACTGAAGAGCACTGGGTTCAGCACTAAGCCAAGGGGATGCAAAATAATAATAATAATAATAATAATAATAATAATAATAATAATAATGCCTTTTTTATATAGGTGCCTACAGAGAATATCCATAAAAAGCAACTGTACCAAAAGGAATTATTGTGGAAATAAGAAATATTGAGTGGGGGGAACCAGATTTTGTCCTCACTCAGGGTGCCATATTACCAAAATCTGGCCCTGCTGAGTTTATGGTGATTTGCAAGTTTTACCTGAGATGATCAGTGCTACTCCTGCATTCAGCCTAAGGAAGGAAGGAAGGAAGGAAGTTTCCCATTACATGCAGTCCAAGAACTGCAATTGATTTGGATTTGGAAGCCATTAACAATAGTTCCTGGTTAAAGAACCCAAAGCTCATCTAGTAAACAGGGCTGTAACTCAGTGATAGAGCATCTGCTTTGTATTCATTAGGTCCCAGGCATCTCTAAGTCGGACTAGGGAAGTCTCCTTGTCTGGAGAGCTGCTGTACTTCAGTGTAGACTATACCGAGCTAGATGAACCAACAGTCTGATTTTGTACAAGCATCTTCCTGCTTCAGCATCCTGATCTCACAGTGACCAGCCGCATGGCTTTGGGAAGCCTGCAAGTTTGCACCTATGCACATAGCTTCCACGTATCCTGGTTAACTAATCCAGAATTTGATCATGCACATTTGGCCAACAATATCCTTTAGCAATCTACAGTTATGTTAAATAAATGTCACTGTTTGTCATTGACAGCTGGCCCTTCCATAGCTGTCAACTTTTCCCTTTTCTTGCAAGGAATCCTATTCAGAATAAGGGAATTTCCTTTTAAAAAAGGAAAACGTTGACAGCTATGGGCCCTTCATCTCCTTTTCAGGTATATTGGTGCAATCCAATTACATGACTTGCTTGATTCTTCTCTTGTCTCTGTTCCTTATCTTGTTCCCTCCTTCCTTTAATTTTTCTCTCTGGCAACTTCTTCCAGTGTCGTCACTTAGGCACGGTAAAGTGAGCTATTGGCAGCATCTAGTTCCAGAAACAGAGTTTCCTTTTAAACAGTCAATTTTCTGTTGATTAAAATTAGCTTTGCATTCCAGTTTTTCTGCATATGTGATCCTTCATGATTAGTTCCACATTTGCTTTGGGGCTGTGTAAACATAAACATACAGCTAGACAATGTGGCGATTTTGTTAATTTTTCTCCAAGAAATGTTTAAACCCTCTGATTAATTTTAGACATGGTAGATAAAACAAAATACGAGTTCACGATGCTCTTTTTAAAGCCTGTCTTGTGATTTTGCACAGCTTTGATGAGACTGCCTCAAAATAATTCATATCCATTATTTTCCATTGATGAACTGGGGCTAGTCTGGGCACTTGGTTAATCTTTATAAGGCAGATTTGATATTAAAACCAGCTGGGAGCACTGCCTGTATACGGATCCTAAGATTGCAGTTTGTCATTTGCTATGTACCTGCCTTTAAACCTGATTACATAACTTTGTGTTAGAGCATCTCTTTTTGAGACGCCCCACTGAATTATTGCAGAAAAGTTGAAGTCATTGTAGGGGATGACGTTTTTAAAGTCTAGAGCCTACCAACTGGTGGCATGAATGTAGCAGAACCTTTGACATCTCATAGAAGTAATACATTTGCTTGCTCAGGATAGGGTCAGTGTAGACAATACCATGCTTGATAGATGATCTGTCTACCTTGGTATAAGACCAGTGGCGTAGCGTGGGGGGTGCAGGGGGGGCCGGCCGCACTGGGTGCAACATCTGGGGGTTAGGGTTAGGGGGCGCAAATCCACGGGTTAGGGGGCGCAAATTACTTGCCTTGCCCCGGGTACTGACAACCCACGCTACGCCACTGTATAAGACTGCTTCTTATGTTCCTATGACTTGGATTCTCAGATAATTTAATTTTTCATTCATGGAAGGAAAGTTTTCTGTTTCCTCCTCCCCTGTTGCCTATCCCACATAGCTCAGAAGGGCCCCTTAATTATACAGAGATGCTTTTCAGGGGGTTGTAATGGAGAGGACAGGAAAGTTTCCTTCTGAAAACTCCTTTAAGGGCTCATCCAGACTTCCTTTTGCACCACGTTTTCCTGGGGAAGCCAGCATTTTACTGCTGAATCAAATGGCAATCTGCAGAAAACTCAATTGTCAGTTGCTCCAGTTCAGCAGGAAAATGTGGGTTTCCCAAGGGAAAGCACTGTGGGGGAAAAACAACAAACCACCTCAAATGCTCAGTCACAGAGCTTTAAAGCTCAGACCTAGAAATGTGGTGCCAAAGGCAAGTTTGATGAGCCCCAAGTTTCCGTAGGCTCGAACCTATTGATCCTGATTGAAAATGTATGCTGAACACATTATAGCAATGGGAACTTTGAAATCAATGAAACTGTTTCCACACAGTGGCCACAATCTAAATGCAAGTTGATGTTCAAGTCCAGTGAGTGCAGTACATGCAACCATGGGTTACTTGGTGTTCAATCATGGTCAGCTTGTTTAGGGCTTGAGCGTCAGACGTACAGCCAAAGTAGACAATATCTTCTAATAGATCGGTTGCTCTTTTAGATGTAATTAGAAGAGCACATCACTATCGCCTTCCATGTCTCTGGTTTGATCTTTCTCCCCGATTTTCAATATGCCCTCCCCCCCCCATTGTTTAGTCTTAAATTAGAAAAAGGGAAAACGATAGGAATTCAATGAAGCAAATATTGAGACCTTTGTCTGGGGCTCTTTGGAGCACATTTAAAGTTCATCTCAGAAGCATTGGATTATATGGGAGATTGGCTAGAGACTATTGGTAAGGCGTTTTCTTAAGGTTGCAATCCAGAACACATTTGCTAAAATTACACAGTGCAGTCATATGCATGTCTATTCAGAGGTGAGTCCCACTGAGTTCATACTCCCGGGTTAGATAGTATAGGACTAGCGATGTGTGAACAATCTGTTCCAACATTAATTCACACCTTCATCTGACATTTTGCATTCTGCTACAATTGATTTAATTTGCACAAGTCTTTATTCCACTTCATAATCCACAAATGTGGAAATACGTTCTTTTTCATATATCATAGCCCACAATAGATATGCATATCTCAGACACATCGGCATATATTTATATATCAGTAATTTTCCTGTGTGTTCTCTTTCAAAATTAGTGAATTTCCAATCTTTTGTAGGAAAAAACAATTGAGAGCCTTATGGTAACTTAAAGACAAAGTTAATGAACAGACTAACGGTTCATTATAAAACAGTCTATGGTTGTAATTTTAACCATATCTACTCTGAAGTAAGTTCTTTTCAGTTCAACGGAACTTAGTTCCAGGTAAGGTGTGATGAGGATTGCAGCCTATCCCACTCACTTAACCAGACGCATCCTGAGATCTACAGGTATAAAGTGGTATACAAATTTAATAAATAATAATAATATTTTAAATTTGAGATATTTTTTTTATCTCATACTGAAAATGGTCATGTACATATGTCTGGTGAAACATCACACTGGAAGTAATTTATGTTTCAGGCATTTGTAGTAATCCTGATTTAGTGATTGACAGTTTTAAATCTTTTTTCATGCCCGCATATTCCTGCCACGTGAAAAAGACCCACAGTAGATGGCATGTTCTGTTGGTTTTTAAATTCGATTGGGATGCGACTGGAAGGATGGCAAGGACACTTGTAAAAACAAAAAATTCAAAGATTATGGGGATGGTTTAATGGTCAGAAATTCCACATACAAAATCCGACTGGACTGGCTGTTAAGTATTCATTTCAACACTGAGCTATCATGTGATATAAAAGCCACTTTTGGAAGCCAAACAGAATAAAACACAGGTGTAGTTTCCATTTTATTTGCTTCCAGAAAAAAATCAGTGTACAAGCCTGCATGTTTTGTGCAGGGGTGTCCACTGGCCAAGATCCTGCAGGGTGCAGGTAATGTTCCACAAGCATCACTCCATCCCCAGGATTGCCTCTACCCCTTCACAGCTGTTCTGCAGGGTCCAGGTGATCCTGCAGAGACAGTGGCTTTCGTAAAAGAATGCTGCTTGTGGAGCATCATACGCACCTCTAGATTGGCTGCTCAGTTTTAAGGAAAGCTGCAGAACGGACCTCTGCTCAACAGCTGTTGGACGGAGGCAGAGTTTCCACTGCAGTACCTGCTGGCGTGGATGGAATTTTGCACGACGTGGCAGCACATAGGTACTGCAGTGTGAAAGGAGCTTTAGAAATCGGAGCAGAAAGGCTACTGTTATAATTGGTAAAGCTGACATGATAAATGCCATGTCTGAATGCAGCCTCAGCTAGTTCCTTAAGTTGCTCATATACCCCTCTCTAGCCTCCATCCATGGAAGCCAGAGGGAAAATCCAGGGACACAGTCCAGCCAGGTAGAAACTTTGAAAGAGGATGAAAAGCAGGACCAGTGTCTTGGATGTGTGTGTGTGTGTGTGTGTGTGTGTGTGTGTGTAAGGCTAGAGAGGGAGTCTGGTCTTAGGAAAGTCTAGGGGGTGGGGAACGGATAGAGAGGCTTGGGGGCACATTTCTCCACTCCAAAATACAGATTTGTATTATTGTACTAAGATTTTTGGGACGCGGGTGGCGCTGTGGGTTAAACCACAGAGCCTAGGACTTGCCGATCAGAAGGCTGGCGGTTCGAATCCCCGCGACGGGGTGAGCTCCCGTTGCTCGGTCCCTGCTCCTGCCAACCTAGCATTTCGAAAGCACGTCAAAGTGCAAGTAGATAAATAGGTACCGCTCTGGTGGGAAGGTAAACGGCGTTTCCGTGCGCTGCTCTGGTTCGCACCTTAATCATGCTGGCCACATGACCCGGAAGCTGTACGCCGGCTCCCTCGGCCAATAAAGCAAGATGAGCGCCGCAACCCCAGAGTCGGTCACGACTGGACCTAATGGTCAGGGGTCCCTTTACCTTTACTAAGATTTTATTGGGATGACCTATTACGATGTTGTTGTTGCTGCTGCTTTTAAAAAATGTGTGCTCTGTGTGTGTGTGTGTGTGTGTGTGTGTGTGTGTGTTTTAATGTTCTGAGAACTGCTTTGGTTTTAATAAATAAAACTGAAGTGGCATAGGCTCGGTTCCGTTGAAAACTGGGGAAATATCCAGGTTTTCTACCTAAGTTTGCCAGATATGTATTGAAAAGGAGGAGCATTAGAAATTCCCCCCGCCCCGGTTATTTAAGTAGAACTAGTTCAGTAAGTTAAGTAGAACTAGTTCTGCTACGACATTGATTTGATGTTTTCTGGGATGGTCGCTAGAATAGTTTCCTGTGCATGCCCAGGTGGAATATAGGCATATAGGGCTAACACAGACACTTGCTGGTGAAGCTTTTACTATCAGTGGCAAAGGGTGTATCTGAAAAAACGTAAAAACAAAACAGTCTTGTCTAGTCTTTGATTGAAAGGTTGCTTTAAATTCTGAGCAGCTTATGGAACCTTTGGGATAGAAAATGAAATTCATTTCGTGTTTCTTTTTCCAGTGGCTAGAAGGTGCAGCGGGTGGGAATACTGTACAGTGGTACCTCGGGTTACATACGCTTCAGGTTACAGACTCCGCTAACCCAGAAATAGTGCTTCAGGTTAAGAACTTTGCTTCAAGATGAGAACAGAGCAGCAGGAGGCCCCATTAGCTAAAGTGGTGCTTCAGGTTAAGAACAGTTTCAGGTTAAGTACAGACCTCCGGAATGAATTAAGTACTTAACCTGAGGTACCGCTGTACTCTAAACTAACTTGACTTTAAACTAGCTCTAGATATCATGTGCCTCATTCCAATCCAAAGAGCAAAACAGTTAGTGGCAGCGTAGCAGAGATAGCCTCTAAGTTGTTGTTAAACTACAACTCCCATCAACCCTGGCCATTCCCTATCCTGGCATGGGCTGATGGGAGATGGAGTCCCAATAAGATCTGAGAAGCCCCACATTGGGTAGTCCTGCACTTTAGTCCATTAATGAACTTCTGCCTTGATATGGCACAGGACAGGAAACATCTCAGAAAGTGACAAATAGAGCCTATTTAAAAAGGACTCTACCCTTGGATTGAATGGGTAAACTGCCTCTACCAGAAGATGCTGCTACTGGTGGTGTGCCTAGAGCAGGCACAGGCAAACTCGGCCCTCCAGATGTTTTGGGACTACAACTCCCATCATCCCTAGCTAATATGATCAGTGATCAGGGATGATGGGAGTTGTAGTCCCAAAACATCTGGAGGGCCGAGTTTGCCTATGCCTGGCCTAGAGCAGCAGTGAACTGTTAGCAAACAGACCTGCATGCCATTTGGCTTGCCCTGTGCTACCTACTGTACCTTAGCTTTTAGATGAGGTGGAGGTCATTATCTTGTGGCCACGTTGAAGTAAGAGTCAACTGCAAGCCGTCTGTGGGACGACAACAACAACTATATGTCTTTTAGAAGGCATCTGAAGGCAGCCCTGTATCAGGAATTTTTAATGTTTGATGTTTTACTATGCTGTAAGCAGCCCAGAGTGGCTGGGGAAACCCAACCAGATAAATAATAATAATAATAATTTATTAATTAAATGTGGAATTTTGCCAAAGGTGAAGGGCACCATCTTGTTCTCCTAATCAAGCAGCGAAATGCATTGGGTAGGGAGTCTTAAGTTTAGTTGCTCACATCATTTTGCAATTAAAAATAAAAAAATAAAAGTCCTCATGAAAATTCACCAGAGATTTTTTCCTAAAGGGTACCTTTTTTGGGGGGGGGCAAAGCAATTTCCCCCAATAGAATGCTCTTTTCACTCTGTACATATATGTGCAAATTTTACCACCCTAAACACATTTTTTTGACATGTTATTTGGCTAGGGAACTGTGTTGCAGAATTTGGACAACTGCGGGTTTTGAAAGATGGCTGCTTTTGGTTGTTGTTAGGGAAACTGTGAATTAAGTCAGATTGCCTTTAGACGCCACCTGGAGTTCCTTAGAGGGAAAAAGTGGGATATAAATGCAATCAATCAATCAATCAATCAATCGTGTGTTGATAGCTTCGCCTCTCTTTTCCCCACACCTGACATCACATATGGCCTCATGTTTGGGGAGAACAACCATACAGGGTGAATCTGAACCCCTGGTGGGCTAAATTCAGTTGGCAGTCTTTTTTCTCCTCCTTGCCATTCCACCAGAGTATGGGCTTATATGGAAAATTCCAGCATGAGTTAGGTTGTAGTACATACAAGGTCACAGCTGGTCACTTGTGGATATGGGTGCTTGTGGTGGCTGTTCCTCCAGTCTGCAGAAAATGACAGTAATAATAATAATTTATTACTTATACCCTGCCCATCTGTCTGGGCCTCCCCAGCCACTCTGGGCAGCTTCCAACAGGATATTAAAGGTAAAGGTACCCCTGACAGTTAAGTCCAGTCGCGAAGGACTCAGGGGTTGCGGTGCTCATCTTGCTCTATAGGCCAAGGGAGCTGGCATTTGTCCGCAGACAGCTTCCGGGTCATGTGGCCAGCATGACTAAGCGGCTTCTGGGGAACCAGAACGGCACATGGAAACGCCATTTACCTTCCCGCCGCAGTGGGACCTATTTATCTACTTGCGCTTGACGTGCTTTTGAACTGCTAGGTGGGCAGGAGCTGGGACCGAACAATGGGAGCTCACCCCGTCATGGGGATTTGAACCACCGACCTTCTGATCAGCAAGTCCTAGGCTCTGTGGTTTAGACCACAGTGCCACCTGCGTCCCAAACAGGATATTTAAAACACAATAAAACATCACACATTAAAAACTTCCCTAAACAGGGCTGCCTTCAGATATCTTCTAAATGTCAGATAGTTGTTTATTTCCTTGACATCTGATGGGATGGTGTTCCACAGGGTGGATGCCACTACCAAGAAGGCCCTCTGCCTGGTTCCCTGTAACTTTGCTTCTCACAGTGAGGGAACTGCCAGAAGGCCCTTGGCACTGGACCTCAGTGTTCAGGCTGAACGATGGCAGTGGAGACGCTCCTTCAGGTATATACTGGGCCGAGGCCGTTTAGGGCTTTAGCAGCTGAAGGCAGCTAAAACTTTAAAAAGCAATTCCTAAGTTTCTGTGCATGGGCGATCGATAAGATTATGTGGCTGATGTGGGAATCAGATTATTAATTTTAAATATGCATAGCATAGCTGATGTGACCGTCATGAATGCAGTTTGGGGGATGATTAATAGTAGGGCCTGTAACCAAGACTACCGAACTTGACCTCGTGACTGCTTCATCAAGCAGGCTTTCAAATGAGCAGTGAAACCTATATTTATCTCATATCTTTTAAGAACATAGCACTTTTTTCAGTGTTGTTCTCAAGGCATGGTATTCAAGGAAGGAAATGCAATAGCCAGCCTCTCATGGTGAGAGACCCAAACAAAATTCCCCCAGAAATCCAGTTTCCCCTTCCCCATAATTTAGAAAGGAACCGTGTTCTGTGGAGTTATAATAGGTTCTTTCTTCCCACCCATGACCACCCAATGGTGGTTCAGGGCCTGCAACAGGGGCATGGCTTAAGACACTTTGGACCTGGGTATCTGAAGCTTGATCTGCTCCTCTAGGAACCTCCTATGGTCTTCTGAGGACCTTCTCTGGGTACCCTGCCTTCTGAGGCGAGGTGGACAGTGGCCTCCACAACTACATAAGGCTGTGTCTACTGTTAAACAGACTGAAATGGCCCCCTTAGGCAGTTGATTTTGGGTGTTGTGAAAGGGAACATTTCTATAAGAACATAGGAAGAGCTCACTTTCCCCTCCTGCCGTTTCCAGCAACTGGCGTTCAGAGGCATTCTCTGCTTCAGTTGGTAAAAATAACTTGGCTGGACTTGGTTTCTATGGAAAAAAAGCATAGGGAAACTATGGAGAAGCTCAGACTTGCTGCTCTACCCCAGGAAACCTTGGGTTGGCTGGCTGTGCTTGGCATCACCCCTCGTGTCGTTTTGATGCCAGGTGAAGCGTCCACAGGCCATTAGATTGCATTGATTACAAGTGGATTTTTTTTCAAGCGCGCTAAAGGGATTGGTGGCTTTACCAGGTGAATGTCTGCTCATCTCATTCAGACTAATGCAGCCCTGTTGGGAAAGCCCTGTAGGCTGCCATTGTTATTCAGCATAATAAAAGAAGAGGAAAATTCAAACATGCATCTGACTTAATGAGGCAAATTGAAGTTGCATGTATTTCAATCCCAGGCTATTAATTTACAGCTCTGGAGAAAGCAGAGCGTGCCGCCTCTTTCAACAATGTTTCAGTGTCAGAAAAAGCTTCATTTTCTTTCAGTGTTCAGGAATATATCCTAGAGAAAAACATGGGACACGCTATAACATTTTTTTGGAATATGTTGTTAGTTTTCTCTAGGCACCCTCTTAAAGCTGTAGCAGTCTCGATAAACCAAAGTCAAGGTTTGGGAGATAGAAAGATAGATAGATAGATGATGATAGATAGATAGATAGATAGATAGATAGATAGATAGATAGAGTGCTGAGTATCCACTTTAAATACTGGGGTGAGTGTTTATTTTCAAGATAGTTCAAGAGGAGGTAAGAGGCTGGCTGTTGCTATTTGAGTGGCAGGACACTAGGGGGCACTGGAGTACAAGCTGAAGCTCAGTACTTAGAAAGTACAGAGCAAATTATATATGAGCGGGAATTGTGTGTGTGTGTGTGCACGTGCATGGGCGCAAATAGAGTAGGGTTGGGTTGGGTTGTTGTCCCTCTGTTCCAACTCTGAGATAATTTGGACACTGCTCTCCAGTTGCAGAAGCTGCGGTCTCCTGCTAAACTGCACCCAATGTTATTTAGAACACACCCTTTTGTTTTATTAATCCAGAATATGCCCATACTGTTAAAGAGTAGAAATGCCTTGCACCAAGACACAGCACTCAGAAGCATGGTCTGTAGGAAATGGCAAGGAAATCTATCCTCTTCCCACTTTTTAATCATCCTGATTGGGAAAATCGGGCCAGGCTCAACCTTGCCCAACATTCGTCAAGTGGGATTGTGTGTGTGTGTGTGTGTGTAAAATCATGTTCTTCTAAAATAGAGGAGCCAGAAGAAAGCCAGACTGTTCTTCCAGTGATTTCCTCCTAGGTCTCAATCTCACTTTTCTGTATTCCTAGTCCAAGAGAATTATTAATTACATTTCCCCCCCTGCCTGGTCTCCAGTGAGATTAAGGCGGTGTACATGGTTCTCAAATATACATATAACACCACATAATGCTTATTCCACACTTGATTTCTCATTGTGGCAGAACCTACACTCTGCCCATGCGCCTTCACTGTATTGTTTTTCCCACCTGTTAAAATTTTGGGTTAGGCAAACCTTCCCAGAAACATAAAGCTGGCATGCATTTTAACATGTAACAGTATTTTATAATGTCTGGATGCCGCTTTATATTGTTAGACCAGCTTGCTTTTACCTTCTGACCTTTATCAATAGCTTTAATGTATATTTTATGTGAGACGTTTATAGAGATTTGTACGGTTCTCATGCGTAGGCACAGGGCTGGTAGGTGTGGCTTGGCTTAGGCGGCCTCCTGAGCCAAATGGGGAGGCCTCTCAGGTCTAATGTATGGCTTGCGAACTGGCAGATTCTCCACTCCAGCAACAAAAAGCTGGCAAGGGCTGCACAGAGCGATCCAAAGTGTTTTTAAAATAAGATGCTTGTAACAGAAGAAGACAGTGAGAGTGATAAGGTGCAATGCTGTAGAGTTGCAAAAGTAGACTGCCATTGAACATCCTGAGTCAATTGCTTCGCTCTCCCTACCTGAGTCTTCGCAGCAATCTTTGAATAATGTTTGTCCCTTACTGTCAGGGGCTCAGGAGCAGGAGCACAGGGGAGAGAGGAAATGGAGAGCGAAGGGGAAGAATCCGAGGGCAGCGTAGGGGAGTATGACAGTGACCCGAGAGATTCCATGAGCTTCTCCAGCGAATCAGAAGATTCCCAGAAGGGGGCGTCGATGGTCAGGGCAAGGGGGGTCCCAGGGGGGACGCACCAGAAACAAGGAGCCAGCGGGGAACCCCGAAGCAGCAGCGGGGGATCAGGACCAGTTTCCCCACCAGAGCGTAGTGGGGGGGAAGAGTCACATGTGTCAGGACCAGCGTCTCCTCCAGCGGGGAGAGAAGGTGAGTCAGGGCTGACCACGCCTCCATCGGAGAGTGGGGGAACGGAGGGGAAGTCAGTTGCAGCTAGCCTCCCCGAAGGGGGAAGCAGTGACAGCAGCAGTGAAATGGTCAGGAGGAAAGTTGCTGGCTGGGCGCGCGCGCCAAGTTCAAATGTACAGGCGCGGGGGACAGCAGGAGACCCGGATTGGGAACCAGCTCCTAAAGCCCGCCGGAGGGAGGGGGAAGGCTCAGGGGATTCAGCGTCAGAAGAGTCTAGAAAGGGCGAGACCCCAACGGACAGGCGGAACCAGAGGCGGAAAGAACAGAGGAAGAGGTGGAGTAAGGCTAGAGTCTTAAACTGGTGTCTGGGGGGAGGAGACTCAGACGGAGCATCAGCGGTCTAAAGGTTGAGACGTAGAGCTGCACGCTGCGGCTCTGGAAGTGAAACTGAACTTCAATAAAGACTTTCGTATTTAACAACGAAGTGGCGTTGGTCCTTTGTGAGCTGGGACCTCAGGCAGCTCTGACACTTACGTTTCATCCAGCACACTTACTATAATTTGCATTTGCACTTCGCTCAATCTGACCCAGACCCGAACCGAATCGGGCGTTTTCGGAGGAACTAGGGTGCTGGACAAGCCATGGATTGATCCAGGGTTGGGGTGGATCCATGGCTCCCACAAGGTGGAACATCAGGCAGGAAGGAGAGGCAGGCACCGGGCAGGAAACTTGTCAGAAAGTCAAGACAGACCCTAACCACTTGCTATGTCTTCCTGGGAGAAGGTAGGAGCCCATGGCTTGCCTTGCCTTGCCTGCCTGATGCCTAACCCTGAAGCAGTACCACCCAGGATTTAATGACTCCATCAGCAGATGCATCAATCCTTCATGCTGCAAAGGGAAGCCACTTGCAAAGGAGCACAGGGCAGGATCAGTGCCTCCAAGAAACAGCTATTCAGCAGAGGTGCGGATCCTGCACAGTGCAGGGTTCTCCTTTGCAAGCAGCTTCTCGGAGAATCCTGCTTATTTGAACATTAAACATGGTGGGATTTACTTGTGAGAAACGTGATTGCACTATTAGCATATTAAAATATTTTATGTCAATAAGTAGCTCTAAGATAGCTGGGGCTTGATTTACCTTCGGTTGCAACCATAATCAGATGTTGCTGGAATTAGCAAGGAGAGGGGCGGGGGGAAGCCCTGGTGAATAAAATGTAGCTCTATTTTGATATAACAAAAATTAACTGCAAATCTCTAGCTAGCAAGATCTAAAATCATGCCAGACAGCTGTGCCTTGTTGGGTCTGCTGTTAATTACTTTCCCAAACTGCTGCTTATCACCCGTGTGTTTGACAGTTGATGAGTGTCTAGACATGCATGTGTGCGCATGGGCTCCAGATGTTCACTTTTGGTATGGATTTGCCCTCTGTACATTATGTGCTCCAGCAAGTGTTCAGCAGATGTTTCGGGGGATTCATTAAGTTTAATGAATACATGGGATGATTTAAGATTATGAAAGGCATGCCAACCAAGCAGTTTTGGATTTGCATTATCCAACAGCAGGGATAGAGAGTTCTTTGTACAGTGGTACCTCGGGTTACAGACGCTTCAGGTTACAGGCGCTTCAGGCTACAGACTCCGCTAACCCAGAAATAGTACCTCAGGTTAAGAACTTTGCTTCAGGATGAGAACAGAAATCGTGCTCTGGCGGCAGCGGGAGGCCCCATTAGCTAAAGTGGTGCTTTAGGTTCAGAACAGTTTCAGGTTAAGAACGGACCTCCGGAACGAATTAAGTTCTTAACCCGAGGTATCACTGTAAGATGAAACATGCCTTTTTAAGGATGAAGGAAAGCCAGGCATCACCCCTTTGTATTACCTGGATGACCTCTACACCACAGTGCTATGAATAGTTGCACATAAGTAATCTACCTGGGCACAGCTCTTTCTCTCTCTAAATTGCCAAGTGGTGTATAATAAGTCTGATTGTTGTGTGAAGCACAACTGAAATGCACAAACCAATCAAAACACACATACATAAAGCCATTATTAAAAACAAGAATAAAATTAATGGAACATTTAAAATGTAACCTTGAGGGTAACTTAGAATAGGCTACTGCCCTGCATTGTATGGGGGGGGCTGGCTTTGTAGACTTCTCAGAAACTTTGCTTAGTAATGTGACAGCTAAGTGACTTACTAGCACTGGTTACACAGAAAAAAAGGGAAAGGTAGGGATGCGGGTGGCGCTGTGATCTAAACCACTGAGCCTCTTGGGCTTGCCGATCAGAAGGTCGGCAGTTCGGATCCCCGCGATGGGGTGAGCTCCCGTTGCTCTGTCCCAGCTCCTGCCAACCTAGCAGTTTGAAAGCACGCCAGCGCAAGTAAATAAATAGGTACCACTGTGGCAGGAAGGTAAATGGCGTTTCCATGTGCTCTGGCTTCTGTCACGGTGTTCTGTTATGCCAGAAGTGGTTTAGTCATGCTAGCCACATGACCCGGAAAGCTGCCTGTGGACAAATGCCGGCTCCCTCAGCCTGAAAGCGAGATGAGCGCCGCAACCCCATAGTCACCTTTGACTGGACTTAATCGTCCAGGGGTCCTTTACCTTTTTTACCTTTATACAGAGCCCATTGCATCAGTTCTTACACAATCTTTTTCTGAAATTGCTTTGTAACATGAATATAAAGTTGACACTATTCAGAATGTTCATTTGAATTGGGCTAAATATGCTGTAGAGTACATAACCAGCAATATGGAAACCCCGCTGAGATACTATCATATTTTCTTTTTCTGCCCCTAATTGCTGCCTGGGTTAAGCAGATCCAGGTTGAAGCAACAATTGAAAAGAATCAAATGAGAAAACAAGGTGTGTTTTTATTGGAAACATGTTGCCTTGTGAAATGCAGTTTATAATTTTAAAATTAGATTCTGGAATTGCATCTGTTTCGAACGTTGCGCTCTCATGAATGGCAGGTTTAAAGGGATAAGTGGGCAAGCAAAATATAGCAGGTGTGGGGCACAGCATTTTGGAAGGCTTTGCTGCGATGGTCCTTTCCCAACGTTTCATGCCAATATGGCAAATCTAATTAGAAGGGATGTATTTCAGTTCAGCTGAATGGGAGACTCAAGCTTGTACTTGTTTTTTTCATGCTGAAATCAATGAAACTCCAGCCTTGCTCAGGCATTTGCCTTGTTCAAGAGGAGTGGCGCGCGGGCACCCTTACTAGCCCTGCCCCCACAAGCTTCGCCTGGCCACCTTTGCATGCTGAACTGGAAGAGGGGGGAATCTTTGCATGTTCACCGAAATGTGCTTAGAATCTTCTGCATGATCAGGAGTCATGTGCATTCAGTGTCCTTTTTCACACAGAGGATTCTAAGTGTATTGAGCTGAATGTGCAAGCCTTGCCCCCTTCAGACATGCAAAAATTGTTAATGAAGGAATGGGTTTCCCAAAACCCAAAACTGACTGTGCAGGCAGTTTTAAACTGCACCAAAATCCCTATTTTTCCTTAGCTAAAATGCATAAATTTGAGCCGTTGAGCAAATGCATAACAAGAACACAGCTCTCTCCTTTATCAGTTTGTGACGTCAAGGATGACCCTGACTGTACCAGTAGAACAGAGAAAACACGTTTGTGCCTTATCTTATGTTCTGACCACAAAGGCGCACAGACCCAAGTCTGGGAACAACGCCAGAAGCGTGTTCTCAGAGATGATGACCTCTTCCTCCAAGATAAGAGTAGGAAGAGGAAGTTTCTTTTATGGTCAGAAGTACAGGAAGGAATTCCCTTTTATGGTTAAGAATACCAAAGCAAGAACATATGTGATGTCAACCTGCGTACATAGGCTGATGTGGTTGGATTCCTGGGGAAGGAGGGAGAGGGTGTCTGGAGGATATATATACTGCATGAAACTTCTCATTTCTTTGGACTTGCTGTGGGCTCACCACGCAAGTGCCTTCTGCTATCCGGAGAGCAGAATAAACTTTTTCTTGGAATCAACCTCGATGTCATTTGACTTCCTTCCTCCTGTCCTGGAGCAACGTAGACCCAATCGGTGAACTCCAATAAGGCTACATTTCAACTTGTTTTAATTCTCAATTTTAAATGGATGCAACCCACTCTGGGATCTGCTGGTGAAGGGTGTTCACTATTATGCCATTCGAGTGTGCCGGTCAGTAATCACACAGTTCAAAGATGGAGTTAATTATTTGTTAGCAAAAACACTTGAGTGTTGGGCCTAATGAACAGAACAGACCCCCCCTCCCAGTAGGCCTTACCCCATGAAACCAGTTGCCCCTGCTTCCTCACAGCTGTCTAAATCCTCTCCTCTCCAGGGCTTCTTGCAAGCAATTGGAGACTGCTCCTGCATGCAGTCTGTTGCTGCTCCACCCTTTTCAGTCCTCTTCTGGTTCTAGGAGACCAGGGGGAAGGGAGCTTGTTATAGCAGGAGAAGGAGACACCCATGACTCTTCACCAGCCTGACTCCTCTGCCTCTTGGCCTCGCACTCGCTTGCTTCAGCTTCTGCCACTGATTTTGCACTTCTCTCTGCCACAGACTCTCCCAGCTCACTAAGCCCTGTTACCTTCAGCTTCTGACACCTCCTCCCAGTCATGTCTGAACACTCATTGTCGTCCCACCATTCCCCTGACTCCGAGCCTTCTTCCCTTAGGGGGTTCCCAAGCTGGTTCCTCCCACCATGTTGATGCATCAAACCAGTCCGTGGCATGTTAGTAGCCTGTACGGTACACAGGGCATCACTATGAGTAGCAGAGCTAGCTCCACACATTCCTGCTTATTCCTTCAGGCACTATAAGTGCCTTTATTCGTCTTGATTATGCCATAATGATACAGGCAGGGCTTTGTGTGTGTTTGTGACAGTACTCCGCGGTAGAAGGTACTGAGGCCTCTTTTCTTTGCTGCCCATGGCAGCCATTTTCTGGAGTTGCCCACGGCACTACCATGCTGTGTTGCAAGCCCTGCTTCTTCACTGTTTCTATTGGGCTGCTTAAGGAGTAACCAATGTAAAGGTAAAGGGTAAAGGGACCCCTGACTATTAGGTCCAGTCATGACCGACTCTGGGGTTGCGGCGCTCATCTCTCTTTATTGGCCGAGGGAGCCGGCATACAGCTTCCGGGTCATGTGGCCAGCATGACTAAGCCACTTCTGGCAAACCAGAGCAGCGCACGGAAACACCGTTTACCTTCCCACCAGAGCGGTACCTATTTATCTACTTGCACTTTGACGTGCTTTCGAACTGCTAGGTTGGCAGGAGCAGGGACTGAGAAATGGGAGCTCACCCCGTCGCGGGGATTCGAACCGCCGACCTTCTGATCGGCAAGTCCTAGGCTCTGTGGTTTAACCCACACCGCCACCTGCGTCCCTAGTAACCAATGTAGTGCCCAACATACGTTGTTAGACTACAGCTCCCATCATCCCTGGCCACTGGCGAGCACATTGTACGGCATGTGCATGTCGCAACAGAATTTTGAGAGGGCCTGGCCCCCTCCTTGGAAATTTTTTTTGGGGGGGTTGCCCCCCCCCCCCGATGGCACCCATGTATCCAGGGCTTTATAAAAGTAAAAACAACAGGTTGCCCATCTGTGGTTTAGCTGTTTACATTAACAGTAGTTCACATTTAATAAAAAGTAATCGTATCAAATCAAATAGCTCTGTGTAAAAGGATTTGAAAGAACGGGATAATGAATTTGTCATGGCTTCTGTCATGAGAATACAAGCAGTGAGAATCATCGTTCATTCTACGATGTTTTACTCTGAGACAATTTAAAGCCTCCTAAAAACCGATCTGTGAACAGCAAACACTGTTTGGGAAATGTGCAGGGGACAGTGGAAACACAAGGATAGCAGCTGTTACACTTTGTAGGCCAGGTAATAAGGGAGATTTAAATGCACCTGATCTCCAGCTTTAATCTCCAACTTTAGTCCTCCAGCCATACCAAAAGATAGCTTAAGGGAGATCTGAATGCACCTGGTCTCCCGGTTTATGAAGCAACACAAAGGCACTCGAGATTTCTAATGGCTGAGTCACTGGGCCATACCAAAGGCTCACTTGAGATTTGTTTTGTCTGAATCGTCAAGTCAAAATAAATGATTGTATTTTGAAAGATCATATACTGTTGGTTATGCCTTGGAGGGAATGATTACTTACTTATTTTATTTGATGTGCATCTCCCAAGTCAATGAACAAACTGCAAGCATAAAAATACATTAACATAATAAGACTTTAAAAATTACACCCACAAACCCAACAATTACATTAACATACAATCTGGCACATACAAAAAACCATTTCCAATAAAACATGAAATTCTATACAATTTGAGAAAAGGCAAATTCAGACCGCAGCCTCATTCCTTGAAAAACAAATTATTTTAATTTGACATTGCTTGCATGACATCAATGGTGAAAATTTTTGCTCCAAGTATTTCAGTCTGAATTTCTCTCATTTTTTTGAACTTGGGTGACAAGTTACTTCCTTTCCTGAATGACGGAGATGGGTAAGGTTCACAGACCCTGTGGCGTGGCCCTTACAACACAGAAGGTGTTGCTGTAATAATAATTTTAAAAAGGACCCAAAGTACAGTATTTCTATTTTGTGGTATCTACATTTGTAACCATATCTTATCAGGGGAAAGGGAATTATTGTCCAGATCTGTAGGAACCTTACAAGTTTGAAAGGTTAATAATAATAATAATAATAATAATAATAATAATAATCATTAATTTTATTACTTATACCTCACACATCCAACTGGGCCTCCTCAGCCACTCTGGGACACCAAAAACACTGCTGGACTCAATCCTCTGTTTATATTGACGCTGACCAATTAAAAATAAATAAAGCAAACCAAGTTCTAAAAAATGTCTGGTAAAGATGATACAAATATGGAAATATAGTAGACTGAGTTTGATCTCTGGTGACCCTGAAAAGAGAACATTGGTGGTTATTCCTGAAATGAGTGGTTAATGAAGGATTCCTTGACGTCTTGCTGTTTTTGTAATTGAAAAATTCTCCAGCTGAAGTGGTTTAATAAAAGCAACAACCAACATTCTCAAATGGTGGGGAATTGTGTGTTTTAGTAGTCTCCTAATTAATTTGATTTCTCTCTCTCTAGGGAATCCGAGGAGTCACACACAAGGATGTCATTCAGGATGTGTGTGCCTAGAGGGAAGCTAAATCCCGTTTGCCAATGATCTAGAGATTTTTAAAAACTTGCGACACAGACTTACGATTTTATAGCGTATATTTCACCCCCACTCCACAGATTGCCTCCACTCAGCAGCTGTTCAGTGGAGGCATTGATCCTGCGGGGCATTAGCAGGAAGGAGAGCTGTGTCATTGAGCCTACCTTACTTGGGGAAGACGTAGCCACCAGTCAGGCAGATCTTAACCTTTTCGGGCAGTTTTCCCATCCTGCCTTTCTAATGCTCCACCTGCTGACAGCCATTGACTGCACTGGGCCAACTAATCCAACTCACAGTGACCCATAACTGCGTGTAACTTACTATTGTGGTTCCCTCCAAATATCCCCAATTTGTCTTAGGACTTGGCTGACTCTGGTGCAGAGTCCTACCTTCTGGGGCAGAAGCCCTGGGAAGGGCGTGGAGAACCTGGGAATGGCCTTGGTTCCACAGTAGAGCAGTTCCTTTGCATGCCAGAGTCAAGCAGTGGCATCTCTGGGTAGCAGTTGGAATGTCTTTGGGCTGAAACCCTGGAGAGGACCACATTGAGCAGTCTGACTCTGTGTGTAGGAGAGAGGAAGAGCAATGGCGGCTTAGCTTGGATAGAGTGTCTATCACCTGAAGATAGATCTCAAGGGTTAGATCAGGGATTCCCAGGCTTGGGTCTCCAGCTGTTTTCGGACTACAATTACCAGCATTCCTGACCATTGGTCCTGCTAGGTAGGGATGATGGGAGTTGGGTTGCCAGCTGTTTTTGAACTACAAGTTTGGGAAACCTTGGGCTAGATCATGGGTAAGCAAACTAAGGCCCAGGGCCCAGATCTGGCCCAATCACCTTCTAAATCCGGCCCGCAGGCGATCTGGGAATCAGCGTGTTTTTACATGAGTAGAATGTGTCCTTTTATTTAAAATGCATCTCTGGGTTATTTGTGGGGCCTGCCTGGTGTTTTTACATGAGTAGAATGTGTGCTTTTATTTAAAATGCATCTCTGGGGCATAGGAACTCGTTCATATTCCCCCCCCAAAAAATATATATATAGTCTGCCCCCCCCCAAGGTCTGAGGGACAGTGGACCAGCCCCCTGCTGGAAAAGTTTGCTGATCCCTGGGCTAGATAGAAAATCTGGAAGCGATGTGTTTGGACCAGACATTTGCCGCCCCTGCTCTTGACACAATGACGGCTTAACTGCCCCAATGTCACAAAGAGGAAGGCCATGCAAAAGGGCTCTGTGTAATTATCTACATTACAAAAAAAAAAAGGGTTATGCTTTTGCTTTGAGACCATTCTGTTTTTCAAAAAAAATGGTCAGTTCTCTCTCTCTCTCTCTTATACACACACACACACACACACACACACACACACACACACACACACACTTTCTTTCTTCAATCATGTCTTCACTTTCTTCCCCTTTAGAGCAAGTCAAGTGTATCATGGAAGCTGCAAACTTCCCCCCACCTAGTGTAATCAACTGATCTTAACAACCTTTGGAGCCCTCTTGGCATTTTCCAGTCTGTCAGCCAAATGACTACTTAGGAGGGATGGGATTGTGCAGCTTCTGAATCGCAACTGCATCTTCAGCGTGCCTCTTTCTAAAAATACAGAAAGATCTTACCGTGGATGCTATTGTTTGCTGCCAGCCGACATCGATGCTGTATGCCCACACGGGCGTGTGCCACGCTAAAGGTTAGGAAGCAGCCTGCCTTGTTGTTTGAAAAATACAGTTTCCTTTGCAAGGGAATGCTGTGGAACAAACCGTTTGGCAAGCTTCATGGCTCCCTGCCTGAGACAGGGAGGCAGCTGGGCAGAGAGGATGTGTTAAACCTTAAAACGTTTCATATGGTTTGAAAGGAGGAAGCCACTGAATGTGTTTGCTATTTTCTTTAAAACTGTTGCTTTGCAACTGCAAAGAACACAGTGTCATCGTGTTTTCACTGTAGGGATGGGGGAGATATTAAATTCGGTTGAACTCGGCTAATTTTCACTTTCTGAAACAATACAAAAACCCAAAGCATAGCTGTTCTCCAAAATGTGCAGTTCTCTGAATTTTGCAGTGCAGTTTTCCAGCTAAGTAATGTATATATGACATTCAGCGCTCATAAAGATGCATCTGTTAGTGAAAGCGACGTACAAAAAAATGCATTACATTGGGGGAGATTCCTTTGCAAAAAATAAATACGTACATTTTGTACATTGCATACAAAAATGTGTGCATTGCCCTAAGTGGCTGATAAATTTTCATCAGGATTTTAAAAATGCATTGCAAAGTGACATGGAAATGTGGAGAAGTGAACTTTTTTAGGAAAAATGAGAAGCTGAAATCAACAGGTTGGCTCATTCCTATTTCACAGCCTCTGCTTTCACTGCTTACATCTCTTGATTTCTATCACTTAGCTAGTTTTGCATCCGCCTCCCTTAAAAAAAACCTAACTAAAAGAGCACACATTTTTTGCCATTTCTGCCTTGCCCCCAAACAGTCCCTTGATACCTGACCAATGAAGTGAGTCCTAGCATTTCACAACACAGTGATCCTTTCTCACCTAAGCCTCATTGATTTATGTGGCAGAGCTAAGCATATACCTGGCTTTCTCTCCAAATGGAATCAATGGGTCTTAAAAAGAGCTAAAGCTTGCCTGTACAGTGATCTTCATTTCCAAGGTCAGCTCCTCCATTTCCCACAGACATCGTGTGGGCTGAGAGAGGTATATCCTTGGATAATTGCACTCTGGCAAAGATGAAGCATTGTCTGAAATTGAAAATAATAGATAACAGGTAGAAGATGGTTTTCCCATTTCAGCTTGTTGCTTTTATTGAACATAGTTAAGTAGTCATCGAATGAGTTGATGTACTCATTCATATTTTGATGTGTTTCCTCCCCCACTCACTGCCCACTGCAGCCACCCGAAACACTATCTGGGGACTCAGCTAGGTAAAGGTAAAGGGACCCCTGACCATTAGGTCCAGTCGCGGACAACTCTGGGGTTGCAGCGCTCATCTCGCTTTACTGGCCGAGGGAACCGGCGTACAGCTTCCGGGTCATGTGGCCAGTATGACTAAGCCGCTTCTGGTGAACCAGAGCAGCGCACAGAAACGCTGTTTACCTTCCTGCCAAAGCGGTACCTATTTATCTACTTGCACTTTGATGTGCTTTCAAACTGCTAGGTTGGCAGGAGTAGGGACCGAGCAACGGGAGCTCTCCCCGTCACGGGGATTTGAACTGCCGACCTTCTGATTGGCAAGCCATAGGCTCTGTAGTTTAACCCACAGCGTCACCTGCGTCCTGGAGACTCAGCTATACAGCTGCAAATAAAACGTTTTAAGTGTGCTTTAAGTGCAATATACAATGTGACACTAGATGGTGATGGCGAGTCTTATGGAAAATTCAATGAATTTTAAAAAATGCTTTAAAATAAGGCATTTCAGAACTTTTAAAATATGTGCGTAGATTCCACCTGGGTCTCTCAGATCCAGTCCCTGCTAGTCCTCAGATTAGATGTACAGTGATACCTCGGGTTAAGTAGTTAATTCGTTCCAGAGGTCCGTTCTTAACCTGAAACTGTTCTTAACCTGAAGCACCACTTTCGCTAATGGGGCCTCCTGCTGCTGCCGCGCCGCCAGAGCACGATTTCTGTTCTCATCCTGAAGCAAAGTTCTTAACCCGAGTTAATATTTCTGGGTTAGCGGAGTCTGTAACCTGAAGCGTGTGTAACCTGAAGTGTATGTAACCCGAGGTACCACTGCAGTTTACAAGAGTGGGCAGTGCACGAAGCAAATTACAAGCTTGAATTATATACCATGGTATTGCTTCATTCCATTAGTCAACAATGTTGAATATTAGAAATACATACCTGAGATCTGTACTTTGAAAGTGCTTGGAGATATATCTCCTAATAGTAGCCTGTGGGCATTGGGTAGGGTTTCTGCTGTGGGGTAGGCTCTGATTATTCCCAAACCCCCATCCATACAGGAAGGCATACTTGCCTCAAACACACACTCTCTCTCTTAGAAAAGGAAACTTAATAAATCACACCGCTTGTCATTTCAAGTCCTTTCCACTTCCCCCCTCTTCGTTATCAGATAGATGCTCTCCAACCTAAAATTTAGATTAGAGTGATGCACGCAAAATGTTGAACAGTAGGGATAGAATGGCTTAGCCTGTTCCCAGTCTGAGTCAGTTTCACATGTGATAGTTCAAAATTTTGTTCCATCTCTTTTTTCTGCGCCAACCTGCATTTTAGGGGGAGGAGGGGAGCTACACAAAAATCTGCATTATTCATGTGCATCTCTCCCCATATACAAAATGCATATTTTGTATGCATTTTACTATGGAGTGGTTTATTGTGGGGGTTTTTTGTGTGTTTTTGAGCCAAAACGGTGTTGCAAAATTCAGGAAAGGGCATAATAGAGGCAGAGCTGCATTCTGATCAGTTATTCCGAGAAGTGTGAATAATGTTAATTCACTTCAGAATGTGGGCAGAACGGATCCCTCAAGCATCCCTACTGAGGAGATGGGTTCTACAGGAAATCCTGTGGGAAACATTGCTGGCATTACTGAAACTTTCATATCCACACAATGTTTGTTTGTTTGTTTTTTAAAAATTGCCAGGAATGTTCTTATCTAAAAAAATTGTTTGTTTCCCCCCCCCAAAAAACCCTGCTTTTTCATACAAGTGGTTTACATTTTAAAAACAAAACCCATAAAAATGAGAAAGAGAGCAAATAATAAGGAACATAACATCTTAGATTGCAGAAGCTCCCCCCTCCCCGCCATTTTGAGGGCACAGACATTGTGGGGTTGAACTGGCCCAGGTTCCACTGGTGCCAGGGAGCACAGGACCCGGTTCACTTCATAAACTTGGAGCTGGCTCACGGATCAGACCCACCATATGCCACTTATTTCCTTCCGCTGCCATGAGTGACCAGGTTGTGGACGTGGCAGTAACTTTGCTGCTTCTGAATGGGGTCAAGCGAGGTTAGGCAGTTGGAGCTCCTCAGGGCAGGCATTTGATAACTCTTGGGCAAGCCCGGTGCCTGGCTGATAGCCAACCAGTACAGTTGGCCCACCACAGAACTGTTTGGTTCTTGGGGGTCTCTGCACAAAAAGTCAAGAAGCCCCAGAACTGCCCTCCCCCAGGCTCTGAGAAGGTGGCAGAAGGCCCTCTCTCTTCTGTAAGCTTCCAGGAACCTGATAATTGAGACAGTGGCTTGCAGGAGTACCAGCTTGGACCTGTGATCATGGGTGCCCCGGGTTGTGGTTCCATGCAGCGTGCATGGCCCTGACACCAAAAATTGTGGATCCCAGCCCCTTCATGGGGAATTTTGTGGGTGCTCAGGCACTGAGTTGGCTCCAGGGAGTTGGCACCTATGGTGGCTTGTTACTGGCCTCCAGCATGTTCCCAGAATCCTTTTTTTTTTTAAAAGAAATATTTATTAAGATTTTACAAAAAACAGATATACAAAAACACATAATAAAAAAAACAAGAAAAAAGTAAGAGTAAACACACACACAAAAATACAAAAAATTAAAAACAATTCTTTTTCATAATTTAAAACTCATTTGCTTGTTTCTTTGACTTCCTCACACCTCCCCTTCTTGGATTTCCATTTAAATAATCAAATCAGCAAATCCTTACCCTCTTTCATTTATCTTATCTCTATAACTTAACATTTTATAACTCAGTATTTTCATCCATTATCAATTCATTTTTGCATATTCTTATTAACTTTGTTACTAATACCACTTATTTCCAATCCAACACCATTTTAGTTATTTTTTTTCACCTATTTATGCCCTTCTTCCATATTCTTAAAGCATTACAGCTGGAAACCACTTAATTTCTATCCAACATCATTCTAACATTCATTAATTTTGCAATATTTCTGTAGATAGTCTTTAAATTTCTTCCAATCTTCTTCCACCGCCTCTTCTCCCTGGTCCCGGATTCTGCCAGTCATTTCTGCCGAATCCTTCTGCCTCCTGCCCCAGAGGCCAGTAAGGAAGAAATTGGAATGAGCAGACTGGGGCTTTTAGCCAATATTTTGACCAGTCTGCTCATTCCGGTTCCTTCAGCAACTCTGATTCCCAAAGGTTTTTCAGCACTTCAAACTTACTAGTTGCAAAGTCACATATAATTGTGTAGATGATTGAAAGAACCCCATTGATTTAAAGCCCTATACGGCCTGGGACCCTCATACCTACAGGACCACCTCTCCTGGTATGTCCCACAGAGGACCTTATGGTCTTCAAACAAAAGCATATTGGAGGTCCCGGGCCACAGGGAGGTTAGGCTGGCCTCAACCAGAGTCAGGGCTTTTTCGGCTGTGGCCCCTATCTGGTGCAACGCTCTGTCACAAGAGACTAGGGCCCTGCAGGACTTGACATCTTTCAGCAGGGCCTGCAAGACAGAGCTGTTGCACCAGGCCTTTGGCCAGGGCACAACCTGAACCCCTCCTTTGGCAATCCTCACAGAGCCCAATGGTTGCCATTAATCTGCTTCTGAATTGATTTTAGAATTAATTGATTTTATAATGTATTTCGATTAATAGATTGTGATTTTATGTAAACTGTGTTACTTTTACTGTTGTTAGCCGCTCTGAGCCCAGCTTCGGCTAGGGAGGGCGGGATATAAATTATTATTATTATTATTATTTATTTATTTATTTATTATATGGATTTTTTTCAAAAGCAGTTAAGAGCCCCGTAGTTTTTGATGAACCAGTTTGTATAAACGGAAATGAACCACTTGGTAAAGTTGGATCCCACTTACTCTGACTATTCCCAGTTTAGTCTCGGACTGCATGCCAGTTAAAGGCTGTTGATTTCCGTAAAGGTCACCAGTTTGAAAATCGAAAGTCCTGATTATGAAAGATGGGGTGAAACTGAAACGCAGTCAGTGGGGAGGTGAGAGAGGTAATTTTTTGCCCAAACATTCTGAATTTTGATGTCCAGTGACACAAAAGGATTAGTGATGTGTCTTAACAGTTTTGTTGTTTGTGATGAACTCCCTGGTTATAATCTGTGAACTGCCCTGAGACCTCTGGGTATAGGGCGGTATGTAAATTCAAAAAATAAAATAAAATAAAAAATATCCTGAACTATGAATAATCCTTGCCTGGCTTTCATAACACAACTATCTTGGATTAAGTCCAGGTTTGAGGGGGACAAACATCTTGTAAGAAAGAGTTAAAAAGGTGTACCTGTTGTGGAGATAGTCCATCAACAAACTTTTGTATTAAAAAATCCCAGTGAAGCTGTCTGTTCCTCTGCCTTTGAGGTCTTAATTTTCTTAATGGTGAGGTTAATATACTCAGCTGGAACAGGATTAACAAGCAACTGGTTTTGGGTCATCAGGGACTTTCTTTATCTCATTGGTATTTAATATCGGTTTTTTATCTGATACATCTCAGAAGATTTATAAAGAATTTTATTTTAAGAAGAATTTTATTTAAAAAAATCTCCTGCAAAAGCCAAATAATATTTTCAAGGGCACTTTTCTGATTTAAATCTCATATTAAATCTGGGAAGCAGATCATAATGAAGAAGGTACTCACTGAGATATGCAATATGCAGACAATTTAGGGTTTCCAAAGGCTTATATAACCTCAAAAGCAAATTTGCAGGGGACTATTTGTACAAACAGTATGAGATGATAACAATATGTATTCATTATGATAAGCAGTCCATATAATCTCAGCAAGACATTCTGTGGATGATGGATAGTTTTCATTTATTCATCATTTCCCACAAAAACTGTCCCAAAGCAAACTTGCAGATTTATAAAATAAATAAAGCTTAGAAACATTAAAAAAACCAAATACATCAAGAAAATAGGATGTTTCATCTAACATGCTCATCCAGCAATATTGTGAAAGGACAAAGTCTATCCCACCCAATTGATGATGGGAGGTGTAGTGCGACTAAATCTGGAAAGTATCCAAGTTGGGCTATTTTTTAGCTGATAAGAGTTTGAATATTGGTGTATGGTGCAACCTTAAACCTGTCTGTGCAGAAGTAGAGATGGTTGTGAATTGTGGTTTCTGGGAATTCTAATGCAAATGGACAGAACTTGCAGACTGAAATTCTGTCCACATTTACTTGGGAGTAAGGCAGTGTGACTTACTTACTTACTTAGTTTATTGAAGGTATGTTTATACCTCTGAGTATGCATGCATAGGATTGTCCTGCAAATGTTACAGCCCTACGTTTAACTTTATTTTTTGGCTATATGCTCTAACCAGCGTAGATCTCTCAATGATATCTTCAGTGAAAAGTGTGGTTCGGAATTACAGAACTATCATATTGTATGACTGAAAAGTACCTCCAGATGTTGCTATCTAATTGCACTCCTCTATCCTGGCCAGGATTAGCCCATGCGAAAGCAATTCCTGAGGTGTTTTACCCAGATTCTTCTCAAAAGCTTGCAGTTTGACAGAGACTCTGCAGCTTCTGCCAGAAACCAGTTTCTCTGCCAATTTATCTTATTTTTTAGCTTGAACTTCTTTCTGAATTTTTTGAACGCAGCTCCAGAATTAACTACCGCAGCACAGGATATTTTAGAAGGTGAAACCCTTGAGTATCTCCAAGCGTATCTGACCAACCTTAATAAGGTTTTCTTGTGAATCAGTAATAGTACTCTTTCTGTTCTGTTCTGGATCCAGTGAATGATATGGCTCAGGGATTTCCAACCAGTTGATTGTGGCAGATCGCATGTTCATTTTCCTCTGCGGGGGAAAAGGAGTATCTGCGCGTGTGCCGTCCTGACCTGGCAAGAGTCGGTCATTGCTGGGCCACCAGTGCCCTGCTATGTGGGCGTATTGCTATGTGTGGTGTAAGGATATCAGGGGGTTACTCGAGAGCAATCAGGCAAATGCCTCCCTGGTCGGCTGTAAAGCCTTGTTATTTGTGCCAAAAAAACCTTCACCATGCAAAGCGCCACTATTCTGTGGCTCGCTCATTCACTGGCAGAATCTGTGAGTGGGCAGTCCTTAAACCTTCCCCAGCAGAGTAGTTTCTTGATGCCCAGTCTGCGCTTCCCCTCTCTGCGCAGAAGCCTACTGCGCAAGGAGGGCGTGGGTAACGGAGGGCCTCTCCCCTCCTCTCTTTGCCCAGGCAAGGTGTCCTAGCACCGCCTCGCCTCCTCCGAGCCCTGAAGCTCCTCTCCACTGGAGGCGTGGTTACTCTCCTCCGCTGAGGAGGAGCTGCTTCCCACGATCTTTGGGGGGCTCTCTGTAATCCATCCGGCTTTTCCCCTCTCGCCCCTGAGCCGATGGCAGTTCCCTGACATGTGGCAAATTAACTCCGGCAGGAGGCTTCGTGGTTCCCTGGCCGTGCCAGTCTACCCATGTGATTAGGCAGTGTTTCTGGCAATCATCCTCTGCTTTCCTGCGCCTGGAAAACAACTACTTTGGCTTGCCCCCCCCCAAAAAAAGCTCAACCACTTAGGGTTTCCCCCCCCCCCATGGGTAGATCACTGCAATTCTCTCCCCTGCCCCCCGGGAGTAGATTGCAGTCTCTTGGGAGTTGGACGTCCCTGATATAGCTTATTCCATTATAATTTATGGGAAATGTGTTTCTTGTAGCACCCCTTTTCATTTAGAAAACGCAGTGCACTCGTTACATGATATTACCTGTCAGAGCTGCCCGAGGTCCCAGCTCACAAAGGACCAACGCCGCTTCGTTGTTAAGTAAGGAAGTCTTTATTGGAGTTCAGTTTCACTTCCAGAGCCGCAGCGTGCAGCTCTACGTCTCAAACTTCAGACCGCTGCTGCTCCGTCTGAGTCTCCTCCCCCCAGACACCAGTTTAAGACTCTAGCCTTGCTCCACCTCTTCCTCTGCTCTTTCCGCCTCTGGTTCCGCCTGTCCGTCGGGGTCTCGCCCTTTCTAGACTCTTCTGACGCTGAATCCCCTGAGCCTTCCCCCTCCCTCCAGCGGGCTTTAGGAGCTGGTTCCCAATCCGGGTCTCCTGCTGTCCCTCGCACCTGTACATTTGAACTTGGCGCGCGCGCCCAGCCAGCAACTTTCCTCCTGACCGTTTCACTGCTGCTGTCACTGCTTCCCCCTTCGGGGAGGCTAGCTGCAACTGACCTCCCCTCCATTCCCCCACTCTCCGATGGAGGCGTGGTCAGCCCTGACTCATCTCCTCTCCCCGCTGGTGGAGACGCTGGTCCTGACACATGTGACTCCTCCCCCCCCACTACGCTCTGGTGGGGAAACTGGTCCTGATCCCCCGCTGCTGCTTTGGGGTTCCCCGCTGGCTCCTTGTTTCTGGTGCGTCCCCCCAGGGACCCCCCTTGCCCTGACCATCGGCGCCCCCTTCTGGGAATCTTCTGATTCGCTGGAGAAGCTCATGGAATCTCTCGGGTCACTGTCATACTCCCCTACGCTACCCTCGGATTCTTCCCCTTCGCTCTCCATTTCCTCTCTCCCCTGTGCTCTTGCTCCCGAGCCCCTGACATTACCCATTAACACTATCCAATCACAGATTCCATTCAGGGCCTAACTACACAGAATGTTAAATGCGTAGTATGTAGTGTTGTCAGCAGTTTGCATATTTGGGATAGGAAACGTAAGGCACGACGGCGCGTCTGTGTGTGTGTGGGTCGCGTTTTGTCACTTAAGCGCATGCGTGTGACATCATTTTGAGCGTCTGCGCATGCGCAAGTGGCGAAACCTGGAAGTAACGCACTCCATTACTTCCGGGTTGCTGTGGAGTGCAACTAGAACGCACTCAACCCGAAGCACATTCAACCCGAGGTATGACTGTATAGGGAAATGTGCATTTTCAAGTTGATACTTCAAAACCCGTTTGATGGGACCCAAGCCGTCAGACTTCCTCATTTGTCTTGCTCACTGCTATCACGACAATTCCCCAGGCTTGTTGAATTTTTAAAAACAAGGGTGCATCCGCTCCTCTCTCTGTGTGTGGGAAATTATGCTAATGCAATGCTAAAAGTAATATATAATCAACTTTGGTGTCCCATTTTCACTTCTTCATTGACTATACAAAAGTGGCAAAGAAAAAAAAACCGAGAAGGAAAGGAGGGCAGTGGGAATCTTCTACACAGTCAGGGATAAGGCACCCTGGGATATCATTTACGGATGAAAGTGTGTTTAGGAGACAAAAGTACCAGCTCACTGCACATCCCTTAGTAGATGAATCATGTAGGTAAACCCCCTGATACTTAATTGCTTGCTATATGATGAGCTGCCACTTGCTGTGTTGCTAATTAAAACTCTTTGTGCACACAAGCCTGAGCAGAGCAATGAGGATGCCTCTTTTCATATATCATTGCCTGAAACACACACACACACTTCTCTCCTGTTGCAATTCATCATAGTGGAAAGAGACCGCCTATTAAAGGATGGTATTTGCCGACTCTTTCAGTGCGTCAAGAGTTTTCTGCACAAACTTGTCCAGGAGGAAGTCAGAACAATTTCTGATGCCGGTGTTGCCAGTGATCAAAATCCTGCTTGAGGTTCTTGCATGATGTTGCATTTCTGTGAGAATAGTCCTTCATTCTATTTCTGTGAGAATAGTCCTTCATCCTGTCTCTGTTTCTCTGCATTGCTTATAGTGTTGGACACCACCTCATCTCGGAGCAGTGTGAGATTCAAGGCACTTACCCATGGGTTGGTTTCCTTGGAATGAGAGACAGCAGAGATGGCGGTGTCTTTATGAAATATGATTTATTCACACATATATACAGCCTGAACCTATGCTGGAGAGGCTCACAGCCTTAATACTCCAGGGTGGTCTTGGTCTTGGTTCTTTCATAGCTTCAGCCTTGGACTCAAGCTGGAATCAGGTGTGGTTCTGTCTCCCCTACCTGCCCAGCCTGCAGCCTGGCGCTTCTCACGTCAAGCTGGCATCCACAACTCCCAATTCTGGCCTTTGTCTTTCTCACTACCAGTGAGTTGAAGGAGGACCGCCCCCCCCAACTCATTTTCTTTCTGGCACAGAGCCACTTTCTTAGTTATCTCAAGGGCCCATACTCAGTGGCGGAGCAAGCCGATCGGGTGCCTGGGGCGGCATGTGTGCCCTGTGCCCAGGGGTGGTGTCAGATGGCTGTTGCAGTTGCTCGAGAGTAACCAGGCAGGACTCCAAACCTGTGTTTTACAGGTTTTATTTTGGTGCAAACTATTTACAGTGAAGAGCTCCAAAGCTCATGTCTGGCTCAATCGCTAGCAGAATCCGGGAGTGGTCTTTTTTTGGACCTCCCCCAACATAAGAATTTCGTTACCGCCAACCTTCTCCTTCCCTCTTTGCGCCTTAGGCTACTGCGCAGGATGGGTGATGGCAAAGGCGTGTTTCCCTCCTGTCCGGCTTGCCCAGGAGCGGTGTTAAGGCTCCCACCAGCATCTGGTCCTTGCGCCTCTTCCCCGCTAGAGGTGGGGCTTTCCTCTTCCCCGGAAGAGGAACTGCTTCGCAAGACTTTCGGAGGCTCCCTGTAACACAACTTATCAGAGAAATGGTTTTCAGAGAAATGTGGCCAAACTTTACAACCTCTAGAAATTCACATTCCAAACCAGAGAAACAGGGTGCTTGGATAAAGAAGTCTAGTACGATCACAAGTAGCTTGAGAATCCTTTACTACCTTTGGTTCTCAAACTACTTGAGTTCTCAAATGGATAACTAAAATAAAAAGCAGTACTGTTATTTCACAAAGGAGTTTAAAATAAAGTTCTTCTTTGGGTCAACTTGGATTTTCAGTGGTTTGGGTTAGGCAGCTCCAGGTCACCTTCTCCCCATAGCCCACCGACTGCATGTCTAATAACAGTTTACCACCAAATTTCAGTCTGAGGCATTTTGTTGGCTGCTTGATTCAGCTTAGGGTCTGTCCAAATCTATTTCATTTCCTCCCCATTCGCTACTGGGATTTTTTTAAAAAAAATCTGCTATACTGCCTTTCAACAAAAGTGGAGGGAATTTGCAGACCTAATGGTTTCTCCAGAGTGGACAAAGCCTGCCAAATACAAACAACTGGATTTCTGACTTCTATTCAGTATCAATGGTAACAACAACATAAAATCCCAGCAAAAAATATATTGCTGGAATAAAGAATGCTGGTTGGGAAGAAGCGGGTAACCACCCCAGGAGTAGATTTATGTGTAGGAGGATTGTGAACTTCATTTATTTCATTCACAAATTCCTGGACTTATATTTCTAAGTATACATCTTTTGTTCCTGGCTCTGGCTGGCAGGTCTCAGGGGGTCCTCGTAAAAAGCAAAATAAATCTGGAAAGTTTGAGGTCTGCTGACCCTGTAAATTACAAAACGTATAAAGCAAGTGATGGATAGGGGCACGGGGATGATCCTCATGTCACAAATGTCACTTTTTCCTAATGTTACCGGGCAGCTCAATCAGCAACCTTCAGTTCTGTTAGCACAATTCTCAACGGTGGAGCCAGTTGAGATCATTCAGGCGATAGCTGAACAGTATCACACGCAGCAGTGGGGAAAGGAAATTAACTTCATGCCATACCGCCACTGAACCACAACCTTTTCGATTGCTGTGCATAGGTGAGGGAGGGGAGGCTGTATGCCTGAGCCCCCTTCTAATTCCTGGATCCAGCATAGATTCAATTCCAGGCTAGCTTTCCAGTGAGGCCCTCTAAGTATGGGCAGGGGCGGAGGAAGGGGTGTGTGGTGGGGCGGACCAACCCAGATGTCACCACTGAGGGGGGTGGCAAAATGCCAGGTGGCACTCAACGTGGGGCCTGCAGCGCGCCCGAGCCATGCGTCTCTCCTGGGAGTGACGTGGTGGCTTGAGCGCCCGCAGGCTCCGCTCTGCCCCAAACAGTCTGCCCATTGCCTCCCCCACAGCTGTAGGGCGGCTGTAGGAAGTGATGTGCAATAAAACCAATACATAAAATAGATTAATCCCAGTTGAAACGTACACAGATGTATGACACCAGGAATGAAAGCATAAAAATCTGCATCTGCCAAAATGATCTCTGAAGTTTGTGGGCTTGTGTTGGGGAGCCAGCATGATGCAGAGGCTAGAGTGTTGGACTAGAACCTGGGAGACCAGGGTTCAAATCCCCACTCAGCACAAAGCGGACTGGGCTGACTTTGGGGAGTCACTGCCCCTCAGCCTACGCTACCTCACAGGATAAAATTGGGGTGGGGGAAGAGCCATATCTGCCACCTTGAGCTCCTTGGAGGGAAGGTGGGATAAGAATGTAATAATAAATTAATAAAAATATAAATAAGGCGTGTGATGGCTACTACCACTAGAAGAGTAAGAAACAGACTGTAACTCTGGGCATTCAAGAAATTAGGTACAATAAGGTGGTGAATGGGGAAACCGCTGCAATGATAACCAAGCAAATGGATGCTCATATTCAGGGGAAAATGCTTACAAGGTGAAACCCCTCTTCGTCTCTGGACTCTGAGATGAGTTGATTCACTTGTAGAAACCATTACAGCAAAATTTGATCCTGAAATATGCAGCGGAAATGCAATCAAGTTGATAAGGGATACACTCCATTTCTCCTCTTGCTGTATAATTACGTTTCCAAGATCATCCAGGGGCTCTTGTGTTGTCATAGTAACAATATCTGCAATAGAAAATATGTCTGATGGACATCTGTTGGCTATCTGTTGTTTCCTAATTCACATTATATTGGGCAACACCCCCCCCAGTAGCCCAACAGCTCTGCCCTCATAGGAGACAAGCAGTTGGCTAACTTCATATACTGTTGATTAGAGGGGCAGATTTGCTGCTGACAGCACTCAGGTGCAACCTTTATAATGAGAGAGAGAACCACTACAATGGAAGAGAGATTGGATTTGCTCTATGCTTTCCCTCTTCAGCAGAGATAACCCTGGTGCTGTTCATATTAGGGCTGACTAAGATTGACATGAGTTTTGAGCAGCTAAGTTCACAAGCTTCGACTGCTTTTCTAGTGCTGCACAATTTTTTTTTTTTAGGTAGTTAACACCTTGAAAAAAGGATATAATAGAGTTTGAAATGGCAACCAACACGAACAGGGGTCTGGAGAAGCTCCTGTTGGTGGTCATGTTACAAGATTTGGAGCCCTTTAAGGGACGTGGGTGGCGCTGTGGGTTAAACCACAGAGCCTAGGACTTGCCGATCAGAAGGTTGGCGGTTTGAATCCCCGCAACGGGGTGAGCTCCCATTGCTCGGTCCCTGCTCCTGCCAACCTAGCAGTTCGAAAGCACGTCAAAGTGCAAGTAGATAAATAGGTACTGCTCCGGCGGGAAGGTAAATGGTGTTTCCGTGCGCTGCTCTGGTTCGCCAGAAGCGGTTTAGTCATGCTGGCCACATGACCCGGAAGCTGTACACCGGCTCCCTCGGTCAATAGATGAGTGCCGCAACCCCAGAGTCGGTCACGACTGGACCTAATGGGCAGGGGTCTCTTTACCTTTACCTAAGGTCAAAAGAAAGAAGTTAGTTAGGAACGGGTGCGGGTGTAGAGACCATGTCAGAGGTGTATACAATTATGCATGTTGTGTGGAAAGTGGATAGAGAGACATTCCCCCCACCCCAAAGTACTAGAGTCATTGAGTAATGGGAAATTCAAAACAACCAAAAGGAAGGACACATTTGCACAGTGCATAAGCTATGGGGTTTGCTACCACAAAGTATAGTGATGGCCACCAAACCGAATGGCTTTTAAAAAGCTTTTCCTTCCAAATTGCCATCATTGACATAGGTGAACCTCATGCCACATACATTCACAGCCTTTAGGGGAACTGAGAACTGAGAACGATAAAAACAAACAGAAATGGTTGAAGTTCAAATAGGCAAATTGATTTTTTTATTGACGTCTGCTGCTCAGGGTTGGGAAAATAGATCTAACCGCAGATGGAATTTTACCTATGAATTTTGAGCGTGTCACCGCGTCAACCCTCCCGTTTGAGTTCTATCCTACAGTTATTTCCTCTCTCACTCTCAAGCAGTATTTTTTCCTGAATGAGAGCTGTATCATAAAGAATTAGTACAGCTGTCTCTCTGTGTGTGTCTCTCTGGTGACAGGAAATAATAATTTTAGTGCAGATCAATGGATTGTTGTTGTTGTGCTGTATTAACATTTGTCTAGTTGTCTAGTTAACATTTCAGCCAGTCTCTCAAGGACCTTGTTTGATATATCCAGAAATGAGGGTGGGGATGAAAAGTTTTTAATAACAGAATATTCTAGAATTGATGTAATGGGAAATGCCGAACAAACATACGTAAGATTTGCATCCTTCCTTTAGGAAGTGTCATGTGCATCACTGTTGTGGTTAGGACTGGCTATAATGTCTGCAACTGACAGGCTAAATTTATGAGTAACAATAGAACTGAGCTGTGTATAAAGGACAGATGGCTTTGAAGTTGAATTTTTCTTTCTTTGAGTGTGGGGTTGTGTTTGATGGCATATAATGTGTCTGGTGGAGTGAGAGAGAAATGCTTGTCAGGCTTGAGGTTGTTCAATTACTTTGAAGTTCAGCGACTGACAGCATACCTCCAAAAAAAAAAAGAGAGAGCAAGATTTTCTTTTCTCTTAATCCTGATGCTGCTGCTATTGTTGAGCTTTCGTGTAAAATTTTGACTGGGGTTATTCAGAAGCTGCTTCTGTGCAGGAAGAGCCAATAAAAAATTTTTAGGCTATTTTTGAACGAGGAGTGTGAGATTTATGGGGCAATGCCAAGGACTTATTTTCTTTGTAGGTTTGCAACCACATATTCTATTGCTGATTATGCAGGTAGTAAGTGCAAAGTGCCAGAACTCTGGTATTTGGTTATAAGCATCTTTGTGATTGTTGTCTTTATTGCAGGGTAGGGAACTTGTGTCCTGGCAGATGTGGTTGGACTACAACTCCCATCAGCCCTAATTAACATGGCCACTGGCCAGGAATGATGGGAGATGGAGTCCATCCATCCCTGCTCTAGCTAGCAGGCTGTGGGACTAGTAATTTATTGTGATGAAGAACAACTTAAAGTACTGTACCTGAACATCTGTGTTGACTGAAAGGAACCTGCAATGGCACAATTGAAAAAGCATCATTTCCAGAGGCATGCCATGTTCCCACGCTGTAAGCACAGTGCCCATGTGTATCCCTGGATTCCACCTGATCTTAGCCCTAAACCGCTTGCTGTCACCTGTCCATTTTCTCTCTGACAAATGCCCAAATCAAAGTACGTCCATCTAGATCAGGCGTCCTCAAACTCGGCCCTCCAGATGTTTTGAGACTACAGTTCCCATCATCCCTGACCGCTGGTCCTGCTAGCTAGGGATCATGGGAGTTGTAGGCCAAAAAGATCTGGAGGGGTGAGGTTGAGGAAGCCTGATCTAGATGAATCACGCCTGTTGAAACCCAAGGCCTTGAGATTTTATCAGACTCTTTAAGGTCCCAAATATGACGCATTGCATCTGCACAAACTATTGAATCACCTGTAAACCTAAGACTTGGTGGTTTTGGTAGGGCAAATGGACTGACTTGTTAATGGCTGCTGCTGTATGCCAGAGCTTCAGCTTCCATCCTACACAATCTAAATCAGCAACACATGTGCTGCTAAATGTGCAGAGATTGTAGCTTGCAATCAGCCCGAGTTTTGCAGCCAAGGTGGCAGAATGGGTGGAGAGGGTATGGAGTGGCTCATGGTGGTGATTGGTCAGATTGTCCTTTACTGGAATGCACTGCATTCAAAAAGCAAGTGGATTGGTTGGCTTCAAAATAACATTTATTTTTTATATTAAAAAAAATACTTTGACAGGGAAGGGAAATGAATGCACGAGTTAACGTATCTTCTCAGCTGGGGCTAATTTTGTGATGCCTAAGAGTTTTTGCTTCTTGAAACTTAATGGATCTTGGCAATGTGTTCAGCAGTTTGTGTTCGGCAAGGAGAAAAGAGTGTTTCATGGCTTAGGTTTACTGCGAAGGATGTATTCACAAATGGGCTATGCAACAAAACTTGGCGTGCTCCTATTCACTAATCCAGTCAGCCGTGCCCCTCTTCAGAACACTCCATTCCATCTCTCCTTCTATCATGTTTTCTTCCCTCCCTGTTTCCAGTCAAGTCAGAATTATGTAGCCACTGAGTGTGCTTTTATTCACTAAGCTGTTTGGGATGTATTTCCCCATTGGTTTCCCCCCTCCTTTTTTTGTAATCCTCCAGATTTTGAGTTTACCTTGAGCTTACCTCTGCGGCATCTCTCTTGTGCATGGCTACAAGAAAAACAGGCCCTCACCGCTGAACACTGGAAATAGAAGGATGTGTGCATCTATATAGTTTAAGATAATTAGTATCCCACCAATTGGGGAAATATTGGGATTTGATACCCAATACTCTGTGGGTTCAGCCTGGATGGCCAATAAGACTCCAGTTGTCAAACAAGACATTTATTTAGGCATTTCAAGGCCAGTGCGACACAGCCTCAACCAGCAAGTAATTAAGGGGTGGCACCCTAAATATGAAAAAAATAAATAACCTGCGTTTATACATTTGCAAGCAAAAGGGAAGCAAAAGGGCAGCTATGTCCATGTATGGCAGTGCGTCTTTCTACTAGCTTCTACTGGTTTAATCACAAAACATAGTGACTTTTTATATTTTCTTCCATGCTTTGTCCTAAACAGTTATAGCAACAGCTCCTGCAAACATGTCTATTTGTTCTTCTCACGTGGTTCTCTTGCAAACCCAGCCTTCACGTTCCAACCTTCACATTGCCCACACACATTTCAACTTTTAATGTTATTATTCCTATATTTCCCCTCCAATATGCATTTCCACCAATAAGAATATAACTCTCAAGACCCATGCTCAGATAGTTTTCATGTTATACAGTGGTACCTCAGGTTACAGACGCTTCAGGTTACAGGTTCCCCTAACCCAGAAATAGTACCTCGGGTTAAGAACTTTGCTTCAGGATGAGAACAGAAATCGCGTAGCGGTGGCAGCAGGAGGCCCCATTAGCTAAAGTGGTACCTCAGATTAAAAACAGTTTCAGGTTAAGAACAGACCTCCAGAACGAATTAAGTTCTTAACCCAACGTACCACTGTATATGTTCTACAGTGTACCATAGTCCTTGTGTGCCTTACTACCTCTCTGAAGGTTGTGAGGTTTACTTGAATTCATATTAGGATGGTTGCTGTCAACCCAAAAAATCTAAATTGGGTCCCATGTCATTTTCCTGGTGAAGATAAAGGCAGTTTGATATCATAAGGAAAACTTTTTCAGTAGGTATTGAGGGGAAAATACCAATCAATCTCAAAAGACAAGAAATAAAAGAGTGTGGTGTTTTTAAAATCCACAATAATCAACTCTTTCATTATGCTACCACCATTGCTAGATAATTTAATATATATATTTTTAACTAGTGTGTGTGTGTTGCTGATGTACAGCTTCCAAATCTATGAAAGGTTTAGCATGGATGGATAACTCTGTGTAAACATTCATGTTCTGTTCTTTGACCAAGAACTATTGTGTTACTGTCAGTTTCACCAATTTGTTGAGCTCTGCCTGAGCAATCATTTGTGTGGCTGTCAGAGGCAAGCCTTCTGCCAGTAACATGCCATGCTCTTTTGTTGAATTATATTGTGTTTTTCAATATTCTGCAACGCTTTGTGTCAAGAAATACAAAATGAGAGCACAAGAAATATGAGTACCAAATGTTACTGTGTTAGCAGGTAGAGTTGCTCTGTGGATTATTTTCGAGACTTCAACACTGAGGGTGTGGGGGGGGGAGAGAAAATAAGCAACTAAACTGCACATATATGTGCCATGTTATATTCCAATTAATAACCAAGTGATTAGCTATCTTCAAATGGAATTAAAAACCTAGGTAAATATATATGTTTCATAGCAGCCTCCTCATATTAAAAGAGATACAATTTTTAGGGCCACCACTGAAAAGACTTTGCATCCTAGTAATCTGTGCCAGATCACCATTAGCCTCCTGTGGTTAAGGGAATACTGTATTCAGGAGAACCCAGGCACAGACCTTAATTGGCATGGTCCATAATTGGACACTTTTGCTTCAGAAGAGGTACTGTGGGATGTAAAGAATACTGAGAACCAGGAGTCTTTCTCCCTAAACCATCTTAGGAAATAATCACTGAAGCAATCTTTTTGTAGAGCAGAGCTTTCCAAACTTTTCATGTCGGTGACACACTTTTTAGACATGCATCATTTCACAACACAGTAATTCAGTTTTCATAGCAAACTGGAGGTTAAACTAACCCTTTTCCAGCCCCGGCAGCAGCGTGGGGAGTGTTCACCCGACACACTGCAGCTGACACACTTAGCGTGACACACAGTTTGGAAAGCTCTGTTGTAGAGCCTTCCATGAATGATGAGGATGAATCCCAAAGAGCCATGCTTCTTTGATCCCTTGTCCCTAAAAATATTTTCTTGCCAAAATAGATTCTTCTTACTCTTCCCAGAAACTCATTTCTGAGCATTCCTGCTTCACAACAAGACTAACTCAGGGGTAGCAGGAGAGCCATGCCTTAATGCATGCCAGCGAAACAGATCACTACTCCTTTAACTGAGGACTGATCTTCTCAAGGCTACTCAGACTCAGAACACACTTCCCCAAAGAGGGTGAAGCCTAGAACATGTGTCTCTGTATGACTATTTCAACCTTCGGTAGACTTTATACCAGTGGTGGATCTGCTCTTTAGCTCAGGGATGGAGATGTTCATGGACTGCAGATGCCAACAGTCCCAGCCCCAATGTCCAGTGGTTAGATGTTATGGGAGCTGTAGTCCAGCAATATAATGAGGGCCATGGCTCCCCATCGCTGCTGTAGTTGTCACCATGTTAATTAGCTTTGGTATTGTCAATAGCTGCCACAGTGTGTTGTTCATACTAGTGTCCCACTGCATGCTTCTCACTGGCTGCCAAGTTCTGCAACCCATCCAAAGCCAGGGCTGCAGATACTCCACAGTTTTGCACTATGATGCCATGCAATGATTACCCTGTGGAGTTTAGTCACAAACAGATTAATATGTGTCACTGTTATTTGTACAAGGTTATGTACACTGTGGAAAGCCACTGGGCTGTATTCATCTAAGTCGCTGTGCAAGTGGAATGAATTCTGCTTTCACAATGGGAGTTTCCCCTCCTTTGTTGGCGTTTGGAGTTAAAATTCTCAGCAGAAGTGGAAGTTTACTGTATCATTGTTGAAGGAGCATGTTGTTGTTTAGTCATGTCCGACTCTTCGTGACCCCATGGACCAGAGCACGCCAGGCACTCCTGTCTTCCACTGCCTCCCACAGTTTGGTCAAACTCATGCTGGTAGCTTCGAGAACACTATCCAACCATCTTGTCCTCTGTTGTCCCCTTCTCCTTGTGCCCTCCATCTTTCCCAACATCAGGTTCTTTTCCAGGGAGTCTTCTCTTCTCATGAGGTGGCCAAAGTATTGGAGCCTCAGCTTCATGATCTGTCCTTCCAGTGAGCACTCAGGGTTGCTTTCCTTAAGAATGGATAGGTTTGTTCTTCTTGCAGTCCATGGGACTCTCAAGAGTCTCCTCCAGCACCATAATTCTATACTGCCAGCTGAATTCAGCCCACCAAGGGTTCAGATTCACCCTGTAAGGTTGTTCTCCCCAAACATGAGGCCATATGTCTCCTCCAGCACCATAATTCAAAAGCATCAATTCTTCGGCGATCAGCCTTCTTTATGGTCCAGCTTTCACTTCCATACTTCACCCTAAATATCATCACACTGAGACTCTGTGTTTAGGTAAATAAGAAAGCTACATTTATTACAGGAAATACATGCATGATTGGAAATATCCTAGTTTTATCTAACTAAGGTGGAGATCCTTTGAGTTCTGCTTGCTCTTCTCCCATGGTGAGGATGAAGAAGAAAGAAGTAGGAAATGAGGTTAGCAACCCCAAGTCTAGCATCTGAGGGAGGATCAGCACAGGTTTGGCCAGAAAGGACAATATGGGAAGGTTCTTCTCTCCGTTCCCTCTTTCCCATGTTGACAAATCAGCCTTCCAACATCATTCTCCTCCTTTATCTGCCCCTTCTTCAATCTTCTCCTGGGTTGGTGCAATTAATTCATGCAGAGGTGAGGAACAGGAAGTTCCATTGCATGAGTAGACATCATTCTGTTTGTGCAATGACTTAATTGGATCCACCAATTGCTTAATAAATGGATTAATATCTGGCTGAGCAGTGAGGAGCATCTTTTCATGCACGAATGCTTCAACAGGATCTGGGCAGTATTATCCAAATTGTCTAATTTGTAGGATACAACAGATTAGCAAGTGAGTTGCCACTTGGCAAATGCATATCAGTATTGACCCACAGATTAAGCAGTCACCATTATATTGATTACCACAGTCTCAAATCAAGCCAGATCTTTTGCTGGTTATGCAGGAAATTTGCAACATCCGAATTGATTTTATATTTTGTGGTGGTACAAAAACTCAGCTGAAATAGGCACTGTAGTTTCAGCTCCGCTTCAAAATACAGTGACCCATTGCCTTTACTTACTTGAGAGTTGAGCTGGATTAACAAGCCTAGTTCTGTTGGCATCAGATGTCTTAATTTCTTTCCATTGTGGCGCTGTCTTATCACTTTCTATTTCAAACAGCTGGCTAGATGCTAATGAGTCCTTTAACATTGTTAGCGATATGTATATTTCCATATGCACGGTTTGCACTTTGTTCTAAGACCTTCTACCCTGCTGTCCAACTGCATTAGCTGCCGTAAGAGATCTTCTTAGCATTCGCAATTATGCAATTGCCAATTCTTCTCATCTTGTCGTCTTTCTGAATTTATTGATGTTGCTCATTTTGCGAAGAGCTCTTTCCCTCTTTCCATAGATGTCATTTTAAATAATCATCCCTGATTGTTGCCTGAGTTGCACAAATACCAGCACACGAGCAGGATAAATTAATTTTTCATGGCACTGGCCTTTTCTTTGGAAGGAGGTAGCTCACCTCTTGCCTTTTCCATAGTAAGTGTTAATATATATTCCATTTAGTGCTGACAGTTTATACTTTGTCCTCATTAATGGAGATAATTTTAATAGGCTGCAGCATTACCACCATGGAGATTGATCAGAGCTGGTCCATAAAGAATACATTTTCAGCTCTCCTTACATGGTTGTCTTGAATAGTAGATGATAGAAGATCCTCTGCCATTTAATGGATGTCAGCTGGTAACTGTGATGTTAAATGGTTATAAAATGCTGTGTGTGCGTGTGCGAGAGAGAGTGAGAAAGAGAAAGCGAGAGAGAGAAAGAATGAATGAAGTATTTAAGTGCTGTTTTAGAAAGCACTTGAATAGAAGCTGGAATGATACTAAGACTACAGTGCTATCTAGCTCTGTATTGTTTTCTCTGTCAGTGATTCTTCACAGTCTCAGGAAGGGCTCTTTCCCGCTCCTATCTTGGACCTTCTGCATGCAAAGCAGATGTTCTACTACTGAACTACAGCTCTTCCCCTTCAGGAAAAAAAATCAGCTATGAACATTTACCTAGGAGTAAGTTCCATTGTAACTAGTGGGACGTACTTCTCAGCCAACACACATAGAATTAGACTGTAAATCAGGAGGTCGAGATAATTTCAAAAAATAATACAGTGGTACCTTGGGTCACATATGCTTCAGGTTACAGACTCCGCTAACCCAGAAATAGTGCTTCAGGTTAAGAACTTTGCTTCAGGATGAGAACAGAAATCGTGCTCCAGTGGCGTGGCGGCAGCGGGAGGCCCCATTAGCTAAAGTGGTGCTTCAGGTTAAGAACAGTTTCAGGTTAAGAACGGACCTCCGGAACGAATTAAGTTCTTAACCCGAGGTACCACTGTAATGAGGAACTGAACACAAACAGAACCAAGGGGTTCAACTAAACTGAGGACAGAATTTCATGTTACACCAAGAACCACAGGCCTCACTCTTCCTCCCTATGGATGCAGAATAAAGGAAATTAAGGAGTGTATATTTTGAGGGACATATGTGAGAATGAGTGCTTTGTGCTTCTCTCACCTTCCACTTTATCCCTGTGAGCGATTTACCTCAGAATTCTGTTCCAAGCTTATTTCTAGTCTCCAATCCCAGCAGGAAGGAAAAGGGGTAGCTGGAGGGAGCAGTTGTGGGGAGAATGTTGAAGCAGCCAAAGCATTCAGAACACTCCTCAATATTGCCCTGTGCTCCCTGCCACATTTTCCAAATTCCACAAACACATCCATTGTGAGCTGTTGGTGGACTAACAAGTAAATTTACTGGAGCTGGCCATGGTGCTGAACTGCTACTCACAGTTACTATACCACTGCAGACATTACCAGGACAGAATGTAACAAATGCCTGTGTTGAATGTCTATTATGCATACCTCTCTGAAATGAAGAGAACTTGCAAAAGTAAAAAGCATGCTAAAGGAATCGGAAAACTGCTTTATCACACAGGCAGCTCAAATCATGTCAGTTTGGTTAGTGAGTCTGCTCAAATGTGGATTTATAGCCAAGTTTTGTTGGTATTACCGTACATTGTTTTGCTGTATTCTACTGTGCTGTTGTGTCTTTATTGGAGTAATGGCAAGTGATAGAGAAGAATCTGATGGAAGAGGATTTTTCTCTTAAGGTGGACGGGGGGGGGGGGACACCTGACTTGCTAAGCAGTACACAGGGTTGTGTTCAAATCTCATTCCTTCTTAGTTGAAGGCTCACTTCATTGTTACAGAATCTCTCAGACAGAATAAGTGAACTTTAAATATACAGAAAAGTATCAACATGGTCTCTGACGATATGGTCTCTGAATAAATTGCTTAACCTCTGTGATTTGCCATCTGTAAAATGAGTTGACAGGAAAGTCATGCAAACTGACACTGGAAAACTGTTTGGGGATCATAAGGAAGACATTGCTTTCAAGCCATTGTTGTGTTATAATTACGTTGGGAAGGAGCACTGAGAGCACTGAGATGAACTTTTGCTTCAGTGGGTTTCTGTCATTACTATGCATGAAAATGTGGCGGCCTTTCTTTCTGGCTGATGATTTGAAGTCATTGCAGCATACGTTTATCCAAAACATGTCGCAGTCTCAAAGTAACTCTCAAACAGGACACAGAATGAATATGTAGTCCGGCCGGAATGAAGGTATTCATTGCATCAAACTCACAATACTTCCCTTTCCCCACAAATATTCTTCCATCCTTCCTCTTAACAAAACTATCCATTCTAGAAGCCCTCCTGGTAATCCTAATTTCTAATGAGATTAGGCATGGAGTGGAGCAAGGGTCCACTTTCTCTGCAGTAACCCTTGCCTTTGGATTGACCTCCCCTCAAAGGTGCATCTTCCCGCAGCATAGGTGTCATTTCATAGGCAGGTAAAGACTTTTGGAACCGGTGAGGTACATTGGACATCTGAATATCTGTCGATACTGCTGGTTTTATTTGCAAACCAAATGTCATATCTTGTTTTATGTTTCAGTTTTATTGTTTAGTCTTTGGTTTAGACTGTGTATACTTGTGCCTTGAGACCTTTGGTTGAAGAGTGGATTATAAATACATTTAATAAGTGAGTAAGTCACTGGAAAACGTCATACACTTAGGACACTTCAGGGCATGGTAGACATGTAGGCAATAGGTGCTCTGAATTGGACCATTGGGCATCTTCAGGAATCATACCAAATACTGCTTGTCCAGCTGGACTTATAAAATAAGACATGGTACAGTGACCAAGGTGGTTGAAAGGGCTATGTCAGTGCTAAACCATTACCCTAAGGCATGTAGCTGAATTTCCAAGCAGCAGTTCTAGGGCACAATAAATCTATAATGTCACTGCTCTGGTTTTCATACTCAAAAGTGAATCATGTTATTTGAAAGCATGTGCAACAGCAACACTTATAGCAGCTACCATTAAAATAAGGGCTACTATGGTGCTCTCTGAGTCTTAATTTGTACAGTCTTTCATTTGGCAATTGTAGCTGTTCAGTTGTACTTTAAGTTTGATGTACTCTGTGCAAAAATTGCAGTGGCTGATACAAATAATAATAATAATAATAATTTTTATTTATACCCTGCCCTCCCCAGCCAAGGCCAGGCTCAGGGCGGCTAGCAAGCAATAATAAAAACAAGTTGAATGAATACAACTTAAAAACAAGATTAAAATACAACATTAAAATATTGAAACAATAAAATATTAAAATGCAGCCTCATCATAGGAGGAGAAAGGAAAAAGGTAAAAGAAAGAGGGGGAGGGAATCAAATTGGCTCCAAGCCAAAGGCCAGGTGGAACAACTCTGTCTTACAGGCCCTGCGGAAAGAAATCAGATCCTGCAGGGCCCTGGTCTCATGAGACAGAGCATTCCACCAGGCCGGAGCCAGTGTTGAAAAGGCCCTGGCTCTGGTTGAGGCTAATCTAAGTTCCTTAGAGCCTGGGACCACTAGGGTGTTGCTATTTATGGACCTTGAGGCTCTCCGTGGGGCATACCAGGAGAGATATAAAATAAATTTCAATCTGTCATGTGTCCCCATCAAGTGTGTCTAGGAGGGAGAAGTATGAGGCAGGCAGGCAGATTCTAATTCGTCGAATTTCATGTGCCCCCCCCCCCGGCCAAAGGAACTAGTTTGTATTTTGTACTTTGGCATCTATACTCAGATACAAACAATCCCTAGCCTTGTTGATTACATATTTCCTCCTTTCCCAGTAAGGATTTTTTTTCTCTTTTACGTAAGGTTTTTCTTTTATATATATATAAAAATCCTTTTTTTGAATCACCTTCTATTTGTGTATGGGTCTCTTTTCCAGCTATCTCTTCTGCCATGAGGTGTGTCACTGGTTAATGAGAAATGACTCTGCAAGGGAGTCCCTAGGTGACATGATGTACCTTTTTCCCTGATGAAAGAAAGGGAAAATGAAATCAACGTGGCAGTGAATGAAAAATGCATTACGGTGTGACCTAGAGAGGACACTTCCTCCTCAAACCCATCATGTTTCTGTACTATCTCCCTCTCAGAAATACTAGCTTCTCACCAGGGAAGGACTGAAGGAAGGGGCGAATAAAATACTAATGTGCTGGTGAAACATTGGAGGAGGAAATACTAAAGCAAGCTATAATAACAACTATTCGTACATAATTCTCCATTTAAGATGCAGCAGAATATTCCGCTTATCTGCCTTTTATGCAGTCTGGTTTGGGTGTGATCAAAGGTGCTATAAAATACAGTGGTACCTTGGGTTACAGTTGCTTCAGGTTACAGACTCTGCTAACCCAGAAATAGTACCTCGGGTTAAGAACTTTGCTTCAGGATGAGAACAGAAATCGCGCGGCGGCAGTGGGAGGCCCCATTAGCTAAAGTGGCACCTCAGGTTAAGAACAGTTTCCGGTTAAGAACGGACCTCCAGAACGAATTAAGTTCTTAACCCAAGGTACCACTGTACTTTTCTTATCCTCCCAACTTCCATGCATTCAAACTTTACTGGAATATTGCAAATTAGTGATTACACTTAAGGGCCAGTAGCAAAGGGCTATTTGGTCCTCCTGCTACTTCCTAACTCCGTTTCAGTAATGTAGGAATAGAGTGACTGGGTCATGGGAATAATAGAGGAAGGACCTGTTTCCTGCTTGGCAGGGGGTTGGACTCGATGGCCCTTGTGGTCTCTTCCAACTCTATGATTCTATGATTCTATGACCACAAGCCCCACTCTGTCCTTGGATGCTGCATATAGAAGGAGTAGGTTAAGTGTACAGTGGTGCCTCGCAAGACGAAATTAATTCGTTCCGCGAGTCTTTTCGTCTTGCGATGTTTTTCGTCTTGCGAAGCACGGTCTGTCGCAACTGCGCCTCTTCAAGCAGCTTTAGGAAAAAAGCAAACAAAATCGCAAGACGTTTTCATCTTGCGAAGCAAGCCCATAGGGAAAATCGTCTTGCGAAGCGACACAAAAACCAAAAAACCCTTTCGTCTTGCGCGTTTTTCGTTTTGCGAGGCATTCGTCTTGCGGGGCACCACTGTATAGTATTATATCAAGGAGGAGAAAATAAATTTATTAGATCCGAGCGGAATGAGGCAATCAGGTTCTGTTCCTTGGAGAGATTTCCCTCCACCTCTCCTGATACTGAAGTCATCCAGGTTGGTTTGTTTTTAGGTGTAATCATTACCAGCCCTATTGCAGTACATTTCAAGAGTCTTGTGAGATTGGAATGATGCAAATGTTAACACCCCATCTAATCTGTTTGGAAAGGTGGAACAAGTGCAATGTTTTAAATAACCTAGAATGTAGCAGAATGGGGTGATGATACTCTCCTCACCCCCCCCCCCGGTTGCTCGCTTGAGATGGAAAGGACACAAAACTTTCCAATAATTTTGTAACTCTGAAGCTGTGGACATCTATCCCCTAGCAAGTTTCAAAATTCAACACTCCCTGATGCCACTGCCTTGACATACTGGTACTTTAGCAAGACAATCCCCACCAGTTAATGGCCAACCCATAAACCAGGGTTGTTGAAGCTTTTCCCAGCCAAGGGCAACATTCTCTCTTGGGTAACTTTCTGGGGGCCGCATGGCAGTGGAGGGTGTGGGAATAGTGGATATGGAGAGAAACTCTCCATCCTCCATCCAGGCAAGCAAACTTCAAAGCCCTCTCTCAAAGGTAGATCTTAACCCTTGTCTCACACAGAAGCTCCCAGCTCCCAGCTCCCAGCTCCCAGCTCCCAGCTCCCAGCTCGGAGCTTCTCTTTCTTCTCCCACCCTGGGAGGTCTTCCCTTCTATGCCTCTCACACAGGGTCCTTCAACAACCATCCATCACCTTCATGTGAGTACCCTCATTAACCCACAGTAGAGGACATTGACGAACAAAGCAAAGCAATAAACAAAAGCAAAGTAGATAAGAGAACAAAAAGGGGGGAAAAGGAAGACAAAGCTCATTTTAAAAATTAGAAGAAAAAATCTGATTCTAGTATTTGTGAAATACAAGGGCACATTCCAGCCAAGTGAAATCACTAGAGAAGAGTGCAGAGCCAAGTCAGTGTGGGGTGTGACCTGGCAGCTATGGCTGAGTTTCTGCACCCCTGCCATAAATTCATAATAATGCCAAGGATGCTTATTTAAAATCCAATGCAATAGCAACCTGTGAATGTGCAGCTACATACATTCTGGTGAGAGATTTTTTTAAAAGTGGGGATTCAACAGCCAAAGAATAACAGCCCAACTATCCCCCGGGAAGAGGCACGTTGCAATAAGGCTGGCACCAATGCACAGAGGATGCATTGCTGCCACGAGAGCAAACAGCTCCCCAGATTTGGCTGGGAGATGATCAGTCTTTGCTGGAGAACAAGTTTTGTTCAGCACACTTTCACATGCATGGTTCTAGCAATCATTACAACCACCATGGATATCCCTGGAGAATCGCTGGCTACTTGTGATGGCTACCTGTCCAGGGTCAGAGACAGCATGCCTCTGAATACCAGTTGCTGTGCAGCACACAAGTGTTGCACTTATCGCTTGGCTCCTGGCCTCGCCATGTACATCTGGTTGGCCACTGTGGGAAAGAGAATGCTGGACTAGGTAGGAACCCAGAAAGGATCCTCTTATGCCCTTAAGTTATTATGAATGGTGACGTAAGGGAAAATGCCAGTAGTTTATCTAAGGCCACCTACTGCGCTCATGGCCGAGCTGATATTTGAATGGAAGATTTGTGTTCCAGCTCATCCTTCTTAACACTGTGCTTTCTGCCGCTGCTATCTCTATACCAACTGAATATACCAATATCATTTCAAAAGATCATTGTCCTTCTGCATTCTGTAAGTCACCAGTTTTATTGCATGTGTGACGGATATGAAGCATGAAATTCACTGTCAGTATTGCAAGTGGGACTGCAACAAACTGTTGTTGAATAGAGTGCTGCTGTTCAAAATTCCAGCTACTCCACTCCACCGCAATACCTCTCCCACTCCAATATTCCTGTCTCCTCACCCCGGCAACAGACATGAGCAATTAGTACTCAAACCTCGCTATACACACCACAGATTTAGATATCCAAACAGCTGGACCTGTGTGTGCTCTAAACAAATAAGCAGCCTTAAAATTCCCCATAGGAATCAATGGATATCATCAACTTGTTATGCAAACGTTCACCTAACAAATGATTTCCTGAAAACACATTGTGTTCAGGTAGTGAGATCTGTGTGTACTTCAACGGCAGCAAGAATACTTATAGCAAAGCACTGGAAGACTCAAGATTTACCCACTCTGGAAGAATGGCAGATGAAGTTGATTGACTGTATGGGACTGGCAGAAATGACCGGCAGAATCCGCGACCAGGGAGAAAAGTCAGCAGAAGAAGATTGGAAGAAATTTAAGGAATATCTACAGAAATATTATAAAATTAATGAACTTTGAAAAGATGTTGGTTTGAACTTTGGTGGTCTCCAGCTGTTATGATAAAGATAATGGGGATTATAATGGTTTTTGTTACTAAATTTAAAAAAAAAAGTTGAGTGGAAAATAAGGTGATATTTTAAAAGGAATGTTAAGAGATTAGGATTTGCTGAATTAACAAATTGAACTAGAGAACAAGAAGGGGAGGTATGAGGAAGTCAAAGAAACATGGGACTGAAAAACTGTTATTGAAACTGAATTGTTTTTAATATTTTTCTTTTTCTTTTTGTCTTTATATAAAATTGGAAAATTTAATAAATATTCATTAAAAAAAAAGAGATCTGTGTGTACTTCAGAGTAGTAGGAGTAGAAATAATAATTTCATTCTGGGCCGTCTTAAGCATATCCGGTGCCGTGGTGCAAAGATCCCTCCAGCGCCCCCCTGGCAACTCCAAAACAAGGGAGGGGACGGTGGAAAATGTCCTCTGCCTCCCCCACCGCCCCAATCCCTGGCGTGGCGGCGGCGATCAAACAGGAAAACGTGCTGGTGGACATGCTCTCCGGTGTTGGGGCACCCGGGAAGGCTGCGCACCGCCTTTTGCCAGGAAGCAGGAGGAGGACAATGACCGGGAGCAGGGCCATCTTTAGCAGATGGAGAGGCTTGGGAGGGAAGCTGCATGCCTGCCAGTCATATAGTTGGCGGGGCACAGCTGTTGGGCATGCAGGGAAAGGGGAGGTTGCCAGCAAAGCTGCGCAGCTCCCCCACTCACTAGGGCGCCCCTGAGAGACCAGCGCCCTGGCGCAACGAACCACTAACACCAATGGGAAAGACGGCTCTGATTTCATTGATTTATCATGTTCAGGCCCTGAGTGCCATTTGGTTTTGTAACCAAAGACTACACCGAGCAAACATGCTTGGTTCATTGGTTAGAAATTGTCCCTTATTTGAAAACTGAAGATTCTCCCTCCGGATACAAGAATACAGTGTTCCTGTTTAAAAGTGGTTTTACCATTGAACCTTTCCCTCTTTTCCCACAGAGAATGCAGAAAATGAGCAACATCTATGAATCAGCGGCCAATACTCTGGGGATCTTTAGCAGCCCATGTCTGACGAAGGTGGAACTGAGAGTCGCATGCAAAAGCATATCAGACAGAGATGCCCTCTCCAAGCCAGATCCTTGTGTCATCCTGAAAATGCAGTCGCATGGGCAGTGGTTTGAGGTAGGTGTCCAATTAAATGTATATTGGAGGCTTTATGTGTGTGCAGTTGACTTGATATCCTGCTGTACTACCCATTGCTGCTGAAAACTATTAATCAGTCCTCTAGGCTGCAATCCAGCAAGGCCCTTTGGGGAGTCTGGAGATACTAAGAGCTTACAGCCACCAAGATGCTCTGCTTAGATTTTTGGGCTAGCATCAGCCCCTTTCTCACCTTACTTTTGAATCCATCAGGGTTATAATATGACAAAAGGAATCTGCTGCTTGGTGGAAAAATAGGTTTTATGTTTTTTAAAAATCCCCACTTCTAACTTATATACATCTTGGTAGAGGAAAAATAAAGATTTCTGCAAACTGTCTCACTAAAGCATTTCTGTAACTCATTGATTTCAAATGAGACTTAAGCTGAAATCAGGGAGGACTTAAGTGCTTTCTTTTGCTTCAATTGTTCCTCCTATAGACCAACTTATTTGGATTATGTAAGGAATGATGGTGAGAGGAAGAATCAAGAGTGCAATTCCTTTTGGAGATTTTATATCCCATGCACACTTATTTGATAGCCCATTGTGCTCAGTGGGATTTATTTCCAAGTAGAAATGAATAGGGTTGCAATGCAAGAAGCTGTATTATTTCCCCAATGTTCCCAATGATAAAAATACTGTATGCATGACTAAGAATGGAGAAGAATTTCATTTGGTCTGCACGTTTAATTCACACCTCCTAGACTAATACACAGATCAGAACATACTTATCCTTCAGATCTTGCGCTTCTCCAGATTTCGCAATACAATTCTTTGCTCAAAAATATTCACCCAAATGTGTTAAAATGTATATTTTAGGATGCATATTTAGAAATGTGCACAATCCAAAAATTCCAATCCAGTAACAGGAGCTGCATGAGGAGTCCTGGGTGCTGGATTTGTAGATACGCAAAGCAGGGGAAACTTCCATTTGCATTCATAGCATGGGTCCCTATTTGGTAAGAACGTCTGTAAATGGGAGCCTTCCCCGCTCTTTTGTTGCATCAAATTTCCCAGAAGGAGGTCATTTAACACCTTAAAAAGTTAATATTGCTTGTATTCTTAGTTCCCGAGACTGACTTCAAAAGGGAACCATTTCCTGCTTAACTCACAGGGCATTGAGATCTTGACCCAAGTGTTATGAAGCTAGGATCATATAATCCAATTGAAGTCACTTGGAAGTTTGATATTCTATTACATTCAATGGGAATGTGCAAAAACTCCCCTTCTGAAAAAGCAAAGTATATTTAACATCTCTACTGTCCTTGGGACAGCTAAAGACCTGCCAGCCTTGACCTTGGCTTAGGGTGGGCTGGCTCATCTCCAGAGATCAAAGCTTTCGCTGTGCCCACTCTCCAGCTCTGGAAATCTAGCTCTGTCATTTCAACGCCACCCTGCCCCAACAAAGCTTGCCTTCACCACTTCTTGCAGACATTTAGCTTCTGCTCTGCACTGCCTCCTCCCTGCTAGACTCCCAGTACGTTTCCGAGCTCAATTAAAAGTGTTGGTGCTGATCTTTAAAGCACTAAACGGCCTCAGCCCAGTATACCTGAAGGAGTGTCTCCACCCCCGTCGTTCTGCCCAGACACTGAGGTCCAGCTCTGAGGGCCTTCTGCAGTTCCCTCATGGCTAGGGTTACAAGGAACCAGGCAGAGGGTTTCTTGGTAGTGGCGCCTGCCCTGTGGAACGCCCTCCCATCAGATGTCAAGGAAAGAAACAACTACAGTGGTACATCTGGTTGCGAACAGGATCCGTTCCGGAGGCCCGTTCGCAACATGAGCAGAACACAACCCACAGCGGCGCGTCTGTGCACGCGCAGGTTGCGATTCACTGCTTCTGCGCATGCACATGACGTCATTTTGCACGTCTGCGCATGCGCGAGCGGCGAAACCCGGAAGTAACCCTTTCTGGTATTTCTGGGTTGCCGCGGGACGCAACCTGAAAAAACGTATCATGATGCAAACGTAGCATGAGGTATGACTGTATCTGACTTTTAGAAGACACCTGAATGCAGCCCTGTTTAGGGAAGTTTTTAATGTTTGATGTTTTATCGTGTTTTTAATATTCTGTTGGGAGCAGTCCAGAGTGGCTGGGGAAACCCAGCCAGATGGATGGGGTATAAATAATAAATTATTATTATTATTATTATTTGACATACGCACGTGGATTATATAGCAGCCACTGCATTCTGGGTATACTGCTTATCCCTGGCCTTGCACTAACACCTCTTTCCGGAAGACTAAGACCATGTTCCAATGAAGCAACACTGGGACCAAGTCCTGTATCATCTCCAGTCTTAAATAATCCCCTCCTAGGGAATCAATCCCATGGCACTCCCGGTGATGGCACTTGGATGGCTTCAAAAGAGGGTTAGACAAGTTCATGGAGGATAAGGCTGCCATCAAGGCTATCTACCTTGATGGTTATATTCACTATCTGCTTCTGAATACCAGTTGTTGGAAACCACCAGAGGGGAAAGTGATTCAGATCCTGCTTGCTGGCTTTCCATAGGCATCTGGTGAGAACACTAGGCTGGACTGGATGGGCAACTGGCCCGGTGCTTTAAAATGCTATGGATTTATCCAAAGAACTGCAGTTTTGCCTTATACACACAGATTAGGTGGGTGGGGATACAGAAATGGATAGAATCACCCAGCCTGTCATATAGGGCAGTGGATAGTCACTCTGTGTCTTTGATAATCAGATACTCTTATTTCTCACAAGAAAGAGAGGCTCAGCATTGCCATATGCGATATCACCAATGTGTAAAATGACCTTTAAATTGGAAATTAATTTTAGGATAACAGGATTAAAAATAAAACCAACAGAATGGATTAATCACCGACAATAATTAAGGCCTATTCTGTTGTTACATAAGGTCACTTCACTTCAAAACACATTAATTATGGAAACAAATTTCACAGCAAAATTTGCCAATAGCAAGAAAGAGTGGCTCTGGCATCTACCATATGTCTTACAAACATTCATAAATGTCTGCTGTTGCCTCTTAAACAATCGTACCCCCTCCCCTTAAAAATATGTATATTTGTGCTAGCTGGTATGACACAAACATCTTGAAGTGTCTGGAAATGTGGCTGTAATTTCCCTTTTAAAAATACATGGGGTATGAGTTGCAGATCACAGCTGCAATCCTAACCACATCTAATCACAAATAAGTCCCACTGAACAGTGAGGCTTTTTCCCAGGTAAAAAGGGGTAGGATTGCAGACCAAGGCAGTGTCTCTTGGAGTTGACGAAAATGATGCATGGAATTCTCAAGCAAATACTCCAGATTTAAAATTAGCAGGTTACTTTTTTAAAATTGTCCCTATTATAAATGCTGTTGGATTTATAAGATGAGGGTGGATAAAGGTATAAAATACTTAATATCATGGGTTGTATTCAATTAAGTTTTACTCAGCGTAGACCTGTGGACATTCATTTACTGAACTCAGTCACAGGTTGGCATCCATCTTCCTTGGGATACAATGTAGGAATGCACCTTTGGTGGTGAGGTCTAATTGTTGGAAGGTTGCAGCGCCTGCTGTGGCCGTAGAGACTGATGTGGGAAAGACATGTTTTGTTGCAACTGGGGCAGATAAAGGAGTCCGGTTGTGCTGCTGCAGATGCACCATGGCATTTCTTCTCTCTGCGATTATTTATTTATCACCCACTCTTTGCCCTAAGGTCCCAGGGTGGGTCTCCTCTGAGTAAAACTCAGTTGAATACCACCCAGTTGGGGTTGATATTTTCTTGCAAAACATTAACTGCTGTGAATTTTAAAAAAAGCTGTGGAGAGTTCATGCAAAAGAGATTCCTGAACATTTTGATATTGCAAACTCCTAAATGAAATGACTTGATTTGCAGCTCTCAGACCATAATGCAGTGGTTCTCACACTCCCCTACCCCACCCCCGGGCCACAATTTTAGAATAAAAATTTGCTTGCGCCACACCAGTTTTTTTTATTGATAAGAAATATATTGGAAAACAGAAATAAACAACTCCCAACAGTGATTGATTTATAACAACTACTTTATAATATGATCATGGGACAGCCAGCAAAAAAATTGTGGGGATGGGATTTGATGGTGATGCTGTATCCTTTCAGTGTTTTCTTGCCGGACACCAATAGGTGCAGGTTAATTTGTTACACCGTGAAGCTGCTTGGGCTGCTCACTTTATCTGTCAGCTACAAAGCAGGTTATTGAACTGCTGTCGGGAGATAATGCACAACACTCAAGAAAGAGCTTCAAGCTTACTACCAAAGAAATGATTGCATTTGAGGTACGATATGAAAATAAGCTCAGATATGCCACAGCTGCAGAAACCCTGTATCACAGGGCCAATGTAGTATACTGGATAGTGTTAGACTTTGAAGGTTTGTGGCTGATTCCAGCCCACTCCTAATCATGGATAGGGATAGGTTTGAAAGGAGCCTACTAGATGCTAGTGCTTCTATTGCTGCTTCTAACTTGGGTCAATCTTTTCCCACTGGGAACTAGGACTACAAGTCCCAGAATACCTAGTGGGAAACTGATGCTTCCTAAGTAACATAGAGTAGGCATGGAGTGTCAGTTTCCCATTTGGGGATTCTGGGACTTGTGGTTCCAGTCCTCTCTGGGGACTGGGAGCACCCACCTCTGCCACTGGGGTACATTTAGGGGACATTGGGGCAGGGAGAAGTAGTCAAAGAGGCAAGGGCAAGTGGTCTCAGTCCCCAGGAGAAGACTTCTCCAAGGAGAACATGCCCCTAGGGTATGATTTTGGAACCTTGAAGCGAAGTGTGTTGGTGGGGTTGAGGCAGAAGTGAGGTGGGGACAGCTAGTGGTGGAAGAAATTAAGTTTCTCTCGGTTTCTCATTTCCCCAGCCTTAAGTTCAGCTCTCCACATTTCAGCATCGGTTCATGATTTATTTATTTTTAAGTCCTCATGAACATTCAACAGCATTTTCCCCCTGATAGACAGTTTTAAGGCAATTTTGCTAGATATACACATTTTGCAAGCAGCTCCCCCTAATATTAGGCATTTTTGTATGCCAGTTTCACCAATATTTGCATTCTTGTACACATTATTTATCCTGCCAACCTAGCAGTTCGAAAGCACGTCAAAGTGCAAGTAGATAAATAGGTACCGCTCCGGCGGGAAGGTAAACGGCGTTTCCGTGTGCTGCTCTGATTCGCCAGAAGCGGCTTAGTCATGCTGGCCACATGACCCGGAAGCTGTATGCCGGCTCCCTCGGCCAGTAAAGCGAGATGAGCCCCGCAACCCCAGAGTCGGCCACGACTGGACCTAATGGTCAGGGGTCCCTTTACCTTTACCCTTTACACATTATTTAGTTGGGAAGCTGCACCACAAAATTCAGAGAATTGTGGATTTTAAAGGGTAGCTTGGATTGGGCCGATGTTTGTTTCAGAATGTGCGAATTATGTAGGTTTCGTTAAAATTCTGAATCGAATTCCTCTCCCATCCCTAATATGGGAATCACCTTGTGCAGTGGGGTGCGGGACCATATTTGCTTCTCTATTTTTATCCACCACTGGTACGAATGCAAGGCAGTGGACGAAAATGTTCTCAAGGCTGCCTTACATTAGCGCTGTCCCTTTGATGCTTCTCTGGTGAGCTATTTTGTGCATTTTTGTCTTACCCCCAAGCAGATCAGCCCCCACCACGATATGTCTCCACTCTGCCCTTGTTATATCAGGCCTACACAACTTGTGATCCATCAAGCAGTCCACCAGCCACCCATGATGTCCTAACAGATGCTTGATAAAAAGTTGTGTAGGCCTGTTACATTTTTATTTTTTATTGTTGCTGTTGCCCAGAACTGAAAATAACAGTGGAGGTGTAAATGTCAAGCCCTTGGCAAGGCACTATAAATGGCTGGTTGAGTAAAGTTCAGCTTGATGGGTTACACAAGTTGTGTTTCGGGAGTGTGGTGATGCTGAAAGCAAGATAACGCTGAGCTTACCGTACCGAACAGACTTTCATCCATAGTTTGCTCGGCTTCTTCACATTTGTCTTGCAACGCTAGCCATTTGTTAATACAGATTTGTGCAGGGAATAATTTGCCGCATCCATCTTTGCTGGCGTCGTGAAGTGACACAGCGAAGAACGTGCATTTTAGCAAATGCTTATTCTAGTAGATGAATCTAGATGGCCCCCCTGGATACACTAGAAAACATGATTTCCATTAAAACCAAAAACAGTAATTACTGCTCTAAAAGGTGGGTTTCCCTCCTTTTAAAAATGTTACTTGTCAGGAAAATGGGTTTTCTGTCCATTAGCTCACAGCTTGCAGATGCTGCCACATTAAATCAAATGTCTTCTTGAAATAGTCCTTTTAATGCAGCCTCCCCACAGTAAACTTTTCATGTGGTGTCTGATTGAAACTGCAAATGTTAATGTCCCAAGTATAGCCCTGTCTGGTACTGTCAGTTCTGATCTTTCTCCCTCCCCCTTGTACTTTCCAAAGTTTTTTCTCAACGCAGGGCACTATTAATTTATTGTACTTAACACCCCACCTTTCTTCTGTGGAACTGAGGGCAACTTGCATAGCATTCCCCAATAGGCCTGTGTTGCTTTTGCATGTTTTCATCCATGAATCAATTCTTTCCCGTTTCTGAATTAATCTGCACCTTTGGGGGGGAAACAAACAAACCCTGCGCATATTTAATTATACATTTCTCCTTGCAAAATTATTTTTAACTGTATTTTGATACATTGAGCTGAGAACTGTACTGTAAAATTTAGAGAAATAAGAAATCTGAATGTACGCGTTCTGATCTATACGTTAGTCCAGGAGAGGTGCACTGAGTGCATGTCTGAATTTGTGCAAGTCTGAATTGGCAGAGAGTGAATTCCTGAACTCATTACTTATTAGGCAGGGTATGATTGGGCTGTTTCCTTATGTTGGAGGACAGATGTTTTGTGTGTCGTGCAGCCTTCCTGAGCCCTTTAAGCTGATCGGCTGCCCTCAGGTATGGTGGGAGATGCTATCTTGTCACACTGAAGATTCAGTTTCCAGTTCAGTTTTCTTCGTTATGTGGAAAGCACCATCATTCTTCAGCTCAGGCAACAGAATACAATAAACAAATAAATAAGGCAACAGATTGTCTTGGACTGACCCTATTCCTCAAGCATTCAGTCAGTGTTCCAAGCCCTGTATGCGCTAAACCACTTTAATAGACTTGGCTTCCCCCTAAGAATTCTGGGGACTGTGCAAGTTGTTAGGATATTCCTATTCTCCTCACAGAGCTTCAGTTTCCAGAGTGGTTTAACCATCATTCCTTCTTCTCACAGAACACTGGGAATTTTAGCTCTATGGGGAGGGATAGGGTGTCAGGAGCTCAGCCTACACTCGAGTAGGACCCTGGTAGAGACACATGGCCGACTGGCATGTTCTCTCCCTCCTGGTCAATCGTTCAGGAACTTCAAAAGCTTTCTTCAGCCCAAACATCACAGCGACCAATGCTAACCGATACCGGCACACTTAGGGATCCACAGAGTTTGCGCATCAAGCATAACAGACCTCAGCAACTCAGCATTTTGGCTAATCTACTTTATTTACATATAAACACACACGGAGCACTGCAACATGGCTCCCTCTCTCTCTAACATCAGACAGCAAAGAGAAAAAAACAAAGGACAATAGTCCCACTTCACGGAACACAGTAACACAAACATCCTGCCTCTGTCACTTCCCACTCTGTGGAGTCAAAACATATACCGTCATGTGATAGACAGAAGTCCCATGACTGCAATCATGGAGCAGGAATTCTAACACAGGGGTCTCCTAACAACTCATAGCACCCTTAACAAACTACAGTTCCCAGAATCCTTTGGGGGAAATCATGACTATGTATGTGGTATGATATTGTTTTAAATGCATAGTGGAGATGGGCTGGAAACAGACCTGCTGCTTTCAGCATGGTTGTATCATGTGCTGGGGCAACTACCTGTATTGATTTCAAAAATGTTCAGCATGGATGGTCCATAATGAACTACATTGGATTCAATTCGGTTCTGCCCCAAGTTCAAAGGCACTGTTTAGACATGGTCTATGCATGTTCTCAAAGCAGTCTAGCTCTCAGACTTTGAAGCTGAGAAATAAAATTGACTGTCATCTCTTTGGACCCATAAAAAATTATCAGCAAGCATCCTGTATTGTCTAATGGATGTATCTGAAGAAATACTCTGTCTTTCTTGAAACATTTTTATCCAGAATTGCATCCAGTTACTGAGTTTCCGCTGAAATCAATGGACGACTAGCTTGACTTCAAACTTTTCCCATTGATTTCAGTGGGAACTAAGTACCACTAACTTAGAATAATAGAATCTTGAGTTGGAAGGGACCCATGGATCATCTAGTCCAACCCCCTCCAAGGCAGGAATCTCAGCTTAAAGCATCCATGACAGATGGCCATCCAACCTCTGTTTAAAAACTTCCAAGGAAGCAGAGTCCATCACCTCTCATGGGAGTCTGTTCCACTGCCGAACAGCTCCTACTGTCAGAATGTTTAGCTGGAATCTCCTTTCTTGTAATTTGAAGCCATTGGTTTGGGTCCTGTCCTCCAGAGCAGGAGAAAACAAGCATGCTCACTCCTCTATGTGACAGCCCTTAAAATATTTGAAGATGGCTATTATGTCTCCTCTCAGTCTCCTCTTTTCCAGGCTAAACATACCCAGCTCCTTCAAGCGCTTCTCATAAGGCTTGGTTTTCAGCCCCTTAGTCATCTCGGTTGCCCTCCTCTACACACGTTCCAGCTTGTCAACATCCTTCTTAATTTGTGGTGCCCAGAATTGTACACAATACTTCAGGCGTGGTCTGACCAAGGCAGAATAGAGCGGGACTATTACTTCCCTCGTGGGTGGTGCTGTGGTCTAAACCACTGAGCCTCTTGGGCTTGCCAATCAGAAGTTCGGCGGTTTGAATCCCCGCGACGGGGTGAGCTCCCGTTGCTCAATCCCAGCTCCTGCCAACCTAGCAGTTCGAAAGCACGCCAAAAAGTACAAGTAGATAAATAGGTACCACTCTGGTGGGAAGGTAAACGGTGTTTCCATGTGCTGCTCTTGTTTCGGTGTCCTGTTGCACCAGAAGCTGCTTAGTCAGGCTGGCCAAATGACCCAGAAAAACTGTCTGCAGACAAACGCTGGCTCCCTCGGCCTGTAAAGCGAGATGAGTGCCACAACCCCAGAGTCGTCTGAGACTGGACTTAACTCTCAGGGGTCCTTTACCTTTACCTTTTTATTACTTCCCTTGATCTGGGCACTACTCTTCTGTTGACCTAAGTCAGAGTATCTGAACATATAGCATTATGTGAATGGATAAAAGCAGGTAAATCATTTTAGAGTCCAGCACTCCACTGATAATAATAATAATATTGGTCATTGACTTTGCAATGCCTTGGGAGCTACATGGATTCTTAGACTGTGCAGGCACATGGATAGACATGCACAGACAGCTTTCAAGGAAGTAGGAAGTCAATGAACCATATTTTCCTATATAATTGGCAAATGAATTGTAACATACGTCGCAAGATTTTATGCTCTGCTGGAAGCAGTTCTTGTTGAAATCCATCTTAATTTTTTTCTAATGCCTTCAAACAATGCAAAAAATCTATTATACAGTTTATCGAAGCTTACAGGCTATGGATCGTTAGGAGGCATTCATAAAAGCTCCTGTGTCCTAGAAAGGGCTCCCGCTAGGTACTGCATTTTTCCATTTGAAAGTCGCAGTCTATGCTCTGAGAATTTATTATCAAAGATAAGAACCTGGGTTAGACCAGAATATGGGCATTGTGTAAATCTAAAATTAGCCATTGTGACATCAGAGTTCTTTATCAGTCAAGTATGGCATCCCCCTTCCTATGAGTCATGGAATACAATAGAAAAGGGCTTCTGAAAATGTGCTCCATCATCAAAAGTTCTTTATCTTTGTCTGACTGTTTCTCTGCCGTTGTTCAAGTGCAAATGTGCATTTGTGGGAATCACAGGAAGCTCTCTAATTTTAAGTGGCTTAAGAGTTTGGCTGGGACGCGGGTGGCGCTGTGGGTTAAACCACAGAGCCTAGGACTTGCCGATCAGAAGATCAGTGGTTCGAATCCCCATGACGGGGTGAGCTCCCGTTGCTCGGTCCCTGCTCCTGCCAACCTAGCAGTTCGAAAGCACGTCAAAGTGCAAGTAGATAAATAGGTACCGCTCGGGTGAGAAGGTAAACGGCGTTTCCGTGTGCTGCTCTGGTTCGCCAGAAGCAGCTTAGTCATGCTGGCCACATGACCCGGAAGCTGTACGCCGGCTCCCTCGGCCAATAAAGCAAGATGAGCGCCGCAACCCCAGAGTCGGTCACGACTGGAGTTAATAGTCAGGGTTCCCTTTACCCTTTACCTTTAAGAGCTTGGCTACATGTAGAGATGCTCCTGGATTATGTTCAGCCTGCATTTTTAAGCTAACCAACCAGATTCACACCTACTGGACCAGGCATAGCCAAACTCGGCCCTTCAGATGTTTTGGGACTACAACTCCCATCATCCCTGACCACTGGTCCTGTTAGCTAGGGATGATGGGAGTTGCAGTCCCAAAAAATCTGGAGGGCTGAGTTTCCCTATGCCTGGACTAGACTAATAAGTAGAATGGAAAGCACTTATCCATTGGTTGGATATTTCAGTCAGTAGAACATTAAACTCTTAATCTCAGGGTCGTGGGTTTGAGCCCCATGTTGAACGAAAGATTCCTGCATTGCAGGGGGTTGGACTAGATGACCCTTAAATACTACCAGAGATTGCCCCCTGGCGCACCCCATAGGATAGTTGCCAGGGGGCTGAAAGGCACTTTTCCAATGTTACGCTTGGGACTCAGTCCTGAAGGTAGGATTCATACCACTGTAATAAAGGCAAAGGTAAAGGGACCCCTGACCATTAGGTCCAGTCGTGACCGACTCTGGGGTTGCGGCGCTCATCTCGCTCTATAGGCTGAGGGAGCCGGCGTACAGCTTCCAAGTCATGTGGCCAGCATGACTAAGCCGCTTCTGGTGAACCAGAGCAGTGCACGGAAACGCCGTTTACCTTCCTGCCAGAGCAGTACCTATTTATCTACTTGCACTTTGAGGTGCTTTCGAACTGCTAGGTGGGCAGGAGCAGGGACCGAGCAACAGGAGCTCACCCCGTCGCGGGGATTCGAACCACTGACCTTCTGATCGGCAAGTCCTAGGCTCTGTGGTTTAACCTCAGCACCTGTAGCCAGGCCTGGTTTATCCTTTGGTCAATTGTACAAGAGACATGTCTGATGCATCCCCAGGGATCAGCCAGCAATTGGTTCAAAAGGCATCTGCGTGAGACTTTGGAAAGGTGCTGCCAGTCAGAGCAGGCAGTATTGGGCTAGATGGATGAGCAGCCTGACCCAGAATGAGATGGCTTCCTGTGGTCCAGCTAAATGGATTTTGGATAGTAAGCCTAGGAAGGGCCTCCAGTGAGATACTGGAGAGCAATTTCCCATCAGAGAAGACAGCACTGGGCTAGATTAAGCAATCTTTGGGTGTGTGTGGAATAGACAATTGTGTATTTATATGCTGACTGACCTTATTTTATCCCAGTGGTGCTTAAAAATAAATGGTAGATAAGTGCTCTGGATGAAATGGTTTGTCAAAGCACACCAGCTCCTTGTGTTAGGCATCTGAAATATTTCACCTAATGCATAAATACCATCCTACCTGTGCTGTTTGAGAGTGTGAGCTGTTTGTTGTTGTGAGTAGAGAAGTGTACAGGTTATATGTGTATGTGTGTGTGTGTGTGTGTGTGTGTATGGTAGGATTCTGAGAAACATGAATTTTTTCTTGGTTTGAAATATATTGAAAGTATATCCTTTGCTGCTGTACAGGAAGGGAGTCGTACAAAATATGTTTCTGGCTTAAACTAGACAGAAGGTAGAATCTGAGCTGGAGATTTTATCATTTCTCAAATAATCACATTTGGGGTTACCACCTTATTTTACTGCTCCTTATCCTGTGCTTTCAACTATCAACAGCTGCTTCTAGCATGGCAAAACCTCAATTTTTGTGTCCTGATCTGCTCTTAAAGGTGCAGGAAGAGGGTTGTTTTTTAAAAAAAGGGAAAGGAAGGAAAGTGGCATCACTTTAAGCCATTGCCTAAAAATACACTTTGGTTTTATTAGCAGGAGAACACTGAAAGTGTTAATTTTTCTTAGTGTTGGCTTTTAGAGTAGGCCTTCAAGCAAGGAGTTGTTACATGTCCAAAGACTTTCCACATATAAATTTCTTTGTCTAATTCTCTGTCTTTTTTCTAAAACTGTGAATATTTATTGGACTATTATCTCTTTTACAAGAGTGGGGGGAATTAAGCTGGTTGGTTTTTAATGAATGCCAAATATTAAAGTAATTGTCCCTTTATCAGCTTGCAGCTTTTCCTTGTTTCTCAATTTAATGCATTGTATTCTTCAAGTAGCCTAATCAACCACTTGAATAGATGGAAATGAATTTTGCAGAGATACAGAAATATTGGGTTCTTTTGGGCCAGAGGTCCCCTGGCAGTGTTCTTAAAACACACACACACTGTCCCACTTGCATTATTAAAGACTGATTTCACTTTCTGACGATTTCTGTCTGAATTTCCTGCTCTTGTAATTAGATTATCCGTTTGGAAGTCTAGAGCCTCAGTTCTTACTTTTTTTAAGGGATGTGCACAGAGCAATGTTGTTGAGTCAGGTGGGCTGTATTTTTCCAGCAATCAACAGATGAAAGATTCTCCCATCTCTGAAAAACCAAAAAATATTATAAATGCAAGGATAATACAGGCAGTGACCATGCTAAAGGTAAAGGGACCCCTGATCATTAGGTCCAGTCGTGACCAACTCTGGCGTTGCGGCGCTCACCTCGCGAGGGAGCCGGCCTACAGCTTCCGGGTCATGTGGCCATCATGACTAAGCCACTTCTGGCGGACCAGAGCAGCGCACGGAAACGCCGTTTACCGCCTTGCCGGAGTGGTACCTATTTATCTACTTGCACTTTGACGAGCTTTCGAACTGCTAGGTTGGCAGGAGCAGGGACCGAGCAACGGGAACTTATTAAGGGTCATGAAAGTTATTAGGATACCCTTGTTCTCATCAAAGAGCTACAATTGCCAGAGTTCCCTGGGGAGAGATGTTACCTGTTAAACCACGCTGGGAATTGTAGCTCTGTGAAGAGAATGAAGTCTCCTAACAACTGTCTGCACCCTTAACATACTACAACTCCCAGAACAGGGGGAAGCCTTGACTGTGTAAAGTGGTTTCATAATGATTTAAATGTATAATGCATATTGGGTCCAAATTCTAGATAAGGAAGTGTTCTTGTGGACACAGACTGCTTGGGCTGCTTTCAAACAGGATATTAGAAGTTTGTTCTTGCCTGTAAGTTTGGTAGCTGTGAGTCCTACTTTACAAGCCTCTATTTGAAGGCTTACTCTCTATGAATGCCTGATCCAAGTATGTTTTAAAGATAATAAGGAATGGCAGGGACTCTGAAATTTCCCATCAAAAATTAGCAATTAGATTTCCGACTGAGCACACGCTTCCCTTTATTTATTTATTTACAGTGGTACCTCAGGTTACAGATGCTTCAGGTTACATACACTTCAGGATACAGACTCCGCTATCCCAGAAATAGTACCTCGGGTTAAGAACTTTGCTTCAGGATGAGAACAGAAATCGTGCTCTAGCGGCATGGCGGCAGCAGGAGGCCCCATTAGCTAAAGTGGTGCTTCAGGTTAAGAGCAGTTTCAGGTTAAGAACGGACCTCTGGAACGAATTAAGTACTTAACCCGAGGTACCACTGTATTTGGATACTGGTGGCACTGTGGGTTAAACCACTGAGCCTAGGACTTGCTGATCAGAAGGTTGGCGGTTCGAATCCCTGCGACAGGGTGAGCTCCCATTGCTCGGTCCCTACCCCTGCCAATCTAGCAGTTCGAAAGCACGTCAAAGTGCAAGTAGATAAATAGGTACCGCTCCGGCGTGAACGTAAACGGCATTTCCGTGCGCTGCTCTGGTTCGCCAGAAGCGGCTTAGTCATGCTGGCCACATGACCTGGAAGCTGTATGCCAGCTCCCTCGGCCAATAAAGCGAGATGAGCGCCGCAACCCCAGAGTCGTCCGCGACTGGACCTAATGGTGAGGGGTCCCTTTACCTTTACCTTTACCACTGTATTTGCTTAAACAATTTACAGGCCACTTTCTACCTAGAGAGCATCATGTTGGCTTCTCCTGGATTAGTGATTGTACAGGAGCTGCATAATATTGTCCACCTAGTCACAAGGACATAAAAATAGTGCTCCTGGTTCAGGCCGATGGCCCATCTACTCCGGCATTCTGTTTTCACAGTGGCATGTGGGAAACCTGAAAGCAGGATTGAAATGAAGCCGAGTAGTTGCGGGCGGACCGAAGCCCCTTAATTTTGGTTTCCATCTCAGAACCCCATTGTTATTCAACAGAGGATGTTTATTCAGTTAGAGGTACTTTCCCAACCCATCTGAAATACTTGGGGGAGAGGCATTTGAAATCCCATTTGCCTTATGAGGAATAAAGGATATCCTAAAACCAATACTAAATTAATTTAGAATGCATTCAGACCCATTACAGGAGGCACTTTTGAAATATTTTCACAATGGCGGAAACATTAATAAGTGTATTTTTTCTGCAATGTACCCCCTTTAGGGATCTCTCTGGGCACATTTTCAATTTATGGTCACAAAAGCGGTTTGGGAAGAGAAATGTGAGGGAAATACTTGTGAATGCCTTCAGGGCATGACCAGAGTAACGAAATTTCTTTGTGAATATTGGCAACCAAAGGAATAGATAGCAATATCACTTTTGAGGAGTAGCTGTGCTGCAGAGAGTTGCCCATCTGTTGCAGCAACAATAACAGTCCTATGGCACCTTAAAGACAATTTTATTACTGTAGAAGAGTTTGGATTTGATATCCTGCTTTATCACTACCTGAAGGAGTCTCAAAGTGGCTAACATTCTCCTTTCCCTTCCTCCTCCACAACAAATACTCTGTGAGGTGAGTGGGGCTGAGAGACTTCAGAGAAGTGTGACCAGCCCAAGGTCACCCAGCAGCTGCATGTGGAGGAGCAGGGAAGCGAACCTGGTTCCCCAGATTACGAGACTACCGCTCTTAACCACTACACCACACCATAGTATATAAATACTATATATTTTATATGTTTTGTGGACCAGAGTAAAGTGTGGAAATATAGGCTGCTAAACTTTTAAAATATCCCATTCTAAGTTGCTTCCAAAGTTTCCCACTTCCATTAGCACAGAAAGAGACCATGCATTTGGTAAGTTAAAAATTGTTTCCTTACAAACGCTCCAAAGGTCAGATTTATGTGGTTTTCCATACAGCAGCAAGAAAAGACAGGCAGTACAACTTACTTTCAAAAATGGTAAGAGTTTCTAAATTATCTGTATGGAAACACAAAGATGGTTTGCTAAAATTACATGGTCTAAGCTTGGAGCATCCAGTTTAGACATCCTTACTGATAGGGTTTACACGTTGGAACTGTGGAATGTGGGAGAACAAACAGTTTGGTAGCAATGTGAGTGGGAGTGACCTAGCTAAGTCTAGCAGGATAGCTTACTCTATGGTCTTAACCCCTTCATGCATTAATTAGAGTTAAGTATGCTTGTTATGGGACGCAGGTGGCGCTGTGGGTTAAACCACTGAGCCTAGGGCTTGCCGATCAGAAGGTCGGCGGTTCGAAACCCCGCGACGGGGTGAGCTCCCGTTGCTCGGTCCCTGCTCCTGCCAACCTAGCAGTTTGAAAGCACATCAAAGTGCAAGTAGATAAATAGGTACCGCTCCGATGGGAAGGTAAACAGCGTTTCTGTGCGCTGCTCTGGTTTTCCAGAAGCGGCTTAGTCATGCTGGCCACATGACCCGGAAGCTGTACGCCGGCTCCCTCGGCCAATAAAGCGAGATGAGTGCCGCAACCCCAGAATCGGTCACTACTGGACCTAATGGTCAGGGGTCCCTTTTCCTTTACCTATGCTTGTTATATGAGGCTGTTTTATCCTACAATGGGGAAGTGGTATGAAGTGAGAAGAGGGAAGGACGACTAGACTCACAGCTCCCCCTGCCCAAGTACTATTTCAATGGTTCACCTCTGGGATGGAGCAGACTCAAGCCTCCTCCTCTAGGAGCATTACAAAGCCTCTATCTAGAGTCATACCTTTCACATGCAGGCACCATTACATGCAAGGTAGATTAACCTCAGCTCTATTTCTCTGCATCATGTAAGTCAAGAGGCTGTTTGCAGGTGTAGACCACTACCTGGATGCAGTGCAGTGCATCTGTGTACTGGGTGATACTAGCACTAAAATGTTAAATGACTTTTCACAATGACACAAATTGATGTGGTATTGTGAGATTGGAAATAATGAGAAACTAAAATGGGCAGATTTGTGCATCCCTGCAAAGCAATTTGTTTAACCTGAACAATTTGTGTTTTTCTTTTTCTGCATCTAGTTAAGTGCAAATTTGAAATATTTGCTGATATATTTTGATGTTTTTTAATAAACTGCCCTGAGTTCACTGCCATGTCTTGGGGATACGTGATGTAAGTTTAAGACACACAATTGACTTCATGCTCCAATGTCTTTCTTAACTTGTAGCCTGATGTTTGTTTGTATGCAGACAAAACTCTGCAACAACAAGGACCAGACAATACTGGTTAACTGAATAAGTTGTCTCCTTTAGATTGTGTCAGTCTCTTGACATTCTTTCTGCATTTTGAGAAAGGCTGCCTTTTTCTGGAAGATTTGATTATGCCGTGACTAGGGTTATTGTCATAGCCAGTGTGGTGTAGTGGTTAAGAGCAGTAGACTCGTAATCTGGTGAACCGGGTTTGCATCCCTACTCCTCCACATGCAGCTGCTGGGTGACCTTGGGCTAGTCACACTTCTCTGAAGTCTCTCAGCCCCACTCACCTCACAGAGTGTTTGTTGTGGGGGAGGAAGGGAAAGGAGATTGTTAGCCGCTTAGGGTAGTGATAAAGCGGGATATCAAATCCAAAATCATCTTCTCCTTAATGTGGAAATATCTCTCAAAGCCTTTGCTGTTGCCCCTCCCCCTTGTGCATCTTTTCTCCATTCAAAATGGATAGGAAGGTGGGCATCCAATCTTGGTATCCAATGAAATGTGACCATATTTGCGGGACCATGTTCAATATAGGAGAGGCTGAGCCAGTGCTAATAGGAACTGAGCAGGAAGAACAGCCTCTTGTGCATTGAGGAGGTTTGAGGTAATATTTACTAGACCTCCTGTGTCTGCCGTAAGAAGACACTGGTGGGGTCCATTGGTTTCCACAGACACCATGCAGACCACTCCCGTTTCAACCCCTAGATGTTGTTTATTTTCTCCCTCTGTTTTTGGAAAGTGGGATTGAAAAATTATTAAATAGGAAGTAGCTTTTTAAGAAAAGCAGCCACTCAGCAGACAACCACAAAGCAACTGCAGGGCCCATCCATCCATGTGTCTATGGACAAAAACGAGCTATATAAAACCAGTGGGTTACATAAGGAGAAGGTCCTGTTTATTACTTGCATAGTCTCAAAGCAACACAGTCAAGATTATTAGAACCGTTTTATCAAATAATGAAAACAAACCTTTTGAGATTTGGGATATAATTGCTATCCATTAAAGAAAATGTAACAATGCCTTCCCAGTGATCAAACAAGAAAGCCTGGGCTCCTGGGCAGATCTGCTCTGCATGCAGAATATCCCATGTTCAGTCCCCGGCATCTACAGGTAGGGCTGGGAGAGACTCTTTGACTAAAACCCTGGAGAGCCACTGTAGAGTCAATACTGAGCTGGATGGACCGATGATCCGGCTTGGTATACTGCAGCTCTCTATGATTCCTATGATGACTTATATGTCCATGGGAGGCCCTGTTCAAAGGAAAGAGGTAAAGGCCCAGAGTCCAGCATTTATTTTTGCATACAGTATATAAAGGTAAAGGTAAAGGGACCCCTGACCATTAGGTCCAGTCCGTGACCGACTCTAGGGTTGCGGCGCTCATCTCGCTTTATTGGCCGAGGGAGCTGGTGTACAGCTTCCGGGTCATGTGGCCAGCAGGACTAAGCCGCTTCCGGCGAACCAGAGCAGCACACGGAAGTGCCGTTTACCTGCCCGCCGGAGCGGTACCTATTTATCTACTTGCACTTGACGTGCTTTCGAACTGTTAGGTTGGCAGGAGCAGGGACCGAGCAACGGGAGCTCACCCCGTCGCGGGGATTCGAACTGCCGACCTTTTGAACGGCAAGTCCTAGGCTCTGTGGTTTAACCCACAGCACCACCCACGTCCTTTTTACATATATACATCCTGCTTAAAAATGGGGAAAGGGAGCCTCAGGGAGGGCCTTGGCTTTTTCACATTTAATTTAGAGCAGGCATGGCAACCTGTGACGAAGAGCAACTTGAAGTACTATACATCTGGCTTAAAACCTTAACATCTGTGTCGGCTGAAAGGAACCTGCAATGGCACAGTTGAAATAGCATCATTTCCAGAGGCATGCCATGTTCCCACACTGTAAGATATTGGAGGCAGAGAGCCCATGTGTAGCCCTGGATTCCACCTGATCTTAGCCCCCAGGAGGATCTTAGCCTCCTGCTGTCTCCTGTCCATTTTCTCTCAGACAGATGCCCAACTCCAAGTACATGGCTGTCCATCTAGATCAGGCTTCCTCAAACTCAGCCCTCCAGATGTTTTGGACTACAATTCCCATCATCCCTGACCACTGGTCCTACTAGCTAGGGATCATGGGAGTTGTAGGCCAAAACATCTGGAGGGCTGAAGGTTGCCTATGCCTGTTGTAAAGAAGATCAAGGTTAGAGAAGATGGATAAGATACCGAGACACCGGTGCCAGTGGCGTAGCGTGGGGGGTGCAGGGGGGGCAGCCGCACTGGGCGCAACATCTGAGGGGGGCGCGCTAATCTAGTGGAAGAGACTCGAGTGCTAAAATCCACGGGTTAGGGGGCGCAAATTACTTGCCTTGCCCCGGGTGCTGACAACCCACGCTACGCCACTGACCGGTGCAACTACTTCCCATCCATTCTCGCTAGAAGTAAGCACGACTGTGTTGGACTTAATGCAACAGCAGCAAAATGCCTGTACATCTATATCCTTGTCTTCCCTGTCAGAGCAGCTATGAAGTGGGGCACACTTGTGAAAGAAATACACAGTATATGTGGCCTTAAATTCATATTGAGGAAATTGAGCTGATCTGATGCAAAGAGTTCCCCCATGAAATGTCTTCCAGTTGGAATGCTTATGAATAAGGTTGCCAGCCAACTCCAAATATACCAAGTAGGCCTGAGATGAAAAGAAAAGGGTATTTTCCACATTGAACCATTTCAGCAACACTGAAAATCCTTAGTCCGCTTTTTTATGAGTAGTTTTGAAAAAGGCAGAAATGTTCACGAATTCAAAACGCCGTTCTCATTCTCAGTTGGCCTTACTTGGTCTTACTGGCATAATCGCATTGTCAAAGCTGACTTTGTAGTGTTGCGGTGTCATAACATTGACTCTGTGCTCTTTGGTTGGCTGGAACCACACATGGCACAATTTCCAAGGAGGAGGAGAATGAAGGGAAAAAATGCACCAGAACAGTCACAGGGAGGGGAGGCAACAGCAGTGAATGGAAATGAAAGAAAGTGAACAGTCATTTAATTTGTTGTTGTCTCCACAACAAAGGACTCCCTAATAAAATTTGAAAATAATTGCTCCAGTCATAATAAAGATGCAATTATCAGAATACATGGCATGCTCTTCTTGAAAGAAGTGAAGCACAGCAGTCCGTCATTTTGTTGTGTTTTGGTTTTTTATTTTAACACTCCCGATATCTTAGAAGTCACCAAGCCATTTGATCATTCTGCAGCAAAGGGTTGTTGCTTTGCTAAGCTTACGCCTTAGTATTCTGACAACTTAACTTCTATTGTCTTTATCTAAAAATAATTCTAGCCTGCTTTGAAATTTTGGAAAATGTGCAAATGTAATAATTTAAAAATAGGCTTTGAAATTTCATTTTCTCTTTTGGCAATGTTGGTTGCTATGGTGTTCAAGTAATAGGTTGTGATTTTTAACGCTGAATTAATTACTACTTCTCACTCACAGAGAACATCTAATTATACATATTCATGAAAAACAGTGTTTGGTATTCCAGTGGGAGAAAGAAAACTTTTTTTGTACTGTGTATGGTGCAGTTTGTTTAATGCATGCATCTCCTTTTACAGATCTTTCCCTCCTTCCAAAAGTCTTAAATTGTCCAGCGCTTTAGGAACTTTGTAGATTTAAATTTTTATTTACTTGTACCAGGCGCTTTGTAGCATGATTGCGCATATACTTGATATGATCATTATTATTAGAAACAAAAGATAAATCCCAGATAAATTAGATAAATAAGCAATTGCGGTGGATGGCTTTGAAAGAGCTCATTGCAGGTGTGGGGGTACAGCTTGGATCAGGTCCCTGTGTGGTGTGCAGAACAGCTTGAACACCATGCTACCTGCTGATAGTTGGATCAGCATCACAGCCCCTGTATCTGCTATTGTCACTGAAGGGAAAAGCTTCTGTTTGTGGCAATGCCTCTGTGTTCTGTTCAACGTGTAAAATGGCCCTTAACACATGTTCCCATGCTGTAGGGCACAACCCTGTGCCGTCAACTGAACACATGGACTTCATGGCCACAGAAGGGCATCAAGCTCTAACTCTCTATTCTGTTCATCTCCAAGATCCTGAACATACACTTTGCAGCATTGCAATAACCATTTCTGTTTAGGTTTTTGGTGACGATCCAATTATTTCCTCCGGCAATATAGGAGAGGCCAAGGTACTCAAAGCAGATGGTCCATGAAAGATGGCAACGGTTGCTGTAGCTCCACCTGATACTACTAGCTGCTCTAGCGTATCAATCCCACTATCAATCCACATCTTCCTTAAAAAAGGATTGCCTCTGTATTTTCAAGTTACCCCATAGATCTAGCTTAGAGTGAGCATATGGGTCAAAGTGTAACTGACAAGACATTAGACATCGTGTCTCCAAGTGCTGAGGATTCCATAAGGTGTGAAAAAAGAACACAGTGTGATGATTAAGCCAAAATCAAACAAAGCAGAGAAAGCTAGTATTGGCGAAAGAAAGTGAAATGATTATCACTTTTGACACATGCCTTGATTTATGTAAGAGAGAGACATCAGCAGTTGCATATCCATTACAGCTGCCCCTTGAGAGTTGTGTTATGTTTTTATTACAGCATCCGTCAAAACATTTGACATCTTTCCCCTTTGCCAAAAGCCCCTGAAAGTAGATTTGGCCAGATGAAACTTCATGAATGTATTGTACAGTGGTACCTCTGGTTGCAAACGGGATCTGTTCCAGAGGCCCGTTCGCAACACGAAAAGAGCGCAACCCACAGTGGCGCATCTGTGCATGCGCGAGTTGTGATTCGCCGCTTCTACACATGCATGTGATGTCATTTTGTGCTTCTGTGCAAGCGCGAGCGGCAAAACCCGGAAGTAACCCTTTCTGATACTTCCGGGTCACTGTGGGACGTAACCTGAAAGAATGTAACATGAAGCAGACGTAACATGAGGTATGACTGTACCTGATATTGTAGCAAATGTTAATAGAGGCTAAGGGGTTTTTGTTAGTAGGCTTTGGGTATAAGAGTGGCAGCATCTACTCCATCCTCTATGTCCCAGAGAATACAAATTGTATTGCGTTCTGGAGTTAAGCAGGAATATACCGTATTTTTTGACCGTAACACTCACTTTTTTCCTCCTAGAAAGTAAGGGGAAATGTCTGTGTGTGTTATGGAGCGAATGCCTATGGGTGGCAGGGGGGATCTGCTGCAGTCGTGAGCAGAGGATCCATGGTTCCCCTTCCTTCCCTCCTCCGTGGCTCGCTTTGAAACAGCAAAGCGGGAGAAGAGCTGCTGAGTGGGGAGGAGAGAGGGACAGAGAGCCTGCTTGCTTTAAAGGAGCAAAGCGGGAGAGGAGAGGAGCCACTTACACGAGTGTAAGCGGCTCCTGTCCGGTTGGCTCCTTTAAAGCAAGCAGGCTCTCTGTCCCTCTCTCCTCCCCACTCAGCTCGCTAAATAGCAGCAAAGTTTTTCAGCTCGCTAAGCCGGGGATGAGCAGGGAGAAGGGAGAAAAGCAGGGCCTGCTTGCTTTAAAGGAGCAAAGTGGGAGAGGAGAGGAGCCTTCTCCCCTTAAACCCCTCTTCTTCATTATTAGCAGCGTCTTTCTCCACCCACCCCACGCATGCTTCTTCTCCCCTTAAACCCCTCTCCTGCATTATTAGCAGCATCCTTCTCTACACACCCCATGTGTGCTCCTTGTCCCTTGAGTGCTTTTCCTTCCCTCCCCACTTAAAACGTGGTTACAAAGCACAGATCCACATGGATCCTCAGGATTTTTGCACTGGGTCACCCCAAATTCACCATCAGATCACGTAGCATGTCCATGGCTACATCTTGCACCAAAAAAATCACGCACCCACTGTTGCCTGGGGCCGCAGTGGTGCAAAAACGTGGTTACAAAGCATGGATCCACATGGATCCTCAGGATTTTTGCATTGAGCTACTCCAAACTCACTGTCAGATCACATGTCTGTGGCCACAGCATGAACCACAAAAATCATACATCCACTGTTTCGTTTAGAATATTTTTTTCCCTTGTTTTTCTCCTCTAAAAACTATGTGCGTGTTATGGTCTGGTGCGTGTTATAGAGCGAAAAATACAGTAATTGCTCCGCTGAATCTATAAGCAACCTGAGCCACACACCTGCTTGAATTTAAGATGGTTTCACTTGTTTGGCCACCACCGTGATCTGTGCTAGTTTTGGCCAGTCTATAACTGAGGGCTGCCACCAGCAAAGTTTTACTTAGACCAATTGAAATTAATGGGCCTACATTTGCCATGTTCATTAGTTTATATGGCTGTGCTATGAGTAGACCTGAGAAAAAAAGTCAAACGAATGAGCAATATATTGCCAGATAGGACTTCATTGTTTTTGCCTTGCAGGGCTGGCCTAATATAGTTTGCGGCCCTGAGGCACAACAGCAAAGACCCCAAGTCCAGCTGCACAGTAGTCCCCAGGGCCAGCGAAATTGTTTGGGCACCCAAGCCAGGAAATCCTACAAACACTTCTCCCCCTCCCGGTCAGTAAAACCGCACCAATAATGAATTAAATAACTAGCTGTGCTTTCATGGCATCCAAAATCAGCTGCCTGAGACAGCCGCATCACTGCCGAACGACAGGGCCAGACCTTTCAACAAATGGGTGATAGGTAGAAGGAGCTTACTGAGACAGGGAGGGGCCAGGCAGCAAGGAGGTTGGTGCGGCTGCAATGCTGGGAGTGCAGGGTTGGCTCTGTGGCTGCGCTGGTTCCAACCTCCCCACTGCCTCAGCTAGCCTTGTATCTCCTCCCCAGCAGATGACTCACGAGGGCATGTATGGGATTTACTCCTTCTTCTCAGCTATTTGGCCGGAGACGAGAGAGGAATTAGGGCTGTTCTGGAAAAAGGTTTATCCTTTACCCAACTTGTCAAAGAGCTGGTCTCATTGTTGGCATCCGTCTGTCTCGAGAGACAATGGAGTGTGCCTCTGGAGTCAAATTGCTGGAGACTCACAGCGCCTGCTGTGGCTGCAGAGACCAGTAATTCATAACTGGCACTTCCTGCATTGTTTTTGCTTTGTTAGAGGTACCAAAATGACCTCCCCAAGGCGCACGCCTTGTATGGAGGTCCTGGGCTACCCAAACGACAAGTCCCCCCTCTTGACCGCGCTGATGTGGTCCAAAGGAAAGCAGAGCAGTACATTCGGCACAATCGTAGCTGCAGAAGTTGCCGGAAGGAAGTGTATAAGACGCTGCTCACATACCCAGTTACGCTATCTAAAAATGTTATGCGCAACATTTTTGTCTGGCAGCTTTGGGCCCTTTTTGCACAGCTTTCTTCAAGCCCCTCCGGTGCATCTGAATGGCAAAAGAAAATGGTTTTCTGATTAATATCCAAGTGATGCTAGACATTATATTTAATCTCACTTGAATGTACTCAACAGTGTGAAAGCCAGCTGCACTGAAGCTACTCATTAGTTTTCAAAATGCTTTCAGGAAGAAAAAGCGTTTAATTATGTGAAAAGCCCATGTTGTATTTAATATTTAAACTAATAAGTGGTTATGTAGCTCAGGCTGTCAAAAACAAGAGTTTTATTACATATTAATGCAATTAAAATTGCATCAGATTTTGCCGAATTATTGTCATCTGTTTAAATTCTGAGCATTTTTATTGTTTGTTCAAGGATTGAAAGCCTTTGGGAAAGTGTGCTATTTGGTGTGAGATTATATATATATATATATATATATATATATAATCTTCACATTTTAATCTTTTTAATCTTGAAGGCCTTGAGGCAAGTCACACCATAAAAGATCCCCCATCATTAAAAAAAAAACCTGTAAATTATTTGCGCCTTAACAAACTGAAACAAAATCAAAACTTTCCAGTTAAAATAACTCACCCCAGCTAACTCCACTAAAAAATAAAAATAATCCAAAGTAGCCTTTATTCCCATTTCTGCTTTCTATACTGCTTATCACATCATCATCTTCTTTTTACTGATCTAAGGGGGAATTCGAGCTGTTGCTTTCAACACTGAAATTTCATTGTTCATACTGATGAATTTGGAAAGTGTGCCGTGGGCTTTGTGTTTGAATTCAGTGATTCAGTTATAGTAAATTCTTACTGAAGGTGCAGCATACAAACACCATTTTAAAAAGACCAATGCGTCCATGGTGAGCATTAGAAATTTCTGTGGCATTATTCAATTCCATGCAGTGGTGGCTGGTGCCCATTGAGACTGGTATAGTGGAAGGTGGGGAGGAAGAACAGTACGTTTCCGAGCACAATTCAAAGTGTTGGTTCTGACCTTTAAAGCCCTAAACAGCCTTGGCCCAGTATACCTGAAGGAACGTTTCCATCCCCATCATTCAGCCCAGACACTGAGGTGGGCCTTCTGGGGGTTCCCTCCCTGCGAGAAGTGAGGTTACAGGGAACCAGGCAGAGGGCCTTCTTGGTCGTGGCGCCCGCCCTGTGGAACGCCCTCCCATCAGATGTCAAAGGGATAAACAACTACAGTGGTACCTCTGGTTATGTACTTAATTCGTTCCGGAGGTCCGTTCTCAACCTGAAACTGTTCTTAACCTGAAGCACCACTTTAGCTAATGGGGCCTCCCGCTGCCCCCACGCCGCTGCCATGCGATTTCTGTTCTCATCCTGAAGCAAAGTTCTTAACCCGAGGTACTATTTCTGGGTTAGCGGAGTTTGTAACTTGAAGTGTATGTAACCCAAGGTACCACTGTATCTGACTTTTAGAAGACATCTGAAGGCAGCCCTGTTTAGGGAAGTTTTTAATGTTAATGTTTTATCGTGTTTTTAATATCCTGTTGTAAGCCGCCCAGAGTGGCTGGGGAAACCCAGCCAGATGGACTGCGTATAAATATTATTATTATTATTATTATTATTATTATTATTATTATTATTATTATGGCCAGAGTCAGTTATAGGTAGAGCCAGCTCATTTTGTCCTATTATTATTAATAGGACAAAATGAGCTGGCTCTACCTATAACTGACTCTGGCTCTAATAATAATAATAATAATCCACTCATCTGCTTCCCTGCTGAATTCTATAAGGGCAGGGCTTCCGGAGGCGGCGCCAACGGCAATGGCGGTCTCCTTCTAATCTGGAGGGAGAAGCTCCGCGGAAAGTGGGTCTGTCCGCTACGGCGAAGCGGAGACCCTTTCAAAAATCACAGGCAGGAGAAGCCTGTGAGCGTGGGACTCGGCGGGCACCCTTAGCGCCCCCCGAATTGGCAAAGGAACCCCGCAAGGGGTTCCGGAGCGTAACGGGAGGCGTGGTGCTGAGAGTCAATTGCTCCTTCCGTGGGGCGAAGCCGCACAGCTGTTGCCGGAGAGCGCTGACCTTTTTCCTGTGACAATTCGGCTGCTAAACAACTACCCGTGAGTAGGTGAAGCTTAAGAAATTGGGACTAAAGGAAGAAAAAAGGGATTAATTTGGCACTGAAGCGGGAAGGTGTAAACAGGAAGTCTGCCTTCCGTTTCTGTACACAGATCAAAGCAAAGACGCTAAGCTAAGACCGGAGAGCGGTGCTTTTAAACTTCTAAATCCGAACATTAAAGCGAAAGAACTCCGCCCCTCCCCCAGGATAGTGGAGAGGGGGGGAAGAGGGAAAAGCGACTTTATTTCTTCTGGGGAAAATAGAGACAATTACTTAACTCCTGGGACGGACTGCCAGGTTTATTAGAACTGTTGCATTGGGAGTTGCGCTATCTATAGACATTGTAACTTTTTAATGGTTAACTCTGCAAAGGAGATGCCCCTGCTGGACAGTTTGTAGTAAGACGACAGGAAGGTGGAGGTTGACTGAGGACAGGCTGAAGTTTTATGTCTCATTAGGGAAATGGACAGCTGCCTGTTTGATTAAAATCTGCCTCTTCCATGCAAACTCAGTGCCGTAAACCCAGGCAGTAGCTGCTCAATACATGCATTGCACAGATGTTTCCCACAATGGCATCCTTCGTAACTTACCCTAGTAGCCACTATCACTTGTCACAATGCCAACGTGTTGTGAATTTCTCCACTCTTGCCTCTACAACCTGCCGGTGGTACAGGGAAGGGACACGGATACGATACGCAACATGGCATCTTGACAGTGGGATAATGCTACAGGATACAGAGTGGAGGAAGAGGACTGAATCCTAGGATACCAATTCTTGGCAGGAGATATGATTGTCACAGTGAAATGCATACCTAGTTCTTTTCCGTACGATTTATCTCCAGCGTAATAAAGGTGGTGGATCTTCTGTTATTGTCCTTACATTTCCATTCTTCACTGATCTGATAGGACCATGCTTGAGGGTTTGTTTGTGTGGGTGGGTTTTTGTTTTTTTAAAAACAACAACCTCAACTATCTATTTTTTGGCCGAGAAACATGGGGAACTGCTCCGTTTCTCATTGATTTTGAGGTCATGCAGTGGTTAGTCAACACACTCAGGAAAAAGATGGAATAAATATTTAATCTCCTGTTTATTAAAGAGTAATGTGGTCTGCAGTACTGTTCTTCAAAATGCTCAGCTGTGTCTGTAGAAGGAGAGCTCTCTCTCTCTCTCGCTCTCTCTCTCTCTCTCTCTCTCTCTCTCTCAGTATGTATGTGCTTGAACATGCCCTGGGCCCTACCCTGCAACTACTACCTTGAGAGTTTAGAAAGGTTAAATTCTTTTGCTCCTGCAGTTTAGTTTGCTGGTTTTTATTTTTTCACCCCAGTCGTTCCCTGGTGGAATCCTTGCTTTGCACATTCTTTTTTTTGGTGGATATATGCAGAAAACGTGCAGTATGAAAAGCAGAATGTGTTCACTCTGCTGCTAATTTGCAGCATCCTTGTTTTCACGGTAACTTGGCGTTGCTCCAGCACCTGAAGGTGCTTCAGGGTCATGACATTTCACCCAAAAGGTTCCCAGGAGAATAACTGAGGAAATAAGAGACTCTCTCTCTCTCTCTCTCTCTCTCTCTCTCTCTCTCACACACACACACACACACACACACACACTTACTTTTTATAAATCTCCTACATGGAGATTAGTCATCAGCGTAGAAAAACGCCACACATCAATCAGACTATAGAGGCAGGTGAGGAGAGCAATCAGCATCTTTCGGCTCCTGTTTAAGAGCACTTGATTCTCACAATGCTTCATCACACCTTCTCATAGTGAATTTAGTTCGTGTGGCCGCCAGGCAGCAAAAATAGGACTCCCGAGGAGCAAGAGGGGTTTATCCTCAAATTTTAGGAAACCCCAAAATTTTCAGGTGCACACAAGATCTTTCAAAATGGGGGACACCCCAGAGAACAGTCCGACGAGGACTGAGCATGGTCAATAGCCAAGGAACATTGTGTTTCAGTGGAGCACATATCAGGTTGGCTGGCACCCTGAGCATAGGGACACGGGAAGCTGTGGTACAGAGTCAGACCTCTAGTACATCTAGCTCAGTTTTGTCTACTACCTAGAAGTACCAGGGATTTAATCTATGACCCCCATCATTCAGTGAGCTATGGCCCCTTCTTGCAAAGCAGTCCAGTTTCGAAGGAGAGGCTCTACTGCAACGTTTTGTTGCAGCTCCCTCCCGCTTGCATCCTAATGAATTCATAAAAGTCTTATCTTTCAGGATTTCCATAAATTAAAAAGCGCCCCTTCCCCTCCCCGTGGGCTGGAGATATCCTTTTCTATTTGCAGTCACGAGTTTGCTGGAGAGCTATAAAGTTGTTCAAAGCAGAATATATCTAAGCTCATACATAAAAAGTGATTTCCAGCACGTCCCAGGTGACACAAAAACTTGCTGATTTTGCTCGGAGCTGTAGATCTTCTATAAAGATTAAAGACAAAAAAAACCCCAAAACCACTGCCATTCAGTATGATGAAGAAGAAACATAGAGTCCTGTTTCTGAACCTGAAAGAGGATGTCGGATGCTGGTTTACTACTTATTACTTGCCTTTGGTAAGCGGTGCCCTGCAGAGGTTTTGTTTCATCAAAAACATCTGGATTGTCCCAGGTTGACATAGGCTGATACAGATGTTGTATGATAGTTTAATTCCATGTTGGATGTTTATTTTTAGAGAAGACAGGAAGGCTTAAAATCATATTAATAATTGTAGATAATTATCCTTTAAAAAAGGGACGCGGGTGGTGCTGTGGGTTAAACCACAGAGCCTAGGGCTTGCCGATCAGAAGGTCGGCGGTTCGAATCCCCGCGACGGGGTGAGCTCCCGTTGCTCGGTCCCTGCTCCTGCCAACCTAGCAGTTCGAAAGCATGTCAAAGTGCAAGTAGATAAATAGGAACCACTCCGGCAGGAAGGTAAACAGCATTTCCTAGTCCACCAGAAGCGGCTAAGTCATGCTGGCCACATGACCTGGAAGCTGTATGCCAGCTCCCTCGGCCAATAAAGCGAGATGAGCACTGCAGCCCCAGAGTCGGCCACGACTGGACCTAATGGTCAGGGGTCCCTTTACCTTTATCCTTTAAAAAAACTGTATGTATATGTATATGTATATAGATACAGATAGATACACACACACACAGAGAGAGAGAGAGTTAGCAGGGGCAGTTCATCCTGTTTTGCCACCTGAGGCAAAACAGAAAGGTGGGAACCCCTCTGCCCCACCAAAGTCTTGCTTACTGGAGTTGCACAACTGCAGATTCCAGCTTCCAGAAGCCACTGGTGTTGTGTCTTGCTTCTCTGGCAGTGGCAGTGGCCCTGGTAGGAAATTAACACCAAGAGGTCACCACGAATACATTTTATTAATGTTTTTTGTATATATTTTAAAAACCCCAGATGGGGACCAGAACTTTATTTTGGAAACCTGGTGTGTAGGTCACCAGCATGTAGTCGCTGAGGGACAAAGGGATTGAAGCAAACTTTTTAAGTTTAGTGGCTGGAACTGAAATGTCAGCTGTACGCAAAGACCAAATTCCATTAGTGTGAGTGGTAGAAAGTTTTAGATTCCGCAGATCTAAAAGTGCCCCCTCCCCACCTTAGGGCTCATCTACACCTCCATTTGCTCCACTGCTTTCCCCCACGGAAAACCCATGGTTTAGCAGATTGCTGTTTGCTTTAGTTTAGTGTTAAAGAGCAATCAAGAAATGCAGAAGTGTGGACAAGCCCTTAGTGACTATTAAAAGACCTGCATCAAATTTGAGCATCTCCACTGCTTCTTTATCAGACACGTTCATCAGACTAAAAGGACATCATCAAAAGCTTTTAGGGTCCTTTCCCCGTCCTGCCCAAGGTCTGAATAGCTACGCTGTTTAGGCACTCAAGCGGTGTGACGTCCTTTGGGTTGCCAGCTGGATGACATCTCTGGCTCAGCTTGAACTGTACACAGAATGATTGGCCTGATTTAAAAGCCAAGGAGCGGGCAATTCGACAGGAGGCTCTTGTGGCTTCCCGTCTAAGAGAGAAGCAAAAGGAATTTTTAAACACATTCATGTGTCTGCTCAGGCTATTGGCAGCTCCTGCCTTTTGACAGCAGCATCGACTCATCCTTTTAAGCATTCAAATTAGCCACCTTTGTGGCCAGGGCCAGCTCAAGACATTTTGCCGCCCGGAGTGAAGAACAGAGTGGTGCCCATTCCCGTTCCATGTACTGGACTGATGGATTGAACTGGCAGTCAAATCTTACTTCAATACCAGCAGTGGGATGGCATCCACCTCCACACCTTAGGTAGCAAGCCAGAGTTGGAGGTCCAGGAGAGGCCACATGGCAACAGAGAGGGAAATGGTTGAGGGTCTTAGGAAGAACAGGTGGGGAATGTTGCTGCTGCCCCAACCCACTTAAGGTAGTTGCCCTCACTGTGCCTAATGGGAGGGACGGGGGTGCTTTCTACTGTGACATGTCTATTACAGACCCCCTGAGCATTGTAGATGTCGGGGGCAGGTGCCAGGTGCAGATCAGCAATAAATCACAAAGTGTCAGTGAAGTTAACCCTTTATTCAAGGAAACAAGACTCAGGGCGGCTAACAACCAATAATAAAAACAAGTTGATTAAAATACAACTTTAAAAACAAGATTAAAACACAACATTAAAACATTAAGATGCAGCCTCTTCTCAGGAGAAGAAAGGGAAAAAGAAAGAGGGGGAGGGAAACAAATTGACTCCAAGCCAAAGGCCAGGCAGAACAACTCTGTCTTACAGGCCCTGCGGAAAGAAATCAAATCCCACAGGGCCCTGGTCTCATGAGACAGAGCGTTCCACCAGGCTGGAGCCAGTGTTGAAAAGGCCCTGGCTCTGGTTGAGGCGAATCTAACTTCCTTAGGGCCTGGGACCTCTAGGGTGTTGCTATTTATGGACCTTAAGGCCCTCCGTGGGGCATACCGGGAGAGGCGGTCCCGTAGGTACAAGGGTCCTAGGCCGTGAAGGGCTTTAAAGGTCAAAACCAGCACCTTAAGTCTGACCCTGTACTCCACCAGGAGCCAGTGCAGCTGGAAAAGCACTGGGTGAATATGCTCCCATGGCAGAGACCCCGTGAGGAGCCTCGCTGCAGCATTCTGCACCCGCTGGAGTTTCTGGGACAGCTTCAAGGGCAGCCCCGCGTAGAGCGAATTACAGTAGTCAAGCCTGGAGGTGACTGTCGCATGGATCACTGCGGCCAGGTTGGGGTGGGAAAGGTAAGGGACCAACTGCTTGATGCGGCTAAGTCTCTTCCTCCCCTGGGTCCTTCCCAAGCAATCTTGAGTTTTTGTCACCTTGTCTGTCTCTGCTGCCCTCTTTTCATACCGCTTCTGGTCCTGGAAAACCAGGGTGTCAGGGAATGGTCTGGATCTGAAAGGTGGAGGAATGCAGTCACAGGCAGATCAGCTTCTCTCAGAAGAGGAGGACGGGGAATACACACCCACACACACCCACACACCCCCACACACCCACACACCCCACCTCCAGTGTTTTCAGTAGCAGTGTTACAGGCAGACACAGATGCAGAATCTAAACGGATTAGGGAGGAGCTACCCAGCTATGAGATAATGACAAGAGATTCAGAAGGGAGGGGCAGTTGGGAGTCACATCAATCAAGAGTGTGGGAAAACCCTGCTCCTCATGGACTCGGAGGTCCGAACGTATCAGGGAACAAAGGAGGCAGAGAGGGGGAGGGACTTCCTGTTGGCGCGCTCCTTGCTGCAGAAGTAGGGAATCAGATTCAGAGTAAGCAACTACCCTCCTTGCAGAGAGCTGTGTGTTTCATGACCTTGACATGAAACTGTAATAAAAGGACTATAAATCTATCAACTGCTCATTAATTCTTACCTGTGAAGTTACCTAAGGGAGGGGAGGACTCTCTGAGCTTGACACAGGAAGAGGAGAGCTGATCACAGCAGGAGGGGGAAATCCCTTGGCTTCTTCAGAACCCTGCCTTATCTCTGCCTCTTCCCCCACCCCACCCCACCTCTCCAGCCTCCACTTCTACCTCTGCTTCTGGACTTATCTCTGTCACAGCCTCTTCGTGCTCACTAAACCCTGTAACCTCTTCAGCTTCCAACATCTCCTCCTCCCAGTCTGCTCCCTCTTCCCACTCATCGTCATCCCACCACTAATCTCCTGGCTCTGAGCCTTCTTCTCTTGGGGCTTCCACAGCTGGTTCCTCCCACTGCTCCTCTGCATCCAGCCAGTCCGTGACACTGAATGATCCTGCACCATTTTAGGACACATATTCAGGTCAAATAGGGCGCACGGTCAACCCGGTCAGGTCCAGCACTCTGTTGCAATTGCACAAAGCACATAGTCCAAAGCTACAGCCAAGCCATTGTTCATCATTAATTATCTTCTCATTGAGGTGCTCCTACTAAGTTTCCAATGAACTATGGGGTTCCCTAAAACACAGTCCAAAGAACATTTTTTTTAGGATCCAGAGAACAAATGATACTGAATAGAGCTGAAATGTATTTGATGGGGGAATGCTCTAAATATTCATTTTAAACAAAAAAAAAAAGTTCAATATATTAGTCATGTATACAATAGAAAATATTGAACTTTTTGACAAAAATGAATATTTAGACTACAGTGGTACAGTGGTACCTCGGGTTAAGAACTTAATTCGTTCCGGAGGTCTGTTCTTAACTTGAAACTGTTCTTAACCTGAGGTACCACTTTAGCTAATGGGGCCTCCCACTGCCATTGCGCTGCCGCTGCACAATTTCTGTTCTCATCCTGAGGTAAAGTTCTTAATCCGAGGTACTATCTCTGGGTTACCAGAGTCTGTAACCTGAAGCATCTGTAACCCAAGGTACCACTGTATTGAGAACGAAGCCCCATTGAGTTCACTAAAACTTACTCCTCAGTTAGTGAGTATGAGCTTGCAGCCTTAAATGACTGAATGAAACTGAATGCTTCCACTTTTGGATAGGTGTGAGTTGATCAGGAAGATGCAGCTAGTGGTTAGGGTAGGTCTCAGCCTTTTCATGGGGTTTCCCCATCTGATGTTTGCCTCTCCTACCTGCCTGATCTCCCACCCACCACTTGGTGGCTTCTTGTATGTGACTCACCCACTGCCCTCTGAATATGCCCAGTTGCTCTCAGGACTTGGCTGTATCTGGTGCACATCCCTTGAAAACACCTATTGATTGAGGGTGGCGTCATTAATATACATGTTCTTATTATTCTGACAATAAATCATTAGCCTGGAGAAAAAATAGCCTGTGGTCCAGAGACCGCCTTTTATTCATTTTTAAATGTGATGACATTTCGAGCTTTTTGTATAGTAAACAGAAACACCCTAGGATGCTCACAGTGGAACGATTTCTTCCTAGAGAGCATCAAATGAGGCTAAATCAATTTCCTCCCTACAGGGGAAATGTATTGTTCTGGTTGCATCCCAGTGTGGATGACAGGTGCTGGGAGCAGAGAAATTATTTATATGTAACTTTTTTCTCATGACAGAGCCACATGGGAAAATGCTCCAAGTGCAAAATTCACTAAACAGATTTTATTTTAAAAGCAGTTAATAATGATTAGTTGGGAAGTTTCTAACAAATTTTGAAGTTACGGAGTTTCTGGGGACCGGCACATTTCTAAGGGTCAAGTTTGATATGGTAAAAGTCTGCAGCAGCTGTCACAGTAAGTCTGCTTAATCAGGGCCACTTTCAAACCATACCTCTAAAACAGTATGCTACCACTTTAAACAGCCATGACTTCACCCAAAGAATTCTGGGAGCTGTAGTTTGTTACGGGTGCTGAGAGTTGTTAAAAGATCCCAATTCCTCTCACAGAGCTACAATTCCCAGAGTAGTTTAACAATCAATCCCTCTTCACAGGGAACTCTGGGAGTTGTGGCTCCATGAGAGGACGCAGGTGGCGCTGTGGGTTAAACCACAGAGCCTAGGTCTTGCCGATCAGAAGGTCAGCGGTTCGAATCCCCGCGACGGGGTGAGCTCCCATTGCTCGGTCCGTGCTCCTGCCAACCTAGCAGTTTGAAAGCACGTCAAAGTGCAAGTAGATAAATAGGTACCGCTCTGGCGGGAAGGTGAACGGCGTTTCCGTGCGCTGCTCTGGTTCGCCAGAAGCGGCTTAGTCATGCTGGCCACATGACCCGGAAGCTGTACGCTGGCTTCCTCGGCCAATAAAGCGAGATGAGCGCCGCAACCCCAGAGTCGGTCACGACTGGACCTAATGGTCAGGGGTCCCTTTACCTTTAACATCTCTCAGCGCTTTGACCAAACTTCAGCTCTCAGATTCATTTGGGGGAAACCATGACTGTTTAAAGAGATATGGTGATGCTTTAATTCAGGCTTCCTCAACCTCGGCCCTCCAGATGTTTTTGGCCTGCAACTCTCATGATCCCTAGCTAGCAGGACCAGTGGTCAGGGATGCTGGGAACTGTAGTCTCAAAACATCTGGAGGGCCGAGGCTGAGGAAGCCTGATTTAAATGTATGGTGTGAGTGTGGCCGAGGTAAGCAGCCCTCACTGACTGTGCTGGTGAACTCACACGGCTCCAGCATCAATGGTGCCCTAGCACCACACCTTCCAGGTAAGGTGATGGTGCTATTGGGAGAATGACTCTGTTTGACTCATCCTACCATGCTGGCCACTCCTGGCAAAAGGGAAAACGGGACATGCAGTTTCCAAAAGGTAGCTATGTGAATATGAACAGAGCAGAGGAGGGAAAGGCAAATGAACCCCCCCCCCCCAACTTTGCTGTGCCTTCCTGTCACTTGGAGAACTTCTTCCCCCAGCCCAGAAGTGAGATAAGATGGAGAGATAATGGATGGAATCTGTCTGACTGGAAAATGACCTACCTACCTGCCTGCATAATTTTATTTGTATGCCACCTTTCCACACTTCGAACCATACTCAAGGAGGCTTACAGTGTGAGGGTGAAAAAATACCAACCACAAATTGAAAAAATACACAGCCAAGCTGAACAATTCCCACATAAAGCACAAGGAGATCTAAAATAAAGATACAAAATACTAGCAGCACCAACCTCGACGCTGACAAAAAAAATAATAATCCCAAACAACACCCCAACCCCTCATAGCGATGATAGCATAGCAAGAGCATACCTCCGCTAAGAATTGTGGTGAGGGTTGGAGTCTGTGGTCCAAATATTTTGCCTAAGGTTGGTCTGCCTGAGGTATTTTCATCTTTTTCATCTTTTTATCACACCAAGATTTAGACTGTGTATGCACCATACGTTTAATGTACACCACACACACACACACACACACACACACACACACACGGGAACTGTAGTTTACCCACCACAGAATTTCCAGCACCCTTTCCAACAACCTTGGATGTGGGGGTGGGAGAATGTGCTTTAAATGTAAGGTGTCTATGCACTCATTCCTGAATATTCACATGAGACATTACCTTTAAAGTGCCAAAAATACCTTCAGTGAATTGGGGAGGGAGGGAGTGGGGAAGTGACTGCATGCACCACATGTCTGACTATGAATCCTAAGCAGAGAAAAAACACTGAGGAAATAGGAACCATAATTTATGACAGCATCAACAGGAAGTGTGAAATCAAAGATAGGTGATGTGTCATTATGAAAGATTTTTGTCACCCATGTCTAGCATCTAGTCCAGCAATCTGTTTCCAACAGTGGGCAGCCAGATTTTTCTGGGGAGAGCACATCAGGGCATGAAGGCAGCGGACACAGACCCCACTTGTCACACATACACAACTGGAATTCAGAGGAATGTTGACTCTGAGCCTGGAGTGACTGACAGGCCCGCTTTTCATACAGTTCATCCCATTTTAAAACAAGTTAATCTCTGTAGCAATGTTTCAACCTATAATTATATATTTTATTTTATATTATATTTTGGTAGCCACCTGAGTTTCACTCAATCCCTTAGGCAGAGTGTGACGGCCCCCTCAAGCAGCTGCTTTGGGATATCTCAAATGTATTTATTTATTTATATTTATGCCCCACCCGTCTGGCTGGGTTTCCCCAGCCACTCTGGGCAGCTCCCAACAGAATATTAAAAATACGATAAAACATCAAACATTAAAAACCTCCCTAAACAGGGCTGCCTTCAGATGTCTTCTAGAAGTCAGATAGCTGTTTATTTCTTTAACATCTGGTGGGAGGGCATTCCACAGGGCAGGCACCACTACCGAGAAGGCCCTCTGCCTGGTTCCCTGTAACCTCACTTCTCACAGGGAGGGAACAGCCAGAAGGCCCTCGGAGCTGGACCTCAGTGTCTGGGCTGAATGATGGGGGGTGGAGATGCTCCTTCAGGTATACTGGGCCGAGGCAGAGAATTGTTAGCTGCTTAATTTATTATTGGCATTTGGTAGGAAGCTGAACATTTCGATGGGCCTCTCCAGGAAGATGCTGAAGAGACCCTGGCTGAAAAATGCTGCTCTGAGCTGTAAATTATTATTTTTATATAATTTTCTCATCGGTGTAACATACATGGTTGATTATACTGCACCATAGCAGGGACCCTGATAAAGTGGTCCTAGGCTCAAACACTCTTCCTTACATAGAGTGATGTTCGGTTTTACCCAGAATACCCACTGAAATTAATGAACATGACTAAGTTAGGTCCATTAATTCAGTCAGTCTAACTTTGAGTAAAGCTTAGTTGAATACCACCCATAGCATGATAATTTATCCAGCTCTGATCTGCCAACTGCTTTTTGCAAACTGTCACCTATGAACATAAGTTTGCTCATCTCCTACACCCGGCATCACACATATCAGTTTTGCGGAAATTGCTCAGAAGCATTGTATCTCCCTGTTGTACTTCTCCCAGAGCCTTCTGAGCCAGGAGGCAGGTAGCTTGTTAATGCAAAGTGTCCCTCGGTCTTTGTGGTTCTTTGCTACATAAAGTAGGAATTAGTTGGAGGAGGAGAAGGAATGACTAACATAGCATGTCACAGGCTGAGGAACGTGATGTGATTTTTTGTGTGTTGAAGTGTGAAGTTGTAAATAGAGGTGTCAAAGTTAAGGCTACCAATGACAGATGCAGAGCAGAAGGAATACAGTTAGCTGTTATGAGGAGAGCTTTCAGGCGACTGAAGAGTTTGTATGAGTGGGAGAGATACTCTGATCCCCAGAGCACAAGTCAAAAGACCTCTGTTTCTGTGAACTAGTAAGGCTCATCACATCCAGAATAAATGTTATGTAGCATCGCATACTTAGTGTGGTTGTTGAGTCATTTAGTTGGGCATCCGCCACATTGTCAGGGGCCTACATTTTTTCCTGCGCTCAGACGACCCAGATCACATTTACCTGACCCAGTGGTTCTCCAAGGGTGTGGCAGGAGAAGTTGCCAAGTTTGACAGGAAGATTCGAGGACAATCAATATTGTATTTTGGGAATGATACATATTCTTACGTACTTGCATTGTTTTATACTTCCTGGATGTCCCATGGTCATATTTTGTTGTTGTTTAGTCGTGTCCAACTCTTCGTGACCCCATGGATCAGAGCACTCCAGGCATTCCTGTCTTCCACTGCCTCCCACAGTTTGGTCAAACTTATGTTGGTAGCTTCGAGAACACTGTCCAACCATTTTGGCCTTCTCTTGTCCCCTTTTCCTTGTGCCCTCCATCTTTCCCAACATCAGGGTCTTTTCCAGGGAGTCTTCTCTTCTCATGAGGTGGCCAAAGTATTGGAGCCTCAGCTTCCAGATCTGTCCTTCCAGTGAGCACTCAGGGCTGATTTCCTTCAGAATGGATAGGTTTGATCTTCTTGCAGTCCATGGGACTCTCAAGAGTCTCCTCCAGCACCATAATTCAAAAGCATCAATTCTTCGGCAATCAGCCTTCTTTATAGTCCAGCTCTCACTTCCATACATCACTACTAGGAAAACCATAGCTTTAACTATACAGACCTATAATATGAATATATAACTATATTATAAAGTATAAAACAATGCAGCCACATTGGTTGCTCTCTCCCAACTAATGGTTCTATATGTTTTAACTGGACTCGAAGCAGTAATCCCTTTGAAAAGACTGGAGCACTGTGTGGAGAAGACACGGGGTGGTCATAACCTCTATTTGAGGACACCCTCTACTTGAAGGATTGTTTGGTTCAAATCTGGAGGGCAACACATTGTCTACCCCTGCTGTAGGATCATCACCCTCCTGGCACTCTGACAGTTTAGCTTTTTCAGTGTCATAGAACCTAAAATGTCATAAATGGTTTCTTGGCACTGTTTTCTTGAAGAAGAAAAAAATGATTTTTTCCCCAGCAAATTATGGTTTGAAGCCAACGGAACCACATTTTTGGGTGTTAATCTTTCTAAAATGCCTTTTGATGGGAAAGGCCTAAATGACTTTGATCCCAATCCCAAAGTGGATTAGAAGCAAGCTTCTCCTTCCCTAAATTGATTTTGAAATGTAGATAAACAGCCCACATGCCAGAAGGTGCATTAAACTTCCGCCTGCCATGGATTATGTGGCTGAAGGCATCCAGATGATTGTACAGCACTTTCTGCAATATGGCTATTAGAGAGCATTTTAAAAATCCATTTGAATAGTAATGGAAAGGCGCTGAGAACATAATATGCCTTAACCGTGGATATGGGATAGTGTAATAAATGTCAACATTTGTCTTCATACTAGATGGGGCTCATTCTCTTAATCAAGTGTAATGGACTTCGACTAAGTTAGAAAAGCACTTGATTGATATCCACAGGTGGACCAATTAGGATGGCATTATGGAAAGACATGTAGAAGGGGGTAAAATAATAAGAAGAATGAATACCGCTGCTATTTTTCACAAATAGAAATAAAAGGTCACCTTTTGTCGCACTGTCATCCAAAGCCAGGTGCTGTTGCATGGACGACAATAGTGCAGGTGAGTGGGCAGCACAAAGCGCTGGCCCTATCATTAGGCAGACTGGAGTGACTGCCTCAGGCAGCAGGTTTTGATTGTTGTCATGAAAGGGCAGTAAATTGCTAGCGAACCTCTTTTTATTGTATTTTTACTCCTAGGGAAATGCAGTTGTTGGAACTTTCTGCCTTTGGTGCCAAAATGCCTGCACTTTCCAGAAACGATAGAAGACATTTGTGTTCCAACAAACTTTTCCAGATGGATGAATAAGTCTTCCATTGGTGTCTACTTTATATTGTTTTCATATTCATCTGATTTTATTTTCTGTGTTGTTTTTAACTGCTTGTATTTTGTGCATTGCCTTGAGGCCTGTGTGGAAGGTGATTGATTGATTGATTGATTGATTGACTGATAATTACAAGGAGTGGTTAATAAAAGCTCTTGCAAAGCTAATAATGTGGAGTTCTAGTTGTTCAAAATGAATTTCAAAGGAAAACAAGAAAAATGGAGATCAGTCACTGCAACATGACCCTGCTCCTTAAGTAGAGGAGGCTGCCTGCTTCTGGGGACTAGGGAATTCTTCTTAGCACCACTGCAGACACCTGTAAGTCTAGTTGGAGACCTTAAGGCAGGCTTCCTCAAACTCGGCCCTCCAGATGTTTTTGGCCTACAACTCCCATGATCCCTAGCTAGCAGGACCAGTGGTCAGGGATGATGGGAATCATAGTCTCAAAACATCTGGAGGGTCGAGTTTGAGGAAGCCTGCCTTAAGGCTATCTGAGATTAAGGCTGCTATTATTCAGTTGTCCTTGTTTGTCCTTTGGGCATCCGTGTATTCTTACCACTAAATTCTCAGATTGTTCCAAATACCTGATAGCGTACCTTTCTCAATGCCTGCTCTCAAAAGCGTTAGGTCAAAAGTAACAAACAGATTTAACAGGTTCATTACTTTTATTTTTGCTCATCCTTGTTTTTCACTTTCGTGTGGATAACGTCTCCCTAATCTCCTCAGCAGCATTATCTGATTCGGACTGATGAGAGGGAGAGACTATCCTATGAAGAAATAATAGAAAGAAGCTGTTAGAAACCGTGGTTCTCTCTTATTAATAACAAGTGTAAAGGGATTGGATTTGCAGGGAATGAAAAAGATTGTTTGAAGTCCAAATGTGTTTTTTGGGGGGAGGGTTGCACGTTTATTGCATTTCCCTCCGCTGCATTAGAAATTTGATGTCGCTGATGGGATCTTTCGTGTTAGGCTTCTCTGTGTTTGAAAGCAGATAGCACAGTTTTGTCTGTGTTAATTATTCTGTCATTTCCTGGGGTTTTTTTTTATTTTATTCAGCATGACTGGCAAAAAGATCCTGAACTGAACAATGCGCTGCACAGATTTGATCAGGAAAGGTTCTGCCCACTTGTGTCATTCTTCCAAACACCTTTGTTCTTTTCCAGTCAGGCCAGTGCATTAGTCTCGTCTTCTTATTTCAGGTAATGTCACGGTGTAAAATAATGCCATTTCTCGCAGCCAGCAGTAAATGACCCTAGATGGTGCCAAATGATATTGTCAGTGGGATCAAGGTGCCAAGACGGTGATGCCTCTCTCCCTGTTTAAATCCTTAGGAGAACAGGCTGCTGGGGAGTTAATTATATGAATGAATAGAAATAGGAAGGACTTTAGGAAGAACTTTTCTGAGGGTAAGTGCTGTTGAACAGTGGAATGGACTACCTCTGTAGGAGGTGGGCTCAATAGAAGTTAGATGGCTATCTGTCATGGATTCTTTAGCTGAGATTCTTGCTTTGCAGGGGTTTGGACTAGATCAGGGGTCCCCAAACTAAGGCCTGCAGGCTGGATAAGGCCTGAGGGACTCGTTTATCCAGCCCGCAGTGACCCCCGCCACCCACTACCGCCACCTGCTCTTACCGGCGTTGCACTGCGCGGCTACCCACTTCCGGGTCAGAGGAGCACCGGAAATAGCTTGTGTGCATGCGCAAGCATTATTTGCACATGCGCAAGCGTTATTTCCAGAGCACATCCGGGTCGGAGGAGGCCCGTGCACATGCACACAAGCTATTTCCGGTGCTCCTCTGACCCAGAGATGCGCTGGAAATAGCGTGTGCGCACGCATATGGGCACGCACTCCCCCGCCTCTGGCCTGCCGCACAATCGGCACTGGAGACACCGGCCAGAGGCGCGGTAAGTTTGCTGACCCCAGCTCTAACCCATGGGTAGGCAAACTAAGGCCCAGGGGTTGGATCTGGGGGCCAGTCACCTTCTCAATCCGGCCCCCGGACGGTCTGGGAATCAGTGTGTTTTTACATGATAAGAATGTGTCCTTTTATTTAAATTGCATCTCTGGGTTATTGGTGGGGCGTAGGAATTCGTTCATAATTTTTTTTCAAAATATAGTCCAGCCCCCCACAAGGTCTGAGGGACAGTTGACTGGCCCCCTGCTGAAAAAGTTTGCTCACCCCTGGACTAGATGGCCCTTTGGGTCTCTTGCAACTCTACAATTCTATGATTCTATAGGGGGAGAGGGTTAGCAAAATAATGGCCAAGCTTTTCATGCTCCATTGGATGGTCCCCATCCTTATTTTAAGTGGGTGTTTGGGGTCACTTATATGAAGATCCATAGCCAATGGTGTAATCCACAACACCCAAGTAAGCTGCAGATGTTTTATTACTTGTAAAGCTCAGGCCATCCTAAACCACATGCTACATTCGTTACCAGGGTTGTCAAACTTTGGGTCCGGTGGTGAAATATACTCGGAGTCCTGTAGTGATTTCGTGCTCTTTATTGCAGCTTGTCAAACAGTGATTTAATTGCCCCTCAAACCTCAGGCTTTTATTTGCATTATTTACACAATGGGTAAATCTGATTGGCTGATACTGCTTCCCTCCTGGAGCCTGATTGGTCTTTTCCTGCAGACCAACCAGTTGTTGCATTCTACGATCCTACCAGCCTAATAGGCTGATTAACTTCCTCCTGGAGCCTGATTGGTCTTCTCCTGCAAGCCAATCAGTTGTTGCATTCTAGGATCCTACTTGCCTATTGTTCTACAATCCAAGCTTAGTACATAACAGGTGCGCAGTTTGCAAACTGGAGGAACTGTCATGAGCACCCCTGCCACCAAGCACATGCCACAACCTGTTCTGTTGGCTGCAATAGAAGGCTTATTTGGAGCTAATTTCAGCAAGAGGAGATGACCCTGTGGGCACCAGGGAAGGTGCACGAGTGCCTGAGGGCACTGTGTTGTTGACTCCTACATTGTTGTTGTTGTTTAGTCGTTTAGTCGTGTCCGACTCTTCGTGACCCCATGGACCAGAGCACGCCAGGCACTCCTGTCTTCCACTGCCTCCCGCAGTTTGGTCAAACTCATGCTGGTAGCTTCGAGAACACTGCCCAACCATCTCGTCCTCTGTCGTCCCCTTCTCCTTGTGCCCTCCATCTTTCCCAACATCAGGGTCTTTTCCAGGGAGTCTTCTCTTCTCATGAGGTGGCCAAAGTATTGGAGCCTCAGCTTCAGGATCTGTCCTTCTGGTGAGCACTCAGGGCTGATTTCCTTAAGAATGGAGAGGTTTGATCTTCTTGCAGTCCATGGGACTCTCAAGAGTCTCCTCCAGCACCATAATTCAAAAGCATCAATTCTTTGGTGATCAGACTTCTTTATGGTCCAGCTCTCACTTCCATACATCACTAGACTCCTGCATTAGGTGGGTGCAATTAACATGCTTTGGGTTTGTTAAAACAATTTAAAATTGCAGGGATGAGGGGCCTGAGTGCATGGGGAGGGGGCTTTTTAATGCCTTGCTGCAATCCTGAAAGTACTGTTTGCACTGGGAGATAAACTTTTATCTTCCTTCCTGGGAGCAGAAAGGAAGGATGATATTCAACAGGATTGCTGCAGGAGACAATCCCAGTCCTGACAGGGCCCTTGATCATTGACCAATACACCCTGAGGATGCCGCAGGCCACACATTTTTTTGTGTTCATGTCCACGTCCTCCGTGCAGAATTTGAATGGAAGAGATTCAAACAGATTGAGTTCAAATGGACTGAATTAATGCAAACTGCACTGCTATTTTAAAATAAAGACCTTTCTCCCTTTGCATTATCTTCTTCTTTTCAGGAGTCCTCAATGATCAAGATGATTTTGCTTCACTGTACTTTTTTTTGTATGACTAGATTCTTTTTCTTTTTGAAAATGTACAGTGGGGTCAGAGAGTAAAAAAAAACAACCAGCAGAGGCTTTTTGGCGTTAGAAAAGATGTTCTGTTCACTCCTCTTCTTTTTGCATTATATCCAGTTCTGGATCGTACTCTGAATCTTAGCTTGAAAGCTTAAAAGTAGCACTTTCATCTCCCTGTTCATTTTCCAGCACTCAACAGTTATCACAAGCTTTCCATGCCACTGCACAGAAGGCCCAAATTCAGGGCTGCTTCAGTTATGTACATGTTCAGTGTACATCAAATGTTATGCAAACATGTGATTTAAAGAATGGTTAGGTGCATATCTAGTTCATAGCTGAGATATGCCTTTATTTTTTAAGAAAGGGTTATTGTTTCTCACTGAACATGCACCTGAAATTGTTTAAGCTGCTGTTATATGGAGACAGATCACTGCTTCATCTACACCAGCCTCCCTCAACCTGGCGCCCTTCAGACATTTTGCAACTCAGCGATAGAGCTTTGCAAGCAAAAGGGTCCCTGATCCCATTGATGGGTTGTATCCAACTACATTATACTTAGAGTAGACCTATTGAAATGAATGAGCCATACTCTGAATAGGACCCTTAACAAATCATTTTCTATCCAGCCGACACTTATTGAAAAATATTGTTTGATATTGCCCCTGAAAAATAAGTTTTAAAAAGCCAAGCAATAGGTTCTAAAAATATGGAATGCTTTTCTGCGCACTCTCATCTATGTTTTTGGCTTTTTGCTGCTCCTCCTTTGATGGATTGGCTCTCTCGAGACAGCTGCCAGTTCCCAAGATATTAAAGGCTGAGTGTTTGACCTAAGCTATTAAGGAGTTTTCTCTTCAAGTATAAACCCTTCTGTATTTGAAAATATCACTAGATTGTGTTGAGTCGAGCAATTTCAAAGGTGCCAGATGGATCTGGGCAGCCCAGTTCTGACTGTTATTTCAGCCAAGTGGAGTAGAATACTTGGCTTTCCTTAAGTTTCATTTAAATTGAACCCCACTCCTTGTGCCCCGATCAATGAAGGCTAAGTGATTAAGCACTATTTAAGGTGCCAAACTTGATATTGTGGGGAATGGAGAAAATGTGGCCAATAATTTTATTATTATGAACACTTAAGGTCTACTTTATGGAATGCATGGCATAATTTATAATACTATGAGAAGAAAATTGGCCACCAAACCAAAACCCTCTTTGATTGCCACCTGGCAATTCATGTGTACCTAACTAAGGGGTAGCCAATGTAGTCCTCTCAAGATGTTGTTGGGACTTCAACTCCCATCAGCCCTAGCCAGCATGGCCAATAGTTGTGGATGCTGGGAATTGTAGTCCAACAACATGTGGAGGGTACCTTGTTGTCTACTTGTGATTTAACTGAACTGTATGCATATGGAGAAGAGAGGAAAGGAGAGATGGGAGTGATAAATGTGCCAGGCATTGGGAGCCAGATGGCATGGCCTTGGAGTGGGAACAGATTGAGGGTTTGTAAGCAGTGTTCAACCCACTCATGTTTCTATTTGGACTGGCCGTAGCAGGCAAGAATGGCTAACATCACAGTTCTCCTATGGGGCAGATCAAGGGGAAGCAACTAGCTAGGATGGCTATATATAGACCTATGTCTCTGAATACCAAAGGTTATGTCTACAGTCATGTCCTGCTTGTGGCCTACCTACCGGTATCTTTTGGATGTTAAACTGGGAAGAGTCTTTGGCCTGATCACTCTTCTTATGTTCCGATAACAATGTAGAGATACATGGTAACTCTAACAATAGCAGCAGTGTTGCAGATGCAAAGGATAGTGGCTAAAATACTGTTATGTACTGAGTTGAATAGGATCCAAAATGCAGGAGTCTGATTGGTCCTAGAACAATACGATTCAGAATGCAGCAGTCTGATTGGTCCTAGAACAATGCAGCAGTATGATTGGTCTGCAGGAGCCACCCAATCCAGCTCCAGGTGGAAGTGAATCCACAACCTGATTGGCCTACAGGAGAACCCCGAAATTAGCCAATCACGTGCAGCCCATTGTGTAAATAATGTATATAAAGCACATATCGTGGGGGAACTTCCATTCCTCCTCACCACTATGAGCTGAATAAAGAGCATGAAATCCACTCTCGACTCCGAGTATATTTCAAATACAGAACAAAATGTGTAACTGGGTATGGAATCTGATCCAATGGGACCTCAGCATGCAGAAGTGCAGGCTTCATCTCAAAACTTTCACTTAACGGCAGAGAGACTCAAAGGGAACCCTGTTGGGTCCCCTATCTTTTTAATGCCTCAGTGACATAATTGATTTGCCATTTGCATTATAACATTGAAAGTGAATTAATAAATCTTTCATTAAGAGCATGTCATTAGCAGACAGATTTCTTAAACTGACAGCTGCACTGGATCTGTATCAATTGATATGATTCATAAGCCCATCTCTGAGCATGAGTATTAATCATGCTTTGCTTACCCAAGCGTATACATTAGGAGATCTTTAGCAGCATCAAATGCCTTATTGGATTGCTATTTATAGGCAATTCATTAAGTGGCAAATTACAGGAACGATGTAATGAGGTTAACACACCGATGTAAGAAGATCAGATAATGATCTTCATAGTAACAGCATCACTATATTCAAAGAAAATTAAAGTTATTTATTTCCAGGCATCTGCAGTTATGATGTGAGGGCATCATTTTTTTAAAAAAAATATATATCCTTTGTTTGTTCTCTTCTATTTTCTGATAGACAAAACTGTTTACAAGTTACTGTTTGGATTTTTTTATTTTAAAAAAAATCACTTCTTTCCTTCAGCTTGATTGTTAAGTGTTAAAATTTCTTAAGTGAATGAAGCTGAAATCATTCATCAAAATGTGACTTCTCAGAATTTAACACTCTTGATTGCTGTGAGTAAACATGGCTTCAAAAAATATATATACTATTTAACGATGCCACCCCTACTTTGAAAGAATGTAAATCTTGCAGCGTTTGCTCGTAAGATGTAAATATGGGGAGAATGCAAGAGTCCAAAGATGGTTCATCTTCATTTTGGTTTCTCTGAAGGCAAAAATTTGGCTGAAACTAAAAGGTGTGATATACCATCTATAAATCATTTTCATGTACTTCTCTCTTAAGAGTATGCAATCTGTGGATTTTATATCAACTTTCCACAATTTCCCCCAACTTTCCAATTGAATGTTGTGTCCCACATCCTGAGCCCATTTAATCGTAACTGATTTAACCTCTACATCTTTGGTTTCCCACTCTAATAAAATAACATCTTTACCATTTTCACTGGTGTGTAAAAGGTGGTCCTTGGGAGTGCCCTTTAGATTTGGTATGCGCACCTTGGTGAATGCTGGACAGTGGCGCCAGCGTGCGCCTGTCAGATCCACATAACCCAAGTTCACATAGCCAAGAGGAAGAGTCCTTTTCTGCATGGCCACAGGCTGCAGCTGTTAACATGTCCAGTGGGAAGGGATTTAATCCCTTTTTATGACACCCTCACCTGGCTGCACTCCTTTGATTAGCTTTATTTGTTTTGTGGCAGATCTTCTAAATTGTTGTATGTAACAAATATAACCATTTAAACCATGTAAGTTTGTTTTTATTTTGATTATATATTTTGTGGTTTTATATTTTGATTTTGTTCTGTGAACTGCCCTGAGACCTCCAGGTATAGGGCAGTATATAAATTCTAATAATAATAATAATTTTTGTTGTTGTTTAGTCGTGTCCGACTCTTTGTGACGTCTCCCGCAGTTTGGTCAAAATAATAATAATAATAATAATAATAATAATAATAATAATAATAATAGTAAGTTGAGTCATGAGTCTTCTTCATGGGTGTGCTGGTAAACTGAAAAACTAGTGCAGTCTTGAAATCAGTAATTCAAATCAGTGCAATTATGAAAGGTTCAGCCTGTCATCTTGATTCAAAATGGTGTCCAAATGTGTCCAAACATCGGTAGAAACCTCCTCCTTGATGTCAGGAATGCAACATTTAGCTATGCTATCTTAAGAGATGTTGAAATGTATAATGAACAACTTTCCATAATACATATGTGTGTGTGTGTATGCAGATAGATAAATAAATAGACAGACAGAACTAGTGTTGGCAGGGTATTGGCATATCATCAAAACTAAAAGAAGAGAAGTACATTAACTGAATTATGGGGAAAGTGAAGCATAGAATTATACATAGCTTATGTATTCTACTTCATGTATTTCCTTCCCAGTCAAACTGAATGACCTAAAAAAAAAGTCTTCTGTTCATTTCATATTTTAATGGAGAGTCACACTTCTTACAGCAGCTGGATCAGCCTCAAAATTCTGGACCTCTCTGAAGAAGTGCATTTGAATGCACTTGAAAGGCACCTCACTCAAGAATATCAAGTACCTAATGATTAGTTAAAGCAGTAGCTCAGAGAATGTAAAGGCCTTCTCAGCAGAAGAAAAATGATCGGACTGCAGAGGGGTGTGTGTGTAAGAGAAAGCTCTAGAAATTATGCAGGGATATTTCTTAAATGCTGTAGTAGTATCTTGTTCTATAAGAACAAATATATATGAAGCAAAGTAGTGATGTGGTAGCCTGAGAATAAAATAGATAATATCCCAAATTTAAGTGTGTGTGTGTGTGGGGGGGTGTTTTTATTTTATTTTATTTTATTTTTTGTACAGTGGTACCTCGGGTTACATACGCTTCAGGTTACATACGCTTCAGGTTACAGACTCCGCTAACCCAGAAATAGTGCTTCAGGTTAAGAACTTTGCTTCAGGATGAGAACAGAAATCATGCTGCGGCGGCGCGGCGGCAGCGGGAGGCCCCATTAGCTAAAGTGGTGCTTCAGGTTACGAACAGTTTCAGGTTAAGAACGGACCTCCGGAACGAATTAAGTACTTAACCCGAGGTACCACTGTATTCTCATTTTCTGCTGTGAACCGCCCTGGGATCTTTGGATGAAGGGCGATACGGAAATTTTAACAACAACAACAACACAGGGCCATCTCTACTATTAAGCAGAGAGAGGCAGCTGAATTGGGGTATCATGAAAGGGCACCCAATGGCTAGTCATTGGGGATGGGTGGCTGCATGGAGAGAGCTACAGGGCAACTGGCCTCCCATCTGCTGTGTTGCTGTACTTACTGAGAGGAGGAGGGCAAGGTGGCAGAAGCTGGCGCTGAGCAAACACAGCAATGAAAGTGCCAGATTGACTCCGCTGCTGTGCTTGCACCGTGCCAAGCTCACCGCCATTTCAGCAGGTGTAGTTTGTCATGCATGAAAAGCCATGTGGGCTTATTTACAAGGCAGAGGTCTAGGATTGCACCCTAAAGAACTCATCCCTGGAGCAAAGCAGGGATTTGAAAGAATTAGGTTAGTGCCCGAATCTTGGGACATTCCAACACTATACTGAAAAAAAGAGCTTCACATGAGCTACTCATCACTATTCTCAAACATCAGTCAACGTGAAAGCAATAGCTCTAAAGCCTGGTGACCTTTCTGACCATTTGTGGAATGGAGACGAAGTGGTGTGAAAGCAGAGTTAATAATAAAAAGCCAAACTTACTCATGAGCTACCAAGTGAAGTGTAAATTGCTTTGTGCTTCTGTTGGAATCTCATCGAAGTTATTGCTGCCTGGAAAGTTTCATCTTGTTAATTTCCATTAGTCCTAAAAATAGCACTGCTCTCCACAGCCACATTCAGGGTTTTCTCTCTTAGGCTTCTCAGAATTAGGAATGGCCATTTAATGATTTTTAATGCACATAAATTCTTTCAAATATGTGTATCTTGCATCACAGAAATAATGTCCAAGAGGCATACATGAGAGTATACAATCACAAATCTGCAAAGCTAAAATTTATATTTATATTTATAAATATAAATATATTGTTTATGTTTATGTTTATAGATGTCTATATTAAAACATTTTTTAAAATCTAAAAATGGTTCAGATTCTCAAAACAAAACAAAATGGAACATTTAGGAATGTGCATGTCGTCTAAGAGACACATAGTTTCAAAATATAGTAAAATACTGGCTCTCATTACTGAGTAGCACAATCTGGAAATAATTGATGATCAGAGAACAAAGAAATACGCTTCTAAAAGGTGTCTGAAACATGCCACATTCAAAATGGCATGAGCGATGGTATTCCAGGGTCTTGGCGACGCTACAGAGAAGGACCGTTTCCATAATATTACAAGGGCATCTTCCAATGATGGTAGTGGCAGATTGGGTCAATATGGTGATATGGTCACAAGTTCTTTAAGTTTTTATATGGCAGTGGACACTTGCTAGGAAATGAGATGGCTTGAATATAGTGCAATTTACTTCTGAGTAGACAAACATAGGGTTGTGCTGTCAGTCATGAAATCCTAAAGTCTGCTAAGACCATATTTCTGCTTCGACCTTCAATCAATTCTTCGGTCAAAATCTAAAGCTTGTGAAAAGCTACTGTCGTTGAGTTTGAGTGGTGCTTTCTTGAGAGGCCTCAGACCATGGAGAGCTGTTATGATTGGATTCCACCTTCATAGCATTTGCAGACGTGATTCACAGAGTGAGAGCTCTCTGATCTTCCTTCCTCAAGCACAGTAGGCAGAATCCAGCAGGTCACGACTGAGGGTGGAATGAGACGTTGATGAGGAACAGGAACGTGACACCAGAAACACTCAACAAGAATGTCCTTCTTAAAATGAGGCAGCTGGGGTGTATGGGGATAAAGAAGGATTCTCTCTCCTGAGCTTCCCTGACTACTTCCCTCTTTGTTCTGGCATCTAGAGTAATTTGCTTTTCCCTCCCAGAAGCAGGGACGTGGGTGGCACTGTGGGTTAAACCACAGAGCCTAGGACTTGCCGATCAGAAGGTCGGCGGTTCGAATCCCCGCGACGGGGTGAGCTCCCGTTGCTCGGTCCCTGCTCCTGCCCACCTAGCAGTTTGAAAGCACGACAAAGTGCAAGTAGATAAATAGGTACCGCTCCAGCGGGAAGGTAAACGGCGTTTCCGTGCGCTGCTCTGGTTTGCCAGAAGCGGCTTAGTCATGCTGGCCACGTGACGCGGAAGCTGTACGCCGGCTCCCTCGGCCAATAAAGTGAGATGAGCGCCGCAACCCCAGAGTCAGCCACGACTGGACCTAATGGTCAGGGGTCCCTTTACCTTTACCTTTACCCAGAAGCAGATGATGAAGTGTAATGCGGTAGGAGGCAGGAGAAAGTCCTACTTGCGACATCATGTCACATGTTCCCATTACTACATACTGTATTACAGGGGAGAAGATGAAGAACTGAAAATGAGGCTGCCATTTTTGGCAGCCATCCCATGTTCTTCATCACATCCAGTCCCACCTTGAGCCCATTTGCAAATTGTTGGGTCTTGTTTTTGTTTCAACAGAGTCCTGTGCCGTCGCTTTCTATGGGAATTGCTTATTCTGACTAACCTTTGCTGAATTTACATCATAAAGCCTTTCACTGTTCACATGTTCATCTGCAGGTTGGCAAGGAATGAAACATCTGATTTGCTTGTGCAAATCAGCGATCAATCCTGCATCTTTTATGTATCCCAAATGTTCAGATGATAAAATTTTGCCTAAGCTCATCTCCTTTGCTGTCTTTTAATGAAGAAATTCTATCCATCTGCATGCTGTTTTATTTCCACTAATAGGTGTGTTCACACATTACGCTGGACACAGGGACAAGTTGTCTGTACACGTGCAAGTGCTTGAGTGAAAGAGGGTGTGCTTGTTCATAGTTGTGTAGAACTCAACTATTGTGTGCACAGGTGCACAGACTATACACTTGCTAAACATTACATGTGAATAACTGAACAAGTATACAGCTGAACTGTTGGGTATGCAGGTACACAGACTGTACACTCACTGAATGTAGCATGTGAACACCCCAATGACTTTATTTGTTTTTCTGAAAAGTATGAACCTTTAAGCTAGGCTTCAGCAACCTTGCACCTCCCAGATACTTTGGATTACAGTTGATGGGAGTTGTAGTACGAAACCTGTTTAGGGCACCACGTTGGTGAAGGCTGGTTTAAAACTTCACCAAACCTATTTTAGCAGGGCCCATAATAATAATAATAATAATAATAATAATAATAATAATAATTTATTTATATCCCATCCTCCCCAGCCGAAGCTGGGCTCAGAGCAGCTAACAACAGTAAAATGATACAACATTCTACAATCATTTCATTATAAAATCAGTTCAAATCAGATTAATGGCAACCATTGGGCTCTGTGAGTATTGCCAAAGGAGGGGATCAGGCTGTGCCTTGGCCAAAGGCCTGGTGGAACAGCTCTGTCTTGCAGGCCCTGTGGAAAGATGTCAAGTCCCGCAGGGCCCTAGTCTCTTGTGACAGAGCGTTCCACCAGATCGGAGCCACAGCCGAAAAAGCCCTGGCTCTGGTTGAGGCCAGCCTAACCTCTCTGTGGCCTGGGACCTCCAAGATGTTTTTCTTTGAAGACTGTAAGGTCCTCCGTGGGACATACCAGGAGAAGCGGTCCCATAAGTATGAGGGTCCTAGGCCATCAAAAATGGTTCATGTCCTGATATTCTTTTGTTTTAAAGAAAGTTTTTTTCAGCAGTAGTTGTGCTAAACAGCTATCATTTTACACCCCTTCTTCCACTTGGTGGAAGAGATTTTTACATGTCATTTTTCCTCCAGTTGAATGAAAAAAAACACCACTCATATAAACTGTATTTTGATTGACAGGTTGACAGGACGGAAGTGATCCGAACTTGCATAAATCCCATCTTCTCAAAGCTTTTCACAGTGGACTTCTATTTTGAAGAGGTTCAACGGCTGCGATTTGAAGTCCATGACATCAGCAGCAACCACAATGGGCTTAAAGATGCAGACTTCCTTGGTGGCATGGAATGTACTCTTGGGCAGGTAGGAAATGTGGTTTTCCTGCTTATTACTTTTTGGGTAAATCTATAATTACTGGCAAAACACGTTCATTGTGCTTTCTCCATGTGGAAACTGGATGAAATGAAGGTTTGAATTTGATGGCTTTTTTATCGTTGCTGTTATTATAATTCTCTTTTAACACAAAGGCATCTCCTCACAACGGTCTGGTTACAGTCTGTGTAGCTTACAAACGTACCCCATCCCTGCAAAAGGTAGCTATTTTGGAAATTGCACCAGAGCCCACGCCTCCATCACCTTAACCCAGTGCTTTAGCATACAGACCTTTTTTGGCAAGGTGATATCTCTGCTTTTTAAGATGCTGTCTAGATTTGTCATTGTCTCCCAAGAAGCAGGCGTCTTTTAATTTTGTGGCTGCTGTCACCATCTGCAGTGATCATGGAGCCCAAGAAAGTAAAATCTCTCACTGCCTCCTTTTCTTCCCCTTCTATTTGCCAGGAGGTGATGGGACCAGTGGCCATGATCTTCGTTTTTTTGATGTCGAGCTTCAGACCATATTTTGCGCTCTCCTCTTTCACCCTCATTAAAATAATAATAGTAGTAGTAGTAGTAGTAATAATAATAATAATAATAATAATAATAATAATAATAATAATAATGTGCACTAAAGGGGAGGGAGAAACTGCAGCTCTTTTGGACCCCAGTAATTCCTATCACTGGTTGTCCAAATATCTCACTTATCAATCACAACTTTGACTTCACTGCTTGGCTAAAAGCACTGAAAGGTGGGACCAGCCAGGCTGGTTCATCTCACAGAAATCAGTTAGAAAGCTGCCTGCACATTTTGCATCAATTTACCTTCCTTCTCGGAAGGATATAGACTTACTTAAAAATAAAAATAAATCAAAGTCTGGACCCCCTTGCAGGCATGGGCCCAAGTGCACCATTATCATCTGACGTTGAGCCTGGGAAGTTTTCCATTATCTTAATGAAGATCAGCAAAGTACAGACTGAGAACTGTATTATAAGTCTGACAGATTAATTTTGACCCACTGAAAGCCAGTTTTCGCCTGCAAAATGCAGGCAAAAGAGGTCAAACTTAACAGTCAAAGGGTGCTCATTTAGTCATATTGGAGATCTTCCTTGAAACTTGACCCCTGAACTACTGATATTTGTTTGTTTGCATTTTTGATATTTCAGCAGCTTCTAATATCTGTTTTCTGCTTGGTTGCAACTTGCTTGCTTAGAAGCCAGCAGTCTTTATGATCTTTCTTGGTAGGGGATTTTTATGCCTATAAATAAGCAATAAACATGATTTATAATTGATGGCAGTTTCCAAAAGGTGACTAGTTAAGAGGCATGCATATTCAAAGGGCAGTTTAATGCCAGTAAAAATTGATTTCCTCTCAATTATATAATTGATGCCCTGCATTGCCTAATTTTTCATTACTGTCGAAGGCAATGATGAAGGCATTTAACTGCCAAATTGATCCATTTTACTATTCGTTTGTTTGACAGCTTGTGGCTGGGAGAACAAAAAAGCAGCATTTCTGTGTGATAAATATTTGCTGTGGCAAAATTACTCTTCGAGAACTGCACTCCTTTAAATGAGCGAGTGAGTGACAGAAGCATCAAAATAATTCCAACCACGCTATTTAAGAAAATGTAGCTACTGCCTGAGCAAAGATCTCAGTGTTTGACACTTCATTAGAAATCTCTCAGGGTTTCTTACTGGAAGGTTTGTAATGAATCCCCTCCTGCACCTGTTTATGAACTGAATGTCCCTCAGGGTCTCTTCCAACTCTGCAGTTCTATGAAATGCATTCTATCTTGCTCCTTCCTCAAAGGAGCTCAGAGTGGTGAACATGGCCTCCGCCAAATTTTGTCCTTACATCAATCCTGCAAAGTAAGTTAGGGCCAGTCACAATCTCTCAACCTAAGTCCTAAAGTGAGTTTCACAGCTGGGTGGGTTTTTGAACCTCTCTCTCCAGGGCAGTACTCTCTCTGCTATGAACAATGGCTCTCAATGAGAGGTGGGAGGTTATATGATGCTGTTAAGCAGAACGTTGGTCATAGAGTTGGATAGTGAAATCACTGCTGACCCCCCCCCCCCAGTTAACCAAGAAGCTGAATGAGCCAGGGTTAATCTTCTACCCTTAGGCAGGAGATATGGTACAAGTCGTACCAACAGGCTTGTTATGGCCACCAGGGGTATTATGTAAATAGTTTTCACTCAGGTCCACATCACTTAAATTAGGCGGGGAAACCCTGGGCTGTTGTTACAAGGTTGACAACCGGCTGCCTATAAAAGCCGGCCGGCTGAGCTGTTTAGTTCAGTTCAATTCAGTTCAGTTCCAGCTTACTTATAAAGAACTACTTGGAGGAATCTCTGTGTCGTCTGCTTTGTCAACCCACTACTTAATACTAGCGGCAAAGGTGGGATAAAACAGTTTCTATCCGTGGACTGTTAGGCTGCTGAACAGAAAATAATATAGTGCAACTGACTTTCGGGGTTGGTGTGTTGTGCGACAAGCACACAGAGTGCAATGAGATTGAGTGTTGGGGAGGGAGGCTCAGTTAATTTCATTATACACAGATTGTATATTGACAATAAAGGTATTATTATTATTATTATTATTATTATTATTATTATTATTATTATCTCTCAGCACAACTGTCTTACAAATTTGTTGTGAAGGTAGAGGTGGAAAATCATTAGCAGGGACAGAATTTTCTGAAAATGTCAATGTCAAGCCAATCCACACAATGCTTTTCTAATTCACGTCTTGTTCCTTGATTTCAGCAAGAAGTATTATTATTTTTTACCACTTCAATTAACAATATGACCCATTCTCACATATTATATACACTGTTATGTGTATTATTGCTTGCATATATGCTCCGGGTTCTTGAAAGTATGCAGAAACATACAACAGAGCATATCACTGTATAAAAATACTTACACATTAAAATGATGCTGCAGAAACTTAGTATCACGTTGGGGCTTGACTCTTACATGCATTATGCACATAATATTTTTGCAAAACATTTTGCATACCATTTGTCTATTTTTTAAAAAAGAAGCATGAAAATGTAGCTCAGACAAAAATGGGTACTCAAATGCAAGAGACAGAGCTCTTTTTTTAAAGCTAGCCCAAACATTTTAGTTGGTCTTGCATTTGATATTTGCTTCTCATAAATGAAGCTTTGCTTTCCAGTCCTCCTTTTTCATAGTGTTCTTCCTTCCACTATTGAAGCTGTGGCACATTTTGATTTATTGCACAGTCGCCAGAGAAGAAAATAGGTGCCAATCATGTCCCCCCCCCCTAAGAAGTTAAGTGAGCATATGACAGATAATTGTAACAGCTTGCAGACTGACAGGGTACCTAGATCTTCCAGCCATGCAGGCAGACACTGAATCCAAAAAGCAGCAATATCTGCTTTATTTGATGCTTCGGAGGCTGTGGCTTAAGGCAGGAGTAGCTGCAGGTAGATGCATGACCAAAATGTATGATCTCCCACTGATTGGTTTCCCAAACAAGAGGTGTTGGTGCCAGGTCATGTCTGTCAGCTGCAAGCCATTCTTCCTAGTTCCAGAATCAAGGGTTCATTTGTGCTGTTCTGTTTGGGATGTTCTGAAGCATTGCCCTCGCTCTCATTTGGCTTCATGGTGATGCCATGAGTTGACAAATCAGAGTGAGGGCAATGCCCTGTGAGAGGAAAATGGGGACCACCAGGATGTTTATCACTGGTGCTGCCCAGACTATGAAACAGGTGGAGGTGATGACTGAAAAGGTGAGCAGGGAGCATCATCATCATCATTTTATTTAGATGCCGCCTTTCCACAGTTAAAACTCAAGGCGGCTTACAACATAACAAGATTTACATAATTACCAACATCACAAAAGTCATACACAATAAATAAAACACATCAAAATGTACACAATCAAATGGAAAACAATTTCCACATAAATAATAAAATCTAAAACTAAGAATACATCATTAATATCAATCACAATTTAAAATGACATAGATAACAAAGAAAAGCCATTTAGAACAAAAACAGGAGCAGTTTCAGAAAGTCTTTTGCCCTCTCACCATGAGCCCACACTCTCAGACAAAAAAAGTTCTGAGGTTGTAAATACAGTGGTACCTCGGGTTAAGTACTTAATTCGTTCCGGAGGTCCGTACTTAACCTGAAACAGTTCTTAACCTGAAGCACCACTTTAGCTAATGGGGCCTCCTGCTGCTGCTGTGCCGCCGGAGCACGATTTCTGTTCTCATCCTGAAGCAAAGTTCTTAACCTGAAGCACTATTTCTGGGTTAGCGGAGGCTGTAACCTGAAGCGTATGTAACCTGAAACGTATGTAACCCGAGGTACCACTGTAAGTGGTTGCTCACCTTTTCTTCAGCTTCTAGAAATGATATCCATTTCACTTGAAAAGTTATTGTTTTTACGATGATGGTGATGATGATGATGATGATATCTATACCTGCTTTCCCCCCCCAACAGACACAAGTTAAGTATGTGCCCACCAAGGCACTGCAGGAACATGGGAAATGATGATGGTTTACCTCAGCTTGCTGCTTTGTTAAAAAAAAAACTCAGAATGACTTACCAGGGAATGCAAACAAATAAAACCAAATTAAAAACAGCATGCAATATAAAATTCCCCAAATGCTCATCCAACCATACAGTAAAAATGGTATGTCCTACCCCACCCCACAAAAAGATGAGCAAAAGAGTAATGGCTAACTTCAGCACCCAAAGCCTGAGTTAATTCAAATGTCTTAGCCTGACAAGTAAAAAAACTGTCTATGAAGGAAGGAGCTAGTCATTGCTTCTCTGGTAAACACAGTCCGCAAATGGGGCCACAACTGAAAAGCCCGTTTGTCACAGAGTTGGCAACAATCCTATATGCATGTTGGATTTTTTTGCCCAGAAGTAAGTTCTACTGTACTAGTTGAAGCTTCCTCCCTAACAAGTGTGTTCAGAATTGCAACCTTGATTCTAGGTTTCTTCTAAGTTTCTGTCCAAGAACTATTTTGAGATCATTCACTAATCCTTCATCTTTAAAACCAGATTGTGATCTCCTGCCCTGTGGAATTACTTTATCTCTGTTTTAGTGAATTATTTGGTGAGACATGTGCATACATTTCTGAGAGGAAAATTACATCACAAACCTAGATACATTTTCTAACACCCTCTCTTATCATTTCCTGCAGATTGTTTCACAGAGAAAACTCTCAAAATCTTTATTGAAACATGGCAACACGGCAGGAAAATCTTCCATAACGGTAGGTCCATCTGAATAAGCTTTTCTTTTGCCTCAGGATGTTTTTTATAAATAAAAAAGATGCAATATTCCTTACATTGACTATAACCCAGATTGTTTAAAAATGTATTTAAATACAAATGCAAAAATTAAATAGAGTTTTGTGGGTTTGTTGATGTTTTTTAAATCACAGAATGAAAACAGGGAAACAGGGGGAAAAAACAGACTCATGAATGAGCACTTTTTAATGTAATCTTCATATACCAGCTTGCAAAGGGTTAGCAGTTTTAGTGTGTTGCAACAGAAATTTAATTGTACTAGGTCTCAGTGAAATCAGTGGGACAGATCAATAAGAACTTAATCTGCACCAATTTCAATAGGAACAAAGTATAAACAACTTAGATTTCAACCCTAACTCTGTTTGGGAGTAAGACCCTAGAATTCAATAGGACTTCTGTGTATACATAGGTAACGCTACAACCCAAGTCCAGATACAACCCAAGGTATTTTCTTTAGTTTCCCATTACTTGAGGAATTATCTAATCAACATTATAATATGGGCATGTGGACACAAAATACAATGTTAAAAACTCAGGAAAATTTTAATGGGGTTTAAAATTTATATTGACAGTATCTGTAACCTAGTTAAATGTATCTCATGGACCTGAAACCCATCAAACAAATGAGATCAGCGTGAATCATCTGGTCAGTGAGCCTGGAAGAGTAATTTTGTCTAGATTATAAGGAGCAGTCAAATGTTCAGTGACTTGTCTAAAACAAATAAGTGAGCAGAAACACTTGGGGAGGTGGGAGAATTTCAGCAAATATGGAAACAGGAGTAGAAGTTGCCAGTGTTTGCTTACTCAGGCCGAAGGCCCATCTAGTCCAGCATCATGTTGTCGCAGCACCCAGCCAGATATTGATGGCAAAACAACAAGCAGAACATGTGTGCAGGAGCACTCTCTCCACTTGCGACCCCCAAAATTATTCAGAGGTTTCCTGCTTCTGGCGGTAGAGGGAGACCATAGCCATTGTGGCTAGTGATAGTTGATAGCCTTGCCCTCCATAAATTTGTCTAATCCTTTTAAAAGCCATCCAAGTTGGTAGGTGTGGTGATCACACAGGGTCCCCAGAGGTTTCACCGTCTATTGATCCCTGTGCCACCACTTTATTTCTCGCTGCCACCACCCAGGCCCTACCTGGTACAATACTGAGTCCAGTCAGGGTTAAATTGGAACATAAACTTCTGTTTGTTTATTGCAGTTTAACAAGCGTGTGGTTTCATAAACAGTATCGGTCAATTACAATCATGGGGTGCCTATCCAGACCTATAACTTTCGCTACCTGCTCTCACTCACTAAACCACCTCTCAGATGTTTACTTGTCTTCCTGGCTCCTAACTGTTCCTGACTCAGCTTATTTTGCTACACTAACTCAACCTACCCACAGACTCTATCCCAGTTCACTCCCACTCCAACCAACCACCCAACTCCCAACGAACTCCCCTCTCAAAGCTGGTTTTATAGTCCCTCTGACTCCACCCCCTTGGGTTCTGATTGGGTAAGTTGTTTAACTATTTCACCTCCAGCACTCTCATATGTTAACGTCACAGTAGGTACCACTCCTTCTTGTGGGAGCAGATACCATAGTTTACCTCTGCAGTGTGTGGAAAATTGACTCAGTTTGTCTACACTGAGTCTTCCATAGTATTATGAGAAAGGAAGAAAAACTTCTCCTGATCCCCTTTCTCCACACTAGGCCTGGGTGATGTATCAATACATCGCCCAGGACCGGTTTGAGGGCCAGAGTGCCATGGCAACTTCACTCAGTGGCATATCATGGGTGAAGGCCCCATCGCGCTCTGGCCCTCAAACCAAGGGGGAAATGAGGCGCCGGAGCCAGTGCAGCTCGTTTCTCGCTCACCATGCTGGGTGCTGTCAGTGGACAGACTCCAGCCACTGCCTGGCACGTGGAGGAACGAGCTCCATCAGCCCTGGTCCTGCAAGGCATCAGGGTGAAATCACCATTGCTCTTGCTGAGGCCCAATGCAGCTTGTTCCTTCCTCTGCTTTTCAACATTGCAATGTATTGCGAAGTTTGGCTGGTGATACATCACAGTGTTGAAAAACTGATTATCGCCCAGCCCTACAACACAACACATATTTTTTTATATGCAGCTATACACAGGGGGATAGGGACGCGGGTGGCGCTGTGGGTAAAACCTCAGTGCCTAGGACTTGCTAATCGTATGGTCGGCGGTTCGAATCCCCGCGGCGGGGTGAACTCCCATCTTTCGGTCCCAGCTCCTGCCCACCTAGCAGTTCGAAAGCACCCTTAAGTGCAAGTAGATAAATAGGTACCGCTTTATAGCGGGAAGGTAAACGGCGTTTCCGTGTGCTGCGCTGGTGCTGGCTCGCCAGAGCAGCTTCGTCACGCTGGCCACGTGACCCGGAAGTGTCTTTGGACAGCGCTGGCTCCCAGCCTCTTAAGTGAGATGAGTGCACAACCCTAGAGTCGGAGACTGGCCCGTACGGGCAGGGGTACCTTTACCTTTATACACAGGGGAGGGACGCGGGTGGCGCTGTGGGTTAAACCACAGAGCCTAGGACTTGCTGATCAGAAGGTCGGCGGTTCGAATCCCCACAATGGGGTGTGCTCCCGTTGCTCAGTCCCTGCTCCTGCCAACCTAGCAGTTCAAAAGCACGTCAAAGTGCAAGTAGATAAATAGGTACCGCTCCGGCGGGAAGGTAAACAGCGTTTCCGTGCACTGCTCTGGTTCGCCAGAAGCGGCTTAGTCATGTTGGCCACATGACCCAGAAGCTGTACACCGGCTCCCTCGGCCAATAAAGTGAGATGAGCGCCGCAACCCCAGAGTCGGTCACGACTGGACCTAATGGTCAGGGGTCCCTTTACCTTTACCTTATACACAGGGGTGAGGGGGATCAGTCTCAATTTCACTGAAACATTTTTATTTAAAAAAAGTTTCAAGTTGTGTACATGAGTGTGAGAGAGAGTGGGGTCACACTTTAACGTTGTCTCCCTCTCGGGACAGTGCTTGTAAAGATATTGCTTAGCTATGTGTAAGTCTGTATTCTCCACACCACGAAGCCCTTATTGCTAGGATAAGAGATTTATTATTCAACGTGATTCTGTCAGAATGGACGAAATAGACTTCTGCCCCATCCTCTCAGCTCATTGTCTGGTGAGCAGTGGTGCCCTTGTTTGGTTGGCATCTGTCTGTCTTGAGAGACAGTGGAGTGTGTCCCCAGGGCTGAATTAACAGTGATGCCCAAGAATCCAGAAATGGGATACTCCAGCTTTAAATTATATTGGCATTTGTGCCTCATTTCTGGCAATGGAGTTCTATTCATTCATTTTTTAAATTTCTGTACCGCCCCTCATCTGAGAATCACAGGGCAGTTTACAGTATAGAAACACAAAAATGCATAGTAACAAAAGCAAAAACCACCACTCCTTACACACAGCTTAAACGGACATAGATGGCTTAATTAACCAAAGGCCTGGGAGAAGCTGGACGTTTTTTTCCTGGCGTCTAAAGATATTTAACAAAGGCATCAGGTGAGCCTCCTTGTCACATTTGTCACATTTCTGCAGCCTCACAGGGCTCACTACATAAGCAGCAACTTCATGAAGGCACATTAGTAAATGGCACTGTTCCAGATTTAATTCCACCCCCACCCCTCCTCCATTTAAACTTATCTATGACTTTTCACCTAGGTGATTGCTGAAGAATTATCTGGCAACGATGACTATGTTGAGCTTTCCTTCAGTGCACGGAAATTGGATGACAAGGTAAGCCAGCAGTTTGATGTTAACCTGACTGAAAGACATCATAAGAATGCAGACAAATGAGTTTTACTCAGACATCCCCTGCTGCAGCTATTTTTGGAATGCTGATGTTATTAAACATATCAGAGATTTCAAATCAATGCTCATAATAAGGCTTTCTTCAAGTTGCATAGTAATTAGATTAAAAAAAGAGAATCCCAATGGAATGGAATTAAGACCAAGACAATTCAATTATGCTGAGACCTCATGTATTTAAAATGCTGCCGATCACATCAGTTGGCTTTTTTTACAAGCCTTCAAAGACATAACATTCCAGATTGATGCCTTAAATTATAAATTTAGGGACTCCGTGGAATAGTTTTGAGTCTGAGCTGTTGTTTTTGTTGTTTTTCTGGAAGGTTTTCCTAGCTGCGCATATCAGGCAACAGGGAATATAATTCCCTTTGTGTGTGTTTGGCACAACTTTTTTGCTCATTTAACCAAACAGTCCTTATTCTATGGAAAAACTTTATTCTCCATTTCTCTGTACTGTAATGTCTGCACAGCGCTAGCAAAATTCTCATTGTTATGAGTGGTGGAGGTGTTGCAAAGATCAGTAGGGGGAGACAGGACACAATGCTCTTAACATGCGCACACACACAATAGTTTCCAATAAGTGTGGAGTGAGCCACCAAGGATCAGAGGGGGTTTAAGACAGCAATGTTTCTAGGTACACATAGGAGTGGACTGCAGCTATTCATGTATGTGGGGAAAAGGTAAGGAGAGCATTTGATGGGGCCACTGGTTTGGTAGTTGAACAATCCCAATGACCACAACCTTTGAAAATACACCTGCTTCTACCAACACCACCTTGGTTGTTCCTCGGTCATGCTTGTGTGCAGCTAAGAATGTTGGCAGCTGGGTTTGACCTACACAGATCACTCTTTTCGGTCCAGTTACGCTAATAGATCATATAAGCACAATAACTGAGAATTCCTCATTTAACTTAATGGGAGGTATCCCTTCTATAATTATGAGTTCTCATGTAGCAACTGGGGGACAGAGACAGTAATGACCTGTGGCCCTCCAGATATTGTTAGACAACAAGTCCCATCAGTCTCAGGCAGCATGGTCAGAAATGATGGGGAATCTAGTCCAGCTGCACCTGGCGAATAGCAGGTCCCCTCTTTCCATTTTGGATGAAGAGCAGCTGTTGGGGTGCCAGCTGCAGGGCCTACTAGTGCTGACATTTCCCCCACCCCCACACTGAGTGGTAGATTTGGGAACCACTTTTTAAAACAAATCCCATAATGCTGAGGAGTGATGCTGCATTGTGAATACTCTGAGACTTTTAAATGTCTACCACTGCCACCACTAGTGAGATATGGAGGGTGACTGCCATGTTGTTGTCATTTAGTCGTGTCCGACTCTTTGTGACCCATGGACCAGAGCACGCCAGGCACTCCGGTCTTCCACTGCCTCCCACAGTTTGGTCAAACTCATGCTGGTAGCTTTGAGAACACTGTCCAACCATCTTGTCCTCTGTCGTCCCCTTCTCCTTGTGCCCTCCATCTTTCCCAACATCAGGGTCTTTTCCATGGAGTCTTCTCATGAGGTGGCCAAAATATTGGAGTCTCAGCTTCAGGATTTGTCCTTCCAGTGAGCATTCAGGGCTGATTTCCTTAAGAATGGAGGACCCTCTCAATCCTGGTACCAGCCTGGAGGTCTGTGCACAGGGTTGACTCCATTGCTGAGGCTCATATCCTTCAACCTATGAACTGCTCCTGCCTCTGTGCACCTGCTTATTGTACTGAGACCATTCATTTTAATTCAGTGGAACTATATTATCTTGAGGTCCAGGTGTAAATGCTTAAACACTGTTCCTTGCAGTCAAAGATTGCAGGCAATCAGGAAAGTAAAACCATGCGGGGAGCGGTGGAAGAAGGTCTGTTCACCTGGGGGAGATTATGACTATGAACAGCATTAGCCTGCAAAGACTGCATATGATTAGTAGCAGCAAATCTAATTAAAACTGCCAGAAATATTTAGGTGGGCAGAGTGTAATGATTTTGTAATTTGACTAAAGTGCAAAGGTTAATAGCATCCTTAAGTTAGGGATCTTTAATCATTCTAACTATCCAGGACCTTTGGTTTTGCCTCTCCTCTGAAAGGTGAATCGTGCTTCATTGGGGAGAGAACTACTAGTTCTCAATCTCCTTTGAAAACCTGCCTATTATATTTAACTCCTTGGCAGGGAGTTTGAGAGGCTAAATTTAAGCGTTTTCACACACACACGCATGCGAAGCCACACAGCACAAAATTATAGCAGGCTTGTTAGCTGTAGTTTGTGTTCTGGTGGTCATGCCAAAAATATATTTTTTTGAAAAGCACCCCCAAATTACAAAAGAGCAGGTGCACCCTTAGCTGATTTTCCTTTGTTTCCAAAAATGTACTCTATAATCTGGCGAAAACAATGCCCTTGCAGGCAGAGTTAACATTATAGCTGTTAAGGTCATTCAGAAGATTTGATCCCAAGTATGTATCAGGAGCAGAGAGACAGGAGTTCCACAGCCTTACAAGGAACATCAAAACAGAGGAGAATATGCACCAGTGGTGTTGTTTTTTTTAGAAGACTGTGCTAATGTGTTCGGCAGATGAGCTCTCTCCATCAGTTGAATAAAAGCCAATCTACCCATTCTGTATAATCATGCGGTACAGCTCTCTCAAGATTGTATCACTGGAGAATGTTTGTGAATGCTTACCTGCTTACCACCCTGGAGAAGAACCTTCACTGCATTTAGGAAAATGGATAGGCTAGAACAGACATCTCTCTAATTCTGATGTTCAAGCCGTGAGTGCCATTGCTTGCACAGCCAAAACAGCACTACTATCTCACAAGGGATAGGTAGCAGCAGGATTGGGGGAGCCCCATGTTTTGCAGGAGATACAATCTTTAGGAACCTTTGCCCACCAAGGTGGAAACCCAAACACACATCCCAATGAGAACTGAGTTCACTCAGTGGTTGCTGTATGTTGCAGGTGGGTGGGGGTGAAATGCAAAGCCAGATACAGTGGTACCTCGGGTTATGAACTTAATTCGTTCTGGAGGTCCTTTCTTAACCCGAAACCGTTCTTAACCTGAGGCGCGCTTTCGCTAATGGGGCCTCCTGCTGCCGGCGCGCGATTTCCGTTCTCATCCTGGGGCAAATTTCATAACCTGAGGTACTACTTCTGGGTTAGTGGAGTTTGTAACCCGAAGCGTTTGTAACCCGAGGTGTTTGTAACCCGGGGTACCACTGTACAAGAGAGAATGTCACAGAATGCTTCATGCTGCCTTATCTTGCTGCAGCTCTCACTTGTTTCACACAGGGAAGATTTTTTACAAGCATTTAAATGTAAATGCCCAGAGTAATGCACCCTCATGATTATTATGGCTATGTAAAAGGATTCTTTGTTAAAATAAGACTATTACATGATAATTCAGGATCAGGGCAGATTAATCTTGAGTAACGTAGGCTTACCTGTCTTCATAGGCCTTGGTTGGCATTGTAGATATCTGACTGAAAATGGGTTTCTTTTAGGGGAAGAGAAAGCTCTAGGAGAAATAAGGTGGTGGGAGTCTCCTTCTCACTCTACCCAGCAATTGCAGCTTCCTTTTGGGGTGCTGCTCTGCACCCCAAAAGAAGGGATGAGCAAGAGAAAGAGAGAGAAAAGAAAAGCCTTGTGTACCTTTGTGTCAGAACAAAGAACTTGAGAGAGGGCTTATCCACACTTCCCTTTTGCCTTACCCTTTCCATGCACAGGTCCACACTTACATAAAAACTCTGTGCCCGGGTATGTCTGTGTGTTGTTGTTGTTTTTATCCTGGAGTTTCCCCCGCGAAACGCTGCTCTTTGGCGTTCAATCGGAGCAAATGTCAGTTCATGTTTTTCATAGGTTACTTGCTCCCATTGAGTTTTAAAGAGAGTGTTTTTGTGGGGAATCCTCTGGAGCAAAAGAAAAGGTGACTGGGGGACGGGCCTGGGTCACTGAGCTTTAAAGCATGGAGCATGCCTGGAAAGAGCAAACATAGGCGCTCATCATCCAAAGCAGCTGCTGTGGTTCAAATGCCCCAACTCTGTGCCATCATCATCATTTTCATCATTTTCAATTTGTATACTGCCTTTCTATCTTACAATACTCAAGGCGGTTTACAAGCTGAAGAAACGAAAGATGTACATCTTATAACAATCTAATGCAATACAAAAATGTGATAATAAGACATAACTTTAAAATAGGCAACCTCCATCAAAAAGTATCATTCAACAATCGTTGTTGTTTAGTCGTTTAGTCGTGTCCGACTCTTCGTGACCCCATGGACCAGAGCACGCCAGGCACTCCTGTCATCCACTGCCTCCCGCAGTTTGGTCAGACTCATGTTTGTAGCTTCAAGAACACTGTCCAACCATCTTGTCCTCTGTCATCCCCTTCTCCTTGCGCCCTCCATCTTTCCCAACATCAGGGTCTTTTCCAGGGAGTCTTCTCTTCTCTTCAACAATCATTAGAATAGTATAAAATAATAATATCGACATATAAAAGTTAAACAGAAATCCACTCAACAGTTACAATAATATCTAAACTATAATTAACAATGGCAAGCCACAATACATAAAACAATACAATACACATTGAGAAGCAGAGAGTGGGGCAAGGCAGGTGGAAGGAAGCCTTGCCTGATGGAGTCTCTCCCCTCATACTGATGCCCCTTTTGGCCCTCCCACCTGCCTGATCCTTCAGCTGCAGGTTTATCTGATGGCAGCGATTGGCCTGAAAGCCACCCACCATTTTAAATTTACCATGATGCCCTTGGTGGCACTATGTCAGAGCAGTATGAGCAATTTTAAATGGCAGGGAACTCAAAGTTGTTCGTCGTCGATCCTGGTGCTTCTACTACCCACTGCCAGTAAGCCCTGCTGGTGTCAATCGGATTCACCAGGATCCAATTTGCCAGGAGTCTCCTCAGACCTGGAGGTGGCCTTCTATGTGTCCATCTCCCTGGATGGAAATACAGTTGACTCACAACTTCTGCGGGAATTACACTCTGGAGATTGCGTGTAAGGTCAAAATTGTGTATTGTTGGAACAAGCCTAGCGCCAACCCGGTATGACCACCTGCAACTTTCTGAAGCTGCTGTGCAGAGAGAGCCTGCCACAAGGTGGAGAACTTAAAAGCCTTGCCTGCTGGGAAATAGGAAGGTCTCGCGCAAGTTTAGGGAGGCTCTTGCAAGATCTTGGACAGCCACGCGAGGTCTCGCAAAAGCCTCTCAGCACCAAGCAAGCAACTCTGAGAACTTAAGAGCTCTTTCTGTGCATGGAAAATCTGATGGAGAAAGAGCTTTAAATCTCTCCACCTTGCGTGTGCTTAATTTGTGCTTGATTTCGGGTGGCCCACCACCAAACGTGTAAAGCTGCGATCGTAAAAGTTAAAGGTGCACAAGTTGTGAGTTGACTGTATGGAAAATGGTAGTCAAAATTAGCAGGATGGCAGCAAAAGTGGCAACAGATAAATAAGTAGTTTTCCACGGTGGTTTGTAACTGTACACAATAAACTACGTAGGAATAAGGACTACATGTTTGATTTTAATGTAATTTAATGAAACTTCTATCCCACCTTTGCTCCTTTGAGCTTAAGGCTTACATTGTTCTGTTCTTCCCTATTTTATCCTTACAGCAGCCTTGTGCGGTAGGTTAGGCTGAGAGAAAAAGGCAGGCTCAGGGTCACCCAGTGAGTTTCATGGTGGAGCAAGGATTTGAACCATGGTCTCCCAGGTTCTAGTCCAACACTCTAACCACTACACCATACTGTGTACTTTGCAGTTATTTTGTACCTAGTACCTAATTCTGCCTTTATGCAGTACGACAGAATAAACACTTTTCTCTCAAGCTCGCTTGAATGGGCATCAAACAATACTTTCAATGCCAAATTAAAATCCACGATAAACCTATGATAAAATATTTGCATGCCTATCCTCCCAGAGAATTGTATATGTTTGGCATATACACATACGTATGTTGTTATTGACAGAGTTATAAAAATATTGTGAAACTAGAATGCTGTTAAACCTTTTATTTCTATAAAGAGGTCTTCTCCTGCTGTGGCACAACAAAATGAAATTGAACATGCTATTAGGCCCAGTTTACCATCTTAATAAACATTTTGGAAATATCATTGAATGGAGATCTGCTGAATCAGAGCAAGCGGAAAAATATTTCCTTAAGCAAGAGTTATTCTGGATTGTTACCAGGCAATAATAGTATCAGAAGCTGTGTTTATAACATTACTTTATAAATAATTAGTGTTTGCATTATGCATTTAAAGAGCTTTTATGAAACAATGCATCCTAGTTTCCTCTCCTCTCCCTTGGCAGAGTCTAATTATTAAAGATGAGTGTGTAATTCAAATTGCCCAGGGTGAGCCCTCTTATTTTCTGTTATTTAAATTTTGGTCCAGTACATCGGCTTATCATATTGTATATCAACATTCCCCACCAGGCTAAACATATTTTGTTTTCCCACTACACTAGAGTCTTGCCTTTTAAGGGGAGGGAGGGGGAAAGGAGAATGAGCTTTAATTAGTTTGGGATCAAATTCATAAATACGTTCTACAGAAAATGTAACTGGACTTCCTTGCAGACCTCAGCTCAGTAGCAGAGCATGTGTCTTGTATGCAGAAAGTCCCAGGTTCCATCCTCAAAATCTCTCGTTAGGACTGGAAAATACTGGGACCATGCTGGGATAGATGGCCCAAATAGTCTGATTCAGGATAAGGCAGCTTCCTGTGATCTTAAGTTAATTTATTTCTACAGTGGCAGCATGCTACTCACAAATTTTAGCATTGCACAAGGTGCCATTGAAATTTGAGAGCCCAAAGTCTGCCACTGTTCAAGGCCAAAACTTGATGCCCCCCCCCCACTGAGCCCAAAGCTGCCTTCCCAAAGCTGGGTAAGCAAGGCAGTGTAAGGAGGTGTAAGGGCTCTGGAAGAGTCCTAGAGCCCTTCCTTCCCAAAGCTGCCAAAAGCTAACTAGGCTTTGGGAAGGAGGTGGGGAACTCTAGGACCTTGACAGAGCCCTCACACTTCCTTCTCAAAGCAAGGGCTTACTAGGCTTTGGGAAGGAGGCGGGAAGGTACCCCCTCGGCTCAGCATCCAGGGGGGTGGGACCAGTGGTGCTTCCCTAAATCCGCCTCTGCTACAACTCTCATTGGCCCCGCCCAGCAATCCTGGGAGATTGTAGTCCAAAGTGTCTGGAGTGTACCAGGTTGGCGGAGCCTGCCATATGGTTTGAATCCAGATTTAGCCATAAAGTTCCATAGATTTCAGTGGGTCTACTCTAGCTATGACTTGAGTCTGAATCCAGCCCTGTAGGTGAAGCAGCCTTCATACTGGAAATCAATATACAAGCAGGCAATTCTTTTGCACTAAAAGGCCAGAGTTAAACAATACCGAGTCTCAACGAACCTGAAAATAGTGCTACGAATCTTGCTGCAATTTATAGTCATGGGAAACCTGACAAGAAGGGACAGATTGAGAGCCACCCTATGGTTGAAGGAGCAGGTGTTCTCCTCTTCCCCACACACATAATGTTGCCTTTGGTGTGGGCATTCCATATGGATGTGCCGTTGTGCAGGTGTCAAATTCACATGAATCCTCGCCTTTGGAAGCAGAAGAATTTCACAAATCTGGTATTTGTATGACTGAACGTTCTATGATGCTTTCTGGAACTGAAAAACAGCAAGGTGGGAGGTTACTCTGTTCAGAAGCAGGATTCTGGCTATATGTGAGGAAGATTTAGCAACTGAAAAATAACTGGATGCAGCCTTCAAATAAAGGGTTGTTCGCAAAGTAGGACATATTGCCACACTCCCATCCTAGTGACTTGACTCTCACCTCCTAGAGAGGCACATCTAGAACCCTCTCTGACAGAGGCCTTTGTCCTATTGGATTGCCATCCACCGTAAGTCAAAATCAGGGCCACCCGGAAGAAAGCAGGCATATTTACTCAGAGATTAAAGAGAAACAGGTCACATCCACACCATACATTTAAAGCACTATTTTACCACTTTAACAGTCATGAATCCTGGAGTTGGTGGTGCTGAGAATTACTAGATCGCTCTCATCCCCCCAAAGAGCTTCAATTCCCAAAGAGTTACCTGTTGTTGTTGTTTAGTCGTTTAGTCGTGTCCGACTCTTCGTGACCCCATGGACCAGAGCACGCCAGGCACTCTTGTCTTCCACTGCCTCCCGCAGTTTGGTCAAACTCATGCTGGTAGCTTCGAGAACACTGTCCAACCATCTCGTCCTCTGTCGTCCCCTGCTCCTTGTCCCCTCCATCTTTCCCAACATCAGGGTCTTTTCCAGGGAGTCTTCTCTTCTCATGAGGTGGCCAAAGTATTGGAGCCTCAGCCATCTGTCCTTCCAGTGAGCACTCAGGGCTGATTTCCTTCAGAATGGAGAGGTTTGATCTTCTTGCAGTCCATGGGACTCTCAAGAGTCTCTTCCAGCATCAGAGTGCTGGAGGAGAACAAGAATTCCCTAGGAAGAAGGATTGACAAAACACTCTACAAACTGTAGCTCTGCTACAGTTCTTTCCTAACAGCTCTCAGCACTCTTAGCAAAGTACAGTTCCCATTATCCTTTGGGGGAAGCCATGACAGTTAAAGTTGTATCGTGGGGCATCTAAATGCATGGTACAGATTTGGCCATAGTGTGGTCATGTGTCCTACTGGGAAGAGTTGTGTCCTCTGCTCCAAGGTCTGTCAGAGGATAATCCTGTATTTGAAGGCAACCTAGTTGCAGGCTGCATTCAAGATAACAAACCAGACCAAGGGAGAGCAGGGGCCTGGAAGTTTCCTCTTAGCAGGCTGAGAAGGCACACTGATCTCACTATGGTGAGATGCAATGTGCTTCTATTTAAATTATAGGAATTATTTCTAAACATACAGGTGTGCACATAAACAAGCATATGCAAATTTTATGCAACTCTTCCTCTTCTGATATATTTTGGTAATGTCACTCTACAATGGAATGAACTTTCATTTTCCTTCAGGAGGGGAGCAGAGAGATTGTGTGGATAAAATCAAATAAGCCTGGAAGAATAACGATCTACATGTTTCGATTTCAGGATTTCTTCAGCAAATCCGATCCATTTCTGGAAATTTTCCGGATGAATGATGATGCCACTCAGCAGCTTGTCCACAGGACTGAGGTGAGAAATGAGCCCGTTTTGAACTCAGCTGGGCACAGCTGTCTATGACAAGGAAGAGAGGGCTCTTTTTGTTTTTACTTAAGTCAAACTTTATAGGATGTTAGAAAGCAACCCGCTTTTACTTCGTTTTGCATTATTGTGCCCCCCGCCCCGGTAGGCTTATAATTTTGGTTGCTGTGGGGGAGATTTAGGGTCTTTTGAAATAATATAAACTGCTAGACCGGGGTCAGCAAACTTTTTCAGCAGGGGGCCGGTCCACTGTCCCTCAGACCTTGTGGGGGGCCAGACTATATTTTGAAGAGACACGAATTCCTATGCCCCACAAATAACTCGGAGATGCATTTTAAATAAAAGCAGACATTCTACTCATGTAAAAACACCAGGCAGGCTCCACAAATAACCCAGAGGTGCATTTTAAATAAAAGGACACATTCTACTCATGTAAAAACATGCTGATTCCTGGACCATCCGCGGGCCAGATTTAGAAGGCGATTGGGACGGATCCAGGCCCCGGGCCTTAGTTTGCCTACCCATGTGCTAGACTTTTAGTGCTTTACCAGTGTCTTGTGTGCTGGGGCTGCCCTCTGGACAATGGCACTGTTGCTGCTTACAAGAATTGTGCAGGGACTGTGCAAGAATGCCAGCAGAGCTAATTCAGTCTCACTAAGTGACAGTGATGCCAGTGTTGGGGTGTATGTGTGTGTGCATGCTCCTCTGTGGCACTGCCTGACACGCCAACCACTCATGACTACTGGTGGCATGGATCCAGCAAGACTCGCATAATATCCTGTCCCCATGCAGTTGAAGAGAAGTAGCCTTGCTGAACAGGAACAAAAGGAATCACTTTGCTCTGGTCTGGGAAGAAAGCAGTACCCCATTAATTGGGAGGGTGTGTTTCTGCACCCTCATTCCACTCGGAAAGGAGACTAGACTTCAAAGAAGTGATTTAAACAAAGGTGGATGGGAGGGGGAAATAAAAACCTCTTGGGCATTGCTCTGTGAAAGAAGAGGCAGTTTTGCCATTCTGCTCTGTCACGTCAGCAGTCCTGCGCTTCAGTAGCACATTAAGCATGTGCCTGGACTCAGGAGAAGTAAGCAAGCAATAGTAATGCACAAAATGGTGCAGTTGCTGGGGGGAATGTAGCTATGTCAGGGTCGCAGCCACGTATTGGATAGTACCAGTCACGTCACAAATGATTAGCGGCCCACCTCTTTCCATTTCCCTGCTCACGTGATCATTTGGGGAAGGTTATTCAAGACTTCCATTGAGGCTCCTCAAGTTGTACGTTTAAAGTGATGGGTGGTGGGTGCTTTCTCTCCCCTTGTTTCTTAATCCATCTTTATTCTAGTGTTTCCACAATAGTGAGCTATGTTGTTGCCAACAGTACTCTGAAATATATATAGCATTTGATGAAGGGCGCTCATAGCAGCCAAAAGGTTCCCTCACAGAAGTGATTCAGTAGTCAAGGTGAGATGATGATGATGATGAAGATATAATAATAATAATAATAATAATAATAATAATAATAATAATTTATTATTTATACCCCACCCATCTGGCTGGGTTTCCCCAGCCATTCTGGGCAGCTTCCAACAAAACACTAAAATACAATAACCTATTAAACATTAAAAGATTCCCTAAACAGGGCTGCCTTCAGATGTCTTCTAAAAGTTTGGTAGTTATTTTTCTCTTTGACATCTGGTGGGAGGGCATTCCACAGGGCAGGTGCCACTACCGAGAAGGCCCTCTGCCTGGTCCCCTGTAACTTGGCTTCTCGTAGCGAGGGAGCCGCCAGAAGGCCCTTGGTGCTGGACCTCAGTGAGAGGTGGCTGTTTAGGTCCAAACAGATATATAGCCACCAGTAGCCATTATTCTGTGCATCGCCAGTCGCATTCAGAGCCAGAAATGTCAATTTGAGGGACATTTGTTACTATTTCCTCCAAATGAGATAGACATTCTTCACTCCTCACATACCATGCTATTTAGCAAGCATTGGCCTTCTTGAGCTGCTCCAAGGGGAAAGCTTATACAGTGGTGCCTTGCAAGACGAAATTAATTCGTTCCACAAGTTTTTTCTTCTTGCGAGTTTTTCGTCTGCGAAGCACGGTTTCCCATAGGAATGCATTGAAAATCAATTAATGCGTTCCTATGGAGACCGCCTTCAGACCAGGTCCGGGGACAGTCTGTCCCCGGACCTCTTCTGAAGGCTGGCGGGGGGAGGACTTTTCTCCCCACCGCCAGCCTTCAGAACAGCCTTCTGAAGGCTGGCGGTGGGAAGAAAAGCCCTTCTCCCGCCGCCAGCCTTCAGAAGAGTTCCCCCAGGGCTGCCTAGGCTGCGGATAGCAGCCTGCTGCCCCGCGCGAGGGGCGCTTTGCTTCAGAGTGCCCCTCGCACGGGGCAGACATTCGCAGCTTGGGGAGCCCTGCAGGAGTTCCCCGCAGGGCTCTCCAAGCTGCGGATAGCAGCCTGCTGCTCCGCGCGAGGGGCGCTCTGCTTAAGAGGGAACTGGGGGAACTCTTCTGAAGGCTGGCGGCGGGAGAAGGGCTTTTCTTCCCACCGCCAGCCTTCAGAACAGCCTTCTGAATGTTGGCGGTGGGGAGGAAAACCTACCTCCCACCGCAAGTCTTCAAGACAGGTCCGGGAACAGAGGAGAAGGCACGCTGCACTTCCCTGCTGTCCCCGGAGATTTCCCTATGGGCTTTCGTCTTGCGAAGCAAGCCCATAGGGAAATTCGTCTTGCGAAGCCACTAAAAAATCAGAAAACCCTTTCGTCTTGCTGGTTTTTCGTTTAGCGAGGCATTCGTCTTGCGGGGCACCACTGTATAGGCTTGCAGGTAGCTCCCTCACCTGAAACATGTACCACCTACCATAGGCTTTCAACTCCTTTGGCAACAGGTAATTCTCCTCTCTCTGTTCATATATAGGGTGAGTCCTTTAAACTAGGCCCCGTGGACAAAATAAATTATCAAATAGAGCATAATAAGAAGCATGCTCAATATTATGTTGACTTTATTGCCTAGCATATAGCCACAAAAAGTATACAAAAAAATGAATAATGCCTAAAGATACTGTTTCTTTTGCTCAGTTAAAAAAAAATTGTGATAATAGAACTTCATTTGCAAGTGATAATTATTGGTGTTTAGCATTTTGGTTTTGAAATATGTTTATAGTCCTTTTCTTCTCATTCATAGGTGGTGATGAATAACTTAAACCCAGCCTGGAAGTCATTTAAGGTGTCTGTAAATTCACTCTGCAGCGGAGATCAGGATCGCAGGCTGAAGGTTGGTGGTCTCTATCAAGTGTGGAACAAGTTTTTTTTTTCCTATTTAAAAAAAATCTCTTTAAAAACTTTGAAATTAAAGACTGCCACTAAACACACACACACACACACACACACACACACACTCCTTTGACTTGAAGTACATCATCTTGCAGAATTATTTATGCTTTGGCAGTTTGAATTGAAACCCACACAGCAGTGCATTTCCTTAATGATTGTGCATAATATTGTAAAAGGTCTCTCGGTGTAACACCACTTAAGCCAACAGAATTGAAATATTTTAGAAAGCAAAAATAAGGGGCCTACGTGTGTCAATGAGCTTTGCAGGCATGCTGCTCAAAAACTGATCTATCTAAAATCCGAACAATATTAGAGCAATCGGGCTGTGTTGTTCCCCCTATGCCCTCCTTTCACACGAAAAGGGTTATCTTCAGGTCAAGTGAATTAATACAAAGAGAAAATAGCCTGATCTAAAACCACCCTGGAGTTTTAATGTGAGTTTGGGCTCAGCTCTGGAATCTGATTCTGGAGCTGCAGGTCTCCTTCTCCGCCCAGAGATAAGTAAGCATCAGTGGGGTGGGGTTTTGGGGTGGAGGCACTGTGTCCATTCCTGGTTGAAGGCAGGTCTAGACAGCAACACACAGACACACACTGCATGTGCACACAAGATCTATGCAGATCAGTTGAGGGAGAGGGCTATTGCCCTCTCTTTTTCTCATCAAACAATCAAGCTGATCAACAGAGAGGGGGCAATTTTCACCCTTCTGCACTGTGCCCACTTGTCAGGAGCCGGAGCTGGTTCAGCAATAAAACACCTGGTGTCAGTGAACTCTTTATTCAAAGAAACCAAAACAACTCAGACCTAGCGATTGCAGCAACTCTTCCCAGTAGGTCTTGCCACAGCAAGGCAGTTGTGAGGATTGAAGTTCCCTGCCTTCCACTGCTCTCTAAGGCTTCTCCTCCCTTGGGTCCTTCCGCAGCCACCTGAGGCTCCTTCGTCTTATCTCTCTTTGCCCCACCCTCTTCATTTCTCTGTATGTTCTGGGAGACCAGGGGGGATTCCCTGGATTCTTCAGCAGCCTGCTTCATCTCTGCTGGCCACCCTCCTCTCCTGCCTCTGAGTCTGGATTGCTCTCTGCCACAGCCTCTTCCTGCTCACTAAACCCTGTTGCTTCTTCAGCTTCTGACACCTCCTCCTCCCAGTCTGCCCCCTCTTCTCCCTCTGACCACTCACCATTGTCCCACCACCAATCCCCTGGCTCTGAGCCTTCTTCCTCTGGGGGTTCCCCAGCGGGTGCCTCCCGCCACTCCCCTTTCCTTTTCTTTTTGCAATCACCTGTAGGATCTTGGAGGGCAACATAAATTATTTGCTTGGGATGCTGGATGAGCCCCTTGACTTGGAGGTTAGCCAACCCTTACCGAAAGGATGCCCGAGCTCTCTTCAGTTTTTTCTCACCTGTTGTGGAAAATCCAGCTGAAAGGGACTGCAGGGCCCTGCAACTAGAGATGGAGGAGGCAAACTTAACCTAATTTGCACCTTCCTGTATGGTTCTAAGCCTCCACAAGTAGGGGTGGGGAACGACACTCTCCCCACTGCAAAAGTTGCAGCTGAACTCGTGATCCGAACTGGCTCATGTCCCCTATGTCATGGGCAGTGGTTACTATAATTCCCCATATATATTGCAAAGGACTCGTTGGTTTAATTACTAGTATAGATTTGTGTCAATTATTCTGCCTCAGAGACACTTTGAAGATCAAAAGACAGTGTAAGCGGCGTCTATTAGCTGGTCTAATAACTTGGATTTCTCAGGAGATGTGCTATCAGGGAAATAAAATAACGGCACCGCTCTTTGGGTCTCCACGGACTCTTCTGTTTTAGAGACATGGCAGGCTGAGGGTGAAGGGTGGCAGTGAATAGCTCCTGCCCATAATGGGATGAGGGCGTTCCGAGCCTCGCTCTCTCTGCTTGGCTGGCTTCTGGCAGGCAAGCGTGTTCTTTCAGCCTGACAGGCGCTTTTTCTCCAGATCACTGCCACAGCCCCACTGTGTTTTCGGAAACAGAGCACTTACAGCCTCTTGACACGCTGATGAGTCTGCAGACCTGGGCGGAAGATGCAGCAAGTAAACAAACGAATGATGCTGGACGTCTCAAGCCCCTGAGGCTGTGAGCCTTTTCAGAGACAGTGGGGGTTCCAGAGGTTGTTTCTGCACCTGATGCTGGTTAGAGAAAGGAGAAAGAAACCGATTCTCACTCCCCACCTGTCAGGGGACTGCCATCAAGAGGGGGGAGGGAGGGAGGGACGTACAGAGAGCCTCCCACTTTAATCAGCAGTAACACTTCGTCAGAGACGGGTGTCAGCAAAGCCTCAGGGGAAACGTAAGAAGAAAGGTGGGGAGAGGGGAGGCAGAGGCTCACAGACTTACCTGCGAGCCCCAACACTGATCCCAGGGAGACAAATAGGGATGCAGAGATGCAACTTCCATCGCCTAGTTTTGGCAGGGCTGTCAAGCGTAAGGAAAAAAGGTGGAGACTGGGCGTGTCGAGGTTCTTATGCTGGGGGGGGCGACACAGGAAAAGCACACTCTCGGAATCTGCTTGCGACTGAGGTAGTCATGAACTTTGGGTGTCAGCACTGTACATAGTTTGCACCAAATAAAACCTGCAAAAAGGCAGGTTGGAGTCCTGGCTGTTTACTCGTGAGCAACCATACTCATCCCTTACACCACACCACCCCAGGAAATAAAGGAGCACGGTGGCATTGTTGGAGTCAGGATGGTATTTTAGGAAGATGTACATAGTGATTTCTATCTTATGAGCTAGTTCTCTTTTTCTTTTTTTAGAAGGTGGTTTTATAAAACAGAATAAGTGCTATACATGGAAAGATTAACCTCTTCAGATACAGGAGGCTCCCCATGTCACAAGTATGCCTTCCAGGTCATGGAGCGAACAGACACCACACTGTGGCCCCTCTTCAGATCACAAGCTAACCCCTAATCTGATTGCCTGAAGTGGGCAATTATTTGCAGAAGAAAGGGAGAGTTCTTGGGAAAACATATTATTTGGAGAGGGGTGGGGGGAGCTTCCTAAGTACAGTGGTACCTCGGGTTAAGTACTTAATTCGTTCCGGAGGTCCGTTCTTAACCTGAAACTGTTCTTAACCTGAAGCATCGCTTTAGCTAATGGGGCCTCCCGCTGCTGCTGCGCCGCCGGAGCACGATTTCTGTTCTCATCCTGAAGCAAAGTTCTTAACCCGAGGTACTATTTCTGGGTTAGCGGAGTCTGTAACCTGAAGCGTATGTAACCCGAGCTACCACTGTAGCTGTAAGTACCCAGGTATATTTATTTAAGCATGTGAGATGGGTCCATTAGAATTTCATACAGGGATAGCTATAGTGATGCCCTGATATGATGATCATTTTGTTTTTATTGGGGGTTTTTAAATTTTGTTTGTTATACTGAATGTTTTAATTATCCCTTGTTTTGTGTTTATCCTTGAGTCTGCCTCTTCTTGACCATGTTTCACATACATAGCATTTTCGGTGGATTTTGGATTTATTTATTTTTTGCAGGGCCTTTGGCCACAAGCAGTACAAGTTTAAGCTAAGACTTAAGAACGTCTACTCCAATGTTCAATTTGTAGGACAGTTTCTGTTCTTTGCTTATTCTGAGGGTGGAAAAAGAATGCCCACCAATAGTTCACATCCATCATTATTAGTAATGAAAGATCAATATCGGAGAGCTGAATGCATTTATTACTTTGAAATTAACAGAGCTTGTGATCTACGGAAGCTCCTTGATATGACATTATTCATATCCCATCTTTTGATGTCCTGAAAGCCAAAAGATTGTGTCTTGCTAGTGCCTAAAGTCTTTGTGCTCATTGCCATTTCCTGGTTTAGATATCAGTGATACCATCTTTAAACAGAAATGATAAAATTAGTTTCTGCTAAAAAGCATTTTTGTGTGTGTGCAAATCTGTCTTTTTTGTCTCTCACTTATAAAACAAAGCTGAAAAGCCTGTATTCCGTTTTCTCTCAATTTGAACTTGCAAAGGACATTTGCAATTCAAAGTGTGTAGGGGTGACAGTTTGGTTCAGAGCCTAGATTCTCTTAAATTACCCAGGCCTGAAGAGTATTGGAAAACTGGCATCTTTAAAGACAAATGATCATAATATTACATTGGCAATAATGCCTGTATACTCCAAACTGACTCATTGAATCCCTGGTGTGAGTGAGAAGAGATAACTCAGAACTAGGAATGGATAGGTTGATCTATTTCTGACCTCTGTCAATTTTGTGTGCACTCAGTCATAAGTCCGTTCCATCCCATTTTTGCATTAATCTGTGATTTTTAAAAGAATCTATACCAAAAAAAAGCCCCATATTTACGTATGAATTTAATTTTGGTGAGAAAATACAATCAAAATCCACAAACATGAATTTCTAATCTGGTTTTCTCTAAAAGTCTGCATTTCTAGATGTGTTTTATCCTAATATGTGGATTTTATACAAGATTTGTATTTATTTATTTTTTGGAGCTGAAATATACATTGCAATACTCTGATAACTCCAAAATGAATGGTAACTGCATTCCGACCTGCACATTAGTTTGCGAAGTGCAAACCAGGTAGCTTCAGAACTAGAAGAGAACTAACAAGCTACACAGAACCATGTGGGGTCTACAGCTTGCTGGGACTTGATTGTGCACAGGAAGCCAACTTTGTTCCCTCTCCAAAAACATCCGCTGGACACTTCACTTTTTCAAAATCTCACTTTCTGTCGCTCAAAGATGATCTGTAATATATCCAAGAAATCTGGCTCTAAGGATCAAACTATATTGCTGTTGTTGGCACCCATCTGTCTCAAGAGACAATGGAGTGCGCCACTGGTGAAGTCAAACCGCTGGAGAATCACAGTGCCTGCTGTGGCTGCAGAGACTGCTAACTCATAACTGCTGCCTCCCATGTGAATTGACCTTTCCGGGGCGCAGGCCTTGGCAGTGTTGTATGGAGGTCCTTGTCTGCCCAGATGACAAGACCCCCAACTTTGACCTTGCTGGTGTGGGCCAAATACCATATTTTTCGCTCCATAAGGTGCACCGGACCATAGGGCGCACCTAGTTTTTAGAGGGGGAAATCAAGAAAAAAAATCTTATCAAGTCTGGTCAAACTCATGCTGGTTGCTTCGAGAACACTGTCCAACCAACTTTGTAACCAGAGGTTCAACTGAATAGAATCTGAATCACATGCACCACAAGGCCTATGCAGCCTCAACTTAAGATGGCTCCCCGGCCTGGCTTTGCACTGCAAAGTTTGCAGCAGCACGTGCAACAAAATGGCGTCCAGCATTCAAAAACCCCCTCAGCTTGCATTAACTAGCCACACACAAGGCATGCAAGCTCCACCCCCCAGTCGTTCTTAGACTTCTTATTGGGTGAGCAACACAGCCAAGCAGCACAGTTGGAGCCTCCCTCCTCCCTGGCCGGCAGGGAGGGAGGGAGAGGAGCTGCTTCCTTTGAAATTTAAGGGACATCATTTAAGGGACATTTAAGGGACATCCATCAATAAGGGACAGCAGCGGGACATGGCGCTGGAATAAGGAACTGTCCCTTCAAATAAGGGACACTTGACAGCTATGTTCTACTGGCAAGTTAAATGAATACCTTTTATTGCTTAGAGACATTTCAGTGGAATCGTATCTAGTCTTCTGGTTCATTGATACTCCCACTGTTAGTTTATATGTCAGTTAAGGGATGTTCACAACATGTATTACTTTAGTGCATCGCGTTGCTTGTTACCATTGTAGAAACTCAGAAGAGTGCGTATTCCAGGTGCAAAATGTTGGCCTCGGGAGCCTGCTTTAACCAAGCCTTTAATTTCAGACCTGCAATTATTATGAGAGTAATTGGTCCTATTTGGGCAACCTAGGTACCTGGTAAGGTATTCAAGACTAGCAGTTAAATATCTAAATTGGATGACCTATTTCCTCCTGCTGTAATTAAATTGTAAAATTTAGACAGAGGTGATTGAAAGTCCTGGTGCTACATTTTCTCTATTTAGGCCATCTCCGCCTCTCTTTATTTTTTTACCTCTTTAAAAATGTGTTTAAACCAATTCATTCCAAGCAGGCCTTTATAAAACAGTGGTGCTATATCATGCCCCTTTCCCTCAAATCCCGTGGTTTGTCTATCACCCAAAAAAACTTTTCCTTTTCTGGCTGGGACTGTTGGAAGATCCAGTCCAAAAATTTTGGAGATGCCAGTTTAGCTATAGCACATTCTAGACATAAACAATATTTTGCCCCATTCTGCAGACTACAGTCTGACAGATTATCAGTAGCTGAACAGCATTATTCTGATAAGCAATCATATCAACATAATGGTTTTAACATTTTTACAGAGATATCCCAGGCAGTCAAATCTATCGCTTCAAATCCCAGCAGGACTTAATATTTTCTGCGGGCTGAATTAACAAAAGAGCAGTGAAGGGCCTCGAGACATACAAAATTGTCCATTTAAACATTACTGCCATTAAGCATTCTCGATTTGACATGTTTTTAAAAAGGCTTTTTAATCTACCTGAATAACCAGGTCTTCTACAGAGAAAAGGGGAGACTAGGTGAGATTTCACAGTAGGATCATGAACAGGATGACCTTCTTCCATTTTGCTATAATTTTCAGCCAGGCAATATCAAATTACTATTTTTGAAATTCACCATATGGTGGCTTGTCATATGATGTTTTATAATCTGGTATGCTTATTTTCTTGGTTCAAAGTACGTGTGTGCTGAATTATCAGGGTAAGGATCATAAGTGTATCTCTCTTTTTTCCATTTTTAAAATATTTTTAATTAAATTTTCTAAATTACATTTCAAAGTATTCATTTAAACAACCTTAAATCAATGACTTCCATTCTTCTCCTTCCGTGGTTCATTTTGCATACCATACATCCCTGCATATTTTACATGAACTAAACCATTCTATATTCCATTGTTACATCCATCAAAACTTATTTACACTGTTCAATTTATCTCAATGCTACCACTGTTTTTAAATAAACACAATTTTCACCTATATATTCAGTAAACATTTTCCAGTCTTCTTTAAACATGCCTTCTTCTTGTTCTCTTATTCTATAAGTTAAGTCTGCAAGCTGCGCGTATTCCATCAGTTTAAGTTGCCATTCTTTTTTGGTTAGGACCTCGCTCGCTTTCCATTTTTGAGCTAACAAAACATGGGCCGTGGTAGACACCTGGGAATTTCCCTCTGAATTATCCCCAACAAAAAAGAGACTGAGGGTTTTTTTTTTGAAATATACTTTTTAAACATTTTTTTCAATTCATTATATATCATATCCCAATACTCTTTTACCCTTTTACAAGTCTAACACATATGGTAAAGCGTACCCTCATAAGTGTATCTCTGTGTAACAGCCATGGAGGAAAAGTCTACATCCAGTGGCCTTCAGCTCACATTATCAGGCCTTGGCTTAGTCTATGTTGGGCTGCATCTGGGGTCTGATTCAGGTACAGGCTTGTGAGCACCAGAAGGAACAGAAGCAATATATGTGTCAGAGACTGGTTGGGGTCAAGCACTAGTTCAGGCAGATGAGGGTCAGGATGGCCAGTGAAATAAACGTTATAGCAATGCTTTAATAAATGTTCTTTGGGAATTTCTATATGAATTCCACACACACACACCACCGGAGAATGTATGTAGTTAACTCTTTTTTGTCTTCTGTTCTTCGTAATACAGTCCCTTGGATGGAAATTGAAACCGGACTCCGGCCAAACTTTATTTCTTAGCTCACAGTACTTCTCAGTCCTGGTCCTTTCCTGCTCTTTTGCTTTTACTAGTGCTAGTGCAGTGTGGAGCACTGGCCTCGTTGTCATGGAAATCAGGATGTGCTCTTGGGGCTTCTCAGGAAATGTGGGGCAGGAAGAAGGAATGAGGTATGGCCAAATCAGCTTCTCTTGTGGGGGACAGAGAGAGGAACTGGAGTGGTTCCAATAAGTAGTGGCCCCCCTAGCTGGGATTTGTGCTCAGGCACGTCATAGGAGCCTAGGAAGCTGCCCTATACCAAGTCATTGGTTTATCTAGCGAAACATTCTCTATACTGGCTGGCAGAAGCTCTACAGGGTTTCAGACAGGAATCCTTGTCAGCCCCACCTGGAGATCTCAGGGATTGAACCTGGGACCTTTTGTATGTGAGGCAGATACTCTTCCACTAAAAGGTAAAGGGCTCCATCTTGGTTAAGTCCAGTCAAAGTCAACTATGGGGTTACAGTGCTCATCTTGCTTTCAGGCCAAGGGAGCTGGAGTTTGTCCACAGACAGCTTTCTGGGTCGTGTGGCCAGCATGACTAAACCACTTGTGGCACAACGGAAACCAGAGCGCACGGAAATGCTGTTTCCCTTCCCACCACAGCGGTACCTATTTATCTACTTGCACTGGTGTGCTTTCGAACTGCTAGGTTGGCAGAAGCTGGGACAGAGCAACAGGAGCTCACCCCATCATGGGGATTCGAACCGCCAACCTTCTGATCAGCAAGCCCAAGAGGCTCAGTGGTTTAGACCACAGCGCCACCTGTGCCCTCCACCTAACACCAGCTCTTCCATTAACACCAGGCCTGGCTGCAAACCATGCAGTCCACTAACAATGGGCCTGATAGCAAATTGGATTGATGACTGCCTTGTACATCATCACACCTCCAGTACCCAACGGTAGAAATAAAGCTCATGAACAACGGCTTGTGCCTAATACTCAACATGACTAAACCCTCCACGTTTTCTTTAGATGTGTGCTTGATGTGTTAATTGTAAACCAATCCATTTTCTGCCTCTTTGAAACCCATTTCTGACTAGGCCACTGTGATCCTATTCTGTCTCAGACCTCTGAGCTGGTTTCCCTCTCAGCATTCTATTAACCTCCCCATCCCTTGGTTCTGTTCACTATTACCATTTATCTTCCACAAGTCTCTTATCAACCCCTCTGTCGAAATCACCTTCTCCACCAAATTTCTGTTATCTGCTCTGACAGTTAATATCTGGGGGAAGTTGCCAGGAAGAGTTAAATTAAAATCTCTGGCTGCTCAGACCTTTTAGAAAAAAAGATTATGTACCAATTAAATGATAGGAACGGCGCTGCTTCTGGGAAGTCTGGGAACCAAGACGGAACGGAGAATAGTTGGGAGCCAGCATGGTCTGTTTGCTGGTGCCCTCGAGGCAGGGCTTGGGGGCCCCCTCAACAGAAACAGCAGGTGCGCCCCCAAATGCATAGAATCATAGAATTGTACAGTTGGAAGAGACCTCAAGGCTCATCTAGTGCAACCCCCTACAATGCAGGAATCCTGTCCACAGCTGTCCCTGCATGGGCTCAAACCTCCAACCTTTGGACTAGCTGCCAGATGCACTGTCCTATCGCACCGCCTGAATATACTTGTCAGATGCTGGTGTGATGGCCTGGGAATCCAATTCAGAGGCTGAACCTGAGGAATCCCAGCCTGCACAGGAGTCCCCGCCTCCAGGGGCAGGGGCTTGAACCGGGGCAGGGGCTTGAACCTGAAGGGCCCTCACCTCAGGAGCAGACACCAGCTGAATCCGCTCTGGCTCCGGAGGTGATCGAGGACCCATTGCCTGCAGGTGCTCCTCTCCCAGCCCTGTCAGGGGAAGGTGAGGTTGCCTCTGGGTCCAGTAACCCTCCAGCCTCTCCGGAGCTGCAGAGGCTCAGGGCAGAGAGGCGGAGGGAACTAAGCTTTCGCAGGAGGAGTGCTCGCCTCCAGGCCAGGAGGCACGAGTCACCTGTGGGCCAGGACCGACTTTGCCTCAGAGGAGATAAAGGCCAGTCAGCCCAGTCCTAGGTTGCGGGAGCAACATCGTTGATAACCTGTTCCTGCCAGCACCCTGTCCTGCTCTTCCAGAGTTCCTGACCACGCCTGGCTCCTTGCCTTGGACCCCGCTTCACCCTTGACGGACAGCCTCCATACCCTCAACCTAGGACCGGACTCAGACCATGCCGCACGGTAACCTTCCCCCCCCCCCCCGGAACCAGCACAGCTGGTGTGGTTGCTTGAGAGTAAACAGGCAAGACTCCGACCTGTCTTTTCCAGGCTTTATTCTTGGTGCAAACTATTTACAGTGAAGAGCGTCCTAAGTTCATGTCTGGCTCAGTCGCTAGCAGAATCTGGGAGTGGTCGGTCTTTGTACCTCCCCCAGCATAAAAGTCGCGTCACCCCCAGCCTTTTCCTTCCCTCCCTGCGCCAAAGTTACTGCACAGAATGGGCGTTGGCAGGGGCATACTTCCCGCCTCTCCGGTTTGCTCAGGCTCTGTGTTTAGGCTCTTCCTAGCATCCCCTGGTCCCTTCACCTCTTCTCCACTGGAGGAGGAAGAGGAATGGCTTCGCAAGATTTTCGGAGGCTCCCTATAAGACAACTGCCCTTCCATCTCTCGTCTCTGAGTTGATGGCAGTTCCCTGACAATACTAAACCTTGTTGTTTTCTGCAAGCAAACACTAGAAATTTGGAGGAGCGTATAAATATGTGCATGATTTGACATCACTTTGGGGACTGACATGAGATTCATACTTTAAATATTACTTGCCATTTTGGCTGCAGAACAAAGGACCTGCAGCTGCTTCAGAAGTGTTGTACCATCATTTGTGATTGTTTGCCATCTTGGACCATTTTATCAATGGCTTACTGTATCTGATTCTTGGAGGCAAGGAGGGCTTATAAGAATATTAAGTACAGACTCTCACGTCCCAGGCTTGCGTCCCGGGGAGGTCATTTCAGTGCTGCTAATGCAGCAGTTTGACTTCACCGCTGGAGGTGCACTCCCTTGTTTCTCAAGACAGAGGGATGCCAGCAACTATATGGTGTATGTTGTATTTGTGATGTTCTGTTATGGTTAGTGTTGTTTATTGTTTGTAAGCTGCTTTGCAATTCACATGAATGAAAAGCAGCTAAGAAATCTAATAAATCAAAATCAGGTGAACTCTGTCGCTGGTACATGGCTTTCCATGTGGCAGATGTCTTTCCCTGCACTGGAATCCTTTATCAGTTCATTCCTAGATGAAGCTTCTGATCCTTTCATGATCTCCACCTCCATGTTAATGTCTGCATCACTACTCTAGGCCAAGGATGAGACAAGTCCCCTCTTTGGGGTTGGCGTCTGGGTCACCAGGTGGCTAGTGCATGAAAAAGAGGGATAGAAAACATTCAAGGGGGATGTGGTATCTGAGTTATCATATATATACAGGAGGTAGCCTTTGCTGAAGAGACGAGAACAAACAAAGAAATTAAAGAGAGAATAATTATTGTTAAAAAACAAAACAAAAAACTTGCCGAGACATTTTGGCAGCCTTACCAGTTGAGTGAGAGAGAATGTGAAAACAGTGTTCGCAAAAGTGGCAATCATACATATGTTGCTTTTGTTGTGTTGTAGAAACAGTCGCTTATATTGCAGGAAGCTATACAACAAAACATTGATTCACAGGACCAGATTCTCACTTGGTGTAATTAGATCTATGCTGTGTTTTATTTGGCACCAGCAGGCCATTGAAAAAAAATGTTGCCGGTATTCCCCGTTCTTTAAAAGGCTTTTGTCTTCTGTCTATTCAGGTATTACACACCGTGTGTGTGTGTGTGTGTGTGTGATGCTACCATTCATAGAACTTTCATTGTTGGTTTGCATTAGGAGCAGGGAGGTCTAGAAAAGTGTTGGTAACAAAACTTTAGAGACAGTTCCCCATTTCAAGTATAATGCATTGTTTTGGGCAGTGTTGATGGTGTGCAGTGTCCCAGACTTCAGCTCTTGTAGCAGATGCAACAGCATGTTTCCCACTTCTCCCCTCGCAGCCTCCAACCCACAAATCACTAAGAATGAAGCAGTTGACTCAGAGGTTGACTAAGTGTTGGTAATGTGGCAGGATGGCTTCAGCCACAGTTGGATCAGCATGGAAGCATCTCATTCTGAGGAGTACAAAGTATTCAGAACAGTGCAGATGCTGTTTGAACCTCTGTAAAGATGGGACGCGGGTGGCGCTGTGGGTTAAACCACAGAGCCTAGGACTTGCCGATCAGAAGGTTGGCGGTTCGAATCCCCGCGACGGGGTGAGCTCCCATTGCTCAGTCCCTGCTCCTGCCAACCTAGCAGTTCAAAAGCACATCAAAGTGCAAGTAGATCAATAGGTACCGCTCCGGCGGGAAGGTAAACGGTGTTTCTGTGCGCTGCTCTGGTTTGCCAGAAGCAGCTTAGTCATGCTGGCCACATGACCTGGAAGTACGTCGGCTCCCTCAGCCAGTAAAGCGAGATGAGCAACCTTCAAAGAAGCAGCCAACAGCCACTTGGTGTGGAACATTTTCATGTCACAGACGGCTGATCAAAAGTGAATGAGTATTCTGGGGTAGGGAGTAAACCCTCGCGCCAGTTCATCCGTATTGTGCAAATTTCTCCTAACAAACTCATTTTTATATGCAGTTTTGACTACACATTTTTGCAAACGATTTTCTCTAACTTAATTCATTTTTATATGTTATTTTCATTAACACCTTCATGTGTGCACAACACTTCCCTTGACCTGTGCTATTTTGTAAACAGGGACTGGAAAACTGTGTCGCAAAATTCAGATAAGTGCAAATTTTGAAGGACAGTTGTGCACAGATTTGGTAGATTCAGCTTTTAATGTGTACTGAACGTCCTTTATCTATCTAACTTGAATATAAAGCAATACACAAACCAAAACACAGCTGTCCTTTGAAATTCTCCTAATTTTGCAATACATTTTGGCAGACAATCGGTACAAAAATGCATGTACTAGGGTACAGTACACCAGTGTGTCTATATGTGAAAATAACATACAAAAATGCATTTTATTTCTGCTTCTGTCGGTGGAATTGCCACTACTGCAGGTGCTACAAAATGCATTTGTAAGAACTCAGTCGTTCAGTGTGGCAACACCAACACTTGGGGAAATAATTCCCTGCCTATTAAGATCAAGCTTTGCATTCTTTTCGGCACCTGCCAAAAACATTCTTGTTTAGACAAGCCTAGAAACAGTGTTAGTTTTTTAACTCCTGGTGTGTTTTAATGTTTTTTAAAAAAGAAAAATCAGAAAAATCCTGGTTTTATGGTTCTATCTTTTTGTAAACTACTTTGAGGTTTTCATTACAATCAAGCAGTGTATAAATTTTTGATAAATAAGCAAATAATATTAGGAAAGAATGTATGTATTAGGCAAAATCACATACAAAAATGAGAAATCAGCATATCATGAGAAATCAGCACTAAAATACTGATGGGTTTTCATGAGGACTTTTCAAGAAACGAATTTGCAAATGGATGTGGAAATGTTGGGAAGTGAACTTTAGATTGGAAAAGTGACAAACTTACAGGGAACCAACAGATTTGCTTATCCCTAACAGCATATTCTGTAAACTGGTACGTGAATTCACATCAGTTGCTGTTTTGTTTAGCAGCCCACTGTATGTAGTATACTGACCTGGGGTGGCAATGAATGTTTATAGCCAGTTGTAAATCTCTTGCATAATAGGCAATTATAACAGGCCAGCTAACAAGCACCCTTACCCTCACCCTGATTATAGCTGTGCAAACAACACTGAGAGAATAATGGCTTCTTTTGTCCCAGAGCTCAGTGGTACTAAGAACTAGGTTGCTTCCCTAAAGCTAAAGTTAGAAGCCCACAGGAATGAAATAAACAACCAGCTTGATCTATGTTAACCTTGACCTTGTTAGATGCAATTTGACTTTTAATGATCTCCAATTAAAATTCAAACCTCAAATAATCCAAAACAGTCCTTTCTTCTTCGCCTTCGCCTTCTGCTTAACAACTTTCTGGCATTATAACGAACTTCAGATAATGAATGGATCATTAGTGCAATCAGGCTTCTTTGTTCTTTTTCTTTAATCAGCAACTGGCAATTGTGAATGTTTGTTTTTTTAGGGAGGGGGAAGAACAGGAGGGGCTGCACATTGCCTATGGTAGCTTTTATTTGTTCTCTATTTATGTTATTTAGGCTATGAGTCCTGCGGCTCCTCTAGCCAAACCCAAAATGTACCATTGCTTATGTATTTAAAACCAAAACAGCACCACAAATACATAAGGGAGGTATTGCCTGGCTTGGGGATATCATAAAAAGGTAAAAAGGTAAGGACCCCTGGACAGTTAAGTCCAGTCAAAGGCGACTGTGGTGTTGTGGCACTCATCTCGCTTTCAGGCCAAGGGAGCCTGCGTTCATCCACAGACAGCTTTCTGGGTCATGTGGCCAGCCTGACTAAACCGCTTCTGGCGCAATGGAACACCATGATGGAAACCAGAGTGCATGGAAATGCCGTTTACCATCCCACCACAGCGGTACCTATTTATCTACTTGCACTGGCGTGCTTTCGAACTGCTAGGTTGGCAGGAGCTGGGACAGAGCAACAGGAGCTCACCCCATCACGGGGATTTGAACCGCCGACTTTCTGATCGGCAAGCTCAAGAGGCTCAGTGGTTTAGACCAGTGTCACCTGTGTTCTTCACTCATCGGCCAGGAGCAAGTTTCTTGCTCAATATCTAAAGGGAATTGCCGATGATACGAATGAAGCCAAACTGAGATATCTATTAAATGATGATGACCCCCTAAGATCACTCATGGTTGCCAGATTCTTGATCAGCGTCCTATCCCTAAAGAAGAGAAACGGACTCCTGTGCGGCTCGGATAATCCCTTTAAACTATGATCTATGTTTTAGGTTGTAATTAGGTGATATCACCATGGATGTCTTCTATTAATTTATAAGCAGAGGGCGATGTTTATGTTACAAATTTATTGTAATGTATGATGTTGGTCCCTTGTTTTTGTTTTGCTTTGGTTCTTGTCTGTTGTTTGTAAGTTTTGGCGGTTTTAAATTTGGAGGTTTAAGTACATTATGTTGGTATGGGAAACTGTCGTGTGATGGGCCAATGGCCGTAATAAAGATCAATACAATACAATAGTGTCACCTGTGTTGCAATTATAAGATTTTCAGAAGTACAAAAAATATGGAAGGAGCAGCGGCTAAAGGATAAGTGAGGAATGAGCATGGTCAGTGGCCACAGAATGCTGACTGTTGGGGGATATGAGGGGGCAGGAGTGCCAACTTGGCCCTGCAACCATGGGTGCCCGGGGCCATGCGTGCCATGCAGAGTGCATTTCTCTGGCACCGAAATTTGTGGGTGCCCTGCCCTTTCATGGGGACTTCTGTGGGTGCTCGGGCACCCAGGTCCCCAGGGAGTTGGCACCTATGTGGGAGAGGGATGGTGAGATGGGTTTTTTCACTCTTTAACAGCAGCCCTACGCAGCATTTTATTGCAGGCTCCAGTTGTGTAGGAATAAAGGACATGCGATTAGAGGCTATGCAACCTGGTATCCCTCACAACCTGCTTCAATAAAGAGGAGAGAACAGTTGTATGATGTGCAAATAGTGCCCTAGCAGACCCTGGGTATGTAAACTGGCAAGCAGTTTTTCTGGAAGTTAACAGAGCAGTAAACCACTTGATTTATCATCTCCTCCAGGTGAGATTAGCTCTGCTGCCTTAAACACATGTGAAAAAAGAAAAGATTGATGCTCCTTACAAGTAGCGGGGAAGAGTCATAGCTTTGGAGCTATGCAAAAGGTCCCAGCATCAGTTCTTGGCGTCTTCAGGTACGGCTGGGAAACACTCTTTTCTGAAACCCTGGAGATCTGCTGTTAAGTCAGTGCACATAACAATGTTACATGCAGCCCAGTCTTCAAGCGGCAAGAGAGATCAGTGGTGCCAGCACACCCCTGGGGTTTGCTTTCCTTAGAACAGGGGTGGCAGAACTGGATCTGAGCAACAGAGGGTTAACTGTCCCCTGCCTCCTTCCAGAGGCCAGGTTTGACAGGTGGGCTGCCCTGCCCACCAGTCTGTCTCCTGATGCCACAAGGATCCTGCAGGGCACATGCAGAACCCTTTGCAAAGCACTCCGTAAGACCCAGCTAGCAGGTTTGCCTTAGAGGGACTTAACAGAGGGACTGGTTTCACCACTTCAGTATCCTCTCTTACAGCTCTGAAGCTGCAGGATTGGAGGGGACCCCAAGGTGACAGGCAGGCTAAGCCACCAACCCGATAACAAGGCTAAGCTAGATGGATCAGTGGTGCCACTTAGTAGTTGGCTGTTCCCTGCATTCCAGTAAATGGCATTATAGGAATAAGCTAACGAGAGGGAGGCACTATTTGCTGCCCAGTCTGCACACACACACACACACACAAACACAAACATACACTCAAAAGTTTGTTGTTGTTTAGTCGTGTCCGACTCTTCGTGACCGCATGGACCAGAGCACGCCAGGCACTCCTGTCTTCCACTGCCTCCCACAGTTTGGTCAAACTCATGCTGGTAGCTTCGAGAACACTGTCCAACCATCTCGTCCTCTGTCGTCCCCTTCTCCTTGTGCCCTCCATCTTTCCCAACATCAGGGTCTTTTCCAGGGAGTCTTCTCTTCTCCTGAGGTGGCCAAAGTATTGGAGCCTCAGCTTCACGATCTGTCCTTCCAGTGAGCACTCAGGGCTGATTTCCTTAAGAATGGATAGGTTTGATCTTCTTGCAGTCCATGGGACTCTTAATAGTCTCCTCCAGCACCATAATTCAAAAGCATCAATTCTTCGGCGATCAGCCTTCTTTATGGTCCAGCTCTCACTTCCATACATCACTACTGGGAAAACGATAGCTTTACCTATACGGACCTTTGTCGGCAAGGTGATGTCTCTGCTTTTTAAGATGCTGTCTAGGTTTGTCATTGCTTTCCTCCCAAGAAGCAGCAATCTCTTAATTTCGTGGCTGCTGTCACCATCTGCAGTGATCCTGGAGCCCAAGAAAGTAAAATCTCTCACTGCCTCCATTTCTTCCCCTTCTATGTAAAGCCCATATACTTCAGTGGAACCTGTGCCCAAGCAAATGTGCACAAAATTGCACCCTTAGCTACTCTTTCAACACCATGGAGCAAGTTCCTCTTACATTATCCTGGTGGCATGGGGGCTACTGGTGTTTTAAGGGTTGGTATTGCTGTTGGAGAGAGTATGAGGCTCGTCGCTCATGTCCTGTGGCAGCTCGCAATTATCCTGATGGCGCTAACGAGAGAAGGACTACCATGGGAGAATGGCTCCCAAGCCAGCAGCATATCATCTTGATATCACAATCTTGATTGTGAATGTGTGTGTAATACATGTCTGTCTGTCTGTCTGTCTGTCTAGCTATCTAGCTATCTAGCTATCTAACTATCTATCTATCTGTATCTATGAATGAAGATCCCTGGGGAAATTAAAACTAACTGAGTTTGTGTCTTTAGCTGATGGCGCTGTGGGTTAAACCACAGAGCCTAGGACTTGCCGATCAGAAGGTCGGCGGTTCGAATCCCTGCGACGGGGTGAGCCCCCGTTGCTCGGTCCCTGCTCCTGCCAACCTAGCAGTTCAAAAGCACGTCAGAGTGCAAGTAGATAAATAGGTACCGCTCTGGCGGGAAGGTAAATGGCGCTTCCGTGCACTGCTCTGGTTCTCCAGAAGCGGCTTAGTCATTCTGGCCACATAACCCGGAAGCTGTACTCCGGCTCCCTTGGCCAATAAAGCGAGATGAGCACCGCAAACCCAGAGTCGTCCATGACTGGACCTAATGGTCAGGGTTCCCTTTACCTTTGCCTTTAAGCTCCCCTCTCTTCCTCCAAGGATAACAGGTTTAATTCTGCATCCTTTCAAAGAGGCAAAATCAAACAAGTCTGGAAATAGAGGTGGGTACCTAACATGGTAGCTTCCAGCTGCTGTTGGACTCCAACTCTTATCAGCCCTGCCCAGCATGGCCAAAGGTCAGGGATGATGGGAGTTGAAGTCCAACAACATCTGGCCAGTACCACAATGGAAAATACGCCGCATTTCACCAAAGCAAAATACAATATATAATTATATAACTGTTGTCAGTACTGTCTATTAGAGACAAACCATTTGACCACCCATGGAAGTGGACAGAGTATTTTGAGAACTCAGGGGGCTGGGAACATTTAAAGATTTTTCTGGGGGTGATCTTCTTTTTAAATGAGAGGCGTATGAAGGATTTGTTTTTTTCTTTGCTTTACCAAAAAAAGGGGGGCAACCTTGCCAATTCAGGCAGCAGTATGTCTGGTCTCAGCAGCTGGGCCACATTCCAGATACAGAAAACTCCTTGGAGCCACAGTACATCATTATGTAGCAGCAGTCGTAGGGAGATTCCTCAAGAGTGCCTTTGGGAATGATGTTACATCACGGTGTAGTGTCATTCCAATCAGCCTTCTGCCTCAGAAATGCAGCTGAGCCGCTGGTTGAAATGACGGAAAAGCCTTTTATTTTTATTTATTTTTTTGTTTTGATAAAAGAAAGAAGAAGAAACCCTTCTCTGCCTTGTATGTAAAGGTAAAAACCCCACCTAAATGATATAATCAGTGATATAATAGATCTTTAAATGTATGGGGCGAGTGAAGCACCTTAAGACTCAATACCATTATTTTCCCCTTCAGTTGTTTTTAATCCAAACCAGCTGGGGTTTCCGCCCCCCCCCCCCCGGTAGCTCTAGATATAGGGACTTTCTATCCATTTGGAGAACAACAAGCAGAAAAGGGGTTAAATAGTTTCTCCTTGCCCGCAATCTTCTTGTCCAGGTGTGTTCTTTTTCCTGTTAGCACTGGCAATGTGAAAATGAAACCTTATCAAATGGGGGAGGGGGGCAGATTTCACAGCAATCTCTCTTTTTAACTGTATACCTCTAAACATACAAACCTGGGCACAGAGGGGCACATCACTCCTATCTCTGTCAGACTTGTCAGCAAGCTTGTCGGTTTTCAAGAGAGAGATGTACTTCCTGCACCTGATTCAAGCATATTCCGTCCCTTTGGGATATAAAGGTCAAAGCAGAAGCTGTAGACTTATGTGGTGAAAAATGACAGACTACTTCAGTCGTGTTCTTTTTTCCACTCCCTCTTGAGTCTGAAAAGGCACCAGAATATCTTGCTCAGCAGCTCCCCTGCCCACCCCCAAAGGAGTTCTTCTTAGTCAGATCACAGTTGTACTCTGTATCCCACCATATATTAAAATGTTGTTCTTCAGCAGCCAAAAGGTACTGTGCATAGGAATTAATTAATATATCACAGTTTGTTGTATTTATATTTATCTTTGCATTTAACTGGATGAAGTCCTTGCCAATTTTTCTATCCAAATCAACCCATCTGCTTGGATCTCCCCTCCCAACCTGCTACTCTCCCAAGGGGGGGAAGGAGGGGGGAAGTGGCAGCATTTGTTAGAGAAAAAACCCCCAAAATGTCAGGCAGAAACAACATAACACAGAGACAGTGCCAGATTTATACACACAGTACAGTTTTATGCACAGCTTAGGACCTCAGATGTATGTGAGGGGAGGACCCTGAATACTTTTTTAAAACAGTTCAGTTTTCAAGTATTGCATAATCACTTCAAAAATGAAGGAAACGGGATGCAGTCTGAGACAGACATTATCTTTTTAGAGACCCTGTTTTTAAATGTGGGGCTAGCCCAAAGAGCAATCAGAACGTAGCATAATTATTTACAGCAATGTTTGTGAACTGGAAAAAAATACAATAGCAAATGCTGCTGTGACTCACATGCACAATTTCTGTTCCTGACCTCGGATTAACAGGTGTATTGTGGCAATTTCCATTCCAGTTCCATTCCTGACAAAATTATCCAACAGCCCTATGACACAGTAAGCCAACTATGGCTTAGCAAGACAATTTGAACGTGTGGGCTCCAAGAGAGGAGCTTGCTGGAACTTTGCTCTTCCATGGTCCTTTTCCTTGTTGTGTACAAATTTTGGCTCCACCTTGTGTTTAATGAGGAGAGAGCTTAACCATGAGTAAAAAGGACCAGGCAGGAGCAAAGCCATTGTAATATCTCCGGGAGCCCACACATTCACATAGGTATTACGAAGCTATAGTTTGGCTTACCATGTCACACAAACTGGGTACAGTGGTACCTCAGGTTAAGTACTTACCGATAATTCATTCCAGAGGTCCGTACTTAACCTGAAACTGTTCTTAACCTGAAGCACCACTTTAGCTAATGGGGCCTCCCGCTGCTGCCGCGCCGCCGGAGCACGATTTCTGTTCCCATCCTGAAGCAAAGTTCTTAACCTGAAGCACTATTTCTGGGTTAGCGGATTCTGTAACCTGAAGCGTCTGTAACCTTAAGCGTAGGTAACCTGAGGTACCACTGTATATGGATTGTTTTGGATAAAATCAGCTCCAAAAATCTTTTTAAAGGAAGGGGAAGAATTATTTTTCTCTCTCTTTTTTTTCTTTCAGTGCATAGTTTGGGACTGGGATTCCAATGGCAAGCATGACTTCATTGGAGAATTCAGTTCAACATTCAAGGAGATGCGAGGAGCCCTGGAAGGGAGACAGGTAGGCTCAGGTGAATGTGTGCTGTTTAAAAGCAACAGCAGAATTAAAAGATTAACCTTTTCAATCCATAGCCAGCAGAGTTTAATGCGTGGGCTGCCTTGCCAAACATGCAGTGCCTTTTATTGCAGTGATATGAGCATTCAAGCCATCTTTTCACTAGGGTGAATTCCAGATGGTTGGTTGTCTGATTTGTTTGCACAAAGTTTGCAGGGAAATTAGATTATATTAGCTGTTTATTGAGCATTCAATCTGATTTGCTTGCTGGAATGTTATATGACACTGTGTCAAACAAGTGCTACTCACACTTTTCTGTGCATTTCCTCATCACTTTTTCTTATCGCATAAGGTCTGAAATAAGCTTTAATTGTACTGCCTGAATTTGCTAGTATATTATTGATTCCCACCAGAAAATAGTGACAGTCTGGAAGCACCTTAGGTGCTTAAGACAATTTCATGAAAGTAATGTGGACAAAAGCGGAAGAAATGGAGGCAGTGAGAGATTTTACTTTCTTGGGCTCCATGATCACTGCAGATGGTGACAGCAGTCACGAAATTAAAAGACACCTGCTTCTTGGGAGAATAGCAATGACAAACCTAGACAGCATCTTAAAAAGCAGAGACATCACCTTGCCAACAAAGGTCCGTATAGATAAAGCCATGGTTTCTCAGTAGTGATGTATGGAAGTGAGAGCTGGACCATAAAGAAGGCTGTACTGCAAGAAGATCAAACCTATCCATTCTTAAGGAAATCAGCCCTGAGTGCTCACTGGAAGGACAGATCCAATACTTTGGCCACCTCATGAAAAGAGAAGACTCCATGGAAAAGACACTGATACTGGGAAAGATTGAGGGCACAAGGAGAAGGGGACGACAGAGGACCAGATGGTTGGACAGTGTTCTCGAAGCTACCAGCATGAGTTTGACCAAACTGCGGGAGGCAGTGGAAGACAGGAGTGCCTGGCGTGCTCTGGTCCATGGGGTCACGAAGAGTCGGACACGACCAAATGACTAAACAACAACAATGTGGACAAAAAGCAATTAGAATGCACACTAAAAACTCTAGACTTCTATTTTATTAGACTGTGAAATGAGCTAATTGTTTACAGGAGGACTAGTCTTCTTACAAAACCATGTAAACCATTTTGTTTGTAGTAGGGCTGGAAATAACACTAAGGCAGCAAGGCCTGTCTGCAGCCAGGGTGGCTGAGAACATATATGGGGTCCAGAGCAAATCTGATACTCAAACTGCCCCGGGACTAGATGCAAGGAGCCAATTTAACACCAAACCTTTACATGAAAGAGCCAGCTATATGGCAAATATGTGACAGGGCTCATGCAGAACACTTGTGTGGGTAAGCGCTTTATCCAGTGGTGGCTGGTGGCCATTGAGACTGGTATGGCAGAAGGCAAGAGAGGCCTACAGGAAGTGGAGTCATAGCCAATGACAGACAGAGCTGGTTTATTCTAGGTTTGCTCCCAGCCTCCCTGCTGAGTTTCAAGGAACAACACTGAGGCTAAAGAGGAGGAAGCTGACAGGAATCCCCTCCCCCCGGACTGATTGTTCAGTTGGGTTGGGGGGCTAGCTGAGGCTGGCGACCGTGTCTCATTCTTCCCAATTCTCATTCTTCCTCCTCAGGCTTTAACCATGCCCACCTGTCATCACATTTCAGACCTAGAGGACATCTTAACAAGTAGTCATATGTTGTTTATTTCAGACGGATTCTTCTATAGAAAATAATACAGTTGTTCTCACCACCTCCGCCTTACAGATTGCTTTTTTGCCTCCTGCATCTGTGCTGTGTTAAAATGTCACCGGTGGCTTCAGTGGGAACCAGAGCTGAGCTAGACTTTAATTGGAATTTCTGAGAAAACTTCTTATTCCTCCCTGGGTAGATGACCTCCCACTTTATCAGGTCAACTTATTAGCAACCTTTAGATCTAGAAAGCTGGCAGTTTGCTTCTGGGAAGGATATTAAGACTTCTGATCCAGCATGCCATTGCGCATTCTTTTGTTTCTCTGCAGTAGTGACACTGATGCTTCATGGGTGAATGGAGTGCTTCTCCCCTCCATCACACTTGTTATGTACTGAAGTTCTCACCCTGGGCCAGCAGGGGGATACTGTAGATAGTTATGCAAATGAAGGATCGAAAGTGACGTTCAGTGATTGGATAGTTTGTATGCAAATGAAGGATCGAAAGTGACGTTCAGTGATTGGCTAGTTACAGAAAATGGTTACTGTTGCATTCTAGTGGAGCTCTATATAAGCAGGCTGACTGAGCTCCTCAGTTCAGTTCTGTTCCACCTTACAAATAAAGAGCTGCTTTGGAAGAATCGCTGTGTCGTCCGATATGTTCGCCCACAACTTAACACCACTCATTCTGGTTTTCCCCCTACTCCCCTAGAATGAAAACATTTTGGAAGGGTCTAATCCTCATTCTGACTCTTTAGGCCACTAAGTTGAGTTGAGACTCACCATTGAGTCTTGCCATGACCTAAGGTGGGCTGCATTAGCAGCACAACACACCAGGCAGATAGTATATCATAACATGTTCAGGAATGGGTCCCAAAATGCATGCTTGGCTTGAAGGTTGGTTCCAGGACCAAACTGGCTGAAGACTACTGATAAAGGCCAGGTGAGCTAATTGAGATAATATTTCTACTCATTCTCTACTGCCTAAATCAGCCTTTCTCAACCTTGGGCCCCCAGATGTTGTTGAACCACAACTCCCACCATCCCTAGCTAGGAAGGCCAGAGCTCAGGGATGATGGGAGTTGTAAATTAACCACACTGAAGGGAGCTTCTGAGCAGATGTGTTTCCTTGCTGCTCTTTAGTTTACTCACATTGGTACGTTTTATGCACCCTCATAGGTTTCTCTGTTGCCCCCCTCCCCCCAAAGATCATAGCCAAAAGAATCTTCTGAGCTCAACAGCTTAGCCAGTTTTCCAAGACTTGCATCTTCCAACACCTGGTTGCTTCTTTGAAGCTTTCATTCATAATACCTGCTCTATGCAATAGAACAGGCATCCCCAAACTCAGCCATCCAGCCATTTTGGGACTACAACTCCCACCATCCCTAGCAAACAGGACCAGTGGTCAGGGATGATGGGAGTTGTAGTCCCAAAACAGCTGGATGGCTGAGTTTGGGGATGCCTGCAACAGAAGAACAATACAATAAGAAGAAAGCAAGGCTTTTCTTTCAGCTGGAACTTGCTGGAACTCAGTTCCGGCCCCTCTCAGATGGGCACCAATGTCATTATAAGAGAACAGGGGAGGCTTTCATGCTGAGTTCTGGCACCTGTTTCTCTAGAAAAATAGGACAGGAAGTTAGTAACACTTTTTATTAAGTAGGGTGTAGAAACCTTGCTCTGCTTTCATAAGCTTCTGCTGTGTTAGATGAAACAAATTGACTTCTGAAGTAAAAGCTTCAATAAAGACGGCATAAGCAACTCTGTGACAAAACCACTTCTCAGAATCAGCTCTATCTACACAAATTTGGACTAATGATGCTAGATGAAGCTGAGCATTGGAACATTCAGGACAGATAAAAGAAAGCGCTTCACACAGCGCAACTCTGGAACTGGATCCCACAGAGGGCAGTAACAGCCACCAACTTGGGTGGCTTTAAAAGAGGATTAGACATAATAATAATAATAATAATAATAATAATAATAATAATTTATTTATACCCCGCCCATCTGGCTGAGTTCCCCCAGCCACTCTGGGCGGCTCCCAATCCAGTGTTAAAAACAATACAGCATTAAATATTAAAAACTTCCCTAAACAGGGCTGCCTTCAGATGTCTTTGAAAGATAAGATAGCTGCTTATTTCCTTGACATCTCATGGGAGGGCATTCCACAGGGCGGGCGCCACTACCAAGAAGGCCTTCTGTCTGGTTCCTTGTAACCTCACTTCTCGCAATGAGGGAACCGCCAGAAGGCCCTTGGTGCTGGATCTCAGTGTCTGGGCTGAACAATGGGGTGGAGATGCTCCTTCAGGTATACAGGGCCGAGGCTGTTTAGGGCTTTAAAGGTCAGGACCAACACTTTGAATTGTGCTCAGAAACGTACTGGGAGCCAATGCAGATCTCTCAGGACCGGTGTTATGTAGTCCTGGAGGCCACTCCCGGTCACCAGTCTAGCTTCCACTAGACTGTTCATGGAGGACAAGGTTGTCAATAACTACTAGCCATGAAGACTATGTTCCACCTCCATGCCGGGCTGTGTGCCTCTGAATATCAGCTGCTAGGAGTCACAGGTGTGAGAATGCTGTCCTGCTTGCAGGTTTCCCATAAGCCCCTGGGAGAGGCACTGTGGGCAGGATGCTAGACTAGATAGGTAATGGGCTTGATTAAGCAGGCTCTCGTTGCATTGTTTTGTTGTTGAAAATGAGAAACGACAATCATTTCTGATGAGTGTGTAACGCTGGAATCATTTGCTGTTTCGGTCATTTTTTATTAAGAAATCTGAACTTCTTCACCTTTCTGTTTGGCGATGTCCTTCAGTTCCACCCACCCACCCAAAACCCTATGGCACACATGTCAATACATCATGCACGTATTTGGATAATAAGTTTTGATAAAGGCAACGGAAGGTGCCAAGGAAATTCCTCTGCTCAGCTCAAGGGAGCCAGAGGGGTTTAAAAATAGCCTTTAAAAGAAGGTGCACCTGGACAGTTAGCAGTGGGAATATTATATAAGTGAAAATCTGTTTCTGTGACAGGGAAAAAAACAACAAGTAAATGGTTTTTGAGAAAACCTCTAACATTTGCAATCTCCATGGAAATTTCCAGAAGGTGAGGATGTTATTTAACTAAGATAGTTTATAATTATTAGTAGGTTAAAGTCTAGTCGTACAAACAGTGTCTAATCTCTGGAAGTTCAAAAACAAGTTGTGAAGGAACATTTGAGGCAGGCTTCCTCAGCCTCGGCCCTCCAGATGTTTTTGGCCTACAACTCCCATGATCCCTAGCTAGCAGGACCAGTGGACAGGGATGATGGGAATTGTAGTCTCAAAACATCTGGGGGGCTGAGGTTGAGGAAGCCTGATTTGAGGTGTCAAAACTAGATGTATTTTTCTATATTAACAGTGAAATCCTGTGTATGGCTACTCAGTGGTCAGTCCCATTGAATTCAGTGGGACTAGCTACCAGGTAAGTATGTGCTGGATTTCAGCCTAAACAGGATAATACTTCCTACATGACGCCTATTTTAATTATGGAGGAAAAACTAGTTTTCATGTATCTGAAAATTCATGTATCTGAGGCCAACACTTCTAGATTTCTGAGGCAGGCAGTATAACAATACAATAGCCTTGTATTCCTTAGAGGTTGTTGTTGTTGTTGTTGTTATGTGGTACATATAAAATAAGGACTCTTGGACTTTCAATTCATCGTAGTTAAAATACTGTAAAAATCCAGAAATATTCTAAACATTGAAACATGTCTTCTAAATTATTTCCACAGGGCACCCAAATGCTATGTCACTTTCATACATAAAATTCTCATTTCCAAAAAAATAAAAATAAAATGTGAACAATCTCATGTTTAATAACAAAATGACTCATTAGCTGACATCGTGAGATTGCACTTGGGCAAAAAAAAATGAGAGGCACAAATACAAGATGGGTGACACCTGGCTTGAGAGCAGTACATGTGAAAAGGATCTAGGAGTCTTGGTTGACCACAAACTTGACATGAGCCAACAGTGTGACGCGGCAGCTAAAAAAGCCAATGCAATTCTGGGCTGCATCAATAGGAGTATAGCATCTAGATCAAGGGAAGTAATAGTGCCACTGTATTCTACTCTGGTCAGACCTCACCTGGAGTACTGTGTCCAGTTCTGGACACCACAGTTCAAGAAGGACACTGACAAACTGGAACGTGTCCAGAGGAGGGCAACCAAAATGGTCAAAGGCCTGGAAACGATGCCTTATGAGGAACGGCTAAGGGAGCTGGGCATGTTTAGCCTGGAGAAGAGGAGGTTAAGGGGTGATATGATAGCCATGTTCAAATATATAAAAGGATGTCACATAGAGGAGGGAGAAAGGTTGTTTTCTGCTGCTCCAGAGAAGCGGACACGGAGCAATGGATCCAAACTACAAGAAAGAAGATTCCACCTAAACATTAGGAAGAACTTCCTGACAGTAAGAGCTGTTCGACAGTGGAATTTGCTGCCAAGGAGTGTGGTGGAGTCTCCTTCTTTGGAGGTCTTTAAGCAGAGGCTTGACAACCATATGTCAGGAGTGCTCTGATGGTGTTTCCTGCTTGGCAGGGGGTTGGACTCGATGGCCCTTGTGGTCTCTTCCAACTCTATGATTCTATGATCTGGTAGGGCTTCTGACTCCAGAATTTGTCTGCTTTATTACTGAAGAAGTCCCTTTCAGTTCACTTGAGTGCAAGGAATCTCTAGGCTTCCCATTTGTGTTTGTAAAATGAGCGCAGTGGTGTTTGGAAAGAAGGCTTGACAAATCCTGGGAGTCTAATTTCGTACACAGCACTGGCTGAAGACATTTTGCTGCCTGAGGCAAAGGACAAGGTGATAGATACCTCCGTCATCTCCCATGCCATGTACAAAAGGTGACCAAGTGAATCTGACTAAAGCACTGGGGTTCCCATATGTCTTAATTTACAGTCCTCTGTTTGAAGGTCTGTCCAGTCCAGTCCTAGTCCAGTTTAAAGAGATGAAACCATAAGAAGGGAGAGCAGGAGGGGCTTAGAAGTTTTCCAGAACTACCCAAACTGTACAGAAATTTATTCATGTATGCAACTACAGCGGCAAGAATGTTACTTGCCCAGAAATTGAAAGAAGTCCCAGCAATTGAAGAATGGATACAAAAACTTACGGAATATGCAGAAATGGCGAAACTTACCGGAATAATAAGAAATCAAAACAACAAACATTTTATGGAAAAGAATGGAAATGGTTTATGGAATATTTACAAACTGTAAACAGATAAGAACATTGGCAGGATTATTGTAATAACCTGCAGTTTTATAAGGGTATATATATTAAAAGTAGATGAATAAATGAGCAAATTAAGTTAATTTGGACATGCAAAAAATATTAAAAATAAATTTGAGGAACCGCAGGAAGGGGGGGAAGGAAGTTACGAAGTGTTAAAATGATTGTAAAATTATTGAAATGTATAAAACTGAAAATTATAAATAAAATATGTAAAAAAGAAGTTTCGCATCATCAGTTAGCACCTGGCCAGCAACCAATCAGACCTGATCATAATCTTTCCTACTATGGTGAGATGTGCAGTATTTCTATTTAAACTGTAAAAATTAAATCTGATGTTAGTAATTACTTCTAAATTTGCATCGGTTTGTATAAATTAACATAAGCAAGTGTTGTGCAAATGGGTGTCCACATAGCACACAGGACTGCTTGTTGCTGTTGTTGTTTTGTTGTTGTTGTCCTCACCCTTCACCCTAAGGTCCGACATCTGGGAAGATATGAACTATTAGCCTAGTACATCCCTGTCAAATTTGCTTCCCACCAGCATTTTGGTAAACCATAAATTAAGATACAGTATATCAGATCTGAAAGGAGGGGCTGAACTTGAGCAAGTACTCCAGAGATCAGAAAGCAAAATAAATAAATGAAGATGTTGGAAAAATTCCCAGAAACATGTGGTCCTGTCTGTTACCTCGACTGGAAAAGAGAATTAATTCACAAGATGAATAATTTGAATTCCTGGGGAAGCTGGGCCACATTCAGCTATCTGGGCCAGGCAGAGTATGGAAATGTCCCTCTTGTTAAATTTGTTTAGTTATCAGATCCATCTGCAGGATCAAAGAGAGCAGTGTTTAAAAAAGAGCATGTTTTAACCTTTAGCTGGGTGCTGTACACTCAAAACAGCAGCCTGAGTGGGGGACGCAGGTGGCGCTGTGGGTTAAACCACAGAGCCTAGGACTTGCCGATCAGAAGGTTGCTGTTCGAATCCCCACGACGGGGTGAGCTCCCGTTGCTCGGTCCCTGCTCCTGCCAACCTAGCAGTTCAAAAGCACGTCAAAGTGCAAGTAGATAAATAGGTACCGCTCCAGCGGGAAGGTAAACGGTGTTTCCGTGTGCTGCTCTGGTTTGCCAGAAGCGGCTTAGTCATGCTGGCCACATGACCCGGAAGCTGTACACTAGCTCCCTCAGCCAATAAAGCAAGATGAGCGCCGCAACCCCAGAGTCGTCCGCGACTGGACCTGATGGTCAGGGGTCCCTTCACCTTTACCTTTACCTTAACACTAAGAACAGCAGCCTGAGTGGCTCATGGCCAGATGACGAAAATCCAAAGAGCACCAGCAGAAGAAAAGGAAAAGATGTGTGATATTTATTTGCAGCAGCACTGCTTATATATTACATACTAGTTGTCGTGTCCTGCAGATGAGTTGATGACTCCTTTTAGAACAGCATCATATTTGGTCCAAAGTTGTGGACACATGAAAAGAGGGGAGACAACATGTCCCATCTGCAGCTCAGTGTGCAGAGTGGAATCTTCCATGTGGGCAATGAAGCCACAGGATTGGTTGGCATAGCAGAGTAAAATTGATGGCCAAGGCCCAAGGGGTTGCCTTAGTGACGCATTTACACTGGCCCTGCCATTCCCTTTGGTTTATGCGCAGGTCTGGAGAACCTGTGCCTCACCGGATGTTGTTGGATACCCAACTCCCATCAGCACGACGCAGCGCATCCAATGGTCAGAGATGATAGGAGTTGTAGTCCGACAACATACCCATATCTGAAGAAGTGTTCATGCACACGAAAGCTCATACCAATAACAAACTTAGTTGGTCTCTAAGGTGCCACTGGAAGGAATTTTTTTATTTTGTTTCAACATACTCATAGCCAGTGTCTTCCAATCCCTTAAAATGCCAGTGTCTGCAGAAAACGTGTTTAATTCCTTAACTTCAATGGGAGTAAAGCCAGCTAAGTGCAAATTGTCCCTTTAAGCAATTTGTGACTCCAGCACTAATGGCTTTACCCTGGGGTAAGTGATTGAGTTTTTTTAAACAGCATAACACAGTTTAATAGTTTATGGAAGCAAATGAGACCCACTAATGGATTATAAACACTGAAGCATGATAACATCAAGGAGATGTATGCTCTGTCCATATATACGTGCTAGATTGAAAAACAAATTTGCATTGACTTAAATAGGACTACATTGATAAAATAAGCATTCTGGCTTGACTGGTTAGGGGACTAAAGCACTTTCGCTGAGGCAGTGCATGACAGCTTAAATAGCCATAGCTGTATTTTTGTGTATGCATTTTATATATTTAGAAATTTATACAAACCTGGCTCGCACTTCAAAGTACAGCTGGTGGCAATGGGTTGTCTTATGAAGCATTTACACAGGCTTTGCCTTTCCATTTGGTCTACAGCAGGGCTTGGGGAATCTGTGGGTTCCTCATCCCTATACATGATGGACCTTCAGTCTGTTCCAGCAAGGCATCAGAGTTAGCCTAATGTTTGAATAGCTTGCAGAGGTGCATGCCAAATCAGTGTTTGCAATGGCACTTGTAAAAAAAATAAATTGATATGCAGGTGTTTTACTTTGCAGAAGGTCTCGGATAAGGGATAATTCCCCCCTGATTGGCTGATGTTTAGAAATGTCTTTAGCTTTGGACTGTTTCATGTGATTTCTGTTTTCATTGGCAGAGCACACATTATGCAACTTGAATAAATTATTCAGATTCTTACATGAAACGGCTTTCATGCTCCCGGTTTGTGTCTTCACAGGTACAGTGGGAGTGCATAAACCCCAAGTACAAAGTAAAGAAGAAGAATTACAAGAACTCTGGCATTGTCATTCTCAATCTCTGCAAGGTGCTGTCATTTGAACAGATTCACAATATTTAGAATTGGAAGGGTGGGGTGTGTATGTGTGTGTTTAGCTAAGTTAAAAGCCCAGTTGATGAAAGTGAATTGAATTCACTGTAGGCATTTTGTAGGCATTGCTATGTTAAAATAAGGTAAAAAAGTACACTGAAACATGTCTCAGAAATTAATTATAGCAAGGGACTCCCAGAGGTAGCATAACAGATGTTGCAGAGTCAAGGTGGATCAGTGTTTTCACTGGGATGACAGTTGCTGTTCAGGAATGTGATTGCTGCTGATCTTCAGAAACCCATTCTGTTCCCTGTGTGCAATCAAAACACATATAGCTGCTTACCACATGTAGTATGGGGCCGTTGCTTATATATTTATTTCCAACCCTTTACCCTAAGGTCCCAGGGCCAGTAATAATGTCAGGTTGTCAGAGTTGACCCATAGGGTTGAGGATTAATAAGGATCTGGTCTAAAATAAGCCCCACCCCCCACCCCCACTCTAAATAAATGCCTTCTTCACAGAAGTACCTTCCCATTTAATACATGAAGAAGTATTTAAGAACGTGCCGTTTAAATCTGAATTTCTGGCTCTCTTCTCTTCCAGATTCACAAGATGCATTCGTTCTTAGACTACATCATGGGTGGCTGCCAGATACAGTTTACAGTAAGTGCTTTTTAAATGGACAGCAGATGGATAGCTTTCACAGAGCTAAGTATTTATTTTTTTCCACACACACAGGACAAAATTAGACAACCAGATACCGTTTCCCCCCATACATCATGTCTTTTTTGCTGTGTTCACATGGGAGAGTGGCAGCATAATCTATACATGGATATTCAGAAGCAAGTCCCATTATTTTTAATGGGTCTCACTCCCAAGTAAACACATACAGAATTGCTGCCTCAATAAACATTAGACAAAAAGATTTCAAGTTTTAAATTAGTCATTAACACCTTACCTTAATCAAAGTGTGCATTTATTATAGGTGCACTGCATTAATGTGCATAGTGTTTTATGACTGTTCTGGAGATTATATAGTGTTATGTGTATTTTAAATAGTGAATATTGCTTTTAAATGTGTAAAAAGCCTTTTATTTGTGTTTTATCTACTTTTGTTCATATGGCACGTTTTAAATGCTGGTGCTTGCATGATTCTTATTTTTGTTCAGCTAAAACCTGACAGCATGTCAGAATTACTTTGCCTACAAGATGCTAACAATTGCATAGACAGCAAGTGTTATATTCACTGAAGTCAGATTCGAGAACAACCCTGTTCTGCAGTCATGTCTCTCTTTATGTATTTATCATTACACATTCATGTACATCTAAATGTTTATTCTTCACATTTCTGCTTTACTATTCTAGTTTTGTTGAAAACCATGCTCTTGGGCCAGTCTGCAAATATTTTTCATAATTGCCAAGTCTCAGAAACTCTGAGGCGGACTTCATGCACACCACACATTTAAAGTACATTTGAAGCTCGTGGCTTCCTCAAAGAACCCTGTGAACTACAATGACCTGCACCCTTAACAAACTAGAGTTCCCAGGATTCTTTGGGGGAAGTTGTGTGCTTTAAATGTATGGTGTGGTCTCTTAAATTTATCAAACAGCAATGAGGTCTTCTTCATGTTTTCACTCTCCATGCTCCTGCAGCAAATCCACTCCGCTTCACAGCAGGGAGGAGTTGCGGTGGACCACAGGGCCACCCACTCCCCTCTGGGGGTGGGGGACACAGTCCCGCATCACCCGGAGGTTCCTGGCCACATCATCCGGCCAGCCAATCCGCTAGCTGGGGAGGCGTGGCTGGGCCCCATTTAAACTGAGGCGCGAGCAGGAGAGCTTCCTCTCGACTCTGAGGAAGTCCCGCCCACCCTCCCTAATTCGCAGGTTTCAATATTGGCCTTGCTATGGACCTTGGTTGGTCGCCGTTGAGGGGCCTGGTAGGAATTTTTCCACTTGGCAAATTGGCAAGGGCCATTTGGTTTTCGCCTACCTCATAGCAATCGTCACAACTTTGTAAGGTTTGGCGGTTAGGCACTGGTTGATCGTGTGATGGGGGGGTGGCCATCACCTGCCCCTCCAAGCTTAAGGGTATTCCGTTAAAGGAATCTGCGAGTGTGGATCTTGTTCGAAGCCCAGGGCGGGGCTAGGGCCGTGCCACGACCCTGTCAGGAACCCGGGGGGGGGGCTCGAGTTGGTTTGCATCGACAGGGCTCCCCCTACCAGTGGTTGACCCTTACTGGACTTCCTGCATGGCGGGCAGGAGTCAGATATAGTCAGGTCAATTCCAATGCCTAAGCCAGAGGTCATCAAACGAAGGCCCACAGGCCAGATACGGCCCACCAGGCTCGCTAATCTGGCCCGCGAATCTTGCAGACCCTGTCGCCCGCTTGGTCAGTCCCTGCGCTAAACAGGCATTTCCAAGGCATTATCAAGGCCTTTCCACTTCCACCAGTAATCAGGACAGTTGATTCTTCAGATCCTTCTCTGCTTGCCAGAAACTACATTGATGACAGTAGCTGGGAAATGGATATGATAAATCAGATTCCCTCTGACACCCCAAAACATAAGCCCAGGAAAACAAGGGGCAGACAAACATATGGAAACCTGGTGGCTCAAATCCGGGTAACATTTGTCACAACTAAGCCTGAAATTCTGTGTACAGTTACTTGGGATTTAGTCCTACTGAGCTTAGTGTGATTTATTTCTGTTTAGGATTGGGCTGTAGGTTCTAGTGAAACCTATGGATCGAGCTGGGAGTAGGGATGAGCGCATCTCTCAATTTTCGGTTCTTTCAGTTGTACATTTTTCCATTCTTAAATTCAGTTCTCCACATTTCTGCAGCAATTGGTGATTTTAAAAAATACTAATAAAAATTCTTCTTCATTTCTGTGTGTATTTCTCCTAATAAATGTATATTTGTACTCAGTTTTGACAATGCATTTCTGTATGTTGTTTTCACTAATGTATGCATTTAGAGACACACTTTATCCAAATAGCTGCTTTTTTGTACACATTGCTTGGAGAACTGCATGGCTAAAGTGCAAATCTGGTAAGATCACCTTAAAATGCAAGCGGAATCTAATTTCTTCCCCATCCTTACCTGGGCATAAGCCACATTGAACCCAATGGGATTTACATCTGGGGAGATAGGCATAGGATTGCCCCGTAAAACACTTTTGCCAAAATGAACTTAGTCATCCCAACTTTGGATGAACAGGGTTCATCCTTTGTGCAGAAGTCTTGTTGCTTAAAAATTATTAACATGATTCCAGTTGTTTTTAAAACGTGAGCATGCACACACAATTATTGCAAGATCCGTGGCAATATCCACAAAAGAAAATAGGCCCCATAATTTGATGGGAGCCTTAACTGCATTAAGGACCTGCTTTTTTTACTGACAGTTTTTCTCCGAACACAGGTGCAGAGTTCTGGAGTTACTCCTAAGTCAGCCCACTCTCTTTTTGTTTTCAATTTAATTATGTTTCCATTGAGTTCAAGTTGGGTGCAGACAATGAGCTGCAGCTGTGATCTGAAAGGCTGTTTGATAGGGGAGGGAGCCAAGACGCTAAGCATGGGTTTGTGAACAAAAAGCCATGGTATGATGTACCTGCTAATTTGAAGAGCTAATGAGAGCTTTTGTGGCATCATGCTGGGTGCTCTGAAGATGCTCTGCACATCCTTTGTAAGCACATCATTTTTGGCTGGAAAGAACCTCTCTGATAAATAAAAGCAAATGTGTGGCCCTTTCAGGATCATTTTAAAAGACATCATGATCAAGCCATCCCTTTGAGGGCAGGTTGCCTCTATGCAAAAATGTTAAACAAATGCTCCTTGAATCTGGATCTGTGCTGACCAGGGCAATTGGGTGGCATTGCATTAGACGCCAAAGAGAAAGAATCTCATAGCTCACACAGCTGAAGTTTCCATGTAGCTCTATTGAGTACAATGTAAATATGAGTGGGGAAATGGACCACCTAGCGTGATGTGCCCAGACTCGATAACACTTTGTGGGTTGTGTCCACTGTTGGCTCTTCCTTACTTTAAAGTGGATCCACTCACAAATGTTGGGGTACCTGATTTTCACCTATACACCCCATCCGGCTCCCGCTCTACAGTAGAATGAGATATGACCTGGAGGGCTGCAGTAGGCAGGGGAGGAGCTGCAAAAAATTTACTTGACTCAGTTTGTGCAAGCAGAAGCCCTTTTTCACAAGGGAGGTTCATTTCACGTTTAATGGGGAGCGTAGCTAATTTGCACTTTCCGAAAAAACATTCGAAGTAAAACAGACTCGTTTTCCACCCATGAAAGGTATACAAAAATGCAAATACCCACGGTAAAGTGTGCCTGCAAATGCATATATTTACAACAGTAACATACAAAGATGCATTTTAGTAGGGGGAATTGCTTTGCAAAGCTGTTTCTATCGGGGAAAATCACATGCAAAAATGTGTAAGGAGAAATTCACACAAAAATGCTGATAAATTTTCACGAAGTCCCCCTTTTACTTTTTTTAGGAAAGCAAACTGATGTAGAGACATGGGGAACTGAACTTAATACTGGGAAAATGAGAAACTGAGAGTTGACCTATGTGCCCATCTGCTGGGCACAGAGGAGTGGTGGCTGGATACTGATGAGTGGGCAGCAGGAGAAGCGGGGCTGGAGACTGACAGACTGACTGACTGGGAAGAAGGGATCAGTGATCTGGTGGGAGCCTGTAACTTCCAGAAGATGAGAGTCAGAGGCAGGAGAAGCTGCAGGATTGGAGAGATAAGAACAGGTGCAAGAGGAGAGAGATATAGGTCAGGCTGATATAGAGTCAAGGGCTTCCACATCTCCTACTCCTGCCCCCATGACAGGCATTTAATGTTATGTTACGGTTTTGTGACTGGCACCTCCAGCACTCTCTCAAAATTCAAAGTGTACTACCTCCTGGCTGCAAAGGTGGGTGACCCCTATTTTAAGGGGGATGGATGGATAGATAGATAGATAGATGATAGATAGATAGATAGATGATAGATGACCATACCTCCATATGCTACAATCCTCAGATAAGGCCTTGCTTATGACATCTTTGGAATGTGGGTGGCGCTGTGGGTTAAACCACAGAGCCTAGGACTTGCTGATCAGAAGGTCGGCGGTTTGAATCCTTGCGATGGGGTGAGCTCCCGTTGCTCAGTCCCTGCTCCTGCCAACCTAGCAGTTCAAAAGCACCTCAAAGTGCAAGTAGATAAATAGGTACCGCTCCAGCGGGAAGGTAAACGGTGTTTCCGTGCGCTGCTCTGGTTTGCCAGAAGCGGCTTAGTCATGCTGGCCACATGACCCGGAAGCTGTACGCCGGCTCCCTCGGCCAATGAAGCGAGATGAGCGCCGCAACCCCAGAGTTGGCCATGACTGGACCTAATGGTCAGGGGACCCTTTACCTATGACATCTTTGCCTTGTGAGACTAACAACCACCAACTCTCTTTCCTCTATACTTTCCAGCTGGTATTTTTTTATCTTCAGGTGGAAACTTCTTCACTCTTTGTGTGACTAACCCCCCCCCTTTAAACTTCCATTACATTTTTATTATTTCAGTTCATACGATCATCCCGTTTGTCTTGCATGTTTGTCCTGGTTCACTGAGGAGACTCCACGATGACACAATCCCATTTTCAGTGATCTAGAAAAACACTAAGACATTTCCAAAAAGAGAAACCGTGGGCTCTATAAAAGGTTAAGTAAAACTTTATTTTTACTTTTTTTTTTTTTTTACTGCCAGATGACTCTCGTCTCTCAGAAACGAGGGCATGGTGTATCAAAATTTGTTCAAAGCTCAAATTTTAATTCTGCCTCCTGGCTCACCTTCAAGCTTTCTCCCATCTGGTAAAAGAAATGAGGAACAGTTAATTAGCTTATGAAATTATTTGGGTATGGAAAGTGAAATACCAATTATTAGTTTTATAGTAATCATAGTAAAGTTTGAGCAGCGAGAATGAAATGAATGTAGGCATATGACACTGCCTGGAGTGTGTGTGTGTGGAGATATATGTATATATAGATAGACACACACAGATAGACACGCACATACCCCCAAAATAGAACATTTTAATTTTGCAACAATTTTATGTTAGACAGATGTGTGAACCTGAAAGCACCTGAGTGTGGGGGATTAAATTAAGCTCTGCATGCTTTGAGCTTATAATTAAACAAATGAACATTGTAATATAATTGGAAGAGACGGTGTGTTTCATTTGTTTTACATCGATAAGTTTTCTTGAAACAAATAATGTGATTTACTTTAAGCATGCTGAGATTTGCCGGCATTTGCAGTTTGCTTTGGAAATTAGTTGGAAAGATGGAGAAGCATTTTTGGCAGCACTAAAATTGCCGGGGGGGGGGGTCAGAGGTGCCTTCCCCTCTGATCATTGATGATGAGCTCCCTTAGCTGCTGTTCTAGAAGGCTTCACCTGGAGTTTGTGCGATTGATTTGTCCTCCAGCATTTGCTCTGTTTAGATATCTCCGTTGTGTGTCTGTGCGCTTGGCTGGGGAGGGCAGTATGGTCTCCAGCTCTGCTTCAAGATAGGACTGCTTATCTTGACCCATCCATGTTCAACTCTTGGCCCCCTATCTTTCCTTAGCGACCCTTTGTAGAAAGTTGGTGTGGGAGTGGTGTGAAATTCGGATGAGTGTCCTTGAATAGTGATGTTCCCAACTAGACTAACCCCTACCCATCTACACCCTTGATCAGGCATAGGCAAACTCGGCCCGCCAGATGTTTTGGGACTACAACTCCCATCAACCCTGACCGCTGGTCCTGTTAGTTAGGGATGATGGGAGTTGTAGTCCCAAAAGATCCACTACACTGCATTCCTCAGACAAACAAGCCAAGTAGTACCTTAGAGGGGAAAGGAAGTCGCCCCCTTACAATCTCAGTTCTCTGTTTATTCAGAGGAAAGTGATCTACATCAGATAACTCCTCTGAGAATGAATTGAACATGATGTCTATTAAGATCTTCTTTCAATAGGCCTTGTACCTTTTGGAAATCCTAAGTCATATTCTCTACTATATTTTGGCTGCTGTCACTTCTGGATCTGTATTGCTGTTTTGTTGCCATTTGCTGTTTTCATATTTCATTGTGAATTTATTTCCTGCCCACTCCTCCCCACCCCCCCAGTGCCTTGGGCACGTCTAGTGGAAAGACGGGCTACAAAAAATTATAGTAAAAATAAAAAAATGTTGCTTTTAAATGTTGCTGCTTTTTTGGTATGCTGTGTGAGTTTTATTGATGCTGGCTTTGCTTTTTGTGATTTGTAACCTGTCCCGGGTCTACAGTCAGCGGCGGATTTAGGGAAGCGTGAAAAGGAAGACGGAAGCACACGGCAGAGAAGCTATACAGTATATCTTGTTTTCCCCTCCGTTCTTTTCCAGGTAGCTATAGATTTTACAGCCTCAAACGGCGATCCCCGGAACAGCTGTTCACTCCACTATATCCACCCCTATCAGCCGAACGAATACTTGAAGGCACTGGTAGCTGTTGGGGAGATCTGCCAAGACTATGACAGGTGAGAAGATAACCACATTTCTTTCAGAGTCGTTTCTACAGCATAGCATTCAAATAATATGTCAAAGCTGGTGGCTAAGTGCTGGAATCTTTAGTGCAACCCTGAGTCTGCAGGGTGTTTATACAGCTTCCTGTTAATCATTCATTCATTCCCCTTCACATTCCAAAACACAAAAAGTCTGATTCTTTTTTTAAAAGCAGATTTGTTGCAGTACGGTGACAGCTCTTGAACCCACTTTAACTGCACAAACTCGATAAGTTATGGTATGTGCTTAAATCTCTCCAGCAAAGCAGTGACACTCTGAAGGCACCCTGAGCGTTTTATGTAAAACATATAGATTCCACAGAATGGCAAGAAAAACGTACAGAGAAATTCCACTGATCATTTGAATCCTTAGTTGAGTATCAGAGCGTCTATCTGTGTGAAAAAAATGTATTTTCCAAGTGGTCTTGAAACATGTAGAGGTGACTTGTCGGTTACATGGCCGGCCCTCCATGAGGCAGACTGAGGCAGCTGCCTTGGGCAGCGGACCCAAGGGGTGCAACATGGGTGTCTCCGGCACTGCTGGAGAAGCAAAGAAAAGTGGCTTCCAGTATCTGGCAAAATCTCACGAGAACCCAGTGAAATCTCAGGAGAACTCACCAGAACTTGGAAGGTTCCGCTATGTCACCCCAGTAAGTGAGGCTTCGTAGGGGGGGCAAGGGGGGAGCAGAGTCGCAGGGCGTCACCATCCCATTTCACCTCAGGCAACGCAACAGGATCAGCCGCCCCTGGCCATATGTAATAATAATAATAATAATAATTTATTATTATTTATACCCCTGCCCATCTGGCTGAGTTTCCCCAGCCACTCTAGGCAGCTTCCAATCAAGTGTTTAAAACAATACAGCATTAAATATTACAAACTTCCCTAAACAGGGCTGCCTTCAGATGTCTTTTAAAAAGAAGATAGCTGCTTATTTCCTTGACATCTGAAGGGAGGGCGTTCCACAGGGTGGGCGCCACTACCGAGAAGGCCCTCTGTCTGATTCCCTGTAACCTCACTTCTCGCAATGAGGGAACCGCCAGAAGGCCCTCGATGTTGGATCTCACTGTCTGGGCTGAATGATGGGGGTGGAGACGTTCCTTCAGGTATACAGGACCGAGGCCGTTTAGGGCTTTAAAGGTCAGCACCAACACTTTGAATTGTGCTCGGAAACGTACTGGGAGCCAATGCAGATCTCTCAGGACCGGTGTTATGTGGTCCCGGCGGCCACTCCCAGTCACCAGTCTAGCTGCCGCATTCTGGATTAATTGCAGTTTCCAGGTCACCTTCAAAGGTAGCCCCACGTAGAGCACATTGCAGTAGTCCAAGAGGGAGATAACTAGAGCATGCACCACTCTGGCAAGACAGTCCGCAGGCAGGTAGGGTCTCAGCCTGCGTACCAGACAGAGCTGATAAACAGCTGCCCTGGACACAGAATTAACCTGCGCCTCCATGGACAGCTGTGAGTCCAGAATGACTCCCAGGCTGCGCACCTGGTCCTTCAGGGGCACAGTTACCCCATTCAGGACCAGGGAGTTCCCCACACCCGCCCGCCCCCTGTCCCCCAAAAACAGTACTTCAGTCTTGTCAGGATTCAACCTCAATCTGTTAGCCGCCATCCATCCTCCAACCGCCTCCAGGACCTTGTGGTATGTGGTACCCAGAACCTATTTACCAGTCTGAAATGTCGGCTGTCAAGTTGACAGGGAGTGCCTTGTCAGCCCTGATGCTAATAATGCCTTCTAGATCATTCTCGAGGAGTTTACTGTTGTATTCCATGTATTACACGACAGGGTGCAGTAATTAGGCAGCTTCAAAGGATTGCTATTTGCATGGTAATGAAACCTTTTTTCAAAGGCAAGTGAAAGAGTTGAGTGGAACTCTGCTAGAGGAGCATAAATGGAACTTCTGCAAATTGGAATGAAATCCCCGGAGAACGACCGATTATATGAGTGCCAGCAAAGAGCAGGGATAAGAAATGATTACTATTGACTGCCTCCTTCCTCCATCCTTTCCCCACAGTCACATGGCATCAATTCTCCTTATAATCCCAGGAATTGCATTTCCAGTCAATAGGAAAGTTCTCGAGTTTAGAATGCATGAAACAAGCAACGCTTCTGGCTGTGGGTGGGGAGCACAAAGAAGAAATGAAGTTTCCTGTGCCTTCGTGACTATGCATCTCCCCTGTGACCATTGCGCTTCCCTTCCTTTGAAGCTGACTCGCAATTTAGTCTTTTCTTTTGAGCTACTACCAGCAAGTCCTTCAAATTGTAAACTAAGTTTCAGATAAGAAAAATAGTAGCAGTAACATTGATTTGTTATACAGTGGTACCTCAGGTTAAGTACTTAATTCGTTCCGGAGGTCCGTTCTTAACCTGAAACTGTTCTTAACCTGAAGCATCACTTTAGCTAATGGGGCCTCCTGCTGCCGCCGCACCGCCAGAGCACAATTTCTGTTCTTATCCTGAAGCAAAGTTCTTAACCCGAGGTAATATTTCTGGGTTAGCGGAGTATGTAACCTGAAGCATATGTAACCTGAGGTACCACTGTACAGTCAAACCACAGTTGTCGAACGTAATCCGTTCTGGAAGAGACCATTCAACTTCCAAAACATTCGACAACCTCCGTTTGGCTTCCGAAAATCATTTGAAAACTGGAGCAGTTATTTCCGGGTTTTCGGCATTTGGGAGCTGAAAAATTCCGAAACTGAGGCACCCAGGAACCGAGGTTTCACTGTATCTACAAAGTGGGTGCAATGAAAGAATGGCACAACATCCTAGGTGGGTCTACTCAGCAGTAAGTTCCACTGAGTTCAATGAAACCTACTCCCAGGTATATAAATAGGACTGCAGGCTTAATCAGTGTTCCCAGCTTAGCAAATATGTGCATGAAGCTTTATGTTTAAATAACATTTAAATGAAAGTGCCATTTTAACACGTGGCCCTAAATATCAGCTTGAGTTTGGTTACAGCGTCATGCTGTATGTCCTATTGCAACACATTATCCTAAGTAGCTATTTGTGTTTTAGCCTATTCTATGGATGGATAGATGGATGGATGGATAGATTCCGTTTCTACCCAGCTTTCCTCTCAAAGGAGCGCAGAGTGGCAAACAGACCTACAATTTAAAATGATGCAAAGCAGGAATATTCTAAAACAGTTAAAACATTCTAAAAATAATTACAGTGAAAAACACCTAAAAGCAGTTGCAGTTAAAACATCGTACAAACAGCATTAAAAACTTTGCATCCAGTTATATCGGGGTTGCTAGGAACAGTGTTCTTCAGCTGCAAACAGAACTGTTTTCAGATTTCTCCTGAAATTTAATTATGATGGATACAGGTGCACCTCACTAGGGAGAGCATTCCACAAATGGGGGGCTACCACTTAAGAGAAACTCTCTCCTATTATCTTAGTTCAAGTATTAGTCTATATTTATTTATTTATACATACATACATACATACATAAATGCATACATACATACATGCATACCCCGTCCATCTGGCTGGGTTTCCAACAGAATATTAAAATACAATAACCTATTAAACATTAAAAGCTTCCCTAAGCAGGCATATCCAACAGGTAGATCGTGATCTACCGGTAGATCACTGGACGTGATCTGGTAGATCATTGGCTCTCCCCAAAGAAGCTGAACAACTGTGGCTCCCCTAAAAAAAGCTCAACATTTTACCTCCTTCCTCAACAACTTTGACCTGAACTTTGATCACTTCCAGTCTTCAACGTTGTGAATAGATTGCAGTATCTTGGGAGTTGGCCACCCCGGTCTAAAACAATTGGCTGCCCCATGATACCACAATAACAATTGTCTACCCCATTGGCTAGGCTGGGCAATATAACGAATACTGAGCTATATGGCCCAATGGCGGAGCGGTATAAGGCACCTCCCTGTCTTTGTTCCTCCCTCAATTTATTCCTAAGCTTTGATGGTTGTCTTAAAAATAGATGCTTACTGCATCTTGGGGCTTAGCCTACACATCTGAGAACTCGTTTCGTGGAGTTGTGGGGAGCGGGCGTGAGTTTTGCCGGAGCAGCTTCTTTTAATGTTGATCAGTGAAATTTATGGGTTTAGTATTTAGATTTAGCTTGGCTGGTTAATTCACTCATAGATGCCTTTCAGAAGTTGGCTTCAGGGCATGCGTATTCCCCATGTTCATTAATTATTCCTCTTGTAGGTAGCGCACTTGCATTTTGCATCCCCGTGCACTTAAAAGCTCAATTATAGACACACATTTTTTCATAGTCAGCGGATTCCACATCCCCAAGGCACCTCGGGAGTAATTTGTAGGGGTGGGGTGTGGAATGTAAAACTGGCAGGCATTAAAGTAGGTGCATATATTTTAATCTGTTTTTTAAACATTTATCATGTGATCTTGTAAAAACACACACACACACACAGCGACTCTACTATCTTACTGTAGTTTTCCAAGGCCCACCAATGTATTTGGTTATGTAATAATGATCATAAGCCTTTGCACTTGAAATCTACTATGCATTTTAGAGGAAGCTTCTTGAAACGCAATGTTAGTATCCACACAAATATGCTGGAAGGTAAAACAGGAGTTAAGGGACCTTGTTTACCATTTGGGAGTTATAATTACTGGGGATGGGGGATGTGGGAGTTCAGCAACATCTGGGGGGCCAAAGGTCCCCTACACCTGAGTTAAAGGAAATTAGTAGGTAATAGGATGCAGAAGGGACACGGGTGGCACTGTGGGTTAAACCACTGAGCCTAGGGCTTGCCGAAGGTTGGCGGTTCGAATCCCCACGACGGGGTGAGCTCCCGTTGCTCAGTCCCTGCTCCTGCCAACCTAGCAGTTTGAAAGCACGTCAAAGTGCAAGTAGATAAATAGGCGGGAAGGTAAACGGCATTTCCGTGTGCTGCTCTGGTTCTCCAGAAGCGGCTTAGTCATGCTGGCCACATGACCCTTGAGCTGTACACCGGCTCCCTCGGCCAATAAAGCGAGATGAGCGCCGCAACCCCAGAGTCAGCCACGACTGGACCTAATGGTCAGGGGTCCCTTTACAGGATACAGAAGATGAGCAACTTTTACTAGATTTAACAAAAGAGCAGCGCCATTTGCCTTCTTAAAATGCAAATTATTATAAAACTTATATGGTGGTGTAAAGGCTTCAGAGCCTTTACGCATATCAAAGGGTACCAGAAACTTCAGGATATGTAGTTTACTACTCAACTAGTTTTTACTCAGAGTAGAACATGGCTAGGTTGGGGCCACTGATTTCAGCAGCTCTACTCTGAGTAAGCCTTAGTTGAATACCACCTTTATTGTTTGTTTCAATCATAGGATTAGTGAGTAGAGTGAGATTTTGTTGCCCGTGGTATTATCCAAGTGACTAGACCAAGGTTGCAGTAGCGTACACAGTTCCACACACACAGATGTGCATGTAATTGTGAGCAGAACAATATCCTGAACTATTCTAACTGATTCCTCTTGCCCTTTAGATAAAGAAAAGGAGGAGGGTGTCTCTAAATCCAATTCTGATTCCTCTTTGGTAGAACAGAGTTTTCAGTCCTTTTAATCTTTGTTGTTGTTGTTCTGATTTCTTAGTCTCCTGAATATTTTTGCATATCAATTCCTGATTATTAAACAGGGCTTCCCTACTTCTACCAGCGTTTAATCAGCGTAGGCAATCAGCAGGCAATTAACATAAAATTAAAGTTGCATCACCTACTTTGCTTTTGACAGCCCTTGTTGAAGGGGCACGGGACTATCACCACCATGTAAAAGATGCTAACCCCTATTTCTGAGACTGATTGCTAATATGGTACAGGACAAGGCAACAACACACTGTGTTTGTTGTGATCCATGCAGAAAACACAATGAGGAGGAGCCACTGTATTCTGTTGGGTGGCTAAGGGTAGCATGGTTTGCGGGTGGCACTGTGGGTTAAACCACAGAGCCTAGGACTTGCCGATCAGAAGGTCAGCGGTTCAAATCCCCGTGATGGGGTGAGCTCCCGTTGCTCGGTCCCTGCTCCTGCCAACCCAGCAATTCGAAAGCACGCCAAAAAGTGCAAATAGATTAATAGGTACCACTCTGGCGGGAAAGTAAACAGCGTTTCCGTGCGCTGCTCTGGTTCATCAGAAGCGGCTTAGTCATGCTGGTCACATGACCCGGAAGCTGTACGCCGGCTCCTTCGGCCAATAAAGCGAGATGACCACAGCAACCCCAGAGTTGGCCAAGACTGGACCTAATGGTCAGGGGTCCCTTTACCTTTAAGGGTAGCATTTACACACCAGAGTTGGCATCCATCTGTCTCAGGAGACAATGGAGGAGTGTGCCAGGATGATGAGCCTTTGACCTGAGGCAGCAGGCCTTTTCTAATGTTCTTATTTCAAGCCTTCTTTTTTCACTGAGATATTCTTGTGAATAAATGAAAAGGGCTTAGTATAACAGTGCATCCATGTTTTCCTTTTGATTTCAGTGACAAAATGTTCCCAGTCTACGGTTTTGGAGCCAGGATACCTCCGGACTATAAAGTAGGTGTACAGGTGAATCTTCCTCATTCTCTTGGTGGGTAGATTGCTGGAGAAAAGACATACAAGTTGAGAAAGGATGTTGAAGGGTGTGGGGGAGATCGCCAAGCAATTTTAGAGTTCCCCGAGATTCTTGGAGCTCTGAAGCTCTCTGTGCATGCTATATTGCTGTGTGCATAATTGCGAGTCCTAAATGTTCTGCCAATGAAGATAATTTGAAGGCCTCTGGCTCTCCACAGAATATTACCATATTGTAGAGTTCCCATGCCACTCAGTTTCCCCTCCTGTTGTGACAAATCTTATTTTTAGAAAATACATTTGGCATTGAGACTGGGTGTCAAATGCTTCAAAGGGGTAGGATTAATGTAATTGCTCAGAGAAACCTTTCTTCTTCTTTGCGGTGCGAATGCATTTGAACCGAAGCAATATGATCCAAGAATGGCGTCTGAGAACCAGCCCAGAGGTGGTCATTGTGTGAAAGGGGGTATTGCATAAACTAGAACAATAGAAAATAAAGAAATATGAATATCCATTTTTAGTAGACAGCTGAAGTTACTAGGCCAGAAAAGCTCTCTACTAGTGATTTGTGCTTATGGCAGTGTTCTTACTGGGGACATACAGTACATTGGCCCGTTTTGGCCAAGCCATAGTTTAGCACAGTGTCAATGAGCTGCAATAAGGTTTGAGCTTGTGCACTCCAAATTATCCCTCCAGTGTGGTTGCAAGAGGGAAATCTTCAGCTTTGAATAACTGCTTGTCATGTTGGCCAAATCTGATAAATTGTGGTTGATTAGAACATTGGAAATATGGATTGCGGGTTATGAGGCTGGTTTTTTTAAAAACAAACAAACCATGGTTACTATTAACCACTGGATGACAAGCTAAGCTGTGGTTAATCAAAATCAGAAGGGAATGTTTCTGACCTCCTCACTCCACATCAGAGGAGAAGAGGAGAGCACACACGCCCAAGGCTTGCTGCTACCGTATTTTTCGCTCTCTAAGACACACCCGACCATAAGACACACCTAGTTTAAGAGGAGAACAAGAAAAATAATATTCTCTCCCTCTCTGCGCAACGCCCCTTCAGCAAAGCGGCAGGAGAAACGGAGCCCCTTCCATTTCTCCTCCCGCTTTGCTGAAGGGGCGCTGCGCAGAGAGGGAAAGCTGCACAGCGCCTCTCCAGTGAAGTGAAGCCAGGAGAGCAAGAGGGATTGGTGCACACCGACCCCTCTTATTCTCCTGGCTTCAGGGATAGCCGCCCGAAGCCTCCGGAGCGCAGCGGGAGTGCTCCTGCAGCGCTCCGGAGGCTTCACGTTGCTTTCGCTGAAGCCATGGAGCCTGCATTCATTCCATAAGACGCACACACATTTCCCCTTACTTTTTAGGAGGGGAAAAGTGCGTCTTATAGAGCGAAAAATATGGTACTTAGTCTCATCATTCTAAACTGCTTTTGTATGGCACCTGCTTTAATGTGATGTCTGAACTGGACTGGGTGACTGGATATTCTATTTATGGCTGCCAATAATATTGTTTTGACTTACAACCTTAATGGAATAACACAGCGCAGGATGAATTATGCTCTTTGCGGCCCTTTCTAAACGTAATGGCAAAGTCATCCAACACACACATCCTATGCTCACTGACATGCTTTGTTTGCAATTACAGGGAAAATACATGGTTGTGCTTTTCCTAACATTACTTGAAGTGAATGAAGTATATGACAAATAAGATGGTAGAAATTCAAACAGGCATAGATTTGCAAAATCGGCGGGGGGCGGGATGATATTTGAATGTAAAATTTGATTCATTTATCTCTTGATACTTTGTTGGGAAGATATACACTTGAAATAGTATGATTAAGTGCTTAGTAGTATGGGTGAAAATTATGCCCACAAGCATTTAAAGAAATGTTAAGCTTGGTCACATACACTTTTAAGCCAAAGTGTAATTACTTCCACATATGTTCACACACGCACAGTGGAATTAGCTTGTCTGAAACTGGAAAAGTAATGAACATAATAATAACGACCACCATTAATTTGGCTGTCTTTTCCAATCAAACCAAGTCATGCAATCTAGATGTATGACACAAATTCCACAAGTATGAGGCAGTGTGATAATTACCAATACACTCAAATGAAAAATAAAAGGATCCTTTAAACAATTTTCAGTGACTGTCAATATAGGGACAGCCTGTGTGAATTCTCCATCAGCTGCAGGAAAAACCTGAGTCACTTTTCTGAACTAAAATGTTACTTAATTTTTTTGGGGGGTTGCCCATAGGTCTCTCATGATTTTGCAATCAACTTTAATGAAGACAACCCAGAATGTGCAGGTAATCATTTTGTTACGGCAAAGAGACTGATGTGTCTGATGTAACATATATTTGGCTATAGACCGTGTCATTTTTGTGCCTGTTAATTGTTTGCATTATCTTCTGAGAAATAATGGGACATGCTATGTGAGTCACGGACAGTGGCGTAGCGTGGGGGGTGCAGGGGGGGCAGGCCGCACCGGGCGCAACATCTGGGGTTAGGGCAAATCCATGGGTTAGGGGGCGCAAATCCACGGGTTAGGGGGCGCAAATTACTTGCCTTGCCCCGGGTGCTGACAACCCACGCTACGCCACTGGTCACGGAGACACAGTTATAGTTGTTAGATTCCTTCTAGTGAAAGAATGGGAGGGGTTAAGGGTTTTTTTAAAAAAATTACTAATAATTATATAAGTTGTGTGTCTTGTTCCTCTATTTGATCCTTTTACATGGTCTTGTACGTATTCTGGTATTTTATGCATTGTGACTTGCTGTTCTTTTTATTGATTACAGTTTAGTAATTATTTCCTGTAATTGCTAAGAGTGAATTTCTGTTTAATTATCATTTGCCGGTATTTCATTTTATCGTGTCCTATTATATTATACTGGATTATTGAATATTGCTTTATTTAAGTTGTTAATTTTAAAGTTAGGTTTTTATTTTGACTTTTTTTGTATGGGATCAGACTGTTCGATGGCGTGTAATCTTTGTTGTATGTTCTGATGTTTCTTCAGCTTGTAAACCACCTTGTGTGTAGTAATATACAAAGGTGGTATGCAAACTAAAAGTGAAATGAAATGAAATGGAAATCCCCTCTTTCCACTATGATTTAATCTTCCTTTTGATCAGCTAGTGCAGGGAATGGCCATATGGTGAATGCACTCTCATTGGCCTTCTACAGGGTCCCTTCCACCTCAGTGAAATTATCCTGGAAAGAAACATTTAATTCGAGCCAGTATTACAGGTTGCAGTGTATGCTTGGGTGCAATGTATGGTGCCCCACAACAATGTCTCTGGTTTACAAATGTACCCACTGGTCCAAAAAAGATGGGGAACCTCTGAACCAGTTAGCTAAGGGGAAATAGCTTGTTGTCTAAAACTCAATTTAAACACATGAAATGAGGCAGTCCCACATGTAGAAAAGGCTGCAGATTAAAGGCCTGGCACCTTCATGTATAGCTGGCGTCAGGCTTCGGGGAATCGGCTTGCTCCCCCTTGGCCGTAAATGAACAGATCAAACAAAATGAAAATCTTACCAGTTAGTTTCTTTAATAAACACAGCGAGGGGCAAAAGAAAGCATCTGCCCAGGATGGCGGTGTTCCCAATTAAGGGTCAGCCCCCCCCCTCCGTCCCTATTAATCTACGTCACTCCTACGTCTTGTAATCTGAGTTTGTAGCCTCTGTTCTAACACTTTCTGAGCTCTCCATAACTTTGGAGAAGGAGGAATGAATACTATCCAGAGACTGTGAATCTGTTAATTCTCTCCCTTCTAGTGTTTCTTCTGCTAGTTGTTCCCCATCCGGTATTTCCCAGCTTCTGCCTTCTGAACTGTTCCCCTCTGCAAACCACTGTTCCAAATCTATCCTGACCTCCTGCTCCTGGGAAGATTCAGGATCAGGAGGAGGGGGTGGCTCCCACCGTTCCACCTCAGCACGGTCCCTGACATCTGGGGAACAACCAGTGTCTGAAAACCCAGAGAGCCACTACCAAGGCAGTGTAGTCTTAGGGTGGGGGTCTGTGGTCCTCCAGATTCTCATCAATCCCAGCTAGCATGGTCAGTGGTCAGGGATGATGGTAACTGGAGCCCCATGACTTTTGGGGTACCCCAGGTCTCCCCTAACCCTGGTGCACAGCAGACAATACTGAACTAAATACTCCAATGGTCTGACTTGGTATAAAACATGGGTGGCATTTTAAATACGAGTCACCTTGCCATGCTAGCCAGGTTGGATATGAACATTTTAAATTAATTACGCAAACAAATATTTTCATAGGATTCCAGATGTGTTTTTTTCAGATATCCCCCGATATAACAAATATGGATCCTTAGAAAAGGCACAGTCTGTTGCACTCTGGTTCACTGCAAGTAAATATTTGACTATAAGCAGCAAGAGAGAAAGTTATTATCATCTAATCATTCAAATCTACAGGGCTGAAGGTGTGGACATCCTCTAGTGCCCAGATCTTAAGACCTCTATGGTATAGAAAACTAATGCATCCTGCAAAGTGTTTTAATATCATCCAGGGTGGTTAATATCTGCAAAATGCACCGTTTAAATGCTGCTGGCGAGGAGAAAAGCTGGCTCATGAATTATATATTACATAACATCTGAAAGAGGTCAGGTCAGCAGGGGGGAGAGAGAGGCTTTGAGCAAACCTTTCAGAGCCACAGCTGCGCGGAATAAATTGGCAGGATAGTGGAAGCGAAATGGCGTGAATCACTCAAAAGAAACTTTTTTGCGGGGAGGAAGAAACGAGGGGCTCTCTCTACGGAATCGTTGCCCCAAATATATTTTCCTTAATGATTGATCGTGACATTATCTGCTGTTCTTTCCCCCTTTTTAATGTAAGGGATCCAAGGAGTGGTCGAAGCATATCAGAACTGCCTGCCTAAGCTTCAGCTCTATGGGCCTACAAATATTGCTCCCATCATTCAGAAGGTGGCTAAATCAGCCTCAGAAGAAACCAACAGTAAGGAGGCATCGGTGAGAATCACAGCAGACTGGCAAGCTAAACTAGACTTTGGGTGTCATCTGCATCCTCAAGAATGCATAACAGATTAATTGCCCATTAATTGTGATTAATTGTCACACTCTGACAACCCATGTGTACTTGATATCCTAGGGATGGTAAAGGAATGAGTTTCCCCTACTTTTTCAATGCAAGTTTGGAGGGTTCATTTTAGTTGGGGCACTTGGTCTGGAACCAAGAAGTGATGGGGATGGGGGAAGAAGAAAGCCGTTTCCACTTAATTCAGTGAGTATGGAATAGTGTGCTCTTGTGTATGTTAGTAACCAAACAATTAAACCCCTGCGTTGCAAACAATTATCAGTAATATCCAAGGCAATACGATGACCAAGTACAACAATGCAATATCAATATAAACTATATAGTCTGTACGGAACATTGAACAATATGAGAAATCAAATAAGCAGAAATCTTATAAATCTCTGAAAGTCACTAGATGTGCACTCTTGATGGATTCTCTTGAAAACATAGAAACCAAATAAACATAAGTCTTATAAGTCTCTGAAAGCCTTTGTAGACTATGCAAGTCTCTGAAAGAAGCAATGTGTCCGATTCTTATCTGATGAAAACAAGCCATAAAGCTTTGTTTTATGACGTCCAACACTGCCGAAGTGGTCCGCAAACAGACGTAGTGAACAGTGATTCCGGATATACCCACTGTTTCGTAGAATTCTTCTTCAGCACAGCAGAAGGATACGGAAATGCTTCATAAACTGCAAATGAATTATTGAAACGATAAGGCCTCTCCTCCTGCAAGAGGGGAGGTGTTGTGGGCGGGAAGCAATTCCCGCGTCACGCAGGGGGCGTTACGCCCCCTGCCCCATTCGCATGGCTGGCGCGTCATGCCCCCAGTTGAGCACCCAACCGGGTGGCTTGGCAGGGGCGTGGTTTGCTGCACAAGAGGCAGCCGCGCCAGCCATTCTTCCCATTTGCTGACCTTTCCGCCGCGAGTCAGCAGTATTAGGGATTGGTTACAGCTGTGAGGGTATTGGCAGTGAGCCTCTTGGGCTCAGGTGGCGGTTAGGCATTGGAAAGTGTTGTTGGTGTGTGGAAGGGCAAGGTGTGGCCATCGCCTACCCCTTCAAATTTGGGTATTCCGTTAAAGGAATCTGGCGGTCGTGGATCCTGTCCGATGCCTGTGTGGCGGGGGGCCATGGCACGACCCCCGGTGACATCAGGGGAGAGCTTATAGTTGTATAGCATCAACAGGCTCCCCCTACTGGTGGTTAACCCCTCTTCAGACTCAACCCTCTCCGAGTGGGTGGAGTCAAATCTTCCGTGGTCCAATGCCTAAGCCAATACCTTCTCACTTGCTGTAATCAATAAAGTTGTGGCCTTTTCTTGCCCATTAACCTTATACACTGTGTCCACGTGTCTTTATTCCTCCAAGCGGGGATCGGGTCCTCGAACCACAACAGTTTCTTATCTGATGAAAACAGCTTGCATTGTTGTACTTGGTCATCATGTTGCCTTGTGTATATAAGGCAGAAACAGTGCCTTTTCATTATATGAGGCACAATAGTGTTAATAAATACGCATGTATTTTCATAGAATCAGATAGATAGCTGTGTTTGTACAACCTCTGCAGCCTGCAATGCATCTATGGTCCAGTTCCGTTCATTTGGTCTACAGAGCTCCAGCTAAAGGATGGACAACCTGTTTGTTCAGCATTCATCCCGATTTGCTTGCACAAATATGTTGGAATATGTCTGTCCTTTTTACTGATCATTTGTTCTGATTTGTTTAAGAGACCATGCAACAACAATGAGCGTTTGTACTGCATTCATTCTGATTTTATTGGGGGCTGTTGACATATCTTACTGCCGAACTTTCCTTCATCCTACGCTTTCCAGGCCATTTCCATGTCACTTTCCTAACTGCAAAAAGCCCATAAAAAAAAACAACTAGGATAACATAGCAGCATAGCTGTCAACTTACAGATTTGAAAATAAGGGACCAGCAGCCTCAAAAATAAGGGATCAGCAGCCAAAATAAGGGATTTTCTGGGCACAGGTATGTTCAACTTCTGAGCCCCTCCCAGCCAAAGGCAGAAAGCCCAGCCAGCAGCCAAACAAAGCCTCAAGCGGTGGTTCCCATAGCGCAGCAACCCGGCAAAGGGGATGCAGCAAGGAAAACCACCGTCACCTCTCCACTGGGAAGCGCTGAGCAAAAGCGAGTCCCCGGGCAACGCGGCCGATTTGATCGGCAGAAGGCATGCAAGCTCCACCCCCCCCCCAGTTGTTCTTAGACTCCTTATTGGAAGAGCAACGCAGCCAAGCAACACAGTTGGAGCCTCCCTCCTCCCTGGCCGGCAGGGAGGGAGGGAAAGGAGCTGCTTCATCAATAAGGGACAGCAGCGGGACATGGCGCTGGGATAAGGGACTTTCCCGCCAAATAAGGGACAGTTGACAGCTATGCATAGCAGTTTAACATCCTCTTCAGTTGCACAATCCAACTTTTTGGTATGTGCTTCAGCCCCTTCCACAAAGGAGTGATAACCTGGAGTCCACAATCCCCACTGAAACCTTTTCCATTTACATCATTCCTTTTGCTTTCAGTGAAAGTTAGTTATGACTACCTTTAGATGGAACAGGGCTATGGCGTGTAATTTCTACCACCTTTACAATAGTTCATACCGCCTTGTTTAGCAACTAGATTGGTCATCCAGGTGACCATTCTAAAGTTACATAGAGGGAAAATCAGTCACAACTATTCATACCCCTGGCATCTTGCCTTGTTGCAAATCCCCCATTACTATTCAAATTATATGCTGCATATGCTTCTATACACAAAAAATTCTATGCTGCATATGCTTGTGTACATAAAAGGCATATTTAAATAAAAATAGCATACAGAATGCATTGCAGTAGGATAAATTGCTTGCCAAAACGTGTATCTTTGGCAAAACTGCAGATTAAAATGCTGGTGAATTTTCACAAGGACTTAAAGAAGAAAATCACAGACTGATAGGAAAACGTGCAAAATTCAAATTAAAACTAGAAAAATAAGAAACAAAGAGAAACAGAAATTGAGAGATTCACCCATCCCCAGTAGGTGAGAAGCATTGTTTATGTAGTGTTTAACTTATTTTAAAAATTTGATCTGTTCCCCTACTTATTCATAGCATAATAAAAAAATACATAATTCCCAGGGAGAAGTGTCAGGGAATCTCTGCATCATTGATTTAAGAAGCCAGATGGAAATAGATTGGAATACTGACTTTCTTTTTCAACCCTTCTATAGCAATATTTCATCTTGCTGATTCTGACGGATGGCGTCATCACAGACATGGCCGATACACGCGAAGCCATTGTTCATGCCTCCCATCTCCCCATGTCGGTCATTATAGTTGGAGTAGGAAATGCTGATTTCAGTGACATGCAGATGCTGGATGGGGACGATGGGATCCTGAGATCGCCTAAGGGAGAGCCTGTTCTTCGCGACATCGTTCAGTTTGTGCCATTCAGAAACTTCAAACATGTAAGATTAATTTTCGCTGTGTTCTCTTTTGGAATGTGTTATTTCGTAGTCCAGGGACTGTAAAAATGATGAGCCTCAACCCCTGTTTTCACAACTAAGGATCAAACAGTGCAGGTTTTTAAAAATGCAAATTGTGTCAGTTGGTGGTGGGAAGACTGATAATTAATAGTATTAGAGCAGGTGTAGAGGGGGAATCTAATCCTTTCTTTCTCTGCTGCAGTCTTGAGGAAAATCCCTCTTCCTAAGCTAGTATTTGCTTGGGGCGAGGAGAGGAATCCTCCATTGGGAGGTATCCCCCAATGTCTTTTAGAACACTGCCTGACCTGAAATTATATTATGAAGCCTCATGTATTTGTTGGATTTGGGAATGGATAAAATTAAAAAATACAGATTTATTAGATTTGGAAGGGATTGATTTTATAATCCTCCATTGGGAGGTATCCCCCAATGTCTTTTAGAACATAAATCATATGGGTGTTTGTGAGCGGAGCCAGTAGTAAAATTTGGGGCAGAGAGTCTAATAATATGGGAACTAATTGCAAGGCTGTCTGCCCATCTTTGAGAGGCTAAGGAGTAAACCCTACACAAATCCAGAGTGGAGTCCCTAAGACAGTTAGATGGCATCTTGTACACCTCCTTCCGGTAACTCCTGCAGCCAAACTGGAGCCAAATGTATTGCTCTGTTTTCCTTTGGACCACATCAGCGAGGCTGAGAGTGAGGTCTTATCATCTGGGCAGCCCAGGACCTCCATACACACTGCCCAGAGAGCTCACTTAGGTGCTGCCAACACAGCAAAAACAATGCAGGAGGCAGCAGCTGTGTGTTACCTGTCTCTGCAGCCACAGCAGGAGCTGTGATTCTCCAGCAGTTTGACTCCACCCCTGGAGGTGCACTCCATTCTCTCTACTTGTGAAACTGTCACAAGCCCATAAAACAAGTGTATATCTTTCCAACTTTCTACCAACAGTGCAATCCTATGCATATTGAATTGGAACTAAGTAGACACCATCAAGATCAGTGGACTTAGGAATAAGTCCTACTTAACTCAATGGTACTTACTTCTGAGTAGACAATGATTGTGTTGCTAGTGATGCAGGAAAATAGCCCTGCTGTACCAAACAGGAGTGCTCAGATATCCTGACTACGGCAGGTTTTGAGCTGGGAAAACCTGGTTTCCTTTCTGCCTTGGATGTTTTTTAAAGGGACAGAACCTGGAGGATTCAGGGGGTTGGACTCGATGGCCCTTGTGGTCTCTTCCAACTCTATGATTCTATGATTCTATTCTAGGATGTTCTGAGGTATCAAGCCAGTTCTAAGATTTAATAATTAACAGTCCCACTCACCACTGATTGCCGAGTTCTCTAGTCAAGTAATATATACAAAAAAGCATATACTAGGGTAAAGTGTACATGAAAACACGTATATAAGTGGAAATAACGTGGAAATATGCATAATATTGGTGAACATTGCTTGCAAAAAAATGTGTGTATTGGACAAAATTGTATACAAAATATTTGTATTAAGAGAATTGTGCACTAAAATACTAATGAATTTTTATACAGACTTTTTAAAAAAAAAAAAAAAAAAGCTGATGTGGAAAGGCAGAGAACTAAACGTGTTATTAGAAACCAGTTCGCCCACACCTACATCTGCAGTAATTTCTTTGTCAAGTTTCAGTTTAAAGTTCGCATTTATTAGACAAAAATATTAGACATTAACAACCTTACTAGGCCACCTATGAAACAACAGCTTTAACAAGCTATATATTGGAAATTCTCATATATTACTGTCCTGCTCCTGTCACTAATTACCAGATGCAGTTTTCCAATATTAAGGAACATTGAGTGATGTTGGATCGAAATTAAGGGGTTATCAGCTGTAATGGTATAAAAGAATATGAAAAAATTGTTTGTTTGTTTTTTGTATATAAGTAAAAATATAAGTTACAATAATTTAAGAAGATGGATAGAAATCAAGGCTTTTAGCTGTAATGCTATGAGATAAGGATTTGCTGGATGAACAATTTGAACTGGAATACAAGAAGGGGAGGCATGAGGAGGTCAGGGAAATATGTTAGTGAAAAATAAGTTATGAAATTTATGTGTTTTTAATATTTTTCTTTTTAATTTTTTTCCTTTTTTTCTTTGTTTGTATAAAATGGAAAATCTTAATAAATATCTTCTTAAAAAAAAAATTACCAGATGCAGTTTTCCATGGTAAAAAGAATTGAAATGAGACTGATTTATGAGTTGGTACTACTACATCTCCTTTCAGTTTATTGAAAATATGCTTCCGGGCAAAACCAGTTTCACCTTACTTGGACAGAGTTTAAATTATCCCCAGGTGAATGGCAGAAATTGCAGGTGCCAATCTGATTGGACTAAAACTACAATATTCCTGCTAAGTGAATTACTTAAGTGTGGTGTGATCAAGTGATTTTAGGCTAAGCTGCGGTGATGTACGAAAACAGCTTCCTAATCGTAAGAGTGAACCTGCCTTCCTGACCCCTGGTGCCTTTCAGATATTGTTGCATTTCATTTCCCATCAGTCCCAGCCAACAGTCATGGATGATTGGAGTTTTATAGTTGAGCAGTATCTGAAGGCAAAGGGACGCGGGTGATGCTGTGGGTTAAACCACAGAGCCTAGGGCTTGCCGATCAGAAGGTTGGCGGTTCGAATCCCCTCAATGGGGTGAGCTCCCGTTGCTCGGTCCCTGCTCCTGCCAACCTAGCAATTCAAAAGCACGTCAAAGTGCAAGTAGATAAATAGGTACTGCTCCGGCGGGAAGGCAAACGGCGTTTCCGTGTGCTGCTCTGGTTCGCCAGAAGCGGCTTAGTCATGCCGGCCACATGACCCAGAAGCTGTACGCCGGCTCCCTCGGCCAATAAAGCAAGATGAGCGTCGCAACCCCAGAGTCGGCCACAACTGGATCTAATGCTCAGGGGTCCCTTTACCTTTACCTTTTTAGTATCTGAAGGCAGGAGAGCCGTTCAGTGGTTTTAGAACTCTGCTTGTGAAGTAGACAGCTAAGATTCTCCACCTCAGCATCTGTGCACTGAAATTAGCTGCTCCAAATAGGTCAAGGATGGCCATTACAATGAGCTTTTAATCTAGTAGAACAAGACAGATGCTTGGAAGCTCCTTCAAGGCTCCCATCATCCTACAGAACTGCACAGGAGCGAGACAGTGAACGAGTGAGAGGAGTCGTGCCCCGCATTAAGCTCCAGCTTGAGAAGATAAATGCCATTATCATCTTGCTAGGTTGTAGCTGGGGATTCAGCCGTAGAAAAGGTATTGCCAGATAGCGCTGCCTCGGCAGACAGGGTCCTCTGTCACGCAGCTCTGAAGTTTGCCATGTTGGCATTGAGCAACTCTCATCCCAGAAAGAAAGTAACCATAGTCGCCATGAAAAATTCGCCTTTTAAAGAATGCTAGATTTCTAGGCTATACTGTTAATCCCATCGAATCAAAAGGAGGTTCAAGCAGAATTTACTTCTGCATTTCTTTCGAACCGAAGTGTGCGTTTGCATATGTATGAATGAAATAAAAACGCAGATCTAACGTTCATTGTGCACAGTTGTTTCATTTTTGTATTGTATTTTCAACTTGAATACTTTAAAAATAAGTAAATAGAGGGGCGGCAACCTTATACCCACTCACCTGGGAGTATGTTCCAATGAACTCAGTTGAGGTTTACTTCTGAGTAGGCCCACCTAGGCTTGTACACGTGTTAATCTTGTTTATTCAGCATACTATGAATTTTAGGTGTGTTTTCCATCATATGTGTTTATACTATTAGCAGGACTTCCAGAGTTTATGCAAAAATCCAGGATCTACTGTAGATTCCAGCGTATTAGGCGACTGGGCGTATTAGACACCCCCCAAACTGACAGTAAACGAAAAGGCTAACAGTTTTTAATATATAAAAAAAGCTTACTGTGACAATGCAAACTTCATGACTCAAAATTTGGATAATGCATAAAAATTGTTACAAAAACCAAAGCAGCAACTAAGGTGAACTTAAAGCATAAATATTGAACATTCCACAGGGATGTAGACTTCTAGAACAATAAACCACAACAAATACATTAAACCAAATGCTATATATTTCAGAAATGTTACCAAATGCATGCATATAGGTAACAGAACAATAACAGATAAGGGTAGACTACAGGAAGTATTTGATGTTTCTCCTGCTAGCAGAAATGCAGTTTCTTTTGCACGTTAATAAAAAATATAAGCAGGTGGAGTGTACTGCAAAATAGAAGCATGGTGAAAAATCATTTAATGCTTAAAGGACCCAAAGACTTCAATAGAACTGTAAGGCCTTTGCATGCCATAGTGATGATTAGGGCAATAATACCCAAAGTTGCTCAGTCGTCACAAACAGCTGACCAGATGGATGCCAAATGACTTGGATGCTTTACCCCATCTTCGTGTGATTACACAAAGCAAATGACAACATAGCCTTACCTACATCAGAGGCCTTGATGTTGTTGTGGACAAGTTAGCCCCATATGCATGGGGGGGAAACTGGGCAGCCTTGTCAAAGCCTTGTATTTGCAGCATTAATCATATGCTCATGGGTGTTTGGCTAGACTGAGGTGGAATAACCTGCATCTTAAAGGCCAGCATAGTTGTGCGGATCACAACCCTGTTGGTTATGGGGTTATGTGTGTGGAACGGGCACGTTTTAGGTAGAAGTGTGTTAACAACTGTTATTTTCTGCCATTTCCTGCAGGCATCTCCAGCTGCGTTAGCAAAAAGTGTTTTGGCTGAAGTTCCAAACCAAGTGGTGGACTATTACAATGGGAAAGCGATTAAACCAAAATGTATGTCAGAGTATGAGTCTTCCAGGACAGTAGCTCCATGACCTTCCCTGGACACTTTTACAGAGTTCAGATATGCTACTACTTACAGTTACTGTACTTAAATGAAAATAGCACGTTTTGGTGATTTTTAACTCAAATAATTTTTTTTGCATGTGTAGCCTAAAGGCTTGCCGGTAAAGGTTAAAGCAATTGTATTGTTGAAGACTTTTTATGAAAACAAAAACAAAAACAAAATTATAACTCTTTACATTACAGCATGTCGCCTTGAAATGAAAAAAAAAGTTATCTGTATCTGTTTTTTATACAGGTTTGTTGAAATTTTGCTAAATTTCTTATTATCTTTACACTGTAAAGCATTTTGAAACATTTATTGGAAGTTGATAGCCAAAACGTCTTTGGGTTTATCTGCTATGATATGAAAAGGTTTTGGTTTTTTTTTCAAAATGGCAGATGCATGGACTGTATTTTGCATGTTCCAAAATAAAAACAACACAGTTTTGCAGTTGTTGTGTTTATTTATTTCTTGCCACAAAGCTGCCTGCTGAAAAATTCTCATCGACTCTTCCATTCTTCAAATAATAACAATTTTTTTTTGAAAATCACACCAGAACATTCTAGGAGATTTACTCCCAAGCATGAATCTAAGATGTCTGTAACAAACATGACAACAGCTTGTAAAAGATGTGCTCAAAAACAGCCAATATTATGAAAGTTCGGGGACTGTGTAGAAAGTCCCAGAGATGCACACAATTTCTGTAACAGCAGGAGACTGTAGCAACTGCAATACATCTTAACTGGCCAGTAGGCTTGCATGACATGTCATGTTTAAAAATAGCCATGGTTAGCTGTTACAGGATTTTGGTGGACTATGTTTCGGACACATCTGATCATGTTTGTAACATTAACATTTTGTTCGTTTCTTTACATTCATGCACAATGGCCAGTTTTGTGTAGACACTATGGAACCTAAACTGCATGGCTTTAACACAGCAGATCACTGAAAGGCTGATTGTTACACAGGCAGCCTGTGGTTCTGAAGGCCCCAAACTAGGAGGATTTGAACCATAGAATTGTAGAGTCAGAAAAGACCAGAGTAGAGTCGGATTAAGAGCTTCATGGTTTACCAGCTGAGCTATCTCAGCAGGTGGAAAACAATGCACAAAAGGGTGTAAGGAACTTATTTATTCAAAAAAATATTTTGAACTCTCCCAGAATTCCATTGATGTGTTTACCCTCTGCATTCTTCCTCAGGCCAACTAAATAATTTCCAATTATTGCAAAGAAAGTTGTGCCCAACCACATTTTAGAAGGGTGGTTTCCCCCCTTATTATATAGCTCAGGAACGGGCAACTTTTTTTTGTTCCCAAACTTGACCCAACTGTCAAAATCCCTTGTACTTTGCAAGTCTCCCCATCCTCCCCTTTTAAGCCCCTGATCTCGGATCGCAAAGCCAAGCAGGATTAAACCCTGTCCATCTTTGTCTGATGCACACACGTTATTTTAACAACAGGCTTGCTACCCTGTGTCATCTCCAGGACAGGGTGTGACTCATGCATGTTGGGCAACTATGGCTTGCAGGGTGGAGTAAGGAAGGGAAGAAAGCAATTACCCCAGGTCTCCGGCAAGGTGTTCCGAGTACTGTCAGTATGTTACTCTGCCTCTAATTTAAGCCACTCTTAATTCGACTGCCACTCGAGGTCTGAGTCCATTGATTCTAGCTGACGTGCAGGCCACCTGCATTATTGTTGAAAAATAATTTCCTCAGTCACATCGACTCTCCCAAATGCAGAGGCTTTCAGGCTCCCACCACTTAGTCCTCACTTCTCTCTACCAGCTTCCAGAGAAAATATAGTTTAGTCTCTTTAAAAACAATGGAGACTTCTGTGTGCCATTTCTAGCTTGCCCATGAACTGCTGAGGAAGAGTTTGGATGTGTCATTTTTGGCCTCCGTTTCCTAAGCTGTACATCCAAGGAACATCAAGCAGCCTTCTGCCCAGTTCCACCACAGTCTTGCCTTTTTATACCACAAATGGGTTTTCGTTAATAGTAAGAAGAACGTGAAAGGTTATCTGCCTAGCCAAGGTTTTTCTAAAATATAATCAAGTTGCATGAAAGGAGGCTGCATTTGAGTTCGCATTTAGGACAAGAAGTTACCTACTAGATGAGCTGGTAAGAAGACGTGAACACAAGGCTGAGCACCCCAAATTCCACCTAAGGTCCTGGACTTTTGTTTTTGATGGCACATGTCAGCAGTTTTCAGCACAATACGCCTCACTCATCATGTTTGGAACAAACTCTCTGGGGCTGAAGTCGCACAATGGCAGATTCTGCATGCGTGCCGTGACACAGGAGTCCTTTCCACATCAATCCTTGCCCCCATGGTTCATTCTTGGTTGCAGATCAGAATTTAATCTAATGAATAAGATGCTACGTGGTATGTCAAAAGTATATTGTCTTGCACTCTGGACACAAAAGACTTCCCAGATTGAAGGAAATACTTTTAAGCAACGAGGCAAAGAGGAGGGAGGGATGAGGCGGGCTGGGAAGAAGCTAAGATTATAGTAAGTAATTTCATTATTTGCCACTCTTACATACTTTCTGAAGTAGAAGCACTGACAAAATGGGGATGTGTTTTATTTTTTTACACTCTATTGCTAATTTAATACTTCTTTCTCCAGCAGAAAAGGAATTAGCTCTTGACTGATTTAGTATAATAATAATTTATTATTTATACCCCACGCATCTGGGCAGCTCCCAATAGAATCAATAATAATAATAATAATAATAGTAATAAGCAATAAAACATCAGACATTAAAAACTTCCCTAAACAGGGCTGCCTCAAGATGTCTCCTAAAAGTCAGATAGTTGTTTATTTCCTTGACATCTGAGGGGAGGGCGTTCCACAGGGTGGGCACCACTACCAATCAGAGTATGGAGATCTTCAAGGCTCTTTTTTAAAAGCAAGACTAAGGGCACTGGAGGAAGCTGCAAAAATACCTGAAGAAATGTGTGCAAGTTTGCACTGGGCTGGAATCAAACTAGAAAGCCATTGTCTGTTCCCCAGAGTGAAAAGGGGGAAGGGGCACTCACTGCTAAGATACTTTATGGTGCAGAAACAAAATTAAGTAATAACATACCCTCCAACATCAATCCAATTCCCTATTCCTATTCCATACCCTCCAACATTTCTCAGATGAAAATAGGGACGTCCTAAGGAAAAGCGGGACGTTCTGGGATCAAATCAGAAACAGGGATGCCTTCTGTAAATCTGGGACTGTCCCTGGGAAACAGGGACACTTGAGGGGTCTGTAATAAGTGACAGATATACACCCAAGTGCCTTTTCTTTCTGGACAGCAGGAAAAAAATGAACACATCTCCTCAAACCTGTTCTTGGAGCTGGTGGTGGCATGATGAGTAGTGGGCAGAATGGTGGGGAGAAGATGTTCACCTGACTTCCTGACAGCTGAGTTGCTGCTTCTTACCAGGAAGAAGATGAAATGGGGCAAGGCGGGCATGGCACAAACACACCAGCAGAGCAATTCAACTCCCCTCTGCTGGTGGTGCATTTGCACCACACTGACCTCTGCAGCCCACCCTCCCCTCTATTTCAGTAAGCAGCAGCAACCCAGCGGTCAGGAGGCTGAGTCACCCCCTGCTCCTCTGTTCATGAGGGCACCTGCAGACCGTGCGTATTTTACAGGAGCATACCCTGTAATTCAAGCGCATATCAGGAAATTTAGGTTTGCACAATTAGAGCAAATCAAAGAGCTCTGTCACTCCAGTGCAAAAATCCACTTTTAAAGAGAAGCAGTTTGGGAAGGTGACGGAGAAATGAACCGAAAAGCATAGAACAAACGATTAATGGGAGCATGTAGAATAAACATATCGAAAGTAAATCAGGATGAATGCAGGATAAATGCTCGTTGTCATATAACCTCCCTGCAAACAAGTCAGTACAAATGGTCAGTACAGATTAAATGCAATCTCCGTGTAAGCTTTTAGCCAGGAAATCAGGATGAGTGCTGAATAAACAGGATGTCTAGAAGAGACCTGAATTAAAGCAACCCTGAAAATTTATTCTGAATTGGATTTGAAAGTATCTGCATAACTGAGCTTTTGCGTGACAGAAGAGTTCGGGGTTGTGTGTGTGTGTGTGTTAGGATTTCAACATTATTTTGGTACATTTGTGCCAAGGGCTGTAGATTTGCTTCAAAATGTATTGAGACACCTGTCCTGAGCAGCCCAATGGCAGAGCAGTCTTAAGTGAAATCTAGCAAAAGATGTGAAAGGAGGTTTCCCCTCCGTCCCTTTGTGGCTTATATCTGCATATTTTACCATTCTTATCCTCACCCAAACCTTTAATATCTTACTGAATTGAGTCATTCCATCTAGTACAATGAACTTCAAATCTGACTTTAAAACCCTGCGTGCCACAGTCCATTAAGCTTTGAACACACTGTCTCGCTTCATCTCATACATTACTTACATTCACTTACACGGCTGCCTTTTATGTTAAAATCTCTTGTCGCAATCTGATTGCTGATTGCTACACCATACAACTTCCCCTGCACTTCAGCATCACAAAGAAAGATCTTAGTCTTACATGGGAAGCTGCCGTATACCAAGTCACAGCACTGGACCATTGTGCTCAGTATTATCTCTACTTGGTCCATCAACAGCTCTTCTGGGTTTCAGCCAGAAGGTCTTTCCCATCCCTACATGGGCTGAGATTCAACCTAGGAGGTTTGGGATTCTCTGTCCTGGAGATGTGGCCCTTTCCTTAAGGAAAAGAAGAGCAGCATATACCTTCAAACTAGAAGAACAGTTGTCTCCTAATTGAGAACAATTTTGTTTTGAGAAGACAAGGCATCCATTGTGGCTTCTCTTCCATGGATTGAAATCTCTGCCAAACTGGACATTCATAGGACCATTGAGCAAGCTTTTTAGATAAGTCCACAGCAGTTCCTGGGACACGGGTGGCGCTGTCGGTTAAACCACAGAGCCTAGGACTTGCCAATCAGAAGGTCAGCGGTTCAAATCCCCGCAACGGGGTGAGCTCCCGTTGCTCGGTCCCTGCTCCTGCCAACCTAGCAGTTCGAAAGCATGTCAAAGTGCAAGTAGATAAATAGGTACCACTCCGGCGGGAAGGTAAACGGCGTTTCCATGCGCTGCTCTGGTTCTCCAGAAGCGGCTTAGTCATGCTGGCCACATGACCCGGTGACGGAGTCTAGCCGTCATTAAATGGCGCACAGCATAGAAAAATGACACAGAGAGCCAGTTATATTTTCATGATGGTAAGGGCAGCTCCTTTCTCTGCTCTCCCCCAATTTATTCTCCTTTCTTCTCTCCAGCCGCATGGCCGTTTGCCAATATCTCACGTTACCTCATCCGGTCAAGGCTTTTATTACACCCATCGCCATATAAGGTCATCACTGCCCAGAGGAAACACAACTCCATTTAAGATCAATACATTGTAAAGCTCAGAGTGCTGGTCAGCCGAGGTCAGGTACCCTGCAATATTACAAGCCTCTGCTATGGCTTTATGACTCCCACAACCCGGAAGCTCCCTCGGCCAATAAAGCGAGATGAGCGCTGCAACCCCAGAGTTGGACACAACTGGACCTAATGGTCAGGGGTCCCTTTACCTTTACAACAGTTCCTGATCTCTGGAATATGGAGATCTTTACAAGCCCACCTGCACACACCAACCTATTCTAGTTATTCATGACTTAAAAGGTGTATGGGGCATATTTGGTCAAGCTTCTTTGCCTGGGCGAAATTCTTAGGTCCATAGTGGGCACTGTTGGTTTATGAGGTAGAGGCCAGAGGACGACAGCAGTAAAAAACAACAACAATGGAGATGGTGTCTGTAAATTCCTGGCATCAGACGGACACCATGTTATTTCTATTTCTGGTTTTTTTGTTTTTTTTTAAAGATATTTATTGGAGTTCTACAAAGACATGAATTTAAAAGATCATATAAAAAGAAAGAAATACCATAAAAGAAACATAGAAAAATACATAAAATAAGAAAAGGAAAATAAAAACAAATCCATTTTTGTAACCCTAACTCGTTATCTTATTTCCTTGGCCTCCTCACACCTCCCCTTTTGTATTCCCATTTAAATAATCAAGTCAGCAAATCCTTACCCTCTTTCGTTTATCTTAACTCTATATCTTAACATATTATAACTCTATATTTTCATCCATTTATCAATTCATTTTTGCATATTCTTATTAACTTTGCTGCTAATGCCACTTATTTTCAGTCCAACATCATTTTAACATTCATTAATTTTACAGTGTTATTTCTATTTCTGATGGTACATTGTGGGAATCTGCTGTAAAACACTTTGAGAGCCTATTGAGGCTACAAAACAGGATATCCATACTCAAGAATATATAAGTGAATTTTTTCTAGGGGTGAAGGGGTTTGTCGCTCCTCTGCTTTAGGTTCATCCCCTCCTGAATTCCAGTTTGGGTTGCTCACTTGTTGGGGCAGAGGCACAGCAGCAGCCTCCAAACAGCAGCATCCTTGGGGGTGGGGGACAAGGAAGAGCTGCTTTTAGGATTGTACTTGAGGCCACCAACGCCTTGGAAGCTTTTTCGTTTAGTTCAAAAAAAGATGCCTCAAATCAGACTCCTCTTATGCCCGGATGGGAATCCCGGGATAAATCTGCGGCCATTTGCCCCTGCAACGGCGGCATCCCGCCAGCAGGTGGCGCGGCACCCGCCGCCGCCTCCCCGTTTCCCGCCAAAGTCGAAAGCAGCCGCTTCCCTCCGGCGCCGTTTTGTCTATGGTATATGTAAATATATATATATCATGACGTAGGCGGGGCGTCCGTTTGGGGAAAAGGCAACGCCCCTTCTTAGCCTGCCTGTGCCTCGAGGTAAAAAAAAAGAACTCCACTTCCTTCTGCGCCGGCGCGGGGCTGGTAGGAACCAAGTGTAGCCGGAACTTAAGTTTCTAGAGCGTGTCAGGCGGAAAGGTGGGGGGGGGGGTTTCCACCGAACTCCCCGTCGAGGAAGGCGGCGGGCGTGATGTCGCGCGTGGGGCTGCTGTGTCGGTTGGGCTCGCGGCTGCTGGCTTCGGGAGCAGGGATTCGGAGCGGGTACGTGAGGGGGGGGGAGGGTCGTGCGCGCGCGCGCCCCCGCGCGCTTTCTCAACCGTCGCCGGGCGCTGGTTTCCCCCTCGCAGACACCCACCCCGTGACCCCAAAAAGGGGCTCCCGTTCCCTCAGGCAGAAGTTCCACAGGTGAAGGCGGGCTCCACACGACAAAGGGGCGGGGGGGGGGAGGACCCAAGCTTTACCTGTTGGGTTTCTGCCTGTTAAACGCAGCAAGGGGAAATGTGGAGAGTTTCATTGAAGCTTTTTGGAACCAGTGTTGGAAACTTGAGATAGGAAAGCTGGGAGCTAAAGGGCACCTTTAGGGTTATGGTCGACTGTCTAGGCGCGCCTTTTTTATATATAACAAAGCTGAAAAAAGCTCCCCCTTTCCTTCCACTCTGCAGTTTTAATCTGAAATCTTAGGCGCAGGAGTTCAGAAACTGCTTGCGCTAATGAAATGCCCTGTCGCAAAATGCGCCTAGGACAATGGGAGTTTCGAAAGACTGCTTGAAACTCACTTTCCGAAAGTGCATATTGGGTTTTTTCTCCCCAACATGTTGAGAGGGGGAGAGGAAGGGTGTGCACCTGTAGTAATTTGTGGTGCTCTACTTTTCTAAGTTGTGGACAGGGCATCAAACGGTGGTTTCATACCACAACCACCGCACATCTATGCTGTGGGGTTAATATTTTTCTCTTGCTCCGTGCCTTTGTGGTTGCTTTGTTTTACTGGGGCAAGGGAGAAAGGGAAAAAAAGCTGTGCAGTATGTGAATAAGGATACAGTGGTACCTCGGGTTACATACGCTTCAGGTTACATACGCTTCAGGTTACATACTCCGCTAACCCAGAAATATTACCTCGGGTTAAGAACTTTGCTTCAGGATGAGAACAGAAATAGTACTCTGGCAGCAGGAGGCCCCATTAGCTAAAGTGGTGCTTCAGGTTAAGAACAGTTTCAGGTTAAGAACGGACCTCTGGAACGAATTAAGTACTTAACCTGAGGTATCACTGTATATGTCACTGCACTGTGAGAAGTGAGGTTACAGGGAACCAGGCAGAGGGCCTTCTCAGTAGTGGTGACCACCCTGTGGAAGGCCCTCCCATCAGATATCAAGGAGATAAATAGCTATACAACTTTTAGAAGACGTCTGAAAGCAACTCTGTATAGGGAAGTTTTCAGTAGTTGATGTCCCACTGTGTTTTTATATTTGTTGGAAACTGCCCTGGGTGGCTGGGGTGACCCAATCAGGTGGGCAAAGTACAAATAATAATATTTTTATTATTACTACTAGCAGGGAACCAGACCGATTTTCAGGAGCCTGACACGTAAACAAGTCTCTTATGACAACATATACAGTACTAGAGTTGGGCGATGCTGGGTTTTCAGCATCGTGGTGTATCGCCAGCCAAACATAGTTCTTTGGCGATATACTGTGATGTTGAAAAAAGCTGCGCTGGCCCCAGCTGGCAAGATGCTGTGTGAAACTGCCATAGTTCTCATCGTGGGAGCTGAGGTGCTTTCACCCCAGCACCTCGCAGGCTGTGGCCAATATAGCTGGCCCCAGCCTGCTGCTCAGCCGGGGGGCAGAAATGTTCCTGCCCCCAGCGGAGCCAGCCTTGAATCCCCTGTCACTTGTGCATGACTGGCAGGGGACTCAGGGCTCCTTGGCCAAGCTCTGCTGGGGGCGAGAGAGCCTCTGCCCTCAGCGGAGCCAGCCCCAAGTCCCCTGTCACTCACAAGCAGTGCAGGTGGGGGCAGGGGGCAGGGATCTCTCAGCTGGGAAGCTGAGAGCAGCCGGATCCGGATCCTACTCGCATGCAAGCAATAGTGGGCTTGGAGCTCTCTCAGTTGGGGAGGGGGAGCACTTTAATGGAGCCCCCATCCTGCCGCTGGCTTCTGCGAGCTGGTATCGGTTCAGGGGCTCCATAAAACTACAGTGGTACCTCGGGTTAAGTACTTAATTCGTTCCGGAGGTCTGTTCTTAACCTGAAACTGTTCTTAACCTGAAGCACCACTTTAGCTAATGGGGCCTCCTGCTGTCACTGCGCCGCCGAAGCACGATTTCTGTTCTTATCCTGAAGCAAAGTTCTTAACCTGAAGCACTATTTCTGGGTTAGCGGAGTCTGTAACCTGAAGCGTATGTAACCTGAAGCGTATGTAACCCGAGGTACCACTGTACTTGGCTGAGGCAAGGGCAGCAGCATGCTCCTCAACCCAAGCAGTTTAAAGAAGTGAAGGAAGGAAAAGGCTGTATCAGGACCTCGCCGATTCATCTTGATTCTCCCTCTGCCAGGGCAGAGTGCGATGGTGGTTTCAACAGTGGTATATCACTGGTGAAACCGCTGCTACTTGAGTCCCTCTGCTTTCAGCTCTCAGCTAGTTTGTTTCTCCCTCAGCACACTGGGCACTGGAGGCAGAGAGACTCAAGAGTGGTGATGGTTTCACCAGCGATATACCGCTGAGTGAAGCTGTCATTGCGGTCTGCCCCCACATACTAGTCTAGTATCAGTATATCCTGTATCAATATATCCTGTGATCAATATATCGCTCAGCATATACTTATTTTGAAACCCGTGTTTTATTCCCTTCCTTGGATAAATTGTGATGTGTGAAGGGAACTCTTAAGATGTATGCTATTGTATCAGTTGGTGTTTTGCAACTACATTGGTTTGCTTATATGGCCCTAAGCCTGGGACCATTTTCTCTGTTAGCCAATGAAAAGGTATTGTTCTGGCAACTGTAGGTGACTGGGGTAGAGTTGGGCACTTCACATAAGAGGCTTCTTCAACTATTACAGTATAGCCTGCTGCCTCAGGTAAAGAGAACCTGTCTGTCCACCTTAATAAAGCAGTGTTTCTCCTTGAAATTGCACCATAGATTTAGCTTATTATATTGGCTGCATAATGCTCTCCAATGAACTTTGAATATTTTTGTAAGTCTGCTGCTTTCCCATTTGCCAATTTACTAAATATGTTCCCATCAGCAATTCTTTCTGCCTTTCTTACAATTTCATTATCAGTCTACAACAGTTAGGGTAATGCACTTCATTCTTCCATTTCTGCAATGTCAGTTGGGTCGCAGCCCACATGCTTTGGAAAGTTTTAACATAAAAGCGCTTATAAGGCATTCAAAAATTCTAGTTAACTCCCATCCTGCTGTCCTTTAATATGCTTGTGAAACATGTTAGTGTAATGTTCTGGAGAGCATGATTATTTGCCATGGCTGCTCAACATGCTTTGTAATTCTGCATTTGGCATCTCAACCAGAGCCTTCAACATTGATAATCATCTCTTTAGTTCGAATCTTTTAAACTGATATAGTAGTCATATACTTCCTGTCCTTGCTTTTGGGGCATGTGCTGCAGGTGTTTGCCAGTCTGGGGTTATTTTTGCCTACCTGTATTTATGCTTGGCAATACCTTGAAGATAACTGGGTATCAGAACTGAAAATTGGGAAAGGCTATTGTGCATATTTCATTTTCTAAACCATTTTTATCTTCTGTTTGATAGTGGTCTGTGGTGTGTCACAGCTAGGTACATTACTGACAATTCCACATGGTGGGATGAGCACCTTTCAAAAGAGAATTTCGAATTCCTTAAGAAGTATACAGCGGAAGAATTCAAAGCTCAAACAGCCAGTAAACTCTGTCCACTAAAAGATGAACCCTGGCCTTTGCATCCATGGGAGCCAGGTTTGTATATGACAGGTTGGGAAGCAAAAGCAAACCTATGTCCAGTACTAGAGCCTGTATTTGGATTCCTTAAAACACAAATGCTTTTAAAATCAGTGAGCTGGATTCTAGTCCATTAAGGAAGCAGCACATGTAGGACGTAAGAGTTATTTTCCCTTGCACCCAGCGCATGTGTGTAAACATTCAGCATGCCAGGCCATTATGAGAATTGGGAAGTTCCTATCAATTATTATTATTATTAGGCAGCCCTGTATCAGGAAGTTTTTAATGTTTAATGTTTTACTATGTTTTTATATGTGCTGTAAGCCACTCACAGTGGCCGGGGAAACCCAACCAGATGGGCGGGGTATAAATAGTAAAATTATTCTTCTTCTTCTTCTTCTTCTTCTTCTTCTTCTTATTATTATTATTATTATTATTATTATGATTATTATTATTATTCCAGCTAGCCTTTTCTTTTTTCATCCCCCACCCCCAAGGACCACATGTTGCAAATTTGTAGTCCTTGACTAAATGAATCCATGCTGGCTGGGAATATGGAATGCATGCACAATCCTTTTGTTCCCTATTGTGGTGCCTATGTGAATACCTGCATGTGCATAACACAGGGGAAAGGGCTCTGTCATGCCACAAAGGGATCCCTCTGTACTCGGGCATTGGGTCTCCAGTGGATTTGATTGAACCCTTTGTTTTTCAGGTGTTGTCCACACTTAGTTTCCCAGAACTTTTTCTTCATGGACAGCTCCCTGCCCTGCCACTTCCAGTCCATCCCATCTGCCTTCTGGGCAGAATGCCAGGTTCTAAGAATGATGGCGCAGCCACTGCTCTTGCCCTTTGCGGCTGATGCTCCCGTCATTTTTCACAGGCATGCCATGAATCACCTGAATGAAGCTTGTAGACCACTGGTGGTCTGTGGACCACAATTAGGAAACGCTTGCAAAATGTCATTTAATATTAAGTTGCAACCGTGGTCCCTTTCATTCACTCGGCTTTGGTACAAAGCTGCCAAAAATACATAGCCTGTATGCAAAAATAAATATTTGTTTGCTTTTTACTCCTAAGATGGACCCCTCTTATGAGTAAAAAGCAGGCTAGTAAGCAAATGGGGTGGGGGGTGGGAGATCCCAGCTAGAAGCTTCTTTCTTTGTAATCAATATGGAAGCAGAGTGCTCTGTCCCTCTTTCACCAGCCACTACACACATTTGAGGAAATTCTATGTGCTCACCTGTATGGAGCACCTGGCTGCCATTGGCTAAATAGTTAAAGGGACTGCTTTCACTTTTAAACACAGGTTCTAAAAGAGTTGGACTTATTGCAGTAAAGTTGGGGATGATGCCATTGTGGACCAAGAAAGGTGAAAGAGTGCCTGTCACATTACTTCAGGTAAGGCAAATATTAGTCTTTAAAAACCACAATAGGTTGAAGAAAATAACATGCAGCCTGTCTTCTAGATTGCATATTTAGGATCTGGGCACTATCCTAACTAAACAGCTCCATTAGTTGTAGCAGCACAATGGAACTTCCTTGCCCCCTCCTCCCCTGTGCCCCTTGCAGGCTTGTGAAATCTGTTTTGGCTCTTGTTTGGTTTTGCTAGAACTCTGAAGTCCAATAATCAGAGCTGGATGCAAAATAAGTATTGAGGTGGAGCCAGACACAAAATATGGCTTAATAAACAGACCTGGTTGCCTCCTTTCCCTCTTACCCCATGAACAATAACCTGAGATTACCTGCAGATACAAGTGCACATCTACAGTTAATGCAGTTCTCTGGAACTGGGCATTATAGAAAGGTGTCCTTATTCATGTTTATTCTTCTAAACTGTTGGCTGTGCTATATCTTGTTGTTGGTTTTAAAATTATAGTTTACTATGTTGCTAGGTACCTTGAGGCCATTCACGGTGAAAGGTTGGGTATAAATTTTAAAAATAAATGCTGACTTTCAGTTCCCCTTTATAAAGGTTAAAGGTTGCAGTACTGCACTGTGTACAGCATCTGACTATTGATTCATTGTTGTTTGTATAAGAAGGAAATTAAGCACTTGAAGCTGGAAGGGTTATTTCCAAGGGCTTACCTGAGATTTAATTAGCAAATCCCTATTAGATGATTTATATAATGATGTTAAACTTCTAGTGTTTAATTTCCTTCTTATTTGTCCTGTATTTAAGTTTTTGGTGTAGTTTGGATGTATTTCTGGTCTGTTGACTCTAATAAACAAATGGTGATGAGGATGTTATTATTCAACAAAATATGTATACGGGTTTTGAGATTACTTTTACCATTCTGTGTTGGCTCTTTTTCCTTGAAGGTTAGAGACTGCCATGTATTAAAGCATATACCGAAGGAAGAAATGGGCGGAAAAGATCCCTTTCTGCTTGTTGGAGGAAGAAATGTTTCACAGTTTTATGTAAGTCTACTGTGTTGCTTTTTGTGATAGAGTATCAGTTTTCATCAACTTCTTCTTTAGAGTGCATTTTGGTGTGTGGTGTGCCTCTATATTTAAAAGTCTGCCTTTTTATTTTTTAAAAAATTGCTTGCACACATCACTGTTTGCTGTCATTTCTTGAAAATGTGATTTCTCCCTACTCTTCACCATTCTCTGAAGGCAGGGGATTTTTGCATGGGGGACATGGGGAGGGGGATTCCCTGGTCCTGAATGGGGTAACTGTGCCCCTAAAGGGCCATGTGTGCAACCTGGGAGTCATTATGGACTCTCAGCTGTCCATGGAGGCACAGGTCAATTCTATGTCAAGGTTGTCTACCAGCTCCATCTTCTATACCAGCTGAGACCCTCCCAGCCTGTGCCTTGTCTCGCCAGAGTGGTACATGCTCTGGTTATCTCCTGCTTGGACTACTGCAACATGCTTAATATGGGACTGCCTTTGAAGGAAACTACAACTAATCCAGAATGCGGCTGCCAGACTGTTGGGACCATATAACACTGTTCCCAAAAGATTTCAATTTCCGGGCACAATTAAAAGTGTTGGTGCTGACCTGTAAATCCCTTAATGTCTTCAGGCCTGAGTACCTAAAGGAATACCCGCATTGTTGAGGCGAGTGGAGGATTCAGTCCTGCTGGGTGCTGCTTAAACACGCAGTTGGGAAGGGGGAAAAGGAGGCACAGCATGTCCTTCTTCTGGCCTCTCCCCTCCTGATTGCAACATTTCCCCCTTCATTTAGGTATACTATGTATTCTCCAATTCTCTGCTTCCTTTTCTTCCCACATGCGTGTGCATGTGCAGGCCTTGGCTTTTTAGCTCCTACGCAGCTTCTTTCCCATTTATCCTTGGACAGAAACACAGGGCTAATTGAGACAAAAGGCTTTGGTTTCTAGGGAGGCATCATCATCATCATTAGCTTGAGAGGAGGGGGGGGGGGACTGCCAAAGGTGGAGGGGGAAGAATTTCCCCCCACCCTGTTCAGCCTCCTTTTAATAATTTTTCTTTCCTGTTTAAGAAAGCAAGCATGCTACCTTCCTGTGGAAAAAAAGCCAAGTCACCCTTTATACCAAAACATGCACGATGGACGTAAATAACTATTACAGCAGATATGTACCAGTCTAGAGCATCTGTAGTGAGACACAGACCATGTATGGAACCATTCATTGTTTCCACTGTTTTTAATTTGTGTGGGGTTTTAGTTGTTGTTGTTTGTTTTTATTTATTGAGGGAGGGGAGATGTGTCTGGGAGGGGAGGAGCTGGGAGAGCAAGGGGGCTCCCAATCACTGTGGTTCAGGGTAGGAGGATGTGGTTTGGCAGGTGGAACAGGCCAGGTAAGGGGCACACGGCACAGGCAGTACCTAGTAGCAGTGAAGGCAGCAAAGAAGGCGTAGTTTTCTTCCCCCGTTGTGTCTTCTTGGTGGCATCTGGCAAAGCTTTTCCAGGTAGTGTGGGGTCTTTTACACTCTGGCCCAAAGGAGGTGACTGAACCGGCGGTAGCTTGCTAATACTTGTAGATCTACCATATTTTCTGTTAATTTTTATTAAGCTTTTTCTTGCCTCATTTTTAGCAACTGTTCTCATTTACAAATTTGAATCTCTAGTTTAATCAATATCTAGGTTTTATAGATCTCTTTAGTGTCCATTGATTCTTTTGAAAATGGGCATATGTGGAAATAAACCTTCAGCTCTTCAGGTGTAAACTTGCTTCAATTTGTAAACAGAACTAAATGCTTTTGTTTTATAGAAAGTTAATTTCCATCTTATTATTGATGTAAAAAGTTTCAACAACAATGGTTGTTTTGTGTGTGTGTGTGTGTGTGTGTGTGTGTGTGTGTGTGATTATGAGATGGGTTAAAGCCTCACAAGGCCTTAACTTGGAACTGAGTTATTAATTTTCAAATAATATGTGTGGAATCATAGAGTATGTGTATACTGTAGTATATTTGATTAAATGGTACTCAGAGGAAACAGCAACAGCCAGCCATACCCAGTCTCACAATGTATAATTTGTGATCTATCATCCCCATTCAGCATGCTCTACAATGCAGAACCAAAACTCTGCCTCTTGCAGATATTGGCATTTTACTGTATCTACCCTGAAAGATCAATAATTTCTTGTGGGCAGAAGATTCTAAACTGCTGTCCTGTAACAGCTTCTGGAAATGCCTGAATGTGCAGAAGATATATTCCTGCGGGGAGATGCTTTTGATGCCTAGAGCATCCAGCTGCTTGTTGCAAGAGCTAGAGATAAACTGTGCCTTTAAATTTACAAAAGCTAAGTGCATCTAAGTTTATAGTATAACTGGGACATAGATGTTTCATGCCCCAGCTCATTGGGTAAATGTTATATGTTTGTGAACTGCACACATAAGTTAAAGCATCCTGTCATTTTTAAGTACACTTAATATAGTCAATAAAATAGTTCCAGAAATTGAAAGGATTACCTGAGCCTGTCAAATGTCTTGATGAAATGTTCTTTCTTGTGTTAGATGTTGTAGAAAGCTGGAATCAGATACGTGGAGACAACCTAAAAAGCTTTTGCATCTAGTGGCTATCTTTTCATTTCTTTAATTATTATTACAGTTGACCTTCGGGTAATATAATCCTCAGGTTGCTAATGCAGCAACCCCATAAGTGTATACTTCTGGGTTTCGCCGTGCGCACATACGCAGAAGCACTCAATTGTGCCGAGCGCATGCACAGAAGGGCACCTCTGGTTATGAAGTTTTCGGGATGTGGCCGGGCCTCCGGAACGGATCCCATTCGTAACCGGAGGTACCACTGTATTTATTTTAATTCTACTAAGAGTTTATTATATCTTCATTCAGACCTTTCCCCTTATTTTTACTTGCTGCTCTAAAAGAGCATCCATAGATACTGGTTATAAATTCTTTTAATGTATATATGTGTCGTAGGATAATTTTTTACATGTTTTAAAGTTGTTGCACCAAGGACAACTACATTTGTTATCTAAATATAACAGTTTTCAAAGGATTGTCTAAGAAATTAGCTATGTTTTACTGTAGAAACTTAACACTCCTATCCTAAATGCATTCTTTGAAAATAAGTTCCAGTGACCATCGTGGAGCTTACTATAATGACATGTTCTTAGGACTGGATTTTAATTATTTTTATAGTAGTCATTTGTGTGTGAGAGAGAATCTCAGAAAGGTGACACTAAGAAGTATTTTAACCTTCGTCTATAAAACAGTATTATAAAGGTTTATCAATTTTATGCAGTTTGCACACAAAATGATAAGCAGGGGGCGTTTTCAGGTGGGGCAAGATGCTGCTGCTGTATAACCTTAAAATTGTCCTTTTGAACTCCCCTGAAAGTTCAGGAAGGCACTTTCATTGGGGAAAAGGAAAACTGCAGATAACTTCTACAACACTGACCACCTGACAGACGGTGATTATCCAAGTGTGTCGCTCCTGTCAGTCATGTAAATTGCTTTCTAGGGGAATCCATTTAAAGCACAAAACTCTGCAATACGGCTTCTTGCATTTTCAGTTTTCATTCATTTTACTTCTGTTTAGTTGATAGGTTGAGAGAGAGAGAGAGAGACTCAAGGGCAATTTCAGAATTAATCTACTATAAACCACTTATAAACTATGCTTCCTATGTGTTTGGTTAATAATGAAGTATCCTTGTGCTAAGGATTATAGACTCTAGTATGGTGAATTAAAATTAAAAGCTTGCAAGACTTTGTTCTTTCACCATTTTCATTCTGTTTTTTGTTTTGTTTTTAAATATTTATTGAAATTTTACAGACAAAAGAGAATTACAGAATAAGAAAAGAAAAAGAAAAACAAAAAGAAAAAAGATACAAAAATGCAAAGAAAAATACAAAATACATGAGGAAATAAAAAAACAATTAAAAAACAAATCAATCTTTTCGTATCTTATATTTCAATTACTTGTTTCCTGACCTCCTCACACCTCCCTTTTTTGTATTCCAATTCACATGGTTAATTCAGCAAATCCTTTCCCTCTTTGTGTTTATCTTAATTCTATATCTTAACATATTATAACTTTATATTTTCATCTAATTATCAGTCCATTTTTACATATTCTTTTTAACTTTATTGCTAAAGCCACTTCGTTTCAATCCAACATCATTTTAGCATTCATTAATTTTACAATGTTTCTGCAAATAGTCTTTAAACTTCTTCCAATCTTCTTCCACCAACTCTTTTCCCTGGTCTTGGATTCTGCCAGTCATTTCCGCCAATTCCATATAGTCTATCACTTTCATCTGCCATTCTTCCAAGGTGTGTCTTCCAATACTTTGCGATGAGAATTCTTGCTGCTGTTGTTGCATACATAAAGAAAGTTCTGTCCTTCTTTGGCACCAATTGGCCGACCATGCCCAGGAGAAAGGCCTCTGGTTTCTTCAGGAAGGTATATTTAAATACCTTTTTCATTTCATTATAGATCATCTCCCAGAAAGCCTTAATCCTTGGGCACGTCCACCAAAGGTGAAAGAATGTACCTTCATTTTCTTTACATTTCCAACACTTATTATCAGGCAAATGATATATTTTTGCAAGCTTGACTGGTGTCATGTACTACCTATATATCATTTTCATAATATTCTCTCTTAAGGCATTACATGCCGTAAATTTCATACCGGTGGTCCACAACTGTTCCCAGTCAGCAAACATAATGTTATGACCAATATCTTGTGCCCATTTAATCATTGCAGATTTAACCGTTTCATCCTGCGTGTTCCATTTTAACAGCAAGTTATACATTCTTGAAAGTATCTTAGTTTTGGGATCTAACAGTTCTGTTTCCAATTTTGATTTTTCCACCTGGAAGCCAATTTTTTTGTCCAAATTATAGGCCTCTCTTATTTGATAATAATGAAGCCAGTCTCGCACTTTATCCTTTAATTTCTCAAAACTCTGCAATTTCAATTTCTCTCCTTCTTGTTCCAATATTTCCCAATATTTCGGCCATTTGGCCTCCATATTGAGCTTTTTCTGAGCCTTCGCTTCCATTGGTGACAACCACCTTGGGGTTTTATTTTCCAATAAGTCTTTGTATCTTATCCAGACATTGAACAATGCTTTCCTGACAATATGGTTTTTAAATGCTTTATGTGCTTTAACCTTGTTGTACCACAAATATGCATGCCACCCAAAAACATGATTAAAACCTTCCAAATCCAAAATGTCTATGTTCTCTAGAAGCAGCCAGTCTTTCAACCAGCAGAATGCTGCTGATTCATAGTAAAGTTTAAGGTCTGGCAGGGCAAATCCGCCTCTTTCCTTTGCATCAGTTAATATTTTAAATTTTATTCTGGGCTTCTTGCCCTGCCAGACAAATCTAGAAATGTCTCTAGATTAGATGAAAATCATTGATTTTCATTCTGGCTCTGCGGTTGTCCATGCTTTATTGAACTTTTACGCTTCGGCAATTTTTTAAATATTATTCTTCATGTAAAACTTTTATTATTTGAAAAGTCTCCATATTATAATTGCACACTTTTCAAAATTTGGTTTCTAGCCACGGTTTTAATGCCCTAAATTATAGTTAATCTCAACTATAGCTAACTTCATAAACTAGGCTTTGAAGTTGCTGTGTTTTACCAGGGCATAGTTTAGAATAAGCACAGCCTGTCTGGGATCAGACAGAATACTAAGCTGTGTTTAGTTTAAAAAGGAAGCAAAAGCTTTCCAAACTCCTTGTGGCTGCGCTGGGGGGAGTGGATAGCACACAAGCCTAAGGCTTTCACAGGGGCATTCCTATATCACTAAACAAGGCCACATTTTGTCTTGTGTAATTAATAAAAGGTGGATTTAGACAAGGGAAACCTGGTTTGAAATCCCCACAGCCTTAAAGCTCATTGGCTGACCTTGGGCCAACCACTGTGTCTCCTCCTAACCTAATTCACACAGTTTTTGTGAGGATAAAATGGGGCAGAAAACTGGAGAACATATCTGCCATCCTGAGCTCCAGTTTCTTTCTGTGATTTTCCCCTATGCTTGATTATGCATTGTAATTAAAAATAATTTTATTTTAATAATAAATAATAACAAACACTTCTTTAAAACTAAAGATTTTGAGCAGATGTGTATAGGATCACACACTGTGATACAACTATGAGACAAATTTTATCAAGAAGCAAGTCCTTAAAACCACACAATTAGCATATATTTTAAATTGTTTGAAGCGTTCGAGGATTTTCAATGTAAAGATTCTAATTTCTCAGTATTTCTCTCATTGTTACCGGTTGCATTTCTTACAGAAAGGGAGAGCTATGATGGAGTTGTGCAGAACCGTTGGCATCCCACCAAAGGAGAAGATTTCAACGTTTAGAGTGTCTGAAAATGCCCTCATTAAGCCAGGTAATCTATGCAGAATGAAGAACCGTGGAATATAATTTTGCACAATATTTTCTCTTGGTAGATCAGAGCCCTTGTGCAGAGCTGACACGGTTTTGAAGTCCTATGGTAAAATGGAGCAAATCCTATGTATGTAAAAAGTCGAATACTATAACCATACATTTCCCACAGAGAAAGTCATGTGATCTGAAATGGCTGCTACCTTTTTTAAAAGCTTTCTTAGAGATCAAGTTTGTTTTGTTTTGTGGATGGTGTTCCAATCAGACGAACAGGGAAGGAGGCCATTTTTGATGCCTCCCCCTGCAGGAATAAAGGGAATTCCTAAAAATAACAATCTTCACCATTGCATGACATGGATCACTCTGGGCCCATCGCAGCACTCCAGAAATGCCTGATATGCCTTGGACTTTGTCCAAACAAATAAGAATAATGATAATAGGTTTACTTGATTACCTTCCTTCCCCACCAGGTACTCCCCTGTATGCTGCTCACTTCCGTCCTGGACAATATGTGGATGTCACTGCAAAAACGTAAGTTTCCTCCTGTTGCTATTTATGCACTAGGATGTTTTTAACCACTTTATTTTAGATAGTTACAGTGGTACCTCGGGTTAAGTATTTAATTCGTTCCGGAGGTCTGTTCTTAACCTGAAACTGTTCCTAACCTGAAGCACCACTTTAGCTAATGGGGCCTCCTGCTGCTGCCGCACCGCCGGAGCACGATTCCTGTTCTCATCCTGAAGCAAAGTTCTTAACCCGAGGTACTATTTCTGGGTTAGCGGAGTCTGTAACCTGAAGTGTATGTAACCCGAGGTACCACTGTATTAGACTTTGAAGTGATTTACAAGAAAATATTAAAACAAAAGGTATTAATAAGCCAGAGAAATAAAATAAAACGAGGGAAATGTTTTCCAAAGCCACTGGAATTTTTCTTTTGTGGTATACTTGGAGCTTGTGCCTGAATCAGGCAGAAAAAGAAAAACTGCTCCCTGAGTGTGGCCGCACACACACACACACACACACACACACACACACACACACTTGGTTGTGATGAAATTGCTTTTCGATTTTTATCCCTTGAAAAGGACTATTTTTGGCTGTGAGGATAATTCATGGTATTTCTTTTAAAAGCAAGAATGAAATAAAAACAGACCATCCAGATGAAATGTTTAAGTGGACACTTGGTCTTATGACACCAGGGATTTATGCCGGTTGATTAAAGTTGACAGAGCTGTCTTCTTTGAAGTTTGCTTCCTTCAGTTCGTGTATCTCTTGCAAGCCAACATTCCTCTTTAAAAAAAATAATTTTATTTATGATTTTCATTTATATACATTTCAGTAATAGTTTAACAGTAAATCAAACATTTCAAAACTCGACTACCTTATTCCTCTGGCAATTTCATTATAGTTTTTGTTGAATGCTGAGGTGTCTATTTTCAGGACTCTCAATAATTTTTATAATTGTATTTTTTAAAACAACAACAACAAACTATTTTAATGTTATATGTTAAATTGTTATTACGCTCCCTGGGACCTTAGAGTGAATAAGTAATAAATTAAATTAAGAACAAGAACAAGAACTGGAATTTACTTCTGAATAAACCTGCATATGATTGTGTTGAAAGTCCTTAACGTTTTCCATACAAGAAGCTCTTGAAAGACAATGCCTTATATGGTGTAACCTATTGAAAACTGCTTTCTGTTAACTTGCAGAAGTGATCATTTTTTAATTCTAAAGCCCAAATGCATCTGCATACTTTCTGTCTTAATAGACCATTGAGTAGCAGTCTGAAAATTACAGGTTAAATAAACATGTTTGTGCTGTTCTACTTTGCTTAAACCAAATGCTGTTGAAATATGTTCATAAGATATTTCTGTAATGATAGGTAATTATGCTGACAACTAAAGAAATTATCATGTTTTATAGGCAACTTTGCCTTTTTTCTGTATTTGAGTATTTCCTATACCTCTAAAGCAAATTGATTTATGCTTAATTTATACTCAAGAAAATGTTGTTTTGGCAACATAATTTTATTAATTGCACCCATCTTGGGAGAAAGGAGTACATACTCTAAACAGTGGGTTGGATTAAGATTAAATCAATTGAGATTGTTTGTTACACTTTACTACCACTGTAAAAGTTGAATTTATGTTATTTATATCTAACCTGCCCCACTGAGACCTGTGGGACTGAACACTAACTTAATCTGCATCCAACCTAGTGTATTGCTTAGTCTGGGTAGTTAAAGAGCTTTTCAGTTGGAAGGTTTGGAATCCTCAATGGCCCACTATGACATTTTTCTTTTGCAAAATACTCCTTTCCAAAACCATCCTGCATCTGTTCTGATCTTAACTGCATTGTAGAAAATTCAAGTGTCCAGGCCAGGGGTAGTCTACGTGGTGCCTTCAACTCCTTATCATTGGTCATGCTAGCAAAGGCTTGATCTAGGCCTGCCTTAGATTTTGGAAAGATGAGTTTCATTTGTTGATCATTGGTTGACATCTGCTGCATGATAGCATTAAGTGTGAACCCTTTGATTCTGCTGAGACCCTTCAGTGGCTTTCAGTATCATCGTGCTCTTTCAGGCTGATTTATAGGACTGTGGACACTGTTTTATGGTGGTTCTGCTTCTACTTCACTGGGAGGCTGCAAAAGGTGATCTGGCCTACTGGGACTTGCATGCGGGATCCTCCTGAAGTAGATTCCATGCTTTAACATTGCAAGCAAGTCTTGTTCTATGTGGCTTACATCAACTTTGTATTTAAGCACTAGTCTGGTTGTCATAGGTGGCCAGGAGTTAAATGCAGGTGGGAGAGTGGGCTGGCTGAGGAGAGAGGAAGTGCTCTGTTCCTTCTTCATGAAGCATTGAAACCAAGTGGACTGATGGAGAAAGAAGTTCCCTCCTCCACACGTAGCATAGAATTGCAGCTTCCCATCCGTCCTCTGCCAGCTGCCTGCAATCTTGTATCTTTGGGGGGAGAGGGGGCTTCTTTGCAAGGGTGACTTACTCCCAGGCAAGTCTGCAAAGGATGCATGCGCCTTTCTATCTGCCATACAGAGGCATTTTTGAGCAGCATTCTGTAAGTGCCTTGTACTGAAACTGCAATCCATATTTTGGGCAAATTACCTTTTTCAAGTGGGTTATTTCAAAACTGATTTGACTTGGCCTTATCTGCTTTAGACTTGGCAAAGGCTTCCAAGGAGTCATGAGAAGATGGGGTTTTAAAGGTCAGCCTGCTTCGCATGGCCAGACTAAAACACACAGGAGACCTGGAGCCATTTCCAATAGTGTAAGTATTAATAATAATAATAATAATAATAATAATAATAATAATAATAATAATAATTTATTATTTGTACCCCGCCCGTCTGGCTGGGTTTCCCCAGCCACTCTGGGTGGCTTCCAACAAAGATTAAAAAGACATCAAAATGTCACACATTAAAAACTTCCCTGAGTTACTATGACTTTGTCATTACAAAAAGACAAGTGTTTAGAAAAATTTTCTTTCAGTGACTGTAGGCATTTCATTAAACAATGAGCTCTCTACGTTGAACAGTTTATTGGGATCCTACATAGTGAGCGTGACACAAGTCAATAAAACTTAGAAGTAAATGTGCATCGGTGTCAAGATGTGTTTTTTAAGTATTACTTATGGCATGTTGTTAACACAATACCTGCTTTGGTTTTGAATCTTATTTTGTCTTATTTTACTCTCGTTCTCTTGCCATATAAGAGCACTTCCATGGTCGATGCCTAACTTGTATTTCGTATTTTTGAGACAGAAGGTTGCAAGGGTTTTCAAGGGAAAGAAAATGCCAGGGCTGATGGGAAACGTCTTCAGAACAACGGTGGGACTAAAGGTGAGGCTTATGAATGTGCAATAAAGGTGAGGTGTGTGTCCTTTATTTGCCCCTTTGATAAAGTAGCTTCCTAGTGCATAATCACCCTCACGTAATAGCAAACATCACGTTTTCTTCTTAAGTATCAAAGAGGCAAACCCACAAAGGCATGAGGAGATGGCCACTGCTGTTAGCATGGAGGTGGAATAAGGGCCTTTCCCTCCTTCTCTCCCTCTTGCTTGCTTGCTGACAGCAGCATTGCTTCAGGGCAGGGGGAGAAAGAGGACTTTCCTGACTGCACTGGCCACTGACGGAGCTGGGGAAAGGGGACTTGAAATCGCCAGAGGTGGTGACCCTGCTCCTGTCGAGGCACAAGTCAAAGTACCAAAGTGCCTCTTCAGTACTCAGTGCAGCCCGGCCTGCTTGACAAGTGAGGCACAGTTTGTCTGGGAATGCTGATGGTGCTGTTCTGTTGCTATGTAAAGAGGATGCAGAGCGGTATTTTCTTTTCCCCACAAGATACGAAAGTCTGCAGAAAGACGCTGCAGTTAGCACAGCAAGTAATTTTTAAAACCACCACAGAATGTTTTGGTTTCAATTTGGTCGTTTTAATCTTTCAGGTGTGGCGGATCAGTGTGAAGCACAATATCATTTATGTACACGGTTGTGTTCCAGGTCATAAAAACTGTTTAGTAAAGGTAAGTTTGGCTTCGAACTGTTGGATAATGTGGCAACACAGTGCATTCAATGACTGCTTTGGTCAGCCTTGATTTTATTGTTTCTTCCACCTTGTGCCATGTGCATCAATGTGTTGTGCTTTGTTTCCCAAGCTGGTGCCTTCCAGATGTTTTAGGCTCCAGTTCCCATCATTCCTGACAAGTGGCCATACTGGCTAGAGGTGATGGATGTTGTAGTCCAGAACATCTGGAAGGTGTCAGGTTGGGCAAAGAATTCTTTTTTAAATTGGAAAAAAACTCCTTACGTTGTGAATGGATACTGGCAAGCATTGAAAGCTGTCACAGAAGAATACAAAGTGATGTTTCAGTGGTTGGTCAGGTAAGACCTTTGCAAAGGAGCCTGTTAACAAGCAGGATAGCGCTCTCTCTCTCTCTTTACATTATCATTTTTAATTTGGTACTGTGGCACAAGCTAGAAAAAAAATAGAAATTTGATTTTCTTCTGAAATCAAATCTCACAGCATTGAATAATATGGTGCTGGGTACTGATTCCTTAAAGTAAATGTGGCCTAGTGGCTACATAGCCTGTGGCCGTATGATATTACAGTGGTACCTTGGGTTACATACACTTCAGGTTACATACGCTTCAGGTTACAGACTCCGCTAACCCAGAAATAGTACCTCAGGTTAAGAACTTTGCTTCAGAATGAGAACAGAAACCGTGCTCTGGCGGAATTGCCAGATTAAGCAGAATAAAAATACTAAGAGTAATAGTGTGCCATTTTGCTCCTGCCCTACAGTTTGTTATGTTCAATTTTCATCATGATGACTCGTGCCAAAGGCTGAGATTTTTCATCTATCCATCTATCTTTCCTACTAGGAGCTTCACCTGAGCTCATCATGTAGGATATATGATATGGAAATGCTGAACTTCATTGCAGACTGTGCTGCCTCTGCCTGTTGTAACCTAATTTGATGGGAAATTGTGGTGCATATAATTTTGACTATGCTCAGAATGTAATTGGGGCATATTCCCCCCAAAAAAATCTAAAGTACGTTTTGTAATTAAAACAAGGAAACATAGGATTGGGAAATGGTGGACACACAAACCCACGTGGGACAGTTTCTTCACTCTTGCAGGGTGCTTTTTCCTCCATGACCCTTAGCCTAGGAGCAGTTGAGAGCAAAGAAGTTTTTGCAGCATTCAGTGTCCCTAGCCCTTTGATATCTAACATTTATACTGAGGCAAAAAGATTCCAGTCTTGCTCACTTTGGGAAAAGGTACTTTTTTTGCTACGTAAGTGTCTTGCATCTTGTTACTGTTCGTGCAAAGTACTGATTCAGCCTGGAGCTCTGCTAAACTGCAAAGTGGTCTGTGACTTCACCCTACTTCTAAGCATTAAGCTTGCTACATGCTCAAGCAATTTTTGCGGATTATGTTCTGCGTAGCTGTAGCTATTTGAACTTGAGACCTCTGCTATCAGTAGCACAGCGTCTTGTATGTACATTTCCCTAGGTGTCTACAAGGCATTAATTTACTGTTTTGCAAAACTGTGACCCCAAAACCCATTTTTAAAAAATGAATACCTGCGCCCCATTTCAAAACACATTACCTGCTGTGTGATCTTTTTTAGTTTGTTTTATTTTTTATTTTTTTAAAAGATAAAGCTCATTTAGAAAGAACAAGGAGCATGGCAAAACAAGTATCTTTGTGCGTGTCTACCTGGAAACACTGATGGTGTTAGCATACACACACACACACACACACACACACACATTTTGTCAATACTTTATTATCTATTTTGGTTGGTTGACATTAATGCAGATATTAAAGGAATTGGTAACATTTGTGCTTGTAGCCAGGCTGACCATTTCACGATTAAACACATTGTGGGAAAGCTGAGCCCCTCCCCAGATTCATTTATCCAAAGGATAACCAGGCTCATTTTCCCCCCATGACACACAACAAATAAAAGACCCTACAAGGCACCCACCCATCAGTGTTTCCCCCAATTGTCTCTTAAAGGACAGCAAGAGAGAGACTGTTGTATGTGCTCATGCCTCTGGAGCACATTAATAACCATGAGATGAGCTCATCTTATGGGTTGATATCTAGTTATAGAACAGGAAGTAGAGTGTAGTAATAAATGGACACTTCCCACAGTGGGGGGAACTGAGAAGTGCGAGTCCTCTGGTCATCTGTATAAGGATCAATGTTCTTTAACCTGCTCATGAATCATCCGTGAAGAGCAGTGAAGTGGCCACATTTGCAGATGACCGCAGATCATTTGAGTGTCATTCTTTAATGCTATAGGTTGTCTTAAAACAATCTAAATAATTAGCTCTGTATATAAAAGATGAAATGTTTCATAGGAGGCTTTTTTTCTTCTGTGCTCTCAAAAAAAATTTTTTTTCTATTAGGAGGAAAAATGATAAAAAAAATGGTTTTGCCCCCACTCCAAAGTTTTCCCCCCAGGCTTTCACATCTCTACAACTACCTCTCTGATCTTTCTTTTCTTGTCCTCTCTGTCACATTATGTCTAATGACAAACTTCTTTCCTCCCAAGTTCTCATCTCACATTACACTTTCCTTATCTAGTTAGTCCAACTGGTGCTCTGAGCAATAGCTTTGTGTTTTGAATCCTAAGTGAATTTTTGCCCACTTTTCATTATCAATCCCTCTTGCGCTTCTTGTGTTTTAGGTCAAGGATTCGGCTCTACCAGCTTACAAAGATGACAGCAAGAATTTACCATTCCCAACTTATTTCGCTGATGGCGAAGAGCAGCTGTCTGATGAGTTGTTTGATGAGGACATTTTTCAGTTCACTGAGCCCTCCATAACATTCACTTAACTATTGACATCCTGATGTGCAGGCAGGCTTCCCATCAAAAATGTCGGTCCGAAGACGCAAAGCAGGAAAATCTTCCCCCGAAAAAGTATCATCTGGCACCAACCTGCCCACATGACTCTGGACAACAATTTTTGTTAAGAGTTTTCTTCACCGCAACAGATGCCAAAGGATGATAAGCAAAGAAATAGTGACACAGCTGATTGACACTTTCAAAAAATAACTCAAAACCTTCCAAACTGATAATACATGTGTGTGTTTATATTTAGTGTATATTTACCTCTATCATGTTATGAAACAGATACGTGTGCCTGGTTTTTTCCTTTCTTCAGCAGAAAATTGGCTGTTGTTAATTGCTTAATATAAAAAAATATCACTTTTTAAGTTCATTCTGCCCTGTGTGTGAGCAGTTTGGAGACACACAGGCTATGCATGCTTCAAGAGACCTTGTCACCTGCGTCGTAGGAAGCCCCACACTCCCAGTGGTGGCTTCCTTGGCTGTCTCTACTACAGCAGATCTGACAGCCAGCAAGACGAGTCGCTTTTTTTAATGGCACATCTGTATTGGCATCGGCTGTCGAGAGTTGCTGAAGGGAAACCCACAGAGAAGGCAGATCCAGTGTCTGCTGTTCACATGCTTCTACATAAACAAAGCCAGAGATCTTCACATATTCAACAACAAGGGTGCAGTGAGTAAGAGTGATAAAAGAATTTCCAATTTCTCCCAGTTCAGACTGAAGTATATATGGTGCTCTGTGTTTTCAGGAACTTAACACAATCTTGTGAGCAATTCCCCTCTTCTGATGTCCCCTAGCAACAAGAGCAGGGAAAGAGTTAGTTTTAAAAAAACAACAGTTGTCAAGTTTGCCTGTTTGCAGTTCACTCTTAAGTGCTTCAGATGGCAATCCTGGCTACCCTCAATTACCTGAAGATTGCACTCATACGAGAGAAAGCAATTGTTCTCCATCAGTGCTCATCTCTAACTCCCAAATCTGTCACATTAATAAATGTCCAAGCTGTCTACTTTGATTTGGAGTTGTGCTGTGCCTTTTCACTGAGACACAATACCATATCAACCACCGTTATCATTTCCTATCAAAGTGCACGTTTTTAATGCAAGTTAGTAACTAATTGTTTCACATGAGGTCCTCTATCTTATTAAAAAATAATAATTGCTTGTTTATAAGCATGATGAGATTTTAATTTTTTTAAAAAACCATTTTAAATCCCGCATATTAAATACAAATTATGTTTTGAAAGTATATTCCTAATCTATTAATCTAAAGTGAAGAAACCCCCCATGTTGTTTGATGCCATTGTTATTTTGGAATATTAGTGTTAATTAACGAGATTTCACAGCCATGTCCCATAGCAGCAAGCCGCCTGCCTCCCAGTTAACTTTGAATATGTTGACTTCCACATCTTTCTTATTATTAGCAGATACAACATATAGTCATAAGGGTGATAATTGTTTAAAAGCATTATCTGCTGGCCTGCAATGATGTAAGGCGGAATAGGATGATGACTTGAAAAAGTAGAACTCTGATATAACCAAGTTGCTTCCCAGCAAGGATTGAACTAGAACTCCCATCAACTCCTGCAAGCATGACCAATGGTTCAGGATGATGGGAGTTGTAGTCTGGAGTGCACCATGTTGACTACCTCCATAGTATATCCTTGTTCAATGCCAAGAGGTGTGTGTTTTCTTGTTTTCTGGCAGCTCCATGTAATCTCCCTGTAATTTACTATATTTTGTCTGCTGTACTATATTTTGCCTCTCTGCTGTTTCCATTCCTTGGTTTTAGAAAGTATAAAAATGTCCTTGGAGTTGCTTCTGTAATGTATAAAAGTGATAAATGTTGAGCAAGATAGAGATCTGGGGTGCCCAAAGCTTTGATCAAGCAAGCAATATTCTGTACTGGATCACATGTTGCCATACAGAAATCAAGAGCAGCAGAAAAGTAAGACAACACTGGGGCTTACACTGAGATATTCACTGCCACCAACTGCTGTATTTCATTCCCAACTACGCTCAGTCATCTTTGAGCCTGGCCTCGTCCATGGGGCACACTGAACCATAGGTTTAAAACAAACTATGGCTTAATGCGAATGAGCATCAGGGTAGTACCCCTCATCTGCCACACCGCAGATGAAACAAGTCAGAGTCTCACGTGGCCCAAACCCAGGCACATTGTTCATTTCCCCCCCAAACAAATGGCAAGTGCTAGTGATTGGTTGGTCTTTGCTTCCTACAAAAAAAAGAAACTGGTTCAGACAACAGGACAATCTGAATTCTGGCTTGTTTGTGGCACGGCAACAGAAAAAATGGAGGTGTACCTTGGAAAACAGTGCTGGTGCATATTAAGCTAGAGCTTAATTTATACCATGGTGTAACAAGATGTGGCAAACTGGGCCAATATTAGGAACATAAGAACATGAGACGAGCCTTCTGGATCAGGCCACTGTCCACTCTATAGCCCAGCATCCTGTTCTCACTGCCCAGCATCCTGTTCTCACAGTGGCCGACAAGATGCTGTGGGAAGCCTGCAAGTTGGATGTGAGGGTAACAGTATTTCTAGCAACTGGTATTCAAAGGCATAAACGTTGCAGCTATTCTGTCTTCTCTTAGATGTAGTCTGGATCAAGTATGCTAGCTCTCGTCCTAAACCTTTGTCGGGTTGTCTTTAGATTTCTCCAATGCCTGCCAGTCTCTTGACTTCACATACTGCTTCCCTTCCAGAGCTGAGAACAAGTACCGTATTTTTTGCTCTATAAGACTCACTTTTTCCCTCCTAAAAAGTATGGGGAAATGTGTGTGCGTCTTATGGAGCGAGTGCAGCCTGCGCAGCTATCCCAGAAGCCAGAACAGAAAGAGGGATTGCTGCTTTCACTGCGCAGCGATCCCTCTTGCTGTTCTGGCTTCTGAGATTCAGAATTTTTTTTTTTCTTGTTTTCCTCCTCCAAAAACTAGGTGCGTCTTGTGGTCTGGTGCGCCTTATAGAGCGAAAAATACGGTATTTGCTGTTGACAGTTCCAGGCACATTGTAGACAGGCAAAATTTTCAGAGCTGATAACGGCTTAATAATAAAAAGGCTGCAACAGGAAGCCTAAATAGTCCTCCTTTATTCCTTTGTGGTAATTGGCAGCCACATATTTAGGTTTTAATTTCTTGCCCCAAAAAGAGACAGGGAAGTGTCCGTGGACTGATGTTTGCCACCCTGGTGGGTTTTTGCTTAATGTCATCTTGGAGTGAACCTTTTGCATTTGCCTTCAAGTCTAGATTATGGGCGCGTTGATATTGGATTGAGGGCGGCCCTTCCATCGCCCTTGGCTAATTCATGTAATTCTAGCAAACACTGCTAATCCTGGCAGTCAAGCACTCAGTGACTCCCGGCAAGCAATTTATTTCTTGCTGCCTCTCAGCTTTTGAGAGATTCTGCTTTCCCATCATTTTTTGTGTGCAAAAGAATTGGGATGCTCCCATTTCATGTGGGCTTCTTAGGAAAGACAGGAGCGGTCATTCAGCCATACATGTACAGAATGAGCAGAGATGTACGGATGACAGGGCCTTAACTGCATAATGGCAACAATGATCTTCCCAAAGCAATTCCAAAACCCCTAAGCTGGTCTGGCATATGATAATGGGGAAAGGCCAGTGTTGGTGGCATAGTCTTTGTACAGGCAAAAAAAATATGTGAAACCCCAACCTGATGCACCAATTCAAACCCAATCAACACAACATCCATTACAGAATGAATGAAGGACTATGGTAGGTTGGGCCATGTATGGGCCAGGAGTCAGCTTCACCTGCTGAACAGCCTGAAGGCAGAAAGCAGAGTGACTTCACCTGCTGCTGATCAGCCATCAAGGACTCAGAGGTGGAGGTACTGATGAGAACCAGCTGGCTGCAGCTTTCTTAAGCAGGGCTTCCAGCCTCAGTCAGTTTCTGGAAACAATGTGGTTCCTGGTCCAGCCTTGCTGCTTTTTGCTCCTCTTGGGTCATCGGATATCTTGACCCCTGGACTTTCTGACCACGTGAGCTGCTATAGGCCCGACTTTAGGACTGGACCTGACTTTGTTTACCGACTCTGCCTCCAGGCAAGTACCCTTTATTTAAAAAAAAGATTTACTGGGGGGTTTTGTGTTACAAACAGGGAATGGTACATCTATGGTCTCCACTTTCAATTCATAGTCTTTTTCAGTTGGTTTCTGTTTGGCAAGAGACCTTTTTGTCATAGACATCTTGCAGTTGGGGGAAAGGGGCAGGCAGAGAGATGGGGATATTATTCTTTCGTTCTATTGCCTGTTCTTAGTGTAGGGAGGGTTGAGCCAGCATCACACGGGTAGGTCCTTTGTTTGTGCATCTATTTTTATTGATATTTATTTATTTTTATTGCAAGAGGTTGAGTTCCCTAGCTGATTGAGAGTAAGTAACCTATGAGTTCCTTATAGTGTTTGTGTGTGTTCTTCCTGGAAGATATTTAATAGGGCGAGTTCTGGAGTTGCTTCTATTACCTGTTTTGTTATTTTGGAAATTTCCTGCAGCACTGATATCCAGGAGGATTGGACTTTAGGGAGCTATGTGCCTATTGCAATGCAGCCTCTCCAGCATTTAGATGAAGTTCCTGGCTGTGTCTGCTAGCTTCTGTGGTGTTAGGTACCATCTATATATATTTTAGGGTGAGTTTTCGATTTGAATGGTGGTTTAGACCATAGTGTAGACCAGGCACATCCAACTTCCAAGAGAGAGCAATCTACTCCCAGTATAAATAAATTGGTGAGGCTTCGTCAAAGTTGTTGAACTTTTTGGGGGAAGGAATGACCACTGGGTGTGGTTTAGTTCATGTCCTATGTCCTGCTCCCATTGGCTTTTAATTGTGGTAAGGGGGTCTGTAGTGTCTTGGAGTCATATTTTATATATTGTAGAGGCCACCCCTTTACTGTGTCCCTCTTATTAGGAGTTTCTCAAAGCTAGTCAGTGGCTTCGTGGCTGCTGTTTGGTTGCTGGGTTGTTCAGGAAGGCTTGTAGTTGGTGATGGGTTAGCCCAGGGTATTGGATTGCCCCCTAGTTTATCTTGTATTTCCTGTATTTTTATGGGGTTGTCGTTTTTGTAAAAGTTGGTTACCCTTCTGAGACCCTGCTGGTTGGCTGGCCTCACTCCACTGGGCTCTGCGGCACAGGACTTCAACAGGCCAGACTGAAATTATTTTTAAATTATTAAATTATTTTCCTGCAGTCATTTACCTGTTTATTTGCATTTTAATGTTAGGCAGACATAGAGGAAGGATCATGTCAATCTACCCTTGCATGCTTAGAAATGTGAAAGTTTTTTTAATTAAATATTTATTTATATATATATATATTATTATTTTTTTTATTTTATTTTTTTTTTTATTAAATAAATATGTATCCAACCTTCCTCTCAGAGAAGCCCATGGCAGCAACCAAAAAGTGACAAAGCATTAAACACATATTTTACTGTTGTTACCCACTCTGAGCCTGCGTTGGCTGGGGAGGGTGGGGTATAAATAAAAAAATTATTATTAAAAATAATTCCCATACAGATGCTGCCAAGAGAAGATCTCTACTTAAAAAGGTTCATTGAATAAAGCATGTGCCTAAAATGGTTGCTTTTGAAGTGGACCATTACATAAACAATAAGATTACGACCTCGTTTCTGTAAAGTTACCTCATGACATAAGCCCCTTTCAAATGATTTGCTCGTGTCTTCAGTTAACTCAGGGGTGCACATTTGTTTTTGTACAAATGGGTAATTGAACCAAATGGGTTTAATCTGGTTCGGTTGTTCATTTGGCTAAAAGCAAAGGTGCGAGAGGAATGGGGCCAAGTCTTCTTGGGACTCCCATGCAACTCTCATTTATGTCCATTCATTGCATTCAAAAAGAGGGAGGACTTGCTTGGTGTCAAGAGCTAAGCCAGCAGCAAGAGGAGCAGGCATTGTTGTTGGTCCTAGCAGCCACCATTTTGTATTCCACAGAATGCTTAGAAGCTGGATCGTTCCAGGACATTTTAGGGGAACAAAATGGCTGCCACCATTGAGAACTGCCATTGTCTTCCCAAATGCCCAGGAACAACACTGTGTCTAGCCATTCTGAGGAAAAAATCAAAATGGCGGCTGCCAAACACAGCAGCACAAAACATCTTAAAAGGTGTTTATCGAGGGGGAAACGCCGCCAGATTGATGCCTCAGAACAAAATAAATGGAAATGAGTAAAATCTGAAACAACCTAGGCTTTCTACAGTGAAAACGTGGAGTCAGAGTGATTGAGGAAAAAAGGAACATATTCTACAGCCCTATAATGACTCTGCGACTGGGAGTGCAGGGTTCCCAAACAAACGTACATGCACTTCTGTGGATGTGGCTTTTTAAGACCTCAACAAATAAAAGTATATCAAAGATTTGGAGGCTGCCATCACAGTACTTCCTCTCAGTCTGTTACGTGTGCAGTAAAACTACCTGAAAAGGGATTTACTTTCAGTTTGATTTAGCTGGAGCAATATCTCTGTATATGAAAGGAAAACCAGTTAAAACCTAGCCTCGTAACCATGATTCAAACCTTCCCTGTCCTCCTGGCTTTCATTAATCATGATTCCTGCTAGCTTTTAGGAATTAATTAACTGCAAAACAGTGAACTATACATAAAATGCAGCTCAAGGTTTGTGCACTTGACATTTCAGCAAGCTTATGCAGCAGTGAAAATGTCCACAAGCCGTAAAGTGGGAAATGTGCTGAGGTATATTATTAATAAATTTAGAAAGGTCGTGCACACAAGCCCTCAGGTCAGTAGGGGCAATCTATGTATCTGCTGTGTAGTTGCAAAAATGCCTGATGAAGCATACTGATTTCACCCATTATTTGAGGTTCTTGTGAAAGGAATTGGACTAGGCTTGACTTCCAAAGATGGTGGTTTTCTTTTTATATATATAACTTTTTTATTTGATTTTCAAAAACAAAATGAAGGAATAAAGCTGCATCAAAATGTCATACACTCTCACGTATCAAGATTACTCTGAATTTACGGACTCCCCCCCCCACATCCCATCCATGGGTCCTCTTAATTCTGTTTTCATCTGCATATCAACACTTATCCAAAATTTTCACCTTCCTAAATTATCTGTAGTTTCTATTACCTTACAAGTGTATTTAAAATCCCGCTGATGTTTTGACCTGTTTGCAATGATTTTGTATATACATTATAAACATTTCCCCTTTCTTTAAGTTTCTTGTCATCCTGAACTTCCCAGTTAATTTTGCCATTTTGGCATAGTCCATCAGCTTGATTTGCCATTCTTCTTTGGTCGGGGTTGTCTATCTCTGGGCTAGCAGCATCTGAGCGGCCATTGTAGCATACATAAACAGTTTCTTCTGATCTTTTGGGAACTTATTACCTATAATTCCTAGTAAAAAAGCTTCTAGTTTTTTAAAGAAAGGTTAATTTAAACATTTTTTTCATTTCATTATATATAATTTTCCAGAATTTTTAAAATTACATTACAATTCTACCACATATGATAAAAGGTATCCTCTTTTTCTTTGCATTTCCAGCATATATTGGTACTTGTTCTATACATTTTTGCTAGTTTTACTGGAGTTAAGTACCACCAATACATCATTTTCATATAGTTTTCTTTCAATGAAGAACATGCCGTAAATTTCAGATCAGTTTTCCATAGCCTCTCCCAAAGATGATGGTTTTCAGTGGGTTTAGATGACTTGCTAGCAATGAGAATAATATGCAGGGCCAATCTGAGGCATTTTGATGCCTGAGGCAAAAGGCAAGATGCCACCTCCACAGCTGAATCTTATTTTGATGCTGGCAATAGCAGATTATCCTCCAGGATAGCAGGATCGCTTAATGGGGGTGTGTGACAGGGCTATGGCACATCCAACTCTCACCTCCAACAGAGGAGAATGGTCCGGCTCCCAAGAACAATATGTGAGGCTACTACAACCTTTTGCCAGCAGCCACCACCTGAAGCGACTGCCTCACTCTACCTAATGAGTAAACAAACCAGCCCCTGTTTTGCAAAATATGAGTCAGCAATATCAAAAGCAACACGATGGCCAGAAACAATAACAATGTGAACAACTTTATGGAATAATTCAAAACATCAAAACTGAAGTCTCTGAAAGCCCTTAAATGAATCATGGTGCCAGACTTTACCCGGCGGAGAGCAAGCTATGAAGCTTTGTATATTCAGCAAATGTCCAGTTCTGATGTCCAACTCTGAACTCTGCTGAACAGTGTTTCTGGATAACTACTGTTTCGTTGAATTCTTCATCAGCCAATTGGTTCAACACTTGTAAGTAGAAAGATATGTAATTTCTTCATTAACTGAAAATAAAATAGTCAAACGACCAGCACATGCATAACAACTTCAAATAGCGTAGAAATTATAAACTGTAACATAAAAAGTTACATACCCAATCTTTTTTCGAATAGATATAATGAAAAATACTCTGGAACAGTGCTCATGCGATTATGTAGTCACTGTTACTAACAACATTTTTTGAAAAATATATGTAGGCAACCCCAGGTGATACTAATAACAGGGAGACACAGTACAAAGTAACAGCAAAGATACAGATAATCAAATAAAACAATTGAGGTCTAATTCAAAGTTAAGTCCCCCTGGATGAATAGTTTTAAACATAAAAATAAAACGTGTTTCTTGCTGCCGTAACTGTTGCTCGTAATCTTTTCTGATACCAATTGTCTTCTGATTCACCCGTAAAACTGTAAATAATAAATCCGTGTCTGAATGACACCTGAGGTGACTGCCTCACTCTACCTAATGACAGAGCCGGCCCTCACTGTACAATAGCAAGCACTTTTGCTGTCACCCCTGCTTTGTTTTTGTGTCGGGATTTCTTTGGATTTGTGGCTGACTGGGTTGAGGGAGATCTGCTTGTAGCGCCAAATTCATATCCAGTATTAATGTAAAATTACAGGCAATCTATGCACATGTTTAGAAACCGCATCTTGCCATTTTGACCCAAAACGTGGAGCAACTCATTGCGAAACATTTCACTTCTGAAGAACCACAGCCTGTCAGACTTATCAAAAAATTGCAAACAGGGAAAACTGATATTCTTGGAGCTTCTTTATTGGGATAACGCGGTTGCTGGTGGCCCTGCTGTTGGAGGGCATTTCGTACATGGAGAGGCAGCTTTGGGCCCCTTACTATCAGGCTGTTTACTTGGTTAGGCAGCTGAGGGAATCTGCTTCAACTAGCCCAAAGAATTGTTTTCCTTCCCTTTAATTCCTAAACCACTGCATTTGCCCTGCAGAGGAAATTAGTTTGATGTAAAGACGTTAATATGCCCTCAGTTTCACCTGTGTTGTGTCAAAAAAAAGTGTGGATTACTAAAAAGCACTTAATCCTGTTAGAATTCCTGCTCCTTGATTGCAGTCATGGGATTTTTGTCTATCACATGACAGTGTATGTTTTGACTCCACAGAGTGGGGAGTAATGGAGACAGGATGTTTGTGTTACTGTGTTCCGTGAAGTGGGACTGTTGTCCTTTGTTTTTTCTCTTTGCTGTCTGATGCTATAGAGAGAGGGAGCCATGTTGCAGTGCTCTGTGTGTGTTTATATGTAAATAAAGTAGATTAGCCAAAATGCTGAGTTGCTGAGGTCTGTCATGCAACCCTGCGGATCCCTAAGTGTGCCGATGTCTGTTGGCATCGGTCGCTGTGATGTTTGGGCTGAAGAAAGCTTTTGAAGCTCCTGAACAATCGACCAGGAGGGAGGGAACATGCCAGTCAGGCGTGTGTCTCTGCCAGGGTCCTACTCGAGTGTAGGATGAGCTCCTGACAAATCCATCTCTCTTTATCTTTACAATAAATAAATTTTGGATTTACAGCATTCTGATGAGCACCCAGGGGCAGTGGCATAGCGTGGGGGTGCAGGGGGGGCCGGCCGCACCGGGCGCAACATCTGGGGGTTAGGGGGCGCAATCCACGGGTTAGGGGGCGCAAATTACTTGTCTTGCCCCGGGTGCTGACAACCCACGCTACGCCACTGCCCAGGGGTGACGTTGCAGGAGGCTTTCAAGAAGTGTAAATAACAGGAAGACAGGGTTGAGCTGCGAGGCTCAGCATCCCTGCTTGGCTGACTGGCTGAGCCACCCTGCCTTCATCAGAAGACAGTGGCAGTTCAAAAAGAAATCTAACCATCATCTCAGCAATGGCATTTTCTATTGGTGAGGCTGAACGGTGGAGCTGAATGAAAACCCAGCAGTTCTTTGGGGGACACTCTTTAGCTTTTATTTTCTTCTTGTCACTTGTGGAAGCAGGGGGAGATCACTTAGATAAGGAAATGGTCGCCTGCCTTCGATCGCTACAGTTTTTGGTGTTCATCCTTGTCATTGTATGCTGTGAGTTTTTGCGGATGATGATGATGATGATAATAATTTATTTGTACCCTGCCCATCTGGCTGGGTTTCCCCAGCCACTCTGGGTGGCTCCCAACAAAGATTAAAAATACACTAAAATGTCACACATTAAAAACTTCCCTGAACAGGGCTGCCTTCAGATGTCTTCTAAATGTCAGGTAGTTGTTTATCTCTTTGACATCTGAGGGGAGGGCGTTCCACAGGGCGGGTGCCACTACCAAGAAGGCCCTCTGCCTGGTTCCCTGTAGCTTTGTTTCTCGCGATGAGGGTACTGCCAGAAGGCCCACAGTGCTGGACCTCAGCGTCCGGGCAGAACGATGGGGGTGGAGACCCTCCTTCAGGTATACTGGGCCGAGATGGAAATCTTAAGTATAAAATGGACTTTTATTGTCTCTTGTATGCCGTTGTCCTTGTCCATTGCTTCAGGACTACTTCTTTGACAAGTGCCATGTAAATGGAATTAATTGAATCACTAGTTGGGAGTGGGGGGGGGGAGGATGTTTTGATGGCGCAAATAAATTTCTGGCTGCATGCTTGCTTCCCTCACCCCTCTGCAGGCCTGCCTCTTATTTACAACACGGCCCCTGCAAATTTTAAGTACAATTTTGACACTAGCTATTCCTTTGTGCGGATGCGGGTGGCGCTGCGGGTTAAACCACAGAGCCTAGGACTTGCCGATCAGAAGGTCAGCAGTTTGAATCCCCGTAATGGGGTGAGCTCCTATTGTTCGGTCCCTGCTTTGATACGGGACCTAAAAGTTGGTCTCATTCTCTTTTTTAAAAAAATATTTTTATTGCTCAATTTCCACATAACAAATTATCAAACCATATAATCACATACATTATTCCCCCCCCCCCCCGGACTTCCCTCAGCTCCTCTCCCTGATTTCTCCTCACATATTTTCTCTGCATATTATACAATTGTACATATCCTTACATATCTATCCATCATGTTATCAACTAATAAATTTGTGTATGTTTATTCAAAACCTGCCAAGGAGTCCAGTTCATTTTGTTGTCTTTTTAGATAGTTTGTAAAAAGTTCCCATTCCTCCTTGAAGCCACAGTTGTCCTTGTCTCGAAACTGTGAAAGTTGGTCTCATTCTCAACCCCCCCCTCTTTTTGTTTCTTGGGTTGCCTGAGCAGCTAAAATGTTTTGTTATTTCCCCGTCTTGCTTGGCTCTTCTGCGTTCACCATTCTACCTGTCACAAGGGCTTTAAGTTGTGTCTGCGAGCTGCTTTCTGCTCAGCTCCTGAAAAATGGGTACCACTGTCCTCCCAGCCCCCCCCCCAGGCGCATTGTACGACACCCCCCCCCATCCCCTTGCAGTTGGGATTCACACCTGTCTGCTTCTGTTTTTTCCACACAAATGACTCACAGCTTTGATTTTAAACCCTTAGGGGCAGGTTTATTCTAGCATTTACACCAACATAGACTTGGCGTTACGCTCTGGGTGGTCTGGGAAGGGAGATTCTGACTTCAGGTGGAGTTAAATGAGCCTCGTGGGTGAAAGAGGACAAAACCCAGCTATAAACAATCAACAGAGTGCCGTCCAATGCGATTCATGTAGCCGGTGGAGATGCTGGTCCACGAGGCAGCAAAAATGCACTGTTGTACTATGAACATGGGTGGCGCTGTAGGTTAAACCACAGAACCTAGGACTTGCCGATAAGAAGGTCGGCGGTTTGAATCCCCGTGACGGGGTGAGCTCTCGTTGCTCAGTCCCTGCTCCTGCCAACCTAGCAGTTCGAAAGCGCGTCAAAGTGCAAGTAGATAAATAGGTACCGCTCCGGCGGGAAGGTAAACGGCGTTTCCGTGTGCTGCTCTGGTTCGCCAGAAGCAGCTTAGTCATGCTGCCCACGTGACCCAGAAGCTGTATGCCAGCTCCCTCGGCCAATAAAGCGAGATGAGCGCCGCAATCCCAGAGTCGGTCACGACTGGACCTAATGGTCAGGGGTCCCTTTACCTTTTTACTATGAACAGACCTTATTTTTTTATATAAAAATGTGCTGATGAAATGCATTGTGTTCTATATGTCTTTTTGATCTAGCCCCCACCTACTGCAGTTACAGTAAGAAAAAGCATTATGAGTTGATCACTCCTGCCTTGTTTTCAGCTGCTAGCCCAGGACTTTTTTCCCTTGCTTGGACTCATCACTCTTAACGTGTGGAGAACCCAAAGTGTGTCTGTCAGCTCTCCCTGGTTTCAGGGCTCTATAACAAATGGTTGTGAGATTCGCAAGACAGCAATTTGGTGACATTCACACAGCAATTGCAGTGTCAGGCAGGGCAGGGCGGGCAATAAGCACAGAACTACTTCAGTGAATCTTTCTCCAGCACCCAATTAAGCCACCAGGAAGATCCCCAAAGAAATTCTGTCAAGATCATCTCTCTTTCCTCCTCCACTTCTCCTTCGCCACGCCAAAACCATCCCCTCTATTTTCAGCCAATCTGATCAGCCTTGAGACGTGTGATATGTTTTGTCAGCAGTGCCAGGTTTTCAAGTGAGACTTGGGACGGCGTGGATATCAACATTAGCAGCGAGCGTGAACATTCACCCTGTTTGAGATTTCACTTGAATATTGCTGGGAATTCACCGAAACGCCGTTTTCCTTCCTGCTGGAGTGGTACCTATTTATCTACTTGTACTTTGACGTGCTTTCGAACTGCTAGGTTGGCAGGAGCAGGGACCGAGCAATGGGAGCTCACCCCGTCACAAGGATTCGAACTGCTGACCTTTTGATTGGCAAGTCCTAGGCTCTGTGGTTTAACCCACAGTGCCACCCGTGTCCCTTTAATGAAAATATGAACATCCAAAAAAGCTCCCCCCTCACCCACCGTGGCTGACGTAGAATAGAATGTCCCCATTTTCATCTGAGGAATGTTGGAAGGTATACACATGGCCCTCAGATTGACCACAAAGGGAATACAGTTCCTGAGCTGGGAAAGGGTCCCGACCCTTGCTGTCCTCCCTTCATGGCCTGACTAACACCATCACTGATCACTGAGAGAATGAAGGCAACTGATGGCAACATGGTGGCTAGATGATAGACCAAAAAAAGGAAGGTATAGATTACTGGGCAGGGGAATGAACAAGTTGGCGAAAATATGGCTGTCGAATAAATTAGCACCAGCACAAATATTTCGCATTGTGACGCAGCTGGAATTGTAAGACGGCATAATTTTTTTCCTAGTTTCTGCCATACCCGGCCTCTGCGCCGATGGAGAGAGCCTGTCCCTTGATGGATGGGCCCAGATAGGATGGGGCCTAGTCAGTGTCTAAGTAATTGCATTTGCCAGGACTCTCTGCAATTCGCGGCAGCATCTTAATCAAAATACTGACATGCACGCAAAAATTCTCTTCCGGACACCTGAATTTCAAACAAGCCCCCTTTTTTAGCATATCATTCTTCAGGGGAGCCCAGCTGGATGTTCTCTGAGCTATTCAAAGGGCATTGTAATAAGATTCAGAAAAAATAATCACCCACTCTGCCTTTCTCTTCCTTGTAAGCTGATCCACGGCGCATCTCTGCATATTCTTTTTCATGTGATGAAGAACTGAGAGATACAAAGAACAGGCAGAAGTTCATACATATGAATGCACCCATACATAGACCGTGAACTTTTCTGCCTCTGATTGTAACGAGGCAAGAAGTGCTTCAGATATCAATACTTTATGAGAATGGACCAAACGTTGCAGAGGACTGCCAGTTATCTGGATTTATCTTTGTGAAGGGGATTATTGGAATAGCCCCTGATTTAACACTTTTACTGAGGGCAGGGAACCTGTGGTCCTCAAGCTGTTGCTGAACTCCCTACTGTCATCAGAGCCAGGTAGCACAGCCAAGGCCACGAGTAACCCGTTTCTGATTTTATAAAGAAAAATGCTGTGGAAAATTAAGCGGCTCAGGCTATTTTCTCCAGGCGATGCAGAAATCACTGCCGAAATCTGATGTCTCTCCACAATGACATTGTGAAGAATCCCATGATAAATATTTGTTACAAATAAATGTCTCATAATATATTTTCAAAAAAAATATTGGTTTTACATAAATTTATACACAATAGCTATGACCATTCCAAAACACAGAAATAAAAAGGTTCTTTCGAACCTCCTCCCCACTCCCTCCATGGATTCTTTTTCTAAAGATTTTGTCTTTTTCTTTTTTCCTTCATCTTTTACCGGAAAGCATCTATTATATAATCATAGTGACCAAAGTTCATTTCACATTACAAGTGTCATTGTATCCCTGCCAATTATTTTAACTGTCTACAGTGGTCTTTTAAGTATATTAAGAAGTTATTCCAATCTTTTTTTAAAAAAACTTGGTCTTCCTGATTTCTGATCTTTCCTGTCAGTCTTGCCATTTCTGCGTATTCTCATCAGCTTGGTCTGCCACTCTTCTCTCTCTCTCTTTTTTAAAAGATATTTATTGGAGTTTTACAAAAACATGAATTTAAAAGATCATATAAAAAGAAATACAATAAAAGAAACATAGAAAAATACATAAAATAAGAAAAGGAAAATAAAAACAAATCCATTTTTGTAACCCTGACTCGTTATCTTATTTCCTTGGCCTCCTCACACCTCCCCTTTTTGTATTCCCATTTAAATAATCAAGTCAGCAAATCCTTACCCTCTTTCATTTGTCTTAACTCTATATCTTAACATGTTGTAACTCTATATTTTCATCCATTTATCAATTCATTTTTGCATGGTCTGCCACTCTTCTCTGGTCAACACTTCTCTTTCTTTCCATCTCTGGGATAGAAGCATTCTCGCTGCCATATAAACAAACATCCCATTATAAATATTCTCCATTCAGTCCACCTCTCTCTCACATTCAAGGGCAGGGGAGCAAGTGGGATTCCACCAGGTGTCTACATGCTTATTTGACCACATCCTTGGCAGCAGTGAGAAAGGGGTCCCATGCAAAAAGGGCCTTTTCTCGTTAATTGTCAGGAGTGAGCCAGCAGTAAATCACAGCCTTCAAGTTGGAGCAAACTCTTTATTAGCAAGAACACAATCTGCACAGACTTGGCGGAGTGTCAGGCCTAAGGAGCACAGCGTATATATTCTGCTAAGAATAACAGTTTGAAGCTGATAGTAAATTTAAACACAACGTGTAAGTACGATAGTTTTAAGATAAAACGTTTAAATACAGGAATAATGTAGTTTCAAATATATAGTGATATAATATAGAGGTACATGAAATACCAGTACACAACAATTATTTTATACAAGTCTCAATGGCAATCAAAAGAAGTCCATATTATATAGAATCAGAATAAGGAATAAAGAATCAAATAGGGCCGAAAAGGAGTATCCGGAGTGTGAATCAGATGTACGACTCAGTAGTGGTGACCAGGACAGGGCCCTGTTTCGGAGTAAACGCCTTCTTCAGCTCGGTTTTTTGAGGACTATAAATCTGTTGGAAGTCTGTATCATTTAATTCTTTTATGTTTCTTTTTCGACATGCGTCTTAGATAATGGAATGCTCCCAAGTTTTCTTGCGTTTCTCTGAGCGTTCACCTTAAAACTATCGTACTTACACGTTGTGTTTAAATTTACTATCAGCTTCAAACTGTTATTCTTAGCAGAATATATACGTTTTTCTTTTCAACTCTCGAGTAGGAATTATTCCTTATATTGAAACTTGTGGCCTGAGCTCTTGGTATATCCTTTTTAGTGTATTTCCAACAAGAACTCCAATTTCTCTAAGGAGCACAGCAGCTCATCCCTATGGATCAGTTGCCAGGATGGGAAGCTCCCACTGTTCCCTCTTCTCCAGGACTTTTCCCAAGCAATTAGATACTGCTCCTGCATGAAGGCAACCTCTCCTCTGCCCTTTTCACACCTCTTCTGGTTCTGGGAGATAAACGGGAAGGGGAGCTGGTCACAGGAGGGGGAGACATTCATGACTCTTCACCATCCTGATTCCTCTCTGCATCTTGGTCTCCCTTCTCCCATCACCTGCTGCAGCTTCTGCCTCATGACAATTCTGCGTATTAGTGCTAATTTTCCCCAGTATACACATTTTGTACATAATACAGTGGCACCTCAGGTTACAGACTCCGCTAACCCAGAAATAGTACCTCGGGTTAAGAACTTTGCTTCAGGATGAGAACAGAAATCACGCGGCGGCGGCAGCAGGAAGCCCAATTAGCTAAACAGTTTCAGGTTAAGAACGGACCTCCAGAATGAATTAAGTTCTTAACCTGAGGTACCATTGTATTGCACTTCCCCTAACATACTGCATTTTGTACACTATTTCCATAAACATATGCATTTCTGTGCTCGCTATATCGTAAGGTGTACATTTTTCACTTTTCTCGGCATTGCAAAATTCAGAGAATTGCAAATTTCAAACGATGGCTATGTTTTGGTTTGCATCTTGTTTCTGAAAGTGCAAATTGACGTAGGTTCACCTTTAAACGCAAACTGAACTGAACTGTTCCCCAATCGCTGCCACCACCTTTCAGATAAGTGGAAGTCACACCTGTTGAAAGCTGCCTCTGTACTTTGGTTTTCAGCCATTTGACCTTTCAAAAAAACCTGCCTATTTTTAGGATCACTTAATAGCATGGTGGTCGTAGAAAACAAATAGCCTAACCATGCTGGCAAGATGTGTGGGAGTTAGCTAGCACACGCTTTTAAGCACAAATCAGGAAAGTATTTTGATCCCCCGCCAGTCTTTCCTCGGTGGGGGTGGGGGAGGCAGGGGGAACATCAGCCACGATAAAAGGGAAATGATTGCCTATGACTGAAATCAACACCCCAGAAGAACAGAGCTTTTACAGCTAAATTCTCTACAGAAAAGGAGGACATAATGTATCGCAAAGCATCAGTTTCCTGCAGGCTGCAGTAGCTAATTATTCCATTTCATATCCAGATTGGTACACCTGGAGACTGTTGCTTTTCATTCATTTTCTCCAATCAAAAAATGTTCAGGAGATCATTTCTTTGATGATAGACCACTTTGGTTCCTTACACTACTGGTGGTGCAAATTTCATGTTGTATCCCTGTCGTGACTACTAAATCGCCAACGGTTGTCCCTGCTTTACTTTGATCAAATGTTTCGGCACTTCATTTATTTTACAGAGTTCGACCTGTAACCTCAAGCAAGTTGCCAAGCCAGAAAAATAAACACGTATATATCTGGGTGGTTTTTATTAATTTTTTTATGACTTTGGAAAAGATCTAATAGCAGTAGAAAATGCTGGCCAGCAACATTGCTTCCTACCTTTTTTTAAAAAAAACACACACACACCTCTGATTAAGGAGCATATTTTAGGTAGTTATTTGCAAGATGTATGCCCCACCCTTTAGGCAAAAAGACTCTGAGTGGCTTATCAATATCAGCTCTAAGGTGGTCCCAGCTGTCATGTTCGCTATTCTGTACCTGCTCATGATTTCATTACATTACGCTTACTGCAAACACAGTCTGTTGTGGGTTGCATTTTGCTGAATTTGTGTGATCTCTGCCAGGTACGGCGATTTGCAAACATAACATTACTGTTTCAGATTTTCCTGATGGTCGTGTGATCACCTTTAATATAATGGACATTGTTTTTTCCGCCTCCTCCTGTGTGTGAATCATGAGCAAGGCAACTTTGTGTGGTAGAATTTGTGGAAGATATGTTACAGTTGCTGTGTCTAGAGGAGGCATGGCCAAACTTGGCTCTCCAGCTGTTTTGGGACTACAGTTCCCATCATCCCTGACCACTGGTCCTGTTAGCTAGGGATAATGGGAGTTGTAGTCCCAAAACAGCTGGAGGGTCAAGTTTGGCCATGCCTGCCCTAGAGGGAAGGGTCAACTATTGTTTCCCCGATTCTTATAGGGAAGCCTTGTGCTTTAACTGTGGTTTGGTGCCACCCTTATGTAAAGGTAAAGGTAAAGGTAAAGGGACCCCTGACCATTAGGTCCAGTAGCGGACGACTCTGGGGTTGCGGCGCTCATCTCGCTTTACTGGCTGAGGGAGCTGGCGTACAGCTTCCGGGTCATGTGGCCAGCATGACTAAGTTGCTTCTGGCGAACCAGAGCAGCGCACGGAAACGCCGTTTACCTTCCCGCCGGAGCGGTACCTATTTATCTACTTGCACTTTGATGTGCTTTCGAACTGCTAGGTTGGCAGGAGCAGGGACCGAGCAACGGGAGCTCACCCCGTCGCAGGGATTCTAACTGCTGACCTTCTGATCAGCAAGTCCTAGGCTCTGTGGTTTAACCCACAGCGCCACCAGCGTTATGTAGGAGAGAGGTATTGGCAGGTTTAAGGAATCACAGAATCATAGAATTGTAGAGTTCGAAGGGATCCAAGGGTCATCTAGTCCAACCCCTTGCAATGCAGGAATCTCAACTAGATCTTACATGACAGAGAACCATCCAACCTCTGCTTGAAAACCTACAAGGAAGGAGAGTCCACCACTTCTTTTGGTCAAATGCTTGAGGGGGGGGGACCCCAGCAGTGTGCTCAGTGTCCAAGGACTGACTATTAGAAGTGGGGCAGATGGAGAACCAGACACGGAATATTGCGGAGGAGAGTAGGAATGGCTGGCTGGAAAACTGAAAAGAAGCATTCTGCACTGCAACATTTTGTTGCAGATCCCCCTTGCAAAGTGCCATGCTCCCCAATGGCAGTATATGCAAACAGATACAGCTATATCAATAAAAAAACAACAACAACACAGTGGCTATCTCTTCTCTGAAGAGCACTGTCAACTCTATTGTCAGATTTTTCCAATTTTAATATTTCAATGTTGCATCGGAACTCATCTACTTTCAGAGCAGTCCTCTGTTTCTGTTGACTTAAAGCCTCTGCCATTTCCTTTTCGCAAAGACAAAAATTTCGACACGGCGTCCTTTACGCACCTTGGATCAGAGAGATCAAAATGTTGGGCAAACTGATCCGGGTGGGGGGTGGGGAGTAAATCTATCTGGGATGGAAGTAAATTATAGGTTATAATGCAGCCCTATTACCAAATCAGAAAAGTGGGGAGGAGGGGAATGGGGGTGGAAATCAGTGACATTCTTGAGTGTGTGTAGGGCACATAATCAAGGTAATGATGATAGCTTTCTCCAGGCTTTCTGCAATCACATCTGAAATGTGAAGGGTTTTTAAAAGGGGGATTGAGCCACTTCTTCTTCAAGATTCTGCTCTTTGCCAATATGTTCATAATACAGGAGGGAACGCTAAATGCACCTGGGCTTAATTGCGGTTCTCAAAATATCAGCTTTCCCACATATTTTCAGTTCTTTCCCACATCTTGTTAGTAAAAGGTCTTGCTATAGACCTTTTCTAGATCTATATAATATAGATAGATAGAATAATAGATATATAGATATTTTCTATAATTACTAATGCCTAAAATGTTGCTTTAGTTTTCTTTACACCGTGTGTGTGTGTGTGTGTGTGTGTGTGTGTAGAAACGGTCTAAATAAAATAAACAATTAAATAAACACACGTGCAACAATTTCAAAATCTTTTTTTTTTTTAAGAAAAGTTCCAATGCAAAATGTAATGCAAAATAGAAATTTTGTGTTGCATGGCACTACTGAAACTATAATAGCAACTATTGTAATTCTCACAAGAAGTTAGACATTTTCGTACGACTCCATGTCTTTTATATATGACGTCATGCATGAAAGTCAGCTGAAAATACACTGCTATACCCACTTGCCTGCGATTAAGCCCTAATGAGCTCGGTGACGTCAATAGGACATTCATAATCCCTAAAGCAAAAAAACTCACAGCAGAATGAAGAAGCAAGCTAAATTGCATCTGCCTGGTTCATGTACTCATAGCTTCCTCTAGTGGTTGGTTTATATCTAGGGATGCGGGATTTATTTCCTTTCAATACTCTAGATAATAATCTTGGAGTACTTTCATGTACATCTGTTCAGCTTCTCTAAGAACAACCTCAAAGAAAATATTTTTGCAGAGGGCAGTTCTCTCTTTGAAGAAGTCTGGTATTTGAAGGCCTACCTGGACCAAAGATAAAAGCACCGTAAGATGGGAGAAGCCAGGGTTGTTAAATGCCTGTGCTGCAGACTGAGGAGGCAGACAGGTCACCTGGTCAAAGTTGTCCCTACTCGGCTGAGACATACTGCATAGCTATATTCAAACAATGGTGATTCTTTCTAGATTTGCTTCTGTGCATACAGTGCTACCTCAGGTTAAGAACTTAATATGTTCTGGAGGTCCGTTCTTAACCTGAAACTGTTCTTAACCTGAGGTACCACTTTAGCTAATGGGGCCCCCCGCTGCTGCTGCCACCACCGCCGCGTGATTTCTATTCTCATCCTGAAGCAAAGTTCGTAACCCAAGGTACTATTTCTGGGTTAGCGGAGTCTGTAACCTGAAGTGCCTGTAACCTGAAGCATCTGTAACCCAAGGTAAAGGTAAAGGGACCCCTGACCATTAGGTCCAGTCATGGCCGACTCTGGGGTTGCGGAGCTCATCTCGCTTTATTGGCCGAGGGAGCCAGCGTACAGCTTCCGGGTCATGTGGCCAACATGACTAAGCCACTTGTGGCAAACCAGAGCAGCGCACGGAAACGCTGTTTACCTTCCCGCCAGAGCGGTAACTATTTATCTACTTGCACTTTGACGTGCTTTCGAACTGCTAGGTTGGCAGAAGCACCCGAGGTACCACTGTATAAAGAAGTATGTGCAAATGCAATGCAATTCCTGATCCTCATTTGCCCTTTGGCAATGCACATTTCCTCTTATTTGATGATGTGGTCACCCAATATCTGGCACTTCAAAGCCACCTCAAGACTTTCTCATTCCATCACGTGTGTTGCTTGACTGGCTCACATATTTGGCTTTGGGGTGGGGGGCTCTAGGACCCTGTCAAGTGATTACTGGGCGCCCTCTCCTCTTGATGGCCAGTGCTGGGAACTGGTTGAGCTGCTCTAAAACTGCCTCTGCAAAAGGCATCAAGGGCCCAGTCAGTATCCCTTTCAGGCTGACCAGATCCATGGACAGGAGCCCAGGCTTCCCGAATCCAGGTTGAAAGTCCAATTTTGACAGACTCCATGACTCCACTGGTGGATAATACCATTTCAGTCTTCAGTTCCATCCCCCAGAACCTTTCTCTTTGTGTGTGTGTGTGTATGGTTGTACGTTGCTTTGGGTTACCTTGGGCAAGATAAAACAACTAACAAATTACGTATTTGGGTGAGAAAAGTCTCAAGTGGAATTAACACCATCTCTCATGGCCAATGTGAATTTATCATACCAAGTGAACTGGAGAAAACAGATACGTTTCATCTATGCCTGTGAAGCAGGCAAGCTATTCACTAAATTATTGTTCCGTTGAATCTCCCCATTCATCTCACTCAAAGCAAACATTTTCATAAGTCATATTTAATTTTCTGTGACTTTACTCAAGCAGCCCCTTCCTTCCCAACTCCTTTCCACCAGCCATCATTTATCCTCTGTTTGCTGTTGGCTGCCTAGGTCTGTATAAAACCCGTTCCTAAAGTGTTTCTTCAAGGGCAAATAGTTATTTCCACCACTCTCCTCCAAGTACATTACTAAGCCGCACTTTGCTCCAGTACTGTCACCTAACAATTTTCAATTTGGAGAACAGATCAAGCAATAAGATGAAGGGTGAAAGGCTGATTGTTGTGTATATAGGCTGAAGCTGGAGGCAGGGTGAGCACACATAACTGATACCCCCCTCAACAAATGCCTTGCATGACCCCACACCATGGTGAGATGCAGTATATATGGTTTTTTTATATGGCGCAACAGGACGGAGAGGGCTGTTTTCGTATGCTGTGGGTGGCCTGGGGTCTGTTTTCATGGCACTGAGTACCCAGGCCTGGTGGGATCTCAGGACCCCACCTTTTGTGTAGAGGAAATGACTACTCCCACATCAAATGGGGGTGCCTTTTGCGTGGCCGCACACAGCCCCCCAATCCCAGTGCGACTTTCTGGTAGTTTGGGCTGGTTTCATCCTCCCCAGGCTGGATCCCTACCTCAGCCAATCGCCCAATCCCGTCTGAGGAGGCATTGTCAGGGGATTGGCCAGGTAAGGGGAGGGACCAGCCTGCCCACACAACAGAAGGTGAATCTTACCAGCAAGCAGCAGTTGGCTCCAGAGCTTCTCCCACCTTCCCCTCCCCCAGTTAAGTCTTCTTTTGCAAGTTAACCTCTTCTCCACAGGTACGCAGGCGCTGCTACGTCAGGGTCACTGTTGAAGGGCCAGAAAGGAATGTTCCTGCACTGGCAGGCTTTGCCTTTCCCGTAGCAAAACGTCACAACTTTGGCGGTTTCAGGCCTTGGGCGGAATCCTTCCTAAATGCGGGGTGTGTGAAGTGGTGACCCACGCCCCCTTGCAGCGGTGATACCAGGGTTCCCCATTAAAGGGGTCTCGAATGGAGGCATTGGTCATACACCATTAGGTTGTCATTGCTCTCCCCTCCAATGGCGGTGAAACGGGGGGCAGGCTCTCTGCTTGAACATATGTTCTCCAGAGCCAGCCCAATCCCCACACATTCTGGATAATCCTGAAGTCTCCCAGATCCCCGGCTGGGGACTGGGAAGGATAAAAGCCCAATCCCTGAGCCAAGATCTCCCTACATCTGAAACTTAATAAAGTTGTGGCCAATTTTAATCCCATAGCATGTTGTCTTGAGTCATTATTCCGCTCAGGGGGTCGCCTGGGGTTGGGGGGATGCCACCTGTCCATGCAAAGGTATCTGTGCCGTGCTACCTAAGCATGCCCCATTGCATTCAGTTCCTTGTTGCAGGTTTTTAGCTGTGCTATTCGAAGAATTTGCAGGAGGAAAATAGATGCTTCTCTCCCCCCAACTTCACAATGCTGAGCCCTGGTGTTGGCTCTGATAGGAAGAGAGAGAGACAGTCCAATGTCTCATTGTCCCAGCAGGTTGGGATGACTCCTGACTGCTGCCAAGAGGAGAAAGAGAGAGCTAACAGTTATATTGGGTCTTAGATCTAAGGTAGTAAGCAGTGATCAGAAAACGCTTTCTGTTGCATGCCTGTCAAGAGCTCATCCTACTCTCAAGTAGGACCCTGGCAAAGACACAGGCCCGACTGGCATGTTCTCTCCCTCCTGGTCTTTCATTCGGGAGCTTCAAAAGCTTTCTTCTGCCCAAACATCACAGCGACCGATGCCAACCGACACCGGCACACTTAGGGATCTGCAGAGTTTGCGCAGTTCACGTGGCAGACCTCAGCAACTCAGCATTTTGGCTAATCTACTTTATTTACATATAAACACACACGGAGCACTGCAACATGGCTCCCTCTCTCTCTAGCATCAGACAGCAGAGAGGAAAAGAACAACGGACAATAGTCCCACTTCATGGTACACAATTACACAAACATCCTGTCTCCGTCACTTCCCACTCTGTGGAGTCAAAACATATATCGTCATGTGATAGACAAAAACCCCATGACTGCAATCATGGAGCAGGAATTCTAACAATACCAAGTTCCCGTGCCCCCACAGTATTGATTAATAACACAGGGATGCGAGTATTTAGGTTAATGGGCTAAAACAGGCCACAGCTTTATTGATTGCAGATGTGAGTGGTTTGGCTTAGGCGCTGGGTGAAGCCAGGCTATATCTTGACTCCTGCCCATCTGCAGATTGGCCAGGCGGACATGGCGTGGCTCGGGGTTGGCACCCCCGAGCCAGATCACCGCGAGGGCCCAGATGCCCAGTCACAACACCGCCCACCGTGAAAGGCCAGCGGCCTTGTTAGAAAGAGCCTGCTGGATCAGGCCAATGGCTCATCTAGTCCAGCATCACAGTGGCCAACCAGATGCCCGCGGGAAACTCACAAGCAGGATTCAAGCACACTGTGGTTCCCATCAACTGATAATTCAGATGTGTTGTTGCTTCCAGCTGTGGAAGCACAGCATAACCTTCAAACACCACGCCCTACTAAGCTGAGTGTTTGAATGACAGTTTAGTTTCCTTTCATGTGGCCCAAGCAGCCCTTAGAACAGGGGTGGGGAAGCCAAGGGCCACTTTCCCATCTGGCCAGTCTTCTGAGGGCCACAATGCAGTGGTGGGCAGGGCCAGAGGGGAAAGTGGGCAGCACAATAGAGTAAATTTCTCCTTGGTTCAGCTCAGTTGCTTAGGGCATGATGCTGATGATGCCAAGTTTTCAGGTTCAATCCCTGTATTGGGGCAGCTGAATATTCAGGTTGGACTAAATCATGGGTAGGCAAACTAAGGCCCAGGGGCTGGATCTGGCCCAATCGCCTTCTAAATCTGACAGCCCAGGAATCAGCATGTTTTTACATGAGTAGAATGTGTGATTTTATTTAAAATACATCTCTGGGTTATTTGTGGGGCATAGGAATTGGTTCATTTTTTAAAAAAAATATAGTCTGGCCCCCCCACAAGGTCTGAGGGACGGTGGACTGGCCCCCTGCAGAAAAAGTTTGCTGACTCCTGGACTAAATGATCCTCGGGGTCCCTTCTAACTGTTATGAATCATGATACGGTTGTCTTTTCCTTTCTGCATTTTTGAGGTCCAGTCTGTTTTGTAGTCTGTGCTCAAGACTCTGGCCTTAGATGGGAGGAAGATCTATTGTAATCAATGGTACTACTCTACTGCTACTTAGATAAGAATCCCAAGCACATGGAAGGGAGCAGGCCCCATTGAAAAGCCCTGGGATATACAGTGGTACCTCAGATTACATACACTTCAGGTTACAGACTCCACTAACCCAGAAATAGTACCTCAGGTTAAGAACTTTGCTTCAGGATGAGAACAGAAATCATGCTCCAGCGGCGCAGCAGCAGCAGGAGGCCCCATTTGCTAAAGTGGTGCTTCAGGTTAAGAACAGTTTCAGGTTAAGAACGGACCTCCAGAACGAATTAAGTACGTAACCAGAGGTACCACTGTACTTCTGAGTTGGTATGGAGGAGAGGAATATAACTGGTATTGGGCTAGATTTAGGATTTATGGGGTAGCTGTGCTCATATATAACAAAAAAGGGGAAGAAAAAGAGGCTTAGTAGATGTTTGTTGGCTTCAGAGTCTCAGTTGCTTAAGGCTGCCCTCTGTCTGCTTTCCCCTCTCTTCTTAGTTAGCAAACCCTGTACTTCGAAATAAATGACAATCACCTTGGATCACAGCATTTCCCTGTTTCTTGAAAATAAATAAGAGAGAGAAAACACAATGGGTTTAATCAGGGCAGCAGAAGAACTAGTTAAGCTGCAGTCTTACACACTTATCTGAGTGGGACTTAGTTCTGAGTCGGCGTGTATAGGATTACACCGTAAATTGTCCCGCTGTAGAATTAGAATGATCAAAGCCATTATTTACTCTCTCTACCAGTAAAGCATGCATAACTCTGTTGGATAGCAGCCAAAGGCGCTGTGGAAAAATTGCTGCCAGAAGTTGTAGCCATTTATACCCTGTCATTCCCCCAATGGGTACAGTATACCACTGATGGGCTTTGCCCATTTCTAAATTCTCACAACCCTTCGAGGTAGGTCTTTTGTGGGGATGAGTTTCATCGGTCAGCATGGACTTGAGCCCAGGTTTCCCCGAACCAAGCCTAAAACTTTTCGCACTATGCCACCAAAATGACTCGGTAGATCATAGTACAATGAGGACTGCATGCATTCTTCCGAGCTTTATTCAGATAGATTTTTGTGGATGGAAGCTTTTAGGTTCTTTGTTGTTCTGTTCTTGTTGTCGCCTCAAAGCATGACAAAACCATCTACAGTGGTACCTCAGGTTAAGTACTTAATTCATTCCAGAGGTCTGTTCTTAACCTGAAACTGTTCTTAACCTGAAGCACCACTTTAGCTAATGGGGCCTCCTGCTGCCGCCGTGCCGCCGGAGCACAATTTCTGTTCTCATCCTGAAGCAAAGTTATTAACCCGAAGCAGTATTTTTGGGTTAGCGGAGTCTGTAACCTGAAGCGAATGTAACCTGAAGCGTATGTAACCCGAGGTACCACTGTAGTTGGTATTGAGCCACTTAGTGTCTCTCTGTAAAAGGTGACGATTGCTCATTCAGCTTTGAGTACTAACAAATGTGGGTGAAATGGCCCAGTAAAAGAAGGGGTGGTGTACCTTACTGACTGGCAGTGGCTCCCCAAGATCCCAGAGAGGAGTATCTCCAAGCCCTTCCGGGAGATGCTAGGAACTGAATCTGCACTCTGGAGTATGCAAGGCAAATGCTCTACCCCTGAGCTAAGCCACAGCAGTGGCACAGCATGGGGGGGGGCACAGGGATGGTTGCCCCAGGTGCAAAACTGTTAAGAGGTGTAAAATTTCAACCTCCGGCGCTGCCTCAGTACAGCTACTTGCTTCTGTCACTGGGCTCCGTTGAATATGGCTTCTCCATGCGAACCAGGAAGTAAAAGTTAAAAAGGTAAAGGACCCCTGGATGGTTAAGTCCAGTTAAAGGCGACTATGGGGTTGCGGTTTTGAATTATAGTGCTGGGGGAAACTCTTGAGAGTCCCATGGACTGCAAGAAGATCAAACACATCCATTCTTAAGGAAATCAGCCCTGAGTGCTCACTGGAAGGACAGATCCTGAAGCTGAGGCTCCAATACTTTGGCCACCTCATGAGAAGCGAAGACTCCCTGGAAAAGACCCTGATATTGGGAAAGATGGAGGGCACAGGAGAAGGGGATGGCAGAGGACAAGATGGTTGGACAGTGTTCTCGAAGCTACCAGCATGAGCTTGACCAAACTGCGGGAGGCAGTGGAAGACAGGAGTGCCTGGCGTGCTCTGGTCCATGGGGTCACGAAGAGTCGGACACTACTAAATGGCTAAACAACAACAACAATGGGGTTGCAGTGCTCATCTCGCTTTCAGGCTGAGGGAGCCAGCGTTTGTCCACAAACAGCTTTCCAGGTCATGTGGCCAGCAGGGCTAAACCGCTTCTGGCGCAACAGGACACCGTGATGGAAACCAGAGCGCACGGAAAAGCCGTTTACCTTCCCGCCGCAGTGGTACCTATTTATCTGCTTGCGCTGGTGTGCTTTCGAACTGCTAGGTTGGCAGGAGCTGGGACAGAGCAACAGGAGCTCACTCCATTGCTGGGATTCAAACCGCCGACCTTCCGACTGGCAAGCACAAGAGGCTCAGTGGTTTAGAGCACAGTGCCACCCGCGTTGTCGCCCGAACCAGGAAGTGATCCCCTCCAGACCACGAAACGACTCTTCTCATCTCTGTGGCTGCAAGATTGTCATGACACAAAGCACAAAAAGTTGTAACTATAGCCCCTACATCAACTAAATGAGTACAGTAGATTAAAATCTTAGCGCAATGCATGAAGCCTTGGGGCAGTTCTTGGGCCAGGGGGGACCACAAGAGCTAATATGGCAGTGACATATTCTGGAGGTCTGAGCCTTCTGCTCTACAGTATCAATCTGCTGCTGTTGGTAATGCGAATGCTGGAGCAAATGTGTTAGCTATCTACCTGGAGTATTGGTAACTGGCCAGCTCAATTGTCACTGCGTATTCTCCCCCCGCTGTGTCTCTGATCCTCATGTCAGAATAATTGATTAAGCCAAGTCCCCCTTTTCCAGATGCATGCAGTATTTGGTTATGTAATAGGCTTTCTTCCATTTGTTCTCTCCAGCATTAAACTGCTCAAGGGACTATGGACCTCTCAATATATCCTTTTTATTTTCCATTCGCTGGGGTGATTTGTGTTCCTGATTTGTGCTGTAATGCTATTGAGGCCAAAATAGTGGTATCGGTGTGAGGAGGCAAGCGGCAGCAGAGTAGGATGGCTATTTGGGATTTGCCCTGGCCTGTTCTGGCTGTTCCTCTGCAGCTTGCCTGGGCTATCCACCACCTGCACCACTTACCTGAGCTGCCTGCTTGCTCACTTGCCTCTCTGGGCCATGTGCCTGCTTTTATGTCGTCCTGCAGCAGTTTGCCTGGCCACCTACTGGTGACCACATGAACTACAGCATGACGGCATCCTTACGATTCTAGTACTGAGGGAGAAATGAAATTGTATATCTTTTCTTCCAGATAAGAGTTTGAATTGTTTGAACAGAAACACGTAGCGAACAGAAACACGTAGCATAAGAAAAGGTCTGCTGGATCAGACCAAAGTCCCATCTAGTTCAGCATCCTGTTCTCGCAGTGGCCAACCAGATGTCTGTGGGAAGCTCACTAGCAAGGCATGAACCAATCAGTACTCTTCCACTTGTGATCAAAGCAACTGGTATTTAGAAACATACTGCCTCTAATACTGGCGGTGGTACATAGACTACAGTGGTACCTCGGATTACATACGCTTCAGATTACATACGCTTCAGGTTACAGACTCCACTAACCCAGAAATAGTGCTTCAGGTTAAGAACTTTGCTTCAGGATGAGAACAGAAATCATGCTCCGGCGGCGCGGCAGCAGCAGGAGGCCCCATTAGCTAAAGTGGTGCTTCAGGTTAAGAACAGTTTCAGGTTAAGTACGGACCTCCGGAACGAATTAAGTACTTAACCCGTGGTACCACTGTACTAGCAGTCAACCAGTTGTAGAAAAACTAAATAATTGACATTCCCCCACTGTTTATGGTACCCCAATTTCTGCTCCCTGAGATAAGCAGCATCACCCAGGGAAATGGTAGGGCTAGCCATGTGTGTGTGTGTGTGCGTTTGTGTTTTGTGGTGGAAAAAAATATTCCTATTGCAATTTTCCGCGATGTTCCTCATAATTAGTACACAGCTCTTAAGCTACCCTTGAAAGAAAGATTTGTGCCAAATAGGTTCCCTTAGAAAATAAGGCATAATTGGAGGTGAAAATTGTTTCAGAAGCAGAAATAGTCCTCTCATCTGAAAATCTGGACGACAGCAAATGAATCCCCAGCTCCCAGTACTTGCAAGCCCTACTCTTCACTACTTGAACTTGCTGAGCCTTTAGGGCATGGGTAGGCAAACTAAGGCCCAGGGGCCGGATCTGGCCCAATCACCTTCTTAATCTGGCCGTAGACGGTCTGGGAATCAGTGTGTTTTTACATGAGTAGAATGTGTCTTTTTATTTAAAATGCATCTCTGAGTTATTTGTGGGGCATAGGAATTCGTTCATTCCCCCCCCCCCATTTTGTCCGGCCTCCCACAAGGTCTGAGGGACAGTGGACCAGCCCCCTGCTGAAAAAGTTTGCTGGCCCCTGCTTTAGAGGGTGGAAAGCAGAGAATGGCATCTAAGGATTTGGCCCATTAAAAGACACATGTAAACATAAGAGCATCTTTGCATGAACATGCCATTGGTGGTGCTGTAGCATTCAAGCTGCCTTGAAGGTTTATAGTGGAGGTTGCCAACATGGTGCCCACAGGACCTCATGTGCTTACAAAGGCCTTTGCTGGCACCCCCTGAGGATCCTGGGTACTCTTATCTGGTCACAGCATCTCCTCCCCCTCCCCCTACTGAAATGTGGCCTTCGTTTGTAGCCTATAGAAGGCCTTTTTCAAGCCTAATTGCAGTGGGGGAGGGGTGATTTTTTGCAAGGCCGCAGGTTTGATGGAGAAACTTAACCTTCTCCTCCCAAACCCTGACTCCCCTGGAAGTTGCCGAACCCCACAGCAATTAAGCCTGTTGAGGACTTTCTACTGGTCAAAGGAGAGAGGTGTTTTCATTGGGGGGACTCACACCTAGGGGGAGGTAACCATTTGCTTCCCAGTTGTGATCCCTACCAATTGTTCCTCCCCAGTAGCAATTAATATTGGAAAAGATTAACCTTCCCTTCTCAGTTGCACTCACCAGGAAGCTACCCTCCCCACCAAGAAAACAATATTAGGCTTGGGGGGGGAGAGCTAAAACACATTTTTACATCTGTAGGTTGTGTGGGGAGGAGAGTGGCTATTGAACTAGGTGGCAATTGGGTGCTTTCTAACACGGGGGAATTTGTTTGTTGCATTTATAGTGCACCTTCACAAGTAGCTCCACGAGCCACACATGGATCATCCCGCTCCTCAATTAATCCCAACAACCCAATGAGGGAGTTTAGGCTGAGAGGCAGCGACTGGCCCAAGGTCACCCAGTGAGCTTTGTGGCTGAGCGGGGATTTGAACCCTGGTCTCTCAGCCTCTAGTCTGACCCTATAACCACACTGCCTCTCACACCGACTATGGAGTGTAACTGTATTGGAGCCTTTCCCTCCATTAACAGGACTCTCATGAAGAGTTCGGCAACAGTCCTGTGTCTCAGCGACTCATATCTGCTCATATGAGCACACAAGCAGCAGGGTCAACTAAAGCTTAGCTGAAGAAGTATGTAGCATCGGTATTTGATTGCTGTTGTTGTTGTTTAGTCGTTTAGTTGCGTCCGACTCTTCGTGACCCCATGGACCAGAGCACGCCAGGTACTTCTGTCTTGCACTGCCTCCCGCAGTTTGGTCAAGCTCATGCTGGTAGCTTCGAGAACACTATCCAACCATCTCATCCTCTGGCGTCCCCTTCTCCTTGTGCCCTCCATCTTTCCCAACATCAGGGTCTTTTCCAGGGAGTCTTCTCTTCTCATGAGGTGGCCAAAGTATTGGAGCCTAAGCTTCACGATCTGTCCTTCCAGTGAGCACTCAGGGCTGATTTCCTTAAGAATGGATGTGTTTGATCTTCTTGCAGTCCATGGGACTCTCAAGAGGTCTCCTCCAGCACCATAATTCAAAAGCATCAATTCTTCAGCGATCAGCCTTCTTTATGGTCCAGCTCTCACTTCCATACATCACTACTGGGAAAACCATAGCTTTAACTATATGGACCTTTGTTGGCAAGGTGATGTCTCTACTTTTTAAGATACATCAAATCAAACCAGATTAAAGCAAATCACAATAAAGAAAATAACAACAGGACGAGGAGCAGCTCACGCAAACAACCTGCCTGTCCGGGAGACAGAACAAAGAGCCTAAAAACAAAATCACATAGGATGGATGTTCAGCATCTAAGCTTCTGTTCTCACACTTCCAGAGTATGGAATGTAAACAGTGTGGATCACGGGATCCAACAGCAATGGAGAATGAAAAATACTAACAGACTGGTGTCTATGGCCCTTTCCCAAAATCCTGCATGTTCCCACAGGCCCCAGATGGTTGGCAACCCCTGGCTTCTAGAGACATTCCTAGTTCCCATGATGATTCTTCAGTCTTCACAAACCTGGTTCCCTAAAGATGTTTTGGACTACATTTCACGCAGCTAGTCCACACTGGCTGGGGATTATGAGACGTATAGTCCAGAAAATCTGGAGGACATTGGATGAGCCAAGGCTGCTTTAAATGGTTCTTCTCAAGTTGGGGTGAAAGGATGGTCCTCAGAGGTTTTCCTCGTCGCTGCTTAGTCTGAACTTGAACTCGTAAAGCGACCAAGCAGGAAGGACAGTTCTTTCCCCCCTCTAATGGACTGTTGACAGCAAGCAGTTGCGGTACATCCCTTATCACCCAGCTGATACTCTGTTCAAGCAGCTGAGCTTCTATAATCTATTTGCTCACCTTGTCATGGACACATCTCTTCAGCAGCGGTTCAGGCCGATGTTTGCGAAACTCCTTCCAGTAATCTGTAGATGCAAAGCCCAACTATATAAATGCTAATTTAATGTATTCGTCCGTGCGCTGAAGGTTTACACAAAGGCCAGGTAAATTACACCCAGGCAGCCTACCTGTCAGCAGGAACAATGGGATGCAACTAAGCTGGCCAGCATGATCCTTCTATTGTCTTCATGAGACCATGCTGACCACCATTGTGTCCCTCTAGGATCCCTGATTTTCAAGCTTTCCAAATATGGGTGGCCCAGTTTGCTGTAACCCCCTTAGTTTACAGTTATGCCATTCTCTTCTCAGTTATGGCTTATAATAAATATATCCAAAAATATCATTTTTTATTATTCCTGGTCCAGCAAAGTATCCCTGGAATGTAGTAGAGCAGAGCACTGGGGAAAGGGCTGTGTGGGTGCTAAGGTTCTATGTGTAGGCAAAGGGAGAACTCCCCCCAATTTTTCTTTTTGTGGGGAATGACATTTAAAATCTGACACACACACACACACAGTCTCAAGGGTAAAAGGTAAAGGGACCCCTGACCATTAGGTCCAGTTGTGGCTGACTCTGGGGTTGTGGCGCTCATCTCGCTTTACTGGCCGAGGGAGCCGGCGTACAGCTTCCGGGTCATGTGGCCAGCATGACTAAGCCACTTCTGGCGAACCAGAGCAGCGCACGGAAACACCGTTTACCTTCCCGCCAGAGCGGTACCAATTTATCTACTTGCACTTTGACGTGCTTTTGAACTGCTAGGTTGGCAGGAGCTGGGACCAAACAACGGGAGCTCACCCCGTCATGGGGATTCGAACCGCCAACCTTCTGATCAGCAAGTCCTAGGCTCTGTGGTTTAACCCACAGCATCACCTGTGTCAGGCCCTGAGACTGGTAAAGCTGCAGTATTTTGAAGAAGTACAGTTTATTTTACTGGATTGTAGTCTCAAGGGTACAATCCAGTAAAATAAACTGTACTTCAAAATCCTGCAGCTTTACCAGTCTCAGGGCCTGCCATTTTTGCCACTTTCCCTGGGACGTGTAATTTAACTCTGCACCTTTCGTCACAGATTGTTTTAAGAGAAGCACCCTTGTACTCTCTGCTGCTGAGGGTGAAATTATTATTACAGAAGCCTGAATCGTTCAGGAAAAGCAGAGCACAATCACTGCATAGAAAGGTGTCATCTTTACAATAGCACGAGCCCTAGGCATTCGGTTTCTGGGAATTAAGCCAACTGAAGTCTCTGCAGAGCCTAGGAAAAGGCGTGTGGTTCTTTTTACAGAGAAAGCCCTCAGCAAAGACGCAATTGTCTCATTAACAAAAGGGACAACTTTATTAGTTAGCAGCACAACTCTTCCATACTGGAATAATAGCTGTTAATAACGCTTTGAAGTACTTTTAATCAGCTTTAAAGATGAGATGGGATTTTAAAAAAAATATTCATATTTTTATTCATGATGAGAAGCAAAAGGCATGCCTGTTCTATTTTACACACAACATTTTGCCAAAATGCAAAAGGGAAGATAAGGTCCCATCCATGCTATACATTTAAAGCACTACCATACCACCTTAGACACTCAGTTTCCCCCGAATAATTATGGGAAGTGTAGCTTGTCAAGGGTGTTGAGGGTTGTTAAGAGACCTCCATTCCCCCCAAGAAGCTTAACCTTTATATAGCTACTTCTGCCATTGATACCTAACTGGCCTGTCCCTTTCCATCATCACTAAAGGTAAAGGGTAAAGAGACCCCTGACCATTAGGTCCAGTCGTGACCGACTCTGGGGTTGCGGCGCTCATCTCGCTTTATTGGCCGAGGGAGCCGGCGTACAGCTTCCGGGTCATGTGGCCAGCATGACTAAGCCACTTCTGGTGAACCAGAGCAGCACACAGAAACACTGTTTACCTTCCCGCCAGAGCGGTACCTATTTATCTACTTGCACTGTGATGTGCTTTCAAACTGCTAGGTTGGCAAGAGCAGGGACCGAGCAACGGGAGCTCACCCCGTCGCAGGGATTCAAACCACTGACCTTCTGATCGGCAAGTCCTAGGCTCTGTGGTTTAACCCACAGCGCCATCCGCATCATCACTACTCATTGGTTAATCCCTGAACCTGCCCTCAACTCACTTTTGTCGAACTCTGTGAATTCTCAGGACACACTGAACAGTAGAACCTTGATTATTTATTACCCTAGCTTTTGAAGCCTCTAGCCTCTCCATCCCAAATCACACAAAGATGCTCTTTCCATACTGGATCCCTCAATAAGACAAACTAGCTACGGCATGATTAATGCGCATATTTTTTCCACCCCAAAGCAACTTATTTGGTATGTAGAGCTCCTAAGGACTCAAGGGAGCTGAGCTAGGGTCAAGCGAGTGTTTTCCCTTCTGCTCCACGGGAGGTTTTTGTCCTCCCTGATCCTCGCTGACCTTGTCCTGTTCTTTGCATGCATAAGGTCCCGAGTTAAACCCTTGGCATCCCTGGGAACAGCTGGAAAAGGTCTCTGTCTGAAACCTTACAGAGCTGCTCCCAGGCAGCATAGATAGTGTTGAGCCTAGATGGGCCAATGTCCTGACTCGGTACAAGGAAGCTTCCTGGGTTGCTATGGCCCACAGGCAGAGTTTAAAATAGAGTGGAGATGCACAGATAGAATGCCAGTGAAGTATTTCATGCAGATAAATCTCTGAGAACAATGAAAATAGATCACTTGGAATGGTGTTGGCTTTGGTACATCTGTATTGTAATGTAATATGTGAAAACTAATTATTATTATTATTATTATTATTATTATTATTATTAAGAGAAATTTTGGAGAGTATGAATAGGATGTCCCTCTATTATTATTATTATTATTATTATTATTATTATTATTTATTTATTTATTTATTTATTTATTTATTTATTTATTTATACATACCCCGCCCATCTGGCTGAGTTTACCCAGCCACTCTGGGCAGCTTCCAATCGAGTGTTAAAAACAATACAGCAATAAATATTTAAAATTTCCCTAAACAGGGCTGCCTTCAGATGTCTTTTAAAGATAAGATAGCTACTTATTTCCTTCACATCTGAAAGGAGGGCGTTCCACAGGGCGGGCGCCACTACCGAGAAGGCCCTCTGTCCGAAGAAAATAGCAATGTCTGGTGCTTGTGTGTGTAGAAAAAGAGGTGCCGGAGCTCAGTGTGAACACCTCCCTCATTCTCTTAGAATGGCAATGGCGCCCACCTGAGAGGTGCCAGAACAGAGTTCCGGAATGTTCCGGCTGAATAAAAGCCCTGGGGACAGCCTATTCCATACCCTCCAACATTTCTCAAATGGAAATAGGGACGTCCTAAGGAAAAGCAGGACAGTCCGGAATCAAATCAGAAGCTGGGGTGGCTTCTGTAAATCCGAGATTGTCCATGGAAAACAGGGGACACTTGGAGGGTCTGAACTGAAGCTCCATGATAATCCGTTAATTACTGGTCAAGTCATGGAGGCCTAAAATGACACACACACACACACACACACACACACACACATCTTAAATTGTCAGGGACAAGGAACATCTTTCTAACCCGAAAATCTCAGTGGGGCTGCATTCCACTGGTAGGCCTGGGACAAGACCCAAGAGTGAAGAGGAACTATGTTTTCTTCTTCTGCCATGTATCTGACCATACACTTCTTCATTCCAGGATGCTTTATAGAATATTATCTTTACCTCATTAATAAAATAGATTCAGAGCTCAACTTGTGGGGCTCCTTCTGCTCCCAGACTATAATTAGAGGTGTGCGAGTGGGTGGCAGAGCTGGCTAATTGCCTGTATTTTTTTAATATTGGCATCGTGCTGCACCTACTATTTATGATGAGGAGCAGATGGAGAGGAGATAAACAGAAGTAGCATACAGCAGGAAAAGAAGAGAGTAGGATTAAACAAAAATAACATTTCAAATTTCCCAAGGGAGTCTCAACAATATTGCGGTAGCAGAAGGACTTGAGGAGGGGGATAACGGCTGCTGCTTCACAGAGGAGAAGCAGACCGCTGGGTATCTGCCACCTCCCTATTTGGGATATCAAGAGTCGTGCATAAACGAACCCTCAACATTCGCCATCCTGTTGCTGGGCAGACCAAGTAGGGGAAACCATTTTGCCCAAATTCTCTAGCGGGAGGAGAAATTTGCCTAATGGTGCTTCAGGGTTAGGGCTCACCATCAGTGGTGGCAGTAGCAATAATAATAATAATAATAATAATAATAATAATAATAATAAATTTATATGCCACCCATCCGACTGGGTTGCCCCAGCCACTCTGGGCAGCTTCCACCAAAATATGAAAGACACAACAAAACATCAAACATCCCTATGCAGTAGCGCAGCAACTTCCTTCCGACGGCCTCCAAGGTTTGATAATATTATTTTGTGTGGGCTGATGTTCATTACACTGTGCTGGCACCCTGACCTCCCTTTGCACCCTCCACAATGCGCCAAACCTAGCATTGTTCTAGGACACTGAAGTCGAGGCCGCCTCACACACAAAAAACACAATAGAGATTCTGCAGTGCGGACTTCTGTTTCCTTTTAATAGAAAAATGTCTCCCGAAAATTGTTTGGCTCAGCTCTGTAAACTGCTCATTTGCAAACCCCACCCAACTCTTCTCCTGAGTGGGATTTACACAGGTGCAATATTGTAAAGGCAGCACTGCCACCCCTCCGGAGAGTCTGCTGTGCTGACGCAGGAGCTATAAGGATTCTTGCTTCAGCTGCCTCTTGGAACAGACAGGGAAGGGGTGTTTTCAACCTCGGAAAGAAGTGGTATCGGCTCGGTTATAAGGCTTAAAGAGACTTTTCAGATATTTGGATCTTTAGAGCCGGGAGGCCGCACTCCTTAGTGAGGAGGATGCAAATTATTTTGTGTCTGTCAGGGTTGGCACCAGACATCAGGGGGCCTTTGACTGGTGGCCATACTTTTCCCCATCCCCTCCGCTTTGTGGCGGTAGCACTACAGCCCTTCTTTCCCTTTCCCCTGCTGCCCCTCATTCCTTCTCTTCTTCCCCAAGCTTCCCTTGGGAGCCAGCATGGTGTAGTGGTTAAGAGTGGTGGACTTGTAATCTGGTGAACTGGGTTTGCTTCCCCGCTCCTCCACATGCAGCTGCTGGGTGACCTTGGGCTAGTCACACTTCTCTGAAGTCTCTCAGCCCCACTCGCCTCACAGAGTGTTTGTGGTGGGGGAGGAAGGGAAAGGAGATTGTTAGCTGCTTTGAGATTCCTTAAGGGAAGCCAGGGATATCAAGTCCAAACTTTTCTTCTTCTTCTTCTTCCTCTTCTTCTTCTTCTTCTTCTTCTTCTTCTTCTTCTTCTTCTTCCCCCCTCTTACTTAAAAAAAATAAATCCCTTCTAGTTCCTGGGTCAAAGGTGCCCATCTTCATAACCAAACTGCTGAGATGACCAGGAGAATGCCTTAACCATCATGGTTTATTACGATGGATAGAAACACTTAGATAGAAAGAAAGATAGGTAGATTGTACTTGATAGAGTCTATCTATGAGCTGATGTGAATTGCAATAGCCCAAAACATCTGGAGGACACCAGATTGGCCAAAGCTGTGCTAGAGAAAGCAGTATTCTCATTTTGCCCTACAGTAGGCCAGACCAAGGAAGGAGTACACACCTTCCAAGTGTCCCTATTTTCCAGGGACTGTCCCGGATTTACAGAAGCTGTCCCAGTTTCCAATTTGATCCTGGAATGTACCGCTTTTCCTTAAGACGTCCCTAGTTTTATCAGAGAAACGTTGGAGGGTATGGAGTTATTGTGACCCCTGAACCAAGGAGATAATTAACTCTACAGCTTTTAGAAGACATCTGAAGGCAGCCCTGTAGAGGGAAGTGTTTCTTAAAAATGTTAAATGTTTTTATATATACAGTGGCGTAGCGTGGGTTGTCAGCACCCGGGGCAAGGCAAGTAATTTGCACCCCCTAACCCGTGGATTTGCGCCCCCTAACCCGTGGATTTGCCCTAACCCCAGACGTTGCGCCCGGTGCGGCCGGCCCCCCCTGCACCCCCCACGCTACGCCACTGTATATATATATATATAGGGCAGGGTATAAATAATAAAATTGTTATTGTGGAATAAGACATCCCTATCTTCGTTGGAGAAATGTTGGACGGTATGGGAGTATGGTGAGAGAAACCACAGAGGCATCCTGTGTGGGGCAAGACCAGAAAGTTCCGGCGTGTTCTGAGCACCTGCGGACCATGTTACTTGGTGTTGTAACATCTGTGAGGTAATTACCACACAATGCAAAGTGCTTGCAAACGTGTTTTTACTTTAAATGCTGAGCGGGCCACGGCTTCCAGTTTACAGCACCAGTGCAAACCAGTCTTCACACACACACATACCCTTGCTGAAAGCAGGCAAATTTCCCCCAAGTCTTTCTGTGTATCCAAAACTTGAAGCCAAGTCTGAAGAAGCCTCTAATGATTACTCTGGGGAGTTTGAAAGCACCTGCCTCACATCTTGTAGGTGAGCTTCCTTGTTAAAAAAAAACCTGCCTTCATATACCGTTTGCCTTTTGGACCTTCCATTTCGTTGCTGCAAAATGTCAGCTATATACTCCAGGCAAACCTCGTCTTCTGACTGCAGGTGGGCAGAGACATTGTTGAAGATGGAAGTAACCTTGATTTCCCTCCTACGTGCTCCTGCTCTGTGTGTCCCCCTCTTTCCCTCTCAAAACTGTTCGTTCAATAAGCTGGCTCCCTTCCCAGCCCTTGACAGAGCTGGTTTGGGGGTGATTTAATATCTGACCTACTTCGCCCTGACATTTCTCCTCCGGGCTCCTTGACTAGGCGCTAATAGATGGATTCGACTCTTTCCAAGGCAAACCTTTTTGCCGTGTTTTTTGGGGGAGGAAGGAATTCTTTGTAGACAAAAAATAAGGTAAAACAAGAAACAATGAAGGATGAGAAAGGTACAGTGGCACCTTCTGAGTCCTTCCCCTTTGGCACTGCCTTGATCAAAACCTTTTACAAGACCGGCTGTGTTGGAGAGGTCCTAACGACGTTTAAAATTATTATCTCTTTTCCCTAGTCCGGGCAGTAGCAATGAATCTTGCTGCACTTTTACAGTCACTTTGAGGGCCCGAGTTTTCTGGTTTTAATTGGGTAGTTTCGTGGCAGGCCTGGCTAGCCACAGGTGCAGACCGATTTAAATTCAAATGAGCTAGCACTTGCGAATGGCTGAGCATTTTAAATTCCAGTTATGATGGTGGGAGAATAAATGAAAGAACAGCCCTCTGGAAGCAGGGCAGGTGTTCTCTGATGTGGAAAGAGATCGTGCTCTCGGGATTGAGGTGCAAGTGGGGAGACTGTGATTTTGTTGATTGAAAGCTTTGGTTTTATTAAGTTGATCTGCGACAATCCTCTCGCAAGTTTACAAGAAGAAGAAAATATAGATACACGCGCACACACACGGAATGGCCCACAATAAACAACTAACACACAAACACGTCCTAAATCTCTGTGGGTTTTGTCAATAGAAAACTCACGCCATGACTGAATATGCTTTATTATTCTACAGACCTACAAAAGGTACAGAATTTACAAGGTCACAACCCAGCCAAAGTTATGAGCTTTTAAAGTCGCCATTTTGGTGGAAGAATTGAGCAGGTTTCTCTCACTGGAATCAACGGAATTTAAAAGTGCCTCGCTTTAGCTGGATTGTGGTCTAAGTTGCTGACACTACTAGGGGTACCATTTAGGCTGCAATCCCACAATCTTTTATCTGGAGATAAGCCCTACTGAAATTTGCGGGGCTCGCTTCTGAGTAGACATGTCCAGGATTGCATTCTTGAGACGGACTGGCTACAATCTGCCAATGTAGCCCCGCACCTAACTGTGTTTTCATTTGCCACAGCAGTAAAAGTGCTTTGTGTCCTTGCCAAACTCCCTCAGCTGATGCTAGGCTTTCATTCCCTGTGACTGCTTCCTTGTCTCATGCTAAGTACAGTGGTACCTTGGGTTAAAGACACTTCAGGTTACAGACTCCAACTTTGCTTCAGGATGAGAACAGAAATTGCGCAGCGACAGCGGGAGGCCCCATTAGCTAAAGTGGTACCTCAGGTTAAGAACAGTTTCAGGTTAAGAACGGACCTCCAGAATGAATTAAGTTCTTAACCTGAGGTACCACTGTAACTTTAGAAAGTAAGGCTTCCCCCTTAAGAACACTTACCAGGGACAGACCCTCCAAGTGTTCCTATTTTCCAGGGACATCCCTCATTTAGAGAAGCCACCCCAATTTCTGATTTGATCCTGGAATGTCCCACTTTTACTTAAGATGTCCCTATTTTCATTGGAGAAACGCTGGAGGGTATGGCAGTTATCTTACCCCCGAGCCATCTGTAGGCAATCCTGTACAGTGGTACCTCGGGTTACAAATGCTTCAGGTTACAGACTCCACTAACCCGGAAGTAGTACCTCGGGTTAAGAACTTTACCTCAGGATGAGAACCGAAATCGCACGGCAGCGGGAGGCCCCATTAGCTAAAGTGGTACCTCAGGTTAAGAACAGTTTCAGGTTAAGAACAGACCTCCGGAATGAATTAAGTTCTTAACCAGAGGTACCACTGTATAGGAAAGTTTTGTTAATGTTTAATTATGTTTTTATATCTGTTGGAAGCTGCCCAGAGCACCTAGGGCAACCCAGTAAGATGTGTGGGGCATAAATAATAAAAGTATCATGGAATGGGATGCCCTTGTTTTCATGTTGGAGAAGTGTTGGAGGGTATGCAGAGAGTAAGGCCCCACTGAATACATTGGGTTTTTCTACTTGGGGAGGAAACCTGTTTTAAGACATCGCCATCCCATGAAAGCTCCCCATCTCTTCAGGTGCCCATGCAATTTTTGTCTGTGCATCCAGCCACCATGACATTGTTCCCTGGAAGAAAGAACTATTACATTTAGACTGCAGTGAGCTTTCTTCCCTTCTCACACCTCCAGTTGTAGTTGCCGTTATTTTTCTCTAAAGAACTGAGCGTCTCTTAAGTACATTTCCCCCCTTTGTCGTGCCAAGTATAATAGCTCATTATGTGTAGTTTTCTACTTTTTTTAATAGCACAACGCTACAAAGGAGTCAATTAAAATTCAATAACGGCACAGTGTTTATGCACTCATTAAGCAGACATGAGGCAGATCTCCTTCTTGGTGCACGTTTTCTTCATCTCTCGGCGAACGTCTCTCATAACGAAGTAGCTTGAACGCAAGCAGCGAAGTGTGGCTTGCATTTTAATTCGCAACTTTGATGCGTAGACTCACTGAGTCCCAGAAAGCTGGCTGCTGCTGCTGCTTCTAAGTGAGTGCCCTCATCTCCCCTTAATTCTGGAGAGCCACCTCTGCCGCCATTTGCATCCAGGGAGCTCATTCACAAGCTTTGGGCTAGCTATGCCCAGCAGAGGAGGAACAGAAAGAAATGGGGAAGGCAGGCAGGAACAGTTTAGTCTTCCTGGTGGGAATACTCGCCTTTATGGCATAGTTTGCCAACATGGTAAAGGTAAAGGTAAAGGGACCCCTGACCATTAGGTACAGTCGTGACCAACTCTGGGGTTGCAGTGCTCATCTCGCTTTACTGCCCGAGGGAGCTGGCGTACAGCTTCCGGGTCATGTGGCCAGCATGACTAAGCCGCTTCTGGCAAACCAGAGCAGCACACGGAAACGCCGTTTACCTTCCCACTGGAGTGGTACCTATTTATCTACTTGCACTTTGACGTGCTTTTGAACTGCTAGGTTGGCAGGAGTTGGGACCGAGCAACGGGAGCTCACCCCGTCGCGGGGATGCGAACCGCCTACTTTCTGATTGGCAAGCCCTAGGCTCTGTGGTTTAACCCACAGCGCCACCCACGTCCCCAACATGGTGCCCTCCAAATGTTTTAGATTGCAACAAACCATCTCTCAGCATAGCCTGCTGCAAAGGGTTGTTTTCAGAAGTAAACAGAGCAGGGATAAGAATAATGTGTACTGTCTTGAGCTCTCTGGAAGAATAATGGACTTACAAATGTAATACAGTCATACCTCAGGTTATATATGCTTCAGGTTGAGCATTTTCGGGTTGCGCTCCACGGCGACCCAGAAGTAACGGAGCACATTACTTCCGAGTTTCGCTGCTCGCGCATGCGCAGACACTCAAAATGACATCATGCGCAGAAGCGGCGAATTGTGACCCACGCACGCGCAGACACGGGTTGTGTTCACTTCAGGATGCGAACGGGGCTCTGGAACGGATCCCGTTCGCATCCAGGGGTATCACTGTACATGAATTTGCTGTTCCCACCTTTCAGATTCCCCCAAGTCAAGTGACGCCAGTGCTGTTTTTCTGGGGATACTCAAGAGTATGCAGTACTGGCACCTTCTCCCCCCCACCCGAGTGTGGCGTACAGACTTCATGGTGAGTACAGACACCATTTTTTCTTCCAAAGAGAGATGGGGCGGGACTGGTTGACATCCCAAAAACAATTAAACTAAGCAAAGTCTGCATTTCTGTGTAGAAACTGTGTAGTCCATATGAACCTACCCAGACCCTGAGGCCCTTCTTTGTGTGCCTCCTCCACAAGAGGTCCAGAGGGTGGCAACATGAGAACAGGCCTTCTCTGCAGTGAGGGAACTGTCAGGGGTCCTTTACCTTTTTACCTTTTTACCTTTAGGTGTAGGATGCGGGTGGCGCTGTCGGTAAAACCTCAGCACCTAGGACTTGCCGATCGTATGGTCGGCGGTTCGAATCCCGGCGGCGGGGTGAGCTCCCGTCGTTCGGTCCCAGCTCCTGCCCACCTAGCAGTTCGAAAACACTCTTAAGTGCAAGTAGATAAATAGGTACCGCTTTATAGTGGGAAGGTAAACGGCGTTTCCATGTGCGGCACTGGTGCTGCCTCGCCAGATGCAGCTTCGTCACGCTGGCCACATGACCCAGAAGTGTCTTCGGACGGCGCCGGCTCACGGCCTCTTAAGTGAGATGAGCGCACAACCCTAGAGTCGGACACGACTAGCCCGTACGGGCAGGGGTACCTTTACCTTTACCTTTAGGTGTCAGGCAAAAACATTCCTCTTTAACCAGACCTTTGGCTGATAGACATCTAATGCCCTTTTAAATGTGTTGTGGGAGGGAGGATTATTGGGTTAGGGTGGCATACAGATTAAATAAATGAACAGAAATGAGCATACTGTACAAAGGTAAAATTTACATCCATTGCTCTGCCATCTTTTTCCTCGGTCCCTACCCATCGCTGTCATGTGACCCTCTGAAAGTTGTCCAGAATGACATGTGGCCATCACGCTGAAAATCTGACTCACACCTGTATTAAACAAACACACAGGTCCACCCTTTGCATGCCTCCCACCTTTGGCACATCCCTAGTCACTGCCTTGTGTCCTGTTACTATGCCTGAATCATGTAATGGGATTGGGATTGGACCTTTGAGACGTTATCCCAGCCCACAGTCCACATACAACACCACTTATCTCTAGCAGACATCATACACCCAACATTTCTCCAATGAATAATAATAATTTTACTATTACCCTACCCATCTGACTGGGTTGCCCTAGCAATTCTGGGCAGCTTCCAACAGATAATAAAAACATAATAAAACATATATATATATTTTTAAAAAACATTCCCTATACAGGGCTGCCTTCAGATGTCTTCTAAAGGTTTTATAGTTACTTATCTCCTTGGCTGGGGGGTGTGTGTCACATAGCTGCCATACACTCCAACATTTCTCCGATGAAAATAGGGACGTCCTCCATATCCTTCAGCATTTCTGCAATGAAAATAGGGACGTCCTAAGGAAAAAACGCAGGTGGCGCTGTGGTTTAAACCACAGAGTCTAGGGCTTGCCAATCAGAAGGTTGGCGGTTCAAATCCCCGCGACGGGGTGAGCTCCCGTTGCTCAGTCCCTGCTCCTGCCAACCTAGCAGTTCGAAAGCACGTCAAAGTGCAAGTAGATCAATAGGTACCGCTCTGGCGGGAAGGTAAACGGCGTTTCCATACACTGCTCTGGTTTGCCAGAAGCGGCTTAGTCATGCTGGCCACATGACCTGGAAGCTGTACACCGGCTCCCTCAGCCAATAAAGTGAGTTGAGCACCGCAACCCCAGAGTCGGCCACGACTGGACCTAATGGTCAGGGGTCCCTTTACCTTTAAGGAAAAAACAGGACATTCTGGAATCAAATCAGAAACCAGGACGGCTTCTGTAAATCTGGGACTGTCCCTGGAAAATAGGGATACTTGGAAAGTCTGAGACTTTAGTCATTGATAGTGAATGCTTTAGTGGTATATAATGCTTGCATTGGGGGAGGGGTTAATTAAAGGGGAGAAGAGAGATCATAATCTCTTTCCAGATCAGATTAACCACTCACCAGATTACTGAAGAAAGTGCATGGGCAATTGATCTTACACCACAAGTTCACAAATAAAGTTCTCATCTGCTCTTTAAAAGAAAAAGAAAAGCAGCAGCAGCAGCAACAACATAAGTTGCTACACAGGTTGGAAAAAAGCAATATCAGGTAATAAAGGCTGCCTCTAGGTAGAAGAGACAATAACCAACAACCTCCCACGGGAGAGTCTCAAACACCTTGTTTGTGTGTGTGCCTCTGTTTTTTGGATGGAGGAGTATTTGTGTGCCGTGTGGAGCAAGAGAACAAAAATTAATTCAGTTTATTGCTGACTGGGGCTTAGGACAAGTCTAAGTGCAGCACTGATGGTGATGATCTACTTTAAAAGTTCAACTTCGGAGAAAAGAATGGAAGCAATAAATACCATGACAGTGAGGCAGGGAGAGCCAGGAGCTTTTATGGAAGAATTAAATCCCCATAGAACTGAAGTAAATGGGCTCCGGTGGGAAATTCAATCTGCAATGTATTCAGCCTTGATGTCACACTTGGTCTCACTGCCAGGGCTGTCAGAGTCTTCTTTAAAATTAAAATTAAAATTGTCCCTGTGCCTCTGCTTTTAACAACAGTTTCTGGCACACAGAAATGTAGCAGGCAAAGGTTTCCTCATCCTTCGTTTAACATCAGGTATTAAATATATGTATGCCAGGCTGCTGTTAAAGACACAGGTTATATCTAAGTATACTCAAAGCAGATTCGTTGAAATGAATGGATCGAAGTTAGTCCCTTGTCTTTTAATTTCAGTGGGTCTACTCTATTAGATGCAATCAATAGGAACAGAAGTGATTCAAAAGGTGTATCCTCTGCATCCGAGAAGCAAAGGGAAAGAGATGATGATGATGATTAATTCAAATTATATACTGCCCTTTATCAGAAGATCCCAAGGCAGTGTACAACAGTAAAAACACATTACAGAACATCAATGATAAAAACATAATAACATAATAAAAAAAAAATGACAGACAGCCTACTAGTAAAAGAATCATCATAATAACAGTCATCTCCCCCACACTCTTACAGACCATGGATTATTTAATTGCCATAGGCCTGGGTAAAGAGGGATGCTTTTGCCTGGTGCCTAAAGACATGCAGTGATGGCGCCAGGCGAGCCTCTCTGGGGAGAGCATTCCACAATTGGGGAGCCACCACAGGAAAAAGCCCGCTCTCTTGTTGATATTGATACTGATACAGGCTCCCCACATAAGATGTACCAGGGCAGTTCTACGTGGGTGAGCTTCCAAGGGCCACATACATGCCAGTGGCAGATGGGGCCCAAGACACAAGCAGCTAGCTTCTGCACAAACTCACGCCTCCTTCTGTAACGTCCACCCAGACAGCCAAGAGGTGTTACCAGAGTTGAAGGGCGCTTTCCAGCCAGGCTAAAACAACTTTGGGTGCAAAGGAGAGCCAGTGAGGGCTGTAGCCTTGAGGTTCCACACCTCTGATTTAGTGCATTTTTATCCTATTTGTCAAGCCAAAAGGGTTTCCAGGGTGGCTAACAGTTACCGTATTTTTCGCTCCATAAGACGCACCTGACCATAAGACACACCTAGTTTTTAGAGGAGGAAAACAAGAAAAAAATATTCTGAATGAAACAGTGGATGTATGATTTTTGTGGTTCATGCTGTGGCCACAGACATGTGATTTGACTTTAAATTTGGGTCAGCTCAATGCACAAATCCTGAGAATCCGTGTGGATTTGTGCTTTGTAATCACATTTTTGTGCTATTGCGGCCCCACGCAACAGTGGATGCATGGTTTTTTTGGTGCAGGCTGTAGCTATGGACATGCTATGTGATCTGATGGTGAATTTGGGGGGACCCAATGCAAAAATCCTGAGGATCCATGTGGATCCATGCTTTGTAACCACGTTTTTGCGCCCTTGTGGTCCCAGGCAACAGTGGGTGCGTGTGTTTTTTGGTGCAGGCTGCAGCCGTGGACATGCTATGTAATTACAAAACTACAGTTAAAAACTAAAAACAGTCATAAGAAACATTTAAAACCTGAAATGGATACCAAAATCTCATAAAATCAAGTGCAAGCATCATTAAAGCTGTTTTTCAACGGCACCTGAAATTTTGTTTGTTTGTTTGTTTGTACCCCACCTACCTGACTGGGTTGCCCTGGCCACTCTCGGCAGCTTTCAGCATATATTAAAACATTATACCTCGTAATCTGGTGAACCGGGTTTGCTTCCCCGCTCCTCCACATGCAGCTGCTGGGTGACCTTGGGCCAGTTACACTTCTTTGAAGTCTCTCAGCCCCACTCACCTCACAGAGTGTTTGTTGTGGGGGAGGAAGGGAAAGGAGAATATTAGCCACTTTGAGACTCCTTAGGGTAGTGATAAAGCGGGATATCAAATCCAAACTCCTCCTCAAACTACTACTAGTACTACTCTTCTTCTTCTTCTTCTCCTTCTTCTTCTTCTTCTTCTTCTTCTTCTTCTTCTTCTTCTTCTTCTTCTTCTTCTTCTTCTTCTAAAGCTTTCCTATACAGGGCAGCTTTCAGATGTCTTCTAAAGGTTATATAGTTACTCATCTTCTTGTCATCTGATGGAAGGGTGTTCTATGTGGCAGGTGCCGCTATCGAGAAGACCCCCTGCCTGCTTCCCTGTAGCTTCACTTCTCAAGTGAGGGAAAAGTCTGGCGAAATGGAAAGAAGTCTTCATCTGGTGCCAAAAGTGCAATAAAGTCAGTGCCCAGCTTGGGCACAAGCACAAGAATATTGTGTGAACACCCCTATAGCCGGATTTGAACAGAGTGCCTTTTACCGAAAGAAATATGGTGATGACCTTTCCTAGCCTTAAATACTCCATTTCCCAGCATGCCAAATGTCACTGCCGATTAGAACAGGTGGCTTTCAGAAGCCGCAATTCCAAGAGAAGAGGCTCAAAAATATTACCTTTCTGCATCTCATAAAGCTGCAACTTGTCCAATGATGGATTTGAGCAATTTCTCAACTTCCATTCCCTTCTATAAATATGTTAGTAGAATAGCAGCAATCTCTGCATGTTCTCTATCCCATATCGACCTGTTTATGGGGCAAAAGAGCGAGGAAAGGGCCAGTGAAATACATGACTGTGCAGGCACCCTGTTTCTAACATCTCTCTCGTATTTAGTTGGGTGCGTGGGAAATAGGCAGGAAGGTTGCTCCGTAAATCTCCATTAGTTCTCACACAAACGGCCGCTTTCTCATTTGTACTGAAAACCTTACAGCTAAATGGTAAAATTGGCGAATGAATGTATCAAGAAAAATACCCTCAATTGTGATTATTGTCGAATAGAAGGTTATGCGTTTGGGTCAAGAAAGACAGCTCTACTGGACTTTAATTCTCTCTATTCTATGTATGTCTTGAGGGTCTACGCTGAGGTTCATTTTCTTGAAGCTTGGAAATGGATTAGACCAAAGACCTACCTAGTCCAACATCCCTACCCCCAACTGGATGCCCAAAGGAAGCCAATGAACAGGACACAAGCAGATTAGCACTGTTCCACTCATATTCCTCAACAACCAGTCTGAGATACTCATGGGCATAGCCAAGAGGGGGACAGGGGGGCAGCTGCCCCCCAAATCAAGTAAATCAATAAATGTATTTAACAGAATACCGTATTTTTTGCACCATAACACTCACTTTTTTTCTCCTAGAAAGTAAGGGGAAATGTCTGTGCGTGTTATGGAGCGAATGCCTACGGATGGCATGCCTACGGATTTCCCTCCTCTAAAAACTACGTGCGTGTTATGGTCGGGTGCGTGTTATAGAGCGAAAAATACGGTATTTAACTGAGGTTCTGCACACCCAACATAAAGGCTGCCCCCGATAAATCCTGGCTACACCCATAGAGATACAGGAGGTAATATAGAAGTTAGGACGAGCAACCATTGATAATCTTAGCTTCCATGAATAACACCCTATTAAGACACCCAAGCTCGTGGCCATCATTATAGGCTGTGGTAGCAAATTCTATAGTGTAACTATGAACTGTGTCCTTCCTTTTGTCTGTTCTGAATCTCCCGCCATTCAGTTTTACTGGCTAAACCCTGGTTCTCTAATTATGAGAGAAGGAGATGCACCACATCAAAGGAAATTGCTTGGCAAAGGTTAGGTATTCAAAAATATATATGCTAGAATAAATTCGTGCTAAAATGCTGTTGAATTTTCATGGGGACCTTTTTGCTGCGGAAATTCGCAAATGTGGAGAACTAAACTTAAGATTGTGAAATTAGAAGCTGAGAGAAACTGAAATTGCTAAATCCACTCATCTTTAGCCATGAGGCAGTATTAATTGGACTATCAAAGATGCCCCATTGTCCATTGTTCCGTCAAAATACACCTTTCTTTTTCCATGTAATGTGTCCTTCAATTTTAATTAGGAAACCCTGCTCCTAAAGGCCAGCCTCAACCTACAAAACTTTCATAACTAAATACATACTATCATAAAGGAAATTCAATCACATGAAAAGCAGGGGGCAGGGCCTTTTTGCTAATGGCACCTGAATTGTGGAATGCAGGAGTCATCAGGAGATTCGCCTGGCACCTATTTTGAAGCCCTTGTTGGCAGACAAAGACCACCTCATTTTCCCAAGCCTTTGGTGTAGAATAAAAGAAAATATGCTTGTGAGGTCCTTATCTCTTGTGAGGCTCATTTTAGATTTTGGACCTGGCTGTTTTTAGCCTCTAGTGCTTTAAAACGCCTTTTCACATCGTACTTTTGATTCAGTATTTGTAAGCCATGCTGGGAATTCATCTGAAGGGCAGGATATGAATTCTTAAACAAAGTAAATAAAATCAGTAATTCCATGGCTTATCCTTGGCTCCCTGCAGAACTTTGACCTTCACCTCCCTTTGAGTTCAGGTCCACATTACGCTCACAATGTGCAAGCAACAAGCAAAGCAGACCATCTCTACATAGAGAAAGTCAGAAGGACTTTGAATCTCACACATGAGGAAAGGAGGGCTGACTTTTCTGTCCTGTCCATTTTTTCCTCTATCCTCCATGGATATCCTCACTTCCCCTTCAGTTTGGGAAGAGGCGAAGCAGGAAAAAGTAGCCATTAAAAGGAGAGATAAACAGGGATTTGCTATGGGGTGGGTCCAGAGTAGAATAATTAGTTTGCAAAAGGGATTGAGAATCAGCAGAGTCTCCCCCTACATTAGGGGTGGCAAATCTTTGGTCCTCTGGATGTTACTGGAATACACCTCCCATCAGCAATGACTACAGTCCATAATAGCTGGACCTGATGAGAGTTGGTGCCCAACATCTGGAGGGCCACAGTTTAGACACCCCTGTACTAGAAGAAAGATGGTGTATTTTCATATTCCCTCTGCAGCCTGCCATGCCAGAAGTTAGGGGCATAAGTGTGGGGGAACAGGGAGGCAGTTGCCCCGGGTGCACAATTTTGAGGGGGACACAACCAGGCGCCCCAATGCAGGTAGGCAAGGGAGTGGAATTTGCAGTGACACGTGCAACCTGTCAGACCACTGCAGATTGGTTGCTCCAACAGCATCGGGGGTGAGGGATGGGCTGGCACGGTGGGCTCCCTTTGCCCTCTGTGTCCGCTCCCCCATGGTGTGTGCGCACACCGCCCTGGGCACTGGCAACCCACTCTGTGCCACTGCCACAAGCGGCTGCGGGGAGCAAGGTAAAGGTAAAGGGACCCCTGACCATTAGGTCCAGTCATGACCGACTCTGGGGTTGCGGCGCTCATCTCGCTTTATTGGCCAAGGGAGCCGGCGTACAGCTTCCGGGTCATGTGGCCAGCATGACTAAGCCGCTTCTGGCAAACCAGAGCAGCCATGGAAACACCGTTTACCTTCCCACCAGAGCGGTACCTATTTATCTACTTGCACTTTGACGTGCTTTCAAACTGCTAGGTTGGCAGGAGCAGCGACCGAGCAACAGGAGCTCACCCCGTCACGGGGATTCGAACCACCGACCTTCTGATCGGCAAGTCCTAGGCTCTGTGGTTTAACCCACAGCGCCACCCGCGGCAGGGAGCAAGAGGAATGAGCAAAACATGCCTCCATCCACTTCCTCCTGCGAGAGCCTGAAATGAGCAGCACCCTGCTCTTGGGAACTCTGGATTGAAGACAGGAGATGAAAGCCAGCCTGTGGTTTGTCTTGCTTTGTGGGTGCAATTGCTTCTCCCTCCAGCATTCTCTGCCTGTGGGCAGGGAAGGCTACAGTATTCTCAACGGGCAGAGTCAGGTTGCTCTGACATGATGAGCGTCAGTGAAGGAGGTGGACTAAATACTTCACTCCACAACCTGGATCCCTACTTATTTTGCCAATTGTTTTAACACACACTTTAAAAAAAATCTATAACAAAATAAACTCGCAGAAAAGAGCAGGAGAAAGGCAGCATTAAATCTGTAGAAGGCTAAGAGGTGAGAGGAAAGTGAAGGGAAATGCACTCAGATCCGGTCACAAGTGAAGGTTTAATATCAGCTGAAAATTGGTTTTGCAGAACATTAGACAGTGTTGTCCTTGGTTTTATTCCCACAAATGCAATTTGGCATGTGTTCCAGTTGAAAATGCAGGCACTGGCACTCCATTTGGGTGGCATTCTTGCAATTATGATGGTAGCTGACTTTTTTTTTTTAATAGGGAAAGTAATGGGGAAATATACTTGAAAGTGTGGGATAAACGAATGATTAGTGGGAAGATGCATAAACACTGCACAAGCAAATCCGGATGAATGCTTATTGCTGTATCACCTCCCACAAACAGATTGGAATGAATGCTCAATAAGGACCTGGATATAGTACTACCTTCACGGGTGGTGCTGTGGGTTAAACCACAGAGCCTAGGACTTGCTGATCAGAAGGTTGGCGGTTCAAATCCCCGTGACGGGGTGAGCTCCCGTTGCTCAGTCCCTGCTCCTGCCAACCTAGCAGTTCGAAAGCACCTCAAAGTGCAAGTAGATAAATAGGTACTGCTCCGGCGGGAAGGTAAACGGCGTTTCCGTGCGCTGCTCTGGTTCGCCAGAAGTGGCTTAGTCATGCTGGCCACAATGACCCGGAAGCTGTCTGAGGACAAATGCCGGCTCCCTCGGCCAATAAAGCGAGATGAGCACCTCAACCCCAGAGTTGGCCACAACTGGACCTAATGGTCAGGGGTCCCTTTACCTTTCACATAAGCATATCAGGATGAATGCTGAGCGAAGAGCTTGTCTGGAAGAGCCCCATGACAGGCAAACCTTCGAGGATTTCTATTTCACTTACTGCACATGATTCCTCACAATCTGTTGCCCTGATTTACATGGCCCCTTTGCTCCATGGCCAAGTGTCCCAACTCTTGCAAATAAGTGGGTGCTAATGTGCTCATTGGCAGGTCAGGCAAACCAGGAGTTTTCACTCTTTCCAGAGCTCGGCACTCATCTCAGTTAGGCCATGCCTTGCAGCTCCTATAAGAGATTTTCACTTTTACCTTCTCCTGCAGCTTTCCTCTCTTTCAAGCAGAGAAGCAGCACTCCGACACTCTATTCAACTTAGCAGTGTTCACAGTGGATTCTAAAACACAGTCGTCTTGCTTCACATAAAATGGGGTCTCTCCTTCACTAGATACCTCCCATGTGGCCAGTGTGAGGCAATCACATGATAACTCTCTAGAATTCAGTTACTGACCAATCAAATTTAAACACACAGTACAGTGGTACCTTGGTTCTCAAAACTCCTTGGTACTCAAACAATTTGGAACCCAAACACTGCAAACCCAGAAGTGTGGCAGTTTTGCAAACTTTTTCGGAAGTCAAACATGCTCCGCTTTGAGTGTTACGCTTCTGTTTTGAGTGCCACACTTCCGTTTTGAGTGCCACACTTCCGTTTTGAGTATTATGCTTCCGATTTGAGTGCCACACTTCCATTTTGAGTGTTACACTGAGGTCTGTCTGTTTTTGCCATTTATTTTGTGTTTTTGTTTTAGCGGCTCTTTTTTGGTTTTGTGCCTGTTTGGAACCCAGTTCATCTACTGATTGATTGATACATTATTTATTGCTTTCATTTTATGGATCAGTGGTCTCGTTAGATAGTAAAATTCATGTTAAATTGCTGTTTTAGGAGTTGTTTTTAAAAGTCTGGAACGGATTAATCCATTTTGCAATACTTTCTATGGAAAGCGCGCCTTGGTTTTGGAACGGACTTCCAGAACGGATTGAGAACCAAGGTACCACTGTAATGGATGCAAGCATTTGCAATTTCAGTGAATTGAACACTATACTTAACAGGGCACCTTAGCAGCCCCGGCTGCCCATGGAGATGATCTGCTGTTGAAGCAACTGGGGAATTGGCATGTCCAGAACACTGCTTGCTTGACTGCAGCAGTGTATGTGGGTTGTAAATCAGAGCAATAGATTGTGAAGGGATCAGGTGCTGCGAGCTTTGGGTATCTTGGAAACATACCTATGGAATAAAATTTGCCAAAGTTGCTTGGATCTTGCTTGCTCGGTCTCTTTTATTTAAAAAAAAAACATCAAAAAACTCTTGAGAGAGTTTACCTGAAGCAGAGTGGGTAGCCACAACATGTAAAGGTTACAGTTAATGGATTTTTGAGGGCCAATTGCTCCAGGGAGTCTTGTTCACCCAACGGTTGTTCTTTGCAGTTTTATATTGCCAAAGCCCCAGGGGTTGAGGACTCTTAATAGTGTGATATTTAACCATCCTCTAATACGGTCTTTGCGATGCTCAGAACCTACGATTGAACTAGTAACAGCCGACTCAGCAGATGAGGCTGTATCACTTGGCCCCCAAAGCACAGGAAACCTTAAGAGGGTGCTGACCGTGAAGCAAAGTGAAAAGCTGCAAAATTTGCATAAAGTGGAGCCAAAATCCTATCACTTTGCAGAGTTTCCTTTGTTATTCATGGTTTTTTGGGTGGCAGCAATCATTTCCTTTCAATGCTCAGGGAAGGCACTAGGTGTGGGGGCACCGTCAAGAAGGTAGTGTGGTGGCAGGTTGCCAGTGCAGTTGTTGCTGCTGCTGACCTTTGCAGTGGCAGCACACACACACCATTTTTTTGGGGGGGGGTATGGGAGCTGTGCTACTATCACTGTTAATGCTGAGCCCCAGATAAACTATTAGAAAATTTCTTCTTGCCCAGAGGAATTGGGTGAAATGGTCCTCCTGATTTCTGGGCTTACAAATAAAGTGGGGAATCTCAAGAGACCAGATGGAAGCAGCTGCGGCATAAACAGAAACAACGTGGCATTTTATTTTTATTTATTTAATTCGCAAGGGGGCCGTTTGCAAAATGGGAAGAGAAAGGCTGGCGTTAGGACTTTTAGATAAAGCATAGTCACAGATCACTGGTATGAACAGAAAAAAGCATGATATTTACAGGTTAATATTTTACAAAGCAATTCATTTACTAGGGCAAAAGCGCACCTGCAATGCGTGTTCTGCAAATATTTTAACCCCGCCCCCTTTTTTCTTTAGATCTTTTGTAGGTTTTGCTTTGTCATGGAGGTGTTGCGGGGAGAAGGTGGCAATGCAGCCCTGGCACACATTCAGGCAACCTTAACCATCCCTCTTCCCATCACCTGGTATGTAGGCAGAAGAAGCTGGCATCAGGCTGCGTCAGCCATACTTCATTATATTCCCTTTGCAGTACCAACTGATTGTAAGGAAGAAGATCTAACTTTGAAACAGACAAAAATGCTGCAGTCGACTGAAGAAGCAAACAGCAGAAAACTGGTGCAAAAAGAGGCAAACTTCTTGGGGGATTTTAGAAACCTTCCCCAGCTTTGTCAGACTGAAAATGTTTGCTGGAGAACATCTGATTCAGCCCCGACATTGATTTAAAAAAATTCTTACAAAGTTCCTTCTTTGCACCGTAGAAGTAAATCAAAGTGAAGTGTTTTCTTTTCCCTTCATCCCATATTATCCCCGTAGCTCACATCTCATGCATTTCCTTGCTTATCATTTTGAAACGTGGCTGAAATGCAGGTTTTGAACACCCCAGTTTCTCCCAGTGGAGTACTCAAATATGCACGCATGAGATCAGCAACCATAATCCAGCATTTTTCGAGGCAATGATTGTTGAGCTCTAAGTGTCAATACTGCTGTAGGAATCAATCAAAGATCTCCTGATTGCGCCTGGAGATGCTAAGAGTACTATTTGCCTCAAATAAGAAGATAGCAAAATGGCATACATTAAATCCTGTCAGTGTCTCCATGCTACTCATTGCCCTCACCCTATGGCATGATGCCTGCTTCCACCTGACAGTGCCCTGTTTATTAAATTCTGATGATTCAAGTAAAACCATTCTTTGATGTCACACAGAGGCATCTTCAGAAGCCTTCAGCTGGTCTTCAAAATAGAGGAGCTGATCTACTTCAAAGCAGTCACTTGCCCGAGACACCATTTTTTCCAGGTATTCTCTGATTTCGTTTTCACTTGCATTCTGCCTTCTTGCTTGTTGCAGGAATTCATAAACTTTTTCAAAGGTTTCTGTTCCCAGTTTCTGAATGGCTGACCTGTCGACAGAAAACGAACGCCAGCAAGTGAGCTGGATTATAAATAACGTATAGAAGTCCATCATTTACTATAATTGGACAGATATTGTATCTGGCAACTTTCTATAGCACTTTAACAAAATGTGTGTGTGTGTGTGTGTGTGTGGAATACTAATGCATGTATCACAACACACACACACCATATATGGAGAAAATATTGACATCTGATTCAGTAAGATATTTTTATCACAACACCAGCTCCTACATGCATATTTACAGCCTCTGGATTATATAAAAAGGCACTGAACAATTTTCATGGAGTAAGCTCTACTAGCGTCCGGTTTTGCCCAGCGGATGGGCCTCCGGAACAGATTATGATCGTTAGTAGAGGTTGTACTGTAATTTAATTTTTTAAAAATCGGGGCCAGGTTCTGAGAGGAAAATTGTGTCATGTGGCTGGAGCCACTGACATGCTACTTCTCCCCAAATATTTGTGGGCATTGATAACATTACCCTGCAACAACACTATGTTGTGAACCAGAGGGAACATGGACAAAGATGGCGGCACTTCCAGCCTCCTGGCACAACTTTGGTCCTCTCAGCGCAGGGAAGTGCTATGAGAAGCTGCCAGTGCTGTTGATCCTCCGAGGGAAGGGTGGTATATAAACTTTATTATTATTATTATTAATAATAACAATAATACCACCCCTCCATGGGCTGATCGTGGATTGCGTGCCCCACAGCCCCCCAAAGGTGAGGCACCCCGGTATATAGTGTGTATAAGCCATTTGCTCTTTTCTGACACCTGCAACATAAATGCCTAGCTAATTTTTAAGAACAGAACAAGGGGAAGGCAAAGAAGACTGCTCCCTCTTCTGAAGCTTACACACACACACTCCAAACCCCATTCCTGAAAAATATATGTTTAGAAGTATAATTTTCTACCAAGAATAAAAAGATTTGCTGTCAAATCAATTACATATTACAGTGGAATAATAATGCAGAACACCAGAATAATAGCCTGAGGTTGAAAAGACGCTTATATGTTTGATAGACAGCAATGATGACCGTTTCTCTGTGCCATCAGAGCAAACATGAATTACTGTGTTGAAATAAACTGTGGATTGTTCTGCTGTGATTCCCACTTCAGCCATGGAGTAAGGTTGATTTGACCCCCCCCCAGTTCCTGATGGCAGATCTCTATTCCACCCAACCCTGCTTGTTCCTGATGTAGTTGCGTTCTTTTCGGGTTGTGTTCTTTTCATGTTGCGAATGGGCCTCTGGAACGGGTCCCGTTCGCAACCAGAGGTCCCACTGCATTGAGTTTTGGAATCAAATAAGGCCACAACTTTATTGGTTACAGATGTGAAAGGTTTGGCCGTAGGCATTGAGGTAAGTGATTTCTAAGGGTGAAGCCAGCAGCAGCAGGATGGGGGGACGTCCTATGACCTACGTCAAATTGGGGCAGCCCCCAAACGGTCCCTGTTGGAGGAGTGATATGGCCCTAGCCCCCCTCTGGGCATTCAAGCACCACTACTGGTCAGTTGACACCTCGCCCAGGTAACGCCCCCTGGATTCCTGCTGCCGTTGGCCAATTTTGTGGTAGGATTATGATCTGGCTGGCAATAGGCCAGTTTGCAGGGAAGACACCATGCCTGCCCACAAAGCCGCCTGCCTGAAGAGGGCAAACAGACATAAGTTACACTATGAAATTTGCTGATAGAAAGAGAACATACATAAAAGTGATTTATTTCAATGTGGTTATTGGAAAGATTTTATGCCCAAGAACTAGTTAGGGGGGGTTTCTCACTGAAATCAATAGTAAAACAACCTTTGAGCTCAACAGGAGCACATTGAAGCTATTTAGAAAGTCTCAACATTATTCTAAGCACTCACATGGACTATGTACCGCTTTGCTATGGAAAGGTAGACTTTTTCTTAGCTAGCTGTCAGCTAATCTTAAAGATCATGCCATGCTCAATCAATTACTTCAACATGACCTTTCTTTCTGAATTTTTAAGAGACACGGGCATTTGATGCCAACGCCATTGGCCTAAGGGTCTTCTATACATAATCCTTCTGGATCTCAAGCAATAAGAAACACGGCCATTCATGGTGGAAGAACAAAAATATCACAAAATGCCTTTCTTTTGCAGCTTCTGAAAGACAATTTTACTTAGACTCAGCAGGTAATGATGATGCCTTGTGCCTGATCCTGGTGTGCTGCTGAGTGGAAGACACTGGGAACTGAACGAGAAGCAGTCACTGCTGTGCTGCAAAATTTTAATTTACTTACATTTTGGTCCATGAAAGCTTTTCCATTGTACCCATCTACATGTTCTTGAATATTTAAACTGCACTATACAGTTCACTGCCATTAAACTCTGAGCTTATTGCATGTATTCTTAGATTTCTTTGTAAAAAGAACACAAGATGCCATGTATTTAGAGTCATTTTCCTCCCTTTCTTTTGATTCCATCACTGAAAGAGAGTGGTATAAATGCCTAAGCCGATTATGCATGTTTTGTTATTCTGTAGTCAGGCACACACAAGGGCCCAAATCACGAAGCCACAGATAAGTCCCAAGAATAAAGTTCAGCTCCCATTAATCAGCCAGGAGGCAGCCAACAGCAGTTTAGAGGACTCAGCTCATGTTGCCGCCCAATGGCTATTGCGTGTCAAGGCCCCAAGCCCTCCCCTATTTGTTGAATAATAAAACACATGGACACCAGTATTTTAGGTTAATGTGCTAATTAAGACCACAACTTTATTGGTTACAGAATGTGAGTGGTATTGGCTTAGGCATTGGAATTGAATCGACTACAGTGGTACCTCGGGTTACATACTTAATTCGTTCCGGAGGTCCGTACTTAACCTGAAGCTGTTCTTAACCTGAAGCACCACCTTAGCTAACAGGGCCTCCTGCTGCTGCCGCGCTGCCGGAGCACGATTTCTGTTTTCATCCTGAAGCAAAGTTCTTAACCCGAGGTACTATTTCTGGGTTAGCAGAGTCTGTAACCTGAAGCGTCTGTAACCTGAAGCGTATGTAACCTGCTGTACCACTGTATATCTGACTCCTGCCCCCCATGCAGGTAGTCCAGTAAGGGTCAGCCACCAGTAGGGGAAGCAGGAACCAAGAGGGAAATCCCCCGGTGGTGCCCGGCTGCTTAGGTACGGTAAGCCACGCCCCCGGCCAACTGGATTGATCAGCTGGGCGGCGTGATGCGGCCGGGACTCCCCTATGATGCGGGGGCACTGCCATGTCCCTGCTATGCACAGGGAGAGCGTGAGGCCTGCCCGCAACACTGTCCCACGGGGAAGTGGAGCGGCCTTATGCCAATGGTTCTGAAAGGCTTTTAAACGTGGCTCACAGATTTAGAGAGAGATGTTGAACACAATTCTACTCTCCCCATGATGTTGACGGCTGGGGGAGAGAGATTAGGATCTGTGCCACCGGGATGAAATTTACGGCATGTAATGCCTTAAGAGAAAACATTATGAAAATGATATATAGGTGGTACATAACCCCAGTCAAGCTTGCAAAGATTTACCATGTGCCTGACAACAAATGTTGGAAATGTAAAGAAACTGAAGGTACATTTTTTCATCTTTGGTGGACTTGCCCGAAGATTAAGGCATTCTGGGAAATGATCTACAATGAACTTAAAAAGGTATTTAAATATACTTTCCCCAAGAAACCAGAGGCCTTTCTCTTGGGTATTGTCGGCCAAGGGGTGTTAAAGACGGATATAACTTTCTTTATGTATGCTACAACAGCAGCTAGAATACTTATTGCGAAGTACTGGAAGACGCAAGAGCTACCCACACTGGAAGAATGGCAGATGAAGGTGATAGACTACATGGGCTTGGCAGAAATGACGAGCAGAATCCGAAACCAGGGAAGAGAAGCAGCGCAAGAAGAATGGAAAAAATTCAAGGACTATTTAAAGAAATATTATAAAGTTAATGAAAGTTAGAATGATGTTGGACTGGAAAGTAATTGGTTACTATTAGTAATGGTTAAGACAAGGAGAATAAGAAAGAATAGTCTAAATTTAAACTAAAATAAGGGAAGATTTGCTGAACAATTGATAAGAATCTGGAATACAGAAAGGGGAGGCATGAGGAAGTCGGGGAAGAAAGGTATATGAAATTAGGATATGAAATGATACATGTTTTTTGTTTTGTTTTTGTTTTTGTATGTTTATGTTTGTTGTGTTGTGTCTATATGGAAAAAATAAAAATATTATAAAAAAGAAAGAAAGAGACATTAGGATCTGTGTAGGTGCCGGGCCGAGAACAGTCCTGTTGGCAGGGAGGCTCTGCCGTGGCAGATGCCCCAGCTGTGGGCAAAAACTACTGTCACCAGCAGTAGCAAGCAGGAAGCTTGGGACGGGACACTGGCAGCTTGGGATCGACTCCATAGCACTCCGCTTCTGCAAGAGATCCATCACTCTGCTTCTCCCCAACAGGATTGCTCTGCCTAGCTGCAATCCTATTTTCTAGAAAAAGAAAAAACGCTTTTCTAGAAAACTCACCTTGTTCTCTTTTAATAGCAATGGTGCCCACCTGAGAGGTTCTGGAACCAGATTTGGAGAGTTCTGGCTGGGGGTGGAAAGCCCTGGTCCTATTCCCACTTACTTGGGGGAAAAGTTAATTGAACTCAATGGAGCATACTTCTGAATAGACGTGTATAGGATTGCACGCAGCTGGTATTTAACTCCAAGTAGCCTTGCTAAGATATATAAGACTGAATCGGATAAGTGCTGGAGATGCAAAGAGGTGGAGGGAATGTTTTTTCATATGTGGTGGACTTGTAAAGGGATAAAAGAGCATTGGGAAATGATCCATAATGAATTGGAAAAAAAAATGTTTAAAAGTACTTTCCCCCCAAAAAACCCAGAGTCCTTTCTGTTGGGGATAAGTCAGACTGAAATTCCCATGTGTCAAAAAAAGGTTATTTATGTATGCTACTACTGCGGGCCATGTTTGTTAGCCCAAAAATGGAAAATGAGCAAGGTCCCAACCAAAGAAGAATGACAGCTTAAGTTGACAGAATATGCACAACTTGCAGACATAACATATAGAATAAGAGAATAAGAACATACGTTTAGAGAAGATTGGAAAACGTTTATTGAATACATGGGAAATAATTGTGTACAGCTGAAAACACTGGTAGCGTTAAGATAAATTCAACAGTGTAAATAAGTTTTGATGGATGCAATAATGGAATACTGAATGGTATAGGTTTGTAAAATATGCAGGGATTTGTAATATTTAAATGAACCATGGAAAGAGAAGAAGGGAAGTCACTGATATTTTAAGGATGTAAAATGAGTGTTTTAAATAGCAAAACAGAAAATTAAATAAAAATTATATGCAAAAGAGGGAGGATTGCACGCAGTCAAAGAGAGAAGGCAACCTTAAAAGCAGTGTTTTGGACATGGCTATGTAAAGCTGATTGATCAGATTTGCACCGAGATAATAACACAAAAGGATAAAATTACCAATTTAGAGACAGGCAGAGACTGACAAGATGATGTCTCACTTCAAAAGAAATGACAGACAATAAGAGAGAAAACATCCTGAAGTAATACGTAACTGCTGCTGGAAAAGATGTGGTTGTAATCTTAATATTCTGGAATCAAAGTTGTTTTTTTCGTTATACGCATGCAAAAACTAGCATCTCTAAAAAGGCAACTTACTCCCTTATGCTCCTCAGGTTGGTTGCAGCCGTGGTGCCGCTCAGCACTCCTGATGGTTCGGGTCCCAGCGGAGTCACTCTGGTGACAGTCCCAGTACCTACAGATCAATGCAGAGATGGACAACCTCATTCACCTTGCTCCCCTCAGCCATCACTACAGATCCATAGCGCTATTCAAGGACAATCAAGAAAAGGCTAGCAATTCACCTTTGTCACAGGGAAGCACTGCCTTGATTAAAGACGAATTAGCTTATTAAATACACATTAAGGCAACTTGGCTCAGCAGGGACAGCGACGGTTTCAGTATGATAGCACATGCCAGATCTACAACATGTCTTGTAAAAGATGTTTTTGTGGGGGGAACTCCTATAACAGTAGGAGAAACTGCACAAAGAAGCAAATTTGGGTTTTTATTATTATTTTATTTTTCAGCTTTTCAAATTTCATCAAATATTGAAAGCACAGCTGGAGAAGTAGCAGTCAGAGGATTTTTCTAGAAACTACAAAGATTGGTGAAATTCCACTGGTGCATGAGGAGTGTGGGAAAAGCAGCTATGCTACAAGTAAACAAATACCTTTGACCAGTTAAAAGGTTAAACTTAATCTTCCCATCACAGACTACCTTTAAAGGCATATGTGTGTATGCTTAAGAGTCCAAATACAGATCAAAACCAACCTTAAGCTACATGTTGTTGTTGTTTTAGTCCACCATGGACATGATGTCTTAACTTAATGGCAAAATATAAAGAATATCTATTTGCAGGATGTGTCGCTGTGATCTGCGTAGTCTGCACACTCTTATTCTAGCAATGTATTTTTACCCCTATAATACTTCAGATTCCTTTAACGTGATATGTTATTAAAGGCATCCTTCTCAGCTTTTCTGGAAAGTTGGACTAAATAACCCATTTTTTTTATTAGGTTTTTGCCTTCATGCTGGCTATTGGATCAAGAAAACCTGTTCCTGATTGCAACATTATTGCCCTCTCCAGTAACGTATGTATCTTGAACAAATAATTTAGCTCAGTTTATAAAGTTAGAAACCAGCTCATTCATTGTTATGAAGCTTTACAGAGATGGGTTACGTGTGAAGTCTTGGAACGGATTTCTACAAGCAGAGATGGGTTGCGCTCTGTTCATAGACCCTGATTAGTTTCTGCAGCTCTTCCTTAACCCCTGCCCCCCTTTTGTCATATTGTAGCATTATTTTATAAAACATAAACATCAGAAATAGAGACTGTCACACATGTGCTCGCCTTTCTAGTCCCATCTCCCCTCTAGGCAGGAATGCTTTGTCAAGCTGTAGAGAAAAGAATACACTCCACCACATAGTGGAAGCAGAAAGTGCAGAGAAAACGTAACACCTGAGCCTTGCATGCCACATCCTTTTGCATGTTGGATAGAGTTGCACATGTTTTGCTGCAACTGTTGGAATATATTAACAAACAGAAGGCTGCCTGGGCCACTTTTGCCATCTTGACAGTTAGCTATAGCCTTGGCAAGAGTGCTGCTGGATGCTGGTTTGCCCTTAAGTAGAAGTAACCTCTGGACAACAGGGAAAGACTGGAATCACTTTTCTCTTGGTGAAGGGGAGGGAAATTTGAACTTCGAATCCCCGCGACGTGGTGAACTCCCACTGTTCGGTCCCTGCTCCTGCCCACCTAGCAGTTCGAAAGCACGTCAAAGTGCAAGTAGATAAATAGGGACCGCTCCAGCGGGAAGGTAAATGGAGTTTCCGTGCACTGCTCTGGTTTCGCCAGAAGCGGCTTAGTCATGCTGGCCACATGACCCGGAAGCTGTACGCTGGCTCCCTTGGCCACTAAAGTGCTGCAACCCCAGAGTTGTCCGCGGCTGGACCTAATTGTCAGGGGTCCCTATACCTTTACCTTTAACACTCTCCTACTGAATGCTCAAAACATGGAATTGCTAGGCTTTATTTTCTGAATCAGGGACGCGGGTGGCATAGTGGGTTAAAGCACAGAGCCTAGGACTTGCCGATCAGAAGGTCGGCGGTTCGAATCCCCGCAACGTGGTGAACTCCCGTTGTTCGGCCCCTGCTCCTGCCCACCTAGCAGTTTGAAAGCACATCAAAAGTGCACGTAGATAAATAGGTACCGTTCTGGCAGGAAGATAAACGGCGTTTCTGTGTGCTGCTCTGGTTCGCCAGAAGCGGCTTAGTCATGCTGGCCACATGACCCGGAAGCTGTACGCCGGCTCCCTCGGCCAATAAAGCGAGATGAGCGCCACAACCCCAGAGTCGGTCACGACTGGACCTAATGGTCAGGGGTCCCTTAACTTTACTTTCTGAATCACTATTTGGCAAAAACATACCTAGGAGGGGAAGCATAGGGCTACCCAAGTATCTTGGGCTTGGCTTAGTGCTTCCTATTGGCTTGGAGCTGGAGGAGCTTCACGTCTGTTTTCTGCTGGTTGGAATTCCTTATTGCAATGCCACCCCAGTTGCTGTTGCAGCCTTTTTGCTGGAACATATATCCTAGGAGTGTGTGTTGTTGAATGACTGCTGTTTAGACATCCAAACTGGAGTCCCAGGTTTCCTGGGTGGAGGCAGGCGCCAGAACTCAATAAAAGAAGAATATCCCCTAGACACTGAACCTAGCCCCGGACATCGTCCCAAGCGTCATAACTTTCTAACCACATGAGGCTGCTGTATTGCTGGTGTGTTAATACTGCTTTTATAGTAACTGCTGGCAGCTAAATCTGTGAGCTCTTTCCTGCATAGATTCAAAAGCTGATTCAACAGCAACATTTCTTCAGAAGTACACTTTGGGTAGCACAGATTTGTTCTCAAAGAACGCTGGGGACAACAAAACGTTTTTGATCAGCTCGAGATGTTTCATCAGCAAAATGAAGGCCAAAAATAGTTCTTGCTTAATACTGCAAAACTCTTTCCAATTCATGTAAATTTATACTCGCGTGGAGACATTATGTGACTATAAAATGGATCACCTTCATTGTGCATTGCCTCTGTGCTCTGCTTGCAAGATCACTTTTGAAAATGTTTGTATAGTAAAATTAGTGGGGACAAGATAAGCTTCTACACAAAGCATTACATCCCATTGTTACATAACTTGAGCACTGTAGAAGATACAAAAACAGTCGCATTGGACCATTCATTATAGCTACATTGCATCGTTTTGCAACTTGCAATCCATAAATGTTTAATGAACATTAGCATTCATTAATGTTAATGAACTGAACATTGATCTTTTTAAATTCCACCAACTGCTTTACGCACATGACACAAAACAGCGCAGGCACACCATTTAAGCCTCCCACACACCAAATGCAATGTTCCTTTTGTTTGAAGGCTGTTCTTATCAGCTAATACACGGATAAATCATAAATGAAGTGCGGGAGGGCCAGGATGGGGGTTTAACACTAGAAAATCAAAGTTTAGCACATGGCATGGTAAACTTAAGCACCGGTCCAATGTCACAAACTGTCGTGTCAGAAAATAACTACATATTTAATATGTGTGATGGCTCACCATGTGTACAGGTTGCTGGCATATCAAAAATTTGTAGCCAAAAAGGACTATGTTTGCGCTTTAATTGGAGGCTGTGATTCTCACTGGCAAGTAGAATGCTTTAACTTTTACGTACAAAAGTCCAGAAGTTCTGGAAATGGTATTTTGAGAGAGAGATGCTGTCTGACCAATAATATGACATCTAAAGCAAGATAGGCTTTTTAACTATGTAGAAAGATCGTAATGAAAATGCTTTAAAGCAGTGTTCCCCAACCTTGGGCCTCCAGCTGTTTTTGGACTACAATTCCCATCATCCTTGACCACTGGTCTTGCTAGCGAGGGATGATGGGAGTTGTAGTCCAAAAACAGCTGGAGGCCCAAGGTTGGGGAACACTGCTTTAAAGTATTTTAGAGAAAGGATACAGATCTGCATGAAGGAGCATTGATTGGTCTTAGCACTCCCCACTATGTCACAAACACATTGTTCAGAAAACAAGATATCCCTGGATTCTACATTGGTATTGTTTATTCATATCCTGCCTATCCTCCAATGAGCTCTTCCCTCCCCTCCATCTTTTCCTCCTAACAACCCTGTGTGGGAGATCAGGCTGTGAGTGACTGGCCCAGTCACCCAGAGAGCTTCATGGCTAAGCAATAATTTGAACCTGGCTTGCTCTTGTCCTAGTCTGACACTCCAGCCCACGGTTAAATAATGTCATGCGCTCCAGATGTTGAGTATACTCCAATAATCCCAGACTGTTGGCCAACAACATCTGGATCACACCACCAGGGCCGGTCCACCCATAGGGCAATGTGAAGGAACTGCCTCAGGCAGCAGGATCTACAGGGGCAGCAGTGCTGATCTAGATCTTTCTTCCCTCCCTGCCTTGTTCCTGATTTAGATATTCACCCAGCCCTTATTCCCTGGCAGGGAGAGGGATGCCATTTTGTGGTTCGCTTCAGGTGCCAAAATGTCTTGGGTCACTCCTGGACACGACAACAGCTACCCCTGTTCTAACTAGACTATGATCCAGTGTTCAGGGAGATACACTGGCAAATATATTTAACACATGGCTACCAAAAAACCACTCCAGTTTCTTCTGTTGGTATCACATCTTTTCTTGGCTCCTGATGATGCAGTGTCTACATTGCAGGCCTAAAGCTGTAATCTCTTATTTAATTAAGTTATATAATGAAGTGGACAATATACTCAGTTGGTGTTAAATGGCTACAAGCACCTTTTGCAGCTTTCTCATTTTGTATCCGAATGATTTAACTCCCATGGGATTGTATGCAAATTAGTGGCAAATTGGAAATGGACACATTTCTTTTTCATTATCCAAAAAAACCCCCCAAACCAATTGAAAATAAAAGAAATTGGGATTTCCATAAAAATAGAAAGCAAATTAAACCAGCATACTTAATTATTAAAGTATTGATTTATATACCCCTTAATTTCCAAGGTGGCTTCTCGCTCATTTTACTTAGTTTGTTTATCTACTTGTTTAATATCTCCCTCTTGCCTACTTCCTATTCCTGATAGCTCTGGAGCCTTTGCATTTACAAAACTCCCAACTGCACACAAAAAATTCCACCCTCCAAATGTGCAAAGCAAATGTGTACACATCAGCTGGATCAGAAAAGAAGAAAAGAACATGCTCGGTTTAACTCCACTTCTAAGCCTGGGCAGAAGTGGATTTGAGTTTGCTTAGAAACTTAAGTAAGATCATGGTCACTGGTCCCATCGCCTCCTGGCAAATAGAAGGGGAAGAAATAGAGGCAGTGAGAGATTTTACTTTCTTGGGCTCCATGATCACTGCAGATGGTGACAGCAGTCACGAAATTAAAAGACGCCTGCTTCTTGGGAGAAAAGCGATGACAAACCTAGACAGAATCTTAAAAAGCAGAGACATCACCTTGCCGACAAAGGTCCGTATAGTTAAAGCCATGGTTTTCCCAGTAGTGATGTATGGAAGTGAGAGCTGGACCATAAAGAAGGCTGATCACCGAAGAATTGATGCTTTTGAATTATGGTGCTGGAGGAGACTCTTGAGAGTCCCATGGACTGCAAGAAGATCAAACCTCTCCATTCTTAAGGAAATCAGCCCTGAGTGCTCACTGGAAGGACAGATCATGAAGCTGAGGCTCCAATACTTTGGCCACCTCATGAGAAGAGAAGACTCCCTGGAAAAGACCCTGATGTTGGGAAAGATTGAGGGCACAAGGAGAAGGGGACGACAGAGGACGAGATGGCTGGACAGTGTTCTCGAAGCTTCCAACATATGTTTGACCAAACTGCAGGAGGCAGTGGAAGACAGGAGTGCCTGGCGTGCTCTGGTCCATGGGGTCATGAAGAGTCGGACACAACTAAACAACAAGAAACTTAAGTACCATCTGAGGAGGTATTAGGGCTTTTTCTCAGTCGGAACTGAGTTCCAGCACCTCTCAGGTGGGTGCCACTGCTGTTATAAGAGAACAAGGCAGGCATTCATGGTTCCAGCACCTCTTTTTCTAGAAAAATAGCACTGGGTGGATAGCATGTTGGAGCTAGAAAAGCCCACTCAAGGGCCAATGCTACTAAACTAGACTCATGATTTCCTCCTGCCCTTACATGTATATCCCATTTCTCTTTCATCATAGAACCGAATGTGGCATGTTTCTGTTTCCCAGAAGTCACATCTAAGCACCGATCAGCCCCAGGCCTGAGGTGCTTCTGCAGGTTGGTGGCCTCATGACGTCCGGGGAGAATTTCTGAAAGGTGGCGATTTGTCCTGGATCTTAGGCAAGTCAATTGAAAAATTGTGGGTTTCTTGTAAAAAAAAAAGGAAAAGCTCAACAGCTTTTGGGGGGTCCTGGTTTTTACTTTTCGAAATACGGCAACCCTACTCATGTACTTTCAGTGAGGAAATAGCTTTTTGTAGCTAATTTAGGCATCCTGTCTAGTGATATGACTGCATTGGCATGGAAGAGTGGGATTAATGTCCATGTTGGCTGCATCCCCAACCTTTATACATTCAACCAAAGTTCTAGACAATGCCTCTGTGCATACAAGTTGTACAAGTGAAGGCTGTGTTCACAGCTTTGGATACACAAGTGGAGACTGGGGACAGGTCCAACAAGCATGTTGGTTTGTTTACATGCTCCTTGGAAACCTACTGCAGATCATCTGATGCCACAGGTTTCCTATAGCTTTGTTTCATCATTGCATGTAGAAGTAGGTTCTACTCAGTATAAAAGGAGCCCTTATCTGGCCTTGGTTCATACTCCATAAACCTATCTATGAGGATAAAATGGAGCATGTGTTAATAAGGCCATTGACATCACAGCAATAATCCCTAATGGAATATAGGCAATTGCCAGCATATCTAGAGGAACTGAACCATGCAGCTTCCAGAGGGATAGCTATGCCAGTTTCTTGCAGCAAAAGCAACAACGAGATTTGCTAATCATGAGTTAAAAAATTAACACAATTATTATGGCATAAGTTTTCATGGACTGCAGTCAATTTATTAAGTAAATACATTAAGTAATATGTATACAGTAAAATAATATAAATATATAAAGTAAAAATATACAGTGACTAAACACACAGCTAAACAACATAGGCAGGAATTTAGGAGTTAAGTCCTGCACATTTAAATCTACACTTGTTACAAACTTGTCTATGGGGAAATGTGATATATTAAAAGAGTGAGATGGATCGTATCCAATCCCAAATTAATTCCAAATGAATTGACTTTAATGTTTTTTTTCTTTCAAGGCAACATATGCTAATATCCATTGGAATCAATTGAGTATGACCTTAATGTGATGAAAGATAAATGGTAAATTTTTATTTTAATCAAGTTTTTCCTACCCATGAATCTAATTATTCTTTTTTTAATGGTTTCTAATGTCACATTTTTAACTTTGTTGTTGTGCACCACATACTAAATATAGAAAAACAAAAAAAAAAATGAAACAAATAAAAGAAATTCATAATAATACTAGTCTGAAATGAAATATTCCTTATGAGCAGTATTCTTTCTGTTAAGCTTGCAGACTCAAAAAGATTCCAGTGCTAGTTTTGGAGCTGAAGTTATTGGAAATGAGCTTTTCTTTCAAAGGAAAGACACTTTTGTGTGGTCTGTAAAGGTTGACAGAAGAAGCACCATTTGTTTTTATGGGTCTTCTGAGTGTCGTGGAGAGAAAGAAAAATCAATTCAATGTTCAGTATTGTTATCAAACTGTTCCTAAATTGAGGGCACATCATCTTACCTAGACAGCTGGTGTTTAGGATGTTCTCCATGTATCTGACCATTGCTTCAACATCACTATCCTGTAGTCGGAAGGAAAACAAAGAGACCTTGGGCTTGGGAACATCACCATATGAGCAGTATTTGTTAGAGAGAGAGAGAAATGCTAAGAGGCAAATGTTACAATCATCAGAAATCACTGTACACCACTGTTTTAAATCTTTTGCCGGTCCTGTGAGAGAGAAGGAGAATATGGTCTACGCCAACAAATTTGTTTTGAGTCCCAGTCCATTGGTACAGGGGACGCGGGTGGTGCTGTGGGTTAAACCACAGAGCCTAGAACTTGCCGATCAGAAGGTCGGCAGTTCGAATCCCCATGACAGGGTGAGCTCCCGTTGCTCGGTCCCTACTCCTGCCAACCTAGCAGTTCGAAAGCACGTCAAAGTGCAAGCAGAAAATTGGTACCACTCCAGCGGGAAGGTAAACAGCGTTTCCGTGCGCTGCTCTGGTTCGCCAGAAGCGGCTTAGTCATGCTGGCCACATGACCTGGAAGCTGTACGCTGGCTGCCTCGGCCAATAAAGCAAGAGGAGCGCCACAACCCCAGAGTTGGTCACGACTGGACCTAATGGTCAGGGATCCCTTTACCTTTTTACCATTGGTACAGAAGAACTATGCCTCCTAGATATGCACAGCGGATATTCATTCTGCTCAGGGGTTAGATAAGCATTGTTTGGCTGCTCTAGGTAGTTAATATGGTCTTTCTGCACCAATATTATTTCTATGTTCACCCATAAACCTTGCTCTGCCCTGCTGCTATTAACATTGTCTATCCAGTTCAAGGAGAAACCAGTGCTTAACATACTGTGAGGGTCAGGGGCCACCATCACAGAGACAGATTTGAACAGATTCAGCCTCCAAAGGATGAACCAAGGGAATGAAAGAAAGATAAGCAATCTCAAGGAAGACCAGAGACTTTTGTTTCAGCACCCTTTCACCCAATTCTGGGTAAGCAGCCACTTCTAAATTGTGATTGTATGGAGAGAAAACTTTAATCCCCCCCCCCCCCCGATAGTAGCATCTAGCCTGTCTCATCACTGGTGATCATTTTTGGCCCAGGCTGCAGTGTTTTCAGTTTACAAAGCTGAAAACAAGGGTTTGTTTGATGGTGAAGAATGGAGATTTAGAAGAAGGAAAAGATCAAATACGCTGACATAAGGGAAAGCTGATGAGACTGTCTTGTTTTATTGATAAGGTGCTAGATGCGAATGTGCCAGGGTTGTATAGCTCTCGCCTGATTGTATAGTTGCTTCATCCATTAATGACAAGAGAAATTTATGTGTGTGCACTGGGTGGAAAACTAACAGGCACAAACAGTAGAATCAAATTCTGGCAGAGGTGTCAATAAAACCACATCCATTTCTCCCCTAATTTTTCTTGTCACAGAAATGTGAACCACAAAGACATGACAAAATGTGAACCGTGAAGGCTTGACAAAATGTCACTCTGCCCCAGTCTGACTGCCAGTCCCGAATTTAACTCTGCATTGTTCAAAATTCTATTTTATATTGGATGCCTTTGGAAATACTGAATCACAGCCAATCCTGTTCAAAGCACAATTAACTGCCACTCGTGATTATATAATACCTTTACATTCTACATGGAAATCAAAGGAAAAGTTTGGATTAGGAAGGGGGAGGGAATACAAGTTGCAGTAATAAAAGTGAGGAACCATTTGTATGTTGCAGCCTACATCAGGGAGTTTTCAAAACAGTGGTACCTTGGTTTACGAACTTAATCCGTTCCGGAAGTCTGTTCTTAAACCAAAGCATTCTTAAACCAAGGCATGCTTTCCCATAGCAGCAGGGGACTCAATTTACAAATGGAACACACTCGACAGGAAGTGGAACATGTTCTGCTTCCAAGGCAAAGTTCACAAACCAAAACACCTACTTCCGGGTTTGCAGTGTTCTTGAATCCAAGTTGTTCATAAACTAAGCTGTTCTTACACCAAGGTACCACTGCATGCTTACTTAGTGCTGTCTTAACAGTCTATGTTCAACGGGCAGCTGAAAAGAAAGTGTATACCTGCCGATTTGTTTGACACACAGTCTGTGATGTGACCATCTCTTCAACTTCTATGTCCTCCTCCTCCTCCTCCTCCTCACTTGTTTCTGAGCATGAATCGAATGCATCATTATAATACTCTTCTGCAATGACTGGATCTTCTGGGATCTCTGTAACAAAATAGAAACAATAAATGAACTTAAAAATCATTATCAAAATTTATTTAAAATATCACTTTAAAAAACCCATACAGATGAGTCAAACTCTCTGGTGAGAAATTTATAATGTAGGAGGAATATATGAACTTGCATGGAGGTTCTAGCACAGGGGTCTGCAACCTAAGGCCCATGGGCCACAAGTGGCCCACGGCCGTCATTTAACCGGCCCACAAGCTGCCCCTGAACTGTGTCACCCGCTAGGCAAGTGCCTGCGCATTGCGCTAAACTGGCACAGTGACTCGCTTCTGCGGCACCGGAATTCACGTCTGCGCAGATGCCAGAAATCACTTGCACGCTCGCTCACTCGCAATCCGGCTCACAGAGGGAACTCCGCTGGAGTGAACCGGCCCAGGCGAGGTAAACCTTGCCAACCCCTGTTCTAGCAGCTGTCAAATACCCTGGAACTCTATATGAGATGGCCATCCTCTTCCACAAAGCATGCAACGTCGAGATGGATGTACATGGACATATGCCTAGCCAGCCCTATCAGTCAAATGAACCCTGGTGATCAGCGTGGTGAGATATGTTACAGTCAGCTCACCCTCCTGTTGAGGAGGAATATGAGTTTTTACATCGCACGTGTCCAGTGACATAAATAAAACCCCATGCTAAAAATGTGGTTGCCATGCAATCATCCTGAAATTATTTCCTTGCAGCAAGACTTTACACAGCAAAGCGTGTTCTGTGCCCTGTGGTGCCTGAAGATCTGTCTTTTCTTTTAGGTATGTTTCTGACCTCTGTCTGCAATCAGACATGGCATACCCAGCGGAGTGTTGCATTGCAGCTGCTCAGCTTAGCTGGGTGATCCACCTGCACGTAACAAGATCACAGCAAGGATCCCTTATTCAGGGAAAATGAGCGGTAAGAGAAAGTTGCATTATTTTATTACAGCAAACAATGCATTTTTGGGGAATCATGCCCTCAGCATACTCAGGCAACTGCAAAGGGTCCCTGAGTGCTCTTGCCTTCACTGGATTGGGTCCACCTTCTCCCCCTGCATTCCCTAGCTTAGTTTTGATTTAGCAGCAGGTGGCTACTAGGCAGTGGTGGGGCTTCAAGCTCCGGCGGGGGTGGAAAGCAGGCGGGGGTGTGGCTGGCACACATCCCAGGGGCGTGGCACGCTGCCTGCAGGGGCATGGCGCCCAGAACGGGGGGAGTAGCCGTGCTGGCACCCCACCGAGATTGTGCCACTGGGGGTGGTGTGCTCCCCGCACACCCCTGTTCCTTCAGTGCTAGGTAAAGGTAAAGGGACCCCTGACCATTAGGTCCAGTCGTGGCCGACTCTGGGGTTGCGCCACTCATCTCGCTTTATTGGCGAAGGGAGCCGGCATACAGCTTCCGGGTCATGTGGCCAGCATGACTAAGCCGCTTCTGGCGAACCAGAGCAGCACACAGAAACACCGTTTACCTTCCCGCTGGAGCGGTCCCTATTTATCTATTTGCACTTTGATGTGCTTTCGAACTGCTAGGTTGGCAGGAGCAGGGACCGAGCAACGGGAGCTCACCCCGTCGCGGGGATTCGAACTGCCAACCTTCTGATTGGCAAGTCCTAGGTTAACCCACAGCGCCACCCGCATCCCTCCTCCAGTGCTACTAGGTGGTTAAATTCCCCATGTTGTCCTAGAACACCACTGTGTTTCCATGTTGTGGGAGGTTGTAAATGGGGGGGGGCTCACAGTGGTAAATCTGCAGAAGAATTCTGAAGTTACTGGCCCTTTGCTTGGACAGCCCATTCAAGTCTAGAAGCACTCCTGATTGGAACTGCAATGGGGGAAACTCAAAGAGTCCTCCTTAACATTAACTTGATGATAAAAGTGTTGTTCTCATGAAGAAACAATAGCAAATGTACCTAGCACATAATGAATACTGAGGTTTCTGCCCAACACTTTATAGGCTGATTCATTCTGCAAGAATTGAAACTCTGCAGAAAAAGCAATGAAAAATGAAACCTCTAAACGTGGGCTTGCCAAGTTTCCAGCTGCCTTTCCTAGGTAGCATCATCTTTTATATCTACTGCAGTTTCCCCTTCGTGAGTTAAACAGTCGTTGAAAAATAGTTTTAATTTGCTCCATCCCTGGAGCTCATTAATTAGTGCATTAATGCAGCATTCTACATTTCGCCTGCATTTATGCGGCACTGAGTGACATTGCAATCGTAAGCATGCTTACTCAGAAGTAAGACCTGCTGGGCCTTACTCCCTAGTCAGTGTGTTCAGGATTGCAGCCTCAGTTCATTTATTTTAAAGAAACAAAGCACAATGGAATAAGGTGACCACATGAGGACAGAGTTTTGCTACAAGTTAGCAAGTTAATAATGGACAGAAAAGGGAAGAACAATATTTTTCTTGCAATATTTTTTTTTTTGCATTTACAGGTTCTCTGTTTGTATTCTGTTTCCTTGAATAAAGGGTCAACTTTACTGAGTTTCTGTGCGGACTTGCAGCTGAACCAGCCCTGACATGTGCTGATGGTGCCGTAACATACACATAATTGCATTCATCTCTGGGAATTATGGTATGTTTTCACCTGTCTTGCACCTACCAACCGTGGTAGTGCACAACTTGAAATTCAAACCCAAAAGAAACACCCCTTTGGACAAGAAAGGACTTTAGAGCTGGATGATGGGAGCACATAATTTCACAAAACCCAAGAATGAAACAATGAAGATGTTCATCAGACAAAAGGGTGCTTCGTCAAGTAATGTAGTTACACAGTTCACAGTAATTTAAGTTTACTTGCGTTTAAGCATGAATGAGGTTAACATTACATGACAGCTGACTTCATAGTTCGTGTAGTCTCATAGCAATCAATGAGTGGTCTAACAACAGTAAGAGATTGACATGAATAAATCCTGAATATGTGCCCAAACAGCTGTCTTAGGGCCCACTGCTGAATAGTGACAGGGCATATTTCAGATCCCAAGCCAAATAAGAACTTCTGGGAGAAATTACTCTTGATTCAGAATACTGTATAGCTGAGCATCATGACCAGGACAAATATACTAACAAATCAGATAATTACAAACTTCAGCAATTTCAATATTCAAAATGTAATTGTTACCATCTCTGGACATATCTTTAAATCACATAAAAATCAAGTTGCTCCAGCTACTAATGAAGTAATGAGGCCATGCCCATGCCATTTATGCAGCAGTCTTCCACTTATTTTGGGGTCAAACATTCAGCTGTGACTGTGAATTGGCAAAATCAACAAATTATAAGAAAGCTAATTGCCAATAAAGAATAAATTATGCCACAACGTGCACAGTTATCCCTATTGTGTTCATCCCATTATTTGTTTCAGTAACACAAAGATTTATGATTAAAGTCTCTAGGTAAAGCTAAGAAAATGTGTTCAAGTAGTGTCACCCTGGGGAAGTATTATTAATTTCCTTATCTACTATAGCTTTCCAAAGCAGAAGTAAACAAGTTAAGAGTGCTGCTTTTCCTAAAACAATAAGAGAGGCACATAAGAAATAGAGCAGAAGACTACATATATAAGTTTTTTATCTTCAGAAGTGCTTAAGGGGGAAGGAAAGAGAACATTCTAAAGAGAACAATGATGGCAAAGGGCACTTGGCGATCACCTGTGTAAACGTTCTTTTATGCATGGCACAACAGTTACTTGAAAAGTTGCCCTCTAAGAAGCACAGGATCCAGCAGCTACCTAGCAAAAGCTGTGCATGCATACCCTTAAAAACCAACTTGAACATAAGCGTAAAGGTAAAGGGACCCCTGACCGTTAGGTCCAGTCGCGGATGACTCTGTGGTTGCAGTGCTCATCTTGCTTTACTGGCTGAGGGAGCCGGCGTTTGTCTGCAGACAGCTTTTGGGCATGACAAAGCCGCTTCTGGCGAACCAGAGCAGCACATGGAAATGCCATTTACCTTCCCGCCGGAGCAGTACCTATTTATCTACTTGCACTTTGACGTGCTTTCGAACTGCTAGGTTGGCAGGAGCAGAGACCAAGCAACGGGAGCTCACCCCGTCGCGGGGATTCGAACCGCCGACCTTCTGATCAGCAAGCCCTAGGCTCTGTGGTTTAGACCACAGCACCACCTGTACATAAGCGTAGGCTTTCTAAATCCTATGCTTACTTTGGGGATCTGCTCAGTTCTTCAAACAGACAAAGGAAATGGCAGGATTCTGACTGCTAATTGTTGTAATGAGAATGATTTTGAAGAAGTTGCTTGCCCACCCATAACTCGCCACACAGTTCTTTTGGATTGGGTTGAAATGGGAAGACTATTTGAATAACAGAATTCTGGAAGGGTAGCAACGTTGGTCTGATGCAGCAAAATACGAGTGTCTTACAACATTTAAGTTTGGCTTACCATAGCATGCAAATCAGGCCTATTTGTTTTGTTCAATACCTACTATTCTAGTTACTGGTAAAGGCTACTACTCCTAATTTTCAGACATAAAATGATTTCAGATGTCTTAAGACCATTTCCCAGAAATCAAATAAATTGATAAATAATGAAATTGTGGCTAGGAATGCACCGTTAGTATACTTATAAAAACATATGATAATGCAGTTAACAGAGTCTCGATTGTTTCCTTATGTCTGCTTCCAAATGCATTTATTCAGAAGGGAATCCGTATAAATGAGCAACAATCCTTCCTTTTAAATTGAATATACTGAGTTTCTAGTCTTAAAAATGATGCTACTCTGCAATATTACCAAGGAAATGTTACATGAGATGCTTTGAATGGGCTGTGCAAAGGCTACCCGCTAATAATTACACCAATGAGAAGTCATTTGTCTTCTTTCAGTTAAGAGTTCCTGGAAGAGTCGCCATGAATAGGAGTGTTGTACCTGGATAAACAGAATCTGGACAGCATTTGCTGAATTGTACAGTGAATGAGTTCAAATTAGAGAATGGAATTCATTCAATGCACGTCATGTTCATTATGAGTTTTGCAACCCCTCCGACTGAAGCAGTGGGACAGTTTTCAAAATCTGGCACCAAGTATGTGAAATACTGTCTGTGTCTGCATGTTGACTTTTAAACTGAATGATGTCTTTCTGAATTGTTTACAGATGGCATACGTTAGGCATCACTAACGAATGTGATGTTCTTCTAAATATTGATCTAACCAAACCTGGTGACCTTCAATACCAATGGGAGAAAAACTCAGCAATTCCCAATGATGGCACCGTCACGGCAGCTGGAGGCATAATCCAAACTTCAGAACGCAGCACACCAAAAGGAGAGGTAATTAGAGGAAAGGCAAGTCAGGGACAGGACCATGGACACTAACCCTATGCGGCTGAGGACACCTCGGACCCCCCCCCCGAAGTATGTGAGGACAGGGCTGAGCCCCCCCCCACTCTTGGGGAGCCTCATAGCCTCCTCTCAACACGTGTGACATCACATGTGTGTCACACATGTGACCCCCACACGCACATGATGAGCCCTCCCAGTGTCGGGCAAAACTCAGTGCCTCTGGACAGGAGCAAGAAAATGAAACAGGCAGATTAGATGGCAAATAGCTGAGCAGCATCTTGATCTTCACTTGGAACAGCAAAAGAAGACTCAGGGAATTTAGAAAAGGTGAAGTATTATTACTATGGGAGGGGGGGAGATTCAATCAGTTCATATTTAAAGGTAAACCCTACCTCAGAGCTTTCCAAACTTTTCATGTTGGTGACACCCTTTTTAGACATGCATCATTTTATGACACAGTAACTCAGTTTTACTAGCAAATCAAAAGTTAAACTAACCTCTTTCCTGCCCTGGGAGGAGCACGGGGAGCATTCACGCGACACACCTACACACTGCATCCGACACACAGTGTCATGACACACTATTTGGAAAGCTCTGCCCTACCTAATTAACACTTCCTGAAACAATGCATGAACTGAAACACATCCATCCTTTGAAATCCCCACGACTCCAAATCTTGCATAGTTCTCCAGACAAATAATGTGTATGAAACTGCATTTATAAGGAGAGAGTATGCATAAAAATGTGTACATTAGTAAAAACAGCAACATACCAAATGCATTATACTGGGGAAAATTGCTTTTCAAAATTGTGTATCTTAGGCAAACTATATTTCAATGAGCAATTTGCACTACAATGCTGACGAGTATTCATGAGAACTTTTTTTTAAAATTGCAAACTGATGTGGAAATGTGGAAAACTGCACTTATAGACTGGGAAACTGAACTTTAAAGAGTGGCAAATGAGAAATTGAGAGAAATCAGACATCAATTCAGATTTGCCCATGGACGCGGGTGGCGCTGTGGTCTAAACCACAGAGCCTAGGGCTTGCCAATCAGAAGGTCGGCGATTCGAATCCCCATGACAGGGTGAGCTCCCGTTGCTCAGTCCCTGCTCCTGCCCACCTAGCAGTTCGAAAGCACATCAAAGTGCAAGTAGATAAATAGGTACCGCTCTGGCGGGAAGGTAAACGGCGTTTCCGTGCGCTGCTCTGGTTCACCAGAAGCGGCTTTGCCATGCCTGGAAGCTGTCTGCAGACAAAACGGCGGCTCCCTCAGCCAGTAAAGCGAGATGAGCGCCGCAACCCCAGAGTCATCCATGATGGTGCTGCAGACAGGTCCCAGAGAGATGATAGCTTTTTCAGAAGTTTAAGATCTGAAAGCTCATGGTGTGTTCCCTCATTCCACTGTTGCTTCTAGCAAACTGGTTTTACAGGCAGTTTAGAAATGGGCAACATTTGTCTTCAGTGGCAAGAGGGGAGCCAATTTCCATCGAACCTGCTGAACCACAGATTTTCCAAGGGTCTGGTGTCTCCGCTATGCGTGTGTGACGGGGAAACTGTTGAATCTCTTTCACATATAATGTTCAACTGTCCCCTACATAGCATAGCCAGGGCTAAATTCCTGGGTCCTGCTTTACTGCGCTTGGTTGGCAGGCCTGTTGAGTCACACGCCGCACTGCTTTTGCAGGATACAGATCCTTCTGTAACTCTGCAGGTGGCGAGATTTCTGAATGCGGTTATCTCACACTCAAAAACCACCAAAAAACAACAACAACATCAAAACTAATCGGACTGTTATGATGAGAGTGCATGTCGGAGTTCGTCTTCAGTTTTCCTTTTCTGTGATCCGTCCCTTGGAGCTCTCCTGGCCCCAAGCTGTCACTTGGCTCTGCTCAATGACCCACCCTTGCATCGTGGTGTTCACCTTCTGTTGTCGGATATATCTGTTTTTATGTCCCTGTGTTTTTATGTTTGTACATATTTTATGGGCTAATAGCCGTAAATAAATTGTAATGTAAAAAAAGAGGGGAGCCAAGGAATCATGTATGTATATCATGGGAAGCAGCACCTCTTTCAGACTTCCAACTATCTTCAAAACCTTTGTCTGTCTTCTATGTTTGCAACTTCTCCCAAGAATGGTAGACAGATCTGGTCTTGGAATACCGGTAGTGCCATTTTATGACTAGCTATCTCAATGGGAAAGGAAGTAAGAAACTGAATCATTTACACAAAGATCAACTGTGCTGGAATGTTTTTCCTGCACCTGCTTTCATGGGAATGATTTTTCAAAAGCACTATCATGAAAATAAATGAAGAGGGCCATGGGGCTTGACTGCTCTAGTTTAAATAAATATGAATATCGGTTTCACCAATCATCAGTGTCAGAAGTTAAGCACAGTCAATCAGCAAATGTTTTAGAAAAAATTACAATAAAAGCTTCTGAAAACAATGTTTTTGTTACCCAAGCTTTTGCATTCCATTCTTCATAGACTAACCGTATTATCCGAACAAGCATCTCTCAATAGAGTATTGCAGGTCAAAAGGAGAAGTAGCAGTAAAGTGTATATTAAACAATTTCATCTCATAGTTTCTCATCCTTGGAATTATGAGAAACTGCCTTTACCTGAATTACTGGCTGATCTACAGGAAAAAAAGTTGATAACAGCACAATCCCATGCTTGCCCTACACAGACCTACTGTGTTCCTGCTGTAGCTTCCTTCCAGGAGATTGTATAACTGTTTATATTTCTATAAACCCACTTCTGACCTCTGTGCGACATTTATGGTAAACCTGGACTTTCAAACAGCAGGGTTCAGGTTATATAATTTTGACTGGATAGATAATTCGAAATAAGCTTATTGAAGGTTGATTTGGGTCTGTGTGGAGGTGAGGTGTGCATTAAGCAAAGAATTTGGGGATGATTTGGGTGAGAATCAGTTAAAGTGTGATTTATGCTGATTTGTGGTTGCTGGGTATCAAGTGTGGACAGCACTATACTGAAATTGACAAGGGGTTTAGCTGTATATGACATGAACTGGATGGGATGGAGAAGGAGAATGTGTGTGTGATGGGGAGGCAGAAGTAATGCTGAATGCTGGAGAACACTTATTTTGGCTTTAACATGTAGATAAGCAAAAGCTTTTAGCAACAAATTGTAGGTAGGGCAGAGAGTCCCATCTACATACAGTGTAGCGATCCCAGGAAATCCCTGACAGTAAGAACCAGGGTTTTCCTCTGCCGGGCAAAATTTGCATATAATTGTCTAATTAACAATATGCAAAAATATTTAAATTAGTTTTCTGTGGGCCTGTACACATAACCTTTTAAATACCTAGCAAAATGCCCCAGCTGAGCTGAAACTTTTTTGACTGAAATCCACAGTGAAACATTCATACAAAATTAGCATTGGAAATATGGAAATGATATATGCAATTATTGTAATGTGCTTGGCTATTTTGGTCTTATAATAAACTCAGAGGCTTGTCAGATGCAACATATTGCAATGTATTTATTAAGGAAATGAATTTTGAATGTTGTAACCGGTAGAGTATAAAGCAATAACAGAAGAGAAAAGTGGGATGAGAGTTTAAGGTACTAAAGCTCAGTGACTGACAAAGGGGAGAGACGAAACTTCTTTAAAAGTTGAAAAGAAATGAGATGAAATGAGAAAACAATAATCTGGCAAAGAACCTGGCACAATTCCTAAAAGCTTGTGAAAGGAAGCAAGTATATTTATGCAGTGCTGAAATGGTGAGGGGGATGGTGGGCGAAGCCCTTAATGAAATCCACAAGCCGAATCCCCAACTCACCTCAATTTTAGAATCATGGGTGCCTTGAAGCCTTCTAATAACTGCAGGTAATGTGACTGACCATAAAAGATATAGGAGTCGTGCCCCCTCTGTTCTCACTATAGTTTGAACATTGCATTTATGTAAATATCTGCAAGCATGGGTAAATTTTGCAGATATCTTGCAGACTCCGGTCCGCCACAGACTTGCCCCCATGGGGATTTCTGGCCCTGCTAACTTTGTACTTTCCCGTGTGTGATCTTTTGGCAGAAGACCGTTCTGCCAAAATACCTTATCCAATGGGAATAAACACCTTAGTCCAGCACATGAACTTGTGGGATTTCCTCTAGTATAAACCCCAGTATAAACCACAGAAAATAGGGGACTCATCCCTTCACAGACCACATGAGAGATGGGCGAGACAGCAGGGTTAGGTTATCTGGGCCCATCAGACCATGGATATAGGACATGGCTCCCCCTTAGGACAAGTCAATTTGAGGTCTCAAATTTCATTGGCACCCTGTGTGATGCCAAAATTTGGAGGCCTCCCATCATCACTTGCCTTCCATTCTATATTATAGCTGTGGCGCCCCTGAGGCCCAGTGTGGCCAAACTGGAAAGGAAAAAGGTCACCAATCTCACAAAGTGACACAGAACACACATTGGAAATGTTACAGATGAGTTTTGTTGTTGTTTTTTTTCAGAGAAGAAAGACCCGGCTGTCACTGATGGCAGGCAGGGTTGGTCTGGAAAGAGGGAAGACTTCTCCCCCTGGAAAGAAGGCCAAAGACTTCAGAGGACATGGCCTGATCCTTGCAGAAAGAGGCATCTTCCCTATCAAGAATGCCCTCCAGCAGAATCTGGTAAATAAAGATTATACAGGGACTATGTGTATTTGCATGCACAGCTTATAAATATATTTTTAATTGCACCTCTCGTTTACAATGTCTTTTCAGCTGTGAAATTGATATGAATATAAACCAGCCCATTGCGCAAAACGTAAGAGTACATAGTTTTATATTTTCATCGCAAAATCCATTTCCCCCCACTGAGTCATTGTGTTGAAAAACTGAAGTGATTAGATACTGTCTGATTAGTCCAGAACTTCAACCTAGCAGATTATTTCATTTTAAGTTATTACTACCAGCAGAGCAGCACATAATCAAGTGCAATGCTAATATAGTCCCCTCCATATCTACTAACCCCCCCTCCCCAATAATTTCAGTTTCATCCTCCTAAAGATACAGATTCAATGTCAAAAGAAATATAGCCTCCACTACTTTACTTTTATGAAAGAGGAACTATAAGTACTGGGCGGCAGGCTGCATTTGTTCTAGATCTCCTTGTAGTAGCAAAGAAAAAGCCTATGTACAAACAGCTGCTCATGAACAGGCTTTTTCTTAGCAGACTGCCACACTAATGTAGGATCCTACACGTAGAAAGGGTAGCAATTGTTTTGTTTATTTACTGCATTTTATTAGCTGCCCAATAACTAACATTCTCTGGGTAGTGTTCAACATACAAAACAATCCATAAAAGGCAGATGTTTTTACTGACAGGGAAGGCGAGAGGCACTTGTGGGATTTTCTGCCTCAGGTGCCAAAATAAGTTGACCGGCCTCTTGGCACTATTGTGAATGGACGCTATGAGTGTCTGGAGGCGGTTGGAGGATGGATGGTGGCTAACAGATTAAGGTTGAATCCTGACGAGACAGTACTGTTTCTGGGGGACAGGGGGCGGGCAGGTGTGGGGGACTCCCTGGTCCTGAATGGGGTAACTGTGCCCCTGAAGGACCAGGTGTGCAGCCTGGGAGTCATTTTGGACTCACAGCTGTCCATGGAGGTGCAGGTTAATTCTGTGTCCAGGGTGGCTGTCTACCAGCTCCACCTGGTACGCAGGCTGAGACCCTACCTGCCTGCGGACTGTCTTGCCAGAGTGGTGCATGCTCTAGTTATCTCCCGCTTGGACTACTGCAATGCGCTCTGGGTGGGGCTACCTTTGAAGGTGACCCGGAAACTACAACTAATCCAGAATGCGGCAGCTAGACTGGTGACTGGGAGTGGCCACCAGGACCACATAACACCTGATCTTCATTGGCTCTCAGTACGTTTCTGAGCACAATTCAAAGTGTTGGTGCTGACCTTTAAAGCCCTAAACAGCCTCGGCCCAGGATACCTGAAGAAGTGTCTCCACCCCCATCGTTCAGCCCGGACACTGAGGACCAGCTCTGAGGGCCTTCTGGCGGTTCCCTCATTGCGAGAAGTGAGGTTACAGGGAATCAGACAGAGGGCCTTCTTGGTAGTGGCGCCCGCCCTGTGGAACGCCCTCCCTTCAGATGTGAAGGAAATAAGCAGCTATCTTCTCTTTAAAAAACATCTGAAGGCAGCCCTGTTTAGGGAAGTTTTTAATATTTAATGCTGTATTGTTTTTAACACTTGATTGGAAGCCGCCCAGAGTGGCTGGGGAAACTCAGCCAGATGGGCAGGGGGTATAAATAATAAATTATTATTATATTATTATTACTATGTGCTGCCCCACCTCAGGCAGCAAAACGCCTTCAGGCCAGCCAGTTTCAAACAGTTACCTCACAGTGAACAGCTAAGGGCCTTATTTCAGCCATTTCTAGACACCTCAAGGTTTTCTTCGCCCCCAAAATGGGTCCTTCCCTGAGCATGGTGGCCATTGCTGAAAGAAAACCAGCCATGCTTTGTCATAACTAACTTCCTGTTCTCTCATGCCTGCGAAGGATGCTTCCAGAGAACTAAAAGCTCATTTTGCTTTCTTTTTAAGTGAGTTCCAAACTCTTTGCTGAGCCAGGATGCTGCCTTTCTGCACAAAGCTACCGGAGAAAAACGGAAAGAAATGACAGCATGTCAAGGTGAGCTGGCAGTCGCAAAGCAGTCTTGCTTAACAATAGATAGCTGAGCAGCTGGATTCTGCAGTCATGCTTTGCCTCAGTTTCAGTCTCAGGAGCCTCAGATTGTTCAGCAGTTCTCTCCCTTCTTATGTGAAAAGAATAAATCTCCATAATTATTCTGGGTGGTGCAGTAAGGAATGAAACCATCCACAGCTAATATAAACCTGCTTCTTCATTTTTTAAACATTCAGATTTTCCATAAGCATATATTAATCTTGTGAATGAACTTTATTGCACATAACCAAAGGCCTTTGCAAAAAAATCTCTCATCTTCTCCATATAGACAGCCTTATCTCTTTAATAGAATATAATGTGAATTTACGGTATCCATAAAATCCATCATAATTAAAATTCATATCTTCAGTATAATACACCAATACATTAAAAATTAGCATCATCCGTTCAGTTTATTCTACACTAGTATCTCAGATAAAGCAAATCTACCCTTGAGTTAATTAACATTTAATTTTCCTCCCATTCAGCCTTGTATCACCCTTTATGTTAGGGCTAACACTTGCCAGAAAGTCTTTTTCTTGTAACTGGGCCCTCTCAGTCTCTACTTTGTTCAGTCCTCTGCCTAGGAGGCTGCTCCACCAGTGCAGTCTTTTTGCTGGGAAGATGGTTTCACAGTCAAGTATTTTGTTCCATGCCTCTCTCTTCAAGGCTGCTGGTGCCTGGAGGAGCAAGACCTCTCCTTCAGCTTAGCTGGATCTCCTTGCTTCTCAGCCATGCTAGGATTAGGATTCTCTAGGATTAGTCAGGACACTTTATGAGAAGCAGAAGCCAGTGGCATTCCATTATTTAAAAAAATATTCTTTCTAATTTTGAACCATACTAGAAGGGTTCTATGAAACCCAGGGTGATGAGTAGACTTCACTCAAGGACAGTCTATGGATAAACTGAAGAGATCTGTATTTTACACATGTGTTCATGGAAGTAGCATTCTGGGGATTTACTGGAGATGATTGTACTGCTCTTGCAATGGACACAATTAGTATCAGTATTGCTGTGCCTATTTGGGGGAAATTAGTAAGACCCAACAAATGCCAATCTGAATGAATATATAGTGTTCATTCACAAAAAAATTGTGGCTATAATATGTAGATAGGTGTAGATATGCCTTGTATAGGAGGGTGCTTGGGAACAAGACAGAACGCTATGGAGGGCTAAATGCAAATGACTGGGGTGTGGATTAATGTGAGGGTTAGGCAATGAGATTAGAGAGCCATCAATAAACACCCAGGAAACCGGTTTTTAGGCCCAAGTGATAACAATGTGAAAGGGAGATTAGTTCAGTTCAAATATAAATTTTATTTCTTTAGCAAAACTCACAAATTAGTCATACAGCTTTGTTTTAAATCTCCTTTTATTTAAATCTCCTTGTTTGACAGATGCACATTTTCAAGGGAAAAGTTAAAGATCAGCATTATAATTTTAAACTTAAGAACAAGCACTTAGAAGTCATGTATTTGTTGATTAACTACCCAGTTCAGCTTGGGGCGATGGACCTGGGGAGGAACAAGGATACCGGATACTGGGTTGAAGCCTGAACGCAATGTGACAAATGTGAGTAACACACCACTCTGAACTGCCCATTAATTCTGTATCTTTCAAGCACTGATCACAATGATAAATGAAAACCCTCACAGGGAGTTTTAAGACCTCTGTGTTGATGTCTCTAGACCATGCAGCTAAACTTTCAAATACACCGGGAGATGAGTGGAAAAAAAGAAGCCTATTAGGCCTATATATTATAACGTGATAGAAGAGATACACGTGGTGAACATTTTAGGCTTGTCCAATTGATGCACGATAGCTGATGTGCAGGTCCTTTTGGACCTGGATGATGGCAGAACTGGGGCGGAGCAGAGCAAGATGGGGTATAACTGGGCAGGGCACACTTTGCATGCCCCACCAACGCACACAGGAGGCCAAGAAGGGAACCCTGCGTGAAATGGTCACCGCCTTATGTAAGAGCGACCAATTTGCCCTGCTGTTCTGATTCCACTCTTATATACGCCTTCTCTTATGTTCTAAACAGTCACAATTTGCATTCCATATCCATCTCTTTTGTTTCCTGATTTTCATTTTACACACTCTCCTGCCTGGACATAGTTTCTAGAATGCAACTTCCTCCCACACAGATTTTCTCTCTTGATACTGTAAAAGAACAAGTTGGCTGGCGATGCTTGGCTTAAAGTGTCACACGTATTTGCCTTCTCTTTAAAGATAGTGAATCCAGCAGATTTTAAAGTCCTACTAGTCAATATTAAGCTGTACGTGTATGCACTAAAAAGTCTCTCTCTCTGTGTATGTGTAGGGTAGAGAGGTGCCCACAGATAGAGAATACACTATGTATTCCTGATGCATTGCTTTTCCTAGGCAGGTACAGCCCAATGAATATATTATATTCCATGCAAATGAGCAATGGAAGTTTCTATCGGCTCTAGATAAAAGCTACCTGATTAACATTTTAAGCCATGCTTGTTTTTAATACGCTGTAATGGTGGTCGCCAACCCAGCACCCACAAAAGGCTTTCATGGAGCTTTTATTTCAAAAAAACAACCACAGTAAGTCTCTAGTCCTCTTACAAAAAAAGTTTGAAGCAAAATGTGCAAGTACCCTTTAAGTTTCGTACTGATCTGCACGGCCCACAATCAGCACTACTGAGATCAACTATCATGTACCTCTTCCCATCCCAGAACTGTTTACGTTATCTTATTAATTGTGTGCGCATTTATGTGAGATTTATATCTTACATTTTGATTAAATGAGGTCCATGATGATTTACAACAAATTAAAATCCAAAATTAAAGCAGCCTCTGTTCCTCTGGCTGGCAGCAGAAGCCAATATCCTTCCTAGGGATGCTCCAGAATTTGCTATGGTTCACATTTTTAAGTGACCCAACTTGATTCACACTTCCCAGACTCATACTCAGATCAGAACACACCATTCCCAATTTTGTGACACAGTTCTCAGTTAAAAAAATGTATAAAAATGTATCTTGGAACAAAAGCAAAAAACAATGAGGCGGAGAAGAAAAATTCAGAGACCAAATTAAGAAACGGAAGAGGTAGCACATCTGAATTTTGAATTAGTGGTCTCTGCTGCTGTTAATGGCAGACTTCTCATACATTTCTTCAGTTAAGAAACTGTCATTTAATGAAGCATTTTCTTTTGACTTAATCTAAGTAGTACCAACCATGTTAACATCCTGGGTGTTACACCACGCAGTTATTTACTGAATCAACAGCTCATGGAAATTCAATTTAAATATCAGGTCTTTTGAGAAAATACCCATCGTGGCTGCAGAGTACATTGCTGCTCATTGTGCCATCAGTTTTAAAAAAAAAAATAGAGCATGGTTATAAAATCACAGCCCTGAATCCAACAGCTTCTCAGCCTTGACAGGTAGGTATTTTAGCTATTCATTTTCTCTTACTGGGAAACAGCTGCTTTTGGAACACAGATGCCCAGCTTCTGCAGGAGCTGAAGGCTAATACCTGTCACATGGATCAAGAAATGCAGCTTCAAAATAAAGGGATTTATTCTGTTTGTTGTTCAGTTATATCTTGCAGATTTTAGGTGGCTTAAACTAAAATATCAATAGCATTATAAAGCTATTAGATGAACCCAATATTAAAATCACAGTTAATCATCTCTACACAGACTAGAACAAACAATGAAATCCTCAGTACAAAGAGCATGTAATCAAGAAAAATAAATAAAACTATATGAATTTAAACCAGCCAACCTAATCCTTACAATTCTGCTGTAATAATACAAAAATGTGTTACATTTTATTCAGAAACCCCACGGGCTGATACTGAGGCTTACTTTAAATCTTAAAATTTACCTGCATGGAAAACTTTTCCAGGTAAGAGAACTACATACAGTCTGAAGTGACCCTGTCACGCACATAAGTAGACTTTTATAAAGAGAGAGGATGCTCAAGCATGCAGCTCCTTTACTGATGGAACTTGCTGTTCAAGTTAAGTGCTTTAATACAGTTAATGTAAATTGTGACTGATTCATAAACATTATCATGGAACTTTCTTCTGGTTGACTGGTATAGTGTTTAACCAGGAACATGCCATAACCTTGATGAAGCCATGCAAAACGTCTCCTATGCTTTACAGTTTGGCCCAAACCAAAGAATTTCTGGCAATATAAGCATTAGATACTTAACGCACTGGTCAATTTTCCTAGGCTGTCTCCTCTGAACAGTTGCAATTTCTGTCATATTGATCTCTTATGGACTCTCTTAAATGGAGGATGCAAAGGTAACATACATCATTGTACAGAGAAAATGCATACAGTTTGTGATCACTTTAAAATCAAGTTTTGATTTTCCAACCTATTTAAAAGACTAAACAGACTCCCTGCCCCCGACCGAAACATCTTATGTCTCATCTAGCTTTAACTAGATGAGGAATTAACACAGCATATAATATCAATCTCTTACCGCGCTCCACAGGATCAGACATACAGAGTCTGCCTGTCGCATCACTGTCACTTTGATCCTCACATCCTATGGACAGATAGTTCAACGTAGTGACTGGCTGAGATTTAATCAGATGCTCTGCTGTCTGTTCATCAGGTTCCTTATTTGAAAAGAGACAGTAAATCATAAGTGGTCACAATGAAACATATTCTGAATGGAGTAACAACTGGAATTCTCATATTTTTTTGTAATTATTATTATTATATATGCATGTGTATGAACAGGGTACTGGCAGCAGGCTGGGGTTAGTGCCAGCTTTCTGTATATATATTTTGCAGCACTATCAATTGAAGTTGCACATTTTCACCAGTTTGGGATAGTTTTAAGTATGGGGGCTACATTAATTGGAATCTTATTTCAATATCCAGCCTCTATTGACTTTTTGTGAGTCAGAGACATTGCTATTTTTCTAGAAAGAGAGATGCCAGAACTCGCCATGAACACCTCCCTTGTTTTCTTAGAATGGCAATGGCACCCACCTGAGAGCTCCTAGAACTAAATTCTGGTGAGTTTCAGCTGGGGAAAAAGCCCTAGTCACAGAGAGCTAAGGATAAGTAGAGAAGACAGGGAGAGAAAACACTGTAGAAGCTGATGTCTGGGTTTTAGAAAATCTAAGCAAAGGCTAGAAACTTACATGAAGCACATCTATATTCACATGGTGGAAGTTACGGGATCTAAGCTCCTGCATTCTCCTGAAATTCTCTTGATATTTTTCTTCAGCCAACTGCCTGAAAAGAATGACAATACCGCTAATTCTACATCACAAATGGTAACTGAGCTAAGAACTTTCTAGCGACTTCCTTCAGCGTGATTCCTTCAAGCAAAAGGATTACAACTGGTATGAGAAATGAATATTAATGCTTCATACTTGCAGAGGGAAGAACTCCTCAAACTGGACAGATATCTTGCAACTTTAAGGGGTGACAAGACAGGAAAGTCACCTTCCACTGACTTCCTTCTGCAAGCAGTTCTTGGGATCAAACCCAAAGTAAATCTAGCTCTAAGGCAGCCTTCCTCCACCTTGATCCTCAGATGCTGCTAGACTGCAACTCCCATCATTCCTCATCACTGGCCATGATGGTTGAGAACAATGGAAATAGTAGTCCAACAGCAACTGAGGACCCCAGGATGGAGAAGACTGCTCTAAAGGAACACTAATATAAATAAAAGAGAGTAGTAATTCTATTCATTCTATTTTCACACAATGGCAGACCCAGCACCCTGATATATTTTGGACCCTCTAAGTGTCTCTATTTTCCAGGGACAGTCCGGGATTTACAGAAGCCATCCTGGTTTCTGATTTGATCCAAGAATGTCCTGCTTTTCCTTAGGACATCCCTATTTTCATTGGAGAAATGTTGGAAGGTATGATATTTAGGTATCTGTGTCATCAGCACTTCCAAATACATGAGAAACCTTTATATATAGACAGGCACAGAGAATGAAGTCACAACAAAGCAACAACTGTCAAAAAACAGTGAGGACAAAATTGTTCTGGGGGCAAGCAAATGGCTCTCTAGTAACTGTGGGCAGTATGTCGGAGTGATCAGAAGAACCACAGATATCTTAAGAAAGAGATTAAGGGGGGAAATGACAAGGAGTTTGGAGAGTGCTTCACTCTGTATTCTGTTTCTCCTCCACAAATAGCTGTTATAGTTGGGGGGGGGAGCAAGGATCCCCTAAATTCCTACATGCCAGATCCACCCCATAACTCCTGGATTTAGTAAAAGTTAGAATTAATCAAGGTTTGATTAAACTGTGCCAAACACTGCTGGATTCAGCTTATATTAACAAGCCTGGCCAACCAGGTATAGCTAGCTGAGTGCGGGGACATTGGAGGAACATGAAAATAGATCATGGAATTCAATGCCACACAGCAAGGGGAGTGGAGCCCCTTCCTCCAGCTGTGTGTTAGTGGGCAGAGACAAAAGGGTTTGAAAAAAGTTTAGGATTTTGTAGTTCGCAAGCTGCACAGAAAGGGGGGGGGGGTCAGAGCACCATGTGGACTGACAGGCTATAAAAGGGGCAGAGAGCATGGCTTTTTGCTGTTTGGGATCCAGGACTCCTGCATCTACTGTATAGGAGAAACAGGAGGCCCTCTTGCTCTAAACCAGGCATAGGCAAACTCCGGCCTTCCAGATGTTTGGGACTACAATTCCCACCATCCCTAGCTAACAGGACCAGTGGTCAGGGATGATGGGAATTGTAGTCCCAAACATCTGGAGGGCCGGAGTTTGCCTATGCCTGCTCTAAACTCCCTCCCCATCTAAACCATATATAATAAAGATACCACAATCTCCGCTGTGCCTCATTTCCAAATGACCCACAGACCTTAGGTAAGTGCCTGGACCCCTGGAATCTCACAACACTCAGAGTTTAGGGTGGTGTGTAACATAGTGTTGGATCTCTTCCTGTACATCAAGGAATGTCCAAATCTCCAATTCGGGGGGGGGGCATTTAGGAGAGGCTGACATGAAGATTGTGGATAGCAGATCACAGACCCTTTCTAGAAAAAAACTAAATACTTCCCAAACAAATGGAGACACTGAAGGATCTCCTTTTGGAGGCTAAAATAACGCTGTGCTTCTTACTTCAGCTTCTGCGCTGTCTCGTCTGCAATGCTCAGCTTTCGCAGTCTCATTCGTTCACGCGGTGTCATTTTCTGCACTTCCGAGAGGGCCCTCAGAGTTTGTAGATGTACTTTTTTCTGCCTGAAGAGAGATGGGTTAGAACTGAAACAAATGTGTGTGGACATTTGCTTTCAAAAATTCAAATGAATAGTCGTGGGCCCGAAAAGCCGAAAACAGGACCAGCCCCAAGACATTTTGATGCGTAATGAAAAAAACAAGATGACAATTTTTTCCCCCATTCCAGGAACAAAAACTGACCAAACTGACACAGGGTCAGGAAGAGGTTGTGGGGTGAAGCTGGGCTGGCCCAGGACCTGCTGAATCCTAAACTGGTGCAGCAACCAATAGTGGGTTATGCCAACCTTCCACTGCAGCCAATACAAGTAGAGGAATTCTGAATTAATCAGTTACTGCACTCCTCTATTAAGCTCTTCTGGTACCCGCAAGGAATTGGGATGCTCCCTAACTTTATCTGAATCCAACCACTCTCATAAGATTATTGGACAAGATTTAGCAAATATATATTTCCAAAAGTCTCATTTCAAAATAAATACTTTTGAAGTTTGAAATAAAAATAAAATTCTGAATGGTGCCATATTTCTATTGTGCATAGATTTGTTTCTACTCTATTCTGTCAATGATAGGTTTCAGTTATTTACAATTTACTGCGCTCTTAACAGTTGGAAAAATGCAATTAAGATGCACATAACATTAGCATGAGAAAGCTCTAACTGCATTAATTTCAATACCACACTCATTTTATAATTAAATTATATAAACTTAGACCTTTGAACTCACTTCATTGGACATGAGTAATATTCATTATTTCCTTGAAAAAGAACAAAGGAATACTCCTTGTGTTTTAATAATAGAATCAAAAATGGAAAGGCGTATTAGTGATCACTGTCTCGGCTGACCTCATTATCCAGTGTACCATAAATAAGGGTACTAGCTTGCCAATGTCTGTGAAGCTCATACTGCAGTAGTTCATTAATTATTTTCAAACGTACAATAAGGGCATTAGTAAACAGCCCTCCTTAATGAGAATGAGCTGAAACTAGAGCAGATAGATATAATCTATTTTAATTAAAACCCTTTATGGTAAAAAGCCAGCCCTTCTAAAAGGTCCTAGTTCTACGAAAGCTTCCGATTGCATCCTGTCTGAGAGCACTCCATCTCTGCTGAATCCCACAAATTATGTACCAACCCTTCTGAGTACAGGGGGGAAAGCCTTGGTAGCAATGATTGTCTTCCATCAACTTGGCTTGCGGCCCAGTTGTGCCCATAGTTGTCCAGGCATAACCAAACTTCTGTGGTCTATGCTATGGTAAGCTGTAGGCTAGATTAGTGCAACACATCAGATGTGGGGCTATATCTGAAGGCAGTTCAGAAACTTCAGCTGGTGTAGAATTCAGCAGCCAAGTTGCTCATTGGGGCAAGATGCTTTAAGCATGTTATACCAATCCTGGCCCAAATGTACTGGCTGCCAATTAGTTCCCATGTCCAATTCAAAGCTTAAACAGCTCAGGACCGCAATACCTCAAGGACTGCCTTCCCATATGAGCCGACCTGGACCCTGCAATCATTATCTGAGGCCCTTCTGCCTGTATTAGAAAGCAAACTGATACTATGTTAAGATGACATAGATCTCCTTGCAGTTTAGTGAGATATAAAAATCAAGATTTCTAAGCTGAACAATGCTTTCCCTCTTTGTTGACTTTACCCATCTCAAAGAAACATACAGAAATGCACTATCTAAGTATAATAAACATTGATTATGGCAGACAAGAGAACAGCAAAGAAAGTAATTTCCCCAGCAGTGAATGTAACAGCAGTTGATTAATGTAATAGAGCAGCAGTAACCACAGGGAAAGAAGGGAAGTAGATCCAATAGAAACCAAAAGGGGTAAGAATTTAATTACCAGCTTTGAAATTTCTATTCATCATTATACCATTGTGTTCTGCTATTGTTCCTATTAAATCAGCTTAATACACGAATTATGTAAAACAGAGTAGGCTATTTACATTGGCTGAAAAATAATACACACAATTATCCTTTGTACAGTAATTGGAAATCAGCATCTTACACACCAGCACAATAAATGGTGCTGTTAATGCCTGCAGGATTTTGAGAAGAACTTTGATGGGGAAAGGGTGTGTGTGTGTGTATACGTGTATACACAGACACATGTTGAATTTGTGTTGAATCTATTTCATTTTTCAGTCTAATCTATAGCCCGGTTTACTGCAAGGCAAAAGTAGACAACCCTTTTAAATTAGTAAGAAGTTTACATTTTCATAAGGTTTGGGCACTTGGAATACAAATAGTTACCTAAAAAAAATGTGCACAATTCTTTTCTCCAAATAACCAGTGAACTGTTAGCAATTGACATCACAACCTTATCCAAATCTACCCAGAAGTAAGTCGCACTGAGTTCAGTGAGGATTGTTGCTAGGTAGGTGTAAGTGAATATAAGATTGAATAACTCATCTATTTTTTGCTCCTCTTACATAGCCAATACACTACTACCCTTCAGATTACAACCCCCATCAGCATTGCCTGCGGCCTAGGATGTTGGGAGTTGTGGTCCACAAGATCTGGAGGGCACCATGTTAGTTACTCCTGTCATTCCCCCAAATAATTCCATACTCACACAACGTTAATGATATGAGCGGCTTCTTCCTGAGAATTAAGCGCTGGGTCCTTCAGAGTCATATTTGTGAATTTACACTTCATGTTCTACAAGAGACAACAAAGCAGCCGTAATTGCAACCATTTATTTTTATTACCGTGAAGTGTTCAGTGCCTTTTTGCTACTTTTACAAAACCCGCGCAGTGTGTTCCATTTTATCAGGCTGCTTCAGCCAAATTGACTAATTAAGGCATCCATTTATGGAGTCTCAGGACTCAGCAAATAAAACGTTTTAAGTGTGTTGTAAAGTGCAATATGCAAATGCAAATCTAGATGGCAATGGTGAGCTATGGCAAATTCAACATATTTTTCAAAAAATTCTTTTTTTTAAAAAGTGTTTTCCCAGTGTTTTATAGATGTGTGTAGATTCCACCTCAGTCTAACTGCGAGAACAGAAGCGAAAGTCACATCAGAGGTACAGTGTACCAAAATTAAACTTGGTTACAAATCATCCTGTCCCCTTTCCTTCTGGGTGCTACAAGACAAAGATAAAGGGCAAATATAAAGCACACCATTTTGGCTCCTTTGGTTTTTGAAGTGCCTGCACTAGCAGGAAAAAAATATTGGGTTATACCCAGACTAAGTAAGCTGAATGCAGTTCCTATCAAAGTAATAGAATCATAGAATTGTAGAGTTGGAAATGACCCTGAGAGTCATCTAGTCCAGCCCCTGCAATGCAGGAATCTCAGTTAAAGCATCCATGGCAGATGGCCATCCAACCTCTGCATAAAATCCTCCAAGGAAGGAGAGTCCACAACCTCCTCAGGGAGACTGTTCCACTGTCAAATAGTGAGTCTACTCTGAGTAATAGTGGGCACCACCACCTGTTATGCTGACTCTAACAACATGAAATGAAATATATATCCTTCCCCATTTGAACACAAAATGCTCTGTTCAGAATCTTATACAGGATCTTGGATTGAAGTCCCATATTTCAGTGGTACGTCTGTGGAAGTAGGCTTGTGACTGTTTATTTGGTCCTTTATAGGTCTCATTCTTTTCAATGTGTGTGACAATATCAACTATTGAGTCTACTGTCATTTCATTTCAAATACCTGTAATTGATCACGAACGTATGGAATCCTTAAAATCTCTGCAGCGGATGGCCTCTGTGAAGGATCCTTGCTCAACATGCTGAAATATTAATGATACGAAATGAAACCTATTCTCATGCAAACTATAAAACCGCTGTGGGTGAAACCAGCTTGAAACAAAAACAAAAAACCCACCTGTGCAGCAAGGTATTAAGTTCCCTTGGATAGATTGCTGGCAGAGATGGTGCTTCACCTTCCACAATTTTTAAAACAATGGACAAAAAATTGTGACCATTAAATGCATGATCCAAACAGCACATCTCATACAAAACGCATCCTAGGGACCTGAAAGGAAAATAAATGAAATGAAAGCAATTCAAGGACAAGAAAATTCTAAATTCAGCATCTGGTGAGTGCTTGCAAATGTTGCTGCACTTTAATCCTGGTCATACAAAACTATGAGCCCCTTTCTATTGAAAATGAAACACACTTTTATCTCAGTGAAAAGCCTGTTCTTCCATTTCCACAGGGTTCATATCGTATAATGTAAGTGATATAAAAGAACAGAAGGTCATAAAGTAAGTGTTGCAGGACAGGATTAATCTTGGGTGTGTGGGTGGAGAGACTGTTTGCAAACGTGTAGGCAAAGCAGGCTGAAGACAGAGCCATTTGGGTACCTCCCAGTTTTTGCCCCTGTTTAAAAATGTTTTCTTAAAATAAGAACAATAAGAGGAAGAATGAATATAAAAATAAAACTAATAGGGTATGTGAAACCAACTGCGGGAAACTGTGATTTTACAGGATATAGGCTCTGAAGCCTACCAAGTGAAGGGATGAGGGAAGGAGAGAACATGTAAGTACATTTGAAATATTATGTGGCTGATTTTTTTATTTTTGCAGGACGTTTAAAAAAAACTGTTAGAAAATAATAGTTCAAATTATCAAACCCCCAGGAAGTGAGGATCCGATGAAAAACCAGGTGCTGGGGCTATGGCAAGGCTGCTTTAAATCCCCTAGGAGTGGACCTAAAGGAAGCCTACCTGCATTGTCAGGCCTGCCCCCAGGCCAATTTGAAGGCAGGCTTGAATCCGAAATGCCAGCCGGTGAGTTGAACCTGAAGCTGCCCTCACCAGCTGGGCAGTCCTTGGCACCAGGGCCCCTGTTGGGTGAGGGTGCCAGGAGGCATTGCCAGCCCGCAACACAGCCACACTCAAAGGATAAGCGGACATGTCCTTGAATACATTTATTTTTGCAATAAATACATTTCAGCAACATGGAAGCATATTTATTCAAATAATTTCATTTCTTCAGAGAAAGGAGAGATAAGCACACAACCTAAGCAGAAAGTGACCTAGAAGGCAGTGCTGTCTCCAGCATGATTGTTACGATTAAATGAAAGATTCACGTGAAACAGAACGCTGCCTGCTTACCAGATATCTGATTTTGTGTCGTAACCCTGGTGTTGCAGGGCCTCGGGACTCATGTAGAAAGGCGTCCCAGTAAAAGTAGTTGCTAAATCACAGGATCCCATCAAGAGACGAGAAACACCAAAGTCCCCTTGAAAAATATTTTGAAATATAGTTACTTGAAGGAAAAACGGGGGGGGGGGGGGGGACAAAGCTAAATGACATATTCTAGCCTGTGCTATTTTATATCTATTTTAATTAAATGTGCAGCTCAGAGAGTTCATAGGCAAGGGCAAATCTTATCACTTTTGGTTCTCTCTATCTCTCGTGTTACCAGCCTTAAGGTCAGTCCTGCACACTTCCACATCAGTTTGCAATTTATTTATTTTTGCAATGAAGTCCTCATAAAAATCAATCAGCATTGTAGTGCAATTTCCCCCCCCCTAAATATAGTACATTTTCCAAAGCAATTTCCCTAATATAATGTATTATTGTACATTATTTTCAGTAACATATGCTTTATGCCACTTTATCCTAGCATATTCCTTTCCGTACACATTACTTGGCTAGGGAACTGCATTGCAAAATTCAGAGAACTGCCAATTTGGATGATTTTGGCTGCTGAGTGGCAGTGACTATCTAGGGTTAATTTTTCTGTTATGCTAGCATAGTGGGCACTATGCACCTTAGGAATAAAGAAATATGTATAAGCAAATTGTAAAAAAATAAGTATTCACATTTGCTGTTGATGGTTGTCACATGATTACATGCACCTGAATAGTTACAAGCACTACACATGCACAGTGCGACCCAGTTCACACAAACTGAGAGATCATGGCTGCTTTGCTCTTCCTCTGGTCCCGCTGCTGCTGCGCTGCTGTGAGCTAAGCCATGGTCTGGTTTACCATGTTGGCCAAACCTGATCTTGCGGTTTGTTTCACTCTAAATCAGGCTTCCTCAAACTCAGCCCTCCAGATGTTTTTGGCCTACAACTCCCATGAACCCTAGCTAGCAGGACCAGTAGTCAGGGATGATGGGAATTGTAGTCTCAAAACAGCTGGAGGGCTGAGTTTGAGGAAGCCTGCTCTAAACCATGAGCTATAACCAAGGTTTATTCTATGGTTTAACATTCATGGTTTGTCTGGAGTGACCACAAGCCTGGGTTTGGACAACATGCTAAGCCAAACCATGGCTCACAGCAACCCAGCAGGAGGAGGACAGGAAGAGGAGCAAAAGAGCTGTGATCTCATTTCCAGGAGCCTGCAAATTTGCGCTAAGCCATATTTTGGCTTAGCGTTGTGTGTGAATTGAACCTATGAGAAGTAACTGTGGAATGTACACTGGATTCAACTAAACAGTGCAAAAGTTCATGCAGCCAGAAATCATTTCCATGGCACACAGACAAACCACATGAAACTTATTTAATGGGGCAGAGGTTTCACTGGCCTGTATGAGGAGCAATAAGGCTGCACCCCTCCACTGATCTCTCAATGCATAACTACATCCAACATCTGCATTAGCATTCATATGCAATGCTCTGTTACACCCAGGCATTGTACAGATATAACCAGACAAAGATAAGCTTTCAGAAACTTTCTGAAAGTTCAGAAGCTTTCTGAATAGCATAGGCATCATTATGTCATATATTTATCATTTTAAAAAATATGGGCTGCAACAGAAAAAGGTGGACTGCAACAGAAAAGTACCATTTTTAAAATGGAAAGAGGGATGCTTTTCTCGTCAGTGAAGCTCTCATACCAGGTGTACTTGGCCAGGAGAAATGCTTTGGGAGACAGGCGCAGGTTCTGCACTCCCTGCACTCAAAAACCTTGGCTACTGGCATCTGCCCTGGGCCCATTTTTGCTGGTGCTCTACTGAGTGCTAGGACAGCTTGGAGTCTCTGTTTAAGTTTCCTGCAATGTCCTGGAGCACCCCCAATGCAGCATCATTCCATGGCACTGTGCAAGCGGAAATATTACGCAATAATAAAATCACATTGAAAAACATCTTACCAATTTTAAGAAGGTTGTTTTTCAAAAAAATATTCTTCGCTTTCAAATCTCTGTGAAGTATTCGCCTGAATATGAAGAGAAATGAAACTATTTCAGTAGGATGAAAAAGTTAATAGCACATCTTACAGTCTTTTAGACTATTGTGAAATGTACTCTTTGCTCCTAATCACCTAACTTTGAAGTGCAAATGACACTGAACACATTTACTATCGTTGGACGTACTTCCAAGCAAACATGTATAGAACTGAGCAGCATGTCAAATTTACTTCCAAATATTGGCCACCAGAAACCCCTACAAGAAAGTGTGTCTAACATGAATGAATGAATGAAAGAATTTATTATTTCGGTCACAGACCAGTTCCAGCTCACATACAATATCAAGGAAGTCATAAAACAAGATAGGGATACATTTGAATTTGCAATTAAGTATAACAGGGACAATACAGATATAGCAACAGTTAAAAAATACATAAATTAAAACTTAGTCACCAAAATATAACCTAAAATTATCATTTAAGGCCTTAATCATTATGATAGCACAGCTTGTTCCCTAAGTTTTATGGCAAACACACAGAATTTGGCTACCCTTAGCGTTATCTCAGGATTCTTGTCCTCTACCAGGGATTTTAGACATTGAAGTTCGGATTCATTTGGAGATTTTTGCATAGCAGGGGTAATAAATACCGAGCGTATTCCATACAAAATCAACCGGAAACTGCATTTTAATCATAGTTTGAGAAGAAAGACTGCTCCTGTGAAACTGTGAATGAAAAGATCTATATACACATTTAACATGTGCAGTAGTATCTTCTTTGCTGCCAATCACCATAATCTACCAATTTCATACAGGGATTAATCACAATGGAGCAGCAGATAAAAATGCAGCCCTTTCCCATTACGGATCTGTTTCCACTGAAATTAACAGGACAACCCACAAGCTTTGTGAGCCCTAGTTAATAGAGATTGGAGTTTGTTATATCACAACATGTAGTGGAGACAAGCAGATGGAACACAAGTCTGAAAAGTTGTGTGTGTGATAGGGTTCCAACTTCTGATTTAGCATGGAGCACTGTCAGAAAGAATAATCAGGGCCCAGAGGTGACACAGGAACAATGGACACTGTAAGAGGCTGTGATATTTACTACTTTCATGGCAGATCCTAAACCCCAGAAGAACATGATACTCCCGAATCTTTGTTGCTCTGGGAACTTCTCTCTCTCTCTCTCTCTCTCTCTCTCTGTGTGTGTGTGTGTATGTGTGTGTGTGTGAGAGAGAGAGAGTGAATAATTCAGATTTTAAAATTGCCCATCTGCTCTTCAGCAGTATACCCTCTTTTTATTTGGCTCACTGAATGGCTGCAAATATGGCCCAAGCCATTTAGGGCTCATAGTCAATGCTAGCACCTTGAGTTGCACATATAATAGCATTTCTATGCTTTCTCTGATAACAGTGTGCACCAAGAAATCCAAGACCTGAAATGTACATATTAATTATTAAAGATGCTCGCAATTAAAAATGGATGATGCAATAAAAAAATGAATATGGAAAAATAAAATTGTTGAGTTGGCAGCATGTGACCGGGATAGTACTATTAAATAGTGGTCACCTTGAAACCATCAAAAGGTGTTTAAAAATTCATTGCTTCGGTCAGTAAAGAATTAAACAATCATTTTTAGAAAATTTAGTGGTTCATATGATCAAAAGTATCTTTTAAAATAACCCATGGGGATTTAAATATTTTCCTGCCCTGTTTTGTAAGAATGATGATGGTGTTGAGAATTCTGGTAACGGTACTACTCTGCGTGGAACTTAAAAGTCAAAACTTGAAAAATATACTCCCATTCATCATACATTAATAGTCCTATTCCAGGCGGCGAAAGAGAATTTTATATCAAAGGTAAGTAAAGGCTAGTCAGCAAATTTTAATTTTCACTTTAATATTAGCAATCAAGAGGTGCAAAATGTGCTTAAGTTTATAACCATTTCAAAGCAAATGACTGTACCTTTCATGCATGTAGTTGACTCCAAGTAACAACTGTATAAACCATTCTACTATCTGGCTTTCAGGAAATACTTTGCCAGCTTGTTTGTACTGCTGAATGTTAAAGTCGAGGTCTCGACCCTGAAATGCAGCAGCAAATTTACAATCAGAAACATTAAATTGCAACTTCATTAAAATTAATGGGTGGGAACTGCTATGAACCTGAACAGAGCTAAGATCCCTCCAGTTTGATGAAAAATGTTTCAGGGCTGAAGCTGTGGTTAGTACATGTTTCTGTAATAGTTTTAATAACACAGATGTTCTACGCAAATCAAAATATTATCATGAAAGCTTTCCTTTTAAGTCCAAGGCCAAAAAACCAAACCAAACCAAACTAATAATCACAAGATTTGTGGTGCTAATTATTATGAGGTTGCCAAGGTTCTTATGCCCAGCCAATAAAGATTGCCTTGTGAACCCTTGCTTCCTAACCTGTGGGTTTTTGCAGGTCACCAGCATATCCATGATAGAGATGGCACTATCCTGGTGTGCAGAAGACCATCATGAAAGCTACAACATGTAAAAACCCACCACCAAATGATTTCTATGCAATATTACACACATTTCCCCATCCACTTTTTAGGAATATACATTCGGCAGAAGTAAATGAAGTCCCACCTCACAGTATTCAGTGATGATGCAAAAACTCTCTCCTTCTACAAAGCTGGTATAAAATTTGACAATGGCTGGGTGGTCTAGCCTGGACAGCAACTGTGCTTCTAGATTTGCCTCAACTGTTTCATTAGGCTTGATGTCTCCTACGGATATCTCTTTCAAAACTTTCCTGTTGATAGAAAAAGAGAAGGAAAACATAATGTGGATTGCTTTCACACTAGCCCTTTTCTCTGGGATTGCTATTTTTCATTCATGTGCTTTTTATAGAGGATACCCTTGCTGTCAGATTCTCTACAATACATTTCTTCCATGCTTTGAATTGCGATAATTTCTTAAACAATAGAATACCTGTCTGAACAGGCAATGTACTATCAAGCCCTTTCTGGGGTCTTGTGCGTTTAATTTAAAGTTTATGGTTTGAAGGTCCTATCAGTTTTATCACTTTTGGCAGTTTCTGACTTCAGAAACACAGGAAGCTGCCTTATGATGAGTCAGATCATTGGCTCATCCAGCTTAAAATTGTCTGCACTGAGTTTTGTGAAGGATTGTGGAAATTATATGATTCCCCACCCCCCATTATGGCAGTAAAACCAGCAGTTGTTATTATTCTCCATACATGAAATAAATTCATTAACAAGAAAAACCGGATTTTTAAGGACTCAATCAAAATTTAAGTTGCTAATTCTGAGCAGTGAGAATAAATGCTTACTGGAGAGAACCTGTAATATGCTAAGGAGATTAACTGTGCAGTAGAATTCTTATCAAGGCAGATGGAAATATGGACTTAGAAGAATTTGTGGAAAGAAGTAGAGCTGCAAATGGCAGGTAGCTCTTTCAGGAATTATACGCCTTAATCTTCAGGAAAGCTTTAACAATTTTTTGTTCAGATGATACTTTACTCCAAAAAGACTGAAACATATATATCCCGCGGTAGGTAACAAATGCTTGAGAGGTGGGAAGATAGTAGACATACTGCATGCTTGGAGGGTGGGGAAGGGGTGTACGTTTATTAACAGGTTCTGGGAATTAGTTTGGAGAGTTTTAAAGAAATGATTTTGCTTCGTTACATCAAAAAGAAAAGAAAAGAAGTAAACCAAGAGGATGAAGAGCTGCTTATTTATTTAGTTAAGGCTCCCAGAATAGCAATTTGCTAAAAACCGAAACAAAATGTATCTTCAAAATAGAAAAGGTTGCCAAGCTAGTAAATGTTTTATTGAAAAGTGCTCATTGTTTCTGCAAATGCACAGCTTAATGTGAGTTCTGTAACAGATAATCAGAAACATTTACTATGTTACACATGATTTTTTTAAAGAACCCAACTCAGAAATAAATATATATTTTTCCTGTGCAAACATTATTAATGGTTTGTTAGTTATTTAATGAAAGGGCAGATAAAGAGCCAACCAAAATTTCTGCTAGGTAGAAGTTTAGCAAAAGAACTGCAGACTCCCATGTATTTTAATCAGGCATTCCCCATGTATTTTAATCAGGCAAATAATCATAACATAAAGGATAATACTGCTTTATATCATAATCTGATGAGTTTATGTATGAAATATTATACTGTACTAGGGTTTTAGAAGAGTAAAGCAATATATTTTCAATATTTTAAATCAATCAAAAGGTAAATTTCAGCTCAAGTTGTATGATGAGATCATTTCATATTTTAAACACCGCTCAGTTATACAATCACAGCAATAGAAATAATAATAAAGGAAGCACAAATTATTTGTTTTGAAAAAATGAATTATCATAAATCCCTGTAAGGTATTTCCTTACAAACATCACACATCAGTTACCCAGTAACAGAGCATACATTTTCTTTCTTTTTATGCATACAACTTGCCTAAAACCCTTCTGGAAATCTTATAATAAAACATGGAATTTGCTTGTCTACATCGTTGCAGACTTGCTCAGCGCTGTTATAATAGGTAATATCTACAGCAATCTTCTCATCTTTGACTTGACACCATGACATTTCTTATTCCTGCTCACAGATCATGTCACTAAACTGTCAAACAGAATGAGTCTTCTTTAAATATCACTTAATACAAGATCTTTATGCACCAAAAGACAGCAATGAAAACCTGACGCACCAGGACAACTTGTCACCTAATTCACTCAAGTGATTTGGATGCTGCCATCACCTGTCAAACAACATGACAAATGTTTATCTTATTAAAATTCTATCACAGGATAGCAAATCAAGAGTCTGTACACTTATAAATTAGCCCACAGTTTTCTGCTCCACAATGGTACTTCAATACCAAACTGACAGCTTGTACTATCGTCAACTGGAAAAAGCATTGTTATGGTATCAGAATTGTAGTTACTGCTACATGCAATCTGGGACAGATGGCATAGATAGTTTTATGGGGTAGCTTACTTCTGTTGTGTCTTGAAGCAGTAGAATGTCCCAAATACTTATATTGTCTCAGGAGAACACTTTTTAATCTGGTTCCCTGGACCATTTTTTGCCTGTAAAACCACACAGAACATTTTTACTGTTTACACTAATCAGAAACTAAGACATAAGACAGTTGTTGAGGGTCTTTTTTCTAATTCAGTGCATCGTGGAGTGTCCCCCAATAAAGCCATATGTGTGGCATATTGCTTGAAAACGGTGTGGAAAATTTTTTTACTACTTCAGTTGGTAAACATTGGTCACATCTGCACTATACATTTAAAACACTCCTATACTACTTTAATTGACACCACTTCCCATGAAGAATCCTGGGAACTGTAGTCTGTTAAGGATGCTGACCTCATTGAGCTAAAATTCCCAGCATCCTTAACTACAGCTCCCAGGATTCTCCCTATCTGTTAAAGTGACATAAGAGTGCTTTAAATAAATGGTGCAGGTGTGACAGTTGCCCAAGGCAAAGAAAAGGTAAAAAAAAATGCCCAGTTTGTAAAAATCAGTTCCTTTTCTTGGGATTTTCCTTCCAGGTGCTTTTGTTTCCCCCTGAGGTGCTTTAGTTTACAGAAATAAAACTGTAAATGTTACGTGGCTAAAAACTGCAGACATTGTTCACTACCACATATATAGGTGACAATAAATTAGAAGAATTGCACCATATGTCTACTTCTGTGTAAATTCTGCAACTGAAAGTGCACCTAGTTCACCTCTGTTTTTTAATATGAAGTTAAATATTAGTGGTTTCATTTATTTATTTAAAACATTCACAGGCTGCCTTTTAATAATCACAAGAATAGAAAAACATATTATAACCAAAGTCCTCCATCCGTTAATAAAACCAGCAGTAATGAAAGCACACATTCAGCCCAGAAGTAAAATACAATTTGTAACTATAACTGCAAAATATCAGCAGCAAGAAAAAACATCAGATAATACAAATAGGAAGTACAGAACAGCTTTGAAGTGTGAGGAATCATGTTAGATCTTATGGAGCACAAGAGATCTCACCTGAAATCAATGGGAATCTCACCCCTAAGTCAGCACTGCTTCTCTGCCACTGACAGAGGTGGCAGAGCGGCTGGTGCAAGTGGCAGGTATGGTGGCACTGGCGGCAGCCACAGGGCAGTGTGGCACTTCTCGTTTCGCCTCAAACAGCAAAACAGGATGTGCCATCCCTCATAGTAAAGAAGTTAATTATTCTGCTAAGGTCCAAAAACCATCTTTGGCCAAGGGAGAAGACGACTGATCAATGCATACTCTACACTGTAAAGTATGGACACCAGACCTGAAATCCAAGCCAGCCAACCAGGCTTTACTTGAGGTTGCAGAGACTTTGGCTTGTCATAGATCTTTTAAAAAAGAGCTTCAGCACCTCTGAAACATCTTCCAACGTTTTGCTGAACTACTAGGACTTTGGGGCACTTGGTAGCAACAAACGCTGGCACATACTATGTTCAATGCATTTTGGAGTAAGAAACAAATTGCTTCTCAGAAAAGACTATGTGTGGTGTGTATGCACACACCCTTCAATAGCTTTCCAAATATGAGCATGACTAAAACCATGAAGCACCAACAACTAGTATGGGGGCACGAGCAGATTAGACTTGAGTACATGTAAATACATTTGGTGAAACTGGGTTCCTCGCATGACGGCCCAGCGCCAGACCCAGGGGCAAGAAAGGAGGAAAGGCGGCAGCAGCACCACTGTGCCTCTGCTGGGCTCCAGCGCATGAACAAGCTGCAGAGGCAGCTTCCCTGCATGGTGGCAACACTTGCCCTGCCCCAGGCACCCGCAGCCTACACTATGCTGCTGCAGTGTGGATTTGTCCCCTCTTTGTACTCTATTGAGTAAGTGAATATTGTTCCTACTTCAGTAAAGGAGGTCTAGGGACCAGCAGAGTTTTCCTACATTGCAGAGGGTGAGAGGCATTCTATAGCCATGGCTAAGCACTCTACACACCCTTTCTCTTTTTCTTGGGGTGTTATGCTACGGATTTATTATTCGCTTGACTAAATAAAAAACAAACCTTGTAATGCAGCTCTGCTTTGAGATCTGGAATTGTCTGAAACAGTGGAAATACAAAAGGACAGAATGCTGTTGATCACTGTCAAACTCATCTCTGCAGCCAGAAGTGATGGGCAGTTAGCGCAATAAAAATCAGAGATCAAACTAATAGGAAAGGAAGGGCAAAAAAGAAGCCGAGAATGCTCCAAGAGAATGCTCCCTTAAGATAAATGGCATCTGGCCTATATAAGCAGTACACTGCATCTGCCCCTGCCTCAAAGCTCAGAAGACTGCGCGGAGCGTATGCTAATATCCCAGGGAGACACAGTCATTGCCAAGTTCTATCTGCAGCAAACTCTGCCAGTGAGGTTCCTTGGAGGGTCTTCCATCCACAGACTCACCCAGGACTCCTGCCTTGGTTCATTTGAAAGCTTTATTTAAATGAATGTAGAACACACAGTTCTTTTAAAGACACAAGGGTATTATTTAATAAAACAGCGAGCACTGCTGCTACCTACGATGTGTTGCAAAATAACTGAAGGGCTTTAAACTCTCACTGTCACATGCAACAGATGATTGTATAGCCAACCTTTTAACCATCCTGCAAGCAAGCTAACATTCAACCCCAGTTTACAGCAAGGGTGCCAAACATAAAGCAGATAAGTTTCCAAACACAATAGGAGGAAATTCTTTATCAAAAGAAATGTTTAATGTGTCTTGGCAAACACTGCTTGGGGAATCTTTTCTATTACACCCCTTAGCAAACTTAGGTGAGCTGTTGTAGAATAATGATCCCAAGCCATTCTTATCAAGCAGTATTAAGCCCTTTCTTCAATAAAGAGCTTCCTAGAAAATGTCTAGTCAACCTGATGTGATGTGGGATTGACAGTGAAGTGGGATTGAGGATTGGAGTAATCATTCTGTGATATTATGGCAGTGGACAAAGCTGTATTCTAACTTTTGAATTAATTTTTTTTAGGAAATGTGCTGAGAACCATATCTACTGTAAAGCCATCTTTTTTTTAATCTTGGATTTTTCTATGATTGCTATGGATCCTATTTGTGTGCCATCAAACCTAAAGCTCAGAGCAGTAGACCCTGCACAAGTCATTGATACAACCTGGGATGCCTTACCGTGCAGTCCTGGTTAGGCACTGTGACCCATAATTGAAAGCACGGGTAACACTCCAGAAAAGTACAAGTACCCCAGGAAAGTCAGCTGTGTTGAATCCAACAAATCCAACAAAGATTATCAGGGAACTGAAGCATCTTCCCTATGTGAGAAGGGTGCAGAGTTTATAGGGGAGGGCACTGTGGAGGATTATAAAACGTTTCAACTTTCAAATGACATGGAGAAACGTAAATAGAGGTTTTTCTCCCACTCTAGTCAAAATAAAACTTGGGTTCATGACATCTAGTGAAACTGGAGATTCGGGACAGATGAAAGGAAGTACTTCAGTACTGCAGAAATTTATTTACAGACTCTCCTTCCTTGGAGGTTTTTAAGCAGAGGTTGGGTGGCATCTGTCATGGATGCTTTGGTTGAGTTTCCTGCATTGCAAGAGGTTGGACCAGATGATCCTCGGGTCCCTTCCAACTCTACAATTTTATGATTCTATAAGATATGATGAAGGCTACTAACTTAGGTGGCTTTAAAGGGGGATTTGACAAATTCATGATGGCTATCCGTGGCTATGAGTTGTAATGGCTATATGCTACTTTCAGGATCAGAAATGAGCAAAACTACACTGAATGCCAGCTACTGGGGAACAACAGCAGGGGATGGGTACAGCTTTCATGTGCTGTATCTGTTTGGCTACTGTGGGAAAGGGGACTAGATTAGCTTTTTGTTTGATTTTCCAGGGCTCTTCTTCTCATTTTATGCTCTTGTGAGATACAAAAAATCATAAATTCTGGTATAGAGGCTCTTAAGTGGGACCACCTGAGCAGAGCTCCAATTTTAAAGATTTCCAGAAGTCTGCTGTTTTCCTCCTTTTGCAAAGGTAGATTAGCGGACAAGGACTTATGCTAATATTGCGGGAGCCAGCAATGCTGACACATTATTTGGCAGTGTTTTCTATTATTCAGAGTGTAGAATGTTGCGGAAATAATAAATTAACTGCCAAGTCAAATGTAAATTTGCTACATGATTGCCAATCAATATGTAGGAACAGAAAGTCCATTTAAAAATGGATTGCAATTGGCCTTGCTTGGGTAAGGAGATTAATCATCAGAGGATGTCTGAGGGCATATGCTATAAATTTAAAAGAAGACTGATGCATTAACGGGGGTGGGGGTGGGAGGGAGCAGTGACATAAATGATGAATTCTGGTTATTATGGGAAAGACTAGTTTTTCATTCAAAAGAAAACAGATTTATGAGGGATTAATGTGGGAGAGGTGGGTAGGAATCAAATATTTTTGTCTTGATTAAGCAACCTTGATGAATGCATGGCATAGTTTCATCATATTACACAGGCAGAAAACTCCTATCCCTGTTGGGCCGGATAAGATAAATCCCCTTGGCCATCAAAAAACAGTAAGCTGGTGCAGTGAATTCAAACACACATTGCAGTACCACTGCACTGGTCATAAACCACCATTTGCAAAAAAAACCCCCACTAGATTGGCAGCACTATGAAGAGGAGAGGAATGTTTGGAGTTTGGGCAGGGCAGGGAGGAGCTGGCATCCTATGTTCACTCAGGGGTCCGACGTTCCTGCCCCTCTGATGCCAGTGTAACATCAGGCCAGTGAGAGGCAGTGTGGGTAACAACACACCCACTGACTCACTGAATCTTCACCTCCATGCACTTGTTTGAGCATAAGATTCCAACAAGCAGCACAGCACCTAGACTAGAGTATATAAATTGCTGCAGCAAAAGAACATACCGTAGTTTACTTATATAGATGTGTGACATGGGGCTGTATTGCAGTGCTCCCATGTCTACAGATGCCAAGCATACGAAAGCACAAGCAGGAACTTTGCTGATGGGAAAACATGTGTTAAATTTATAAGCTACACCTTCAGCATCCGAGTGCGCCAGGACAGATAAGATTTAAAGCAAAAATGCCACAACTTACCGTATTTTTCGCTCTATAGGACGCACTTTTTCCCCTCCAAAAATGAAGGGGAAATGTGTGTGCGTCCTATAGGGCGAATGCAGGCTTTCGCTGAAGCCTGCAGAGTGAGAGGGGAGACCCCGCCGCCAGCCCCGCAAGCTCCGGGGACAGCTGGGAGGCGCAGCGCGTCTCCCCGCTGTCCCCGGACCTGGTCTGAGGGCGGGCGGCAGGGAGAAGAGCGCTTCTCCCCTCTGCCTGCCCCGCAAGCTCCGGGGACAGCTGGGAGGCGCAGTGCGTCTCCCCGCTGTCCCCGGACCTGGTCTGAGGGCGGGCGGCAGGGAGAAGAGCGCTTCTCCCCGCTGCCTGCCCCGCAAGCTCCGGGGACAGCTGGGAGGTGCAGCGCGTCTCCCCGCTGTCCCCGGACCTGGTCTGAGGGCGGGCGGCAGGGAGAAGAGCGCTTCTCCCCGCTGCCTGCCCCGCAAGCTCCGGGGACAGTGGGGAGGCGCAGCGCGTCTCCCCGCTGTCCCCGGACCTGGTCTGAAGGCGGGTGGCAGGGAGAAGAGCGCTTCTCCCCGCTGCCTGCCTCGCAAGCTCCGGGGACAGCGGGGAGGCGCAGCGCGTCTTCCCGCTGTCCCCGGACCTGATCTCAAGGCGGGCTGCGGGGAGAAGAGCGCTTCTCCCCGCTGCCTGCCCTGCAAGCTCCGGGGACAGCTGGGAGGCGCAGCGCGTCTTCCCGCTGTCCCCGGACCTGGTCTGAAGGCGGGCTGCGGGGAGAAGAGCGCTTCTCCCTGCTGCCGGCACCACAAGCGCCTGGGGGGGAAATAATTTTTTTCCCCTTTATTTCCCCCCCAAAAAACTTGATGCGTCCTATGGGCCGGTGCGTCCTATGGAGCGAAAAATACGGTAATAATGTTTTTCTAACAACCTAAAACAGGTGGTGGCTTTAAAAGTATGGAGTGTCTGGAAGGCCTGTCAAGAAAGACACCAGGTGAGCATCCCTGGGGAGGACATTCCAAAAGGTACGGTGCCACCACCAAAAAGGCTCACCATTCGCTGTACCTCAAAAAGCAGGAGCAACCAGAATAAAGTCTCAGGTGAAGATCTCAGTGACTGAGCAGACTAACATGGGGAAAGACGATGCAACTCTTTGTGAAAAAGCACAACAATCCCAATAGCTAGGAGAACAAAATAAAACAAGGGCTGTTCTTAAGGAGCTCGGCCTTACTGTTGTTTTTTTTATCCCTTATAACATCTTGATTTCAGTTATCCTCATTTTACCTGGGAAAAGGACAGCCAAGACAAGAGTGCTCTAGTTTGCATTTGCTGACCTTGATTTATATTGGGACACTCTTGTTAGGTATGCATACCGTGGTGCATGATTACTCTGGACATGCAAATACCTTCTTCACTTTTTGATTTTAAACCCAGTCAAACTGTCCAACAGCACAGCCTAAGTTCAATTCTCTGACAGCCAGTTGCAACTATTGCAGGTCAAGCCATTTGTGGTCATTAGCATATCTTAAAAGATAGGAACCCTCTGCTGGATATATGCTCAGTAACTCAGCCTCCTTATTCACTCTACAAGTTTGCATCCAGAATCCCCTCTAGGTATGATCTGCCCTATAACAAGGTATGTGGACTGTTTGAGGACTCCACCAACAGCCCTCTTCCCTTGCTGCTACTGAGACTGCAAGGGCAAGATGCCCACAGACAGGTAAACAAGGGAAAGGGTAGACCATTCTGAAAGTATGATTGTCACATCTTCTCCATCCCACCCAACAGAACCCCCCTAATGTGTTCACTCCAACACCCATAGCAACACTCTTCCCTTCTCCCTGGAATACAAGTGAACTGTTTCAGGAACTTGCTTTTACTCAACAGGTTGTAGCAGTGCATCCTATAAGAAGGGAGGCTGTGCTATAGCATACTATGCTGTTAACATTCAGGAGGGCCCAAACTCCCAAATAAAATGCATGCTTCCACCATAGACTTGCAAAGGCTATGTGGACCCACTGTCAGTCCCTTTTGTGGAAGTCAACATCAAACACCCTACTCTTGTCTATTGATAGTGCTGCCAAAGACTTGTGACTCATCCTTCCAAGCGGATCAGAGCCAACGGATATGACAAGAGAACAAAGCTTAGACGGTACTGCAGTGCTATTCCTAACTTTGGACGAGTATTGCCTTCATGTTAGCATTGTCTCCCCAAACTGGCAAGCCTCTCAAATGTAGACAAATAGAGACTATCAGGTCCATGCACCTATTATGAGAGCAAAGAGTTGGACATGTGAACAGGCAAAACATTCAAAAAGAGCATCCTTTCTCTCAATCACTCATTTGACAAGCACCTAATTGTGTGTAGTATTTGTTGCAGCTGCTGCCCATTATTCACCACTATTTCTATGTTTCTCTTGTCTCTCCACATCTAACCAGGCATCTCTCAGGGAGAGAAGAGGCTACCTGCCATCTTCACTGCCAGTGCCCCAGTGCCATACACACCACAAGGGTAGTCGACAGCAGTAGCTAGACATTTATCTGGCTAAGGCAGACCATCTCTGATTAGCTCTCCCACTGCTGTGTCTCAGGTGTGTCACCCCAGCACTTTTTCTTGGGAGCCCCTAGCTAGGATCAAACTTGCAGGTTAAGCCTGCAATTCATAAGAACATAAGAAGAGTCCTGCTGGATGAGGCCAAAGTCACATGTAGTCCAGCATCCTGTTCTCACTGTGGCTAACTGGATGCCTATGCAAAGCCCACAAGCAGGACTGAGTGCAACAGTGCTATCCCAACATACAGTTTTACTCTAGTACATCTCCACAAAGAGACCGCTCAGTACTGGCCTCTTTAGCTGGAAGTCCAGGTCTCTACTACCCATAGGACTGGATGAAGGAAAAATTATGTGCTCCAAGCTAGTCCCTGGGAGACTAACGGTCACAGCATTTGTCCCTCTTCTGCCTGCAACTGCACCTATGTAATTAGGGTGTAGCTGTGTGCTGTGGACAAGCTAAGTTCTAGCTTCCTCCCTGCCCCCCCCCATCCAAAATGATTGTTACCAACAGCAACACCATACTCAGCTCAAAGCTAGGGATTGCCTTGCAGAGGCCACGTTTATATTGCACTGCTCTTTCCATCTCCTTTATCACCTAAATAAAGTGTTGTCTCCTGTGATCTTGCAGTTGTAGTGTGCATTCTACAATGTCCTTGAGTTTCCCTTTCCAAAAGCTGGTTCTTTTCACACAGAAACATGCATATATGTTGTATAGTACAGTGTTCTAAAACACGGGTTCCCAAACTGTGGTCTATGGACCACCAGGGGTCTGCTACCTTCATTCAGGTGGCCCATGGCATGTCTACATTAAATATTTACATAGATTGTGTGTTTTTTTGTATTTTTATTGCTCATTTTATTTCCTACGCTGCATTTTATTGTACAGTATTACAATTGGGATTCTATGGAATGCAATGCAAGAAATAAAAGCAGCAATAACAATACAATTAAAAACCCCACAGCACCTGGTCCAGTACATTACAACTCCTACAACAGGCAAAACAATATTTAAGCGATCCACCAAGACTGCCAGCAATTTGCAAGTAGTTTGCAGGGGGTAGGGAGGAGTCTAGGAACTGATGTTCTAAACATTGTGTGAACTCCTTGATATTGCAGTGGGATTCAAGCTCTTTTTGTCACCTTTCACGTCTCCTACGCACTGGACTACAGATGCTTTCTGGTCTCTTTTAAAGGGAGTAAAGGTAAAGGGACCCCTGACCATTAGGTCCAGTTGTGGCTGACTCTGGGGTTGCGACGCTCATCTCACTTTATTGGCCAAGAGAGCCAGAGTACAGCTTCTGGGTCATGTGGTCAGCATGACTAAGCCGCTTCTGGTGAACCAGAGCAGCACACGGAAACACCTTTTACCTTCCCGCCGGAGAGGTACCTATTTATCTACTTGCACTTTGACGTGCTTTCGAACTGCTAGGTTGGCAGGAGCAGGGACCAAGCAATGGGAGCTCACGCCGTCGTGCAGATTCAAACCGCCAACCTTCTGATCAGCAAGTCCTAGGCCTGATCAGCAAGTCCTAGGTTTAACCCACAGCGCCACCCGCATCCCTCCCAAAGAGAGTACTTGGGCATTATTATACAGCACATTTGCCATCACCCTATATGGACTGATGCCTCCCATACACAGGTCGTGTGGTAGTTGGTATTTTAGCTTTCTTCTTCTAGTGAAATTTTTGTGCTTTCTGTTTTGCAGCTAGAGGAGCACATAACAGGATTGTGACTATGTTAGGCTGCCACAAGCAGTAGCAAAGCAGCCACTTGGAATAGCATGGTCCTGCATAATAAGTGGCACAGTCATTTGTAATGATGGGCAGATGTTACTAGATACTTATTAAATAATTAACTTCCTAAATTTCAAGCAATGGATCTAAACTCCCTGTTGGACACACAAAACAAATTGTGAACCTCTCTGCCTTCGACATGAAGTCTTCCAGTCCTCATAACCAGAGCCACCTGGAAGAGCACAAATTTGCAAACAAAAACTCCTATCTATACCATCATCATTTCCAAGGGAGTGCCCCAGAAGATAACTCCCATGTACAGTGGTGCCCCGCAAGACGAATGCCTCGCAAGACGGAAAACTCGCTAGACGAAAGAGTTTTCCGTTTTGGAGGTGCTTCGCAAAACGAATTTCCTATGGGCTTGCTTCGCAAGACGAAAATGTCTTGCGAGTTCCTGCGGGGTTTTTTTCCTCCCCCCCCCTTTTTCTAAGCCGCTAAACTGCTTATCCGATAAGCTGATAAGCTGCTAAAAGCCGCTAAAAGCGCTAATAGCGCTAATCCGTCAATGGGCTTGCTTCGCAAGACGAAAAAACCGCTAGACGAAGAGACTCGCAGAACGGATTCTTTTTGTCTTGCGAGGCACCACTGTACAAAAATTTTAATATGGCACAATTTAAAAAACCATCTAATCAGTGGGGACTGTCATTCAACATATCGCCAACTTTTACAAGAGAGTTTCAACACATATTCCTACCGCCATTTCCCAATTCTGCAGGCTATGTTTGTGCCCTTGCTATCTTGATTATTAAAAATGTACATTATGGAATCCAATTTGAACCATCTGCCTGATGAGTGGCTCCTGCTTATAAAAGCTCATGGCTTTTGCAAGGTATCTGTTGGTTTTCAATACTTGCACTTTCAATGTACCATGTATAATCCTTGTTCAGCAATGCAACAAACTTCCAAGGTAAGTCCATATTTCGACTGCATAAATGAAGGACAGAGAGACACTGACATATTCAACAACAGTCAGTAACTCCTTAGCTCAGCAGAGCTTCAAACTCAGGTCAATCAGGTTTGACTCCAGCATCTCATTTAGTAGGCCACACTGGCCTAGTTCGCACATGATGGTAAAGCTAACTATAGCTTACTGGGACTGTGCAAAAAAGATGGCTCCCTAGAGGCGCTTGCACCTCCTAAGCAAAGTTTTGGCGCCCTGTGCAAGGCCAAAATTTGACTCCCATCACCCCAGCCCTCGCAGTGGCTTCCCAAAGCTGGATAAGGGAGGCACTGGGCTTTGGGAAGGAGGTGGGAGGGTTCTAACAGGGTCCTAGAGCCCTCCTGTCTCCTTCCCAAATCTGGGCAAGCACTAACTAGGCTTTGGGAAGAAGGTGGGAGGACTCTAGGACCCTGTCAGAGCCCTCACACCTCCTTCCCAAATGAAGCTCTTACTAGGCTTTGGGGAGGAGGCAGGAAGGCACCCCCTGAAGCTCATGATGTCAACCATGCAAGTAGCTGTGCTCACCCTGCTCTTCAAAAGGAGAGCACAGGCAGTTGGATCAACATTTTAGCCAAGCCTAGACATTTATCATTTGACGCTGCCATGCATTACCTAGTTGTAACCTGCAGACCTATGTTGGAAGGCTTTACTGAATTAATAAAACTTTCAGAATCTCCAGCCATGGTTTTGGTTTGGGTTCTGAGCCTGAGGGGGAGAGTCAGGACAGGAGATTTTATTCCTGATCTACCATGAGCAACTGGGACTAGAGGGGATTTTATTTAGATAGATAGATAGATAGATAGATAGATAGATAGATAGATAGATAATGATATACACCTCAAGTTCATATTACTTAAATCTAGCAACCATTTCACTAGATCAAAGTGAGCTGTGTGTTCTATAAAGTTGAGAAAACCTACATGAATTCTGATAAAGCAAGCAGGAAAGTTTCCTAAATAAATTCTGTAAATAGTAATCTTACCTAACAATATTTTAATTCATTAGATGTGGCATTAAAAGCCTCAGATCTTTTTGACAAATGCAAGATAATTCCACATGGGGAAACATCATTTTCTCTACTTGTTTGCACTTGGGAGGGTGTTGATAATTTATTTTTATTAGCAAGAAACTCAACGGTCTAGTCATAAATCTGTCACTTTAACACTGATTGTAAGTTGTTTACTTCCCTCTGCAAAATACTATTATACGTATGACACCATTATGTGCAGAAAGCCACTTTACAGTCTATAAATTGGGTGTTTACAGATTGACATTCCATGCTGAGAAGCTGCTGCAGCTGTTCTTGGACATTTGTTGAGAGGGTGATGGACGGCAATATATCCACAGCATTTTTTCTGCAAGGAAAGTTTTATTCCTGCTTTTCACCATGAATTCCTTGTAAACAAGCTGTACCACTTTTGCTAACTGATAATAATAGACATAAACCACCACAGTGCAAAACATATACTTAATTTTAAGGAAAAGCCAACCTTGGTCCAGCCACAAACAAACACCAGTACAAAATAAAGGAATTAAATGCTATGGCCCTACATAGCCCACACATTAAGTGAGAACCTCTTTCTCTATCATGATTTCTATGCTCAATTGTGAATGCCTCTTACGCATACTATATGCATATCATGGGGTGTGAGGGAATAGGCATAAAAGTAGAACCTCAGTCCCTCCTGAGGTTCACCAAAGCTTGAGTTCAAGCATTTTCCTGTGAAAAAGGAAGATCTAATATGGGAAAGAAGGGTTCGTTTCAGATATATTGTTAATATTTTGCTTGTTATTCCTTCAAAGCTACTGAAGCTGATAAATCCACGTACAAAAGAAATTCAATTTTACTTTATATATTTTTCCCCATTAAGTTTTTCAAGTAGGAAGTTTTCCTGTTAGTACAGGGAAATTATCTTGAAAAATAAAGTGCTTAATCTAAAGATAGAGGAAAGAATGGACACTGAACTATTTGAACAAGCATGAGTAATAAAGATAAAAAAGTCTTCCTGCCAACGCCTCTCTCTTAAGCCCATTTGTACTTTTCTCCAAGGAAAATTATAAATACTTTGATTACCTTTTTAAAGCTCTTTCCTCCCCTTAAACCGAAACTTAAATATTTATAGTTTAATTAAAATAAAAATTCCTGCAGGCTCGGAAAATAATTATTAGGAGCATTGCTGAACACAGAATGTGTATAGCAATTCTTGGAAGGCACTCTCGATGTTACATCACTGCCATCTACAGTTCAGAGCTGTTTTATCCATGAGCCACTGCAATGATGACAGGGTTTTTGATTTATGGACATTCCTTTAGTTTTAAGAAACTGGTAATTTGAGGGATTGCCCTAAGGTCACATGATCCAAACACTTCCAAAGGAATATAAGTTGCTGCACATGCTTGTCTCAGACGCTCCAAAGAATAAAGTCGTTTCAAGTCATTCCTCATGCCTCTTGTTTGCCTGTGGACCCAGAATCATTGCATGGTGTCAGAAGTGCAGAGTGAGGAATCAGCTGAATTATACTGGAAGCAGTTTTCTGGATGTACAGTTAGATAGAGAAGATAGTCAGAATCTGTGGAGCCAGTGAAAGCAATAAGGCCTCCTGCTGAATTCTGATAAACATGGGTATGCTGAATACACCATAGGAAGAGAAACCTGGTAAGATCAAATTATCCATTTATTTTATTTTATTTTTACATGATGTGGGAGAGGCCATTTATAATAACTGGGGATGCTGAAGGTGAGAAAACTAAAATGTGGCATTTGTTCCTTATTGTACCCAAGAATGTGACATCCATCCTAGGTCTAGCAGCCTGTGAAATATTGCTGTGTATGAGTACTGGCCACTTACCAAGGAATACCAGGATCTGTTTGTAGGGCTAGACTGACAGACAGATAATACTAGCTTTAAGCTCTATGAATCTCTTGGAATCTCTCTCCTGTTTTCTGGCTTAAATGCTGGAAGGTCACAGGCTGTCTCATCAAAGTAATGTTTTGTTTCCGGAGAAAGATTCACAAAGTAAAGAGAACTCTCTGCCAGCTTCACCGGGATCAGTCATGTTAAGTGAACTTCATGCCTCGTGGTGCCCATCTCTGCCACTTTGGATTCAGGGATCTGAACCTGACTCCATTTTGATCAGCTGATGACAATGGAAGCCATCAGAATGGCACTCACTTGGTTAATGGAAGCCCTCAGAATGGCTCTCACCTATCTCTTTAGGTCCTGCTTAGGTCCTCTGAACTACTCTGATGGGAAGCCATGATAGTTAATTTGCCCATAACTGATTATTTACTACAGTTTAATGACAACAGTCATACCAAGATGATGAAGAGAATCCAGAAGCAGAAACAAAATAGAAATAAAAATCATTTGACAAGGCAGTCCGTGATGTTCCAGAATTTAAATCAAGGGACAGGGTATGCATGAGGAATTTTTCTTATACAATGGTACCTTGGTTCCTGAACGGCTTAGCTGTTGAACAAATTGGCTCCCGAACGCCGCAAACCCAGAAGTGATGTTCCGGATTGTGAACATTTTTGGGAAGCCGAAAGTCCGACATGGCTTCCATGGCTTCCGATTGGCAGCAGGAAGCTCCTGCCGCCAATCGGAAGCTGCGCCTTGGTTTTCTAATGGTTTTGGGAGTCAAACAGACTCCCGGAACAGATTAAGTTCGAGAACCAAGGTACCACTGTACCTGAGACCAGAATGGGACAGTTGTAGAACAGCCATATCCAGAGTCTTATGGAATACAGACAGCCAGGCAGTGCTGGATTAAACCCTGTGGAGGCCCCTAGGCAGTTGAAATCTTGCTCTCTCTCCCCCCACCCCCACCCCCCGTCCTTGTGCATACACTCTATTGGAATAACATTGAACTAAGAAAACTTGGTTGTAATTTTCTTTCAAGATCAAATCAGTATTATTTTGATCTGTTGACCCCTAAAAGGCATGAGGCCCAGAGGCCGGTACCTCCTCTGCCAATCTGGCAATCTGGCACCGCAGCCAGGGTCAATTTATTGTCCCATAACCATTGTAACATATAAGCCATTCCAGGATATTCCTCAGATGTATCCGAAAGTACTGATTCCAGCTTCTATCAGATGATGCTATCAAGAATTTGACAGCAGGGCTCATAGCGACCCATGATGAACACTGAAGCATTCTACTAGGAAGATAAAAATTCTAGAACTTGTAAATAAGTATGAATTAGCAAAGTGTAATTAACTGGTAAAGATAACTTATTTTCTGTGGATAATGCATTTTAATCAGTAATTTCAATCCATATGTTTCAAAATTGTCATTTATTTACTTATTGTCTAATAATTAAGGGGAAGATGTGATAATAGAGCCTATAAATGAGAGAAGTCTTTTAGTATTAAGAAGTTGGTAATTTGGTGACTTGTCCTAAGGTCACATGATCCAGGCTGTTCCAAAGGCCTAGAAGTTGCTTCACAAGTTTGTCGCAGATTTATGTTAGAGACTCTGATAAAGTTGTTTTCAAGCCATTCCTTATTCCTCTAGCTTGTCTGTGGACCCAGAATCATTACCGCCACTGTGAGCTTACCTCGCTTTTCAAGCTTAAATGTCACACATGCCAGTCACTGCTAATTTCAATGGAAAAAAAAGTTTTCTCTGGGGGTTTCAGGGTCAAGGGCTAAACAATGTGTTTACAAGGTATTTTGGAAGACTGTGTTTCATGAAATATAGCTTTGTCGAGATCAGGAATGGCTTGTAGACTCTGACGGTGCTGCATAGAGGCAGGAACCCTTCTCTGTGCAAATGATACCCTCTGTAGTTAATGAAATGTCTGTACTGGAGATAACAATGGTTAGAGTCAACTATGATTAGGACTAAAACATTATCTGAAACGGGTTTGCAAATCACAGTTTTGGGCAAATCTGATAAGTTGTAACCATAGCTGGCCTCCAACAAAGATCTACTATGTCCCCAATGTGAGGATTTGGGGCGCAGTCCTTCAATGGCTGCGCTCATTCCTCTCTGGTCAGGGACAGAGGGTGGCACGGGGGGGGGGGGTCGTCATGCTACTCCTTGGAGTGTGGAGTACCTCAGGGCGTAATTCTCTCCCTGATGCTTTTTAACATCTATATGTGCCCCCTCCCCCAGCTCGTCCGGAATTTTGGTTTGGACTGTCATCAGTATGCTGATGACACCCAGCTTTATCTGTTGATGGACAGCCACCCTGACTCGGCCTCAGACACACTGTTCAGATGTTTGGAAGCAGTGGCTGGATGGCTACGTGAGAGCCGATTGAAGTTAAATCCTTCAAAGACAGAGGTCCTTTGGCTGGGTTGAGACAATATGGGGTTGGGGGGCCAACTCCCATCCCTTGTGGGGGCGCAACTAGTGCCAGCGCCTTCTGGGTGTAATATTTGATGCCTCCCTTTCTATGGAGGCGCAGGTTAAAGCTATAAAAAGGCGGCATTTTTTTCATCTCCACCAAGCTAAGCAGTTGGTCCCTTACCTCTCTCGCCCTGACCTCGCCACTGTGATCCTGCAACTACCGTATTTTTCGCCCTATAGGACGCACTTTTTCCCCTCCAAAAATGAAGGGGAAATGTGGGTGTGTCCTATCGGGCGAATACAGGCTTCAGGAAGCTCTGCGCAACCCTCCAGAGCCCGGCGTGAAGCCGTGCCGGCCTCCGGAGGGTCGCGCAGAGCTGCCTGCCCTCCCGGGGTCCGCGCAGCTCCACGCTGGCCTCTGGAAGGTCGCACAGAGCTGCCTGCCCTACCGGGCTCCGTTCTGGGGGCTGGGGGAGGGGGAAGCTCAGGCTTCCCCCTCCCCCAGCCGCGCAAGCTGCCAGAGCGGTGCCAAAGCTGCGCGCAGCTTCTGCATCGCTCTGGGACCCGTTCTGGGGGAGGGGGAAGCTCGGGCTTCCCCCTCCCTCAGCCCCGCAAGCTGCCAGAGCGATGCCGTAATTGCGCGCAGCTTCTGCATCGCTCTGGGACACGTTCTGGGGGAGGGGGAAGCTCGGGCTTCCCCCTCCCTCAGCCCCGCAAGCTGCCAGAGCGATGCCGTAATTGCGCGCAGCTTCTGCATCGCTCTGGGACCCGTTCTGGGGGAGGGGGAAGCTCGGGCTTCCCCCTCCCCCAGCCCCGCAAGCTCCCAGAGCTGCCTGTTCTGGGGGCTGGGGTCGGCGGAAGCTCGGGCTTCCCTCGCCCCAGCCCTGCGCCTGGGGGGTGGGGGAAATAATTTTTTTCCTTTATTTCCCCCCCAAAAAAACTAGGTGCGTCCTATAGGGCGGTGCGTCCTATGGGGCGAAAAATACGGTATAAGGATCCAGAATCATCTAAAGTGTAAGTAATACAGTTTCTATGAGGACCAGTTCTGATTAGAAGTTATCATGGATGTAGTATTATGAATGGAGGGGCTAGTTAAGGAATGAGTTAATTCTCAGTAAGTGATAATTCTCCAAAAGGGTTATTTTTCCAGGCTGCAGCTGCAGAGTACTTGTGACTGTCTCATTGATTGATTATTTATGTTGCTGTGCAGACTGGCAAGAAGTGCTGGCCTATATCAGACGCTCCAATTACAGCTTTCTATGGTGGAGAAGTGTGGATAATTGTGGAGAAAGATTGTTGGAGACAGAACTGGAAAGACTTGTGAAGAACAAACAGAAGGCTAAAGTTGCAGGACTTTAGAAACTTTGGACTTGCTGAGAACTTCAAGCAAGGACTTTGAAAGCCCTCTCTGGGCTCAGAGAGAGAAGCCTTCTCGAAGCAATTGTGTATAGTGTATTTTGCATTTACTAAATAAAACAATCTCTGCTACACTTTGTCTACTGTGGGAAGTTTAATCACTTTGCTGGACTTCTGACTGTACAGTCACCTAACAGGTTATTGGCACAAACATTCAATAGGTTTAGTGGATGTGACCAGTGGTGTAGAGGAATAAAAACAGTGAAATGGAGCTTTGAAACTTCTTTCAGATGAGGAACAATGACATTCATTGTCACAGCAACAGGTTAACTGACAAATTCTCCTTGCTCTGGGAAATGGATGAGTTTGTGACATATCAGCAAAAGGAAATCAGAGACTGAGACGAGACTTAGCTCATTTGGATGCCTATCCAAATTTCTAGGAAAACAAAATCCAACAAATTAATCAGAAGTAAGCAAGTAGTCAGGATGTGGGGCAGGTGTGGGTGTGTCAACATTTATTCTAAGAGCAGTTTTTCAGAGCACTCAAGTGTTGTTGTTTTTTGGGGTAAACCCACATTGTACACTATGAAATGCATTTTCCTTATGTAGCTTTGCTTCTCCAAAGGATCACAGACAGAGCAAGAACTTTTGGGTGCTAATCATAGCACAAGGATGAGGTTCTAAATCCAGGGCAGGGAACCTCCAGCCCAGGGGCCAGATTCAATCCTCTAGGCCTTCAGACTGGCCCTTCAGACTCTCCCCAATTTACACCCCCTCCTCAGCCACAGGCCTTTGCAACTTCTTCGAGTCTTTTTGCCTAGCTGGAATGTGTTCATGAACTCTAATATATACATCCTGCTTACCTAGATGGATGATAGAGAGGGGGGTCGGTATAGAAAACAGCCTGCTGCACAAAAATATGTACATCCATTGCTCTGCCTACTTTTGCCTCTGTCCCCACCCACAACTGGCATGTGACCTCTAGAGATTTGCCCAAAAGGGAATGCAGCCTCTGCTCACCATCCATTTTTTAAATTATCTGATAACTTTATGCCTTCACTTGAGAGATTATTTTTTTAAACAGTGTGTGATTCCTTGCTCGTCCAGCTGATTTACAGTGTTAAAAGACCAATGAAGCAACCCTATCATTTGGGTCCCCTGAAATTTCTCATGGGATTAAACCAGAGTCCACATGGTCAGACTTTGCTCCCTTGATAACTGATGAGCATTCTCCAACCCCACCCCGTCTCTTTCACTTGACGTAAGAATGAACATCTAATTCACACACATGCAAGGTGGTAAGGTCTGTATAGAGTGGTTTTCTCGCCTCACTTGGAGAGGCCTTGATGTGAAGGTGCACTCCACATTTTCTCTGATAATGTAACTGGAGTTCACAAGGAGACATGGTCGCTCTGCCTTTATCAGGTAAGAGGGAGGTGGCTAATTCACTTTGTCACCTCAGAAACAAAGTCTATGAATCCTGCAGGGGTCATGTTTATTATCCCTGGGCATGATGGATGTCAGCTATGGTAAATTAAACTCCCGCCCCCCTCAAAAAAAAGAGCCTATTCCAGAAAGACAATGACACTGTATAAAGAAATTCATACGTGCTAAAACTAAAGAAATTCCTGTCTAAAAGGTTACAGCAAGAGCATATTTGTTCAAACAAATAAACACCCTATGACCTGAAAAGAGCTTTCTCTCCCTCTATTCTTCCGCCTCCTCTCTCTCTCCGTCTCTTTCTACATTATATATAATTTTATTTTCAGAACTCAATGCCGTCGAAGAAAAGGCAAGCAGCATGATTAGATGAACAAATGCAGCGCAACCAGCGGGGAGCCATTTGTTATTGTATTAATCGATTCAGCTTCAGTGGAATGTTCTCTTTGGAATACCTTCAGAGAAACAAACAGGCCCTGCAAACGCAGGGATTTAACTACACAGCAATCCGCTGATTGTCTCTTAGATATTCATAAGTTACAGAGTTCCTTCCACCTTTAGATTTCATTTCAGTTGTAATAAGAAGGCATAAATAATTGAGAGACATGCCATAAATTATTCAGCTAAGTGCGCCGTTTCCAAGGAATCCTAGCATGAGTCGGGATTAATGGGATAATGCAAGTCAGGGGCAGAAGTGGTGGTGACACCCCACCATTACCACATGCAGGAACGGTGCTGGGTGCTTGGCGCTTCTCAGCATGCGACTTCCACCGAGGGGACATATTAACACCTCTTGCATATTTATGGCGTCCAAGTCCCAACTGCCCGCTGTGTACTTCTGCTGCTTGATCGTGCATGCCTTTAGAACAGCCTCCTTTTTATGAAACGGATGGGGACTTTCGTTACCCCGAGAAGACTACAACGTCTTCCAGTGGCCACACTTCAATAAGACTTGGGTACTTAAGCATTAGAAGTTTTTTAAAAAGAAAAGGAGATATATATTAATTGGGGAAGTGGCCTTTAAAAGGGAGTTGAAGGAAAGGAAACTCCCAGGAGTTACAGGCAATTGTGATGAGAGACATTTGTATGGAAAGCCAGTGTCTGGTTTAATAAGGTAACAATGGCCTGTCAGCACATTTAACGGAGAGGGTTTTTCTTTGCTTGCTCTACGCAAAGTGGTAATGTACCATAGGGAGAGGAGGGAGTCCCAGCAAGACATTTGAAAAGGCTATACTGGCATTTAATGTGAGTTAAAGGGTAATTAATCATTTATTTTTCCAAACAAGTGGTCTACCCTGGAGGAACAGAATTGGCTATTTCTGATTGCAAACTTCCTTTCCCTCTCCTCGCAGTCCCCTCTATTTTTTCTTTCTTCCCAATACTGTTATGTTGACTTAAAGATAAAGATAAAGGTTCTCCTGACTGTTGGGTCCAGTCACAAACGACTCTGGGATTGCACGCTCATCTCACTCTATAGGCTGAGGGAGCCGGCATTTTTCCGCAGACAGCTTCCAGGTCATGTGGCCAGCATGACTAAGCCGCTTCTGGCAAACCAGAGCAGCGCACGGAAATGCTGTTTACCTTCCTGCCAGAGCAGTACCTATTTATCTACTTGGACTTTGACCTGCTTTCGAACTGCTAGGTGGGCAGGAGCTGGGACCGAACAACGGAAGCTTACCCCGTCGTGGGGATTCGAACTGCTGACCTTCCAATCGGCAAGCCCTAGGCTCTGTGGTTTAGATCACAGCGCCACCCTTATGTTGACTTAGTTGAGTATGTTTGTGACATGCAATTACAATATGGGGCGCACTGAAAAATAATTAGAAAGGGAGGATGCAAACTAAGGGATCATAACATATTACAAGCAGCACTATTTTATGTCTTGTATTGGTGCTATATGCCTTGATCCTGTCTAATGAATAAGTTGTTTTCATTCCTACCCAGGAGCTGTAAGACTTTAAGAATAAGTTACAAGGTTTTCTCTTGTAAACAGTACACAAACTTCCTGCATTATCTAATTTGTGTGGTGATGGTGACTGAGTGACTTCAAAATATTTTGTTCAGTTGCAATGAAACCCTACAAATAAGGGGGAGGTTAGCAACCCCCCCAACTATGAATGTAGCAAAGACAAAACACATAGTTACACTGCAAACATACAACAGTTTTGCAACAGTTTAACGGTTATGTTTCCACCACAAAAAATGTGGGAATTGTAGTTTGAAGAGGGAGCTGTTTGGTATCCCAATACCCCTGAAAGAATCACAGTTCGATAGGGAGATTGTGTTTTGTTCTAGGTGTAGCTATGTCCTGACTTCTTACTTACATCCCATCTCCTCCAAGAAGCTCAGGGTGGCATGTATTGATCTCCTCCACATTTTAGCCTCACAACAAGAGCTGCTCCCCTAGGTTCCTGTATTCATGGCTCTCCCTGTGTATGGTTTAATGTTTATGGCTGCACCCACCAAGCATTCTGCATGTGGCATAGAATTCAGGTCCTCAGCATCTCTACTTTAAATGTTTTAAACAACAAAAATGTAAGTTGCTAGATCTTCTAATCTGAAAACACAGCACTCTGGGGAAACAAAAGGTTTGAGAGCAGGGCCTTAAGTAGGCAGGTTTTTAAAGCAGCATTGCTCTGCCAGTAGTTCTTAATTTATCCTGCCTGGCTAGGAAAAGCCAAATAAATTATGCAAAACAGCAAAATGCATACCTATTTAAATAATTTTCTGTAACACTACATGTTACCACTCAAAAACAGTTCTAGACATCTTGTTAATTTTATCCGATTTCTTACCACAGAAGCAAAACCCACCAAATTCACAATTCTGCCTCAAAACATTGTTTTATATATCATTCTTATAGGGAGATAATGTATTGGAGCGTCTAATGGTTTATAGATGTGTATGGAGTGAAGTTGTACAAATTCAGCATTCATAGAGAACAGAACTTTCTGTTGATCTAGGAACTGAGTGACATGTTAGCACAGGGACAACAACATGAGCCAAAATTAAAATGAAATGTAAGAAAAGCATGGGCCTGGAGCCATACACAGTGTTTGCAAAGTGCCAGTGTGATTTGCTCCACAAATCTCAAAAATAAAGCGCCGGAGAGGCTAGAAATCAATATTTAACTAACAGGTTTTGAGTGTTAGGTCCCGCATGAACAGCCTATAATGGTTGGGCAGTAAACTTCAGGTCTTCCTAATGAACTTCAGGCAGGGACTCCTGGCCAATGGCCCAGAATCATTAAATGGGAAGAAGAAACAATCATGTGAATGTACTGCATGTACTGCATCCCACTGAGCTGCTCATTGCCCCCTTCCCACCCCATATTCATTGGCTGTTTCTGTGGAAGTCCATACAGGGTCAGAACACAGGATAGTGCAGTGGTTAGAGTGTCAAACTTGGACCTGAGAGTCCAGGGTTTATATCTCCATTCAGCCATGAAGCTCACTGGGCCAGTCACTGCCTCCGAGCCAATTCTGGGGATTAAAGATGGAGGGAGCCATGTACACCACCTTGAGCTCCCCGAAGGAAAAGATGGGATAGAAACGCAACGAATAAGTCTTTTAGTGGTTCTGTCTGATTTGACCATCAGCCAATGAGTAGCACTGTATGCTGCCCAGTAGCAAAAGTGGATGCTAGCTCAGCAACAGGAGGCAATGTAGAGCAAACACAGAAAGGGAACAAAAAAGCAGGATCGCCAGCAGAGCTGTCAACAAAAAAGAATAGAGACTGCATAGCCAAACAGCTATCCAACTTCTTATCCTCCAGTTACCAGTAATTCTCAAACTGGTCTGTGCCAGATATCTATAGTTATCTTGGAAAGAGCATTAAATCTGTGCAGCTCTAATAAATTATCTCTAAAGCATTGGAGAACCATAAATAGACCTCAAGTTTGTTTGGGATTTTGCAAATTCCAGCTTTATTTTGAGATCTGCTGCATGATGCTAAATGTAACCATTCAGGGAAGCTGAATAAACTTCATTATGACAAGGGGGAAATGTTTGCGGACTCGCCAAGATGTACAGACAGACATAATATCCCATGTATGCCTTTTGTATACATGAGCTTATTCTGCTGGTAAAATGCAAGTTCTCAACAGATTTAACTTTGATGTCTACTCAGAAGTAAGCTCCATTGGTTTCAACAGAGCTTACTCCTGGATAAGTGGGTGTAGGACTACAGCCTAAGGTACTTCATAAATTTTAACTAGTTGCTGGTGGGGTGCACATGTTGTAATGACTAAACAATATGAATTCAAATAAAAAAAGTTGGGGGTAATGAGGCACCTACCCTAGAAGCAACCTGGACATGACAAAATAGGTATCGAAAAGTCACAGCTATTGTAGTACAGTGGTACCTCAGGTTACATACACTTCAGGTTACATACGCTTCAGGTTACAGACTCCGCTAACCCAGAAATATTCCCTCGGGTTAAGAACTTTGCTTCAGGATGAGAACAGAAATCATGCTCTGGTGGCACGGCAGCAGCAGGAGGCCCCATTAGCTAAAGTGATGGTTCAGGTTAAGAACAGTTTCGGGTTAAGAACAGACCTCCGGAACGAATTAAGTACTTAACCCGAGGTACCACTGTAACAGTAAATTGTGTTATTTTCGAAACTGAGTAACAAAGCATGTGTTCAAGACATTAGATGAAAAGGCAGTTCTTGGCTTGCTCAGAGATTTAATAAGACCTGTAGGAAAGGCAGCATAACACCCTGGAAACTCATTATTGACCTCTGCACTTGCATCACAGCAGAGGAAGGCTTTTGCAGCAGAAATACTGCTGGAAACAGAACTGTGCAAAAAAAAATTCTGAGCCAGAATAGTTTCACTCAGTGGTAAGAATTTGACATTTCAGCAGCAGAATGCTTAAAGATCCACAATTCTTGGCTCATTCCTCAGAACTAATTTTGGTAGAAAAAAGTTCTCTCCTTTTAAAATAGATAATTAAAAATTGGTGCAGAAATATTCAAACGCATGTCACATCCATGCAGAAAATTGTTGTGATACCTTCTGCTGTATTTATAAATAAACTTCTCTTTTCCAAAACGTGCAGCTGAGGTTAACTTTCAGTTTTGGTGAAAGCAACTGTAAATCCTCAGGGAAAAGTGAGTGCTTTATAGTGGCATGAGTTATACACTGGCTCCCCCAACTGGTACATCACTAAATTGCAAAGTTCTATATGTGAAGAGGTAACCAAAAGTACTTTGCTCAAGGACATGAAGAATTATTGTCATAGATTGAAGGATTTAAATCTACATGAAAAGAAGAGTAATGGGGGCATACTCAGCTTCACCTTTTCTGAATAATATATTATCTCTGAAATTAATGAATTCATCTGACTCTAATTGTGCAGGATACAGCTGCTACTGCCAGTAAAACACGCCAAAAGAAAAGAAAAAGCTTTGCTAGGTCAGACCAACAGGATGCTGGATTAAACATACTGCACTAGGAGCATCTTGTCTAGCATCCTGTTTCTCAAACGGCCAATCAGATGTACCTTGGGTCTCACAAGGAGCACATGAGGACAAAACTGGCCATTCTTTCTACATGCTGCTCCTGATACTGACTGTAGGACCAACATTGATAGCAACTGATAACTTCTCTTCCATGAATATGCCTAATCTCATTTTAAAACCATCTAAAATGGTGACCATCACTAAAAGTTGCAGTAGTGAAATTCCATAGCTTAACTCCGTGCTGTATGAAGAACTTCATTTTGTCGAATTCCTGCATCTCTTGCCATTCTGTTTCATTGGTTAACCCCAAGTTTTAAGTATTTAGTATTATGAGAAGGGAAAAAAACTCTCTATCTCCCTTTTCCATACCATGCATGGTTTTATATAACACTATCATGCCCTGCCCCCTTTCTCACATTTTGTCTAAACTAAAAAACCACAACTGTCTGGTCTTTCTTTATAGGTGAAGCCCCCTGATAATTTTGTTTGTCCTCTCCTGCACCTCCTTTGATGCTACCTTTTTGAGATGTACCAACCAGAAAGATGCACAGTATTCCAAGTGTGGTCACACCGCAGTTTCATATGAACCCATTTTAATATTGACAGCCTTCTTTTCAATCCCCTTTCCTAATGATCCATACATTAAAACTTGCTCTATTTACAGCTGTTGCACACAGGGTCATTTTCACCAAACTATCCACTGTGACCCCTTTTAAAGTCAGTCACCACCAGCTCAGAACCCATTGATTGTACCAAGCTAAGGTCTCAGGAGTTTTCTCCTTTCCCTCACAGTCTGCAGTAGCTGTTGCCTGTCAATTAGAGAACTGCTTTACAATACCAGCTAGGAGCTGACTAGCAGATACACAAACCTGAATTTGCAAAATACATATGAATTAGCTTTGGAACAATCAGTTGGTTCAGTTCTGAAATCTGCAAAAAAAGGAAGTAATGGAAAAAAACCACCTGAGAAAAGTAGGAGAAAGTATGGGAAGAAACTAAAACAAACTGAAGGGCCTATGCTTTAAATCAATTTTAGATGTCCATCCACTTAACATTAGGGGAAACAGGCTGAACACTCCATGCAGACAAACATTAATCCATTGTGTTTCATCATTTATCTTTGAAGACAATACTTAAAGATGTAAACAAATCAGATATATGTAAGAGGATTTTAAAAAATAACTACACACAAGTTATTTCACCTTATGTAACACTTACAATTGTTCTTCTTCTTCTTTTGCTTTTTTGTCAGAAACCAAGTAGACCGTTCCAAAGCTTCCACGCCCAAGTTTCTGTTGAATAGTGTATCTTCCTGCAATCAAGGTCTTTGAGCAAGTAGAAATGGGCATAAGAGGAGTACCATGCTTAGCAACTTCTTGGAATCTCAACATTGCTCCATACAGCAGTGCTAGGCCAGTATTTATGAGTCTGCAGAATTAAACGGCCCTCTGTCACTGAAGCAATATTCACAAGTGACACCTGTAAGGTGGAGAAAACCTAAGATGTAGATTATAATTTGCTTAAGTACTTTTGTGTCAATGTATAAGAAGAGTTTCTTTAAGCTGGTACTGTATCAATGGCACCTCAGAAATTCATTTCTACATCAGAATATTTCAGAGACTTAGACTAGATCCTCTCCATTATATTATCTCAGCAGTAGACCTAAGAGGGACAATTCTCTCTTAGGTGCTATGCCTCACAATCTTCGCTGCTGCTACAAAAGCAAAACATATCAATGATGGGTTGGGACATAATGAAATGGCAGTGATGCCAGCTGGGATGCCTATGAGTTCCACAAGCATCATGTCCTGCCTACAGGCTGTTATTTCTGCACTGCAGGGGTTGGACTAGATGACCCTTGGGGTCCCTTCCAACTGTACGATTCTAGGATTCTACATTGCCCCAAAAGCAATTCTCTCAGTGGGTACAGAGAATCACAGGTCCCTCCTGAAATCAGAGCAGAGAATTTAATCACATAGTAGATGCAAGGAAGTGTTGTGAGTGTTCCAAAAGAAAATTTCAGCAGTGATACAGCTAGCTCACTTTCACCTGCATTAATTGTGATCTAATCCTTTAAACTTGGACCACAAAGGGAAGATGGGAAAAGTGATGATCCCTGTGGTTATTAAACAATGCATGGTAATATTTTTTAAAAAGGAATAACTGCATTTCAAATTTATTCTTGCAGTTTGCTGGATAGTATTTTGCAGCTCTTACTGCATTGCCAATCCACTCTACTGAAATTATTCCTCAATGTTTGTAGCAAGTATGAAATCCAGTACGCCAAGCGGTCTTGTGTCTAGCCCACTTATGTATAAACTCTTCCACTTAATCTTATTTCCATTTCATTCATCTTCCACTGCTTCATTTCCTTGCCCTTCTTCTACTACTCTCATTTCAGTAATTTTTAAGGTGCTGCAGTATGTACAGATTACCATTTCCTGCTTGCCAAGCCTCTCTTGTGTTTTTTTTTTAAACCACCCCTTGCTATGACCCAGTTGCTATCCTACTCACCAATATCTCACTCTATTTTATTTTAGTTCCTTGTCTATTGAGACACACATCAATGACACAAGTGGAAAAACCCAAGTGCTAGTAAATATATTTACGTCTACCAGCTCTTTGTATCTATATAGATCTGTGTTAGTAACATCTATTTAGGACAGACTGGTTTTCCCTCTGATTGCAATCGCCTGCTCACCTAAGCCTGCAAAGATCCCACTGTTAACAGATTTGTTTTTAATTTTCTTTCATCTTGATTTGGATTGTACATTTAACAAATACTGTAAATATTTTCATGACAGAAATTCTACATATAAAGGCTCCTCAGCATAATGTGTATAGGATTGCATTCCCACTTTTGTTTATCATCACTCTGAGGGCTGATATCCACTAGAAGATCCTAGCCATTTTGGTGGAGCTGTGTTGTTGCTTTTCAACTACTGCAGAAATGATTTGTTAAATTGTGTTGTTTGTTAAACAAGCAAGTTTCATTTTATAGCTTCAGAATGTTCACAAGCTTCAATAAGGTACCGGTATATGAATCTGTAATTTGTAACAATAACATCATGTGTGTGAAACTGTTCTGACACCCAGCTGCTGAGATACTGACACATCCTGTGCCAAGGACTTGTACTTGGCAGTGTGATTTCCTAATGAAATACAGCCAAACTTCTAATTACTGAAAGTGATGTTCACAATAGAACAAATAAATGGTGATCTTGGCTTCAAAAAGAAAACACTCAAATGAGACAGAATATGAACATCTTTCTACAGTGGTGCCTCCATTCCGCGAGTCTCTTCGTCTAGCGGTTTTTCCGTCTTGCGAAGCAACCCTATTAGCGGCTTAGCGCTATTAGCGGTTTAGCGGCTTAGCGGCTATTAAAGGCTTAGCTGCTTAGCGGCTAAAAGGCTATTAGCGGCTTAGCGGCTTAGAAAAAGGGGGGGAGCGAAAAAAATCGCAAGACTCGCAAGACGTTTTCGTCTTGCGAAGCAAGCCCATAGGGAAATTCGTCTTGCGAAGCGCATCGAAAAACAGAAAACCCTTTCGTCTAGCGGGTTTTTCGTCTTGCGAGGCATTCGTCTTGCGGGGCACCACTGTAATTCCAAGCCCTCTTTCAAGAAAAGAGGATAACAACAATGGTAAAACATAAGTACTATGCTGAGACTGCCAGCTACGAAATCTCCTGCTTCTGCAATTCTTCATTTGCCTCTATAAGCCAAAGAGGCCATAATAAAGTCTACAGAGCACTGATGAAGTTTTTAACTCCCCCATTTTACACACTTTTCAATGTAAAGACATAAAGTTTTATGTTAACTATGGCTGCAACCTTATACACAATTTAGAGTAAGTTTCATTAAATTTGGTTGGGGTTACTTCTGAGCAGACATGTATAGCATTTGTAATTCTACCAAACTATGCTACATGATTGTTGTAATGCAGCAGGAGGAGCTCCTTTCTATATAGCACCGGTTTTCAACTGGTGGGTCAGGACCCTCTAGTAGGTCCTGATCCAAGATGGGTCACAACAGGAGCACTGCCAACATGCAAATATATGGTAAAAGATTAAGAAATTGGTCTCCAAATGCATGTTTGGGATAAAAGTGGGTCTTGGGTCCTTATTATTATTATATCACACCCATGTGATTGGGTTGCCCCAGCCACTATGGGCAGCTTTTCAACAACAAAAATAGAACATTAAAAGCTTCCCAAAACAGGGCTGCCTGAAGATACCTGCTTTAGAGGATCACACTCACCCTGCTATAAGGTATGTGAAGTGCTTAGATGATTCTATGCAAACACTACATTAGTTTTATAGTCACATAGGTACAGGCTGATCTATGTGCACTTTATTGCAGCCATGTAAATTGTCATAAACTGCTACAGTTCTTAGCTAAATCTCTTACTCCTTTAAACTTTTATTGTGTTTTATTCCTCTGAATGTGTATTTTAAGAACACTTAATTAGCATATTGACTGTTAAACCCCCAGATCGATAATTTTTATTGTTTATGTAGAGAATTATGCAGAAATTCTGGTTTAAATATGCTGGCTGTTTGCCGTAATAAACATTGGTTGATATTGCAGCCATGTCAGCTTCACGCCATAAGATTCCCACTTGCTGTAGCCATTGGCATGCATAGGCACCTGGGATAGCTCAGTCTTGAGAGCATGTTACAGATAGGTAGCCGTGCTGGTCTGCCATAGTCAAAACAAAAAATTTTTTTTCCTTCCAGTAGCACCTTAAAGACCAACTAACTTAGTTGGTCTTTAAGGTGCTACTGGAAGGAAAAAAAATTTCTTGAGAGCATGAGACACTTAATCTCAGGATTGGAGGTTTGCTCCGCACGTTGAGCAAGAGTCCTGCATTGTAGGCAGTTGGACTAGATGACCCTCGGGACCCCTTCCAACTCTATGATTCTAATTATTTTGAAGCCACCTAGTTACAGATTGTAACATACAGTAAGAAGCCACAATAACCAGGCCCACAGTTGTTATCAGCAGGGCTTTTTTTCAGCTGGAACTCAGTTTCCGCTCTTCTAAGTTGGGTGCCATTGCTATTATAAGAGAACAGGGGAGGCGTTCATGTAGGGCTGCCATACGCCCTGATTTTCTAGGACATGTCCTGGAACTCACCTCCGAAAACAGCAGCCTGGATTATTTTCCAGAAACTGGGCAAATGCCCTGGAAAACTGGCAACAGGGGTTAAATCATGCAAAAACAAAAAAACCTCAAAAATTCTTGTAGCTTTTACTAAAAAAAAACTTTGGGGTTTGTCTTAAAAACAAAAGCTCAACCACTTTCAGGGTTCAGCAACTTTTGGGGTGTCCTGGTTCTTTACTTTTTGAAATATGGCAACATCTCTTTTTCTGGGGAAAAATAGCACTGATTATCAGCAATATAGTGCTTACAATCTTTAGGTGACTGTAAATATATATACAGTATTTTTCCATCTATAAGACACCCCCTATTTTGGGGGCAACAACCAATCGCCAGTCCACCCTTGGCACTATCCGTGTATAAGACCCCCCCCTAATTTTTGACATTATTTTTTAGGGGGGAAACCAGTCTTACGCATAGAAAAATACGGTGTGTGTGTGTGTATAAAAAACAGAAAAGGCCCTGCCTCAGGGTATACAACTTGAAATTAAAGGCAAGACTCATGAGAGAGGAAATTGATCTCATTTACATCCTAGAATGTTCTAGTTACAAGTAAGTAGCCATGTTGGTATCAGGAGAAGTGTGCATGCACACAAAAGCTCATACCAAGAAAAACTTAGTTGGTCTCTAAGGTGCTACTGGAAGGATTTTTTTTTTTCCTTTTTAAAATGTGTTCTTTTGGGGGGAGCTTATTGTGTTGTTGTTTTGCTTTTCCTCATGTATTTTGTGGTTTTATAGCTTGGTTTTATTCTGTGAACCGCCCTGAGACACACACACACACACACACCCCACACCGGTATAGGTCGGTATATAAATTCGATAAATAAAGTAAAATAATAAGGAAAAAAAGGGATAGTGCCGGGCCTGTCGGAACTGAAACGCAAAACACCTGAGGCAACTTTTCGGACGGAGGAGTTACGGCCTAATTCCTTTAAAACAGGCAGCCCTGTTCAGGGAAGTTTTTAACGTGTGATATTTTACTGTATTTTTGGTTTTTATGGAAGCCGCCCAGAGTGGCTGGGGAGGCCCAGCCAGATGGGCGGGGTATAAATAATAAATTATTATTATTATTATTATTATTATTATTATTATTAAAAAAACCCCAAAACCCGCCGGAATCACCTGAGGCGGCGAGCGGGGCCTCAGCGGGAACTCAAACGAGGGACAAGCCTCGACTTCTCCCTCACACAGTCTTGTAGGGGCGTCGAGGCGGCGGAGCGCCTCGGTCAGGCCTACCTGAACGGGTCCCCTCCATCTTGAGAGAGGCTCGTTGAGAGAGGCTCCTTTCTCCCCCCCCCCAAAAAAATATATATTAATTATATATACTTTAAATCGAGCGACGTCCGGAATATGAGGCGGACTGAGGGGCTGAGGAAGCGCCGTTCGTTTACCTTGTCCATTCACTCAGCGGAAGAGGCGAGCCCAATATTAATTGCGGGGGGGGTGGTGGGGGGGAAAGGAGAGACCCCCCCCCTATAAAAGTCGCTGTGGGTGCGCTCCTCCCACTGCACCCCTCCGCACACCTGTCTCCTTGGTACGGTCGGATTCACAAACCTCCCGCCGCGCGAGTGTTTGGCTCGCGTCGCTAGGAGACGGCGCAGCGCGTGACGAAGGCGCGCTGCTTTCCCTGGGCGGGGAAACGGGGCTGCTTTGCCCCGCCCTCTTTTCCCCCCTGGCTCGGACGCTTCCACAGGCCTCATATCTTGGGGGTGGGGGGAGAGACTTTGTTGGGAGCGCCCCCGCAACGCAGGTAAGGTCGAGCTGTCCGCCTCCGTCGCGAACGATAGAACTGCTGGCATGTTTGCTAAAGCTAAGCAGGGTCCGGTGTGGTTTCAAATTGGATGGGAGACCGCTTCCTGCTTTGCAAGGGGTTGCGCGAGACAGAACCCTCGGGATCCCTTCCAACTCTGTTTTTATGGAAGTGGGTAAGAAGAGAAGTCGCTGCTGCTGTTACTGCTGGAACTAGGTTTCCCCACCCACCCGCTTTCAAAGCTGCCCAGCAGACGGAAATTCAACAGATGCAGCTCTCTGCAATTTCAGATAAGCCAGTTTCTGCCTGTCCATGCATTTAAACACACAGGAACATGGACGTAGCCAAGGGGGGAGAAGGAAGGAGTAGCTGCCTCACAAATCAATAAAATTCAATAAAAATACATGGCAAACTGAAGTTCTGCCCCCCCCCAACAAAAATCCTGGCTATGCCCATGCACAGGACGGCTGGGGGTTCGACCCCACCCAGGGACAGCTGTGGGCAGGATGCTGGCATTACAGGGGTTGCACTAGATGATCCTTTGGGTATCGTCCAACTTTTGTTGTTGTTTAGATGTTTAGTTGTGTCCAACTCTTTGTGACCCCATGGACCAGAGGACGCCAGGCACTCCTGTCTTCCACTCTGCCTCCCGCAGTTTGGTCAGACTCATGCTGGTAGCTTCGAGAACACTATCCAACCATCTTGTCCTCTGTCGTCCCCTTCTCCTTGTGCCCTCAATCTTTCCCAACATCAGGGTCTTTTCCAGGGAGTCTTCTCTTCTCATGAGGTGGCCAAAGTATTGGAGCCTCAGCTTCAGGATCTGTCCTTCCAGTGAGCACTCAGGGCTGATTTCCTTCAGAATGGATAGGTTTGATCTTCTTGCAGTCCATGGGACTCTCAAGAGTCTCCTCCAGCACCATAATTCAAAAGCATCAATTCTTCGGCGACCAGCCTTCTTTATGGTCCAGCTCTCACTTCCATACATCACTACTGGGAAAACCATAGCTTTAACTATATGGACTATATGGGTTAAGAACCGGGCTGGGCAATATATCAATACATCTTCCAAAACCAGCTTGAAGTCCATATGATATCTGTTTTGTAATTTTTGACCTGGCAATATATTGTGAATCATGATGTGTGCGTGCATGCACTATGCAAAAATCACAGTGCGGGGAAAACCGTGAAGCCAGCCAGTGCCTCTACAAAGCTCCATCTTTATTTCAGACATTGTGATACATCAGTATAGCACGATGTTTAGCTGGTGGATGTATCACGATGTTGAACACCCGATATCGCCCAACCCTAGTTAAGAATGGGTTCAAAAGTAAAATGGATACATTTTGAAAGTTCATCAAATTAATATATTAATCTACTTGGAGACATATCTGGGATTCTGCGGGCGGCAGTAACATCCGGGCGGATTTTCCATAAATTGATCAAATGTCTAGGAAAAACCAGACTTATTTCGTATCTGTGACTATAGCAATTTGAATTTAAGCCTCTTTCCTTTATTTTATTTTTTTGTTGGCCAACAAGAAACCGGCTCCAAATCAGATTGAGATGGAACATTGGTTGCCAATTAATCATCCAGGTGAAAAGGGTGCCAGTTACAATCCCAACAGCAGGTTTTGATTTTTTCCTTGTTTCCCCTTGAATTGCACTGCATTGCATCTGCAGGGCTAATTTCTTCTTTTGTTTCCGCAGGGGCGTTTCAGCCCGGCAGCATGGGCATCCACGGATTAATGAGCTACGTAGGGGAACACAGAGAGTTCTTTGTTGACCTGCAGTTGAGGGACACCAGCATAGTAATTGACGGAAATAACCTGTACCATCGCCTTTACTTTGATTCCAACCTGGACATGCGGCGCGGAGGGGATTACGATTCGTTTGCAGATGTCGCCCGCAAGTTTTTTGAAACCCTGACTCTGTGCAACATCCGGCCGTACGTCGTGCTAGATGGAGGGTGCGATGCGTCTGACAAAAAGCTGGCAACCATCAAGGAAAGAGCTCGGGAAAGGATCCTGTCAGCCTATTGTCTCTCCTGTGGTGGCGGTGGCGGCAGTCTACTGCCTTTGCTCATTAGAGAAGTCTTCAAGCAGATCTTGACCAGCTTGCGAGTGCCTTTCGTCCAGTCTTTTTCAGAAGCGGACAGGGACATTGTGTCATTAGCCAATCACTTGAATTGCCCGGTGTTAACTTTAGATAGCGACTTTTGCATTTTTGACCTGAAAGCCGGCTATTGTCCTCTGAATTACTTTCAGTGGAGAAGCCTGGCCTCCTGCAAAGACTCGCAAGACTGCTACATCCCAGCACGGCGCTTCTCGTTAGAGAGGTTTTGTGGCCATTTCAGCAATATGAACAAAACCCTCCTGCCTCTCTTTGCGGTGATGAATGGCAACGATCATATTAACCTGCCGGCTATAGAAATGTTCTTTAGCAAGGTACGCCTTCCCGTCGGAAGCTCCAGGCAGAAATGTCGAAAGCACGTCCGCATTCAAGGGTTGCTGAACTGGCTGTCTCGCTTTGCTGACCCTGCTGAGGCTATAGAAAATGTACTGAAGTACGTTAACAAGCACGAAAAAGAGGAAACAAGGCAGCTTCTCTGTACTTTTATGGAGGAATACGAACCGTCCAGTGTCAATCTCAAAGATTTTTTCCAGAATGGAGTTTATGAATCAGAGGAAGCCAAGAAATTGGAGTTGCCTCCGTGGATTCTTTCTGCATTAGCAAAAGGCCTTATAGCACCATTCATCAGTGATGCCCTGATATTAAAAAGAACAATTCTCCACGTTCAGGTAGAGAATATGCAAATGCCTAGTGCTAATGCCATATCTCTACCAATTCGACAAATCATCTATGGATTACTTCTGGGCATTTCGCAGCGTTCGGCCAGTACCTCTTCGGGAAAAGCGCCCACTTGTGTTTTCCATGAATTTGACAGAATACAAAGAGCACTCAAGAAATCGTTCGTCCAAGCGGCAGTGTTGTCCGGACATTTTTGTAGCGACCAGTACTCTCTGAATACGTTAAGTGAGGTAAATGGCTCAAAATGGCAGGCATAAAGCAAACATATCAGTAGTGTTTGAATGCTGCGGTTCTGTGGGGGGGGGGGAGGAAATAATGTGATGTTGGGCACAGAATCCAACTTCTTGAGGCTATCGGCTTTCAATTTATTATTTAAAAAGAAAGCTTTCCAGCCTTTACAGTTAGGCACACGTGAAAATACATGGGCAATGCTTGCTGAAATGTCAAAAGTGCTGCGTAAGATTCCTAATGGTAAAGGTAAAGGGGCCCCTGACCATTAGGTCCAGTCGTGGCTGACTCGGGTTGCGGCGCTCATCTCACTTTATTGGCTGAGGGAGCCGGCGTACAGCTTCCAGGTCATGTGGCCAGCATGACTTTGGCGAACCAGAGCAGCGCACAGAAACACCGTTTACCTTCCCGCCGGAGCGGTACCTATTTATCTACTTGCACTTTGATGTGCTTTCAAACTGCTAGGTTGGCAGGAGCAGGGACCCAGCAACGGGAGCTCACCTCGTCGCGGGGACTTGAACCGCCAACCTTCTGATCGGCAAGTCCTAGGCTCTGTGGTTTAACCCACAGCACCACCCGCATCCTCCTAATGGTTAGCAGGAGCCTAAGCAGTGTTAGAAACTCAGACAGATAAGCGAAGCGCCAAATGGCATCTTACACCTCGGTTGCAGTCACCATCATAGAATGTCTAGGCATCATTTTTTTAAAAAAAAATATATTTATTATTATTCATTTCATTTATTTATCACTTCATATTTTAATGAAAAGATCTCACCATGGTTGACGACACATTAAATCATCAAATAAAACGATCCAAAATAAAACAAATTCAAGTTTCAAGGAAAGTAATTCAGATCCTTCTCTAAGGGACATTTGGCTTTCCCCGTATTTATTTACCTATTTAATTTATAGAGCTGTCCCACAGCAGACGTACTCTAGGAAACCAGTGTGGTGTAGTGGTTAGAGCATGGGTAGGCAAACTAAGGCCCAGTCGCCTTCCAAATCCGGCCTGCGGACGGTCCAGTAATCAGCGTGTTTTTACATGAGTAGAATGTGCCCTTTTATTTAAAGTGCATCTCTGGGTTATCATAGGAATTCGTTCATTTCCCCCCTCCCCTCCCCCCTCCCTGGGTTAGAGTGTCGGACTAGGACCTGGGAGATGAGGGTTCAAATCCCCACCCAGTCGTGAAGTTCCCTGGGTGACCTCAGGCCAGTCACACCCTCTTAACCTACCTGATAGGGTCGTTGCAGGGATTAACTGAGGGGTGAACCATGTACTCCTTGGAATAAAAGAGGGGATTTAAATTCAGTAAATAAGCTCTTTAGCCTAACTCAGTGGTTTTCAACCAGTTGCCGTGGCACCCTGGGGTGCCTTGAATGGTCAGGGGTGCTGCGGGCAACACTGGCCTCAGTCCCCCTTTCCTTCCCTCCCTTCCTCTGATGCCTTCTTGCATCTCTGCCTCTCAAAGGCTTGCACAGCTGTTTGTTGCAGCAACCCTGACTACAAGCTCACCAGGCGAGTGGTGCCTCTGGGGCTGGCCTGGGGGTGCTTCCCTGTGGGGCAGTGTGAGGAGGCACCTCTCTTTGGGGGGCAGCTCAGAGACCGGGGGGCAGCTGCGGCTGCCCAGAGGACTCCCAAGGAGAGGGAAGAAGAGATGAGTCTGAGGGAACACTCCACAAGGGAGGGTGTTCAAAAAGGGGTGAGGGGCTGCTAGCTCTGCAGGCAAGGGGTGACACAACTGGGTTCCTGAGCCCCACAGGGGTGCCGCAGAAAGAATGCAGTTGGTCAAGGGAGCCGTGGGCTCAAAAAGGTTGCAAACCTCTGCCCTGGTTGCTTAAGAAAGCTGAAAGGGCCAGCCAGATGGAGATGTCCGTGGCCAGCCTGGCATCCAGAGATCTCCCCGTAATCCCAATTGGACCCACACCAGCTGCAAAATGATTCACATCCAGATGAAATTTCATGAAGGCTTGGCCATTTCTTTATGCACAGGTTCCCTTAGCAGACCGCCTGATCCTTTTGTTGGAGACATTGGGAGTGACAGCCAGCATCCTGGAGCCAGTTCCTTGTCACCTGTGGCTTCCTCTTGCCGTGACTTGTTACTGGACGCAGTATTCAGAACCCAAAGTGAAGTTACAGCACACAAAAGCCTTACTACTTGGAGTCGTAGTTGGGGAACTTGATAAAGCGATACATAGTCCAGGTAGGTTCAGCTTTAGTCCTCTTTTTCGTCCTGGCATTGCCAATGACTCTTTTCTTAATTTGCACACTGGGGCTTTTACATCTGTCTCAAGAGACCACGGAGTGCACCTCCAGGGGTGAAATCAGACCGTTGCTTTAGCAGCACCAAACTGACCTCCCCAGGGCGCCTGGAGCTGGACTGCCCAGACAACAAGACACCCCACCCCAGCTCTCAGCCTCGCTGATCTGGTCCAAGCGCCTCCAGGCAGTATAACGTGGTTCCTTTCCCCTCCATTTCCTGCTTACAAGAACCCTGTGAGGTAGGTTAGACTGCAAGACAGTGTCTGTCCCAAAGTCACCCAGTGGACTTTCTGGCAGAGTGGGGATTTCAATGCTAGTCTCTTTGGTCTGGGTCCAGCCCTTCAACCCCACTTTCTCTTAACATGTTAATAGGCTTAGGTGTTATCAAGTAGGCCGGGACTACTATTTGGCAGAGATGGTTATGTTTCAAATATTTCGAATAGCAATACATGCATTTGTGCTTAAATGTCTCAAAACATTCTGAATTCTCTCCCCCCGCCCCCTAATTCGTGTCCAGATCCCAAGTGCCCACCAATTGAGATCAATAAAATTGTGTACGAACAGTTCTTGAAATGGAAAAAAGACACATCTCAGAAAGAAGCAATGGAATTAGACGCTGCCCACATTCTCTGCCAGTGGCAGTGTTGCCTTCAGATGGGATTGTATCTCAACCAACTCCTTTGTAGTCCTCTCCTTGAGCCAGATCTTACACGGTAAGAGTTCCCAAGGCTGCAAATCCTATTGAATCAGTTCCTCTTTTCCCACTTCTTTTTTCCAAGTCAGGAATGATGGTGGTGGTTTTAGTCCAGCAAAATCCAGAAGGCCAGAGGTTAGCCACCCTGACGTATAGGGGCAGAAATGCATAAAGCAGCCCCATGAGAGCCAGTGTGGTGTAGTGGTTAAGAGCGGTAGTGTCGTAATCTGGGGAACCGGATTCGCGTCTCCGCTCCTCCACATGCAGCTGCTGGGTGACCTTGGGCTACTCACGCTTCTCTGAAGTCTCTCAGCCCCACTCACCTCACAGAGTGTTTGTTGTGGGGGAGGAAGGGAAAGGAGAATGTTAGCCGCTTTGAGACTCCTTAAAGGGAGTGAAAGGCGGGATATCAAATCCAAACTCTTCTTCTTCTTCTTCTTCTTCTTCTTCTTCTTCTTCTTCTTCTTCTTCTTCTTCTTCTTCTTCTTCCATGATTCCACAGTCCTGAGATACGCCAACAAAGCATCCTTGGAGAGAATGTTAAAATTCCCCAGGACTGAGAGATGGGGCTCCAACACCAGACTGAAGGCCATGTTTGTAAGCTTGGCTAAGGAATCTGTTACCCAAATGCCTAAGAGGTACACTAACAGAATTCCTCGTCCAGGCTTCATTAACTTGGTGCCCGGTTTTAGACAGCTGTGTTGGCAGGGACTGATGGGGACTGTAGTTCAAAATATCTGGATGGTACCAGGTTGGGGGAGGCTTTCCTAGCCTCTCCCAAGACCCACACACCAAGGTGGGATCTACAAACACATAAAAAATGCTGCGAAAATGCTTTTTAAAAAACGTTTCAAAAAATATATTGAATTTGCCATAGCACACCATCGCCATCTAGTGTCACATTTGTATACTGCACTTTACAACACATTTAAAACGTTTTATTTGCAGCTGTATAGCTGAGTCCCAAGTCTAAGCACTCTCTCAAGGTAGTTTACTGGACATGGCATAAGGTGAGCAAGGTGGTGAACGGTGTGCTGCTGACACCACCAAGGTTGCAGGTTTGATTCCTATATGGGACAACTCTATGTTTTGCATTGCAGGGGGTTGGACTAGATGATCCTCAGGCTCCCTTCCAACTCCACGATTCTATGTTGATTATGGCCACTCCACCTCACCCTCTCTCTGTATTTCCACTTTGGGCAGGAAGGAGCCACGCCAGTTCTAGTCGCCTCATCAAACCAGCTCTTGGTTTGCCAAGATCACATCCTTTATCATAGACTTTCCTCCATCATTCCTAGTTCAGCAATTTCTGATTTCTCTCTCCAAAAGCCTGCTCTTTATACGATTGGCCTCCTCCATCCAGATTCTCTATTTTTCCCTACGGCCATCTCACTTTAAGAAAGTTGTCCTGTGGAAGTTGCAACTGAATTCTCTTCTCTACTTTCCCCCACCAGCCACCAAACTCCCTCTATGCTTTTTCCATTTTCATCCCCATGATACGAGGCGATTCTTAAGACCTCTAAAAATATTATCAAACCAGGAGAGGAAGGAGGCTGGGTGCTTTTAAGTACCTGCTTCAAATACAAAGTCTTAAAATACATTTTTATGTCGTAAAGGACACCCTTCACATCTGAGTTTTCAAACCATAAAATAATAACTTGTACCAACAGCACCAAGCTGTGCTAGATGCTAACTACTTTCCCTCCCGTCTTTTGACAGGCTTTACAATGGGACCCTGGCGCACAGACTGTATCGTGAGCTTAAATCATCCTCCTCACCAGAGAACCTGCTCAGTGCATCTCCAAAAATGTACCAGCTTTACAGCAACATGATACATATAGTGAAAGGTATAGCACCGCCAGACTTCTTCCAGAAAAAGAAGAAACCCAAATCGCGCAGGAAAAAGAACAATCAAACCACTGATCAAGGGCTGGATAAAAGAGAAAGCGCCATGTTGGAAACTTTGCCTTCATGCAGTATTAACAACAGATTTGAAGCATTAATGGTGGAGAACTGAAAGCCCAGTCTACTAGAAAGTGGCTGTGTGTCCTTTGCATTGAAGTCTTCAGAAGTCCTCTCTCAAAATGAGTCTTCAAGAAACAATGACAGGAATCATATGGTGCTATTATGCTTGATTTGGTTGGTCTTAGTTACAGGAGGAAATGTCTTCTTACCTTTGAGTAGTACTATTGCTGTGAGTAGTCTGAGCGACTAGGGGATTTACAATGTCTCTTGTGCACATGGAAATCCTCACTATACCCTTCCCCCTCTATGGCCAATGACAAATCCCTGAAAGCTGACAAATACACATTGCTCACTCAATAGTTTTTACATGCAGTTCCAAGACTCATGTTTTGACTCCCTGTTGCCCCTCTCCCCCCATTATTTTTTTATATACAATATCTGCAAGAAAGATTTTGTTTTTTCAGACTGGTCTTTTCGTGGCACTTCGACCAGTGTGTTACAAATATTTCACAATATACCTGATAAAAGTTTCCTAACACCTGGCAAATGTCCGAGGACAAAATCAGAATTATGCTAGACAAGTTTCAGCAGATATGGCTGCATTTCCAAGGGGATATTTCTTAAAAGAGATTCATTCCCCTTTCCCAATAGATTTTTAAAAAACAAACAGAGAGCAGCTATGGATAAGAACTCACTCTTCTTGTTTGTTCCCTCGAATAGTAGGAAAACACTAATTACGTCTCATGAAACATAGTGGATAGCCCCAACATCCTTGTGAGTTCAATTTGAATAGAACGTGATGTCTAAATTTGCACAGGCAGTCATTAAAACAAACGAAACCACGTTTTAATCCTACCACTAAGAAAGTATGAACTGAAGGACACATATATTCAACATGCTGTGTGCACTAAAGTTCATTATTAACAAAAAGCACACAGCATGTCAGTAAGGCCTTGGAAGTGACCTGCCAAAATCTTCTTGCAGAAATGTCATCAGTGGGGGTGGTGGAAGGGAATAGTAGCCCATAATACTCGCAGCCGGCTGGAATCCAAAGTTGTCACTGAGCGAAAATCACACCTACCCTGTTTTCCCGAAAATAAGACAATGTCTTATATTAATTTTTGCTCCCAAAAATGCACCAGGTCTTATTTTCAGGGGATGTCTTATTTTTCCATGAAGAAGAATACGGTACACATTTATTGTCTAATTGTGAGTCAGCCAGACTCCGTCAGGGCAGAGCAAGCGGCAGGCGGCAGCTTGTCCTGGCTGTGGCGCGGGCTCTCTGGTTTAAAGAAACCTTGCACTGCCTGAACAGCTGCGGCTGCGCTGCAGCCAATCAGTGAGCTGCACGGCGGCGCCTGCTGCTACGGTCCAGAGGAGTCAGACGCCTTGTGGTAGCTTCGGGGGCCTTATATTCCGGGGAGGCCTTATGTTCGGGGGAGGCCTTATTATTGGGGAGGTCTTAATTTTTGGAGGATGCCTTATATTACAGCGAAAGGCAAAACTGGAAGTAGGTCTTATTTTCGAGAGATGTCTTACTTTCGGGGAAAGACGGTATGCAAACACATGTGATGAGGTTTGGTGATTCCGCCCCCCCTTCCAACCTATCATGCTGTTACTGAATCGGCTCAGGAGGGCCTTCAGGAGCAGCTCTTCAGGGGGTCTGTGGTGGGATTGGGAAGCCAAGAAAGCCCTGGTTTGACCACAAAACACCATAGACCCTGACCACAGTTCGCAAGTGATTCAGATCCACTCTTCATACAAAAAAGTGAAGATTTGTTGTATACCAATATTGATGAATTCGAGCTTTTTAAATAAAGTTTTTCTCCATTTGCATCAAATCACACTGAATGCATTACAAAAAAAAATGTGTAAAGAAACCATAGGGAAATGAAATGAAAAGGGATGAAATGCATTAAAATGGGGAACACAGTAGATCAACTAAGTGCACCTCAGAAATACAGACGTTCTCATCTTGCTTATTAAAGGGAAGAAAGAAAACAAAGGCTCATGGACTTGAAGCTGATGTTAGGGTGTGGTTCATCTGGGATCAGGACTGCTGAAGTAGGACAGGACATACAAAGCCTATATTTGGACGTGCAGCCAATATTTGTGGAACCTCACTGGCCCAAGGATTTTCTAGTTCAGCAGAACAGGAAGTTGTTACCGTATTTTTCCCTCTATTACACGCAGATTTTTTCTCCTAAAAAGTAAGGGGAAATGTCTGTGCGTGTTATAGAGCGAATGTGTGGTCCCTGGAGCTGAGAAGCGTGAGTGAAGGCAAAAAGCAGGCAAATATCAAATCGTCCGGAGAAGGGAGGAAAGAGGAAGCTGCGGCTTTCCTGCATTCTGCCTCAGGGTCTTACTGCCCACCCGCTTCTGTTTCCTTACTGTGTTTGCTCAGACGGAACAAAGAGCAGAGAAAACCCCTCCCCTCCAGGCAAGCAGAGTGGAAAACAGATTCCTCTCCGTGCGTCTGGGACTCGAAGGCAACATGCAGGTTGGGGGGGGGGAGACAGAGAGCTGGTTGGCTTGTGGGGGGACGACTTTTGCCTTCCTTTCCTCCCTCCGGTAAAACCCCTCTCCTGCATTCTTAGCCAGCTGCTTCTCTGCACACCCCTCTCCTTGTCGCTTCTATGTTTTTCCTTCCCTCCCTACTTAAAACGTGGTTCCAATCACGGATCCACATGGATCCTCAGGATCTTTGCATTGAGTCACCCCAAATTCACCATCAGATCACATAGCAATGATCTGATGCAAAAACAGGGCTGCAATGCTGCAAAAACATGGTTACAAAGCACGGATCCACATGGATCCTCAGGATCTTTGCATTGGGTCACCCCAAATTCACCATCAGATCACATAGCATGTCCATGGCTACAGCCTGCACCAAAAAAATCACGCACCCACTGTTGCCTGGGGCTGCAATGGTGCAAAAACGTGGTTACAAAGCATGGATCCACATGGATCCTCGGGATCTTTGCATTGGGCTACCCCAAACTCACCGTCAAATCACATGTCTGTGGCCGCAGCATGAAGCACAAAAATGATACATCCACTGTTTCATTCAGAATTTTTTTTTCTTGTTTTCCTCCTCTAAAAACTATGTGCGTGTTATGGTCAGGTGCGTGTTATCGAGCGAAAAATACGGTAAATTTGGCCAAGTAAAAGATCTAGCTCACTGTGGAAGCGAAAAAATTCAGAAATCGTTTTTCAGTTTGTGACCCAGCTTCATTTAAAATACCAAGTTACACATTCACACGTATTTTAAGAAAAGCAGACATTTACTTCAAAATTGCAATTATAGGCTTCTCAATCACAAAAAGGAAGAAAAGACAGTGATCCGACAGTGGTCACATCCTGTGCAAAAGAACATAGGATACCTAAAAAATAAAAGCACAAGGTACACATTGCAGGATAATGTAAATAAATACAGAATCTGAAAATATGGCACTCTTGTATCTCACTCTAGACCAGATGGAATGCCTTGAATATTTCATAGTAAAGTCCCACCACCGTCATAAAAGTAAAGGGTTTATTTAAATAAAAACTAAAATCTTTATATCTAATACACATTTCTATACATGTATATCTCTCAAGAGCAAAAGGTGGGCAAGACTGTTGACTTTTTTATTTTTAAAGTAGCCTCTCACACACTTACAAAGTTCCATACAATCTGAAAAGTAAAGTTTTGTCTTTGAGGAAAAAATATTACCAAAGTTGCATAATTGTTTATTACTCCCCTGGCTGGAAGATTTAGAATTCACCAGTCTTTAAAAATTGCCAGTGTTCATCCATCAGGGAAAAGGAGGGACTTGTCAAAAGCCCTTGTATCTTCTCGTGATAACTTCCTCCTACATACGACAGCAGTTTCTAGTTTTGCAAACGGAAAGAATGCAATGTGCATCATACATCAAGAAAAGACGGCAAAGACGAAGAACCACCATGTTTCTGGGGCTTCTCCCTGCTCCTTTCAACCTTCTTTATAATCTCTGCTACTATACACACTGATGAGGTGAGTCCCAGAAGAAACAGCAAGTCTAAACCAAAAAAGAAAAAAGAAAGGGTTTTTTTCCCGTTAAAAAACAGCAGAAGAATACAGGTATTGAGTAACAGCTTTTCTTTTCTTGCCAATTTTTATTCCTTTTCAAATTTATAACAAATCAAAACTAAATTAAAATTAATTAACTGAGTAGCTGTTTTTCAGCTAGCCAGAAATACAAAGCTATAATCAATTGTTTAGCTATGAAAAAACTTGGAGTCAAGCTGCTTGTCCTTTGGACTAACTTGCCAGATATTTTATGGTCATAAACAGAACAAATTCTTGCTGGCCTTGCTAGCTATGCCAAAACATCAGATTGCACACTCCTGCCCTTTCACTATAATTCCATGTATGCTAACAGAAGCAGGTCCCACTACATTCTAGGGGCTTAAAGGTAAAGGTACCCCTGACCATTAGGTCCAGTCGCGGACGACTCTGGGGTTGCAGTGCTCATCTCATTCTATAGACCAAGGGAGCCGGCGTTTGTCCGCAGACAGCTTCCAGGTCATGTGGCCAGCATGACTAAGCTGCTTCTAGTGAACCAGACAGCACACGGAAACGCTGTTTACCTTCCCGCCAGAGCGGTACCTATTTATCTACTTGCACTTGACGTGCTTTCGAACTGCTAGGTGGGCAGGAGCTGGGACTGAACAAAGGAAGCTCACCCCGTCGTGGGGCTTCGAACCGCCGACCTTCTGATCGGCAAGCCCTCGGCTCTGTGGTTTAGACCACAGCGCCACCCGCGTCCCTTCTATGGGGCTTACGCCCAAGTTAACTGTGTATATAAATTTACAGCCATGGTCTCTGATCTTCGGTTGTGCCTTTCTGAGCTGGGGGAAAGAGCAAAGGGTTGTTTGGTGATGGATGGTGACCACCGAAAGACCAGGCTTGTACTAGCCTTCTCTCAGGAGGGGAGTGTTGGGGCCAAACTGGCCAGTTGCAGCCTTCTTCTCTAGTTTGGCAGCTGTGAGGGATCTTTCCTGTCATTGCACTGAGCCCTTAAACCTTAGTGCAGCGTTAAGATGAGCACCACACCTCTTCTCCAGCTCCGAGCTAGACAGAAAGGTGGGGGCTCATCCCTTCAAACTGAATCGAAGCTACATGTCATTAGCCCTCATTTCTGCTTTCACCCTCATCTCGGCCATACAGGCTCGAAAGCAAGAACAATGTTTCAGTGTTGCCGTTATGTGAAAGATACCTGTCGAGGGGGACAATGCTGAAGTCGCTCTTAAAACCGGAATTTCTGCCACCTGGTATCCACTCCAAAGTGTCCCCCCAACCCATTTAACTATATTAATGTTCTAAGTCTAAGCCCTATTTGTTAATGCCTTACAAAACAAATCACCAAGGAAATAATGTACTTGTCTATATTTGTTGGTTTGAAAGCCAAACTCGGCTGAACAAGAAAAAAACTCTCACCTAGTATGCTTAGACTCTCAGTTTGAAAAACTTTCTGAAGAGGAGGGAAGTAGATTACTAGTAGCTGCCCCATGATCGATCCAAGCACTGCGTAACAGAACATTTTGTTGCTGCAGAGTCCAATCTCAAACACAGATTTAGTCTGCAAATAGAAACATAACATCTATGATTTTATTCTTGTGCATTCTAGTTATTTGAGATTATCCATCTTAACTCAAATGATAGGGTGATTATATACTCATCTATTAGCATTTTGATAGCTTGAATTAAGTTATGGCTTTGAGCTACTTGCATCTGTGAAATTTTGACAATTTGCAGAGGTTGTTTTCACTTTTTCAAAATACCATATCTTTAAACACAGGCAGTCACATACCTGAGATCTGGAACTCAAAGCATTGAACATATCAAAAAATACAAAGCACGTAAACGTCATTGTTGTATCTCGAGGAGTTATGCCATTGTCTCGCAGCTGCAGAGAGAGAGACAGAGAGAGAGAGAATTAATATATGCAGTTCTCTGCCACTTTACAATAAAACATTTTAAATTCCACCCAACATAATACTACGAAGCATCAGTCCTCTAGCCAAGTGTGGAAGTATCTCTATTGTCTGATCTAGGCGCCTAATTTGATACTGGCATCTAGAATTTTAATTCATTCCTCAGCTGTGTGTAGGACTGCTACCTAGAACTATAATTATTTCCTATCTTCCTCATACCATATCTGCATATTTTTTTAAAAAAATACAACCAGACCGATTGATCTCTATTGCACACAACCTTTAAAAGCTCCGCACGATTTAATTGCCAAACCTAAGTTTAAGATCAGTTGAAGTATATAAACATTGGCATTTTACAGTTTTTCTTTAATGCTATGGTGTTTTCTAACACTGGTTTTGAAATGGTTCTCCATTTGAAGAGCAGGTGGCCATGCACCTCAATAACAGTGAGTTCATGGACTTACTTGCATGGTTCTTTTACACAGTCTATGTACTTTTATATTTGCAACTACTGGCACATATGAAGCACTGCAAGCAGATAATAAACACACATTTTTTAAAAAGCATCTTTGTCATACCTCTCGCCAGAAGACAAATAATGTTCCACATACAATAATTATAGATGAAACTAGTATTTTAACAATCAGATTTCTGGTCAAAATGCTATCCTTGACATTTCTTGGAGGCTTTCGAATAACATCTTTATCCACAGGCTCAACTCCAAGGCTAGAAATAAGAACACAAATAACTTTTTGAAAGTTTAGATTGATTGAGGCATCATAAAATCAAATTAATGTAGACAGTGACTCAGACATACTTTTCAATAAAGGTTTGTATGTGTCAAGGCAACCCAAGCATTACTGCTTAATTCTTATGATATAATTAACTATGATTAGTACTCGATCATGATTGGATGGATCCAGACCAAGTAATTCACACTTAGTTGAATTTAGGTTGCATTGGAATACTGTGAACTAACTGCCTGGATCAAACCTGCTAAGTGCCTTAGACAACTGCAAAACTTAACATTATGATCTTTCCCATACCAATATTGCTTAAAAATGTAAATTTTCCTGAGTAGTTACCCTACGAGTCTACTGCTGACTACTTGTAATATAAAAAGCTTTTGAAAGCAAACACAAATGCAGCAGCCTCTGGGAACCATTGTAACAACAAAACCGAAAAGTAAGATATTAATTTTAAATCCTTAATAAGGCACCAACAAACACTCCATCAGACAGAAACCCCCATTTGGGAAATTGCCCAGAGTTTTTGCACGGAAAATAATTACTTAAACAAATTATTCCAATTTAATATGCTTTTTTTTACAATATAATTTGATACACAAGTCCACACAGAGGAAAAGCTCTGTGCAAGATTCTACTAACATTTCTAGGAGTTATACCATTCACAATTCTGGAGAGTTACACCATTCAGCAACTTCTCAAAAACTCTCAAAGGAAAAGTGTTACCTTTGAGCTGGAGGCCCATCCATGATAATGTTGATCCACAAGATCTGCATGGCATTGAGAGGATTAGGAAAGTTCATTAATGTGGCCAATGAGATTAATGTCAATGCAGCTATACTCCTGTTGAAAAAAGTTGTTTTACACAGCTGTCAGCATCGCAATTTTGGGGGGGGAGGGAGTGGTTTTTTAAAATTATTTGGAAATTTGTTATTAAACATTTCAAGCATCAGTAAGACCCACAATACGTATGTGTAGCAAGTAAAACTTCATACACAGTAACAATCCAATTGTTTTAAATAGATCATGCAAGTTTTTGGGATGCTAAACATCAAGCAGACGTTAGAAAATATTTAGCCCAAGACAGCAATACAAGCCAAAAGGAAAATTGTCTCATTTCATTAAGCCTCCTCACTAGAGGCTGTATACTGTGTGCCAGACACAAAGTGTACTTTTGTTATAGAAATAAAAAAATAATTTAGGAGTGCCTTACATTTTAAAATGCCGAACGATTGATAAATCAAAACCCCTTCTTGTATAGACCATCTGTTGCAGTGGTTGGAAAATGTGTACCTTATCAGGGAGGCCAAACCATCATGAACTCTTGGACTTACAAGTTGCAGGAACTATTTTTAGATCTGATCTCATTTAGCAACAAAGGACAACCACATGGCTCTGATCATTTCAAGTAAAGGGAACTGTTGCTAAGGTTAAGCTTTTACTATGCAGTTACTTGCTTAGAGTCCTATTTTCAAGCAATTATACCCCAATTTCGAACTAACTGTGCCAGAATGGATGCTGAATTTATTAGTGCTGTTAGAATTATGGTCAGCAATCCATTATGGCAATATAGCAAATAGTGTGCCATTTACAAATCACCGAGCTGAATTTATGTCAGTTTTGGTCATGCAAACTTCTGTGCAATTAATCTCAATCAAGCAGAATTCATAACAGGAAGCTTCTGATATTGTGCTGCAAAACTTACGTGCTGAGTTGAAATCTAACAAAATTTTTAATGTTATTATAAATTCCTTTACCCTCTTCAATTGCAGACCTGAAATATAAAAAGAAAAAAGTGCTTAGGAGGAAAAAACACATTCTGCAAAGGCACATTATTTGGATAGCATCCTGAAAATGCAACTCTTATTTCTTGCAATCTAACAGTAACAATAAACGGCTTCCCAATGCAAAACATTATCAGGCAGTTTCAAAGTTTTTAGCTTTGTTCACTAAACACAAGTAAAATAAACATGCTAAATTAGAGTGATCATTTATCCTCATTTGCCTGAGAAAATGTTCCCATTTAATATTTTCTAGAAAATCCACTAGAATAAAACCACTTGTCTTTTAAATTTCACCTAAGTAGCTTTTTTTAAAAGAAAGTTCAACGAGATGGCACTTATATAAACTAGACAAAATGACACACATCCAGATAATGCAATTGCTACATAGTATGCAGAAAGGGAACGTAAAACAAACTTACATTATTGTCTGAAAATCATCGTCCACCAAGATCATATCAGCTGCTTCTTTACAGACATCTGTGCCCGTCTGCCCCATTGCTACGCCAATATCAGCAGCTTTCAGTGCTACAGCATCATTCACCCCATCTCCTGTCATAGCAACTACTGCACCATTATTTTGTAGTGACTGAGAAAACAAAATTAATCCAATCTATCATCACAAGATTTTATCACTATATGAGATTTTACAATGAACACAGTCTTAAAACTTTTCGTGTGCAATGCTCAGTTGAAAGTGAAGACTGGTAGGTGAGCTCCCTCTCATGAGTTAAGTCTATAAAGGCTTTACCAAACCAACTGCAGACATCCTTAAAATCACTCAAACACAAGCAATCACTGGTTTTATGCCATTTCCTTCTTGTGCAGTCAAAACAACCTTCTTCCTATTTCTACTTCTCTATTTACCTTTGCTGTTTTTAATCAACAGTGTAAGTACTTCATACTGACTTAAACCAAGGTCCTGTGTGAGTCAACTGCAAAGAATCGTTCCTAATTTTAGCTGCCCCGCTTGCATCTTTTCCACTAAATATATTTGTGTGAGATTCCTCTTGATGAGCCCCAAATGATCCCATCTGGATACTAGATCACTACAGTTCAACATCTCTGCACCATTTAAACTAGATACTACATGTCTGTCAGTTTTAGAAACACACACATACCTTGACAATCTTCAGCTTATGCCTGGGACTGGCTCTGTAGAACACTGCTACCTAAGAAATGGAAGGGAAAATTAAGTCTTTACAAGTGCAAGATTGTGCTTCTTAACTATAAGCCAGCCTATTCTCCTCCACTCGACACTGCATAGCCATGACAAAAACAAGGCAGCTAAGCAGAAAATGAACACAGGGTAGGGGGTTTTTTCTGCTCCCAATACTTTTGCTCTTTCCTTCCTAACCCCACCATCAGGATTTAGCTTGTCAACACTGGCGGAGGAAGAGGAGTGCGGTGAGGGGGGAGCGCACCGCCCCCGGCAGTGCAATCCCGGTGGGGGGCCATCGCGGCTGCCCCCCCATCCGCGCTGGGTGCCACGCCCCCGCAGGTGGCGTGCCACACCTCCAGGATGCACGCCACGCCCCTGCGGGTGGTGCGCCAACCGCGCCCCCACGTGCTCTTCACCCCCCAATGCCAGAGCACGAAGCTCCGCCACTGCTTGTCAATTCCCCATTTCCTTCCCTGCTAGCCATTGGAACTGTCTGGACTGGAACTCCAGTGTCAAGACTGGCCATTTGTCACCATACTCAGATTCCATGAAAAAAACCACAGACGTTTGCTTGCTGTGAACTTCTGTTCTCAGTGCCCCACCAAGAGCAGTTCTTTCCTCTCGGGATAGCTTTTCCCTCTGGCTGAGTCAGACAGGATCACAGAGTCTTTAGGCTCCTTCTCTACTAAGGGAGGGTCCATCCCATTGCCCAGACTTTTCCTTCCTAGTGCTGAGAACAGTTCAGGTTGCAGCTCCATAAGAGCTCAGCCTAGACTGCAGTGGTTCTCAACCTGTGAGTCCCCAGATGTTGTTGGACTCAACTCCCATCATCCCTGAGCTCTGGCCTTGCTAGCTAGGGGTGATGGGAGTTGTAGCTCAACAACATCTGGGGACCCACAGGTTGAGAAAGGCTGCCCTAGAGGTTTTTTCCCCTCTCTCATTGTCTCTTATTCTACTACTACTTCTTCTCTTCTCCCTTCCTTGCCATTCAGCTTTATATTCGCTCTCTCTTTGTCACCCATACACCTAGCCAGGAGGGAAGTACAGTGGTACCTTGGGTTACATACCCTTCAGGTTACATACGCTTCAGGTTACAGACTCTGGTAACCTAGAAATAGTACCTCGGGTTAAGAACTTTGCTTCAGGATGAGAACAGAAATCGTGCTCCGGCGGAGCGGCGGCAGAAGGAGGCCCCATTAGCTAAAGTGGTGCTTCAGGTTAAGAACAGTTTCAAGTTAAGAACGGACCTCCGGAACGAATTAAGTACTTAACCCGAGGTACCACTTTACCTGGGCACTGGGCCGTGTGCAGGGTGGGTTTATGTTTTCCAGTTGCCCACACCCTGCAGCCGAGAGGGGGTGATCCCGTGGCTGAATGGTGGAGATGGCAGCAAGGCCTGTGCCCCCCACCAGTTTATGGAGGGCAAACAAGTCCACTAGCAGTGGCAGCAGCAAGGACAACTGGATGCAACCCCTTTTGGCTCCCTGTAGAGAGGATAGTGGTGGTGGCCATGATAAGGAGGCAGCCTCAGCTGCATGTGGCCTTCTTTGCCTTCAGGTTAGACAAAAACATGCTTTGTTTGCACACCTCACCTCTACTGGGTGGTGGGTCCTTACCAAAAGGCCCCAAATTGTAAAGCCAGCACAGGATGCTGTTCACACTGCCACACACTTGCCAAGTGTCAGTTCCCCTGCTACTTGAACAAGAACTCGCGTCGCAGTACTAATATTCAAACTTAAATTAGAACACACCAATTTGTTCAAGCTGCTTAATCTGCCTGTGCCTTAGCCAAAAAGAAAGGCACACTCTTACACTTTCTGACAAAAGATTTCAAAAGATATCAGGAAAAACCTCAGATTTCCCCCTATGGCCACCAGAGGAAGATTGTGATATTCCAAATTAGATAATCTGTTCACAAAAATACACAACTTTGATATATAAGATATTACTAATGCCTGTTCAAAGTACCCTTATATGCTTCTTAGAGTAATTCAATAACTGAAACACACAAGCACACTAACTCAAGAGTTCCATCTACCCAGACCACTTTGTGTCCATTTAAAACTAACCTTGGGTGCTATTTGTGAAAGTTGTTGTATATCCAGTGTGTCTATTTCTTCACCTGAGACTGATTGAGAGTTTTTGGAATACAATCCTAAGCGATTAGCTAGGAAACAAAACAAAACAAAGTTACCAGATGTTACAGTTAAGGAATCTAATGGAGAAGGGCCAAAGGAATATATACAATTTAAAATTCTATGTTCTCACTGACTATTTTATTCTTTATTCCTGTTAGCAAAGCTACAACAATGCGCACTGAACTATTGCATGACACACCCACACACCCCATGTGGTACATGACAGAAAATGTTCAGGGAGTTTTACAATCCTAATTGCTTTTCTGAAGCCCTGAAGCAAATACAGTTAGTTATACTACATAGGCATGACCATATGCTCTGGAAACGCAACAAAGTAACTGCAACAATTGCGGAATCAAGGTCTCTCCAAAGAAGAGTGACTTTCTCCTAAAAATGTGCAGCTAGCTGGTCACAGCAAGTTCGTGAAGGTTGCTAGCTGGTTGCTGGAGAAGATGCAGTGCAGGATAAAGGTAAAGGGACCCCTGACCATTAGGTCCAGTTGTGGCCGACTCGGGGGTTGCGGCGCTCATCTCGCTTTACTGGCCGAGGGAGCCGGCGTACAGCTTCTGGGTCATGTGGCCAGCATGACTAAGCCGTTTCTGGCGAACCAGAGCAGCACATGGAAACGCTGTTTACCTTCCCGCCAGAGCGGTACCTATTTATCTACTTGCACTTTGATGTGCTTTCGAACTGCTAGGTTGGCAGAAGCAGGGACCGAGCAACGGGAGCTCACCCCGTCGCGGGGATTCGAACCACCAACCTTCTAATCGGCAAGTCCTAGGCTCTGTGGTTTAACCCACAGCGCCACCCGCGTCCCTGCAGTGCAGGATACAAAGTGCAATTTCATCACTGCCCATGCTGCCAAATGATTTGTCCAATTATGTGTGCTAACACATTTGGTCAGCCTCAGAGAAGGTGTGCCACATGCAAACTGGAGAAGACTATAGCCTATGATTCTCCAGAATACCAGGGCACTGCTGGGTCCACAACAGCAGAGAGGATGCTTGGGAGTGATCACATCAACTGCCTGTCTCATCTTTCCTAAATAGCCTCTAAGACACAAAACAGGCAGCTCTGAAGCTTTTTTGAGCCCTGCCTCCCATCACAGGGTGCCTTCCTCTTTGAGCAGAAAGTGAAGCTTTCTTTTAGAAAAATATTCACATATGACATATCATAAAAGTAACAAACTGATCTCATGTGCAAGTGGCAAAAATAAAAATAGTTCAAATAATCATTCCAATAGCTAAAATCCAGAAGGGTGTGGAAGCAAAAACAACAACAACCCCAAAACCCACTACTTGGTTGCTTTTTAAACTTGTGAGTAAAAACTTCTCAAGAATACCATACTGATCAGGATCCCAAAAGCTGGTTAGCAGCATCAAAAAGGTTTGCACTAGCACAATGGAATTTTTGGCTAAAGTTTGAATAGTTGGTTCCTAAAGTATATCAGATAGTTTTTGAAACTGCCCTCAGTTACAAACGTAGCTTGCCATGCACTCTCTGTGTGTGCTGTTTGTTAAAGCAAGCCTAAATAACTTATCTCGGGCTAGTGAGCTGGTCATATGGCCCTTTGGATCCTAGCCCTGATTTCAGAGTCTAAAAGAGCCACATTGTTATACATTCATCAACAAGGCAATGAGTAACTCAACTGACGGAAATAAAGGGGAAAAACACACATTCATACCGATAGCAATTGCAGTCTCCTGTGAATCTCCAGTAATCATTTTTATCATGACTCCAGAAGTGATAAGTGCAGTGACGGCTTCTTTTACACCCGTTCTTGGAGGATCAATCATTCCAACCAGACCCAGAAATGACAACTGTCCAAGCTCAGGGCCAGCAGCTAAGGCCAGAACTTTCAAAGAAACAGGGGGGGAAAGTAGTTTATACCTTTAGATATGGCACCTACTTAAAAGATCAGAATGATACAGCTAGACCTCTCCAGTTTCTAGAATAAGAGCATTTTTTTTCTAGCAACACTGTAACCTTCATGGATACTTTTGTACGTGACTTCCCAAAACAAATTTCACTTGCATAGAATGCAGTCAATTGGGACAGATTGCATAACCAGCAAAAACAGACATGGTTTCTCTCTTCGTCTCACAGTATGTGACTTGTCTTTTGCCCTCCATATCTAGTAGGCTGGATTAATATCAAGTTAACAGCACTTAGTTCCCTTTGCTTACGGGACTTAAGTCATACCTAACTTTTGGGTTGGGATAAATGAAGACAAATCTTAGCATGTCTACTCAGAAGTAAATCCCAGTTATTTCAATGAGATTTGCTCTCAGGTAACTGTGTACAGGTCTGGAGCCTTATTCTGCTTCTAACTGTTACGGATGCTTTAGTTGAGACTCCTGCATTCCAGGGGTTGGACTAGATGACCCTCAGGATCCCTTCCAACTCTACAATTCTATGATCCAACTAAATCATGCCCACTGCAGACCCACTGTAATCATTAATTTAGTTGTGTCCAATCATTCATTACAATGGGTCTGCTCCAAGATTTTGATACAACTCATTAGCTTTTAGGTTTTAAGACAAGTTTCCTTGAAGGGGGATGTATAAAGCTACATCAGAAGCCCAACAAATAGTATAGGCATTCCTTCTGATATTTTAGGAACCGTAATTTGCAAAGCTAAGAAGTTACACATTCTCATTTTAAATATGGAAGTTTAAATACTACTGTCCATGCAATCTGAAAGCAACACAATGCATAAAAATGGAAGCAAATGACGCATAAGGATTATTCACAGCTTTGTTCTAGAGTTTCTCACGTTGAGAACAGCAAGCAATTAAGATTTCAAAATGCTTTCCTCTGTAGTGGAGACAATAGTGAAATATGCTATTACCTCTGAGTCCGGCAGAGCCCATGGATGCTTTCTCTTGCTGATAAAGATCTCTTTGTTGTTGGCTGAGAGGTAAACTATGCCCTTTGCTATTGTATGTCGTACAGTATCGAACCACTTCCTCATAAGCACCTTTCATGAAGCAAATCTCTGGTTTGTCCTAAAAGATAAAACATGTTAGCACCTGCTGCTCTGTCCCCTGTCGCAACGCTGTCATTATATAACTTCAAAGCTCTTTCAGTGTGCTGATAATAATTTATAAACAACTTAAAACTCATTAGTCTACTGAACGCAAGCCTACATACCACATACTGTATTCCACTTACTGAAACACAACGCAATATTTTATTTCCATGACTGTTCTGTGACTATATAATGGTGCATACCTTTACCATGTCTGCAAAAATGCTATTCCGGCACCTAACTTAAAAGAACTGGGTTTGAACACCCTGAGAATATGGGCTGATATAGTTTAAGAGTTGTAAGAAATATGTCCCTCTCTATTTCTTCTCATTTTCAATAAACCACCTAGAGGTTTTGCAAAGCACTTAGAAGGTTCCCCCCCAACCCCACCTACAATCAAGAAGCATATCATTTTTTGCAAGCAAGCAAGCAAGCATACAAACAAACAAACAACACTTTCTTGCTCCTAAAGAAGAGGCGGGCCAGCAGAATTTTTGAAACAAAGACCTTCTGAAAATAACTCTGTCTTTAAGCAGAGCTCTGCTGGGCCAAGCACACGTTGTTGCCAGACATGAAATCACAGTCCCATTTGTTTCAGTTAAGTTCTTTTTAAAGTAAGCTTACAATTCCCATTCGGTTAAGATGAGAATGTAAACTTTACATAAGCAGAACTGTTGCTGCATATTTAAAATGGTATGATATAGTGGGATATTGGAGCCTGTTGAAATACATCTCAGAAAAGGACATACCTGTTGCGTTCTATGTACACACTTAACAGCCATCCATTTCTGCTCAGAGCTGAAGGGATATTCTGCTTTTCTAATGTAGTCCTGCTGGATTCCATCTAAGCCCATCTACGAGAACAAAGGACACTGCCAATTCAGTCCACTGCATTTGTAGCCAGAGCAGCAACAATCAACTGTATTTTGTTTTAGTGTCTCACATGTGCCCCTCAGCTTGTTTGCTCCTGGATAAGGAAAGCAGGTACAGGTTACTCTGAAAATACTGCTTCACTGCAAGGTATTGAATTAAAGCAGCCTGGCTGGAGCTGATAGGAGTTGTAGTCTAAAGCATTTCAAGAACACTAGGTTGGCAAAGGTTGACTTATGAAACAGAGTCCTTCTAGATCTACATGTGGTTCTAATCCATTGCATTCTTGGATCTCCTTATGGTGATGTATAACCCACACATTTTTCTTTCCATATTTATGTGGAATTAAACTCCCATTTGTTTCAGCTGAGCTTGCTTTTGAATGAGTTTACAATTGCCTCTAGTTTTAAGATTTCCCCTTCATATTATTTTCTCAGAAAGTTTTAGAATAAGCTTATTGTGATGATCACTTGTTTTGACAAATACCCCTAGATGCTCTACCAGTGGCAGGCAAGAGTCAATCCACTTAGAACAGAATCAATGCACTCTGAATACTCTCTTGTAACATAGTGGTAAGCAATATACATTCTAGCAAAGCCTAAAGAGCACTGTGAAGTTATCCAATGTAGTTCTTCCTAAAGTTCAGCAACTCCAGGCACACCCAGTACCTGCATGGAAAACTTCCACTCTTTGTTTCTTGGGGCATAAACAGGATACAAATGGAACCAGCAATAATGACGACATAGAATCAGGATTTGAACAGCACTATGAATTAAAATTAGAAGCAGTTTGCCCAGCAGGGCAGAGCAGTAGCACTATCTTCATGGAAGCCAGGAAGAAAAAGGAACATGGTAACGAGGTTAGAGCTGTGTGGGCACACTAGCAGCAGCACTGGATATGCCCACACAGTCCTGAGTTCCCCACACCACCTGCTATGCCAGAGTGCCACCATTGCTAGAAACCTAGCATTATAGCTCTGATTTGCTGGGCAAGCTACCACTGATTAAAACATTATGTGCCTTCTAAACAGGAACTATGAGATTTTGCAAGATGAGAATAGCCTCCAAACAGCCCAGTTCAACGCGAGCATGTTTTGAAGAGTCACTAAACTTAATGAAACTAAGTCCCAAATAAGGCTGCGATCCTTACACACACCAAGTCTTGACAATTCATTAGAGCACCACTGAAATGCAACTGAAAAATGGATCAGAAGTAAATCCACACTGTGAATGAATGATGGGTGTTTTTTTGCCCCCTGCCTAATGGTTTGTTTCTTCCACTTCACTGACTGAACACACTGAACTCCACCTCCTACTCTACCTTTAGATCCAATTCAACATACCAGATTAGCTTCCCAGTCTAATTCTTCCATTCTTCCCCACTATGTTTTCCAAGACCGCCCATACATTCAACAAAGCCGTACCAGTAGAATAGCCAGTGCCTAAGTTAACAACAGTTAACACATAAGTATCTTATTAACTAAGTATTCAAGAACCCATGTTAGCTTTGGAACAATTTCAAAAGCTGAACACTTCTGAATTAACTATTAAATAATAACCACGCGACTTCAAAATTGCTTTATTTGCAATAACTTATAAAAGTTTTAACTAATCAAACCACCTTATGTTCTTGGAGCTCCATGGGTGCATCTTCAAGATTCAACATAAAATGGTTAGAATTCTTTAGCAAATTTGGAACTGCTGTATTATTTCTAAAGAAACCCTGCAAATGTCTACAGAGCATATTTATTATTATTATTATTATTATTATTATTATTATTTACTGAGGTCTCAGGGTGGTTTACAGAACATAGTTTTTTCTCTTTAGGAGTTATTAGCATTAATGATATTGCTATGCCTAGCCATCTAGTTTAGAGTGGGCCACACCAATTAGATCACGTTCTGCTGCTTGGATTCTTTACTGCATAGTACAGTGACACACCTATCACTATCTCTGCATGGTGGACTCTGGCCAATGAACTGCAACAATAAATTTGTTGGCCTAAGGTACCTAAGACCCTGGTGGCTTTGCCGCAGCAGAACACACATACTCCTTTGGAGTACAGAAAATCTGGCATTTCTATTATCAGTACAGTCGTACCTTGGTTTTCAAACACCTTGGGAGTCGAACGTTTTGGTTCCCGAACGATCGAAAACCGGTTCCGATTGGCTGCAGGAACTTCCTTCAGTTCCTGCAGTTCGACTTCCAAGGTACCACTGTACTAGCTCTGTTGCCCTTAAAAACCTCTATACTTCAAAACAATATACATCAACACACCACCTACCTTCATAGCCAGTGCAATTAAGGCCCCTTCTGTTGGTCTTCCCATTAAGGTGTTGTTTCGAATTACAGCATCATTGCACACACACCCAGCCTAAAGAAATGAAAAAGGAAGTTAATGTAACACACAAGTATCCCTAATTTCAAAAAAAGAGTACACTTTCTGTGCAAGAACTTACCTCAACAATTCTGCTAACAGATGGTTTGTTAAATCCATGAACAACATCACCTTCAACCGTGACTTCTCCAAACCTGTTATAACCCACTCCAGTAACCTGGCAAAAATTAGACGATATGAATTTTACAAGGAAGCAAACATTTGCTAATATTTTTTTTCTTTATGACCTTTGAAGCATAGATATTATGAAAAGAGAATATGAACTTTGAAACATTAATCCTTATGCATTCCCTTATGCATTTTAAAAATTTGTTTCTTATAATAGGTTTATAGGGTTTGCAGTATCTGTAATCAGATGGCAATGCTGAGGAGATAGCCGACTGCTGAGCCAGGGAACCACAGTAAAACTAGAGCTCATACATTGGCATGTGACATTTCCTACATGAGGGAAAAAATTACATTGAAAAGAAGCCAGAGTTATTCATTTCAAGAAGTAGTATAGTTAATATTCCTCCCAAGACTCTCTTGCACGTTTATTTTATGCAACTGAGTGGACACTTTAGTTAACGTCAACATTTCCACAATCTCCTCTGTATTTAAAGGTACAATCATCTTCTCTATCCTCTAGCATTTCTCCTCTTAAATGATAGTAGTAGGCACAAATGCAGCTCAGAGATAAGTATGAGGCAGCTGCTGGGTTCACACCAGTCCTCCAGAAATGGAGTTCTCAGGACCAATGCATTTCTCATAAAATTAAAAAATAAAACCTGCCCATCCATGCTTATGTTTATTAAACACAAGAAAGACAAATGCAACTTAATTTTATCCCTGTGGTACAGCAGTTGAGGTTCCTTTAATTGCTTCCCTTATCTTGCACCTAGAGGTCTTATGATTAGTGTTTGAAAGTCACTGACCTGGCAACAAGCCAAGTAGGTCCCTGTGACCTGGCAATCAGCCAAGTAGGTCCCTGTGATCTGGCAACTGGACAAGGGTGTGGTCATTCTTGGGTATATTAAGAGGGGTCTGTGCATTGCCTCTTTGCTTTTGCTGCAAGGAAGCTCTGCCAGATTGATGATGATCTCTGTGCTGTATGTATGCTGCGAGTTGTACTTGCTTCGCATTTGAAGCTTGCGCCTTCTACTAGGGATCTAGTGGAAGCCTGTATATAGTGAAACTGCCTTAATGCTTTGGACCTGTCAGTAAAGGACTGAACAGACTGAAGAGTTGGAGACTGACTGAATTTCTTCCAGCACAGAACTGCACTGCCACGAACCTACATGCTTGGGGAGCTACACGCGTTTGGCACATGCCATACGCCAACAACCGCAGTGAAACTGCTAGCACATGTGCAAAGCTAAGCAGGGTCCAGTATGGTTTCAGACTGGATGAGGAACCGTGTGTTGAGATTCCTGTGTTGCAGAGGGTTGGACTTCCCACTCTACAGTTCTTTGGTCTGCTTATTACCTACCTCAGCATGTAATCCATCTGCCGTAAAGATATGAGTAACAGTCATTTCATTCTTTGTCAGTGTGCCAGTCTTATCTGAACAAACAACATTGCAGCAGCCTGGGGAAAAACATGAATGCAGTAATCACACGGAAGTTATGACATATTTGGGGAGGGTTAGGGGGCCGGGCAAATGACAGAACATGGGGGAAGAGCGTCTTCACAAAATATCAAGAAAGAGGAAGAGTCTTTGACTAGGTTAAGGGTGGAGAATTTGTGGCCCTCCAGAGGCAGATGAGTTCCCATCTTCCTTGACTATTGGTTCTGCTGGCTGAGGCTGATGGGATTCAAGAGTCCAAACACATCCAGAAGGTCACAGATTCCCTATCCCTGGGCTAAGGGAAAGTAGCACCAAGCCACCCACCTCTCTCCAGCCAAACATTCCTGACTCCCTTTCTACTTTCAAGTCCCATTTTTACTGCAACCTTCCATACAAATCTAGATTGCCCCAGAGATTTCCTTAAATGCCATCTGCAAGATCAGCTTCAGCATAATTATTTCTAGATTACATACACTAATGTTGGTTAATTATTAATTCATACTGTCATTATGACCATCAGATACTCTTGAGTAATTCTGCACACTGCCATTCTTACCTAGAGTTTCAACAATTGGTAGTTTCTTGACAATGGCCCGTTTCTTGACCATTCTCATCACACCAAGAGCCAACGTTACTGTCACAACAATAGGCAGCCCTTCAGGGATTGCAGCTACAGCCAAGCTATAATTTAAAGAGGACATGTTAAGTGATTCCTTTCACAACTGTATGCACATGTTAAAACACAGAAGCCACTTTCACACATGGAGAGAAACAAACTATAGGTCCAGATTCACACATCGCAACAAAGCCATACTCTGCCTTGTTTTCTCCCCCAATGAAGTACAGGCAGGAACAGAGGAACAGCAAATAATTTGTGCATATTAACACTATCATTTATATTAAAATATGGTTTAACATTGTGTTCAAACCAGGCCAGAATATGTGTTCTTTATAGGGCTGAGTGAAAATGAGGGAGTTGGCTCATATCATGAAGAAGTCTACAATCCTAAGTTTCTTTGTTTTTAAAGGCCTGCAAAACAAAGCAAAAACGTTTGCCCATCCAGAGTGAGTGAAAGCAGCATTGTCCTCACTCTGATTTGACTTTGTGACATCATGCCTGACTACATGACATTGGTGTTGCCTATGTACTGTATTTTTCGCTCTAAGACGCACCAGACCATAAGATGCACCTAGTTTTCGGAGGAGGAAAACAAGAAAAAAAATATTCTGAATCTCAGAAGCCAGAGCAACAAGAGGGATCGCTGCACAGCGATCCCTCTTGTTGTTCTGGCTTCTGGGATAGCTGCGCAGCCTGCATTCGCTCCATAAGATGCACACACATTTCCCCTTACTTTTTAGGAGGGAAAAAGTGAGTCTTATAGAGCGAAAAAAATAGTTCGTGATGGCTTCTTTCAAAGGCAATACCAGCCTTTGTTTCAAACAAAAAACTTGTGTCTCAGCTACGGGAAAGAACCAACTGTAAAAAGGCAGCAATCAGTGTGCAAAAGAATATTTTAAAAGATATTCTCCCGAATATTTCAGCCCTAGATATTAGTAAACCTATGTCAAACTAGAAATAAAAACAAAGTAGAATTATCACATTTCATGAGTTGGTATCCTATGAAGCTGCCCACATCCAGTATAAAGATGGGGAAGGGCCTTAGCATACATTGTGTGAGGTCCAAGTTCATCTCCAGTTAAAAAGATCATAGGCAGAAGAGCTGGGCAAGATCCTGAGATCAGCTGCCAGTTGGAATAGTCAGTGGTGGGCTATATAGACCAGCATTCTGATTCAGTATAAGGTGCTTTGAAGTCTACTGAAAAGTGTATATATGTTTGCTAAGAACAGCCATATAAAAAGTCAGTGATAGCAGGATATATTCTACTGCAGCATGGAGCAGTTCTTAAGAGAAATGAAGGGCAAGAGAGCACTGTCGGGCTCATAGCAAACATGTGTTGTTAAGAGCATTCATACCCCCACTCGTCATCCAAAAAGGCTTCCAGAGCAGCTTACATGCAGTCCATTACAACAAGCCATGTCCCTACACACAGGCTTACAAACTGGAAAAAACGAGGGAAAGGGGAGAGGAAGGGAAGCAGAAAACAAGGTTTCTTGTAAACTAAGGAAGGGAGCAGCCAACCCTGCCCTGGACTAATGGCCTAGAACCAGCCAGTTCCCAAGAGAGATGGCGTCCCAAAAGGATACAGTGAGGAAAAAGTGTTTTCAAGGCAAGAAAAGAAAACCTAAGATATACAGTCCAATCAACGGAAGTTAAATGCAACATCGCTGTGAAGGCCTCACTGGGGTGAGTGGAATTCAAGCAAATTTCTACAGCGTGCATATGGCTCTGCTAGAAGTGGAGCAGCTGCTGCTTTTAAAGCGGATGGGAATGACCATTTTCTTTAGAGAGAGTTATTTTTGATTAGCAAGATCCACTTGTGTGAATAGGGACAAGGTTAACTGGAATATAACTATTTGCCTAGCTTTGCTATCACTTCCTTATCTCTGTAATGTGCCGTGTAAACGGATGAATCTGAAATTTCTCTCTCTGTAACATTAACATGCATTTTGGAAGATACGTTAATATCTATTAATGAACAGACCAATTTGGGAAGAGTCCACAGGAAAGTAAGATTCAAACGGCAGATTCTCTAATTTGCATAAACCAAGTAAACTTTTGCGAGGACAACTTCAGCCTGAGACATTCACTTTTTCAGTATTATTAGAGATAATACTTAAGAATCTCACCTCACACCGATGGTAAACATATCAAGGATATGCTTTCCTTGCAACCAGCCAACCAGCATAATTATGCCTAGAATAAAAGCAAATTGAACATTAAAAGATCTCCCTAATCAGTTAGAATAGCGCAAGATGAGAGAGCTGTACAAAAACAGTTGTTCTCTTACCAATTATACCAAAGGAATACAAGGACAGTTGTTTTCCTAAGAGATCCATGCTCCTCTGCAAAGGTGTCTTTGGAGCCTAGGTAAGAAGAACATTAAAACACATTTATTTAGTTGAACAGATTTGTCTAGGACTATCTGATTTTATAGTTTTGTTAGCTTTGTATTGTGTTTTTGCATTGCGGGACAGTTTTCTATTACTTTATTTGAAAGCTGCCTTTAAAATTAAAGCTGAAATGAAAAGTCAGAATAAAATTGCTATAAAAAAATACATTGCACTCAGCTCAGCATAGCTCAGCAAGTGGCAATGCACTTATAGTGGTACCCCACAGGTACCAATTCTTTCTCTTCTATCCTCCATACTTTCTGAAATACTAATCAGATGTGAAAGGAAGAAAGACTCAATAATTCTGTCATCGTCAATAAGACTTCCTACACAAAAGCCATTTCACATCTGCCCTGAATATTTGGCTTTTCACAAAGGTTAAATTACATTGCGGGGGGGGGGGGAAGACTTCAAAGGCTGCATTTGTTCACAAAATGCAGGCATTTCAGCCCATCGTGAATGCACAAACTTTTGGGATAATTTTATTAACTCTGTTTGCAGAGAATATTGCAGTGAGCACCAAGATATCTTGCAAATGAGAACAGAAAACATAGAAAAGTGTTATTCTAGCAAATATAAAAGGAAATCTAAACTCAGATTAGTAGTCCCTTCAAATTCAGTAGAATTTTTGGGTGCATGTCTACAATTGACTTAATCACAATCCTATACTTAAAGCATATGTGTGTAATGATGAAAGGTTGTTTTTTTTTAATTCTGGTTTCGATGCTACCTTCATGTTGTTCAGCTTACAGTGAACACTGTAAAATGATCTAACTTTGTAAGAACCAGGATTTAAGTTGTTCATTTGTAATACTATACTACTTACTTCTTCTGCTTGCATCATTTTGAAAACTTCCCCAAACTCAGAGTTTTCTCCAGTTCCAATAACTATCCCCTAGGAAATGAAACATAACAAGTTCAAAATGTAATTCAAAGAGGACTGGCTTACTCTCCCCCCTCCACAGTTGTAACAAGTCTATTATTATTTAACTTGCAAGAGGACTGACTTCTAGTTTTTACTAGAAATACAACGGTTCACCAAAGTTCTAAAATGTTTAAAAGTACAAGGTGTATACTCAAGATCTCACAGCTGAAGCATGACTAATATTTGTTGAGTGAGCCTGAGAATGCACTTTTGCTTAAGACCACAAGAAATAATCTGCAGAATTAGATCAAGGTTGACTTAGCCCAGCACTCTTGGCCGAGTTCACATTCTTCATATGAATCCAAGCAACCAGTGACATACCAGGAATTAGCCTAGAAACCACTTCTGCCCAACCCTTGTATAACTGAGGCCAAACTCTTATTTGCACTGACTTTTTAGCATTGTCTACAAAGTACCTTTATAATGATTAAATATTTCTTCAAGTTATCATGCATTCACTTTTTAATTATAAGTGGTAGCAGAGTGCAGGTGTTGTGAACCTACAGTGCAAATCAGGGATGTTGGAGGAATCCACTGAAAAATGAACTATCAATAGGATTTCCTTTCAGCTGCCCTTTCAACTCCCACCACAACGCAAGATTATTGTTATGAATTATTTTCACCTTGGTTCTCTCCAACAAAAAGTTTGGAGTTTTTAAAACGCATGCAACATTATATGTGAAAAGATACACAAATTATGGATGTTATTTACATATTCTTTAATGTATAATTGTCTTTCTCCCAAGGAAGACAATTTGCTAGCCCAGAAATGGTAAGAAGATATGAACTATGCTGAAATGGCAGAACTCACAGGAAGAATCAGGAACCAGGAAGAATCAAACTTTAATAAAGAAGGGGGAAAGTATATAATGCATTTGAAAAATTATTGTAAACAACTACATTCATTAGTAGGACTGGCAGAAAACTTGTAGTAAAAATTTGAATTATGGATTAAGGATTTATAATAATTGGAGTTATCAAGGAGATGTAGAGGGAAAATAATAAAAAGGGTGGAGTTATCAAGGAGATGTAGAGGGAAAATAATAAAAAGGGGGGAGTCAAAGGGGATATTCTGTTTGTATTCTGTTTGTTGTTTTTGGTTATTGTTTGTAAAATTGAAAGTGAAAAAAAATATTAAAGTGGGGTTGGGATTGCAGTCTTAATCTACTTCCTGTTGTGTTAATTTCACAACCCAACAGAATGTATGATTCATTATTGTTCTTTTAAAATGAAAATTAGCTACAGTGTTGTTTCAGAAGACACACACATAACCATTTTCTGAATAATGAAATAAAAAGGAGTTATATGTGGTTAAATGGTAAGAATAATTTATACAATCCAGGACACAAAGAGCAAAATATCAACAGGGTTTATACAAGTTTATATAAAACTCTGAAATCAAACTAGCAGGCAAGTCGCAATCGTAGCCTCTGGAAATTAACTAAATTTGAAAAGGAGCATATAGGGAAGGTAGTTGATTTGTAAATATCTCCGGATGCCAGAGATAAGCATATATTTAATATGCTTGTGCAAATTAAATTGCAGTGGAACAAAAGATACCAGTGTGAATGAATGCTGGGACAGGCATGTTCGTACCTCCCTAATACCAATACATTTTTCCAAGGCTATATTACCACAGCATTTCAGATAGTACTCCACCCCCATCGTTCAGCCCGGACACTGAGATTCAGCGCCGAGGGCCTTCTGGTGGTTCCCTCATTGCGAGAAGTAAGGTTACAGGGAACCAGGCAGAGGGCCTTCTCGCTAGTGGCGCCCGCCCTGTGGAACACCCTCCCAGCAGATGTCAAGGCAATAAACAACTATTTTACTTTTAAAAGACAACTGAAGGCAGCCCTCTTTAGGGAAGTTTTTAATGTCTAATGCTGTATTGTTTTTAATATTCAGTTGGAAGCCGCGCAGAGTGGCTGGGGAAACCCAGCCAGATGGGCAGGGTATAAATAATAAATTATTATTACTATTATTATTATTATTACTTACTAAGGGGTGTCTCTCTGTGTGTAAATGTATGTATGTATGTATGTATGTATGTATGTATGTATAAATAAAATATATCCTGAATTGTAGCAAATCAGTAGCCTTTACAGTCAACCTAACTTTTACAAATGCATACATTCAGTATTCTTGTATGAGGAATACCTTTGCCTTTCCACATCGAACAAGTGTTCCCATGAAAGCAATATTGCTCCTTGAAGTGAGGTCTCCATTCGTAGCAGCTGACTGAGGAGAAGTGCATTTTGAGGAAGGAGTTGTCTCCCCTGTCAGACTAGATTCGTCAATAGACAGATCCACGGCCTTTGAGGGAAAAATAGATATGATAAAACAGTTATATTTTATTTTCCATCTTCTAATGCAGCCTTCTCCAACCTTGGGTCCCCAAAGGTTTGTTCTGTTACAACCCTCATCATCATCCCCAGCCAGTGATGATCAGGGATGATGAAGATAGATAGATTTATTTATTGCGGCCATTGGCCCATATCGAAAACAATACATCAAAATTTATCCATAAACAATACAATTTAAACGCTTCCAAATTAAAACACCCATATAAAACCAATTTTACTTCAGTTAAGTAAACACTATACACAATAAGCTCCCTCTATGTAAACTGCAATTCAAATCCATCAGATTTTGGGGGGTATGCGTCTTAGTTCTGGCACTTATTGATGGTACTTAAGTTTAGCTAAGCTGTCAGAGTCATACAGTGATCCATTTCTCCTCTTTTGAAATAAAACATTAATCAGGTATCTAGCGACTGCAAGGGATCTACTTGCATCTTCGTCGTTTAATAAGTATATTATTTGGGCTTCCTGAGGTCTGTCAGCAATTCTCGATAAATATGGGGCCAGAAACTTGGACCGTGAAGCCGAATATAATGGACAACAGAAGATTATATGGTATCACGATTCTATAGATCCACTTTTACAGTCACAGAGGAGTGAGATCTGTCCTTTGGAGAGTCTGTTACCCAACACGTTTGATGGGAAAACATTGAATCTAGCCTTTATAAAGGCATACCTGTGCGTCACCACAGATAAGGTAGTTAAATAAGATGGAAGTTTCGTTGGTGGTGTTAAGCCAAGGTTTATCAGCGAACAGGTGCCACCACCTGTCGCAATGTTAAATTGTAAATCCATCTCCTCTAATTTGTGGGTTATAATTCTCTTGGCAGAAATTAAATCCAATTTTAATAGTTCAGATGGAGATAGTCCTAGGGACACAAGTTTCCCATGTAATATTTTTGCCCAGGGGCTAGGGAAGTCATCTCTCCAGAGACACTGTATCAAGAGGAGATTTGGAAGTTTATGCCATAATGCCAACCAGTAACCAGTTACAGGGATGATGAAGAGTTGTAGCACTAAAACATCTGAGAACCCCAAGTTAGAAAGGTGGTTCTGAAATATTAGTGGACATGCTTGGTATTTTGAGACCCTACTGAACTTTCATTTTAGGAGTTTATGCATGTTACAGGCTGAACACAAACAGTAATCACACTGCTTTTGAAAAGAAAGAGTTTCAAAAACAGCTTACAACGCAGCATGGGGTTAACTGTTTGAAGAAAGTAGTCCCTACTTGGAGTGCCCAGAGGATCCATGGCCTATGTTTATACAACTGCCTCTGGACTATACATTTGACTACTTTAAGTTGCATTTTTGAAATACAGAATTGGCTTTATATAGTACGCTTTATATTCCATGCTCAATTATATATTTAGAATTCAGCCATACCACACAAATAAAGAGCTACACTTGACATGCCTTGAGATGACAACTCCCATTGGGGAACACTTTCCTTGTTCTCGGTCCAGGGGTAGCACAGAGGAATCATGGAGGAGAGGCTGTGGGCCAGACAGTGATGTGCCATAGCTTGGGAGCCAGCAGTTTCCCTATAGAAGTTATGGGGAACCTGTGGCCCTCCATATGTTGTTGGGACTATAACTCTCATCACCCCTGACCATTGGCCATGCTGGCTAGGACTGAGGGGAATTGGATTCCGACAACACATGGAGAGACACATGGAGGTTCCCAATTCCTTACCTACAGCTTCAGGGACAAAAATGAACCTATACGTGGGTAGAATAATGGGCATGAATTATATAGGATGCTCTGTTGCTTCAGGAAACAAACCTCACCTCTCCAATTATTTCACATTTTCAGGGGTGAATAAGCAACAATATATTGCTGCTACCAAATTCATGATGAGTCAGCCCATTAACATGATGGAATTGTTCGAAATTAAGAAAAGCTGCTTGGAAATCTTTGAATTAGCATTATTGCATATTTCAGACAGGGCAGAGTGTCCACAGCCACCAAATTTAGTAGTGTACTTGGAATTCAGCATATTTCCTCATTCATAGTTATAGCTAGTGCAACTGGCTACCCCCTTCAGTTATATTTTTAAAAATCCTAAATAGATAACCATCTTGTGGTCTCTGGTTAGTCATACAAAGAATGACATTTATGTCGTGCCAACTTGCTCCTGTTGACATGTCAGGTGGCCTTTGCACTAGTGGATGAAATATATTACAGTCAGTTACCAGAGGGCATATAACCTGCTCACAAGTTAGCCCTTTTGCCTTATGGTATTATTTCACAAAAACTCTAGTGATAAGATGTAATGTGAAATCAGATCTTCTCTAGGCCCACATTATTGTTCGGCAAAGTTAGCGTGTGAATCTATATTATTAAATGTCTAAGATTAATACATATCAGGGACGCGGGTGGCGCTGTGGGTAAAACCTCAGCGCCTAGGACTTGCCAATCGCATGGTCGGCGGTTCGAATCCCCGCGGCGGGGTGAGCTCCCGTCGTTCGGTCTCAGCTCCTGCCCACCTAGCAGTTCGAAAGCACAATTAAGTACAAGTAGATAAATAGGTACCGCTTTCTAGCGGGAAGGTAAACGGCGTTCCGTGTGCTGCTCTGGTGCCGGTTCGCCGGAGCAGCTTCGTCACGCTGGCCACGTGACCCGGAAGTGTCTTCGGACAGCGCTGGCTCCCGGCCTCTAGAGTGAGATGAGCGCACAACCCTAGAGTCTGTCAAGACTGGCCCGTACGGGCAGCGGTACCTTTACCTTTACCTTTTAATACATACCTGCTAGATCCCAGAATCCAAATTACAGTTTAGCGTGTTATTAATGACTACGCACCTCAAACAGTCGCAGGTCAGCAGGAACTCTGTCTCCCACTGACAGGCAGACAGTATCACCTGGAACCAAGTCTCTTGCAAGTGTATGCTCCACCCTGCCTTCTCGAACACTGCAGAGAATGAAATATGTTACAATAACTAATGAAGACCACTGCATCACATCACAAAGAACTATAATCTTCAGCTAGCCCTTGCAGATCTAATTGGATAAAATATGCTTGATCCGCTATGTTCAAAGAACTTTCTCCCTTTAGATGTCATTTTTTCCATTTCAAGTCAAACTGAAGGTGGCAGTTCTATATTAGCATGGGGGAAAGCAAAATGCCAATGTAAGTACTGTACCTTTAATAAAGTTCTTTTGGAAGTGGTGTTTTCAATTCTGAGTCTTGAAATTACACTCTAGCATGCTACCTTTTTACACAGTTATGTGAGGCCAATTTCCATTTTCCTAAAAATATACCATCTTCAGAGTTTTAATTAAATCTGCTATACCAACTAGGGGCATGAAGCCAAATGTGGGGAGGAGATTTACAGAACACTACTCAGTAAAAATATATATGCAGTTAATAGTGTAAATTAATAGCTATGATCCAAGAAGTCATTTACATATGAATAAGAAAGCCTCAAAAAGCCTCATTTCTCTTTGAAGGTCTTGCAGTACTTCTTTATATAAAATATTTATGAGGTGCTTCTCAGCTCACAGGCACACAAGGAAATGTAAAATATTAAATAAAAAAACTAAACAGCAATACACTATAAATATATCAAACCCCATCCCCAATAAAAACAGGCTATGTTTTTGCTGTTTTCAGCACACATGGTAATTTTCCTTTCCAAAAGGCAAGCTCTTATATGGTTTCTAGTATCTGCATCCACCATCCCCCTCAGTGACACAGAAACAGATGACTGAATCCCAGCTGTTTACTGAAACATTATCTATTACTTATTTAAGATTTTTTATATCATCCTTCATGTGAACATGATCTTCAGCTAAGCAGTTCTATTTGACAATCTTATCAAAAGCTTAAAGAAAGAAACTAGCTACGTAGATACAATCATTTGGCATCACGTGAAATCATAAAGGCATCTTCAGCCACATCAGATTAGTGATACTGAAGGTTATTCATTTAGGGTAAAGTCTAAAAATAAGCTGGTCCATACCAGTGACATTCTGGAGGTACAAGTTTACTCAGCTCTTCTAGAGATTTTTCAGAACGGTATTCCTGGAGGTGCACAACAAGAAGAAAATTAAAATAGTTCTCAAACCGCACTATATCAATCCTGTATTTTTCATTTTAAAAAAATATTGGTTTTACAATTTAGTTTTACATTCACAAAAAAATAAAAAAAAATTCCAAAGATATAGAATTCTTCGAATTCTCAGACTTCCACCCTCCCTTTCATGGGGTCCGCTGGTAATCATTTTCACTGCATATGCACTATATCAAGTCTGTCTGCTACTCACTCCTCTCTTGACTAGATTCCAAAAGAACTGCTACCTGGAAACACTTCAGCACTGCAATAGCTCCACAGAGCAAACCATAACATACTGAAGTAATCCACCAGTTGGATTGCCCCATCGTATGGGAAAGTCTACAATGATTTGCGATGTTACACTCTTCTCCAGTGAAAAGAACAAAACATTGCTCAACTACAAAAAATACAGTCTGTCTCTTAGCACATCTGTAACATGTTTCCAAGAGCCTATTGTTTACATTTCCATAGAAGTTGTTACAGGCAATGTCTAGTGCATAATGAATAAGCTGCTCCTTATGAAAGCTCATGGCACATGAAAGTGAACTGATTAAACTCCAAGAATCCATCACACTTTTTTCTGAAACCGATTGATAGCTTCTTCCTAAATTTATTAATTATGGGGTGGCAGGCATTAGGATACCCAGCAAACTATCTGGCTTACAGCATCAATGCCACTCTCGGACATGTGCACCTAAATCAGTGCTTCTCAAACTATGGGTCCAAACATGTTCCTGGTTGGGTCACACATTGAGGAGCTCCCCCCACAAAAAAGGAGGAGCTATCTCTTTCCACGGTGTAGCATTACTGTTGTGTCTTTTTTAAAACACAGTGGTACCTCTGGTTATGAACTTAATTCGTTCTGGAGATCTGTTCTTGACCTGAAACTGTTCTTAACCTGAAGCACCACTTTAGCTAATGGGGCCTCCCACTGCCGCCATGCCGCTGGCGCGTGATTTTTGTTCTCATCCTTAAGCAAAGTTCTTAACCCAAGGTACTATATCTGGGTTAGCGGAGTCTGTAATCTGAAGCGTATGTAACTTGAGGTACCACTGTACAGACTTGCTCCCTGGGCTCCCCCTTCCCTCTATGGCATGTTTACATTCTATATAAATACATACTACCTGTATAATACTCATATTAATATTAAAAAGGGGTGGGGGGAACCTAACTTGTTGAATCCTAACTACTGATGTGATATTTTTCTGTTTCCCATTGGAGGCTTGAAAGTTGAGAGCTAGTTTGCAGCAGGAGTCAAATTGACAGGTGGGTTGAACTGCCCTCCTGTCAATGAGCCAACATCCTAATTTTAAAATAGAGCATTTTTTCCCTCTGCGGAGGTGCTTCCTCTAAACTGTATCTTTCCTCAGTAGAGAGAAGGAAAGGTTCCTTTTGGAGGAAGTACTTTTAATCTGGGCTGCTTCCTCCGGTCCCCTCAGCTGCACTAGGAAGTTTTCAGCAATCCCAGCTGGGCTGATAAAAGAGCCCAGCTTTCAAAGGAACAACTGGGAGCCCACATAGGACGTCAGATGGATGTGGTTTGTGGGCAATACCTTCCAGGCCAAAGTGGACCTAAGCTGGGCCTAATTACAACATAAGCAGGAGGTTTCCCACCCGTGCCTGAGGAAAAAAACCTAGCCTAAATGCTTTTAAATTGCTTTAAGTGTAATAAATACAGCTTTTCTACAAAAATGGCTCTTGGGTAAAGTGAATGAAAAACACCTTACCTGAACAAAGGCAACCGTAACAACAATAAGTATTGCCTGTATGGATGAAGAAAAAATGTTTACGAAAACAAACTGCCTTGTCAACATTTAAATCAAACATGCAGATTACATGCTACTTGAATCAGGTACAATATACTATTTAAGACTAAATTGAGGAACGACGAACACAGGCAATAGCTTTCAATCATTTCTTTTTTCTTACTAAGGTTCTGGGAGATAAAAACAAACAAACCTGGGAAGTAGGAAGAGCCCCACCCTGCTCCACCGCCATTTCCATGCCAGACTTCTAAGTCAAGCTTTAATGTGTGACAGGCAAGCAAACCACTGTGTATGAGTTACAGATAGGTAGCCGTGTTGGTCTGCCATAGTCAAAACAAAAAAAAATTAGTTGCAATAGGTCTTACAGGAAAAAGCAAGGGGAAAATAGACTGGAAAGAGAAGCTGCTGAATTGCAACTCATTACCAAACTTAAAACCATGGAGAGACCTGGTCTGAACAAAGACATTGGATTCTTATCTCATTATACATGACAAAGCCATTTTTCACCTTCTCACCCCTTGCTTTTTCCTGTAAGACCTATTGCAGTCGTTAAGAGTCGTCAACAGGCTCATCACAGCTATCTGCCAATCACCCATTCCCACCACCCTTCTGAGTAATACCCCTCCCCACCTTCTCACTATATAGAAGGATCTGGCAACTTCTGTTTCAGTGTATCTGAAGAAGTGTGCATGCACACGAAAGCTCATACCAAGAACTAACTTAGTTGGTCTTTAAGGTGCTACTGGAAGGGAAAATTTTTTTTTTGTTTTCACTGTGTATGACAATGTCATGAAATTATTGAATGTCTAATAAATTAGCATTGGAATCTTTCAGACTGCGTTGTCACACACCATGCATCTTTTTTGTTCAGTTTTTATTTTCCTACATTCAACTACATAAGTGACTTTTTGGCAGGTTAATACCCTCTCTGCTTCCAAGAGTCTAGATGTTATTTTATTTATTGTCGGCTCACGAAGTCAAGTCAATTAAGCCTTAATGATTTCGCATATTATTCTAAGAATCAAAAGCCTGGTTATTTGCCCGTCCCCCACTGCCAGCTCCATGAGCAAGGCAGCAACAGGTTGCTTTAAACATCTAAGCATGGTTTCCAACAGTTCCATTTAGGCAGCAGCAAAAACTACTCAAAGAAACTCTATAGTCACATACATCCCCCCCTTTGTACTGCCAATGTTTCTGCATTGCTCTGAAGAATACGTACTTAACATTTAGGAATTGAGCCTCTCTACTGAAAGGATCAATGGTACGGACTGCGTTTTCGGCTAGGCAATCCATGCTTAACTTTTAGGTTTAAAAAGATTAGCGCTGTAAAGGTATTTTAATAATCCAGGATTAGAACCAGACAGTATAAAGAGTAGTTACAAATGTCACTTCAGACTTTTAGCACAAAAAAGCAAGTGAAAATCAGTTCATCTTGACATTCAAAGCCTTCTAGTCTGCATTTCTTTCTGCTTTGTAACATTTATCCATTCTTATGAAGCTATACTCCACGGGCATCTCCCAGTGCCAGTAATTCTAGGATGTGAGCTGAATCATCATCCTGACCAGGCAAATTATGTTTCAGCCATGTATTCTAGCCTCGATTTAAACTATATTAAAACTGCCGTTACAGGTCTTCCTGTTTAATAGGAAACCATGTAATTAAAAGGTGCCTTAAATTGCTTTGGCCTTATACAGAACAATTAGCTATGTTTCTAGAAGAAAGGAGAGAACAATAAATAACGTACACATTGTTTTCAGCCTGTTGCTTGGCATGCAGCCCATTAAAAACAATGCAAATATTGCTGGGAGGGGAAAACATAAAGTTACCACTTGGGCACCATGAAGAATCCCCCTTATTTATTTATTTAAAATATTTATTAAGGAGATTTCAGGGTGATGTACAGAAGTATGGCCAGAACTATTCACGAAATTTAGAAATACAAAAGGAGGGTAAAAACCCCAACCACAAGATGAGATCTACTGGTTCAGACTAAAGACATATCTAGTACCTGTGGCCAACCAGATGGCCACAGGTAGTCCACAAGCAGGACATGAGAGCAACAGCATTCTCCCTACTCAGAATCTCCAGCACTTGGTGTTCAGAGACATACTGCTACTGGAGTTCAGACATCCTTATCCTCCATGAATATGCCTAATCTTTTAAAGCCATCCATGCTGATGGCCCATCACTACTAATTTTGTGGTAAAAGTAAAAGGACGCTCATCTCATTTTATTGGCCGAGGGAGCTTCTGGGTCATGTGGCCAGCATGACTAAGCCGCTTCTGGCAAACCAGAGCAAGACACGGAAATGCCATTGACCTTCCCGCTGGAGCGGTACCTATTTATCTAACTGCACTTTGATGTGCTTTCGAACTGCTAGGTTGGCAGGAGCAGGGACCAAGCAACGGGAGCTCACCCCGTCACGGGGATTCGAACCACCGACCTTCTGATTGGAAAGCCCTAGGCTCTGTGGTTTAACCCACAGCGCCACCCACGTCCCTTTTGTGGTAGTAAATTCCAAAAACTAACAAACAAAATAAAAGGCAGACTAAACACACAAATAGTGTATCAAGCACTACATGCATGTGCGTGTGTTCAATTTATATATTCGGCGTTTCCGTGCGCTGCTCTGGTTCGCCAGAAGCGGCTTAGTCATGCTGGCCACATGACCCAGAAGCTGTATACCGGCTCCCTCAGCCAATAAAGCGAGATGAGCGTCGCAACCCCAGTCGGCCATGACTGGACCTAATGGTCAGGGGTCCCTTTAACTTTACCTTTAAACACACAAAACTGAAAAACAGCAAGAAAAACACAGCTCCCATTAAAATGCTACCTTGAATGAATGATGAATAGGAAGATCTTAACGCAGCACCGAAAATATTGCAATATTGGCACCAGTTTATCTTGTTGAGGAGTGTATTCCAAAGTCAGGACAGCACCATGACATATAACCCCACCAACTGGTGTCCCAACCAAGGTGATCCACCCCACTCTAAATTGTAGCAGCTGATCAATTAGTAGCTACAATACCCATTTTTACTACATTCTTTTTTTAGCTTAAGAAGGAGGAAGAAGTCTATGCCAGCTGGTACACAACAGGGAGATAAAACATATTTTTCAAAGTAACCAAATATATAGCACTGAACAAATTTCCATCTGGTCTCTAAGTGTGGAGAGGGATGAGCAGGTGGATTTTTCAATCCAACAACACAGACTAGTGTTTATAAAAAGAGAAGTACACTGTGAGGAATAGTCAAGAGTTTGGGGTCATTGTGTGGGAAAGGCAAAAGGGCTTGGGTGTGGGAAATGCCTCACAGGCTCCCATTCATATGAAACAAATAAGGAACTGAAAAGGAAATAGATTATTAAGTATTACTACAAAGCATCTAAGACACTTGGCTGGTTTCTACTCCTCACCGGGTAATTGACTGGAAGCCCAAGACTGAATAAATATCCAGCATATAATAATAAAGGGGGGGGGGGAGGAAATCTTAGGATTTTACTTACCACAGTGATACTGACAGCATCATCAAACTGATGCATTAAAACACTGAAGACTGCAGAAGCCAGGAGAAGCATAATAAGGGGATTTTTAAACTGCAAAGAAAAAGAAAACATTTTTTTCAGAAGTGTGTTGAAATAACTGATAACAGAGCTCCTTTTGGCAAACTGGTAAATTCAGTGTATTCTGTACCAAGCTACAGTCATGGGATACTGGGCCCTAATGTCTTAAAAGAGAGGAGGTCCATAAGAGGTGCAAGTACAAACTTTTTTATAGGTTGAAAGATGCCCAAGTTTTAAAAGGCTTCCTTTATTACTACAAAGATGAGAGGCTTTAAACAATGTTAACACCTCAAAACAGTTAAACCACTATCCGAAGAAAAAATACTACATTCAACAAATTTAATAAAATCAGAGTTTCGATTTATAAATTTAGACTTGGAATCATCCTCCTAGTGTAAGCATTCATTGAAACAAAGATTGAACAGGAAAATGGCAAGAACAGGAACAGCATGAGACTTCCCATCCAGACCTTCATAATCTTTTGAAAGGCCGGTCGGTGGGTGGGGAGGAAGTGGCAAGTAAAAAAAGCATTCAATGCGATGTGCACTGCATATGTGCCTTGTGTGAATGTCCACAGCAGATGGCACAAACAACTGTCAGTTAGGACATGCCCATTAATTGTATTTCAATATTTTTAAAAATCCCAAGATGTCACAGAAAATATTCAAATGGAGAACATATCTGCCAATTTCACTCCCAATAAACTCTTCTGACTAAAGTTCAAACGAATGGGGTAAAAATAATTAATAATCTGAAGAAACTTTAAAAACCGGGGAATTGGTTTCATAGAAAAGTGTGTGTGTAAGCTTCAGATTATTTTTTCAAAATATGAATCAGACAGTTCGACACCTTTTGACTTCTTGCTTGTATAAGTCCAGTAGTTGCGCTTAGGCTGAATGCAAGACTAGCCCAAGACATTTTGGTACCCTCAGCAAACTACAAATTGGAGTCCCCATCCCCTAACTGGGGGGAAAGGGGGTGAGTTAAGAACTACATTGGTAACAAGGGTAAAAGGAGAGCAGCAGGACTTCCTATTCACCAAGAGGCCGCTGTAGAGGCTGCATAGGAATATGTACCCTCCAGAGAGAGGGGTGCAGCTGCTGCTGTGCATCACCCACTGCTGCTGTGCATCACCCACTGCACAACAGCAGCAGCGAGTGATGCATTCCTTGGGAGGCCAGATCTGCTGCCCCTGTGTATCCTGCCGTCTGAGGCAGTCTCCTCACCTTGCCTCATGGGTGGGCCAACCCTTGCTGAGTGACATTCATTCCTCTTCCTCCCCTAGGCCCTTTAAATCAAGGAATATTACACTTTTCCAACAGTGAAACATAATGTATTATTTCCGGGGAAATTAAGTCCCTGTTCACAACTACCAAGGCTACTGCTATTTAAAGCCCTGCCTGGAAAGCAGTTGTACAAGTGGCATGAATACCTACAAGACAATGCCAGTGGCATCAAATGAGTGGCAAGTCCCTACCCCATCCCTGATACCCTAAGCATACAGGGTCCTCACTTGTCTTTGCCTCGCTTGCAAAGAGGGACCTCACTCGAGAGCTGAAACTCATCACATGACAGAGATTGAAGAAATCGCTTATGACACTCCCCTACCAAGCTGACACTTTGCACAAGAGCTGAAAATAGCTAGTGAAGTTGTCTCTTTACTGATTGTGTGCACCTCTATATTTGTAAGCAATGATGACTGTCCTCTTACAAATGTGGAGAGGGCGAGCAGCCATTTCCCTTACCTACAAGTGCGTCTAATTCCTCCTTCTACTGCTCAAGGGCAAGAAATCACACTACCGCTTTTGAACTGGGACCAGCAGGATAATACCACAATGACTAAAGGCTCTATCAACATCTTTTGAACTGATAGATCTAAAATCTAAATCTCAAAAATCTTTTTTTTAAAGCCCTCAGAAAGAAGAAGAAAGGCTCACCTGAGAAATGTATTTTTTCCATAGTGGTTCATCTTCACCAATATCAAACTCATTCCATCCATGGAAGGCCCGTCTATGACAAACCTCGCAGTTTTTCAAGCCATTCTGAAGGTCAGCCTATGAGAATATGTATACTTATATGCATTTTAATCATTTTATTTCTCAAGCAAAGCCAAGATTTCATTCCATTGCAATCAAAAGCTGAAATATTATAGCAGTCAAGTCTCTTATTCTTATCTCACATTCCTGGCTAAAAGGTTGTTTACCGAATCTAATTTCATAGCTGTAATATTTAAGAATTTGAATGACTAAGCAGGAGTTCTATCACAAGGGCAAATGCCTGCTGCATTCCTGAAGTGTTGAGGGTTTTTTCTCCCCTAGGTAGAGATAAAAAAATCGAAAACTTCCTCCTATTAGTAAGTTCCTAGACCCACATACAGACTTGAAGGATCATCATCCCTCATATAAACCTGCTCATATGTTAAGGTCACCTTTGGAGGTCCCTAATCCAGATATGTCCACTCTGGAGGTTAGGCAAGAGGCTACTGGAAATAATCTTCCCAGTTGTAGTGTCCCACTTTTGGAATGCCATCTCCAAATATGCTCATCTAGTAGCAGTTCTCATGTCCTTTCAGTTCTAGGTGAAGAACTCTCCCCCCCCCTTCCCCCAGCTTCCAGGATTTCTAAAATCTTGCTTAAATCTGGTTTTACTTTACTGCTGCATTTTACTGGGCTTTTTTCCTTTTCTTTTACTGTTCTGCTGTCTACAGTTCTAATATCCATGTTAAGTCTCCTTAAGTTTTTAAAAACATTACATTACAAGGATGTTCTGGAGGTTGCAAAGAGGGATTTTGAAACAAGATAAATGGCTTTCCTTCAATACTGAGTAACAGGTCAGCATTTCCTCTAGCTGCTCCAATATATGATGCACATTTGAGAATACCAAAATGTAAGTGGACACGTCCTGAGAATCTGTCTGATATTAAAATTCTACCACAGATACATTGATATAATCTGCCAAGACAGCAGACTGACAGCTGTGATGTACAGAAAATACTATCTGGTCATTTGAATACAGTACCCTTATTTAAATCATTCATGCTTCCAAGCAGCAATATTATGTTAGAAAGTTTTGAAAGCCATACATTTAAATATGCACCTTGGCAAAAGACAATAATAAGTTTCTTTCAAAGTTCTAGATTACGTTGATTAGTTCACAACACAAAAATACAAAATGAGAACACAAAATGCATAATAGAACACGAACAAACCAATAACTCCACTCCAAGAAAAACATTTAAAATGCCAAAGGATGTTAAACAGCCAAAGGCCTGGTTGGAGAGAAATGTTTTCCCCGGTGCCTAAATATGTGTAATGTAGTTGCTAGCAAGCCTCCTTGCCAAGAGCATTCCACAAATGGGGAGCCACTGCAGAAAAGGCCACCCTCACATTGCCACCCTCCAGACCTCTTGCGTAGGAGGCACATGAAGAAGGGCCTCAGATGATGATTGCAAGGTCCTGGTTGGTTCATACGGGGAGAGGCAGTCCTTGAGGAATTGCGGTCCTGAGCCATTTAAGTCTTTATAGGCCAAAATACTTCAGAAACTTAATAATCCTAGTTTTGAGATCAGCAAGAAAAATAATTAACTAAATATTTTGCTATTTAGTCCACTTAAAACTAATGTTGAGCAAGTCTACTTAGAAAAAGTCGTCCTAAAACATTTCCCACAGAACCACCAACTGAGCATGCTTATAGCATTTTCATATAATCAGATGCTTAATTTAAAAGCAATGTAGATCACTGTTAATCAATAAAACTAACATGCAATTGTTCAGTGTAACTCCAGCATGTCAAAGCACTGTGTGCAAGTCAAAAAGCAGTAGTCAATATCCAACTAAATCGTATTCAGTGTAGGCTAACAGGTCTACTTTGAGTATGACTAATTTGGGGCATCGTTCAGTATATTAGTAATATCTCTTCACTATTCAACTGGATAGACATTTCAACTTAAATACTGAATTTTTAAAAAAATTATACTCTTATTTAAACATTAATAGTATTTACTTACCTGAAGAATGCTTGCAACCTCATTGACTGGTAATTCACTTGCTTTTTTGGAAGTCAGAACAGGAATCATTATTTCAGTTTCATCATTAGGCAGTTGTTGAAAACGTGCAACCTAAAAAACAAGAAGCTATACATGTCACCAGATTGTGCATTCCTTCTCATGCCAATAACTTACAAAGTAAAAATAAAATAAAACTAGTGCCACTTGCATGCATATGTCCATTTAAGTAATAACAGTTTCAGCGCTTTATCAAAATTAAATAACCCTTAGCTCTTGTGTAACTTTTCAGAATGTATGTTCAAAATGAGAATATTTAGGGCAAGCTGTATAACAAATTAAACTTACATTCTAGGTAGTCATTCCTACATCGTTAGAAAGTAGTGACTGTCCTAATTAAAGGATCGTAATGATTATATGTATACATAATCCTTTTGCTCATTATCTTAATGACTAGACAAGGAGAAGCATTCATGACAGCTCGCTGGACACTCCTGTGCATTGCACTCTCTTCTCCACCCCCACAACACAACCCCAAGATCTCTTACAGGCTCACATATGAAATAAAGCAACACAATAGGAAATAAAATATCCATATACATAAAAACAAAGCATTGAAACAATAGTAACTTCAGGGTGTTGCAAGGTGATTTGACACAGCACAAATTCTTACTGCAAAAGTGTATTCTATTTGCACTACATACAGAAATGGCATCACTTAACAGCAGAGAGGAACGTGGTACTAAGAAATGCACCAGTACACACTGGGAATGTGACTAAAAAACAAAAGCTACCCAGACCCTATAGTGTTGTTGTTTTTTACATGCCCAATTACCCTACAGACATTTGCTAAATAACAGACAGCTCAGGAAAGCAGAGCGTATTGAAGGCTCACAAACCTGTAAACAACAGCAGCTCATACTAATGAAGGATGTGCTGCATAAGCACGAACTGCATTAAAATGTTTGCCTGCTGCAAGCGTGAGAAGTGGGTAAATAATAATGGCAGTTGAGAAAAAGTGCCTCTTATGTTTAGAGAATGTGAGTCTTTTTAAAAATAAAAATCAACAAGCATGTTTCAGTAAAAACAATACAGTTATATTTTAAACTAATTTTAGCCCCTATAGTCAGGTCTACAGTAACCGGAGGAAATGAGGTTTTCCACTTTCTGGATCAACTGCCTCATTAGTACGTTAACCAATTTTCCATTCCTATGAAGAAATATACCATAGGGATGCTTTTGCTACGCAGCACCGACATTTCCCCAAAGAGATCCATGAATACACTGACCAAAAGATGAACCATAAAATAAGTATGAACAAAAGGTATAGTGACCACAACCCTAGAAGTGCATTAAGGTGAACTCAGAGGGCACACTACTTTCACCACCTGCTCCTGATGCCACATAATAGGTTGTCTAGGCTATGGCTGGTGCCAGCAGTTGTAGAATTGGAACACAAATCCCTCTTGTAACAGAATTCCCTACTGAGGAATCACTCTTCAGATCCACTGACTGATGACACAAACTCTGTGCAGGAAACTGCACATACACATCAGGGGCGAGGAATGCTTTCTAACCCATCTACATACAAACTATAAAGCTCTTTAAATGCCCCCCAGGCTTAAAAAACAAGTTTGACAGTTATGTGCAAGTGTGTCGCTGAAAAATGAAAGACTATTGGGTGAGTTACAGATCTCAGATATGCAAGGTTCTCCCAGGTCCAATGTGTAATACGCAACTTAAGTATATTTAAAGATGTGCCCAAATTTCTGCTAGTACCAATAAGAGTGTATATAGCACTTTTGAATGTTCAAAGTGTTTAACATCCATCATCTTATTACAGCACTGCCTATGACATAGGTCAGTACTTTGCAGACAGCAGTGAGCTGGAAAGACAGCGAGTCAAAGGCCATCTTGTGAGTTCGTGGGGGAAGCTAAATTCAAACCAGGGACACTTCCCAATACATTCCTCAGTCTCTCAATCCCTGCGGTCTAACAGCTCTCATTACACTTCATTTCACTTCCCATATTTCACCTATTGTGAAGGCTACTGTATCTCTGTTTCACAGAGGCCATTTCCATTACTACAGGTTTGTGATAGGGATTTAGTACCAGTGAAATCTCCTTTTTATGCACTTCTTTAGAATACATGATTTGTTAAGAATGTTAGAGCCCTGCTGGATTAATCCAAATGTCCATCTATACCAGAATCAACGGACGCCAGCCAGATGTTTCCTAGAAGCTCACGAGGAAGACATGAAGTAAAGAGCCCTTCCCTGTGATTGCCTTCTAGCAAATGATAATCAGAAACATCCTGCAGCTCTCAGCCTGGATAATTCAGTACGATTCAATCTTTTTTTTTTTTTTTAATGAATGTTTATTAGATTTTCCAATTTTATATAAACACAAAAAGAAAAAGAAAAAGAAAAATATTAAAAACAATTCAGTTTCAATAACAGTTTTTCAATCACATGTTTCTTTGACTTCCTCATACCTCCCCTTCTTGTTCTCTAGTTCACTTTATTAATTCAGCAAATCCTAATCTCTTAACTTTCCTTTTAAAATAAAACCTTATTTTCCATTCAACTTTTTTAAATTTAATAACATAAACAATTATAATCCCCATTATCTTTATCATAACAGCTAGTCCCCACCAAAGTTCAAACCAACATCTTTTCAAAGTTCATTAATTTTATAATATTTCTGTAGATAATCCTTGAATTTCTTCCAATCTTCTTCTGCTGCCTTTTCTCCCTGGTCGCGGATTCTGCCGGTCATTTCTGCCAGTCCCATACAGTCGATCAACTTCATCTGCCATTCTTCCAGAGTGGGTAGATCTTGAGTCTTCCAGTGCTTTGCTATAAGTATTCAGTACGATTCAATCTTATTTGATCCCATTTTAAACCTTTCTTTTTAAAAATTGTGAGTGTTTAGGGGGGATTTCTGAATTTAATATCTGTTTGGGTTTTTTTAAAATAGTGTTTAAGAGCCTTTCTAAATTGAAAACAACAGCCAGGGAACATGTCAACCTCACAGGGCACCCTGTAACTGACCTTAGCATGGCCATAATGGAACAGAGGAACTTGAAAGAGGAACCACAGTGTGAAACTGCTGAATTAGAATTCACCAAGAGATTCAGTGCTATCACTTGCGTATAATCGGCTTATCAACGTCAGGATGTCTGTGACAGCAACACAAAGTGGTTTGTGAATAGTTATCACCCTCTTAACTTTTTCTGAATTTCATTTCTTTCTGACTTCAATGTCTGCAGTCTTCCCACCCCCTGCACTCTGCCACCACGTACTTATATGTACATGCAACATTTCATGCATTTGTTGAAGCAAACTGTAGCCCAAAAAAACACATAACTAATTTGTCAGTCTTCACAGGCCACAAAAATGTTTTTGCTGCAAGAAGCTGACATTGCTACTGCTATGGAAATTGCTGTATTGATTTTTTTCTCTGCTGCTCAAGTTTAATATATTTTATTTCTTGTTTTTTCATGAGGCAGAATGCAACACTGAACCTCATGCAATGAAAACTCACCTTCCTTCCTTCCCGCTATCAGCACCTCCACCCACCCCATCCCATCAACCTCTAAAAAATCTGCTCCAGATTAGATTCTGAGAGTGTACGGGAGAAGGGCTGCACGTTGGAGGAGAGACAAGTGAAGTCCCCCTGTGGACTTGGATACAACCTTGGTTTATAGTTCTATATATATGCTTATTTTTAATCTAAGTTGCTCAAAGCACCTTGCTATTTGCAGCATATAAATACTGATAATAAACAAATAAGCAAGCCATCCTAGTCAGTGTCTGTCATTGCAGCATTTTGTGGTATGTAGTGGTTTCTGTAAATTAATTACAAGCTGTGTGAAGAAGCACTTTATTTTAACTTCCTGGAATCTACTGCCAAATCTCAACGAGTGAAGCTTTCTAGCATCATGGAAAAGGTAGAAAAACATATCTATCCATTTTCTTCACACCTTGCCTAACTGCAGAAGGCTTTAGTCATGTCCCTTCCACCCACACCATCCAGTCATCTTAGTTTCACTCTAGGGCTGGACCTGATGACAATATGAAGGGCAGCAACACCCAGAGGCAGAGTGAGAGAGGCCAGCATGGCAGGTAACATAATTTTTACCTAGTTGTGGCAGCACTGCCATTCTGTACTCCTGGAGGAAGAAGGGTAAGACAAGGAGCTAACCCAACTTAGCAAAGGCCTCACCTCCATGAAGGCTATTGCCCACGGCACTCTTAAGACTTTTAGCTTGCAGAATTTTTGCACCTATTTCAGAACACCCTTCTTGCAAATATACTTGTTACACACGGGCCCTAGTTTGGGTCCTGTATTTGCTTCTCTAAGCACGGTATCTACTAAGCATTTCCCACATTTTCCATGTCACATTCAAGGCAGAAAACAGTCAGATTCATCCCTCAGTGCTGCAATGGTGTAAGGCAAGGAAGGTGTACCTTCTAGGGCCACGTATCAGTGGGGGTGGGGGGTCAGAGGCAAAAGTGGACTCTTGCCTTTCAAGAGTAGGCCACATTCAAGCCATGCAGAAATCTGAAGTTTCTAAACAATGCCTCTCGCCATCAAAACAAGCAAGAGACATCACAGTTCAAGAACAGATTCCAGCCAGTCAAAAGCATTCAAGGAGAGGGCAAGGCTCACTTGGTCCGCCTGGTCTGGACGTGCTGTGAATGCTCTCCCCCCACAAACCTGCTAGCCGCAGGCAGCTCCAAAGGTTTGACTATATGCAATCTTCATGTATATACGGAACCCTTGTAACCAAACCCCCTAATAAAATGAGGGATTACTGCATGCTGAAAAGTAGTGGCCGTAAATGTTTGAAGAATAATAATGTATCCTTCCAAATAGTGGGTCAATGCTAAACAATGTATGCATCCGTCATTTGGGAAGAGGGAGATTATTTGGGTTTTTTTGTTTTTATTATGTATTTTTTGTTTTTATATTGTGATTTTATCTTGTGGACTGCCCCGAGACCTGTGGGTATAGGGCTGTACAAAAAACAAACAAATACTTTTTAAAATGATTTTTTTAAAAACCTCAATTCATAGTTATCCAACCTTTAACAAATAAAAGCTCTTTAGGAGGCCCGGGGTAAGGCCCTATTTTTCAATGTTATTTAGCTGACAGAACTGTCAGATCCAAACATTTTTTAAAAGAATAATAATAAATATCTGATTAAAAGTGGATCAGCAGAACAAATTCAGTATCAGTGGCAAAAATTCAAAAGTTTCTGCAATCAACAGGTAGGTTTAAAAGATGACTGATTTGTCTACAACTGAAATTACTACATTCACAGGATAGAGAAGGTCAGCCTGTACTAATCTGTCATAGTCCATTTCACACAAGTACAACAGTTGCAGATCCACTCTGAATTGATAATCTGAATCACCTTGAAAATAATCCACTTCTGGTTCAATATATTGTCTTCTTGAGTTACTTCTTCCTTGTGAAGCTGGGTTTTTTTGCAAGTCATTTGAAGTCAAGGACGACTTCAAATGAATCTAATAATATTAGTTATCTGAGAAATCACAATACCATGTATAAAACTGAACTGCTATTTTATGTAAGAAATCATTGGTTCAACTCCGCTATAATTTTCCAATTATGTCTATCAAATGGCTCTGGATGGGATGAACATTTCCATCCATAACAAGAGATACACACAGCTATTTTAGCTGAGCCCAAATCAATATTGCGATATGCATGGCTCATTTGCATTAGCTACACAAGCTTAAGTCAAAGTCCATATATGGAGCTGCACTGGTGGGTTGAAACAGCCCCAATCTGAACCATTTATATTTTAACAAGATAGAAACTTCAAAGCAAAATAATACTAAGAAACTGAACTGCATATAACACATCAGTCTTGGTACTCTCACAGGCTCTACTACTGAAAGTACTGAATATCTGTAAACAAACTTATGTTGACCAAAAATATTTAGATTTGTTTTTCTAACCTAAGACAGCTGTACAGTATTCAAAAACGAGCTGTTGTTTTTAATACAGAGTATGCATGACAACTGGCTCAGTTTGACCCAGTCTTTCAGGAGGGTAGGTATAGGAAACAGTAACATTTCCGCTATTATGAAGTAATGCCATATAGCTTTATACAGTGGTACCTCAGATTAAGTACTTAATTCGTTCCGGAGGTCCGTACTTAACCTGAAACTGTTCTTAACCTGAAACACCACTTTAGCTAATGGGGCCTCCTGCTGCTGCCGTGCCGCCGGAGCACGATTTCTGTTCTCATCCTGAAGCAAAGTTCTTAACCCGAGGTACTATTTCTGGATTAGCGGAGTCTGTAACCTCAAGCGTATGTAACCTGAAGCGTCTGTAACCCGAGGTACCACTGTATTGTAAGTTATGAATGGAGCATTTGAAGCAGCCTGCAACACTTGATAACTGGGTAAGCAATCCTTATCCCATTTACCTAGGAGTAAGTCCTGTTGAATTCAGAAGAGTTTACTTCCAAGTAGATATGGTTAGGATTGTGTGCAGGGCAGTTTAATTTGTCAGTTTAAAGCAAGAAAGCTACAGTTGCAACTGCTCTTTTTAAGGACTTTAGCACTTCTAAAATATCATCACACGTGCACTATTCTGTTCTCACCTACTGTTCCTTCCTACAAAACTATATTAAAATTTAAATGATATTAAGAACCTGGAAAAAATAGATCTACATTTTTGATAGCGCTAGGGACTCTCCTTCACTGGATGTTTTTAAGCAGAAGTTGGATGGCCACCCATCTGTCATGACTGCTTCAGTTGAGATTACTGCATTGCAAGGGATTGGACTAGATGACCCTTTCAATTCTACAATTCTATGATACTATGGTTCTAAGTTACTGGTTTGCACTACCCTTTCTGTTCACGACTGAGAAAAAGCATTCCCTTTACATCTATTGGTTCTTTTCTTGCAAGAGATTGGTGTGAGGATATGCAGGAAGGCTGCAAAAAAATATTTGTAGGCTAGTGACAAGCTGGAGGTTTAATTGCAAAGCTTCATATTCAGTGACATATTTCTCACTGGAGGAAAAAAAAGAAACCCAACCAAGTACATCTGTCCAAGTACACCTGTGTGAAGTTTAAACTTCTAGTAAGAAGTACCAGCTACAGGCCTACAAGTATTTTGCACCTAGTATCTTTCGCTGATTATCTTCAGTGCAACAGTTATGTAAGAACATGCCCAATAGACAAATGGTTGCCAACCGATCAATAGCAGCCTTGGACTCTGTTAACTAATGTGAAGACGTATTATGTGGCTCTTCAAACACACGGCACAACTCCATAGTATTTGGACAAAACACTTATTGTGTGCTGACTTCTGAAGTTAAGTCAGCTTTCCATGTTATCTAGAAGCCCATTTCAAATATGGAGTGAAACGGGCACTTGACTTAATCTCAAAATGGCATTTGTTGTGAAACAGTTTTATACCAAGATTATTTCAGGAACAACAATCAACCCAAATCAGTGCTACAGAACTTCAAGTTCTGTTCACACAAATGAGCTTGGCAGAAAACAATAGCATCAGTATGCTGAATGGAAGATGAGTAAATAGCCATGCTTATCAGCATAATTTAACATCACCCAAGTAATTTTAAATCAAATGGATATGACAAGGGTAGAAGCAAAGTATTTCTGGAGAAGTGCAGTACAATCATATGCTTGCATAGTAAAAAAATCCTACTGGATTCAGTGAGGCTTACTGCTAAAAAGTGTATACAGTACAGGATTACAAACTACATGGCATCAATTATTAGGTCTCCAAATGCTATTTTTAAATGAAATGCTGCTGTAGAGACTGTCAATTTGTTTGGAGCAATGGTGCCTGGGGAAGAGGAGTTTGACCCTTATTCTCAAACCACTTTCACAACCCAAATTCACCCCTTCCCCAGTTGCAATTTGGCTTTTTGTAAAGAGTAAAATACAGATACCTATTAGAATTTTAAAAAGGAACAATGAAGCATTCTGGTGTTTTCTGGAATCCTTAGAAGGGTGAAAACTGATCCATGCAGCCCACTTAGCATTTCTGAAGCCCTAGTGATAATAGAACCAATTAACACAAAATCCGCTAGAAGATCAGTGTGAAGAAAGCACTTGCCAATTTAGAGTATAATTCCCATATGACTATTTCCAATTAACATCGGTCATCTTGATTATGCAGGTTCAGATTTCTATTAACTGTTTTTCTTCAGAAGATCCAGAAAAAGGATAGCTGCTAAGTTCAGATATTTGATTTCATAACATGCATATATATATATATATATATTGCTTGCTTGATTTTTTTAACCATTCCAAAGTGGTTTGAGATAATAGAATTCAAGGGCTTGAGCTAAGAGCTCACAATTACTATTGCATCAGTGTTGTTTAAAAAGCATCAACCAGACTTCTATATTTTAAAAATCCCTCTGAGCATTTTTTCAACAAGTTCAATCACAGCCTGATCTTAATCAATATGCCCTCAAATGTTCAATATCAGCTTGGAAAAGAAAAAATTGAACTTTAATCTCTTCATTACTAGGAGAAGCAAGCAATACCAATTAACAGTAAATTGGACTGATCTGGGATTGTACACAAGAGTTTATCATTTACTGAGGTATATAAAACACTGCCGTTAGAGCTGCAACATTTGGGTTTAGGCAAAGCACAACAATTTACGAAAATGTTTTAAGGTGAACCTGCTGCACAACCAAGGTCCCATAGTCTGAAGCAAGTTCATCCAGCACCTTGCAGAGAACCTCTGAAACAAACCTACACCTCAAGAGTCACCCTTGTCAGCTGTCAGCTAATCAATAAAATGCAAAAAACAACAACAAAAAAAGGAAACAAGAAACAGTTGCGATCTCCCACCCAAGCCGGAAACACAATTGTTACTTTGTCAATATATTTACCTTCATGTTTCCATCGAAACCTCTCTTGGGTTGATGGTTACAAAGACCTTAGTGGCAGCAACAGCAGCAACCCTGGGGTTAGAGGACTGAGAGGTAAAGGGCGGAGAGAGATCCCTATATTCCAGGCAGCTGCTTTGTTTCCCCTGCCCGCAAACACAGCAACATCGATGAAGGGAGGAAATGATGTAGCACTAGCGAGGGGGGAAAAAAGGAAAGAGAAAGAAATAGAAGATACAGCTGCACCAAACAGATGGAAAGCCACACCACTTTCCCTTTCTCTCACTGCCCACCCCCCAGATGCAGCCCCCTCTCCAGTGGGAAAACATTTGCAACCCCAACAAAACAGGAAAGGGCGAGATTTTGGCCCAGGGGCACCAGTGGCAGGGGATTTTTGCCTGCAAAAAAATAAAATGAAAAGCCAGAAGAGAGAACCGTCACCGCCCCCCTCCCCCCCCAACTTGACACCTGTCAGCTCTTTTCTCCGACATCCCCCCCCTCCTCGGCGTCCCCGGCGCCTGTTGCTATGGAGCACACCGGATCACGCACACCTGGGGGGGGGAGAGGAGAGAAATAAATGGGGGGGGGGGAGAGAGAGAGGGAAGAAGAGGAAGACGAGAGAGGAGTTGAACAGGAAAGGAGGTGGCAATGCACCGCAGGAACCCCTCGAGGACAAGGCGGGCGGGCGCAATATATATACAGACATACGTGTGTGTGTGTGTGTGCGCGCGCGCACATACATACACCTCTCACACACATATATACACGCATACACACGTGTCTAGTGTACACACACACACCCCCGCCTTCCAAGGGTCGCCCCACACTCGCCTGCCCGCGGCCATTTCTCGCGCGCCCCATTACCACCGTGCCTCAGAGCTGAGGTGATATTTTTTAATTATTATTATTATTAGTGCCTCGCCTCGCCCGGCGCGCCCCCCTTACCGTGTGAGAAGCCCCCTCAGTGCGAGCCGCTCGAGGGCGCCTCCTCCCCGCTCCCTCCGCAGCGCTCGGTCCGTGGCTCGACTCCCTCGGAGCGGCCAAGGCGGCCCAGGCGCATCCTCTCTCCGTCGTCCCGCCGCGCGCTCCACCTCAGCGCCCTCATTCACTTCCGCTGCCAGCGGCGGGCACGGAGCGGAAGGAGCCGGGAGGGAGAGAGAGAGAGAGAGGAGCCCCTCCCGCCCGGAGAGCGCGAGAGACCGCGCATGCGCAGCCCCGCGGCGGCGGCGGCGGCTGCTGCTCAATCTCGGTTTCGGCACTCCGCCCGCCTCCAGGCGAGGAGGACGCGAACTCGCGGAGGGAGGCCCGCCCCAGTTTGGCGTCCAGGGCGGCGGCCCCGCTCTCCAGCAACGCAACAAAGGGTGCAGCCGAGCGGGGAGGGAGCAAGGGGGCGCGCGTGGGATTGGGCCGCCAGAGATGCCGTGAAAACCGCGGTGGCCACCCATCCCACCACCACGGTCGTCTTGCACTCGCCGCAGGTGGCTTGCACAAAAAGCTCTCTTCTTCTTGCAAAGAATCCTTGTCTATAATAAGTTACAGGGGAACCAGGCGGAGGGCCTTCTCGGTGGTGGCGCCCACCCAGTGGAACGCCCTCCCACCAGATGTCAAAGAGAACAACAGCTACCAAACTTTTAGAAGACATCTGAAGGCAGACCTGTTTAGGGAAGCTTTTAATGTTTGATGTATTACTGTATTTTAATATTTGGTTGGAAGCCGCCCAGAGTGGCTGGGGAAATCCAGCCAGATGGGCGGGGTATAAATAATAAATTATTATTATTTATTATTATTATCTATAGAAGTTTTTAAAGTAGGAAGCTTATGCCCAGTCCGTCCATTGGCCCTTCTAGTTCAGTATTTCTTGTGAACCGCCCTGAGACCTCTGGAGACAGGGCAGTATATAAATTCAATAAATAAATATAATATTGTCTGCACTGGCTGGCAGCGGCTCTCCGGGGTTTCAGGCAGGGCTCTGACTCGATGCCAAGGAATGCACCTTGCACCTTCTGTGCGCAGAGCAGATGCTCTAACCGCAGTGATTTCCAGGAGGGCAATAACACAGTTTCCAGATGTCACAACTCTCCTGAATGCCTGAAGAACAATTTCACAGCCGTTCTTGGGAAGAAGTATCTTCATTGGGCAAGTCTAACCTGCAGGTGCACTGAGCAGGTGCACCTGGCTGTGTTCCTCAACCTCGCATGGCCATCCAGTATACCCTTCCGCCATTAACATCATTAATTGCCCTGTGGCTGATCAGACCCAAATGGTCCTTTCAGCCCAGTAACTCCCAGGAGTGACCAGTCAGAGTCACCCTGCATGCCTTGCAGCTCTACTTTTACAATGAAGCAGGCTTCTAATTCTCCATGCACACTTCTATGGGTTCTCTCCCCCCCCCCCCCCGTACTAGATTTGCACCCACTACTAGCCCAGGCCCTAGTAACATGGCTTCATACCCACCTTTCGCAGCACAGCAAGACTACGGTGCCTATTTTAATTTCATCCATGTATTGCAAAATTGATGGATGAAATTAAAATCCATGTATTGCAAATCCATGTATTGCAAAATTTGGTGCTGGAGGAGACTCCTGAGAGTCCCATGGACTGCAAGAAGATCAAACCTATCCATTCTTAAGGAAATCAGCACTGAGTGCTCATTGGAAGGACAGATCGTGAAGCTGAGGCTCCAATACTTTGGCCACCTCATGAGAAGAGAAAACTCCCTGGAAAAGACCCTGATGTTGGGAAAGATGGAGGGCACAAGGAGAAGGAGACGACAGAGGACGAGATGGTTAGATAGTGTTCTCAAAGCTACCAGCATGAGTTTGACCAAACTGTGGGAGGCAGTGGAAGACAGAAGTGCCTGGCGTGCTCTGGTCCATGGGGTCATGAAGAGTTAGACACGACTAAACGACAACAAATTGCAAAATTACACTCAGGATGTCACATTTAGCAAAATCACGATTTTCCCTTCTTGTATTGGATGTAAGTTTTTAAAGTCTTTACATGGTAGCTGACTAGAGCCATGCAGAAATCCCATCAATTAAGTTGCTTCAGAGACAAGGCAGATTGTGACATAGTGTTGCTGCGGTGCCTGTAATACAGCCATAACCAGTAATTCGGAGTACATGCGGCCATTTGTTTAGCCTGAAATTATTGCAGGACCCCTAAGTGAAACATGTAATTAACTCACTGTTGATGTGGTTAGCAGTCTTAAGGCTAGGATTGAACAGTATCCATGTAATTGCGCATGAACACAACTGTTGTGCCTAACAATACTCATGCCAAAGTAAGTACGACTAATTTCAGGTACCACAAAAGTTTATTTTCTTGTTGTTGCAGAATCAGGGCAACTTGATACATCCACAAAGAGAAGCAAATATGCAAGATCCCTGTGTTCTGCTGCATGGAACCAAATAGGATTTGTGCATCCACTTCTCAACATTTGTGTTATAGTCATTTGGGGACGCGGGTGGCGCTGTGGGTTAAACCACAGAGCCTAGGACTTGCCGATCAGAAGGTCGGCGGTTCAAATCTCCACGACAGGGTGAGCTCCCATTGCTCGGTCCCTGCTCCTGCCAACCTAGCAGTTCGAAAGCACATCAAAGTGCAAGTAGATAAATAGGTACCACTCTGGCGGGAAGGTAAACAGCGTTTCCATGTGCTGCTCTGGTTTACCAGAAGCCGCTTAGTCATTCTGGCCACATGACTCAGAAGCTGTACACTGGCTCCCTTGGCCAATAAAGAGAGATGAGTGCCGCAACCCCAGAGTCGGTCATGACTGGACCTAATGGTCAGGGGTCCCTTTACCTTTACCAGTTGGTTGGCATGTTAAGGACTACTAGTCTGAAATTCATCCTGCTCAAGTGGTGTTTGCAGTTGGAAACTCAACACCACCTAATGCACTGACCGCAGTATGTAGTGCAGTATTCACTTTCAAATTCTGATGTATCACAAGGATTTCCATTTGACCAACAGAACTTTCCCCCTCCTCTGTGCAGCCTTCCCAAATCTGCTCTGGAGGGTTCGGAGGGGGTGGCGTGCATTTGGGGCAGGTACAGGGAGAGGAAAGTCTGTTGGTCAGCCAAAAGTCCTTGCAGTGATGGAAAGAGTGCATTGAATGCTACACTCTAATCTGGACCCACACTTCACCATGGGCTGAGCACCCAGTTGAATTGAGTCACCCAACATTTCACCATGCTAAAAAAGTTGTAAGGATTGGTCTAGAGAAATCTCGACACTTAGTTATTGAGAAAAGTTACATATACTTTTCAGGTTACATTGGCACTTGTGTTTTGCAGGTAGGTGTTAAAAAGAATTCACAGCAGTCTCCCTTTAATCTTATGTTAACTATATTACAAATTAAAAATATTTTTGAAGTGCTTTACTGTACTTTCCATTCTTTTTCTTCCAAAAGAATAATTAAAATAAGAAGTGAGGTGATGAAGTTCTAATTGGCATATGAAAGAGCCAACAGTAAAACTTTAAGCCTCTTTGTAGCTGCTAGTTTCAAAGAAGATCTGCAAGGGTTGTGCAGACACCAGTGGGAATTTAAGAATCCTTTTAATAAGAAAGAAAGGTATTTAACATTTACCCCCCCCCAAAAAAGAAAAGAAAATCCTAACCCAAAACATTTGCAGTATTTGTACATGTATGTCAGCAGAGCCTGAAGAAATTTTGAGCTGAGCCTTCAATTTGATTGCAACTATTTTAGCGAAAAGAATGTAATTAAATCAGGAAAACAGAGGTTTGCATCTGATTTTTACTAAAATGTATATGAAGTTTTGAGAGCCATTATGAATTAATACTCCTTTTTTTCTCTTCTGTTTGCTTCTCTACTAAAGGCAGAAACATACATAGGGCTAACCTTGCTTGTAGGTATGGCTAAATTTCCTCCACATGACCCTCTAACCAGGATGTCAGAAAAGGTGCATTGCTTGAACCAGCCCCAAAAAGGAATGCAAAAAAACCCCAATCTCTAGAGATGTCCTCACTTAGAACAATATTAAATTTTCCATGTTTACTTTGAACATGTGGTGGGTCTCTTTATTACTGCAATTCTATGCATGCCTACTCAGAAGTTCCATTGAGTTCAGTGGGGACTATTTCCAGGGAAGTGGGTGCATAATTGCAGCCTAAATAAAATAGCTTTCTTGGTCTTAATACATTAATGGCTTCATTGATTCCTTGCTTTAAAATACAGCGCTAAGAATTTTGCTCAGAAGTCAGTACAGGCCTGGAGGATGAATGGAATGCACTCCCGAAGTGGTGGTGAACAGCCACACTTTCACACCATCTGAAGCTAAATGTCACCAAGGCACTTCACACAGTATATTTTAAATGGCCTTGAAGGTTAGAAATGCAGCATGAACAGACAAATATGCAGACTGTTATTTATGCAAGAGCTGGTTTCCACAAAATAGGAAATAAAATGTACAGCTGTGATATTTGTACATGCATTTTATGCAATTTTCTGAAAGGGAACAGCGTTTTACAGAAAGGAATAAAGAGGTTGTCTGTTTATCCCTGTTGGGTTTCAGAAACTGAAATGCTTACTTACCAGACTGCTAATGGTGGCATTGACTAGTTCAAACCACTTCACAGTACTTTCAGGTACTAAATCATGTATAAGTCAAAGACCTCTCCCCCGCCCCCAAAAAACAACCCTGACCTGCAGACTGAGAAAAACCATTTCAAAAACCATTTTAAAATATATTTCTTCAGCAGCCAAAAAAAAAAAAAAAAAAAGATAAATTAAAGTTCATACCCATCAGTATGTTTATTTCCCTTCCTCCAGATTGTTCTAGCCTTCTTTACGTAGCTACCTATTGGATGGGTCAAATTTACATGAAGAATTCCAAGGCTTATATAGACTTTAGGTTAAGGGTGGAGAATCTGTGACCCCTTAGATATTGCTGGGCTACAATTGCTATTATCCTTGACCATGCTGGTGTCAGAATCTGCGTTTGACCGAGCTGATAAAGCTCATCTTCTGGAATCGCCCTCCGATGTGATTAACGACCTGAGCCTTTGATAAGACCTCCAGGCACATTCCCATTCAGCAGAGAATCAAAGCAGCACACGGAAGTGATGAGATTTATGGCTACATCACTATGCTTTATTTCTTACTACGCAGACAGAAAACGCATCCTCTCTCTGTGAAAGCAGAGAGCAACTGAAACAAAGGAACAGGAAACCAGTAACGTCACATCCGTCTCCCGTCTCCCGTGAGACTTCCAATAGCCTGGAATGTCTCTGGAATGTAAACAGAGTCTTGTGACTCTAAAACACTGCACAGCGGCAAACAGAAACTAACAGCTGGCTGGGGTTGGTGGGAGTTGTAGTCCAACAACATCCAGAAGGCCACAGGTTCCCCATCCCTACCATTAGGATGAAACAGGAAGTAATTAATTATACTTGGTACCTAAGCTCATCGGCAATAATAGAAAAAAATGCAGGTTTGCTTATTCATAACAGCATTTTATCCCATCTAGCAGAGATCTTAAATGAGCATCACTAATCCTAGTATTGGTTACTTATGGTAGTATATTTTCAGACCTGGGGGGGGGATTATGCATGCTTAAATAACACCTCCAGTTATATTTTTAAAAACTATGGCCCTGCTATTCTATTGTCTGTCTGTCAATGTGTTAGTATACCAGAGTATCTTTTTGTCCTGCCTGCTTAGTGGGAGCCCAGTTCCTTAGTGGCATAGCAACACACACACACACCTCACACAGATTTTCTGCTGGAAATTGTCCTCTTACCACACAACATTTCAACAAGTGAATGTTCTGTTTGGATGGATTTGGTTCCTTTATGCAAGGTCAACTGCAAATAGTGATTAATTTAGATCTGCACCACCATAGAAAACACATTGAGAGTTGAAAGCGCAAGCCCTTCACACAACCTCCTGCTCAATATACAAAACCCAGATCTAGAGCAGCCCCATCAAATGAGTGTCTCTGCACCTGCTTATAAACCTCCAGGAAGGAAAGACGTGCTTGGCACGGCATCTACCCTTCAGTAATCAGTCCCATTGTCAAATGCCTCTTCTGGTTAAGAAGCTTCTCCTTGTGTGCAATAAAAATCTACCTTCCTATAACTTAAACCCAACAGATCTAGTCCTGCCCTCTAGGACTTAGAATGCCCTTAGATAATGCCCTTAGAAAGCATTATCCATGAGCCCTTACGTCTTTTCTTCTGCAGGCTAAATGCTCCTAGTGCCTTCAGCTTTTCCTCACAGCACTTTTGTTTTCCATATCCTACCCAGACAGTATTCATTGCCCTCCAAGTTGTTATCATATGATATGATATGATATGATATGATATGATATGATATTATTTTATTTTATATTTTATATTATATTATATTATATACAGTGGTACCTCGGTTTAAGAACAGCCCTGTTTACAAAGTATTCAGTTTACAAACTCCACAAAACCGGAAGTAGTGTTCCGGTTTGTGAACCTTACCTTGGTGTAAGAACGGAAGCTGAACGGTAGAAGGGCACTGGCGGCGGGAGGCCTCATTAGGTAAAGTGCGCCTTGGTTTAAGAATGGTTTCGGTTTAAGAACGGACTTCCAGAACAGATTAAGTTCGTAAACTGGGGTACCACTGTATTATATATTATACTGTATATACCCTGCCTTTTCCCCTGACGGGGCTCAAGGTGACATACCGATAAACTAAGAACTAAGGGAGGGTGTTAATTAAAAAACAATTAAACATTAATAGAATTAGAACTTTAGATATAAAATATCTATTAAAAGCATGCAACCACAACAAACTCACCGCAACACCAGCCCCCTCATTAAAAGCAGTCAGTCCCCAAAAGCCTGTTGGAACAAAAAGTTCTTCACCTGCAGGTGGAAGGACAACAAGGAGGGAGCCAGTCTCTAGCTTCTCTAGGGAAGGAATTCCAAAAAGTCAAGGAGGAGCCACTAAGAAGGTCCTCCTCCTTCTTAAAGTGTGCGGCTTCCAGATTTGCATGAAACCCTTTACCACCACGGACTCCTTCCTCAATGTTGATCATCACCTGACAGGAAGAGGTTGGTGGGGAGATATTAGATCTGCCACAACAATAGCAGGTCTGTTGTAGCTCATCCCCTTTTAACCTTGGCTGCATGGTATGATCCAAGCAATATGCTCCCTTCCACACCCACTGTTAGGCCAAGTGTTTTGAAAGACTGCTTGGGTTGCTTGTGCAGTTAGGCTGGTTCCTCTAAAACTCAGTTGCTAAGCAGCAGTTACTAGATATCAATTCTAAGTAACCGTAAATGTAGATTACTGCTGTAGAACTTCCTCCCTAGGGCAGCTCGTCAGGTATTGAATATTAGCTCTGAGTAACTACAAAAATAAGGGATGCGGGTGGCGCTGTGGGTTAAACCACAGAGCCTAGGACTTGCCGATCAGAAGGTCGGCAGTTCGAATCCCCGTGACAGGGTGAGCTCCCGTTGCTCGGTCCCTGCTCCTGCCAACCTAGCAGTTCAAAAGCACGTCAAAGTACAAGTAGATAAATAGGTACTGCTCTGGCAGGAAGGTAAACGGTGTTTCCGTGTGCTGCTCTGGTTTGCCAGAAGCGGCTTAGTCATGCCGGCCACATGACCTGGAAGCTGTACGCTGGCTCCCTCGGCCAATAAAGCGAGATGAGCACCGCAACCCCAGAGTCGGTCACGACTGGACCTAATGGTCAGGGGTCCCCTTTACCTTTACTACAAAAATAAGTGTAGCTTGCTGCTGTAGAAATCTTTCCTCATGCCCCCTCACATCATCAGGGTGACCATCTGTCCTATTTTGCAGGACAGTCCCTCCACTTGAATGAGTCCTCTATTGTAGGGCTGCGCAGGCCGAGTCTGGTTTAAAGTACCATAAGAAAGGAAAGCAAGAGGGCATTTGATATTGGCCATTAGCAGTGAGCACCTGAACAACGCCTGGCCATAGTCTTCTTCCCCACAATGATGAGATGGATTGCATTTCTATTTATTTATTTATTTTAGATAATATTTATTCAGAATTTTGAAGATTACAAAGAGAAAAAAGAAAAAAAGTAAAAAAGACAGAAAAAGTACAATCATTTAAAAAAAAGAGAAAAAAACAAAAAAATAAAACAGATTAAACCTTTACATAACTTTCTTCCTTTACTTATTTCCTTGACCTCCTCACACCTCCCATTTTTGTATTCTTATTCAAATTGTTATTTCAGCAAATCCTTCCAACCTTGTTTTTATCTTAATAATTTGATTTAATATATTGTAGTTTTACGTTCACTCTTTCGTCAATTCATTTTTACTTAATCCTTTATATCATTTCTACCAAAGCCATATAATTTTCTTTTTCCAACATCTTTCTAACAATCCTTAATTTTACAATATTTTTGAAGATATACTTTAAATTTTTTCCACTCTTCTTCCACCGACTCTTCTCCTTGGTCCCGGATTCTGCCAGTCATCTCAGCCAACGGATTGCATTTCTATTTAAAGGACGGCCATTATTTCTAAAATTATTTCTAAAATTTTAATGTATTTTTCATCTTTGTTGGAAGCCTCCCAGAGTGGCTGGGGAAACCCAGCCAGATGGGCGGGGTACTTATTATTATTATTATTATTATTATTATTATTATTATTATTATTATTACAATTAAGCCTGGGCAACCTTGAAGCAAAATCAGTGTCTTTTGCTGTCCTTAGTCTCTCAGAAGGCTGACGGTTCAGAAGGGTCTTTAGGGAGCAGTCCTGGAGCTCTTTTAGTCTATGGTGTTCGTCATCTTAAATTGTAATTAAGTATTGATTTTGATGTTTTCCTGGGCTGCCCCCAAGGGCCCTTATGGTGATAGGGCAGGATATAAATCTAATCGACAAATTAATGCCAGAATTTAAATGCATTTTATTTCACACTAGCAAAATGCCTGAAAAGTAGTATGTGTGGAGGGAACTTTTTATAAGAGTACAAAGCACCCTTTTGGGTTCTGTATGCATTCTGTTGGGGAGGGGGTCCCTCTTGTAAATGTACAGATGCCCCCTCCATTTTTACTTGTGTTTGGACACTTGCTGTTTTTTCCCCAGATCCATGAAACAAAATCTTATACCTGTCAGTATGGTCAGGAAGGTTTTGCCCCCATCACAGCAGTATCCCCAAGAGTACATCACTTTACATTTCTTCACAAGAGCATATGAAATCATTTAATTTATTTAAATTGGGGGGTTGGATGGGGTGGGGGGTGGGATAGACAACCTATGAGGCTGAGCAAGTATGGCTACTGGGTGCTATAGTCATTTCTGGAAAGCCACAGGTTCCCCACCCACCCCATTTTAAATGAACATCCAAAACAAAAATTGCTTTCTTCGATTTCGAATAGCTTATTCCTATTAAATTCATCATCGGGAATACACACAATTCCTCTGAATAAATTTCTGTTTACTTAAAAGCACACCTTCTCGAAGACTTTTTCAAAAGTCTGCACCTTTTATCCAGGGTTCAAAATAGAGCGGCCTCTACTCTCCATGAATTGCAAGGCACTTTTAAAAGCAGCACAAAGAGCAATTTGATCTTAGGAGATACGCAGTGGGACTCAACAGGATGGGGAGCTGAGTCACAGCAGAGGTTTAACTGCCAAGTAGTCCTGGCTCTTGTTCTGTCCACAATGACAATTATAATTATGCAATTAATATTGCATTGTGAAATATTACGAGCATTCAGGGTGTGTGACCAAAGAGAATAGTTGTCTATTTCCCACCAAAAAGGAAACTTTAACAGCTTTCAGAAGCCTCAAAGCAGAACGTCTTTATAAGAGTTACTTACATCTCTACATGTCATTGAACACACCAGGTTTAATTATGAATTAAGATTTACTATTTGCCATGCATGACAGCCGGGATGCGGGTGGCGCTGTGGGTTAAACCACAGAGCCTAGGGCTTGCCGATCAGAAGGTCGGCAGTTCGAATCCCCGTGACGGGGTGAGCTCCCATTGCTCTGTTCCAGCTCCTGCCAACCTAGCAGTTTGAAAGCACGTCAAAGTGCAAGTAGATAAATAGGTACCGCTCCGGCGGGAAGGTAAACGGCATTTCTGTGCGCTGCTCTGGTTTGCCAGAAGCGGCTTAGTCATGCTGGCCACATGACCCGGAAGCTGTACGCCAGCTCCCTCGGCCAGTAAAGCGAGATGAGCACCGCAACCCCAGAGTCGGTCACGACTGGACCTAACGGTCAGGGGTCCCTTTACCTTTACCTTTATGCATGACGGCCACTACTCAAAGGTCCCCGGTTATATGAAATGGATGCTTGATAAGATTTATTCAACGTAGCAATGCAAGATCCACAGGGGAGTGGTTTTTTAAAGGAGCTAAACCAGTTCTTACTAATAGAAGTACGGCATTAAAGTGACACACCCAGGCCAAGAATCTGACGTGTACATGTGACTCTTTCTTTTTCCTTTCACCTTCTAGAAATCTGCAGCAAACTGTCATACACAGTTCTTTTTTGCTGTAGGAAGCCAAATGCTCAAGCGCAGGAATGACAATAAATGCCCAATATTAGAATAAATTTTATAACAGCAGTGTGTACTGGGAAGAATTCCAGAAGCAGTTCTGAAAAGTGCCAAGTCATTTCCCTGCCTGCGTGATCAGACAACCCAATCTCTCTATACAAACTTGTTACTTTTGCAGACATTCTTCTGCTCTTAGCACCCTTTGGACAGCTGAACCTGAACCATCCACGATGCCACTGGCGTTTGGGCTTGTTTGACCCAGCAAAAAGTTGAATGCACACTTTATTCTGCTGGAGAATTAGGTTATGTGGATCTGGGCCAAAGAAATTACTTCATTATTATGCAGAGTTGCTAGGTAGTTAACAATGGGATATGTGGATATGCTAGATAGCTAATAAGCCAAGCGGAATTCATAATTACATATACAAGTGCGAGGGAGAAACCTGCTGAACTAAGGTTCAGGCAAAGATAAAGAGCCTGAAGTGAATGAAATGCGCAACTTAACATAAGCCAGAGCTCTAGGTGCTCTCAAACACTAAATATATAGCAAGCTGATAAACCCCATAGAAAAATATGCTAAATACCCTCATATCAGCAAAATGTATTCTGCAGCTTGAGACCCAAATCCCTGAAGGGGAGCCTCTCCCTTGATCAGCCTGCCTAGAATCATAGGGGCCAAGTCCTAGGGGATGAGGGGCCTTGCCCCCCTAAAATATTTGAGGGGGCCAGCCCTCCCCCCCCCAGAGTTGATGGACATTTGTAGGGGAATCGTAGCTATATGTTATAATCCTCACTTGTTCTCAAAACACACACTACAGTATAGTGATCTGAACAATTGCTTCAAAGCTGTATCACTTGATTCTGAGTACAGTGGTACCTCGGGTTAAGTACTTAATTCGTTCTGGAGGTCCGTTCTTAACCTGAAACTGTTCTTGACCTGAAGCACCACTTTAGCTAATGGGGCCTCCCGCTGCCGCTGGGCCGCCGGAGCACGATCTCTGTTCTCATCCTGAAGCAAAGTTCTTAACCGGAGGTACTATTTCTGGGTTAGCGGAGTCTGTTATCTGAAGCGTATGTAACCCATAAGTACACAGGTCTGGGATGAAGGAGGGTCGAGGATTTGGTAGAGCACCAGGGCAGGAGGCCCAGAAGCTGTTGCACTCTCCAGATGATTCACAGCAGATTTGAAGCAGACAGAAAATGAGCTGCCAAGTAGCAGATGTAAAAAGGACCTAGGGGTCTTAGTAAATCACAAGCTTAACATGAGTCAACAGTGTGGTTCAACAGCAGAACTAAAAAGGCTGGAGGGCCATCTGTCATTGATGCTTTAGTTGAGCTTCCTGCATTTCGGGGGGTTGGACTAGATGACCCACAGCACCCCTTCCAACTCTACAATTCTATGATTCTTTTACTGTGCAACTCCCAGACACTTGTTCCCTGGAAGCATGCATTTTAGAGCTTAAAAATGAGAGCTCTGTGATCAGCCAAGTTACCGAGGGAAGGCAGTTAGACAGTAGAGCAATACCCTACCCTGTTTAATTCTGTTCAGCTAATTATAAAGTTTATGGCTCACAGGCACAACGTTCTTCTGCAATATCCTCACAGTGACAGCGATAGCTCAGACTGGTCTCAACTACATGGGAACTTGGACATGTTTGAGTTTGGGAGGGCAGCACAGGATAAGCCGCAGTGATCACACCAGTTACGATAGGACATCCAGCTTCTAAAATAGTCCGTTTGGGCTTGCCCTTTTTGAAACAAATCTTTAGAATGTGTCATGGACTGGCTGGAGGTAGAGGCGTGGTGGGAGACCCCAGCGGAGGAACCGCCTTGGGAATCCCCAGGAGAAGAAGGCCCAGAGCCAGGGGGTTGGTGGTGGGAATGAAGATGAGTGGTCAGAGGGAGAAGGAGCGGACTAGGAGAATGAGGTGTCAGCAGCAGGAAAGGTAACAGGGTTTAGTGAAGCAGAGCCCAGTTCAGACTCTGACTCTTAGGCTGAAGCAGAGGCTGGAGGGGAGGGTGGCCAAGAGGCAGAGTGGAGGCCAGCTGCTGAATAATTCAGGGAGTCTCCCCCTCCTGCTGCCTCCAGCTCCTCTCCCCCTTGGTCTCCAAGAACCCGCAGAGAAATGAAACGGGCAGAGCATAGGGTGGTTGTGCATGGACACAGCCTGAGAATGTGGGGGAAAGACCTTGGAGAGGAGGAGTCCTAGTGGACACTTCAGTCTCTGCAGCTGCTTCTTTGGGGTGAGACCTCCTAGAATAAAGATTTAGCGGTAATTTAATTCGCTGCAAGTGATTATTGTTTTTGCTGCTGATATACAACTGACTACAGCCGTGTCAGTGGTTTAATTGTCACTACACTAGAGGCATCCATGCACATAATAGTTTTCACAATTATTGTGCACATTACTGAATTTCTTACGTTTTCAACATCTTTATGCGCCCCCCTCGCCCAGCTTGTCCAGAGTTTTGGGCTGGGTTGCCATCAGTATGCTGATGACACCCAACTCTATCTGTTGATGGATGGCCATCCTGACTCAGCCCCAGACACACTGATCAGATGTTTGGAAGCTGTGGCTGGATGGTTACGTGGGAGCCGGTTGAAGTTAAATCCTTTGAAAACAGAGGTCCTTTGGCTGGGTCGGGACGATATGGGATTTTTGGGGGGGCAACTCCCATCTTTTGCGGGGGTGCAATTAGTGCCAGGACTGTCTGTTAAGAGTTTGGGTGTAATCTTCGACACCTCCCTTTCCATGGAGGCGCAGATTGCAGCTATAACAAAGGTGGCATTTTTTCATCTCCGCCAAGCTAAGCAGTTGGCTCCTTACCTCTCTCGCCCTGACCTAGCCACTGTGATCCACGCGACAGTCACCTCCAGACTGGATTATTGTAACTCGCTCTACGTGGGGCTGCCTTTGAGACTGACCCAGAAACTCCAGCGGATGCAGAATGCCGCAGCGAGACTCCTTATGGGGTCCTCGCTGCGAGATCACATTCACCCGGTGCTATACCAGCTGCACTGGCTCCCGGTGGAGTACAGGATCAGGTTTAAGGTGCTGGTTTTAACCTTCAAAGCCCTATATGGCCTAGGACCCTCGTACCTACGGGACCGCCTCTCCTGGTATGTCCCACAGAGGAACTTACGATCTTCAAACAAAAACATCCTGGAGGTCCCAGGCCACAGAGAGGTTAGGTTGGCCTTAGCCAGAGCCAGGGCTTTTTCGGCTGTGGCTCCGATCTGGTGGAACGCTCTGCCACAAGAGATTAGGGCCCTGCGAGGCTTGACATCTTTCCGCAGGGCCTGCAAGACAGAGCTGTTCCGCCAAGTCTTTGGCCAGGGCACAGCCTGACTCCCTCCTTTGGCAATCTTCACAGAACTCTAGCCCAATGGTTGCCATCAATTTGATTTGAAGTAATTGTTTTATGAAATGATTTTAGAATGTTGTATTATTTTGTTGTTAGCTGCCCTGAGCCCAGCCTCGGCTGGGGAGGGTGGGATATAAATTTATTATTATTATTATTATTATTATTATTATTATTATTATTATTATTATTATTTAAATAATATTTATTACTTTTAAAGATTACAGAAAAGGAAAAGAAAAGGGAAAAAAACAAGAGAAAGAAAACAAAAAAACAAAACAATATAATGTATAAACAATACAAAACACAACCTAAACACATTAAACTAAACACATTAAACTAAACTAAACAAAACCCTAACCCACCCTAACCCTAAACAAAACAAAACAAAAACCATTTAAAAACATACATCACACCTTTTCCATCTCTATCTTTCATTCCCTTGTTTCCTCAACTTCCTCTCACCTCCCTTTTTGTATTCCACTTCTATTAATTGTTTCAGCAAATCCTTTCCATCTTTCTCTATTTTCTATCATATTATAACTATCTTAACATATTTTTTCACCTTATTTTTCATTAAAACTAAAATACTTATATATGCTTAACTCCTTATAATATTTCTGCTAAGGCCATAAAATTTCTTTCCACTATTTTTCTATCACTCATTAATTTTACAGTATTTCTATATATAAACTTTAAATTCTCCAATCTTCTTCCACCATCTCCTCTCCCTGGTTTCGGATTCTGCCAGTCCTTTCTGTCAATTCCATATAGTCCATCAACCTGGAGATCTTATGTCCAAGGCTCTTAACTCTTTTCCAGGTCCCTTCTGCAGGTCTTCTTCATATTCTTTAATGCCAAAGAGCAGATCTCGGGAAGACTCCAACCTAACCATGCTTTTATTCCTTCTGGACAGGTCAGCCAAATTTCCATGGTTAAAGCTAAGGTCTATAAAGTGTTTCATGACATGTTTCAAAATTCCTCCAAATCCAAAGGCCCCCAGAACTCCAATCTCCTCCAGACCCAAGTCCATGTCCCAAAAGTCAGTTAATCCCTGCATAGAGGGATCTTTCCAACTTCTTCCGTCCAAGCCGGGATCCAATCCTCAAAATCTGGCTTTTTCTTGATTCAATCATAGAAGGCCTCAACTTGTAATCCTCAATTTGCTTCTGTAAGACTGAGGATCCCGCTTGTATTCCTTTAGGCTCAACAACCACAGCTTTCTCTTTCTCCTCCACAATTTGTCCTGCCAAAGTAGATTCTTGTACCAAGTCCTGAATTATTTCTGTATTGGTGCTCACTTTTTGTCTCCAATTAGTCACTTTTTGTTCCAAGTTGTCAATTTTAAAGGACATGTCATCCGTCTTCTTATGAAGCTATTCCAGCGAATAGCTTATCTTACATAATACCGTCACAATGGCTTCTCCTGTCAACATTTTAGATGGTCCAAGGTCAATCTCTGGTTCTCACAATTTCTTATCTCGCAGCTGGCGATTCCCCAGTTATACTCCTGTAACAGTTTCAAAGGCTCCCTCTAGAGGGAAACAGTCTCCACTTGTATCAATCCTTTCAAACACAACTCAAGCCATAAAGATAGTTTCACTTTTCAGTTACTTTTCCTCCTTTTTAAACGCAGAAGAGGACAATGGAAACAGTATCTTTCTCTTATTTAACTAGCTGTCAAAAATGTTCTGTTCGCAGTCAATAAACTCTCCCAAAACGTCACTCTTTCTGGCAGCCCTTTTCCAGGTTCAGAGCAGTGGTAATTTGGTTTTTCACTCTCTCCTGCAGGCTCGCTAAGTCCAAAATTTCCCCCCTCTTCTCCTGCTTCCAAGGGGGGTTTTGTAGGTTCAACCGATGGAAATTTAATCCTTTGCCAAAAGCTTTCAAAGACTTTAGCTTATAACGTCTTTGCTTCAATCTATTTACAAAAGAGGAAGGCGGACTTCCTGTTTAAGACCTTCCCTGTTTCGGTGCCAAATTAAGGTATTTAAAAATCCAATTTTCTGTTCTACTCACGGGTAGTTGTTTAAAATCCAATTGTCCACAGGAAAAAGTCAGCGCTCTCCGGCAACAGCAATGCGGCTTCACTCCGTGAAAGAAGCAGTCAATTCGAAGCACCGCGCCACTCACCCCACGTCGCTCCGGATCCCCAAAACAGGGTTTCCCCGTGAGTAGGGGAGGCGCGAAAGGTGCCAGCCGAATCCCAAGTTCACAAGCTTCTCCCGCTTGTGATTTCAATGGGTCTCCGCCTTCACCGTGGCGGTCAGACCCTGCTTTCCACGGAGCAAGTTCCTCCCGATCGGAGGAGCTCCGCCATTGCCGGAGGCACCAACCCGGAAGTCCATTATTATTATTATTATTATTATTATTATTATTATTTAGGTTGGTAGATTATTGTCTTGAAATCCAGGTGCATGCTGAACTCATTCCTGCCATTTATTAAGTTTTTGTTTAATTAAGTTTATATTTCTCCATGTTAGTTTCAGGAGTATTGTAAATACGAAGCACCATTATTAATAGCAGGGATGATGGTGTCCTTTCCTGGGGATACTATTTGCCAATTCTCTGCATGTCAAATATAGAAGCTTGTCTCAGAGAGAAACTCACCAAATAAGCCAAGCAAAGGAAGATGGAGGTAACATGAGCATGCATGGTTAAGGGATAAACTGCCACTTTTATTTTATAAAATTCCAAGTTTCCTTTCACATGTAACCAACAAAAATAGGGAGCTTCTAAATCCACCAGAACTCTTCACCAGGCTTCTGTTAAGCAAAGTGGAAGAGTAGAATGAGGAGGAGCAGGGAGGAAAGCTGCCTTGGAACTGAAGCCATAACATTTATGTCTGCATTGGTCAAAAAAATCAGAAGGGGCATGATTTTGACCCTGAGGGAATTCCTGAGAACTAATTAGGAATCCACGGCACTGCATTCCTTATATCCATAAAGCTTGCCCTGAAAGATTTTATTCCGTTTTATTTCATTTTACTAGGTCAGCTGCTTATCTATTAGGCCGTATTCTATAAATGCCTACTGGAAATTGTGACTGGCTCTCAGAATTAATCCAGCGCTCTGCCATCACTCAGTGGAACATTGCCTCTTTTACAAGAGATGTAAAAACTCTGCACTAGACGCCATTCTAGTCATTAATGCCTGGAATCCTGCCCTTAGTCAATGTGCTTTATGTTCCTGAGTGACAGCTTGGCTGCTTATTCTGCAGCCCATCTGCTTGCATGGCAACTTGCCACCTTTGCAAGGTGATCTAGCTTTAGCAGAAACAGAACATCAGCCAAAGGGAAGCGACCTGAGAAAAGCCTGCCTCCACCTTTGGCATAAAGCACATCCATCCATTCAAACTTTCTATGGACTTATGCCAGTAGATCTGCAGCACAAGAAAAACATGAAGCAACAGGCACAGCTATGATTTATATTGCAATTGTGAACCTGCCCAGAGAAATCAGCTGGGAACAACTACTTGCTTTACTGACATTTTTTTAAATCATTGTGTATTTATTTTCTGATTGCAAAGCTCATCCTTAATGTTTCAAGTCTATTTCGGATTCTTTAAAAATTTGAATATTTCATAGAAAGGTGGAGTACATGTGTTATTAGAGTGTAGGAGAACCAACCAAACGGATCCCATGTCTTCCAATATCCTGCTGGAGCAAGCCTTGAGCTCTTGCTGGTGGTCTGGGGTGTAAAATGTTACAGAGGTTAATGTTTCTGCAGCATGTTTTCTGTTTTGTAATTTCATTAGTAACAATAGATGGGTACCAACTCCAAATAAATATTCGACAGGCTTGGCAGTTTCAAAGCTTTTAGCTTTGTTTACTAAAAACATGTCAAATAAATGTGCTAAATTAGATCACCCTCTAGGGCCATCAGAAAATTTCCTGGTACAAACTACCCTGTGCAAATCAAGTTGAAAATGAAAACTTCCCCATTCAAAGTTTTCCAGAAAATGTACATCATTGGCTCCTGCTCAGTAAAACTGTCTTTCATCTCAATTCTGCATTTGTTATCCCAACAGGAGACTCCACAGAAGGCAAAATCCAAGTTTACCAAGTCATAACCAGAACTGTCTTTCCCATAGGGCTTCGTGATGCGTCGCACCAGGGCGCTGGCCTCTCAGTGGTGCCCCAGCAAGTGGGGGAGCTGTGCGGTTTTGCCGGCAGCCCCCCCTTTCCCTGCATGCCCACCAGCTGCGCCCCACCAACTATAAGGCTGGAGGGCGTGCAGCTTCCCTCCCAAGCCTCTGTGGGTTCCGCTCTCCTCCCGAGAAAGCTTGGGAGGGGCGAAACTTCACTCCCAAGCCTCTGCAGGGATCGCTCTCCCGCAGTGGCATGGGGGAGAGTTGGGCCCTCTCCCCGGATGGCTGGTGCAGCTACGGCCACCCCAACACTATCCGTGGTAATTTGGGGGTGCCATAACTTCAAAAGAGAAAGCTTCCCCCCAATGAGGTGATTGGTAAAAAGGAACTTGAAGCCCATTATATAGCCCTTCCATGCTTAACTAAGCACCAATACCAATACAGTGGTACCTCGGGTTAAGTACTTAATTCGTTCCGGAGGTCCATTCTTAACCTGAAACTGTTCTTAACCTGAAGCACCACTTTAGCTAATGGGGCCTCCTGCTGCCGCCGCGCCGCTGGAGCACAATTTCTGTTCTCATCCTGAAGCAAAGTTCTTAACCCGAGGTACTATTTCTGGGTTAGCGGAGTGTAACCTGAAGTGTATGTAACCTGAGGTACCACTGTATACCCTGAGTTGCCAGCTGCTCCTTATTCCAGGGCCCCCATCACTGCATTAAAAATATTTTAAACTTTAGGGCAAGGGGGAAGAATCCCAGACCCAGAAGCTGTCTGTGTCCCTTCAAGCATCTCCTTCTGGCTCAGACATGCAGAATCAATATATCCATATGTATATGTATATCTATTGTTGTTGTTTAGTTGTTTAGTCATGTCCGACTCTTCGTGACCCCCTGGACCAGAGCACGCCAAGCACTCCTGTCTTCCACTGCCTCCCACAGTTTGGTCAAACTCATGCTGGTAGCTTCGAGAACACTGTTCAACCATCTCGTCCTCTGTCGTCCCCTTCTCCTTGTGCCCTCCATCTTTCCCAACATCAGGGTCTTTTCCAGGGAGTCTTCTCTTCTCATGAGGTGGCCAAAGTATTGGAGCCTCAGCTTCAGAATAACTCAGAGAAGCTATGAACCATGCCGAGCAGGGCACCCAAGATGTATATCTATATCTATATCTCTATATCTCTATCTAGCACCCATATTTCAGGCTCCTGAATCATGAACCATAGCCATGCATATTACTTCCCATATTTCCACAGAATATGTGCAGTTTCCTGTAGTCCAGACATTGCAGCATTTCCCTGATCATGGAAAATGTCAACCCTTCTGTTATCACTCCTAGCAAAAACGCAAAGGAGACAAATTGTGCTGACTTTGTAGCGCGTGAAAAAGATGCCAAAGAGTTAAACGGTAGCAAGGAACATTTTTTTTGCCGAGAAAAGATAGAGTAGCTTGAATACTCAAATAACTTCAGCCATGGGGATAATATAAATCCTATAAGAAGATCAAGAGAAGCCTAGCTGGAGTCTAAAGACATTTTCCTCAGCATTATGATCATAAACTATGCTTATCTTCAATGGTACATGCTGCGCTATTGGTACGTAGCTAGAGCTCACTGGGTTCTTTTTGTTTAGCCGTACACCTAATCTTACCTCAAACTTATTTTGATTTACTGGGGCTCTTTTCATCAGAAATTATTTTCCAAGGCTAAACAAGAGCTATTACACCTGTTGCTGTTCCACAAATGGTGATCTTGCAGCAAGAGTATTAATTCAAAACAACCACTTCCTACTTCCTTTTTTTTCTTTTTTAAAAAAGAGTTATATAACAGCAAAAGTTTGGAGTCTCATTTGTCAGCCGTGTCTCAAAGCAAACGGCTCCTGCAACAGATTTGACACTTGCAAGAGACATGCTTTGGGTTTTTAAAAATTATTTTATCTAAATTAAAATCTTGTCCTATTTAAATGAAACACGGGCTACAGCCCCGTCCAATCAACCATTCTTTAGCTTCAAACTAGCCTGCTGAAGTATTGGCTGAATGACTTTATCAGTGGCGTAGCGTGGGGGGTGCAGGGGGGGCCGGTCGCACCGGGCGTAACATCTGGGGGTTAGGGTTAGGGGGCGCAAATCCACGGGTTAGGGGGCGCAAATTACTTGCCTTGCCGCGGGTGCTGACAACCCACGCTACGCCACTGGACTTTATAGCCTCCAATTTGTTTCACAGAAAATCCAATTAATATTTTCAGCAATTATAGCAATTCCCAATATCCATAGCAATAGTATAGCATTGTTTAACAATTCCCAATATCCATTCCTCTAAGACTGTATAGGATTTCACGCTTCCCATTTCTGAGGTCTCACTAGTATGATATATACCCCTGTTTTCTGGTCACATCACCATAGGCAGAACAGATGGCTTTTATTTGAAGCACGTTGTCTGGATTCATGTACCCGAATTCTGAGGCTTGATGGGGGGGGGGCAAGACTCAAGGCAGTTTACAAAAATAATAATAATAATAATACAACAACAAAATTATCAACAAGGAAAAAATAACAATAATAATTTAAGACTTTCAGAAAGTTAAAATAACAATATAAATTTAAAACAGATTAGAACTCACAGCAGCTTTCTAAATATATGGGTAGGCATTTCTAAACAAAAAAGTTTTCGCAGGTGCCAGAAAGGGTGCATTGAAGATGCCTGCTGGATATAAATAGGCAGGAAGTTCCCAAGTGTAGGTGCTGCCACACTAAAAGATTGAGTTCCTACAGATGCAGAGCAGGTATTATGTGGCACCAGGGCTGTCTTAAGCATATGTGGTGCTGGGGTGCCCCCCCAGGTGTTGCCCAGTCCCAGGCGCGCAGGAGGGCGGAGCCAGCCGGCCGCCTCAGCATCTTGCTGGCTTGGTCACCCCCAAACTCATGGCGCAGAGCCCGCTGCAGCACACCGACCAATAGTCGGGCTCTTCCCCGGACTTAACTCTTGGGCCCCGGACTCTCGGCCTGGCGCCCCTGAAAGCCTGGTGCCCGGGTGCCCCGCACCCCTAGCGCCTATGGGTAAGATGGCCCTGTGTGGCACCTATAACACTTCCAGTACCACTGTTCGAAGCCGTCAGGTAGGTATATATGAACCTTTTGGCTTCAACCTGTCAACAGCAAGGCAAGGGGACTTTCAACTATGCAATTCTTTAATTAGATTGGAGGTTCGAATCCCCATGACGGGGTGAGCTCCCGTTGCTCAGTCCCTGCTCCTGCTAACCTAGCAGTTTGAAAGCACGTCAAAGTGCAAGTAGATAAATAGGTACCACTCTGGTGGGAAGGTAAACGGTGTTTCCATGTGCTGCTCTGGTTCGCCAGAAGCGGCTTAGTCAGGCTGGCCACATGACCCGGAAGCTGTACGTCGGCTCCCTCGGCCAATAAAGCGAGATGAGCGCCACAATCCCAGAGTCGGCCACAACTGGACCTAATGGTCAGGGGTCCCTTTACCTTTACCTTATTATAACATAAATAAACCAAGTCCAGAGGGGAAAAACAACCAAAAACCAAACTAACCTCTTTACTCTTCTTCTCTTGCTCATCTCCTCCCACATTTCCTTTCCTCCTTCTCTGAAGCAAACTTCCTTCCATATTCTCCCTGAAATCTTTTTTCTTTCTTTCTTGATAATACCTTGTAACACAGGGACAGGCAGAAAAGGGCAAAGCCAGCCTTAAATTGCCCTTATAAAGAACCAGAGCAGATTCCCCAGCAAATGTTCTTAAAGAGAGGTCAAATCTAATTAATAGCAGTGAGAGAGATAGGTTTTCTTCTTTGCGTGAAAACTGGAGCTGAGCCAAAATTTCTCAGGAGACTTTTTTTCTCTGAAGCAAGTCCTGAGATTTTCTTTCACCCCTGTAGAAAAATAAAAAGACTACTTTACTGAATTTTCTTTGCTCATTCTTCACCTCTCATGCACACAATGCACAGAATAATGCTAGAACTGAGGTGTGCAAAATGGTGGCCAGGCTGACTACACTGTTGTTGAGGTTGCAGTGACAACTTCGATATCTTTTCCTCTTCTGTTAAAGAAATTTTGTGAAATAGTCTCTGCGATTTGCCAGGAAACAGGGGTGGATAATTTTAAGAGGCCATTTGGGCACCATTCAAATACAAAATTTCCCATGGAGTTTTCTGATAACAGATAAACATTAAATACAGATCTAAATATTTTACATAAAATGTCTGTCTCCTAGGTTAATGAAGTAATCTAACTAACTATGTGGGGTCTTGCTAAAATTGGTTTCAGCAGCAGCAGCAACAAAAGTGTTTCTAATTTCAAGCCAGACTTAAAGGGCATGCAGTGCCACCTTTTACATATTTACTCAGAAATCTGTTCCAAGTGTTCAGCAGAGCTTGCTCAGAAGTAAATGGGCCTGGATTTGCAGCCCGAACCCTTAGTCCTACAACACATAACCAGATTATAAAGCGTATTTATTCAAAAGTAGATCCTATTAGGGATGCCATATTTTGAAGAGCAAAGAAGAGGACACATTTGCCGACTTCTGTTTTTAACGATGGATCACTGTGATGATTCTACCCATGAAAAAGAGGACGTGTCCTGGAAAAAGTAGACATATGGCAACCTTAGCAGCCTCCAGACACAAATCAGTCTACTGTAGTAAAGAATATAAAAAGGTTGCAATCCCAAATTCCTGTATTATCAATATCAATAAACCTGACTTCCAAGTGGGCCTTGTTAAGATGAGGGTTGAAAAGCTTAACCATCTCTACATTACAAATTTAGACTGGTTTCAAGCCTATTTAACGATGATGCTGCTCATGGAAATCTAGACATTCAACCTGAGGATCTTTCCATTCCTGTCCACAGAGGCTTCTCCTGAAATGAAAATAGCAGCTTGGGAGAGACCGTTTTTGTCAGGGAGGTGGTAGGCAGAGAGAATCAATCTCCTCTCTCCACCCTCCTCCTGCAGCTGCTCTGACTCCAAGGATACTATTTCTCCCCAAATTGTGCCATTTAATTAATTTCATGTCAGGTTTTGCTCAGCTGTATGGGAGCTACTTCCCACAAGAGGACTCAGCACTGCTGCCTAGGGCTGCAGAATGAGAGATCCTCAACAGACCTCTTGCCTCCCTGATGGCTTTCCCCCCATCCATTGTTCCCCTGATCCTGGCACCCACTTCCTTTTCCTGACTGCAGAAATCCAGGTGTAATGTACAGCAGCAGCAAAAGGGAAGCAGATGAGGCCTGGGGGGGGAACAGGTGAGGTACCCGTTCCCATAAGGCAGTGATGACGAACCTTTTAGAGACGGAGTGCCCAAACTGCAACCCAAAACCCACTTATTTATCGCAATGTGCCAACAAGGCCATTTAACCTGAATTGGTAGCTGTCACTACTCTGACTCCTATTTAGCCCTTAAGAAAGAGGTAGCTGGTTACCATATTGCTTTGTATCTGGAGAATTTGTGTGAAGTCCAGGCAAGCTCTCACAGTGTTTGCATTGAAAGAGAAGGTGCATATAGATCTTTTTGCGGTTCATTAACCTAACAATTAAGGATGCGGGTGGCGCTGTAGCCTAAACCACTGAGCCTAGGGCTTGCCGATTGGAAGGTGGCAGTTCGAATCCCCACGACGGGGTGAGCTCCTGTTGCTCGGTCCCAGCTCCTGCCAACCTAGCAGTTCGAAAGCACGTCAAAGTGCAAGTAGATAAATAGGTACCACTCCGGTGGGAAGGTAAACGGCGTTTCCGTGCACTGCTCTGGTTTCGCCAGAAGCAGCTTAGTCATGTTGGTCACATGACCCAGAAAAACTGTCCGCGGACAAATGTCGGCTCCCTCGGCCGGTAAAGAGAGATAAGCGCTGCAACCCCAGACTTGTTCGCGACTGGACTTAACTGCCAGGGGTCCTTTACCTTTACCTTTTTAACCCAACAATTACCCATTCTCAGCACTGTTGTTTGCCTTCATGAAGGTAAATGTAGTTAATGTTTTGACATCACCACCACAAGACTGGGTGTGTCTTCTCTATGAGATACTCATCTTCTCTGTTAGGATAAAATACTTGTTTCTGCAGCAGCCGGAGCAGCTTTTAGAGAAAATAAATTCCAACAGTGTTTTCCCCGCTCCCTCACCCAGCCCCGACCGGCCCCTATGCAGGGTGTCTGGTGTGACCCCTGGCACATCCTCACTCACTGTACTTGGCTGTGGTTGAACTTGGCAAAGAAGTATGGCAGAAAGTGGGAGGCGATCATGGCACAGCGCGGCCAGTGGGGCCCGGAGTCCCTGTGCCGGGTGAAGGACGAGGAGGATGGGGCAGGGGCGCCCCTGCCTGGCTACCTGGCACTGAAACAAAGTGGCTTCCTGAAGCTCACCAGCCATGCCATCCTCCCCTGCTGGCTCCTACGTGACGCACCCTGCCCGGGCCTCCCATTGGCCCCAGCCGGAGGGTGTGTAAAGCCTCAACCTCGCAGCAGGAGGAAGAGGAAGCTGGCTGCTCAGCTGCCCAAGTTGAGCTGAGGACTCGACGCACCGCTCTCGCCTTCTGCCGGCTCTGTGCTGGGGCAACGGCATGTGTGCCCACAGAGAGGGCTCTGAGTGCCGCCTCTGGCACATAGCTGTCAACTTACAGATTTGAAAATAAGGGACCAGCAGCCTCGAAAATAAGGGATCAGCAGCCAAAATAAGGGATCAACAATAACTTTGATAAAATACATATTTTGTTGCGTGCAAATAGCTTTAGGTCCATAAATTACCATATAGCATATATTCAACACAAAAAAAAAAAAACAGCAACAATTTGTTGTTGACAAAGGGCTGCTGGACATAGAAAGGGCCCCATTACCTTCAGTAGCTTATTTAAGGGACATCATCAATAAGGGACAGCAGCGGGACATGGCGCTGGGATAAGGGACTGTCCCGCCAAATAAGGGACGGTTGACAGCTATGCTCTGGCAACGCATGCCATAGGTTCGCCACCAGTGCCATAAGACATGGATGGGGAACCTGTAGTCTTCTGGACGCGCAACTCCTATCAGCCCCAGCTAACATGGCTAATGGCCAAGGAGCTGTAGGGTAACAACATCTGGAAGGCCACAGGTGCCCCATCCCTGCCCATGGTGGGAAAGCAATGCAGCTCCTCACTCACGCTCTCTCCAGCCAACTCTGCTGAAACACCAGGGATTCTCCACCCTCCCTTTTACCCTGCTTGGTTTCCAGTTGCTCGGCTGAAGCCTTCCAGCAGCTTACATTGCCAGTTGCCCCTTTCCAGTTCTATCCCCCTGGGTTCTCTTTTAGATGGCTTCTCGTTTGGTGTACTTTGGTTCCCATGGCAACTATTGGAAGCTGGCAGCCTACCTCTCTTCTGCTTTCCAGCAAGAACTCACTACTACATCTGGGAAGCCTCATCAGTGCCTGAAGCCAAGTCCTAATATCACAATGCTAGCAAGTCTGAGTGCACACACCCCCACCACCGTAATTGTTTCCATCTCCGTGGGCAAATTTAGCCTCAGTCTGTCTTTCTTTTCAAAACCTTACTTCTTGAAATCCTGAATTGCTTGCCTTAGCCAAAGGAACATGCATTATTTGATTGTGATTTCAGATACTAACCCTTTCACAAATAGTTATGTGGCAGCAAATTAGGCTAGAAAGGGATGATCTGCTGGCAGTTTTATTTCAAGAGAACAGGAGGGAATACAGTACAAAAGAATGAAGGAACAATGTGTCTTTAAAAACCGCAGGAGTTCAACAGGTGCAGTGTCTCCCTTCAGAGGAATACAGCTATAGGTAAATCAACACTTGTTGAATTTTGGCACAGTGTCCCTGTCACAGAAAGGGTAATCCAGAAAAGATTTTTAAAAAGAAGCCAGCATGCTTATCTATGATAACAATGAGAAGAAGTGCTTTGCTGTTAGGGTATGGTATTTTCACTTAATAAGCTGGCAAATGTTTGATATTTGACACTTACACACACTTTTGTTAAAGCAGGAAGATGCTTTAAAATATTATTGTGAAATGGCTGCCTTGTTGATTCTATGGAAATACACACACACACACACACACACACACACACACACACTCAATTTCCTACCTAGAAGTCCAGTTTTATGTCAAAGAAATCTGTTCAAACTGCTTTGTTCACCTTCAAAACTTATTCTGGCAGCAGAAAAGTTTTTGCTTGGCACAGCTTCTTTGTAGAACTGCCATACACACTTCCCAATAGCATATAACCGTAGAACAATAACTGAACGAGAGGCACCACCATGGGGTACTTAACCTGGGTTCAAATCCACTTCTCAGCCAGAAATCCCACAGGGTGATCTCATGCTAACAGCAGCTGTTCTTCATTGTGACTTCAGGGTATTTGTGAGGAGGGAAGGAGCAACAAGTATGCTGCCAAGAGATCTTGGGGGGGGGGGAGCTCAAAATGGCACAAATGAATGACCCCACTCCACAATGGGGTGGAAGGTTCACAGGCTATGAAGGACTTGCTTACAAATTTATTGACAGAGGCATGAATTATGATAGCTAGGAAATGGAAGGGGCAAGCAGAATTTAAAATGGAAGAATGGTATAAAGAGGTGTGGGATATGGCTATTAAAGATAAATTAACATGTGCCATTAAGGTAAGACGGGGAATACGCAGGAGAAATGATTCTGAGGAGATATGGAGGGTGTCTGTAGAATTTGTACTGTTAAAATGGAAAGGGGTCAAACCATCGCAGGAGGTGTTGAAATTTTGGGAGCTTGGATAGTTACAATGGAATGATCTTGATGGTGGGGTGCACATTTTTATTCTTATTTATTTATGGTTATTTGTCAAAATAAAAAAGAAGAATAAAAATAAATAAAAATAAATAAATGACACCCCCACCACACCCTTTCAGGAGGCAAGTTTATGATATCAAGAGTCCTTTGGCAGGGAACTCACTGCCCCTCCTCGTATTAAGTGTCAGGAGCTCGTCCTACACTCGAGTAGGACCCTGGCAGAGACACATGCCCGACTGGCATGTTCTCTCCCTCCTGGTCATTCGTTTGGGAGCTTCAAAAGCTTTCTTCTGCCCAAACATCACAGCGACTGATGCCAACAGACATCGGCACACTTAGGGATCCGCAGAGTCTGCGCAGTTCGTGTGACAGACCTCAGCAACTCAGCATTTTGGCTAATCTACTTTATTTACATATAAACACACATGGAGCACTGCAACATGGCTTCTGTCTCTGTAGCATCAGACAGCAAAGAGGAATAGAACAAAGGACAATAGTCCCAATTCACGAAACGCAGTAACACAAACATCCTGTCTCCGTCACTCCCCACTCTGTGGAGTCAAAACATATACCGTCATGGGATAGACAAAAATCCCATGACTGCAATCATGGAGCAGGAATTCTAACATTAAGCACCCCCCATCATGAAGACTTTGGACGTAACAGCAGGGTGAGGGGTCTGGTAAACATCACAAGGCCTTAAACAGCCATAGCTTTTATTGATACTTATCTAACAGTGTAGTGTCTGGAGTGTTGGACTATGACACACTCTAGTTCAAATCCCCACTTAGTCATGAAGCTCACTGGGTGACCGTGTGCCGGCCACGGCCTCTCAGCCTAAATCTACTTCACAGAGATGTGATGGGGATTACATGAGGAATGGGAGAACCATCTACACCACCCTGAGCTCTTGGGGGGGGGGAGGTACAATATAAAAGCAATAAATAAACGATCAATGTGTGCATGCAGGGTCCAATGCATTTCAAAGCTTTATGACATACAGAGGAACAGCTGCATCTTTTGGGGCAGCTAGACGCAATCCTACTTTTAATAAAGTTTTTGCATGCAAAAGTTTTGGGGCAGTTATACTGCTTTGTTTCCAGTCTGTGCATGTCCTGTAACTTCCCGCTGAACTCCTGTAACTTTTTATATCACAAATGTCCCAGTTTATTCTTTGTCCCACTTCTGTTGAGCTATAGTGCAAGAGTGCTCCTCCAGATGGCAACAATATGGTAGCGTTGAGGAAGCATCACAGAACTAATGAAGCAGAATGATGTGTAAACAGCCAGTCCAGCATAAATCCCCCACCAATGAACTATTAATGCATCAATTACACGTTGCAGAGTACATACACCCACACCCCACAGGCAGGAGCCTGTAAGTTTTTCTTTCTACTTAATTTTTTTCTAAGCCCTTCATTCAATATCTTTTGTTTGCATTATCCTATGATTTGCTACTTCCCCCCCCCCCAATACCCCAATATCTCTCCCTTGCAGAGTGCATGCGAGCTAACATCTCACTCTGTTGTCACAGTGCAATTTTTCTTTTACTATCTCATGGGAGCTGAATCCATATCTTTTCCCTTTGATTCTTTTAAATAACCTTCAAACTGACTTTAAAATAAGGCACATTATGTTATTTTTCTCCCAGTGCAGCCTTACAAACTCTCTGCGGGTGTGCTGCTAGCATAGTGCTAATGATTTATGTGTAAAAATAAAGGCTGCCCCTCAATTCGATTATGGCTTTTAATTCTTTCCAGGCACGGCCAGTTTGTCATCTCAACTCCAAACATGGTACTTGAAAGCAAATCCCATAATGTCAGGGAAATGTACTTCCAATATAACTTACCCTCTGCTGTACAGCCCAACTGCAGCATAAATGCAAAGGGCCTTTGCTTTCTCATGGGAACAGTTTATGAATAAGGTGGTTCAATGCAACTGCAAACTATTGGGCATTCACTCTTTCTGGGAGAAGGGGGCTGCACTTTTTGCCCCTGCCCCCTCTGTCACATCACCCAGCCCTGTCACCTTCCACACGTTGGTAGCGGAGTCTGAAGTGGGGAGCCTCTGCTATGGTGTAGGACAGGGCTCAGCAAACTTTTCCAGCAGGGGGCCAGTCCACTGTCCCTCAGACCTTGTGGGGGGCTGGACTATATTTTGAAAAAAATATATGAACGAATTCCTATGCCCCACAAATAACCTAGAGATGCATTTTAAATAAAAGGACACATTCTATTCATGTAAAAACACGCCGATTCCCGGACCATCCCCAGGCCAGATTTAGAAGGCGATTGGGCCAGATCCGGCCCCTAGGCCTTAAGTTGCCTATCCATGGTGTAGGATCTCTGTGCAACTTACAACCCTGGCCATTTCAACCTGTACAGTTGCTGCTGTTCAGCTGCTCTTTTTCTTCATCCCCCTGTTCTGGGACTGTGAATTTCAGACTGCCATCTTCTGCTGAAGGACCAGCAAAGGAGCTTGCAAGGAGAAGGGCAGAAAGTTACCCACAACAGCAGTGGTGGTGGTGACTGCTACTGTTGTTGCTGGATGAGCATTGCCCTGGCAGGCAGCAAGGATTGTGCAGGGACAGTGCCGGATTTCCGTATAAGCTAAACAAGCTATAGCTTAGGGCCCCACTTTCTTGGGGGCCCCAAAATTTTTTAAAGAAAAGTAAACTGGTTGCACATTCCAAAATAAAAAATAAAAAAAACAAATAAAATAAAACCGACATACAGCAATAGTGTTTCGTGTTGTGTAGGTTCTTATGATGTAAGCAATGGGCCCCGCCTGCTAGCCTGCTCCCTCAAATATCACTGGTTTGCTCATTTCCATATATAGGGTGCCTACATTCTGCATGTGCAAATGGCTTTAGATACCTATTAGGTCCATAAATTACCATATAGCATATATTCAACACAAAAAACAGCGAAAAGGACGGCTGGACATATAAAGGGCCCCATTACCTTCAGTAGCTTAGGGCCTCCTCAAACCTAAATCTGGCCCTGTGCAGGGAGAACTGGAGGCTGACAACTGGAGGGAAAGGGTCAGGTTCACACAGGGAGTTGTCAGATAAAACACTATATAGCCCTCAGAGAATTTCCGCTTTAGATGCTAGTGTCTGTTACCAAGCCAAAGTGGGATGACTTAACTTAGGTGCATGATGATGTCTAATTGGGCTTTTCGCAATCCCTGCCTCTTGCAGCACTGTAAGGTATCTATTGGTCTGTGAAGTGAGGGTGCTTCTGTCACCGTGTATGCAGCTGTTTATAGACATTACACATAGCTATGATAGGGAAGGTCACAAGAGACAAAAGATTCACATGAGCTTGGCTGTGCTCAACAAGTGGTGTTTGCTCCTTCACTGATACTTTATCATAGAATGTGCATAGCACAACCTGTGAAATACCTTTTTATCTGCCACTCAGCAGCCAGAGGTGGGACTGTAGCAGAATGACAGAGCACAGGCTTTGTAGGCAGGTCTCAGGTTCAATCACTGGCCTCTATAGCTAGGGTTGGGAAAGTCCCTGTTTGAAACCCTACTGAACTGCTGCCAGTCTGTGAAGACAATATAACACCGGTCTTGAAAGACCTACATTGGCTCCCAGTACGTTTCCGAGCACAGTTCAAAGTGTTGGTGCTGATCTTTAAAGCCCTAAACGGCCTCAGCCCACTATACCTGAAGGAGCGTCTCCACCCCCATCGTTCTGCCCGGACGCTGAGGTCCAGCGCCGAGGGCCTTCTGGCGGTTCCCTCATTGCGAGAAGCAAAGCTACAGGGAACAAGGCAGAGGGCCTTCTCGGTAGTGGCACCGCCCTGTGGAACGCCCTCCCATCAGATGTCAAAGAGATAAACAACTACCTGAAATTCAGAAGACATCAGAAGGCAGCCCTGTTTAAGGAAGTTTTAAATGTGTGACATTTTAGTGTATTTTTGGTCTTTGTTGGAAGCCGCCCAGAGTGGCTGGGGAAACCCAGCTAGATGGGCGGGGTACAAATAATAAATTATTATTATTATTATTATTATTATTATTATTATTATTATTATGCTAGATGGGCAAAGGTCTGTTTTGGTATGTTTATTATCAGGAAGTAAATAAACCTCCTGTTTCTTTCTGCCTCTTTGGTGCTTTTGAATTATGGTGCTGGAGGAGACTCTTGAGAGCCCCATGGAATGCAAGAAGATCAAACGCATCCATCTTAAGGAAATCAGCCCTGAGTGCTCACTGGAAGGACAGATCGTGAAGCTGAGGCTCCAATACTTTGGCCACCTCATGAGAAGAGAAGACTCCCTGGAAAAGACCCTGATTTTGGGAAAGATGGAGGGCACAAGGAGAAGGGGACGACAGAGGATGAGATGGTTGGATGGTGTTCTTGAAGCTACCAGCATGAGTTTGATCAAACTGCGGGAGGCAGTGGAGGACAGAAGTGCCTGGCGTGCTCTGGTCCATGGGGTCACGAAGAGTCGGACACAACTAAACGACTAAACAACAATAACTGTTTTGGTATGTTTATTATCAGGAAGTAAATAAACCTCCTGTTTCTTTCTGCCTCTTTGGGACTGTAAAAATTGGGGGGGGGGAGTAAGAATACTTGATCTATATAGCATGATTCATGTAATTTCCCTACCAGCAATTATGTCCGGGAAATTCCGGACATATGGCAACTCTACCTATAGGTTCAAACCTGAAGAAAGAGCATCCAGGGAGGGGAGCATTCTCAGCAGCCACCCCCCAAGTCTTTTTCAAAAGAAATGTAAAATCTTTTTTTATTTGGGACAGCTTTTGGTGGCCAGGGCGGATTGAGCTTTTAAGTGGCAATGATGTTTTAGAGGAATGCTGTCCAGAAGTGAGTTCCACATGCCCAGTGAGGCTTTGACCTTTTGCTTCTTAAACAGCAGAACCTGCTCCCATTTCCATCCATCACACATAAATTTCAAAGGTAGTTTATGTTTTTGGATGGGAGTCTCCTTTTCAAGAAAAAAGTTTTTTAAAGGCCAGAGGGACAAAGGTTAAAAAGCCAGAATTCCAACTGGTTCCATAAGCACTGTGTTCCCATGTGTTCAGTAGAACATATTCCCCTGTTAGTATGCATAGGGGTTCGAACTTAAATGTGGGGAGGGGCAAATCTGTCAGTTATGGTTTCTCTCACACACATTATCATTTTTCCAATCTTAAATCCAGTTCTCCACATTTCTGTAGCAATTTGGGTTTGGGTGGTTCGCTTGTTTTACATTCCTCATTAAAATTAATTAGCACTTTTAAGTGCCAATTTCCCTTAATTTAAACATATTTGTTCAGTTTTTACTAATATCATGTTTGCAAGCAATTTCCTTGATAGAATGCATTGTTATTTTCACCAATGTACGTGTTATATACACTTCCCCTGATATATGCATTTTTGTACACATTAGTTGATTAGAGAATTGCATCATAAAGGTCTGAGCAGGACGAATTTCAAAGAATAATTGAGTGTGCATATTTGTTCAAGAAGTAGGAGTTAAGTAGTTTCTCTCTGAAATGAAAACAAACCAAAATTTATCCCCTATCCCTACCTTAAGTTAGCTCATTAGATGCCAGCTATTATTTTATTTTATTTTATTTTGTTTAGCTTTTATTTTTATGTTTAATCTGCTACACACCTAAGGTTAATTGACCCAACCATGCAGGGAAAAATATGGCATTCTCTCTTATACTGCTGGATCAATTAGCCTTAGATATATAGCAGACTCCCCTTCATGGATCACTGCCTTGCCGTGGCGAAGGGGCTTGAAGAACTCAGAGAAGCTATGAACTATGCCGAGCAGGGCACCCAAGATGAACAGGTCATAGTGGAGAGTTTTGACCAAACGTGATCCACCTGGAGGAGGAACCGGCAAGCCACTCCAGTATCCCTGCCAAGAAAACTCCATGGACAAAGACAACAGGCATATAAAAGTTATGACGCTGGAAGATGAGCCCCTCAGGTCGGAAGGCGTCCAACATGCTACTGGGGAAGAGCGGAGCACAAGTACAAGTAGATCCAGAGCTGATGAAGCGGCTGGGCTAAAGCCGAAAGGACGTTCAGTTGCGGATATGCCTGGAAGCGAAAGGAAAGTCCAATGCTGTAAAGAAAAATATTGCATAGGAACCTGGAATGTAAGAACCATGAACCTGGGTAAGTTGGATGTGGTCAAAAATGAGATGGCAAGAATAAATATTGACATCCTGGGCATCAGTGAACTAAAATGGACAGGAATGGGCGAATTCAGTTCGGATGACCATCATATCTACTACTGTGGGCAAGAAACCCGGAAAAGAAATGGAGTGGCCCTCATAGTCAACAAAAGAGTGGCGAAAGCAGTACTGGGATGCAATCTCAAAAATGATAGAATGATCTCGATACGAATCCAAGGCAGACCTTTTAACATAACAGTAATCCAAGTTTATGCACCAACTACTGGTGCTGAAGAAACTGAAATTGACCAATTCTATGAAGACTTACAACACCTTATAGAAGCGACACCAAAGAAGGATGTTCTTCTCATTATAGGGGATTGGAATGCTAAAGTAGGGAATCAAGAGATAAAAGGAACAATGGGCAAGTTTGGCCTTGGAGAGCAAAATGAAGCAGGGCAAAGGCTAATAGAGTTCTGTCAAGAGAACAAGCTGGTCATCACAAACACGCTTTTCCAACAACACAAGAGACGACTCTACACGTGGACATCACCAGATGGGCAGCATCGAAATCAGATTGATTATATTCTCTGCAGCCAAAGATGGAGAAGCTCAATACAGTCAGCAAAAACAAGACCTGGAGCTGACTGTGGCTCGGATCATCAGCTTCTTATAGCAAAATTCAAGCTTAAACTGAAGAAAGTAGGAAAAACCACTGGGCCGGTAAGATACAATCTAAATCAAATCCCTTATGAATACACAGTGGAAGTGAGGAACAGGTTTAAGGATTTAGATTTGCTAGACAGAGTGCCTGAAGAACGATGGATGGAGGCTCGCAACATTATACAGGAGGCAGCAACGAAAACCATCCCAATGAAAAGGAAATGCAAGAAAGCAAAGTGGCTGTCCAATGAGGCCTTACAAATAGCGGGGGAGAGAAGGCAAGCAAAATGCGAGGGAGATAGAGAAAGATACAGGAAATTGAATGCAGATTTCCAAAAAATAGCAAGGAGAGATAAGAAGGCCTTCTTAAACGAGCAATGCAAAGAAATAGAGGAAAACAACAGAATGGGAAGAACCAGAGATCTGTTCAAGAAAATTGGAGATATGAAAGGAACATTTCGTTCAAAGATTGCCATAATAAAGGACAAAAGTAGTAAGGACCTAACAGAAGCAGAAGACATCAAGAAGAGGTGGCAAGAATACACAGAGGAATTATACCAGAAAGAAATGGATGCCTCGTACACCCCAGGTAGTGGGGTTGCTGACCTTGAGCCAGACATCCTGGAGAGTGAAGTCAAATGGGCCTTAGAAAGCACTGCAAATAACAAGGCCAGTGGAAGTGATGGTATTCCAGCTGAACTATTTAAAATTTTAAAAGATGATGCTGTTAAGGTGCTACACTCAATATGCCAGCAAGTTTGGAAAACTCAGCAGTGGCCAGAGGATTGGAGAAGATCAGTCTACATCCCAATCCCAAAGAAGGGCAGTGCTAAAGAATGCTCCAACTACCGCACAATTGCACTCATTTCACACGCTAGCAAGGTTATGCTTAAAATTCTACAAGGAAGGCTCAAGCAGTATGTGGACCGAGAACTCCCAGAAGTGCAAGCTGGATTTAGAAGAGGCAGAGGAACCAGAGACCAAATTGCAAACATGCGCTGGATTATGGAGAAAGCCAGAGAGTTCCAAAAAGACATCTACTTCTGCTTCATTGACTATGCAAAAGCCTTTGACTGTGTTGACCACAGCAAACTATGGCAAGTTCTTAAAGAAATGGGAGTGCCTGATCACCTCATCTGTCTCCTGAGAAATCTCTATGTGGGACAAGAAGCTACAGTTAGAACTGGATATGGAACAACTGATTGGTTCAAAATTGGGAAAGGAGTACGACAAGGCTGTATATTGTCTCCCTGGTTATTTAACTTACATGCAGAATTCATCATGCGAAAGGCTGGGCTGGATGAATCCCTAGCCGGAATTAAGATTGCTGGAAGAAATATCAACAACCTCAGATATGCAGATGACACAACCTTGATGGCAGAAAGTGAGGAGGAATTAAAGAACCTTTTATTGAGGGTAAAAGAGGAGAGCGCAAAATATGGTCTGAAGCTCAACATCAAAAAAACGAAGATCATGGCCACTGGTCCCATCACCTCCTGGCAAATAGAAGGAGAAGAAATGGAGGCAGTGAGAGATTTTACTTTCTTGGGCTCCATGATCACTGCAGATGGTGACAGCAGCCACGAAATTAAGAGACGCCTGCTTTTTGGGAGGAAAGCAATGACCAACCTAGACAGCATCTTAAAAAGTAGAGACATCACCTTGCCAACAAAGGTCCGTATAGTAAAAGCTATGGTTTTCCCAGTAGTGATGTATGGAAGTGAGAGCTGGACCATAAAGAAGGCTGATCGTTGAAGAATTGATGCTTTTGAATTATGGTGCTGGAGGAGACTCTTAAGAGTCCCATGGACTGCAAGAAGATCAAACCTATCCATTCTTAAGGAAATCAGCCCTGAGTGCTCACTGGAAGGACAGATTGTGAAGCTGAGGCTCCAATACTTTGGCCACCTCATGAGAAGAGAAGACTCCCTGGAAAAGACCCTGATGTTGGGAAAGATGGAGGGCACAAGGAGAAGGGGACGACAGAGGACGAGATGGTTGGATAGTGTCTTTGAAGCTACAAACATGAGTCTGACTAAACTGCGGGAGGCAGTGGAGGACAGAAGTGCCTGGCGTGCTCTGGTCCATGGGGTCACGAAGAGTCGGACACGACTAAACGACTAAACAACAACAACAAATATAGCAGACTAAAAGTAAAAATAAGTATGGATACTTCAATATTTTCCTTGAAGTGAAATGTTGTTAATAAAATTAAGAATGAAAATATCTCCTGTCACCAGGAGCGAAAATTTGACATATCTGGATAATCATGGCAGTCTCTCTTCATCCTCTTCTTATATGCATAAGCAATCAAACTTGCTGTCAACATGAGTCTCTGGAAATGAGATGGGAGACAAATCAAATGATAAGTAATTAAGGACTATTAAGAGGTAATCTGACAGACATGGAAAATTATTTGCAAATAATCCTTTGAATTGTTAATGCATGTTCAGTTCAAACCTCAAGAGACCCTTTTAAAGAGAAGTGTACACAAAGCTATCTTGATTGCTTGGAATTGCAGTGACCCATAAACTCCATCTTGCTCTAAATCAATGACAATTCCCTCAATCATTAGGTATCTGAAATTGTTTATGTTGCCCTTTTCTCTATACCCTGGTAAACAAACTTATGGTGCACAGATCGGCTCAGTTCACACTTAATGCTAAGCCAAACCATACGTTCATTTGATTACGCAAGTGTGTGGGCTCCTGGAGGAGACTGTCTCTGTTTTACTCCATCTCTGCTTGTGATACTATTGCACTGCACTAAGCCATGATTTGGCTTAGTGCAGGGCTATCTTAACCATATGTGGTGCCGGGATGCAAAGATCCATCCCCCCGGTTGCCCAGTCCCAGGCATGCAGGAAGGCAGAGCTGCCTGCCCACCTCAGTGTCTTGCTGGCTCGGTCGCCCCCGAATTCGCGGCACAGAGCTGCCCGCAGCAGAAGAGCCTGCTGCAGCGCTCCGACCAATGGGTGGGCTCTTCCCCGGACTCAACTCTCGGGTCCCGGACTCTCGGCCTGGAACCCCTGAGAGCCTGACGCCTGGGTGCCCCACACCCCTAGCGCCTATGGGTAAGACGGCCCTGGCTTAGTGTGCTGTCTGACTTGGGTTCATGATTTGACTTCTCCAGACAAACCATGAGTCTGGATTTGGGCAACACGTTAAGCAAAACTATGGCTTAGTTCACAGCAGGGCAGCAGCAGTAAGACCAGAGGAGGAGTAAAGCCAGTGGCATAGCGTGGGTTGTCAGCACCCGGGGCAAGGCAAGTAATTTGCGGCCCCTAACCCGTGGATTTGCGCCCCTAACCCGTGGATTTGCGCCCCCTAACCCTAACCCCCAGATGTTGCGCCTCGTGCGGCCGGCTCCCCCTGCACCCCCCACGCTACACCACTGAGTAAAGCAGATGTGATCTCCATTCCAAGGATGTGCACCCTCACATGTTTGTGGTAGGCCAAGGTTTCGCATTATGTGCAAACCAGGTCAGAAGTACTGCTGGATTCGGTATCATCTATGGATCCTCAGGTGGTATTAGTGGCGAGGTATGCTTTTTACCAGCTTTGACTGGTTTGCCAGCTGTGGCCTTGTCAAGAGAAAGCAGACCTCACGTCAGTGACACATGTGTTAATTATATTCATGTGTTAGATTATTGTAATGTGTTCTATGTGGGGTTGCTCTTAATGACACCCAAAAAACTTCAGTTGGCGAAGAACGCAGCAGCTAAAACACTTATACAAGTTATTTATTTCGATCATATTATGCCTGTTCTGTACCGGTCACATCAGCCGTCTTTCCATTTCTGGGTCCAATATAGGGTGTTCGTACTAACATTGAAAGCCCCAAATCTGTGGCAACTAGCCTATAGCACAGCAGATGTTATTGGACTCCAAATCCCATCGTTCCCATCTACCATGCCCGGTGGTCAAAGATGAAGGAAAATGTAGTCCAGCAGTATTTTCAGGGCCACAGGTTAGTTTACACCCATATCAATTTTCTGAGCTTGAAGATCAGTATCCGTGGCCTTTCTCTCGAGCCACCAGTAAGGGCTACCTGATCAGTACCAGCAGAATACTCTTAGAGAAATGTGTTGACCTTGAGGAGACTGCTTTGGACACTTGTTCATTCAACGTAGAATTGGGGTAATTTTATGGGACTTTAAACATTTGTTGTATCTGCTGCTGCTAATTTGAAATTTTAATACTTTGCTGGTTGTCATATATAGCTGCATAATCATATAAGATGAATTTTAAATAAATCTGTTCAATAAAAGAAATGCAGTAACCCCAAATGTAAACCACAGAGAACGTTTGTTAGTGGATGGTATATACTGTAAATAAGGAAATAACTGAGTAGACTGTAGTGAGAAAAAAGAGTGTTCTAACCATCATCTATTGCCCACAAGGAAAAAATAATATTCTGGCCCACCAGCTGTTGTGCATGGGATACAGCATTCAGATTTGGGGGGATTGTGTGAGGGCAGAGGAGCTATTATAATTCTCCCTGCCCCATCTTCCAGAATCTAATTCAAGCCCTTGTTATAGTCTCAGAAAATTCTCTCCTTATGCCTTTGTTGCTCCGAACGCTTGAGGCATTTGATGCCACAGTCTGCTTCCCTGAACACCTCTCATTAAAAACATGCATATTCAGGCAGAACCCTGGTCCTGTACTGTGGGGGGAAAGTCCCATTTCTGTTTTAGAACCCACTCTTTGCAACTTGTGTTACAAGGCATGCATACCATCAAGATGAATGATGAATTGCCACAGCATCAGACCCTACGTGCATGTATTAGCCTCCTGACACAATAGCCAGTAACACAGACAAGCATATTAAACATATGGCTGGATGGAAGATATTACCAGAGTCCTTAGAGAGGAAACATTGTGGTTGCCATGATTTCCTTTCAAAAAGGAACTAAGACTAGAGTATATTGTCCCTTACTATTGCCCTTACATAGGTCCATCTAAAATAGACACATGTGCCTGTGATAGCCTGAGGCTTGGCAAGCTTCCTGTTCTTTTTTTAAAAAAATCAATGTGTCCCTCATACTGCATGGAAATTGCAGATGACATTCTGCCTCTGCTTTAACTGAGTAACAGTAAACTTTCCTACAAATAATTCTCACTTTGAAGCTGCCATACTTCAGGTTCACAGATTATAGGTTTTGGTAGAACCATGTGCCTGTCCTTTGAGAGTACTTCACTTTTCTGAGTTAAGAAGCCAGATGCAAAGGGGGCAGCCTCTTGCGACAAACAGAAGCTAGGTGGACACCTTAACCTACCTTGTAAATCAAGGTGGGGAATGTGCGGCCCTTCAGATGTTCTTGAACATCATCCCTGACCGTTGGCTATCTTGGATGGCAGTTGGGAGGGTCACAGGTTCCCCACTCCAAGTATAAATAGGGCATAATAAATGTTGCATTTGGTTAAGGCCACTTGCTAATTCCTTCCAGTTTTGATTATCATAAAGCATCAAACATACACCAATAACGGTGTCAGGATTGAATTCTCAGATTTGCAGATCAAATGAAAACAAAACAGATTTTAATTTCATTTTTAAATTGTTTTCTCCTGCTCTCCTTACTACAGTAACGCCAATTGTGATAATATGGGGGAATCCCAAGATGTTAGCATCAGTCGTGAAAACACACTTGCTTATAATTAGACCAGAGGAAGAAGAAGAAGAGTTTGGATTTGATATCCCACTTTATCACTAACCAAAGGAGTCTCAAAGCGGCTAACAGTCGCCTTTCCCTTCCTCCCCCACAACAAACACTCTGTGAGGTGAGTGGGGCTGAGAGACTTCAGAGAAGTGTGACTAGCCCAAGGTCACCCAGCAGCTGCATGTGGAGGAGCGGGGAATCGAACCTGGTTCACCAGATTACGAGTCTACCGCTCTTAACCACTACACCACACTGGCTCTCATAAACACTACTTGACTACTTCTGAAGTCAGATGTAGCATACTAAGGGTAATAGTTTGTGTTACGGGCAGACCAACCACCAAATCAAATGCTGGATTGGTGAGTTGCTTCCTGTCTCAGTGAGGCGAGTCGTCCTTCCAATTCCCACGTCTAGTTCTGCCTCAGCCCAGTAATTTATGGTTACAAACAAGGAACACCTATCCAAAAACCCTAACTATTCAGAACAAACATATTTAACACCATTTTATAAGCCAGAGGCAAAGCACAGCTGTATGCTCATGATAATTTTTTTTTATTTAAATTATATATACATATCTCTAGGGAACTCAGGTGCTATTTGAAATCCGAGGGGAGTGAGAGAAACCAAGATTGCCAGCCGTTTCCTGGTGTCAGTGCCAGATTCACTGCTGGGAAACCAGTGAAAGTGGTGGTGGTTTCCCCCCTATAGTCTATGATTTATGTGTTTGAGAAACATTGACTAATATCGTCCTCAAGACACTCCTTAAAATCAGAAGTGCTGTTCCTTGTTAGGCTGCTTCAATAGCTGTGACAGCTGCTCTTTTATTCATTACTGCAAAAGATAAAAGTAGGAGAGATTTGACTGTGTGGGAGGAAATGCAAATTTTCTGTTTAAAAGACAGATTGGAGTCAGGTGAAAGAGACCAGGAGCAAAATATATTAACCTGCATTTCTGCTCACCAGACTAGGAATAACTATCACCTCTAAAAGCATGCATATGTCCAAAACATACGAGCCTATTTTTCTATGAGAATGTATGCTTTCTAAACCATCCCTGGCAAATTACTCATTAAGCATGGCCCTTAATATTGTCCTCCACATCAACCAGTTCAGGAATCTCAAAATGTGTATGCAGGTCCAGTTAGTTTGTATCTAGCTTTTAGAATGGAATGGAGCAAAATTCATTTCGGAATAGTCAGAATTCATTTCAGAATAGTCATATATGGATTGGGGTCCTTTGGTACCTATGCTGAAGCATTGTTCTTCTGCAGTCAGCTCGAATCAAAATGATAAGTGTGGTACCACACAGTATTTCATATAGTATTACATTCCATATTACAACCCCACAATTGAGATGTGAAATTCTGGTCAAAATGTGCTGAGAATTGTAGACTTCCGTTAGTGAAGGCTTCCCTATTTGTTGTGCTTTAAAAAAGCTCCTGCTTCTCCCAACATTATCGAAAGCTCCTTTTTAATTAAGCATTTCCTAAGGTGGTTTCCTCCTACCCACTTGCATTTGACCTGCAAATGATTCATTTCCAAAACTCAAATCACACTGTTTCCCAGTTGTTGTTGGGTTTTTTTGGGGGGGGGGATTAGGGAGTTAAGCACAATTGCAGAAACTTAAAAATTATTTTAATTTTTTTATTTTCAAAAGAAATGTGATGAATGCAGGAGAGCATTAAGAAGTAGCAACAGATGCAGGAAAGAAAGTAGCAAGAAAAGAGGAGGCAATGATTAAAAGGTATACAGAGGAAGGTGGTCCAAATAGCAAAGGGGCTATTATAGTCTATATCGCCACCGCCACCACCACCCTAGCTTAATTTGGAAGTCTGCTGAAAATAAGTCCCTCGAATCCAAAAGGAAATACCATTTGTGCAGCCACTGTGGCTGCTTCTAGAGTCAGTACTGGTGGCATCAAAGCCAGAGCTATAGATGGCACACTGGATCCTGCATTGCAGTGGTGGATATACCGGTACTCAGTTAAAAGTATCGCAGGTAGTTTGATCTTAGTGGATATGCATGAAATATAGCAAAGAAAATACAATTGTGTGTGTGTACTTCTATATTTGCATAAAAACTGATTTTGGTTTTTTTTTAATCCCAGGTGTTGAAAAGCTATGGGGGATGCACAACACAGGACATGGAATATCAATGCAACCAGCAAACACAAGGAAAAACAAATCAGAAAGCTGAGTCAACACCCATCACAACACCAGTTGCCTCATGGACCATTCTTCTGCCAATACACCCAGGTTAGGCTGATGCTGCAATTTTGTTTAAATCAGAATAATTGCCACAAACCTGGTCTTTAGAAAGATGGGTGGACAACTTGACTAATCAATTGGCAGTGACATATTGATTTTTATCTTTCGCTAAATTACATTTGTCTCTAAACAGTGTACATGAAACTCAATACAATGAGAATAAGATTGAGTTAAAACTATGACATCAGAATTCAGTTAAAATACTGGCTGGAATAAACAGTAGGCACCAGAAGTTCAAGAGGAAGCGGGATGTTATATTGAATGTACAGCTGAAGGCAATACTGAATGCACGGCTCCTGCTGGATATGAGCTGTGCATGTCAGCCATGGATAATACAAACTAACTAAATAAACAAATGTCACCTCCAGCCTATATTAACTGGGTTTTTATAGGAATGTAAAAACAACTTAAAATGCCCACCGTTTTAATCCCAGGTGTTGTAAATTAGCACCACTAATAAGAACAAGTGAATCATGCACTTTGGGGGTGGGGTAAGAGAGAAATGAAAATGTAGTTGCCAGATTATTTGTTTTTTGCTAGATGCTGAAGTCAGATTATTATTTTTCTTAAAGTTACTGATTCATCTATACAAGCTTGCATATATCAAGTACACTCTGGTGTGCTTGCCTGTCAGGTCCCTCATGACAGACACCCATCTACAGTCCTCATTTTGAAATTTATATTACCCTACTTGAAAATAATAATAATAATCCCTTCAGACATCTGTCCTGACGTTAGCTAGATGCAACACCCAAAATCCTTTGATAAGGATTTCTGAGCGGCTTAATTTTTTAACACCTGATGGAACAGAGACATATTATACAGAGCATAGGTACTTCCGCATTTTAGGAAAATACAGCCATCTTGTGGCCAAAATTAAAGTTCCGATTCAGTGGCATAGAACATGTTTTCCAGGGGAAAGCAACGGGGGGGGGGGGATGCAAAATGGCTTGGGCGCATGCCTAGAAAGCATGGGAGAAGTGTGGACAAGCCCTGTTTTTGCCTGCTAGAACGTATCCTCGAAATGAATGTTGAAGTTATGGCAGATAGCACAATGGGAATGTTGACCCAGCATGCAGCAACTGCAGCAAAAAGAGGAATTGTTGGGGACTATTAGGAAAGGGCTTGAAAACAAAGCTGTTGCTATCACAAATCTATGGTGCAACCACACCTGGAATACAGTGTACAGCTCTGGTTGCAGTATCTAAAAAAGGGTATTATAGAACTAGAAAGGGGGCAGAAAGGGGCAGCCAGAATTTTTAAAACCAGACAACTGCAGATGACTTCATTTGCAGGAAGCAGCCCCAATTCTGCTCACATTCATTAAAGTATATGTAAGTAATACTTGTTGTTCAACTGTTGCCAGCCTGACAAGGAAATATTTATCTTCAACTATCTGTGCAAGGCATATATTTCTACCACAAACAGCTAAGATGGCATACAAATGTAATAAACAAATAAAAAAAAAAATTAACAGAGAGACTAGCACAACTTCTTTCAAAGTCTCGTTTCCTACTACAGAATCCCATGACAGATAGGAAAACCAAAGCCTCAAAGTGGCCTGGGAGATGACATCCAGACTATAAACCCCAATCAAAATCCTATAACAATATAAATGTAATAGGGATTGGGGCGGACTCCTGTCTCTCCTGTCAGTGGCCCATGTCCAGTTATTATTAATTAAATTAAAACATAATAACAATAATGATCATGATCTCCCTAGTGCAGTTGGTTAAAGCCTCATGTTGATAACACCAAGGTCGCAGGTTTGATTCCCATAAGGGGCAGCCGCAGACCCGCCAAATATCCCTATTTTTCAGGGACAGTCCCGGATTTACAGAAGCTGTCCTGGTTTCTGACTTGATCCCGGAATGTCCCGTTTTTCCTTAGGATGTCCCTTTTTTCATTGCAGAAATGTTGGAAGGTATGGTAGGATGTCCCGATTTTATTCGGAGAAACGTTGGGAGGGTGTGGAGTTATGCAACCCCCTTAAGTCAGGGAGAAAAATAACTATACAACCTTTAGAAGACATCTGAAAGCAGCTCTGTATAGGGAAGCATTTTAACGTTCAGTGTTTTATTATGTTTTTGTATATGCTAGAAGCCACCCAGAGTGGCTAGGGCAACCCAGTCAGATGGGCATGGTATAAATGATAAAATTATCATTATCATAATGAAATAAGATAAAGGTAAAGGTACCCCGGCCCGTACGGGGCAGTCTTGCCAGACTCTAGGGTTGTGCGCTCATCTCACTCTACAGGCCGGGAGCCAGCGCTGTCCGCAGACACTTCCGGGTCACGTGGCCAGCGTGACAAGCTGCATCTGGCGAGCCAGCGCAGCACACGGAACGCCGTTTACTTCCTGCTAGAAAGCGGTCCCTATTTATCTACTTGCACCCAAAGGTGCTTTCGAACTGCTAGGTTGGCAGGCGCTGGGACCGAACGACGGGAGTGCACCCCGCCGCAGGGATTTGAACCGCCGACCTGACGATCGGCAAGTCCTAGGCGCTGAGGCTTTAACCCACAGCGCCACCTGCGTCCCTATCTAGGAGCAGCAAATTAATTATTTGAGGAAGTCAAAGAAACATGTGACTGAAAAACTGTTATTGAAACTGAATTGTTTTTAATATTTTTTTTTTTTCTTTTTGTGTTTATATAAAATTGGAAAATTCAATAAATATTCATTTTAAAAAAAATATTATTAATAATAATAATAATAGTTGCTGTTATTATTCTTTGCTGCTCCCAGACGGCCTCTCTTAGGGGCGGGAACAAATTATTATTATTATTATTATTATTATTATTATTATTATTATTATTATTATTTGTTATGTACTGAGTTGAATAGGATCCAAACTGCAGCAGTCTGATTGGTCCTAGAACAATAGGATCCAAAAGGCAGCAGTCTGATTGGTCCTAGAACAATACAGCAGTATGATTGGTTGGCAGGAACCACCCAATCATGCTCCAGATAGAAGTGAATCCACAACCTGATTGGCTTACAGTAGGATTCCGGAATTAGCCAATCATGTGCAGCCCATTGTGTAAATAATGTATATAAAGCAGATACTTTGAGGGGACATTCATTCATTCCTCCTCACCACTATGAGCTGAATAAAGAGCATGAAATCACTTTGCGACTCTGAGTATATTTCATTATTATTATTATTATATTTATTTGCTTGCTTGCTTGCTAACGGGGCGGGGAACATAATTAATAATAATAATAATTTTGTTCCCCGCCCCGTTAGCTAGCAAGCAAGCAAATAAATAAATATAATAAATATAATAATTTGTTCCCCGCCCCTGAGAGAGGCCGTTTGGGAACGGCAAGTGCCTCGCTTCCCGATGAGGCCGCCGCGGGAGGGCCAGCAGCGTCCAAGCAAGCGCCGGCTCCTCCTTTTCCCTCCCCGCCAGGATGTGAGCTCAGCGGCCGCGCCGCCTCCTTCCTCTTGTGTAATGCTTACCGGTTTCCCGTGCGGCGGCGGCGGCCGAGGAGCCGAGAGCGCTGGGGGCAAGCGCGGCCCTGGCCTCCCCCCCCCTCCCCGGCGGGGCTAGCTGAGGAGAGGCGGTGAGTCGCGGCGGGAAGGCTCGCGCTCTCTCCCTCGCACCTCGCCTCAGGCGGCGGGAAAGCGCCTGAGGTAAAAGGGCGCGAGGAGGACCCAAACGCCGGCCCTGTCGGGAGGAGGGACTTCGCTTTCGAGGGGTCCCCAGCGCCATAGCGGACCCCCTTTTATTGGGGGACCCTTCGTGAAGCCCTTCCTTTCTCTGCCCCCCAACACTGCAAAGGGATGTCAAGGAGCAGGAAGTGGTGTTTTCTGAGGGAGGAAGAACGGACTGACGGGCTCATTCATGGCCGACCGCTGGGCATGGCAAATAGAAATGTTGACCAGCGTGATGGTGCCTTGGCTTCGTCTCCTTGAATCTGAGACGCCACAGAGCGGGGTTTCCCAAACTTGGGTCGCCAGCTGGTTTTTTTAAGGACTACAACGCCCATCATCCCTGGACTACTCGTCCTGCTAGCTAAGGATGATGGGAGTTGTAGTCCAAGAACAGTTTGGGAAACTGCTCCAGAAGAGTGTGTGTGTATATACATAATATGTGTGTGTGTGTGTGTGTGTGTGTGTGTGTACAGTGCTTTCCCCCCCTAAAAAGATGTTTAAGGCTACTCTCATTTTGACTCGAGAAAAATCACCATTTTATACTTCAGATTGGGAAAAAGAAATAAATGGACAAAAGTACTGCACAAAGATTCACAAAATGTTTAGGGGTATGCGTCCCCCCAGAAAAAAGCACTGTGTGTGTGTGTATCTATCTATCTATCTGTGTGTGTGTGTGTGTGTGTGTGTGTGTGTATATATATATATATATATATATATATATATATATACACACACACATACAGGATGAGTCCTTGTGGATACAGAGTACACATGTTCCATAGGACCTCTTTTAAAAGACTCACCCTGTGTGTGTGTGTGTGTGTATGTGTGTGTGTGTGTGTGTAATAAAATCTTCCAAGATGAATCTTAGAAGGAAACTGAGGGAAACTGAGGTGTAAAGTTAAAAGGCGGGAGAGGTGCAAAATGCTGTGGTAGAAAATGGCCATGGCTTGCCGTGGGAATGTTTCTAGATGGCTGCTTGGGAAAGTGGTGCCTTTGCACAGCCTGGTCCTTCCAAATATTTTTAGACTGACTACAATTCCCATCAGCCCCAGTGAGCATGGCCCCATGGTCAGGCGTGATGGGAGTTGTAGTCCAGCAGCGTCTTGGCGGGCACCGGTTCGGAAAAGGCCGCCCTATTAAATATTCTGTGTTAAGGGAAGTGGGAGCATTTGGGTTATTAAATGCTGTGATCTCAGACACGTTGTGCAAAATGGGAACATAAGGGGACATAACAGCCTCAGGTGACTCGATGGGTTAGTGCTCAGGGGGTTGGACTAGATGACCCTCGGTCCCTTCCAACTCTGCAGTCCTATGACCCACCTAGTCCAGCATCCTGTTTTTTCAGTGGCCAAGCAGAGTCCTATAAGAAGCCCAAAAGCAGGATAGTGCAATAGCACTATTCCCACTTGTGATTTCCAGCAACTGGGCTCTATATCGACTTGCCGTCCCATTCTACACTTTCTAATTGATATTTTAAATCAAATTGGTACATATGTGGACTCAGTTTAATAACATTAATAAAACAAGACATTAACAAACAAATTATGATTTATAAAATATTTAAAATAGAGCCACTTAATAGTAATTTGTGTGTTTCAAAATGAAATTATATATTGTGTGTCGTTTGTGAAGAGCAATGCAGTTGAGATGAACAAATCGCTCTCTTGTCTTTTTTAGGCAGAGTTGTGACGAAGAACTAAAGGTCTGCCATGGGGAACCAGCTGGCTGGTATTGCCCCTTCTCAGATCCTCTCCGTTGACAGCTATTTCTCAGACATCCATGACTTTGAATATGACAAAAGCTTGGGCAGTACTCGGTTTTTTAAAGTTGCCCGAGCTAAGCACAGAGAAGGGCTGGTGGTCGTCAAGGTGTTTGCCATTCAAGATCCAACTTTACCGTTAACTAGTTACAAGCAGGAGCTGGAGGAGCTGAAAATAAGGTTGAATTCTGCGCAAAACTGTCTTCCCTTCCAGAAGGCCACATTATCTGAAAAAGCAGCCATGCTTTTCAGGCAGTATGTACGAGATAATCTCTATGACCGTATTAGTACTCGTCCGTTCCTGAACAACATTGAGAAACGGTGGATAGCCTTCCAGATCTTGACTGCAGTGGACCAAGCACACAGGTCTGGGGTCCGTCACGGAGACATCAAAACTGAAAATGTCATGGTGACCAGCTGGAACTGGGTCCTTCTAACAGATTTTGCTAGTTTTAAACCAACCTACCTTCCTGAAGACAACCCTGCTGATTTCAATTATTTCTTTGATACGTCAAGAAGGAGGACTTGCTACATTGCTCCAGAGCGCTTTGTTGATGGCAGCATATTTGCAACGGAACTGGAGAATATGAGAGATCCTTCCACTCCCCTGGTGGACTTGGCTAACAGTAATCAGCGAAGCAGGGGGGAACTAAAGCGTGCAATGGACATCTTTTCTGCAGGTACTTTAAAGTGATCAAGTAAACGACGTGCATAAGCTGTGCCTTCATAGAAAGTGTTGCTTTCTGATTTCTAGGGGAGGAGTGGGGAACTTAGTGCAATCTTGTGATGAACTAAAACCATCAACCTTTTCCAGATATAATGTATGAGATACAGCATAGAACTACAGTGGTACCTTGGTTCTCAAACTTAATCTCTTCCGGCAGTCCGTCCCAAAACCAAAGCGTTCCAAAACCAAGGCGTGCTTTCCCATAGAAAGTAATGCAGAATGGATCAATCCATTCCAGACCTTTAAAAACAACCCCTAAAACAGCAATTTAACAAGAGGTTTACTATCTAATGAGACCATTGATCCATAAAATGAAAGCAATAAACAATGTACTGCAGTCACACAATCAGTAGCTGAACTGGGTTCCACAAACAAAAAGAGCTGCAAAAACAAAAATGCAAAATAAATAGCAAAAACAGACAGACCTCAGTGTAACACTCAAAATGGAAGTGTGGCACTCACAAGGGAAGTGGCACTCAAATCAGAAGTGTAACACTCAAAACTCAAAACCGAATTGTGGCACTCAAATCGGAAGCGTAACACTCGAAACGGAGCACATTCGGCTTCCGAAAAATGTTTGCAAACCAGAACACTTACTTTCAGGTTTGCAGTGTTTGGGTTCCAAGTTGTTTGAGTACCAAGGTGTTTGAGAACCAAGGTACCACTGTACAGGTTTTACTTCACAGTCACATTAGTCTGCATGATAATTCTTAGCATTCCTTGTGAATTCTCCAGTCTTCCTGTGATTAGCAAAGTATAATGTTTAGCAGGAGGCTTGCAAACAATTAAGCTCCACATTTGTCCAGCCAAAGTATATATTAAAAAATAACATATAGTACGTCTCTCCTGTAATCATACCACTTCAGAACGTAATGGGAAAATGCATCGTTGAAAGCTTCTCCGTGTAAAAATCATAATAAAATCATTGCACATAGAAAACTTGCAAGTAAGTATGAAGGGTCATAGCTTAACCTTCTCCCCAGTATGCTAGTTTTTCCCATTTAGAATGGTGGTGTTGTTTGTTTGCTTCCTTGTATTTTTTCAAACAAACAACCAAGCATGCCATTCTCTCATCTGCGTTCTGAAATAGTACTGTCCCAGGAGACATCCTCTAATTTCTGTAGTTGTGAAGTACACTCAACAGTAGCATCTCTGTATTTTAATGGTGATTCATACTGGGCTAATTTCTATGCCTCTCAGGGTGCTTCCAGATGTGGGCTTAATATTACAAAAAGGCTATTGAGACATTGCAAATAGGGCACTGTAACTTGCTGGATTTCCCCTTTTCTGGAAAATCCTGATTAACGGTGGGGGGGAGGGAGGAAATATGGAGTGGTATTTTGATGTCAATAGCATTGTATTGAATGCACAATGAACACCATTCCCCCATAAACACCTGTCTGGAAGCAATCTGAAAGCACTTCCTGGTGTCAGATCCATGTGGCTACTTTTGTTCCACTGGGGTCTCCGCATTAAGCCTGTGGGTTGTAGTGGGAGGATTGGTCACATGAGTTAGCCCCAGATACATTAGTGAAATTGTAAAACATGCTCACAAGATCCACAATATTTTTTTTGTTGGCGTCAATGTCTTCTTACTATTTAGAGGCCGGACATATTGCCCTGGTGCTGGCAGTTATTTGCACTTCTGTCATTCTTCCTAAGTGATGTGAATCTACATGCAGGTTTGGGGGCTTCATCATGTTGGGCAGTCCTTGATTGTTTCTGCTTCAGGAAGCAATGGTAGTTACCTTGGTTGAGAAATCCTACAGTCAATTGAAGGACAGAGAAACTAACTCCAGGCACATCTAGAGAAGAACAGCTTATTTTCATACTTTCTTTCCTTTTTCAATAAACAGTATTTGGTGGGAGCTTCTTCCTAGCTGTCAGTGTATGATGTGGGTTCATATTGTGTTCTGAATGCAGTCAACTGGTAGTATATAGTCTCGCTCATTCAATAGCAGGAAATATGGATGCCAACAGGTGCTGAATGCTCCTTTTCTCCAGCCTGTAAAGGTTAATCTACAATTTTGAACTCCACATGGGGTTCTGTCTACATTGCAGCCCTAGTCATATTGTTTTGGGCCACTGATCATCTCTTGTGGATGTGTGGGTGTGTAAAACATCTTCAGGCCTGCACGTATTCTTACTGGTTCTCAGTGATGGTTTCCAAGATCATTTGAACACCAGAGGGGGGGGGGGAAAGGATGTGGTTGATACGCTTTTCCCACACACCCCAATTTGATGGGGTTTCTATTTCTTTTAAAAGAAATAGAATGCCCTCCCATCAGATGTTAAGGAGATGAGTAATTATATACCATTTAGGAAACATCTGAGGGAAGCCCTGTATAGGGAAGGTTTTTAAGATTTAATGTTTTACTATGTTTTTATATATGCTGGAAGCCGCCCAGAGTGGCTGGGGCAACGCAGTCAGATGGGCAAGGTACTACTACAGTGGTACTTCCGGTTACATACGCTTCAGGTTATATACGCTTCAGGTTACAGACTCCACTAACCCAGAAATAGTACCTCGGGTTAAGAATTTTGCTTCAGGATGAGAACAGAAATCGTGCTCTGGCGGCAGCGGGAGGCCCCATTAGCTAAAGTGGTGCTTCAGGTTAAGAACAGTTTCAGGTTAAGAACGGACCTCCAGAACGAATTAAGTTCTTAACCCGAGGTACCACTGTACTACTAATTTACTATTATTATTATTAGTAGTAGTATTTATTATAGCAATAGAGTTAGAAAAAGCAAGTTCCTGTGCTCCAAGCTGAAGTCTTCATCAGCCTACTGATGTCAGTTTTTGGAGTGCAGGATTATGGTTCTATATTGGTAACTAGAGCACTGAGGGCTGGAAGTTGAGTAAACTATAGAGGTGGAGAGAAGTGATGTCTTCTTAAATGCTCGAACTTGAAAAGGAATGTGTGGCCAATTGGAAAGTGACATCATCTCCATCTTTTATAGTCTTTGGTTATGAGCAGGTGAAACAAGAGATGTCTACCAAATAATTCTCAGGAAGCTGTTCTGTATTTTCCAGGTTGCGTAATAGCTGAGCTCTTTACAGAAGGTGTACCTCTGTTTGACTTGTCACAGCTTTTGGCGTATAGAAATGGCCTCTTTTCCCCTGAACAAGTCCTGAATAAAATTGAAGACCGGAGTATTAGAGAACTGGTAACTAATTTCATTCTACTTACAGTGGCTTATTGCATTTTCTATACCTACTTTAATAATAAAGCATTGCCTTCACCTTGCTCTTTTTGCTCTCTTTTATCTGAAGGTTACCCAGATGATCCACTGCGAACCAGAAAAACGTTTAGCAGCTGAAGACTACTTGAAACAACAACGAAACAACGCATTTCCTGAAATATTTTATACTTTCCTCCAGCCTTACATGGCACAGTTTGCCAAGGAAACCTTTGTATCTGCAGATGAGCGCATCCTCGTTATACGTAAAGATCTGGACAATATTATCCATAATCTCTGTGGGCATGACCAAACCGAAAAAGCTGAAGGAGAGACAAAGGAAAATGGGCTGGTCATTTTGGTGTCGGTGATAACGTCATGCCTTCAGACCCTCAAATACTGTGATTCAAAGCTGGCTGCTTTGGAACTGATTCTCCAGTTGGCACCCAGGTTAAGTGTGGAAATTCTGCTGGACCGTATCACGCCTTATCTCTTGCATTTCAGCAATGACTCTGTGCCCAGAGTAAGGGCAGAAGCCGTTAGGACACTCACTAAAGTTCTTGCTCTGGTCAAAGAAGTACCACGTAATGATATCAATATCTACCCAGAATACATCTTGCCAGGTATTGCACATTTGGCCCAAGATGAAGCCACTATTGTCCGACTGGCTTATGCTGGTAAGAGGGGAGATGGGGGGCTTTGGGGAAGGTTTTCTTTGATGTCATTGCATTTCTTTTTTAAAATCACAGAACTGGAATAAAGAGGGAAGTGTCTGCAAATGTAGATTTTTATTTAGTGCTGAATTTATTTTTCCTTGTATGAAAATTTGGGGGATAAAAAAAAATTATCAGAATGACCTGTTGTGTCTAAATTAAATAAATAGGCCAGAATGTCAATGGCAAAAACATGTTTGGGTCCTACCATCTGCCTGTCTTACTGCTCTAAAAATAACAAACCAACCAGGAGTGTGCCCTGCTACTTGTGCTTCTGACACAAGAATGCCAGAATGATCATTGGTTTTTTGGGATCTGAAACAAGTTTGTCTTGTCCTGCATTTTGTTTTTGCCAGTAGACAGTGAGGGGTCTCTTGGAGCTCACACACAGAACGTGATGGTCGTGCCGAGGTCCATATGGCACAGACATGAAATGGGCATCGTTGGTGGCTCTTGCCCATGCCCTGCCTCCACCCCCCCCCAAAAAAAACGGTTAAAGGAAGCAATTTCGCAAAGTTCAAGCTTGGTTTTCTATGTCTAGGGGTAAGCTAGTGTTAGATGCTGTTATTCTGAGACACTTAACATTTTAATGACAAATCCCCTGTGCTTAACTATTGCCACTGTTTCTGTTGTTATTTTTTTTAAAAAACTTGGATTATCTGGCTCTTACATCCTGCTCTGATATTTGCAGAAAACATAGCACTGTTGGCAGAAACTGCTCTGAGATTCCTAGAACTTGTCCAATTGAAAAACTTGAACATGGAGAATGAACCAAATAGTGAAGAAATGGATGATGCAACACATCCAAGCGAAAATTATGATACTGGTAATGTATCTTTCACTTTCCTTTACTTAGAGCATGCTCATAGGAATACTTATTGGGGTGTAAGCCCAATTGGATGTAGTGGTTGTTGTGTCCAAATGAACATGCATAGACTCAAGAGACTGTTAATTTTTTCATCTTTATGGTTCAGATTCCAGAAGGATGCTGAGAACTTCCGCTTCTTGAGAGCTACAGTAGGGATTTAGGTTAATCTCCCAATTCTTAATGAGAAAGAGGCACCAAAAGACCAGTGCCACAGTCAAGTCAGGATACCTTTATCCAGTCCTCTAGGAAATCAGACTGGTGATCATCCTTTTTTTTTATAATAGATTTTTATTGGTTTTACAACATATATTAAAACACAAAACAACTAACAATTAACGACATAACACATAAACAAACAAACATGCAAACACATATAATTTCTTAACCTCTCTTTCCTGAACCTTGTTTCAACGACTTCCCCATACCTCCCTTTTCTGCATCCCTGTTTTAAATTTTCCCAGCAACCCCTATTTTCAGTACTTGTAATTCAATTTCTAATCTTTTTCCTCTTACCCAATTATTTATCACTGCAATTCTGTTTTACATTACCCATGACATTTTAGCACTCATTAATTTTACAACAGTTCTTAAGATAAACTTTAAATTTCTTCCAATCTTCTTCCACTGTCTCTTTCCCTTGGTCACGGATTCTGCCAGTCATCTCAGCCAGTCCCATATAGTCAATCACCTTCGTCTGCCACTCTTCCAGCGTGGGCAGACTGGTGATCATCCTAGCAAGAAATTATGACTTAAGGATAGCCATCACCCTTCTTGGCATTTTAAAGCTCTGTGGAACTTGACAGAGCACAGAGAAAACATTGTCCTACAAGGCAGCCTAAAATAGCTGCTCAAAGAAGATAAAATATTTTGAATAAATAGAGTTTTGCAAGTAAAGCAGAAGTGGGGAACATGAGGCACAGGGGGGCGGATTTAGCAATCCAGGCCTCTCTAACTGGCCTTTGGGACTCTCCCCAGGCTACACCACTCCCATTGCCCTGCTTTGTGCCCTTATCAAGCCCTTATCAATCAGAGTGGCAGAGTGACCTTTATCTGTGATAATCCCTCTTGTTTGCTTGGATGGCTAGATGTGTTTGCAGGAGGTAGAAATCTCCAGCAGTTGTGTGTCTGGAATATAGCCTACTGTACAAAGTTAAGAGTCATATCAGTTTTTCCATCGACCTTTGCCTCTGGCCTCATCCACCACTGGCATGTGTCCCTGGAAGGTTGCTGATGAGGTAATGTAGCCTTCTGGCTGAAAGAAGTTCCTCATCCCTAAACTAGAGCCTTCCATATTCCCTATAGTGTTAAGGAGATCACTCCAATGGGCGTAAGTGCACAGGTATATCCTCAACACTGAAGTGTATGAGGAACGTAATGTTTGCAGAGTGAACTTTAGGTTCTGTGCAGCAAGTACCTCTAAAGAGGAGTTGCTTCCTAGTTTCTAAAATCTAAGGTATTTAATTGAGCAAATAGTCAGGGAGACTTTTAGTTGTCCCTTCAGTTTCAATGTTGCGCATCTACTCTAAACCTCTCACTCCAATGCTACACAAGCTACCCACAAGAGGTTCTTCTCCTGATCAAAATGTTTTTCTACCCCAGTTCCATGCTGGTCCTGCTTCTGCTCATTCTCTCTTTCTCTGTTCTATCCACTATCCCTTCCCCTGCCATCTGAAGGGCAGTCTTTTATCCTTGTGCTCCACAAGGCGCAGCAGGCCTACAGTAACATTTGAAGTTATAGGAATGGCCAGAAAATTGAATTTCTTGGGCGTTGTTAACATGGTGCTTTTTCTGCATGTTTGCTGATCTACTTACACATGTAACCACATACATCAGGGATGTCCAACAGGTAGATCGCGATCCACTGGCAGATCGTGGGTCCGTGGTAGATCGAAGTAGATCACGGACTGCCCCCCCAAACTTTGGCTCCCTAAAAGATCACTGCCAGTTTTTTATAGTGGGAGTAGAAAGTTGGACATGCCTGACATACATGATTCCCTTAGAAGCAGTGACATTGTCAGTGCAGCAAATTGGTCACTATATCCTCAACCAGTTTAGAACAAGGAAGCATAGAAACTAAGTGTGAGTGTTGCAGTGTTCATGTGGGGCTGTGACTGCGCCCTGATGTGTATGCTGTGGGCCCAACTGTTTAGGAGACTTGGTCTTGGATTTCATATGCTCTGACAGCTTACTTATTGCTGTGGTGGCCAGTATTTTTAGCAAATGTGCCACAGGTCAAGTTGAAATTATGAGACAGAGAACTGCATGTTAAAGTATATATACACCCCCAGTGCCTTGATACAGCCACCACTCTTTACAGAGCTGGAGAGCAGGAATCTCACATGCAACACTGAAGAGGCAGGCTGAGTCCACTTGGGTACCCATGCCATGGTTTGACCACCCATGGCCTATTGCCGTTATATATATGTGTGTGTGTGTTTTAAAAATATATATTAAATAATACAAAAATAATGACCAACAAAAGGAGGGATTCCTGAGTGCAAATAATACATCACAAGGATGATAACACAGTCACACCTGGTTTTTCCTTAACCCTTTTCTATGGTCCTTCTTTGTAGAGCTTCAGGCCTTGCATGAAATGGTCCAGCAGAAAGTTGTCACTTTGCTGAGCGACCCAGAAAACATTGTGAAGCAGACGCTGATGGAAAATGGAATAACTCGCCTTTGTGTCTTTTTTGGTCGTCAAAAAGCCAATGATGTTCTCCTCTCCCATATGATCACCTTTCTCAACGATAAGAATGACTGGCATTTACGAGGAGCGTTTTTTGACAGCATAGTGGGTATGTGCTTGACAACAAATACCAGCTTTTTATCCTGAGGTCACAGTTGGGCTGATAGCTTTATTAGGACCCCAAAGTCGCAGAAATGTGGTAAGCTTTCAAGTTTTCCAGAACTGTTCGTCGGATGAGAGGTTATACAAAGCAAGGGGTAGTGAGTGCACGATTCCTTTTATGTGCAGATTGATAGAATGAATTAGTCTAAGCACAAGGAAGGAACACAGTCCCTCAAGCCTGTCACAGAAGACACTTTAACCTCAAAGCCAACATTTAGGAGAAGTTTTATTAAGAGACAGGGTGGTATTTTAAGTAAATAAACCTAGTTAATCGATGGAAGACTAGTTGCATCAGCCTATTACTCACAGGCAAGGTCACCCCAAGTATAGAAGCAACATGTACGGTGAAGGAGGCAGGCATGTTTTATACTATGTTTTGGGCACAGTGTGACCTTGGTTTAGACCCCTTGGGTAGGAATTGTCTTTACAGATATCCATCTTCCCACACAGCTCTGGATTGGCTATACAAAGAATTCCTTGCTTTGTATAACACCTTGCCTGATGGAAACTTCCAGAGAATTTGAAAATTTGCCACATTTTTGTAAACTTATTGGATGATCCTCATAAAGGTATTTTCCAACTGTGGAATTCATAGTGTTTTTGGGGGGACTAGCACAGCTTTTGTTGTTGTTGTTTAGTCGTTTAGTCGTGTCCGACTCTTCGTGACCCCATGGACCAGAGCACGCCAGGCACTCCTGTCTTCCACTGCCTCCCGCAGTTTGGCCAAACTCATGCTGGTAGCTTTGCGAACACTGTCCAACCATCTCGTCCTCTGTCGTCCCCTTCTCCTTGTGCCAACATCAGGGTCTTTTCCAGGGAGTCTTCTCTTCTCATGAGGTGGCCAAAGTATTGGAGTCTCAGCTTCAGGATCTGTCCTTCCAGTGAGCACTCAGGGCTGATTTCCTTAAGAATGGAGAAGTTTGATCTTCTTGCAGTCCATGGGACTCTCAAGGGTCTCCTCCAGCACCATAATTCAAAAACATCAATTCTTCCTTTTGCGTTTTATAAGCAGATTTTCAGTGTATGAAATGAGGTCTGTTAGTTTCTAATTGGGGGATTAAGAGGGTTTCAATTGGTTATATGACTAATTGTCTGTGTTTGAGTGGCAGTGCTCCCCAACCTGGTCCCCTCCAGATGTTTTGGACTACAACTCCCACCAGCCCCAGCCAGCAAGGCCAGTAGTCTGGGCTGATGAAACACCCAAAACATCTGCAGGGCACAGGTTGAGGAAGGGTTGACTAAGAACTAAGCCTAAGGCAGGCATGGCCAAACTTGGCCATCCAGATGTTTTGGGATTACAGTTCCCATCATCCCTGACAACTGGTCCTGTTAGCTAGGGATGATGGGAGTTGTGGTCGCAAAACATCTGGAGGGCCAAGTTTGGCCATGCCTGGCCTAAGGTGTGGCAATAACAGCTGAATCATCTTATGTTTGAGTAACAATAATAAATACATATGAATTACCCTGGTGGATATGACCAACAGTATATCTGGTGCAGTTCTCTGTACCCAGCTAGATGCTCCCTAGCAGCTCACAAGGGAGATAATATAGTCACATGCCATCTCTTGATGTTTATCTTTCGCATGTTTTAATCAGAGGTACATTAAGTCCCATTCTTCACTCTTACAACTCATAGATCTATCCGGCATGACTATATGGCAATCTTAAAGTCATCTATGCTAGTGGCCATAATGTTATCTTGTGGCAATGGAATCCATTACAGTGGTACATTGGTTCCCGAACGGCTTAGTTGACGAACCAATCGGCTCCCGAATGCTGAAAACCTGGAAGTAAGTGTTCCGGTTTGTGAACGTTTTTCGGAAGCCGAATGTCCATTTCAGCTGTTGGCATTGTTTCTGGGGCCAATCAGAAGTTGCGCCTTGGTTTGCAAATGTTTTGTACGTCGAATGGACTTCCAGAACGGATTGAGTTCGAGAACCAAGATACCACTGTATTTAATGGTGGAAAATAGATTTAAGATGAGACCTGATGATGAAAAGCACTGAAGCTCATGGGTAGCTCAAATTGAACCCTACTTATTTGGGTTTTTCCCTTCTTCAGGATTGCATGAGTTAACCCTGCTTGCATGTGATATTTCTACTTGCGTTAGCTTTTAGGAATTGTAATTTGTTTTTATTCTGCCATGATTACAGGTGTTGCTGCTTATGTTGGCTGGCAAAGCTCTTCAATTCTAAAGCCTCTGCTCCAGCAAGGGCTCAGTGATGCAGAAGAATTTGTCATATATAAGGCCCTCAATGCCCTTACCTGTATGTGCCAATTAGGACTTTTGCAGAAACCACATATCTATGAGTTTGCCTGTGATATTGGTAAGCCTGCTTCCCTAGCAGCAATTTTCTACTTTTAACAATCTTTTGCCTAGCATGCCGTTTATATTGCCAACTTCATTATCCAGCATATGACATCACTTAGTTGTGAACTTCTAATCAGAATGACATTTAAGCAGTTGTCATTCAGTGTGTATTATGTTCTTGGCCTTACCTTATGCATTTTTACTCAGGAATGCTAAGGCTTATTTCAAAGTGTTTAGGATTGCAGCCTTAGAAAGCTGAGAAGTCTTTGTTGCCAGTTCTACACATCTTCTAGTTCACATGTTACACAAACCGTAGAGATCCTGAGTCTATTAAATGCCACATGAAGGACTTATCCACACTTTAATAACCTGAGGAAATTAACAAAGACAACCAAGTCTCAACTTGGATTTGAACAGAATAATGTTTATTTACAGTGCCCAAATGCTGGTTGGCAAGGCAACTAAAAATGGCTTTTTGGCCTGAAGTGCCAAATGGAATGTCACAGACTAGCAAGATGGTTAGTTACTGCAAGACTGAAGAGGTCTGCTCTCATGGGCTTGGAGAAGAAAAGCATGGAGCAGCCCCATGGGAGAGAGACTGAACAAATTGGGGCATTGACAGGTGCCGGTTATAGGAACAAGGTTTCCTGAAGGAAGTGGTCTGTGAGACAATGGATTATTCTGTTAAGGACACATTTAGGTGGGAAAAGGTATTGAAATCTAGCCCACATAATGGGCCATTACACAACAAAATTAATGAATCGTGAATTTCCTGGGAACACCTGAGTCAAACTTATTGAGTGTCATGTCATTTAAAAATGTGCTTGTGCCTTTGCTGAAAGAAGTGAGCTTGGGAGTTTTCAGGAAATGCAAAAAGGGCATTTGATTTATTTTAACTGTAATAATACAGTTGCAGGTTGGACTGGAACAAAAGTCCAGGGTAGGTGTCTGCCATGAGGCAAGATCATAATGTGAACTTGATTTTGTGTTATTTTATGTTGGATCCCCTTTGGAATTTAGTCTGAAGTATGTGTGTGAGTGTGAACTTGTTCCTGTTTTTAGAATTTTAATTGCATGACTTATATCAATTAAAATCGGTTCCTCCCTTTTTGTTCATTTCCTTCTCCAGCACCATTCCTGTGCCACCCTAATCTTTGGATACGCTATGGAGCAGTAGGATTTATAACTGTTGTAGCACAGCATTTGAATATTGCTGATGTTTATTGCAAACTCATGCCTTACCTGCATCCTTTTATCACTCAGCCAATAATACAGGTAAGGAATCAACTAGATGAGCACCTTTCCTTCATTTAGAATTGCAGCATATGAAGGGCTTGAAAATAATTTAGCTTAATATCTTCATGCCCTGAGTCTGAAAGCTTCGTTAGATATTAGGCTGATCAAGAAGGTGCTGTGAATGCCAGCATCTCAGTGGTGAAACCTCCCTACCCCTGCTTCCATGGCTTGCCACATGAAGCAACAGCATCGTGTGAATTTTGCTATCCCAGCCCGATTTCATTGGCTACTGCTGGTGGAGGTGAGAAAACTTGGAATATGGTGATCCCTAATGCATTTTCAAGGGACGCGGGTGGCGCTGTGGGTTAAACCACAGAGCCTAGGACTTGTCGATCAGAAGGTTGGCAGTTTGAATAGCCACAACAGGGGGAGCTCCCATTGTTCGGTCCCAGTTCCTGCCAACCTAGCAGTTCGAAAGCACGTCAAAGTGCAAGTAGATAAATACCGCTCCGGCGGGAAGGTAAACGGCGTTTCCGTGCGCTGTGCTGGTTCGCTAGAAGCGGCTTACTCATGCTGGCCACATGACCCGGAAGCTGTACGCCAGCTCCCTTGGCCAGTAAAGCGAGATGAGCACCACAACCCCAGAGTCTGTCACGACTGGACCTAATGGTCAGGGGTCCCTTTACCTTTAATACATTTTCAGTACTCAAAGATATTATTTCTGTAGGGACGGGGGATTTGTGACATGGATGCTTCCCCCCACTCATGCAAAACACCAGCCAGTGCAATGTGTGACCCAGCTCTTGCTCATCATGCATACAAACCCATCCTACCTAGGTTTTGTTGTGTAACAAACCGTTAGCAGAACAAACAAAGCCATGCCAAAATGCATGCCAGGTCTGAGGAGCATAAAATAGCCCAGATAGTTCAAACAGGCCCCGGGCAAATCCTGATTAGCTCTCAGCTTTCATTTCAGGGATGGGGCACCTGTGACCCTCCAGTTGTTATGGGGCTCCAGCTCCCCCCATCCTTGTTCACTGGCCATGCTGGCTGGGGCTGATGGGAGCCAGAGTCCAACAACATATGGAGGGCCACAGATTCCTCTTTCCTGTATTAAATGCAAAGTGTAGTTTTCATTCCTCGGATGACTGTTGCGAAGGAAACCACAATATGAATTGTGCAGCCCTTTACATGTTAAAAAGTGCTTCACAAATAACAAAAAAGTAGTTTAATAAAAAAGTGCTGCACAAATAACAAAAAGTACCGTATTTTTTGCTCTATAAGACTCACTTTTTCCTTCCTAAAAAGTAAGGGGGAATGTGTGTGCATCTTATGGAGCGAATGCAGGCTGCGCAGCTATCCCAGAAGCCAGAACAGGAAGAGGGATCGCTGCTTTCACTGCGCAGCGATCCCTCTTGCTGTTCTGGCTTCTGAGATTCAGAATATTTTTTTTCTTGTTTTCCTCCTCCAAAAACTAGGTGCGTCTTGTGGTCTGGTGCATCTTATAGAGCGAAAAATACGATAGTTTAATTTAAAAAGTGCTGTACAAATAACAATAAGTAGTTTAATATTATCCAAAATAGCTAGCTCAAAATAGTCTGATATAAAATAAGTGGATATTTGCAAAGTTTTTAAAAGTACTCTTACCATCCAGTCCCCTTTCTTTCAAAACCTACCACTGAGGTCAGTGTCTAGGCCTGACCTCCCGCTCATTCCCTCAGGAAGAAAAGTTCCTCAGTTGCATTTCTGTAGCCATCTGATTACTTCCTCGTTTCCTGTCCTGAATTACAGATAGATAAAGAAATAGTCCTACTGAGCGTCCTCAAAGAGCCTGTAAGCCGTTCTATATTTGATTATGCTCTGCGTTCCAAGGACATAGGAAGCCTTTTCAGAACTCTGCAACTTCGTCAGAAGAAAAGGAATGGCGCTCTTCCCGACTGCCCTCCCCCTGAAGATCCAGCAATTGTGCAGCTGTTGAAGAAGCTACTTTCTCAAGTATATTCTTACTGCTATAATGGTAGTGCTGAGAATCCACAATAAAGCAAGGACATGTATTGTTTCAGCATCTGTACTACATCAAAGTAGTACTTTGCCAGCGGCGCTGACAATTTCTCCTGCACAAGCCCCATTGAAATGAATCTGAGTTATGAAACAGCAATGGTGTCCTTTTACATTTCAGTGGGGCTTGTGCATAAATGGAAGTTCTGTTTAGGAACCCATGGCTGCAGGAAGCTTATCAGATAGTCACCAAAACTATGTGGTTGGTCTTCGTCCCAGATTATTCTGTTTTATTATTGATTCCCTTTGAGTAAGAGCTCTCTCAGCATAAGAACTTGCATAGAACTCATATTGGCTTGATTTCCCAAATGTTTTCGTATCTGGGCAGCCCACAACAGACCTTCCAACATTCTGACCATTATTTGGGGAAGGGCCATAGTTCAGTGCCACAGTATCTGTTTTGCATGCCCCACATTCAGTTCCTGGGATGTTTACGTAGGCCTTGGAGTGCCTCTTGTCTAAAGAGACACCTGCAGAGCCAGGCACCAGCCAGTAAAAGCCTACTTAGTTAGATGGACCAATGGCCTGGCTCCGTATAAGGCAGTTTCCAATGTCCCTGTTTAAAAAAGGTGCCCTGTTATATTGTGGCAGCCAAAGCCACACGTTTCTTTAGTTACAGTGTAAATCTAACTTTTATATCCTGAACCCTCTTGAGCCCAATTGCCACATGTTAAAAACTGAAAATCTTTGCTCTGTCTTGATGAACTGTCTACATTTTGTTTTCTTTTGGGATAGGGAATGACTGAGGAAGAAGAAGACAAGCTGTTAGCCTTAAGAGACTTCATGCTGAAGTCCAACAAAGCGAAGGCCAACATAGTGGACCAGAGCCACCTTCATGACAGCACCCAGAAAGGAGTGATAGACTTGGCAGCTCTGGGTATAACCGGGAGACAAGTTGATCTTGTTAAAACTAAGCAGGAGTCTGATGATAAACGCGGTTAGTATGGTCTTGTAATTTGCATTGTTGCTTTTTTATAATTTAAATTGGAGAATTTAAAATGCTTATGGTAGACGTGGAAGTGTCCACTATCAACACATTCCATCCACATCTAGAATATCTGCTTACATTGAACTTTTCAGACTGAAATTTGAGTTCACATACGTCTTTATCGTTTAGTGGATGAAACATTGCAGATCTGAATGGGCCATCAAGCTTTCATGTGAAACTCAACGTTTTCTTAATGGAAGCAATTCACATATAACAAGTGATTGTGCTGGCTTTTTGAGTGATCTATAGGCCTGTGTGAATTAGTATAATATACGAGGATGGAGATTTTGTACCAAGCTTGACTACAAGATATTCTCTCACGGCCTCCAGTCATGTTTCTCCAATTGTCAATCTAGTTTCCTGATAAACTACTCAAATATATGTAAAATAGGAAAATGGACAGGTTTTTATAGCTTTGTATAGTTTAACTTGGGGGGATACGGGTGGCGCTGTGGTCTAAAACCACTGAGCCTAGGGCTTGCTGATCAGAAGGTCGGCGGTTCAAATCCCCGCCACGGGGTGAGCTCCCGTTGTTTGGTCCCTGCTCCTGCCAACCTAGCAGTTCGAAAGCACGTCAAAGTGCAAGTAGATAAATAGGTACCACTCCAGTGGGAAAGGTAAACGGCGTTTCCATGCGCTGCTCTGGTTTGCCAGAAGCGGCTTAGTCATGCTTGCCACATGACCTGGAAGCCGTCTGCGGACAAATGCCAGCTCCCTCGGCAAGATGAGGGAGCAAGATGAGCTCGCAACCCCAGAGTTGTTCGCGACTGGACCTAACGGTCAGGGGTACCTTTACCTTTATAGTTTAACTTTGGCAACAGTATATGAAGCTGTAGTTGGTTGTGAAAAAGTAAAAAAAATGTGAATTGAAAGTGTCATAATAGGGAAACCCATTTTCAAGCTAGGTAGGCACAATATATTGAAATGAAGTTTCTGTGTATTTTGGCCTATTTGTCCAACTTTTCAGATATAAATGGCTGTGTCTGTTCTAACTTTTAGATGTGTTTACATAACGGCCTGAAAAACCATCTTGGAGATACATGATTCTTTCCCTACCACCACCACCACTAACTTGGCATTCTAGAACAATTACTTCCTTAATGCTAAGGCCAGCATAACCTTGCAAAAAACCACAAGGTTCATTCACCGATCTGTATAAATACAGATGACATGGGTCATCTGCAGAAATTAGGCTAAGCATTCCAAGTTTATTTCATCTGGTGATGGATTGAAACCTTTGCCCAAGTCATGTAGCAGCTGATTTATATGATCCAGCACTCAGTTTAACATTATGCCACAATAAATCAGGTTAAGTAACTCAAAACTCTGCTTATACAGCTAGAATCCTGTACATTTTGGTTGTTTTGTTATAAACAAAATCTTACTGTGATCCTTCTTTTGGGTCTTGCTGACCTCAGCTAGAAAACACGTAAAACAAGATTCAAATGTAAATGAGGAATGGAAGAGTATGTTTGGCTCTCTGGAACCTTCTAACATGCCTCAGCCAATTAGCAAAGGCCACAGTCAAGCCACAGATCAAGAAGCCATTCAGAGTGGGAAATCTCTTCGGTCAGAGTCTTCCGCTGGCATTTGTGCTCCTTTGTCATCCTCACCACAGGTACTTCTGGGGATTTTTAAATTAGTGTGTTTTACCATAGAATTAGAAGAGCTGCCAATCGTTTTTAACATAGAGTAATTTATTTTTACTCTCAACGCTCAATCATTTCTCTGAACAAAACAAGACTCTGGGTCTATTTTTTTATACCATAAACTGCCCTGTGATCTCCAGCTGAAAGGCTGTTTATAAATTTAATTAATAATGAATAAATAATATTTTTAAACAAGATTAATAGTCCTGAAACTACAACTTCTGAATTCAGATCAGCTTTTGATTTGGATATTGTGGGGTGAATCAGATGTTGAAGCGAATTGGGAAGCCAACAACCCACTAGTAAGATACAGAACTCTTGCCTGACCTGTGTCTTGGGCTGAATGAACCTGTGAGTGGGATCAGTGGTCTCACCCCTGGTTGGTGAAGTTTACGGCTCCATAGAACAGCTCAGAGTCTGCTCAAACAGTCAAAATATTTTTGCATTAGGTTATCATCGGCATCTGTTGTTTTTATGTTTCATTTCCCCCTGAATGCACTTCTTTTTGTTGTTGTCCCCCGTACCCCATATAAAGCTGAATTGACAAGCATGTGTGTGTGTGTGTGTGTACGTACGTACGTGTACACACATATACATATACATATACATATACATATACATATACATATACATATACATACACACATTTCATGCATCTGATAAAGTAGTTCACAAAAGCTTTTGTCATTATAAAAGTGTTGGCATTTAAGGTACCACAAGACTCCTTGCTGGTTTTGCTACAGCAGACTAACACAGCTATCCTTCTGGAAGTTATATTTGAGATCATCCACAGAGACCTTTTTCAGGGCGCCCTCAGCACCTGAGCTTTGCCTACTGGGGAGGCGGTTTTCTATTGTTGTGGTCCACCTGTGCCTCACTTTGCACCAACTTTTCTGTCTTTAAGGAGTCAGGCAAAATCTGTCTTGTTTACCTGGGCTTGCAGGTTGCTTGGGATCTGACTGGGAAAAATCCAGGATATAAATAAATAAAATTAAACAAGCAATAAATTAGTAAAATGGTAGTTTGGTGTACAGGCAGCGGCCGTTTCACGTGCATCTGCTTGACGTGTGATCACCCCCCCCCCTTGTTGCTGCCCACTTGGAAATGGCCCAAATATGGGGTGGGGTGGGCTTGCGCACGCTCTGCCAACATGTGCGGGGATCGGGAATGGAAACCCCGTGCAAAATGACCGCTGCCTGTAAAGTTGATTTCTGATGCAGAAGTTGCTTTTGAATTATAGAAGAGAGGATGTCGCCCTTTCCTTTGAAACATAAATCACGGATTGCGTTTTCTAAACGTGAATACACAACTAGGCTTATTTCTTTCAGGCAGCAGATGGAACTGTTGTCCAAGCCAGAAAACCAACCATACAAGTGTTAAGCAATATAGCTTCGCCTTCCACGTACCAGCTGCGCATTACTACTTGTAAAACAGAACTTCAGCAGCTGATACAGCAGAAACGTGAACAGTGCAACGCGGAAAGAATTGCCAAGCAGATGATGGAGAATGCAGAATGGGAGAGCAAGCCACCGCCTCCAGGTAATACTTGCTGTACTCTTGACAGACTGCCAGAGCTGCTATGAGGGTAGCACCAAACTGTCCCCTTTTAGCCCTGCAAACACCAAGATCTACTGGCATGGGGAGGGGGGTCGTATTTCTATTTGTTGTGTCCTCTGAAGTCCAATTTGGCTGATCTGCTTGCAAAGAAATAGAACGTGTTAGCAGGAAACCAGGGCTCTGTATTACAGGAGGAGACTTCACAAGTGGAGGAGGCTCCTTGCTTGCGGACAGGTCAGCCTCCAGCTTGGTGGGAGTGGAGGTAGTGCACTAGTTCCTGCTGTTCTGCTCTACTTATGAGTGTAATGCCTGAATGGGGTTTTAGTGGCTTATGGTTTGAGGGCCTGGGAGCTGGGGGCACTGTTATACAGTGGTTCCGCTCCTTCCTCCTTGGCCGTGTCCAGAAAGTGGGGGGGGGGGATGAGCGTTCAGACCCCTGCGCTCTCACTTGTGGGGTGCCTCGGGGTTCTGTCCTCTCCCCCATGCTTTTCAACATCTACATGCAACCGCTGGGAGAGATCATAGGGGGGTTTGGCCTGGGTGTTTATCAGTATGCGGATGATACCCAACTCTACCTCTCTTTCAAATCAGAAACAGTGAAGGCAGTGAAGGTCCTGTGTGTCTGGAGGTGGTTGGAGGATGGATGGCAGCTAACAGATTGAGGTTGAATCCTGACAAGACAGAAGTACTGTTTTGGGGGGACAGGAGGTAGGCAGGTGTGGAGGACTCCCTGGTCCTGAACGAGGTAACTGTGCCCCTGAAGGAGCAGGTGAGCAGCCTGGGAGTCATTTTGGACTCGTAGCTGTCCATGGAGGTACAGGCCAATTCTGTGTCTAGGGCAGCTGTTTACCAGCTCTATCTGGTACGCAGGCTGAGACCCTACCTGCCTGCAGATTGTCTTGCCAGAGTAGTGCATGCTCTAGTTATCTCTCATTGGACTACTGCAACGCACTCTATGTGGGGCTACCTTTGAAGGTGACCCGGAAACTACAAGTCATCTAGAATGCGACAGCTAGACTGGTGACTGGGAGTGGCTGCCAAGACCACATAACACCGGTCTTGAAAGACCTACATTGGCTCCAGTACGTTTCCGGGCACAATTCAAAGTGTTGGTGCTGACCTTTAAAGCCCTAAACGGTCTTGGTCCAGTATACCTGAAGGAGCGTCTCCAGCCCCATCGTTCAGCCCATACACAGGTCCAGCGCCGAGAGCCTTCTGGCAGTTCCCTCGCTGTGAGAAGCCAAGTTACAAGGAACCAGCCAGAGGGCCTTCTCGGTAGTGGTGCCCTCCCTGTGGAACGCCCTCCCACCAGATGTCCAAGAGAAAAACAACTTCCAGACTTTTAGAAGACATCTGAAGGCAGCCCTGTTTAGGGAAGCTTTTAATGTTTGACACACTACTGTATTTTAATATTTTGTTGGAAGCTGCCCAGAGTAGCTGGGGAAACCTGGCCAGATGGGCGGGGTATAAATAATAAATTATTATTATTATTACTACTATTACTACTGCTACTATAGTTTGTCAAACATCACTTGCATGTCGTTGCTGCAGAGCTGCTGAACCAGTGCTGTCTGAATGTAGTTTGGAACTTAGCTTTGTTAGGTGGCATGTGAAGAAACAAACAAACAAAAGTTAAGGTAGCTCTGTCAACTGCAGTAGGCAGAGCCAAGCAGGAAACTTGCAATCTTGTTTAAAAGAGAACATGCTACGTAACATAACAGTATATATACAAGTATGTGCCCTGGTCCTTTGCAGGTACAAAATATCTATTTGTGTGGACACTTTTGAATTACTTTACACACAATTAGTTTTGTATTAATTTGCTTAAAATATTCACACCATACCTTTCCATCATAATGGGGTGTCACACCCGTTTACAAAACTTAAATACTGTCATAAAACAGCAGACATTGCAATCATCAGAAGCTTGTGGAAGCAGTTGTTTTTCATTGCCACCTGACAGCCAAACAAGCACGTGCTAAATGAATAATTCTGTATGCTGCCCAGTACATAAAATAAGGCCTTTGAATAGTTGTCTCTACTCAGTGATGAATTTGGAATTGAAGTGCATCCACATTGTAAAACCGCTAAGATATATTTTAGTTTTCCATCTGTGAGAAAAGAGAGCCAGAAACATGGCAACATTTATCCTTCGTGTACTTTGTAAGTGATATATGACACATAATCCTAATCCTATAACTCATTAGTCTCCATGTAGCATCTGACATTCCTAGAAGCAAACAACATGCAAGATGTTTACTGGCTTGAGAGTCTAGTTAAATTTATTGGCCAAATGCATTCTAATTCTTTGCACATTTCTGAAATATTTAAACAAGCGCCTGTCCATTCAAAAGTAACGATGCTAACTTTGTCGAAAAGACAAAGCATTATAAAACAATTTGAAAAGTAAATCTTGCATTTCCTGTTCACTCTCAAATATATTACATGTTGATCCTGATCTAGTAATTGCTGATACATACAGTTGTCACAGAGTCCCATGCTTGAGGCATTTTGCAAAAGGAACTCCTGCATGTGTTTGCTTCACCGCTGATATTAATGGGAGAAAATTCTGTTGCTTTCCTTAGGATGGCGTCCTAAAGGGCTTCTGGTTGCTCACCTTCATGAGCATAAGTCTGCTGTGAACCGCATTAGAGTTTCTGATGAACATTCAATTTTTGCCACATGTTCAAATGATGGAACAGTGAAAATATGGAACAGTCAGAAGATGGAGGGCAAGACGACTACTACTAGGTAATGCATAACCCCGCAGGATGGCAGGATACTCATAAATAATAAATAAATAAATAAGATTAAAACTTTTGCACCAACACAAGTATTTTGCTACCATCTGGGATATAAGGTTAAGAACACATGCTCACTATTTTTTATTTTTTATTCATTGGCAATGGTGTTTGAAATCCTCTTGGATGTTACCGTTCAGATGTGTTACTAAAATAACAGAATCCAGCATTTTAAAATTACATTTCCTTTGACTTACATCATCCCTTTATTCATTTATATTTATTACTTATCTTGCTCTATCTCTATCCACTTCGACTCTTCAGTGTTTAAACAGTGAATGAAGAGCTGAAGTAAAATAAATATCACATGGGCTCAGCACTGTCTGTTTAAACACCAATAGCTCTGTTCCCTAAGGTTTCACAGTCTCGGGAATTAAATGGTCTGGGGGATAGACTGAGTGGGGGCAAAACAAAATCTGTTTTTTTTTTTAAGTGAATTGTTCATACCTCAGCCAAAGCAACCATTAAAAAAAAAAATCATAGGATAATGCTTTCTGCAGACAAGCTAAATATCTATTGTTAAAGATGTGCTGAAGAGTTAAGTGGGATGAATCACAATCTTTGCCCAGGAAGTAGGTGAATCTTCACTCCCAGGCTTTGGAATGCTGCTCGTTTCCAGCAGCAACATAAATTAAGGAGCTGCAGAGTGGGATGTTCAGATATAGGGACTCTGTAGCTGTTATTTCACATACCCATCCCTTCCAGATTAAAAAGGAAAAAGAAACAAAAATTCCAGAAAATAGTAGTCACTTATTCTCCTAACCAAATGAAGGACTACTGAACACATGCAGGGACCAGTTAGGTTGAGACAAACAACTTCACTGAATGGAAAATACAACTCTTTGATTGCTTACTATGTAAAATGTAATTGCTGTGTCACTGTTAGTGTCTCCCCCCACAATTCAAATAATAAATATATTCCTATCCAATCATAACCCAGCTGATACTATATCAGGTGACCCAACTTGTAATTTCTCTCCCAAGTGTGATGGAAAAGGGGATCTCTTAACAGAAAATACTCATTTGCCTAACAAAACTGCAAATTCCCAGGATTCTGTAGAACAAGCCATGACAGGAGAGATGTTTTAAATTTAGTTGTCTATTTGATATTTCATTGGGCCTTACTGTTCAATTTGTGTAGATTTTTAGAATCAAGCAGTCTTTGAACTATGTCCTTTCTGCTTCCTACGACAGGTCAATCTTGACATATTCCCGGATTGGAGGGCGTGTGATGACGCTTACATTTTGCCAGGGTTCTCATTACTTGGCTGTAGCTTCAGATAACGGAGCTATTCAGCTTCTTGGAATTGAAGCTTCAAAACTACCCAAGTCTCCTAAGATCCATCCAATACAAAGCAGGTTTTTATCAATCCTTTGATGCATCTCATTGGGTATCTGCTGGGCTCACTAGCAGACTCATATTAGAAGCCTGAAATGGTATAGTCTACTCTTGACACCTCATTCTCCTGAATGTGTGTAGGTACTACACCCAGGGCCGGATTTAGGTTTGATGAGGCCCTAAGCTATTGAAGGTAATGGGGCCCTTTATATGTTCAGCTGTCCTTTGTCAACAACAAATTGTCGCTTTTTTTTGTGTTGAATATACAGTGGTACCTCAGGTTACATACGCTTCAGGTTACATATGCTTCAGGTTACAGACTCCGCTAACCCAGAAATAGTGCTTCAGGTTAAGAACTTTGCTTCAGGATGATAACAGAAATCATGCTCTGGCGGCACGGCGGCAGCAGGAGGGAGGCCCCATTAGCTAAAGTGGTGCTTCAGGTTAAGAACAGTTTCAGGTTAAGAACGGACCTCCAGAACGAATTAAGTACTTAACCCGAGGTACCACTGTATGCTGTAATTTATGGACCTAATAGGTATCTAAAGCCATTTGCACATAACAAAATATGTATTTTATCAAATTTGTCTCTTTTTTATCTTATATTTTGGAAATGTACATCCAGTTTTCCCCCCTTTAATTTTTTTGGGGGTCCCCAAGAGAGTGGAGCCCTAAGCTATAGCTTGTTTAGCTTATACATAAATCTGGCACTGGCTACACCTCTGCTACACCTGAGTTCCTTCATTCAGATATTGAGTTTATTGTGGGCACTGGGGAAGATGGAGACCTGCAGAGAACATTTTGCTGGTGTTACACGGCCCTCTCATTTTTCCTGCCAGGGAGGTCATTCTTTTCCAAGATTTGTGAGAGGGTTGAATGAATACTTGGGACATGAATGATAAAACAAGTATCTGCTATAACTAGGTACAGAATCTCCATTCAGATCTAGAATTAGTAGTTCCAGCCAAATATGCATCACCAAAACGAGAGCAGAGTGGAAGGCAAAAGAAGCAAGGGTGTGGACAATTTGAAGTCCTGTGACATTTCAATGAATTATACCCATCTTGTCATCTTCTTTACTCAGGTTTTTAGATCAGAGGGACGATGGCTGTGTCGTCGACATGCATCACTTCAATTCAGGAGCCCAGTCAGTGTTGGCGTATGCCACTGTGAATGGTTCCTTAGTGGGATGGGACCTGAGATCTTCTAATAATGCCTGGACATTAAAGCACGATTTACGGTTGGGACTTATAACCTCATTTGCTGTAGACATACATCAATGCTGGCTTTGTATTGGTAAGATGCCTTTTGTGTTTCCCCCATTAAATAATTATATGTATTTAGAATCACCGTATAAGTAAAATTTCTCTTTGTGCAGGTCTTGTGGGGAATGACTGCAACACGCTTGCTTTCAAGAGGGGCAGTTTAGTTAGGTTGCCGGAGAGATGGGTGGATTTGACTTCAACTCCATTTTCTGTTATGGATTTAATCTGGGCAGATCATGTCCTCTCCTTGGTTTCCCAGTGAGTTGCTATGCAGGGCTGTTACAAGGGGCAAGTGCACTAAATCTCTTTGTGAAAGATAAAAAGTGTAAGTGATTAGCGGAAAGCAAATATGTCTTTGAACCTTAGGCATACTGGCACAGTATTTGTATAATCAGGGCCAGTGGACATTGCTTAAAATGTCATTAACTTCAGTCTTAACCACGTCTAAAGGTAAAGCTAAAGGGACCCCTCACCATCAGGTCCAGTCGTGACCGACTCTGGGGTTGCGGCACTCATCTCGTTTTATTGACTGAGGGAGCTGGCGTACAGCTTCCGGGTCAGGTGGCCAGCATGACTAAGCCGCTTCTGGCAAACCAGAGCAGTGCATGGAAACGCCGTTTACCTTCCCGCCGGAGCTGTACCTATTTATCTACTTGCACTTTGACATGCTTTCGAACTGCTAGGTTGGCAGGAGCAGGGACCGAGCAATGGGAGCTCACCCCATCGCAGGGATTCGAACCGCCGACCTTCTGATCGGCAAGTCCTAGGCTCTGTGGTTTAACCCACAGAGCCACCCGCGTCCCTACATGTCTACTCGGAAGTAAATATTGAATTTAATGGGGCTTACTCCTTGGTCAGTAGGGCCTTGATTGCTGCTGATAGTCTCTTTTTCTTTACAAGGTACAAGCAGTGGTACCATGGCATGCTGGGACATGAGATTTCAGTTACCCATCTCTAGCCATTCCCATCCTTCCAGAGCACGGATCAGACGCCTGCTTATGCATCCCCTCTCCCAGTCATGGGTGATTGCAGGTAGAGTTCACTTTCTCTCTCTATCAGAGCACTAGCAAAATGGCAGATGGCCATCCAAACTCTGCTTAGAAACCTCCAAGGGAAGGTTCTCATGGGATTCTGTTCCACTGTACTGTAAGTTCTTCCTTAGGTTTAGTCGGAATAAGTGAGGGCATTCTCCAGCGGTTGCTAAGGGACAGTCTCCACAAGCATTTATTTTAATGAGTGCTGTCAGCAGCCAAGTAACTCGCTTTCCTCATCCCTTTTATATTGCTAGACTACAATTCAAGAAATAAACCCTAAGATGTAAGTCTGCCCCCATTTCTGCACTTTTGGTTTATAACCGTTGTCCATGGCTTTTCCGTAGCTGTTCAAGGCAATAATGAAGTCTCCATGTGGGATATGGAAACAGGTGACAGACGCTTCACGTTATGGGCCAGCAATGCCCCACCTCTTTCAGAACATCAGGTTTGGCTTTCTGATTGTAAAGTTTTGAGCAGAATAAAGCAGGCCTATGTAGTTTTTAGTCCTTTGGTGGATATTAAATGCCCATCATGCCAAAGTTTTATGTTTTCAGTTGAGAAGAGATGCATTAGCTATACTGGGTTAAGCAAAATACATTTCGCCAATTCTGAAAGCACTTCCTGTGTACTTCTGGGTGCAATTCAAAGCACTGATGTTAACTTATAAAGTCCTGCGTAGCTTAGGGCAAGTGTACTAAGCCCAGATAGTGGTACCAAGCAAAATGATGTAAGCTTTCAGTTTCTCAAAACTCTTCATTAGGCTAGATAATACACGAAGCAGAAGCTGGGAAGATGATGCAGAGGGGATTAAAAAAAAATAACCTTAAGGTTTGCATTCAGACTCGGTCTGAAGATTTAGATTACAGACTAAATCATTTAGATTGCAGGCACTGAATTACACATAGATTCTTGGATGAAGAGGCAGTTGCTGAGCCCCATAACGAAACATAAAAGCCTGGCTATCACTTTGATCTGTCTCTGTTTTAGCCCCTATTTGCTTACTTTAGACTTGCCATATGTCCCGAATTTCCCGGATGTATCTGGAATACTGCAGTCGCAAGCAGTGTCTGAGGGAAAATCAGCTAAATATATGGGGAAATCCTGACATATGGCAGCAACCCTAGCTTACTTGGAAGTAAGTAGCGCTGTCCTCATTGGGGCTTACTCTTGAGAAAGTGTGCATAAGATTGCAACCATTCAAACCTATACACGTCTACTCAGGTGTAAGACCTATGGGGACCAATGGGACTTACATACTTGTGAATAAGTGCAGGGTTGCAGCCTTAGTGTTTTTATCTACTACTGTTTGAATATTTTTCTTCTGCTAAATGCTCAACAGCTGTTTTTATTCTCCTCATATTGTTTTCTATCCTGAGATTTCAATTTATTTCATAACTTGTAAATTGTCTTTGGTATAAAGTAAATAATCAAATGTAAATGTGTGGATACAAAATTTAAAATGATTAATTTGATTAAAAAAAAAGAAAACAAAAAAACCAATTGTTTATAGTTGTAATTTGAAGTTCAATGTCTTTCACTAGAAGCTACAGCTATGTGAAGGTGTTCAGGATTAGTGCCTTAATGACATGATTGTTAATTAAGATAACTCGATTTTTAAAAGTTAGCATATTTTAACACCTGTTGAAAAAAAACCCCCTATTTTCCCACCCTTTAGCCTTCACCTCATAGCGTTCATGGAATATACTGCAGCCCAGCAGATGGAAATCCTATATTACTGACAGCAGGTTCAGACATGAAGATAAGGTAAAATCGAATAAATGATGATATCTCACCACCACAGAAGCTAGAGTTTCCTTTTCTGCATAAAAGTCCCGTATGAAGTAAAAAAAAAACAACCCAATCTTGTGAGGTTCAGAATTTCTTTGACTAACATTGATTCAAACTGGTTGGTGGGAGTAGGGAACCTACCAGATTTAGTGTGTGTTCAACCTTTCTGTAGATGGGACATAAACTTCTCACTTTTGTGTAAACCTGCTTAACACCAAACTGTAAGGCTTTGAAATAGAAATATACCCCCAAGTACCTTATAGAATAAAATTTTCCAGAAGCGTTGAGATCTAGCCACTAGTCACCTGATGTCAGGCTAGACAGGCCTGTCATGTGACCCCATACTGCTCTCCTTATGATAGCTGCAATGCTGTTTTAAAGGCTGGAAGGATTCTAGTCAAAGATTTTATATTGTCACCTTTGTTCTTTGCAGGTTCTGGGATTTAGCATACCCTGAGAGGTCCTACATTGTTGCTGGAAGTTCAAGCAGCCCATCTGTGTCTTATTATAGGAAGATCATTGAAGGCACAGAAGTTGTTCAGGTATAGTTGCTCGCAGGTCTCATTCCCAGACCTGGGAAAGTGGGAATTGTTCCACTGTCACTGCAGGCAGTAGCTATCTGTGAGCACATTCATATTCCGCATAGCAAACTCAACAGCTCTGGATTCACTGTCAGTTTTGCATGTAACAAAATAGTGTATCCAATATGCACTTGTTGGGCTTAAAACAGGAAAGCACCTTTCAGTGACGTGGGTGGCGCTCTGGGTTAAACCACGGAGCCTAGGACTTGCCGATCAGAAGGTCGGCGGTTCAAATCCCTGTGATGGGGTGAGCTCCCGTTGCTCGGTCCCTGCTCCTGCCAACCTAGCAGTTCGAAAGCACGTCAAAGTGCAAGTAGATAAATAGGTACTGCTCTGGCGGGAAGGTAAACGGCGTTTCCATGCACTGCTCTGGTTTGCCAGAAGCGGCTTAGTCATGCTGGCCACATGACCCAGAAGCTGTATGCCGGCTCGCTCGGCCAATAAAGCGAGATGAGCGCTGCAACCCCAGAGTCGGCCACGACTGGACCTATTGGTCAGGGGTCCCTTTCAATAAAAACAGTTAAATACAACGCAAAAGAAGGAAAGCACCTGAAACCGAAAGGATTTAGTCAATAGTGTTTCACCATTTTCCCTTTTCAACAGGAAATTCAAAACAAGCAGAAGGGGGGCCCCACGGATGAAACCCCTCGAAGGGGTCCCGAGTCTTTACCAGTTGGGCATCATGACATTATCACAGACATTGCTACTTTTCAAACAACTCAAGGATTTATAGTTACTGCATCACGAGATGGCATTGTCAAAGTGTGGAAGTAAAAGTTGCACTGACCTATAGGAACTGTAAATACAGGTAATAAAGAGAAACAGGACGGGATTGAGTCTCTTTTGAAGAATTGCTTCGAGAACATAAAATGATGGATTGTAAAGCTCATGACGGTGACCAGTGGTCCTTTCAGAACCTGCCATTGTATTAAAGCAGAGCGACTCATGCAGCATTTTTCTGAAACAACCAAGCAAATGCAGTTTAAAATGGAGACATCACGCTTAACTTCTGACCATGTTATTCTTTGGAAGTCTAAAAGATGGTTTATTATCACATGAAGAAATCAGTTACATCAACGATATTTATGTAAACTGACTTTGTTTTTTTATTTACTGAGCGAATGAGAAAGAACGATAAAATGGTTGCACTTTTGTTCATGTATATTCAAATCCCTGTATACCTAATAATGGAAAAATAAAGAGAGTTTGGATCATTCCTGTGTGCCAAAGCTGTGTGGCAGACTGCACAAGCAGCATCCTCTGTGAAACATTCATTCACAATATACCAGCCCTAGCATATTTTAAATCCCATGTACTCCTCACAATTGCACCCCATTAAAAAATAATAATAGATGCAAACCTAGTCTTCTACATTTCTCCCTATGCTTCAGACCAAATTGTACACACGTAGCCCCATAGCTGAGGCACACACCGTGTTGATAGTACAGTACAGTAATTAGCAGGATCCGTGTGGTTTCTGTCTACAAACATTATAATGTGGTGTAGAAATCCAACCCACATAAAAAGTGACCTGCTAAGGCACAATGATGTTTAAAGTATCGGGATGTTTATCAACTGGAGGATGAGGGGTGGAGGGTGTCCAATAAAACTTTCGGATGAGTTGGGTGAGCTGGAATGGTTGGGCCGTTTGAAGCAAAAAAAATCTTTTGTGTGAATATCTTTGGAATTAAACATCCTCCGTCCGCTCAAATTTTTTTTTTTTACGCTTCAGAATGATACAGTGATTTATTTGGTTTATTTAAGGGATTTTTACTCATCCTTAATTTAAAAATAATCCCAAGGTGGAGCCCTTAAGCAAATACATCCCAGTTTGACATGTTAACAGATGTATGTGTGTAAATTTCACATCTAATAAAATCATGTAGAATGATGGGGAGGGAGGAGGCCCTGAGGAATGTTTACAGCCACATGGTCTTGTTTAAATTCCAGAATTAGTGTTTTGTTTTTTTAAAAAAAGACAATAAATCCACTTGTTTGACAATCGTTTTTAATATCCATGATACAGAACTGATTTCTCTCTAAAGCTGAAGCAACTATTCTAAGCAGTGGTTTTTCCCCCCAAGGGGAGAAAACAGCTTTGTTCTAACCTCAGTATTAAGACATCTGATCACCTTAAGAGCCAGTGTGGTGTAGTGGTTAAGAGCGGTATTCTCGTAATCTGGGGAACCGGGTTCGCGTCTCCGCTCCTCCACATGCAGCTGCTGGGTGACCTTGGGCCAGTCACACTTCTCTGAAGTCTCTCAGCCTCACTCACCTCACAGAGTGTTTGTTGTGGGGGAGGAAGGGAAAGGAGAATGTTAGCTGCTTTGAGACTCCTTAAAGGGAGTGAAAGGCGGGATATCAAATCCAAACTCCTCAAGTGTGAATGAAAGAATGCCTGAAAATGTGTTGCTGCAACCGAGGGATGGGAAACCCTCTTACACGGCCCTTGAGTTTTTCTGCTTCACTGGAATATGCCCTTGAGATCCGATAATGCTTCTTGCATTAATGGTAAGGTAGGTGAGAGTCTGGGAGTGCGAAGAAATGAGCCTAGTGTAGAAAGGTAAGATTCACTTCTGTAGCTCCGCCCACTTTTGTCTCTGGCCCCGCCCACCACTGCCATGTAGGGGCCTCCCCTGGAAGTGAGATGTGACCTTTGGGCTGACCAATGTTCCCCAGATCTGGAGAGCAGGATTCTGAGCCTATGTCACCTGATGTCAATTTTGTTTCTATGTTGGGGCGCAGATACCATACCCTCCAACATTTATCCGATGAATATAGGGATGTCCTATTCCATAATTATAATAATTTTATTATTTATACACCACCCATCTGACTGGGTTGCCCCAGCCATTCTGAGCGGCTTCCAACATATACAAAAGCATAATAAAACATTTAAAAACTTCCCTATAAAGGGAAACGACCATCAGATGTCTTCTAAAGGTTGTATCCTTTATCTCCTTGGTTCAGGGGGCCACATAACTCCATACTCTCCAACATTTCTCTGATGAAAATAGGGATGTCCAAAGGATGTATAAGTAATAAATGATAATGATGCTGTGTAAAGGTAAAGTGACCCCTGACCATCAGGTCCAGTCGTGACCGACTCTGGGGTTGCGGCGCTCATCTCGCTTTATTGGCCGAGGGAGCTGGCGTACAGCTTCCGGGTCCTGTGGCCAGCATGACTAAGCCACTTCTGGTGAACCAAAGCAGTGCACAGAAGCGCCGTTTACCTTCCCGCCGGAGCGGTACCTATTTATCTACTTGCACTTTGACGTGCTTTCGAACTGTTAGGTTGGCAGGAGCTGGGACCGAGCAACGGGAGCTCACCCCGTGGCGGGGATTTGAACCGTCGACCTTCTGATTGGCAGGTCCTAGGCTGTGATGATGCTGTGTACACCCCCTTAAATGCCCCATTGGAATGACACCATGCCACAGTGGTGCACCAGAAGTGCTGGGGGAGGGGAAGATGGTACCCCTCCTGGCCAGTGGCAGCTGCTATTGGACTACTGCAATACGCTCTATGTCAGGCTACCTTTGAAGGTGACCCAGAAACTACAACTAATCCAGAATGCAGCAGCTAGACTGGTGACTGAAAACGGCTGCAGAGACCATATAACACCAGTCCTGAAAGACCTACATTGGCTCCCAGTACGTTTCTGAGCACAATTCAAAGTGTTGGTGCTGACCTTTAAAGCCCTAAACGGTCTCGGCCCAGTATACCTGAAGGAGCGTCTCCACCCCCATCGTTCTGCCCAGACACTGAGGTCCAGCTCCGAGGGCCTTCTGGCAGTTCCCTGCCTGCAAGAAGTGAGGTTATAGGGAACCAGGCAGAAGGCCTTCTCGGTAGTGGCGCCCACCCTGTGGAACGCCCTCCTCAGATGTCAAGGAAATAAACAACTATCTGACTTTTAGAAGACATCTGAAGGCAGCCCTGTTTAGGGAAGTCTTTAATGTTTGATCGTGTTTTTAATATTCTGTTGGGAGCTGCCCAGAGTGGCTGGGGAAACCAAGCCAGTTGGGCGGGGTATAAATAATAAATTTATTATTATTATTATTATTATTATTATTATTATTATTATTATTATTATTTCCCTTCACAGTACTTCTGGGGCAACGGCACATCATGAGACTGAGAAACCTGGAGGCCCACTGGGCTGGTCATTGTTGCAGCTCCATTACCACGCATGGAAACAGAGCAATTAAATTTAACGAAGGGTTTATCCTTTCAAATAAACCCTGCTGCCCATGAATATCTCCTCCTGATTTGTCTTCCTTTCACCATCCCCTGCCCCCTTTCAGCCCAATTTCCAAAAGGTCGCCTTTGCCCCCTTCCCCAACCGCCCAAGTCTACTGTCACAAAATATGGCATTGGCAGTGGTGAGGAAAAAAAATTCCATTTATGGTGTTCTCTTATTTTGGTGTGGGGGAAGCTATGGTCCTTCAGACAGTGCAGCTTGTATTGGCACAGGGAGTTCCTGTATTGATCCCAATGAATTGCAAGAAGAGCTTCTCTTTGTATTTGAGTTGTGTTTTATTTCTTTTAAAACAAGATAATAGATACGTGCTGTCACATAGCACCATGAGGAACACTCATCCCCCCACAAAGCCCATCTGGAAGTGCTATTTAACTAGTTCTAACTATCAAGCTGTCCCTTCTTATAGGACTGAAGACACAGAAGTGGCTCAGGTACACGAAGCGTTAATTTCACCCGTTTTGACTCCGAGATCAACTTTATTTGCACACATTCTTGCATCGATTTGTAGCCCCTTTATAATCCACAACCACTGAGCTATCTGGGATAGAGCGAAAGAGGCATCCCTGATGGGGGACAAGGTTTCAGTGTGCTGACTCAGCCCATTTGACACTTGCACGGCATGCGTTTCCCGTTACCTCAAGTCCAAAGTGCAGATTAGAAAGGAGCGTCACAGTGAAATGAGTAAATCCCCACACAACATCATATCATCCCATGTACAAAATTAGCACAAAATTAAAGAATCCGCCGTACAAAAAAGCAACCTTCCACTGCTATTGCATTACAACATCAGATTGGCATTCAATATTTTTTTTTGGCTGGACTGTCTTCAGAGAGCACAGCTATCCAAGGACACTAACAGACACAATTAGGAAACAAAACAAACTTTTAAGAAGAGTTATTAAAAATGGTTCAGGTCTGAGCAAGTGGGAACGAGGGAACTATCACTGATGATGTCATCGCTAAGAGACACTTGCAAGTATGGACATATTCCATATAGCAAACTCAACAGTGCTGGATAGGTTAGCAAGTTCCCAACTACAAAATACAGCACATCAGTTTGTGCGTTGATTAGGCTAAAAGCCAGGAAACCTCTGGAAACAACAAAGGAATTGTGGCTTCTACGCTCCATAATTTTCACTCTTCTAAAGGAAATTCAAAACAAGCAGGAGGTGGAGTCACAGATGAAAACCTTCTAATGTACAGGAAAACATACTTCATTCTTCAGCCTGTCTTGTCAGAACCATTACTTTGCACCCTCCCAAAATTGTCTTCAATTTGTCTTTGTTTTTAATAGAGATTTGTTTCCAGTTCCTGAACAAATGAATCAATGAGCAAAGTCATTAGCAACGACGACGGCAATAGAAATGGGAGTGCAGTACTTCACAAGTTGCTGCAGAGGCATAGTTTCCAACCCAAACATGTTGCTAATTTCCAGGTACCTGAAAAGGAAAGGAGAATAATGTTACCTGCTGAACTTTAGGGCATGATGCAGTCGATGCTCAGCAGGTAAGCTCTCTACCCATGGAAATGTTTGTTGGAAATGTAAAGAAAAGGAAGGCACCTTCTATCATATGTGGTGGAACTGCAAAGTGATAAAGGAATTCTGGGAAATGATACGCAATCAATTTTTTTAAAAATTAAAATAACTTTTGTAAAAAAACTAGAAGCCTTTTTGTTAGGAATTGTAGGTGCAGAGATACCAAAAGAACTGAAAAGACTGTTTATGTACGCTACAACAGCTGCTGCAAGGATGCTTCTTGCCCAGGGTTGGAAAGAAAAGATACCTATTAGGGCGGACTGGGAGATGAAACTATTGGACTATGCAGAGATGGCAAGATTAACCAGGAAAATCAGAAATCAGGAGGATCAGAATTACAACAAGGAATGGGACAAATGCATATTGTATTTGAAAGACCATTGTAAACACCTGAACTCTTTGGCAGGCTTTACATAACTCTTGCAATGATACATAGATTTTGGATACAATGGAGGAGTGTAAATTAGATGGACTTATAATATGCAGTTAAAACAAAAAAGTTATTTAAAGAACCCACGGAGGGGAGGTGTAAACTTTATTATTTGTAATCATACTACTTCTGTGAATGAATTTGTAAAAATCAAATAAAAATTATGTTTTTTTTAAAGCTCTCTACACATGGAATAAAGGTAAAGGGACCCCTGACCATTAGGTCCAGTCGTGACTGACTCTAGGGTTGCAGCGCTCATCTCGCTTTATTGGTCGAGGGAGCCGGCATACAGCTTCTGGGTCATGTGGCCAGCATGACTAAGCCACTTCTGGTGAACCAAAGCAGTGCACAGAAGTGCCGTTTACCTTCCCGCCGGAGCGGTACCTATTTATCTACTTGCACTTTGACGTGCTTTCGAACTGTTAGGTTGGCAGGAGCAGGGACCGAGTAACGGGAGCTCACTCCGTCACGGGGATTCGAACCGCCGACCTTCTGATTGGCAAGTCCTAGGCTCTGTGGTTTAACCCACAGCGCCACCTGCATCCCTGACACATGAAATGGGGGCTGACAAAAAGGGCAAGTCATCAGTCAATGCTACATGGAACGGCAAGAAAAATTCTATTTATTTTGTCTTTTTAAAGCATCTTTATGGGACAAAGAAAGTCTACTTACAATGATCTGCTGTCCACTGCTGAAAGGATTTCCAGGGGTTACGAAATCATATGGTGTGGGCTCCCGAAAAGCAGATTCGGGATCTAGAAGCATAGCTCCATTTGACATAGTGTTGTCAACAGCAAAACTAGGTATGCAACAACAAAACAGAGTCTGGGATCAATGTGTGTGCAAAGGTTCTAATGTAATGCAGAGGATTAGCACAGAATTGCTTTGAAGTAAAGCTATTCTTTCCCCGTCCCCATCCAACATTTTACTAGCGGCCAATTGTTATAGCTCCCTTCTTTTTCGATGGAGTACACAGGGTAAGGTGCTGACAGGTGCAGGATCAGAGCTGTTGCATGAGAGCTCCCCAAGCCTTGCAGAACAGCTGCCAGTGCTACTATATTGATGCTTCTCTGTTTCTCCAGTGCAATTGGCAAGAGATGGCAATGTAGAGAGCGGCCATTTCAGTAGCAAAACCAACAGCCACGATCAGCCATTGTTTCCTGGAGTAACAATTGCACAAAGCAAATGTGATCTTATGCGAGTCAGACTTGCTACTCATTTAGACTTAGTTGAAGGCACATAAGAGTGTAGGTCATGGCTATACGAGTGGATATATATCAAAGTGGAAAATAATGTCTGGAAACAAACTCACGTGTGTTTGGGTGGACCATACAGAGGCCTTTCTTCGCTAATGCTTGTACATTTTCTCTTGAGCTGTGCTTGTGGATACTTGTTCATTTCGCCTGTCAAGACATATGGCACAATAGGTAGGAAATGATAAGCAGAGCTATGATGTGAGCAATGAACTGCAGTCCTTTTCACACAAACACTTAGCAAACAAGGTTGGGTGAAGTCTTCCATCCTCTGTGTTAAGTTGTGGGTGAACATATCAGATGACACAAACAGCTCTTGTTTATTCACAGGCCAGAACAGAACTGAACTGAAAGGTTCAGCCAGCCTGTTTATATAGAGCCCCACTACAACGCAACAGTAACCACTTTCTGTAACTATCCAATCACTGAACGTCATTTGCAACCCCTTATTTGCATATGTGGACCTGAGTGAAAACTATCTACAGTATCCCCCTGCTGGCCCAGGGTGAAAACTTCAGTACATAACACCCTGCCAAAGGAAGCAGCAAACCGTCCAACTTTTTGAGACATCTGTGCACGCTTTCTGCCACACCCCCACCCGGTCTGTGTACTCTTTTTGCACCCCCCCCACCCAATTCGTGCCCTCTTTCTCCCACCAACCCATCCCAATCTTTGCGCCCCAGCTGCCACCTCCCACCGCAGCCTTCCCTTTACCGGCTCCTCCTCCTCCTCCTCTGCCACCACCACAGCTAGGCCTTGACCTACTTGCTGTCTATTTTTGCGACCTACTCAGCCTCGCCGCAGGCACCAGAAGAAGAAGAAAAAGAGTTTGGATTTGATATCCCGCCTTTCACTCCCTTTACGGAGTCTCAAAGCGGCTAACATTCTCCTTTCCCTTCCTCCCCCACAACAAACACTCTGTGAGGTGAGTGGGGCTGAGAGACTTCAAAGAAGTGTGACTGGCCCAAGGTCACCCAGCAGCTGCATGTGGAGGAGAGGAGACGCGAACCCGGTTCCCCAGATTACGTGACTCTTAACCACTACACCACACTGGCTCTCAGTGGTACGCCTGCTTCCAGATGTGGTACGCCTGCTTCCAGATGTGTTATTCTAGATCTGCTGCACCCACTTCTGGAAATATGGTGGTGGTGGTTGGCCACAATGGCAGTGGAGCCTATGGCGGAGGCTGTCCCACAGGAGGAAGAAGAGGCAAGGGGGCAGAAGCAGGACATCACAGACTTCAAACAGAAGCTGCGGCACCTTCTGCAAATCCATGATGTCCTGCTTAATTCAGGACAGTTGAGTTGTGTGAAGCAGACTTCATTGTTGCACGGACACCTGCTCAGCCCCTGCTTAGATATAAGCATCTTTTTGTACTGGCTTATCTCACTGAGCACTATTGACTCCAAAAGGCAGTGATTCTCCAAGGTCTCAAGTACAGTACAGGTTTTCCCCTGGCCTTTGCTGCCTGAGTTCCTTAACGGCGATCCTTTCAATGGAGATGAAAAAGACTGAATTTTCTATATGCAAAGCATGTTCTGTACCACTAACTGCTATGTCTAACCGTAATAATTTTCCAAATGATTACACAGCATCTGGAACCAAAGTGAAATGAACCATCTGTTGGGGACTTACACAATTGCTTTTCCTTGGGCCTTGTAAAATGCTCACAAAGCTGGGGGCATGCAACAGGCTGTGTAATCTATAATGTGTTTTGATCACAGGCTTACCAAAATTTGGCAAGCACAATCTCGAGGCCTGCCAAACTCAAGCTAGCCTGTGACCTAGAGATGTCCTTGATACTTTATATTTCTCCTTTTCACCGTCATTCTGGTGCAGGATGGGAGGAAACAAGTTCAAACATTAGGGGCTTTAAATTTAGCTCTTATTTTTTTAAAAATAAAAACGGGCTCATTCACTGAAGGGTTTCGTGAACAGCACAGCTCTGACTCCACTGGGAGTGGCAGAAATGCTGTTGGCAAACTTTGAAAGTCCCCCGTTCAGCATTGTTTGGCCCGGGAATCATATTCAGACAAACCATTCAGGCTGTAACAACCTTAAATAATAGATGTTGTCACTATGAAAGCTTACTTAGGCCAAAGGTCTGAAAAGCCAACTACAATTCAACAACAGATCAGTCATTCGCCCAATATTCAATTACACAATTTTTATTTCTAAGAATGTATGATTCTTCCAGATGCCTCAGTAAACACTAGGAGGAATAAATGCTGGACTGAATTGGTTCCTTGTCATCTGGAAGCAGTTAGGGGATTCCCTTGTAAACACAACACTCTCTCTCTATATAAAGCAAAGTCAGCAACAGTAGAATGACTTACTCTTAAGGAGGCGTAGAAATGGCTTCAGAAACTTCACTGCATATCCAAGTTCAGCCTTGTGAATTCGTCCAAGCTGCACCACGTGATGTTCCAGGGGCAGGCTTGCTAGTTCTTCAATTTCCACGTCATCATATTCATCCCCTAATGAAAGCACAAAGAGCGCGTAGCCCAGGCACTTGGCTCTCAGAGCTGAATCCCTCAGCACTTCCTTGTCCCATCGACTTGTTTCTCCAACAGAAACAACAAAGATAGCCTTGTATTTTCTCTGGTTGGGTGCTCCAGAAAAGATGTTGCTAACGGTCCACTGTATGGCATGGCCAACAGCAGCCGCTCCATTTAGCTGCTGGATAGACTCCTGGATGTGTCTCTTCATTCGTAGTTTACTGCCGTAAGTCAAAAAGTCAAACTCGATCTCTACTGGGCTCCTCCTGGTTTTGGGCCTGAATTCTGGAGGAGCATGGCTCAGCACAGCCACCCTGTCCCCTGTCAAAGAGGTCTCTGGCTCAGCAGAGATGTCAAAGCTGTCGAGCGCTGCGCTTAGGAAATCTTTCAGTTTCTGAAATTCCACCGGGCTTATTTTCCTTGAATTTTCCAAAATGAAAGCGGCGTCCACATAGCCCCGAGCACGGGGGGTTTCAGCGCGGAAGCAAGAGCTATCTGGATTGCATTTGTCTGGGAATGGAAACACAGTCGTTTTAATAATACAATATGTGCGGGGAGAAGAGAAACTGTGGATGGAAGTCTGGTTCGCATGCTGTTTTCATGTGCTCTCACCATAGCAAAGTACACACGACTGAAGTCTTTGTAAGGCCGGAGTATAATCCCTCTCAGGTTGAATAACTTGAAACAGTCTTGTGTCATCTATCTGAAAGAATAAAAGATTTAAATAGATGTATAACTTATCAGGCAGATGGTGAGAGTTGTGATCCTGTCCACATCAGTCCCTCTTTCTCGCCCATGCTTCCCAGAATGCTCCCAGGAGGATGAAACTGCCAGTTTGCATTTCTTAGTGGAGAAAGTATTGATCTGATGTGTAGAGATCTCTCCTATTCTAATTAATTCAAGAGGGTTCTGGAAGCTTCTCTGCGTGAAAGAAACAAGCAGAAGGTCATGATATTTGGGTTAGCCCTTCTGGGAAGCTGAGAACAGCTGGCTTAAACTGGTTCTCTTCTGTCAAGGTCATGCTGACTATAATATTAAGGCCAGAAGGAGCCTGGGTTTCAATTTCTCTTTCTATCTCTCTTCCTTCTGGTGTGGTGTTCTGTACATAGTATGTTTAGTGTTAAGTTTTAGCCTTATTATAAGTTATTGTAAGTCTGAAGGCAGCCCTGTTTAGGGAAGCTTTTAATGTTTGATGTATTGCGGTATTTTAATATTTTGTTGGAAGCCGTCCAGAGTGGCTGGGGAAGCCCAGCCAGATGGGTGGGGTATAAATAATAAATTATTATTATTATTATTATTAACTTAAGTGTACTGCAACTGGTTTTCTTATGGACATTTCCAATCATGAATATATTGGATTTGTGACCATTATGCTCATTTGCCTTCAGTAGCAGTAAAGCTCTACTGGAATGAAATACAATTGCCTCTGGTCTATTTTGAGGGAATCCTGCAATGTGTTTAAGTTTTTACTCTGCTAACTGTATACTGGAATCTACTCTGGGTCAATATTGAGTAGAATTCAACGACAGTAACGTCATGATGATATCCTCTCATGGGCTTATTGGATGGTACAGGTAGCTGAGAAACATGCCAGTGCAGCCCTTTTAAACCCCAGCATTCTCCCAAGAAATTTCACAGAGATTTTCTCGCACCAGTAAAAGAAGAAGAAGAAGAAGAGTTTGGATTTGATATCCCGCCTTTCACTCCCTTTAAGGAGTCTCAGAGCGGCTAACATTCTCCTTTCCCTTCCTCCCCCACAACAAACACTCTGTGAGGTGAGTGGGGCTGAGAGACTTCAGAGAAGTGGGACTGGCCCAAGGTCACCCAGCAGTTGCATGTGGAGGAGCGGAGACGCAAACCCGGTTCCCCAGATTATGAGACTACCGCTCTTAACCACTACACCACACTACACCAAACGGACGCTTGTATGGAGGTGCCAGGTGGGGAGTTTTACAAAAACAAAGGGCGACTTTCAGCGCAGCACTCATTGGAAACGGTCCAACATGTAAAACTCCCTCGATGTTTAAAAGGTCCAATGAGCAGCGAAGCCCTTGAGACAGTTCCGAATGCTTCTGGAAACCAGAAGCATTTTTACTGGGCATTGTAGGAAGTGACATAAATAGAAAGGAATGTAAATTGTTTTTATATGCAACAACAGCAGCAAGAATATTATTGGCACAAAAATGGAAGCAAGAAGAATTACCGACGGAAGAAGAATGGAGGATGAAATTAATGGACTATGCAGAACTAGATAAACTAACAGGAAGGATTCGTAATAGGCGGGACCAGAAATTCACGGAAGACTGGAGTAAATTTACAGATCATATGAAAAATATTTGTGATGATCAGACTATGTTTGTAGGTTTGCAAGAAGTTTTGTGAGGAGAATTATTGGAACTATTGCAAAAATGGACTAAGGGGAGGATGGTTAGTTAAGATAATTAAAGGCAATATGAACTTAAGAAATGCACAAAAAGCGGTTAAAACGGTGGATCATCAGAGGCACTGATGGAAGTCCAAAAAAAGATTGTATAAGTGGTGACGTTTTGTGGTATGTTTTATAATTTATATGTTAAAACTAATAAAAAATTATATATATATATAAGAGACAGTTCCGAATGCAAGGAAGAAAGAGGCAATAGTTTCTTACCGCAAAAGCACGATAGATGCTAGGGATAGTTTTAAAAGCAATGACTGCTGGGTGGATGTCAAAGGCGCTGAACTCCAGGACTGCGGTGCTGAGAGAATCTTCATTGTCAGATGGGCCGTTGCTGAAGAAGACAGCAACTTTTCTCATGTTAGCACCTGGGAGAGTTCTCTTGAAAACATTCCTGGCCACAAACCTCATGGATGCACCAGTGTCCCGTCTGCTCGTTGACCTCTGGTAAGAAAGCTTAGCTATTTCCTGCAGCAAACGTTGCTTGTTGTGGAAGTCTGAGAAGCGGATCAGATAGTGAGTATCGGAGTTGTAGGACACAACGGCGACTCTGGCTCCCACTGGGCAGTTGCTTTCCCTTATTTGGGTATTGTTCACAACTGCTATGACCATCTCTCTCATCTGCTCAAATATCTGGGGTGTAGTGTCTTGAGATACATCCAAGGCAAATACTAAGTCTGTCGGATATACCGGGCACTCCAATGTTCCTAGAATGCAAAATAAGGTATTGAGTAGCGTGTTAAAAATAATTTTGAAAGCAAAAAACGTATGCATTTTGGCTGAACGATGCCCTAAATGTTTGCATTGATGTAGGGCACCATCCAATCAAATATCAATACTTTTGAGAAACGCCATTTGTTTTAATGAGAGAGATGTAAGCAAGTGTTTGGCTGTTGTATTGAAATCATTAGGGATTAAAATAGGCTTAATTCAGCCTGGATCACACAGTACGTACGTTTCCAAGCACAATTAAAAGTGTTGGTGCTGACCTTTAAAGCGCTAAACAGGAGCGTCTCCACCCCCATCGTTCAGCCTCGGAGGTTCAGCTCTGGCGGTTCCCTTACTGCGAGAAGTGAGGTTACAGGGAACCAGGCAGAGAGCCTTCTCGGTGGTGGCACCTGCCCTGTGGAATGCCCTCCCATCAGATGTCAAGGAAATAAGCAACTATCTGACTTTTAGAAGACATCTGAAGCCAGCCTTTTTTAGGGACATTTTTAGTGTTTGATGTTTTATTGTGTTGTTAATATTCTGTTGGGAGCCGCCCAGAGTGACTTGGGAAACCCAGCCAGATGGGCAGGGTATAAATAATAAATTATTATTATTTGTTCTTATAGAAATGATAACAGGTGAATTGTGCCACTGCAAATACTGCCATGTGGAGGAGCAATGCTTTAAAAGCACTGGTTTGGAAGTGGAGCAACAACAACAACTGGTGCGATACTCACCCGTCCAACAAGCTAAACAGAAAGAGGGAAGAAAAAGATATGGTTCCAAATTAGATTCCCTTGAAAACTTTAAAAGAGAGAAAAGCACAGTTATTAATGCCACACCTTCCCTAAACTGCCTCCATCAGGAGGGCGATATATTTGGATAAGGACTCTCCTCCTGGAAGAGAGGGGAGTGGTTGTGGGCGGGAGCCCGAGCTCTGCCTCTAGCAGGGGGCGTTTGCCCCCTGCCTCCCACTCACCTGGCTGGCGCCCACGCCCATTGGCAGGCACCCAACCAGGTGCCTCCGAGGAGGCGTGTACAGCAGCCTAAATGCTGCGGTGCCAGCCCCTCCTCAGCCTCATTCTACGTCGTCCCGTCGCGATTCACCCACCCTCCACTCCCTTTGAGCTCAGGGTCTTAGTTTTCCTTGGCCTTGCTATGGACCTTAGGTTGGTCGCCCTGGTTGTCCGGGGGGCCTGGTAGGAATTTTTCCATTTGGCATTAGGCTTTTTGGTTTCTTCGCCTACCTCGTAGCAATCGTCACAACTTTCGTGGTATTGGTGGGTAGGTTAGGCATTGGAATAATGTGTTGTGGTGTCGAAGGGCTAGGTGTGGCCATCGCCTATGCCTTCAATTTTGGGTATCCGTTAAAGGAATCTGGCGGTCGTGTATTCTGTCCGATGCCTGCTTGGCGGGAGGCCATGGCACGACCCTCGGTGACATCAGGGGAGAGCCTATAGTTGGATTAGCATCAACAGGCTCCACCTACTGGTGAATAAACCCCCCTTGTTTCAGACTCACCCCTCCCTGAGGGGGTGGAGTCAGCTGACGTAATCCAATGCCTAAGCCAATACCTTTTCACTTGCTGTAATCAATAAAGTTGTGGCCTTTTCTTGCCCATTAACCTTATATCACGTGTCCTTGTGTATTCATTCCACTTTGGGGGGATCGGGTCCTCGAACCACAATAAGGTTAATTTAAATCATAAAATAAATTAATCCCTAATTTTCAACAATAGGTAAAGATTGCAGAATAGAAATATACAGGGGAAATTATAATCCAAAACAACAAATAGATACAATTATTAAATTAACATGCACTTGCTTTTATGTGATGATCAGAGTCCGCCCCCTGCCAACTTTCAAACATCAAATTGTATCCCATGGTATAAAAAGGGGATCTTTGGTGGGCAGTCTCAAATTTACACTACAAAACTGTATATTGGGGCTGGCAATTGATTTACATACTATGCAGCTTTATGTAGTGCCAAAGGCCCAAAAGAATCACCCAGGAGCCCACCTTCCCAGATCTAACCCTGCCACGCTACTGCCAATCAGCCCACCCTGGACTAGATGGTTTTGGCTGCTCAGGAAGTTGTGTGGTATAGGCTCTCTTGAACAGGAATGACTTGCATGCGCCATGACTGCCTTGGATATCATAGCTCAACATGAGATTGCATCATGCCAATGCTAGCCTTAAGGAAATCAGCCCTGAGTGCTCACTGGAAGGACAGATCCTGAAGCTGAGGCTCCAATACTTTGGCCACCTCATGAGAGAGAAGACTCCCTGGAAAAGACCCTCATGCTGCGAAAGATGGAGGGCACAAGGAGAAGTGGATGACAGAGGATGAGATGGTTGGAAAATGTTCTCAAAGCTACCAAGTTTGACCAAGCTGCGGGAGGCAGTGGAAGACAGGAGTGCCTGGCGTACTCTGGTCCATGGGGTCACAAAGAGTCGCTCACGACTAAACGACTAAACAACAACAACAACACTAGCCTGAGGATCGCCCTTTGTAAACTGTTAACTGAACCAACCAACCAGGGTTTTCAGCCCCACTATTTATTGTAATTGCAGGCAAGTGGTCAATATATTAACCAGGCTCTGTATTGGATGTTCTTCCTCCTTTCGGTATCAAAATTCAAAATCAGGCAGTACTTACGGCTGTGTTCACGCAGATACTCAGTGAGTTCACAAGGCTGGGGTGGCACGGGAATGAAAATGAAAAGAGATACGTTGTTAGCAGAAGAAATATCTGATTTCTAAGCAGGAAGTGCAAGTTGAGAGCCGATATGTAATTATTAGGGTGTTGAATCAGGTCTGGGAAGACCCAAGTTTAAATCCCTCCCAGTAAGGATGCTCATTGCGTAAGCCCAAGGTAGCTATCATCACTCAGGCTATCGTATCTCATACATGTGGTGCTGCGACGCTGATAATGCCTATTTAAGGCACATTATGTGGGTGTGAATGAATGAATTTATTAATACGGTCACAGACCAGCGTCAATACACACACTATCACAGATCATAAAAATATATATCAGAAGTACAAAAGACAATATGAATATAACAAGGATTTAAATATAAAAATTAAAATTAATTATTAGCGTGCCCCCTGTAAATAACATTTAGGGGTTTAGTCACTATGGAATACCACTTGCTTCCTGCGATTGATTGCAGACGCACAGAATTTAGCTACATTTAATGTAGTCTTGGGATTCTTGTCCTCTAGCAGTAGTTTTAAACTATGGTGTTCCGATTCTTTCCTGGACTTTTGCAAAACAGGTGTAATAAAAGTCAAACGTCTATCCTCATAGAAACGACAACGTAATAGTACATGTGAAGCAGTTTCGACTTCCAACGAGCCACAAGGGCAGACCCGTGCTGCATTATGTGGGTGTGTCCTGTGGAGTGTTGTTTCTGGTCGCAAATTGTATAAATTGTTTAGGCATGGCATTGAGAAAGTCGACAGGATTTTCTGCCTTTCTCACAATGCTAGAGCCAGTGCCGGATTTACGTATAAGCTAAACAAGCTATAGCTTAGGGCCCCACTCCCTTGGGGGCCCCCCAAAAAATGAAAGGGAAAAAACTGGATGTACATTTCCAAAATATAAGATTAAAAAACAGACAAATTTGATAAAATACATATTTTGTTATGTGCAAATGGCTTTAGATACCTATTAGGTCCTTAAATTGCCATATAGCATATATTCAACACAGAAAACAGCGAAAAGGACGGCTGGACATATAAAGAGCCCCATTACCTTCAGTAGCTTAGGGCCTCATCAAACCTAAATCCAGCCCTGGCTGGAGTTTTGGTGAAATTCAAGGAAGCTGAATTTCCCAAAGGGAAGTTTTTAATTTTTAATGCTGTGTTACAGAAAGTGAGGGGCATCAACTTGAATAGATTTAAAAGAGGATTAGACAAATTCACGGAGGATAAGGCTATCGTAGCTATTTAACCACAATGGCTGACCAGCTGGACTAAATGAGCCATTGGCCTGATCCTGCGGGCTCTTCTTATGTTCTTAATTATTGCTCACATTAACTTTCTTTTGGAATAGTCTTTAATATTTATGCACGTTTCTTCACTTTGAAATCATATCACTGCAGTGTGGGGAGTAACAGGTGAGCAACAAAAGTGGATCCTGAAATCCCTTATGGTTGCAAAGAGACCTACATTTCAAGGCTGGAAGGGGGAAACACGTCATAAATACTGCATTCCAGGTATACGTACCGAAAATGAGGACAGGCCCTTCTCGCCTTTTGGACCCTAGAAGAATAAGGTTGGGATCAGAGAACTGTAAGTTGAACCGAAGGTTACTTTGGTCAGCTGGTGGTATTTTTCTGATAGAAGAGTCTTGTTGGTGCCATAACATATGAGCCCATGCCACCCATGTTATAAGCCAAGGGCAAGTGCAACGTTTTCTGATCTCTTAACCATGGTTAACTGCTCAGCCATACCCCATCTTGCATTTTTCCACCTTCTCTAACCAATGCAAATTTCTCCCTTCCTTCTACAGCATTCACCACAACATAACTTTATGCCTACCCTAAGGTGAACATTAGCCATGGTTTGTTTTAATGCCTTCTAACCCTGGTTTGGGACGCGGGTGGCGCTGTGGTCTAAACCACAGAGCCTAGGGCTTGCCGATCAGAAGGTTGGCGGTTCGAATCCCTGTGATGGGGTGAGCTCCCGTTGCTCGGCTCCAGCTCCTGCCCACCTAGCAGTTCAAAAGCACGTCAAGTGCAAGTAGATAAATAGTTATCACTCTGGCAGGAAAGTTAACGGTGTTTCCGTGCACTGCTCTGGTTCGCCAGAAGCGGCTTAGTCATGCTGGCCACTTGACCCGGAAGCTGTATACCGGCTCCCTCGGCCAATAAAGCAAGATGAGCGCCGTAACCCCAGAGTTGGCCACGACTGGACCTAATGGTCAAGGGTCCCTTTACCTTTACCTAACCCTGGTTTAAAGCAACAGCTGCTGCATTTACTTGATTGACTGATATAAACCATTTGGCTGGTGTAAAAATACTTTCTCCCCAGCTTCTGCTATTGCTTTCGTATTAATGTTAAGTAGCAGGAAGTGAGCGGCAATTGAGTCCCATGGCATTCCACACCACAGATGTCATGGGAAAGAATTAAAATTCCCAAACAAGGCCTTCTGAAAGTGGTCTGGCGGTTCAGAAAAGACCTATTAGACAAGAATGCCGCCGATTCTGAAAGCGCACAGGTGCTTCTATAGGACTGATGAAATCAAAGTTGCTAAGCGTTTCACCAGCATCATGGGAATTGTGGCATTAAGGAGCCCCAGTTGGCTGCAGATGGGAGCATGACTTTACTAAAACTCAGATCACTTCATAGGCCTGAGAAGATGAGCACATTAGAAATCTAGCAACTCAGAGAATTAGACTTGTTTCTGAATCATATAAAGCAGCATATGTTTATAGAACAAAACATACCGGACGTCCTGGAGGACCCCAGGCTCCTCGGCCACCTGGTTCACCTTTTAATCCTGGAATACCCTAGAAATATTACATAGACAATCTGTTTCAAGTACAAGATCGAAAAGACGGTACATTTGCATATTCACCAGAAATAACAGAAAAGGATCCTCCCAGCATCAGAAATGGCACCCAATTAGTATTATATTAAGGAGGGAAAGCTTGTCAGAAAAGCAGCTGAACAAGTACTAATATATACACAGACAGAGCTCGCCATCTCTTTTGGAAACAAATACTAAATCTGGATGCTTTCCTTGGTCATAGCCAGCTCTTTGCTAGGGCTGAATAGTGGGGGGATTTTAGAAGTTTCTACACATGGCACTACACGTGGTAAACGGCGTTTCCGTGTGCTGCTCTGGTTCGCCAGAAGCGGCTTAGTCATGCTGGCCACTTGACCCGGAAGCTGTATGCCGGCTCCCTCGGCCAATAAAGCGAGATGAGCGCCGCAACCCCAGAGTCGGTCACAACTGGACCTAATGGACAGGGATCCCTTTACCTTTACCTTTAAGTATCAAATCAGAAACCAGGATGGCTTCTCTAAATCAGGGACGTCCCTGGAAAATAGGGACACTTGGAGGGTCTGTTAATCCCATCTTCCCAGAAGCTGAAAAATAAGTACTACAGGAAGGGCATGTAAGAACTAAAGTAATCAATAATACTATTTAAAAAGACACCCTCAAATTGCTGTTCACCATACCATTCTTCCCCTAACGCCTTTTGGTCCTGGTTCCCCAGGAAGGCCTGGGTTTCCATGTTCACCCTGTTGAATTGAATAGAAAACAAAGAAGGTAAAAATGACTGTCCTAGCAAAGAAAGAAAAAATCAAAATGTAAGATATCCTGCTTATTCACCTTCCCATGATAGACATCACTATGGCCACTGAACTGGGAAGCAGAGTGCATACACTCAGTTCAATTTATTACCAGAAATGCTAATAATGACTGCATTAGGATTGAATCCCTTGTTGGGATTTGGCCCTCAGAATATATGTACATGGGTACCTGCACTCCAATGTCTCCTGGGAAGCCTCCTTCTCCCTATAATTTAAATATATATTTTATAATTAACATTGTAAAAATTCCTAGACGGATGTTTCTTTTGCTATTTTTTAATCAAGAAAACGTTAAGAAAACCGAGGATAGGCGTAAACTTAAGGCACAGAAGGAAACAATCACGAAACGTAACAGGAAAATGCTATCACTTCGAGATATGAGCAAAAAGCTAATAAATAAAAAAATGGGGCGTGGTTTTTGTAGTGACAAAGAGATTGTAGTCCATTCCAAGCAAGCATAGTTCATTCATGCACAACCTTTGTAGATCACAGTTCAACATTCAACATTCACAAAGTAAAAATTAGTTCCCAACATTATATATATATATATATACATAGTTTTAAAACCATCCACCCACTCACAAAGAAGAAAAGCACAGTTTGGTTTGAAAAACAGCACCTTCTCTTAATAATGAAAACTGCACACGAAAAAAACAACACTTATTAAAATTGCTTATGTGTTTCCTTTTCTTGCATGTAAAGAACCCCTTTAGATTTCAGCCAACAACTAAATATCTGATCCTTATATGCTCATTTTGAAAACTGTGGGACTCAGAACTGCACCCTTTTGGATTAGGATTCCCCAGTCATATCAAAGCAGGAATTTAATGCAGCAATTTAACACCAGGCAGTATTCCTTTCCCAATGCTATGCACTCTGTAAGTTCTATTGATGATAATGACATTCGCACTCATGTAAGGGAATCTGCAGTAATTAATTGGGAGCAATTCCAAACTGCATAAAAACAAGTTCAAAATTTCTACAGGTGATTTTTTTTAAAAAAACCATAATTACCTTTGATCCTTTCTTTCCTTGTGCACCATATCCAGGCATTCCCTCATCCCCCTAGGGCAGACAAGCAAGAGATATGTTTAAAAGTGGGTAGTCAATTCCTGAGGGAATATATTAAAAAAGTGTGTATGAAACATATTTGTTCTATCGTGAACTTGGGGCTGGGCTGTTGTGGAAGTCACAAATTTGACTTTCTGTGGTAAGGTATTTTGATTTCTGACACCGCATCATACACACCAGGGACAGATGTTTCTGGATTACAACTTCCTTTGCCCCTGACTTTTGGCCATGTTGGCTGATGCTAATGGCAGTTAGAGGTCAACAAAGGCACCATGTTGGCTACCATCATATTGTTGCTGTTTAGTCATTTAGTCGTGTCCAACTCTTCGTGACCCCATGGACCAGAGCACGCCAGGCACTTCTGTCTTCCACTGCCTCCCACAGTTTAGTCAAACTCATGCTGGTAGCTTCGAGAACACCATCCAACCATCTCGTCCTCTGTCGTCCCCTTTTCCTTCTGCCCCCCATCTTTCCCAACATCAGGGTCTTTTCCAGGGAGTCTTCTCTTCTCATGAGGTGGCCAAAGTATTGGAGCCTCAGCTTCACGATCTGTCCTTCCAGTGAGCACTCGGGGCTGATTTCCTGAAGAATGGAGAGGTTTGATCTTCTTGCAGTCCGTGGGACTCTCAAGAGTCTCCTCCAGCACCATAATTCAAAAGCATCAATTCTTCGGCGATCAGCCTTCTTTATGGTCCAGCTCTCACTTCCATACATCACTACTGGGAAAACCATGGCTTTAACTATACGGACCTTTGTTGGCAAGGTGATGTCTCTGCTTTTTAAGATTCTATCTAGGTTTGTCATTGCTTTTCTCCCGAGAAGCAGGCGTCTTTTAATTTCGTGACTGCTGTCACCATCTGCAGTGATGATGGAGCCCAAGAAAGTAAAATCTCTCACTGCCTCCATTTCTTCCCTACCGTCATAATATACATGGGGGCAATTCACATCACCCTTTGAGCCCAAGACACTTTTGGTTTTCAGTCAGGCCCTTTGAGTAAGATGAACATAAATTACAAACCCTCATTCCTTGTGGACCACGAGGGCCTGCTGGTCCTTTCATTCCAGGATCCCCAGGTTCTCCCTGTTGGGCAAATTGAGTACAACATTGTATATGAGAACCAAAGGAGTGCACCAAAATGGAAAGTTGCTGAATCAAAATCAGAACAGAGAATGAGATATGTAGCAAACATTCCCTGAGAAATAGTTACTGGTAGCTCCAAAAGTGAAAATCAGGACAGAGTTGTTGTGCTTTTCTCTTTTTTTTAGGGGAACCAAAGCTTTTTTTTTAGGAATGTTCGACACGATTTAATCTCTGTTGACAGTTTTCCAGGACATTTGCCTGATTTCCAAAAAACAATCCAGGATGCCAATTCAGGGGAGAATTCCAGGACATGTCCTGGAAAATCAGGACGTATGGCAGCCCTAGTTACTGGCAACATAATTTGTGTTTGGCCACAATCCCCCAAAAACTGTGTACTTCAGCCAGAGTGGGATTAACCTTTCCTTACTTAAGGTAATTTGGGATTTATCAGTTAGAGACTCGAATTCACAGACATTCTTTCACTGTTAACAAATACTCGTTTCTTTCGTTGTTTATTTGTTCAGTTCATAAGTCACCTAATAAAAAAATATGTGAACTATGAAATACACATATTTGCACAAACTTTGCCTTGAACAGGGACTGGCTCAGCCACTGTCTATGTAAAGTCTGTTTTGACTATTTATTTGAATAAAGGCAAATTAAATATTGCCGTTTTAGGAGCAGAAGCTCTGCGCCTTTTACAGCAGCATAGAAGGAAAACATCGACAGGCACAATTTTCCCTGATAACAGGGAAAAACAATGCCTGGTTGTTTTTTTGTCATGCAACACATAATGGCAAAAAGCTCCTGTCAAAAAAGAAGTAATAGTTAGCAAACCTAATTTAAATACTAAGGGTTTTTTTTTTTCCTCACAGAGAGAAAAAAAGATTTTGGAGAATCTGCATTGGGAAATTTTCTCCTTATCATTTATAGCAGGGTGGCTAATCTTTGGGCTGTGGTTGGACTCCAACTCCCATCAGGCCCAGTCAATACAACCAGTGCTTAGAGATGATGGGAGTTATAATCCAATAGTATTTGGATGGCTGCACATTAGTCACACCTGATGTATAGACTGTATGGGCAGACTTTACACTTTGTGTAGAAAAATTAATAGCAGACATTTGAAAACATACTTCATTTCCTCTTAGTCCAGGTTTCCCTTGATTTCCTTTAGGGCCTGGGATTCCTAAGTTCCCCTGAAAAGAAAACAAACATTATATCAAGCTTTTTAAGTTTGACCAGAAAGAAAGAAAGAGAAAGGGAAAAGGAAAGGAAAGGAAGGAAGGAAGGAAGGAAGGAAGGAAGGAAGGAAGGAAGGAAAGAAAGAAAGAAGAAGGAAGGAAGGAAGGAAGGAAGGAAGGAAGGAAGGAAAGGAAGGAAGGAAGGAAGGAAGGAAGGAAGGAAGGAAGGGAAGGAAGGAAGGAAGGAAGGAGGGAAGGAAGGAAGGAAGGAAGGAAGGAAAGAAAGAAAGGAAGGAAGGAAGGAAGGAAGGAAGGAAGGAAGGAAGGAAGGGAAGGAAGGAAGGAGGGAAGGAAGGAAGGAAGGAAGGAAGGAAGGAAGGAAGGAAGGAAGGAAAGAAAGAAAGAAAGAAAGAAAGAAAGAAAGAAAGAAAGAAAGAAAGAAAGAAAGAAAGAAAGAAAGAAAGAAAGAAAGAAACTCTTATCTTCTGTAATGTGTGGAGCCTTTCAATAATACTCATTGCTGTAGTTTATCTCTGTAGCATCCGCTACCATTGGTTATGAATACAGTGCCTCCTGTACTGTGCATTAAAGGTAAAGGGACCCTTGACTGTTAGGTCCAGTCATGAACGACTCTGGGGTTGCAGCGCTCATCTTGCTTTATTGGCCGAGGGAGCTGGCGTACAGCTTCCAAGTCATGTGGCCAGCATGACTAAGCCGCTTCTGGCGAACCAGAGCAGTGCACGGAAACGCCGTTAACTTTCCTGCCAGAGCGATAACTATTTATCTACTTGCACTTGACGTGCTTTTGAACTGCTAGGTGGGCATGGAACGGGAGGCTCCATCTTGTCCTTTGCTACAAGGAACAAAATGTCTCAAGCCAGCCTGATACGTTCCTGAGTAAATTGCACACAAAGGCCTCCCCACCGCACACCCCATTCTCAGGGATTTTTTTGTTCCATCAGGCCAACCATACATCACTGCCAACTCTTTTAAGAGACACCTCTCTCCATGTATGGCACAGTTAAGTCTACTCATGTATATACTTCCTATATAGATTTACAAGGGGTTGTGTCCCGCTTGCTCCATTCACCAACACCCTGCTCCTCCAGGAAAGAAGTGGCAATTTTAAACAATGGCAGAATCACTCCCTTCTCACTTCCATGTCTTGGCCATTGCTGTTGTGCTCCCTACATTCAATTTTGCTTCCCTGTCCCTACCCTAACTTCATGCAAATCCCTCAATCGGGGCTGTGCGATGACATCCTTACGTTTTTATTATATAAAGAGATATCAACATGAATAGTGAAAAATACAATACAAAATTTATTCATTGTTAACTACTGATGTAATATTCTTTTTGTTTGTAGAGAAAAAAGCCAGCCTCTAAAGGAAGAGTTTGTTTATAAGTGTATCCCAAACGGCTGAGTTTTCGAAATCACAGACGGGTCTCGCTTCAGAATGCTTGAAAAGCACTGTATTAAGAAAGATGAATCTCATTGAAATATGCATGAGGCCATTTTACCGGAAGACCTTTGTTTCCCGAATGTCCTTTCTCTCCTTTCTCACCAGGAATTCCACTTGTCCCCTGGAAGACAAATGACATCTAAGAAGTCTGGTAAATTCACCCAAATGCATACCTGAAAGCTTATTAACTTTATGCTACTAAACAGAAACATATATGAATTTGCTTTTATCATATGTGGTGGACGAGTCCTAAGGTGAAAGACTTCTGGGAAAAGATTTATAATGAGTTGAAAAAAATGTTGAAAAATACATTCATTAAGAAACCAGAAGCCTTTCTACTCGGAATAACAGGATTGGAATTGCCAAAAAAGATGTTAGGCTGTCTTTGTATGCCACTACAGCGGCAAGACTTTTATTAGCCAAAAACTGGAATTCGCAACAATACCAACAATAGAAAAATGGCAGATGAAGATGTTGGACTTTTTGTTTGCTGGCCGACCTGACTGGAAGAATCTGCGAACAGAATAAAGAGGAGATACAAGAGGATTGGAAGAAATTTAAAGAATATTTAGCTAAATATTGTAATATAAGATAAATAGAAAATTCTTGGAAGATATTAATAGGCTTAGGGGTAGAATAAGAATATGTGCTTGTGAATATTAAAGATTAGAACATTAATAAAGGAGAAGAGGTTAGTAAATGAAAGGAGTTAATATTATTAGAAATACGAATTTGGAGAACTGTTAAACAGGTGATATAATGAAATTCAGTTAGAGGGGACTCGAGGAAGTCAGTTATCAATGTAATGAAATTAGGGATTTGAAGTAATAATTCTTTTTTGTGTCTTTTTTCTCTGTTCTGTGTTTTGTAATGTTTTTCTTTTTTCTCTTTGATAAATGTGAAAATCAATAAGAAAAACTGGGAAAAAAAGAAAGAAACATATATGAATTTGAAAACTGGGAAACGTGGGAAGCTAGGGTGGGAAGGCTTTTTTGCAACAAGCATAAGCCATAAGCAGACAGATTTGTAATATATATATAGCCATGCTAGTGCCAGAATCTATTATATGTTGTTTTTGACACAGTCCAGGCAGATGGGCGCACAATCAAATTTATTTCAAAGTTAAGTCTTTCCAAATACACTTATCCCTGTACATACATAGATGATGTTCTTTAAGTTCTTTCTGGCCCAAGTTTTAAAGCAATCTGGTGATTTGGCATGGGGACGCTCTTTTTAAAGAAGTTTTTGAACGTGTTTAGACATTTTAAATATTTGATTAATTGCTTGCTGCTCTCAGCGTCTTGGTGAGGAAAGGCAGGATAATTAAAGAGCGAATATCTTAAGAACAGTATACACTGGTACCTCTTGCCCTTTAAAAAGCTCTCATGCCAAATTCTCAAGGTTTCTCTATACCATGTTCTACACACCTGTGTATTTAGCCGGGCAATTATTCAGTGAGCTTTTCATCTGCTCTGGATTATTTTGGATTTTGGTTTTTGCTATCCCCAGTTAATTGGATTTAGCCTAATTGGTGGCAGAATTTACTATTAAGGATTAGCCTAATTGGTGGCAAGAAGTTATACGGGTCATACCATCCTCTCTTCGATATCATCTCCCAGTGGAACTAAAAATTTTGAATTAGAAACTGTTCAACGACTTTTATTCTCCTTTGGCTGGATCTGCTGATTTCACCTTTTCCTCACCCTTCCTCACCCTTCCCTTACCTTTTATGATAAGGGGAGGGAGCTAAGATACTTGTGTGATTTGATACCATCAAACGGTTGATTGTTATAATTTGATATTTACTGTGTGTTATAAATAGATATTATTGGAAAAATGGAAAAAGCGAGTAAAGGAACACCAGGAGATAGGAAAGGGTCGAAACAGGAGTCAGAGTTTAAAGCGGAAATTTTGAAAATGTTTGCAGAAATTAAACAAAGTGAAAAAAATTTAGAAACCAAATTAGAACATCTGGATAATAAAATTGGTAAAGGACAAAAATGGACAAAAAAATAGATGAAACAGTTAATGAACTTATGAGACAAGCAGAATCCCTGACAATTGTAGGCACAATTTTTTTTACACATAGACAGAGAAGGTAGAGTGCAAACTGATATATCACAAATGTCACCCACAACCTATGAGACCCACAGCTACCTGATCTATTTAATGGGAATGACTGAACCTGGGATCATCTGCATTCAAACTATGTGATTTGCCATTTATTTACACCCTTTCCCTCAACACACACACACATTGAATAGTGCTAATACCCACCTGTTGGCCTTCGAAGCCTTGTTTTCCTTCCAAACCTGCGGGACCAGGGTTTCCTTTTGTCCCCTGAAAGAAGAAGAACATTCTTGTTGGCTTTGGTTTCCCCCAGTGAGTATGATAACAATCTTACTTCCTCCCCATCTTAGTTTCTATAACTTAAAAAACCGCGACAATTTTTCATGCTACACAGTAATGTCATTTAGATTCAATAATGTTGGATGCAAATCTCATGCGGGGGATTTTAACAGGATCCCACAGAGCCATGCTTTTCTCCATCTCATGTGCGCACATTGGCACATAGGCATGTTCACAGGCCTTGATATCAGCAAAAGTGGGGAGTCTGTGCCTTCCATGTTTCTATCCAGTGCATGCTTTCCACCTTTTGGTGCTCATGAAAAACATGCAGAAGGAAGGGCTACATGTGTGGGATGTAATCCACTGGGAGCAGTCAAGTACAGCATTCCTTGTTTTCCTAGAGTAGACATGCAAGGGAATGTTTGGTCCAGCCAGTTTGAACTTCCTGTTCATCCTGGCCTGGAGCATCCTTCCTTGCATGTGACTAGTGGGTGGGCGTGACCTTTCCAGACCTGGTAAAAGGCCAAGGCATGCTTCCACTCTCTCTCTTTTCCATCTTCCTTTCGTCCTGTGAACTGCTGGACTGCTAGCCTGCAGTCACTCGGTAAATCTCCCTTATGGGGTAAACCTGTTTGTATATGTTTGAACTTCAAGCCTAAAGCCTGCCTTCAGAGATCACACTGCCTGATTGTGAGTAAACATTAATTTTGTTACTTATGAATAAGACTGTGGTGTCTTTATTCTTTTAGGAGGGATTCAAGGGGGTCTCACCAGGAAAATAAGGAATGCGAGTGGCGCTGTGGGTTAAACCACAGAGCCTAGGACTTGCCGATCAGAAGTTCGGCGGTTCGAATCCCTGCGATGGGGTGAGCTCCTGTTGCTCGGTCCCTGCTCCTGACAACCAAGCAGTTCAAAAGCATGTCAGAAGTGCAAGTACATAAATAGGTACCGCTCTGGCGGGGAGGTAAACGGTGTTTCTGTGCGCTGCTCTGGTTCGCCAGAAGCGGCTTAGTCATGCTGGCCATATGACCTGGAAGCTGTACGCCAGCTCCCTCGGCCAATAAAGCAAGATGAGCGCCGCAACCCCAGAGTCGGTCACAACTGGACCTAATGGTCAGGGGTCCCTTCACCTTTACCTTACCAGGAAAATATTAGAACACATTTCAATCTGAACAAGCCAGATTGAATTGCGTATTGTCTTGAGAAGCTCACATGAGTTTGCAACTAGTTTTCTGCTGTGTAAAGGGCAATGTAAACTCTGCTAAGTAAGTTAGGAAGGATATTAATAAACAATATATCCTCTCCTGAACATTCCCACAAGGTGGAGATAAGGGAAATGCACACAGGCTTCCAAGAGTCAGACTAGATGTTTGCTAGATATGTAGATACGTTGCTGGGAGTGGGGGTTCAGGGAAGATTTCCATTCCAAATGTGGCTGGAACCCTGTGTGCTGCCCTTTGTACAAGGATCATCCTTGATCACTTAATCACAAGCCTGTGATTAAGTGAGAAGAAAAAAATCTCGACTTGCAGCTGCACGCTACATATCTAGTAAATGCCCACTTTGTCTGTTATTCTCCCCAACACCTCATAATGCTGCCTGTTAACCAGCAGGGAGAAGATTAGGCTTCTTACAACCAGTGAAAAATGTAGAAGAGAGATTAAAAAGCGTCTCTTGTTTTGTTTGGACAAGCGTCCTTTGAATTTCTTCTCTTTGACTCTGTCCAGAAGGCAGACACTCACACTTCCTTCATTAGACTATTCCTCCTCCAGCCAACTCTGAGCCCATCTAGGGTTGGGCTTAACTGTCAATTTCAATTTCTCTCGGTTTCTTACTTTTCCGGTCTTGTGCCCCACATTTCCATATCAATCTGAATATATATATATTTAAAGTCAACATGAAAATTCAGCAACATTTTAGTGTGGCTGTCTCCTAATATACACTGTTGCGTGTGCAATGTTGTCCAACATGCAAATTTTTGCAAAGCACTTTCCCCTAATATAATGCGTTTTTGTATGTTTCTTTTCATTAAAATATGCTTTTTATTGGTGAACATTACTTGGCTGCACAACTGCATTGCAAAATTCAGAGAATTGCTAATTGCATGTTCAGACCCAGAAACCTCCCCCCCCAAATAAATTCACACATGATTCAAATTTTGGTTTTGGTTTTTGGCAGAATTTAGGCCACAACTTTATTGGTTACAGAAAGTGACTGGTTGCATAGGCTCTGGTTCGACTAGCTCCCTGCCATGCAGGTGGCGCTGACCCAGGGTTCCAGCATAGGTCAGCCAAGGGTGAACACCTGGATAAGCGGAAAGCCGGGAACGGGCTAACTCTGCCACCCAAATGTGCCCCTGGACTCAGGCACAGGCACAAACCCCTCTCAGGGGTTGACCAAACCATCGAGTCCCTGGATTCCTTTAACGGAATACCCTTCACATAGGGATGGCGAGAGCGTTCTCCCATCCCTACCACCTGAACCAGAGCCTGTCCGCAACCTTACAAGTTGTGATGATTGGCTACGTGGCAGGCGAAACCCAAATGGCAACAGCCAATCAGTCAAGTGGGGAAAATTCCTGCCGTGCCCCTGTCCCAATAACAGACGACACACGATAGCATAGCAAGGTCAAGCGCACAAGCCCTAAAAATAAGGAGAGATGGGCAGGTGTTCCAAATGCACGTGCCGAAAGAGGAAGCTCTGGGTCACTTGCATGGGCATAAATAGGTCCCTCAAACCGTTTGGACTGCGTCCCAATGGCCAGCTTGCACCCAGCTTCGAGGGACCTACCAATCAGATGTTGTGGCTGACCAATTGTACCCACCCACAACACAGGGTGTCGGTTATCCAGGTCTCACCGCAATACGTGCCCTCTTTAAGGGAGGACCCGATTTTCATAAGATGGCTGTGTTTCGGTTGGTGTTTCGGTTCCCAAGTGCAAATTAGGGAAGAAGAAGAAGAGTTTGGATTTGATATCCCGCCTTTCACTCCTTTTAAGGAGTCTCAAAGCGGCTAACATTCTCCTTTCCCTTCCCCCCCCCACAACAAACACTCTGTGAGGTGAGTGGGGCTGAGAGACTTCAAAGAAGTGTGACTAGCCCAAAGTCACCCAGCAGCTGCATGTGGAGGAGCGGAGACGCGAACCCGGTTCACCAGATTAGGAGACTACCGTTCTTAACCACTACACCACACTGGCTGGTTTGCCTTCTAGTGTGAACCAAATATAATCCCACCCCCACCCCCCAATTCCTAATTTCTACACTTTCAGACATGATTGGGGTGGCATGAAAATGCCAGGTAGCTCCATCTCCCACCAATCTACTCTTCTGTCTCCAACAACTTTCTCCTTACTGTCCTGGGCAGTCAGGAGTTCCTGTGGTTATGTCTCATAGCATACTTACTGAAACTGGTAAAATTAAGAAAGACATACCGGTGGGCCTGGAAGTCCACTTCGTCCCTCTGGTCCCTGTGACAAAAGGAATATTTGTTACTTTAAAGGTCCTAACTTGATGCTACAAACATTCACAGGCCTGTTTTTTGACGAGTGAGCAGCTCATGGAGCCCTTGACCTGTTCCACGCTCCTGCCACCAACCAGCATAGGCATGGCACCATCAACATCACCCCTTCCTCCATCTTTGCAAGACCACCATCCTTCTCCCCCATTCCTCCCCATTTCTCCTCTTCTTCCTCATACAGTTCTCTTCCCATCCCCCCTTTTTGGTAACATTTCTTATCATTGCAATAGCTGTGGCCTCTCAATAATAATAATAATAATAATAATAATAATAATAATAATTTTTTATTTATATCCTGCCCTTCCTGGCCAAACCCGGGCTCAGAGCGGCTAACAAGCAAGAAAAATAGCGCAGTGTACATAAAATCACACAGTCAATTAATTAAAATATATTGTAAAATCAATTCAGAATCAAATTAATGGCAACCATTGGGCTAGAGTTCTATGAGGATTACAGAAGGAGAGAGGGGGTCAGGCTGTGCCTTGGCCAAAGGCCTGGTGGAACAGCTCCGTCTTGCAGGCCCTGCGGAAAGATGTCAAGTCCCGCAGGGCCCTAGTCTCTTGGGACAGAGCGTTCCACCAGATCGGGGCCACGGCCGAAAAGGCCCTGGCTCTGGTTGAAGCCAGCTTAACCTCCCTGTGGCCCGGGATCTCCAAGATGTTTTTATTTGAAGACCGTAAGGTCCTCTGTGGGACATATGAGGAGAGGTGGTCCTGTAGGTACGAGGGTCTTAGGCCTACATCTCCTCTCTGCCTCACCTTGCATGGGCTTTGAGAAAGAGCCAAGGAGGCCACCCCCCCCAAGTCAGGCATTGTGCATTCATTTTTTATTTTTATTTTTATAAACTCTAAGTTTAAAAAGCCTTTTCAGCTGCTATGGCAAACCACAGCAGCAGTGCAGGCAGTCTTGTGGCCATCTCACCCAAAATATCTGGAAGACCTTGACCCTCACTCCTAAAATACTTCTAAGTTGGGGACCCAGCCATGGGGTGAGTCAGGTCAGTGTGTGCCCCTTTTGAGGTTGGCTTGTTATAAATGATCAGACAGGATTTATGTGACATTTCACAAACAGGGACCGTAAAGTAAGTTCTGCATTGTTTCAGATACCAAAGATGTGGTCTAGTTTGGAATTTGCTTAATCTTTTATTTACTAAGAAAACCCAGGTGAGCTACATTAGTCCTTACACTGCTTCCTGGAGATCCATTCTCGCCTGTAATACCTTGTGATCCTTTTTCTCCCTGTGGATAGAGAATTTAACTTTACATCATGGTTTCTGCAGCAATTATTGTGGCTCTTAATCTTTCAGCTTTTCACACTTTGCAGTTCTGTTGGGACAGACACAGAAATAGCAGGCACACAGTTCACCTTGGTGGGGAAATGTTATGTTCGTATACGTGCCTGAAGTAGTAGGAATAAAAAACATAAATAGGGAAGACCAAGAATCAATTGTTGCAGGATGACTACAGTGCTACTATCAAATGGTCACTGATGGAACAATAGCAACTCTTATTCCCTTAATGGTCCAACTGGGTCAAGTGACAAGCTTGCTACTTGATAAAAACATCTCCAGCTGATTGCATGTAATTTAATCCATCTATCTTTGTTTCTGGATTTCTCAACTCACCTCCGCAAGCCCCCTATCTGTGCTGGTTCTTGTACCAATGGTTGAACAGTTGATATATGTGAAGATTACCGGGAAGCTTTTAATGTGTGGTGTTTTGTTGTATTTTTGTATATTCTGTTGGAAACCACATAGAGTGGCTGGGGCACCAAAAATAATTTTTTATTATTTACCACTAGGGTTGTCAGAGAATTCCGATGAAAACAGAAATGGGAGCAGTAATTGCTGATTTTTGCTTATTTGTCCCATGTCCAGTAAAGAAATCAATCCATTTGTGGTTTCTATTGTATTCAGTACACAAATGAGAAGTAACTGATTGTTTCCTGCCCCCGTTTCACTTCCTTTGCATCTGAATTAACGGGGTAGAATAATATAATCACAACACAATTTATGTAATTTACTCAAATAATTATGTAAATGACCTAAGTTATGTAAGTTATGCAATATTGCCATGGTGGGTAGTGAGACAAATACAATAGTTTTTGGTGGAAGGTGAACTGTAGCAGAAGAGAAACAGTGATGCTACCAATTAAATTCTTCCAATTAAATGAATTGAAAGTTCTTATCTAAAGCTGTGATTAATGCATCAAATTATTCATCAAATCAATTTATCCATTTTGCTTGTAGTCATCTTTATTTATTCATCAATACCTTATAGTAAGGACTGAACTTTCAAGTGTTCAAAAACAAAAGAGATATAAGCAAAGCTATAATTATCAATAGTTACCCTGCTCCCTTGTAAACCTTTGTAACCTTTTGCTCCTTCTACATCATTATCCGCTCCAGAATCTCCCTAAATAAATAAAAAAATAAGCTGAGGTTTACTTTCATGAAGATAAAACCAAAGTGTTGAATAATACACAGAGTAACACAAAAGTTGCCATTCATTGTGTAATCAAGATCTGAGATATATCCACCCTTAAGGTTTTTAATTAGTTGAGAAGCATGCATTTTCTTTATATATAACAAGAATATTGTAGCACCCTTTGATATTACTGCTGAATTGGAGCAAATGTCAATCAGGTTTCCCCCCCCTGGATTGACATTTGTTCCGATTTATCGCTAAAGAGCGGATTTTCCAGAAGAAAGCGGCGGATCAAGGGCAAAATCACTTGAGTTGGACGCATGCATGGAGAACATGGAACAAGCAGAAAACTGCTTGGACCCTTGGTTTCTAGGCAGAGGACAAACGCAAGACTGGGCAAGCCCTAAGAGGGGCTGTTGATATATATTTTAGTGCATTATAGATACAATCAGAAACTGCAACCAGATGTATGGTGCAGTAGTATGTCCATGGAGTCCGGAGAATACTTACATGATCTCCCTGGAAGCCTTTCTGACCTTCATCACCAGGAAGTCCACTTGGTCCTGGGCTGCCCTGGAGATGTAAAATAATTCTGTGAAAACCTCCCAGATTGTCTGTTTGGACTTGTGGCTGTTTCAAAACCAAGAGAGTTGGGACCTTGCTACCCTTTCCTGTACGGTGAGGCTGCCCTTTGTAACCTTCACTATTGACTTTTCTAATGTGCTTGATATACGGCTGCACTGAAATATGACCCGGAATCTGCAGGTGGTACAAAATGCTACTGCTAATGAATATTGAGGGACATGGGTGGCGCTGTGGGTTAAACCACAGAGCCTAGGACTTGCCGATCAGAAGGTCGGCCGTTCGAATCCCTGCGACGGGGTGAACTCCCATTGCTCAGTCCCTGCTCCTGCCCACCTAGCAGTTTGAAAGCATGTCAAAGTGCAAGTAGATAAATAGGTACCAGTAAACGGTGTTTCCGTGTGCTGCTCTGGTTCGCCAGAAGCGGCTTAGTCATGCTGGCCACATGACCCGGAAACTGTACGCCGGCTCCCTCGGCCAATAAAGCGAGATGAGTGCCGCAACCCCAGAGTTCGTCACGACTGGACTTAATGGTCAGGGGTCCCTTTACCTTTACTTTAATGAATACTGGGAAGTGAGGGCATAACCAACTTCTTTTGCAACAGCTGCACTGGGTGCCTGCAAGCTTCTGGACCTAATTCAGGAGGCTGATGTTTACTGTTAAAGGCCTTCATGCACGAGCCTCTATATCGCTTTGTTCCACTTGTAACACCCTGCTCTATATGCATTCATTACATGAAATAGGTATCAAAGGTAAGGAGCTGGGCATTCCCTGAAGCGTCCCTCAAGACTGTGGAATGGTCTCCTGGTGGAGGTCAGAGATTCTTCTATTTCAGCCTTTTGTTCGGACTATTAAAGCCATTTATTTCAGGTGACATTTGGCTGACTGATTCTTATCTATTGGATGCCATGATTTTCAGTGGTGGCTGGGACATGCTAACTAATACTGAAGGAATGGGCTTCCCAAACCCAAAACTGACTGTGCAGGGAGTTTGAAACTGCACCAAAATCCCTATTTTTCCTTAGCTAAAATCCATTAACTTGAGCTCTGAATCAATGTATAAACAAAAACCCAGCTGTATAAACAAGTGCTCAGAGCCCTCTCCTTTATCAGTTTATGACGGCAAGGATGACCTTGGCTGCTCCAGTAGAGTAGGGATGACATGTCTAGGTCTTATCTTATGTCCTGACCACACTCTGACGCACAGACCTAGTCCAGGAACAGCGCCAGAGTGTGTTCTTGGAGTTGGTGACCTCTTGCTCCAAGATAAGAGTAGGAACAGGAACACCCTTTTATGGTCAGAAGTACAGGGAGGAATACCCTTTTATGGTCAGAAGTACAGGAAGGAATACCCTTTTATGGTTAAGAGTGCCGGAGCAGGGGCTGTTGATATGTATTTTAGTGCATTATTTTAGTGCATTATTTAGTGCATCTGTGATGTCAACCTGCGTGTACAAGCTGACGTGCCTGGATTCCTGGGGAAGGGGGAGAGGGTGCCTGGAGGATATATATATACTGCATGAAATTTCTCATTTCTTGGAGACTGTATGTTTGGAACGAAGGGGGGTGGTGGAGGAAAACCCCCTTTTTTTCTTTGTACGATGTGATAATAATAACCCTCCACCCCAGAAAGAAACAAGATCGTCGCGTTTTTAATAATCATAAGCAGGATTTTAAGAACTGTGTGGGGATGGATTACAACAGGAGAAAAGATTGGTGAACGGTGAGAAAGTGGGAAATTTTTATGACGCAGTTAAAAAATGGCATCTCGCCAAGACAGGCTTGCCGGAGAAAGAAGGACAGGGGGGAGGAGAATCAGGATTGTTCGAAAGAGAAGGAGTGTTGGAATTGAAAGTTTGACCTGACAGAGCCCCCTGATCTATTTGATTTATTTGGCTAGCCTGGAAAAAATAAAGACAGACCGAAGATTAATTTTGTTTATGGAAGCGTTGAACAGAGGCTGTCCCGGAGTGATATAGCTTTTGAAGAGTACAAAACCCACACAGAGACTCCAGCTTTCAGTCTGCTTGTGAGAATCATCAGAGATCGCAAAGAAAGGAATATATGACTACAACAAGATGAGAAAGAAAGTAATAAAGGACTATCCGGATCGAACTGGATAGAACTGACTAATTAATGCAGTAAAATGAGTGATGTCTGGAGTTATCTGGAATTTTGGACTTGTGCGGAGCTTGATGTATGGGTACCCTCAAAAAAATTTAAAATTTGGCTGTATAATTTGGAACTAATGTGATTTGAAATAATGTGATGTGATTGGCCTGTTAATAAAAATTATTTTTTAAAAAAAAGAAATTTCTCATTTCTTTGGACTTGCTGTGAGCTGACCACACAAGTGCCTTCTGCTATCCGGAGAGCAGAATAAACTCTTTCTCTGAACCAACCCTCGGTGTCATTTGACTTCCTTCCTCCCGTCTGGGGGCAACGCTCACCCAACCAATTGGTAAAGTCCAATAACGCTACAATACAATTATATCCAGTTCTCAATTAAGCCATTTTAAACCATGTGGAACACATTTTTCTTTGTTGTTGTTTTGTTGTAAATGTCATTTGTGGTTTTCGTGCCTTCAGGTGCCATCAAACTGGTGTGGAATAGCTCGGTTTGGCGAGAGATAGGTAGCTTGGGGCACCTGATAGATTTTGTAATATTTACAAGGTTACAAAAAGTACAGCAGCTTTCCAGATGGGAGATGCCACTCAATACAGGCAGTTCAGAAACTTTCCCCCGAAAAGGAAAGCCATATATATTTTCCCCAGATCATCATATGCGGAAATTGAGAAGCCCACTAAGCAAAATGCAAAGCTCACAATGTCTACAATGTGTCCCTGTCAAAATTTAGTGCCAACATTTTATGAATGAAATTGCAATCTTCCTATGCATGAGACATAGACATTTTTTCAATATCTTAGGAAGCCCAACTATCCTAAACTTCTTACTAGTCTGTGCGTACTAAACCTATTCCTTTCCTTTGAGAATTATGTAAAAGTTCCTCACTTATACAGTACACTGGCTTACCAACTCTGCTCAATGTCAAACTTGGAAGCAATGATAGAATTTGAAAATATACCTGCAGGCCTGCATCCCCCTTTTCTCCTTTGTGTCCTGGGAGTCCATGTGATCCCTTGAAGAAGATTTTGAAAATTAAATTATTTCCAGAGTTAAAAAAAGACTGCGACACAAGGAGATGGAAAATAACTTACCTCTTCTCCCTGGATTCCATCAAGTCCATCATCCCCTTTCTCTCCCTAAGAGAACAAAACCAGGCAATGAGTTGCACTGCTACTCAGAATAATCAGCCTGCATAAACAGTCCAAGAAAAGTAGAATCTTTGTCAACTCCAGCACCTGACCAAAGCCTAATAAGGATTTTTATGAATAGTGTCAGGAGCTCGTCCTACACTTGAGTAGGACCCTGGCAGAGACACATGCCCGATTGGCATGTACTCTCCCTCCTGGTCTTTTGTTTGGGAGCTTCAAAAGCTTTCTTCTGCCTGAACATCACAGCGACTGATGCCAACAGGCATCGGCACACTTAGGGATCCGAAGAGTCTTCGCAGCTTGCGTGACAGACCTCAGCAACTCTGCATTTTGGCTAATCTACTTTATTTACATATAAACACACATGGAGCACTGCAACATGGCTCCTTCTCTCTCTAGCATCAGACAGCAAAGAGAGAAAAAAGGACAATAGTCCCACTTCACGGAACACAGTAACACAAACATCCTGTCTCTGTCACTTCCCACTTTGTGGAGTCAAAACATACACCGTCATGTGATAGACAACAATCCCATGACTGCAATCATGGAGCAGGAATTCTAACAATTTTTAGGGACCCCCTCCTTGACCCAGTGTCTCTCTATGATCCACTCCAAAATCTGCAATGTTATCTGTCTCTAGTTTCACATCCTTTCCCACCTTTTCTAAAGACCTAACCTCAGGCCAGAACTTAGAAATATAAAATATGCAACTGAGCCAGTTGTTTACATTCGTTTACTTTGCCCATAATAGTAAGAATTCTGTTTTGTTAAGCACTAGTCATAAAAAAACTTCCAGATAGGGGAGGGAAATAACTCACTTCTGGCAACCTTATACAAAGCAGAGACCAGAAGGTTTTGAATCGGATCTTCCTATGCCATCACTATAGATGTGAATCCTAGATTCATAGCCCATAATTTGCTACTTACTCTCGGGTTGCAGAGCTAACAGAAGGGGAAACAGCACAGAGCAGGGGCTGGTGATTGGGGTGTGATGGCCAATGGCCAACTGTGGCTGTGACATGTTGGGAAAGTCCTGGTGGGCTGGCCAGAGAGGGCCTGGTGGACCAGTTGAAGTCCCCAGGCGGAAGACTTCCCAACACTAATGTAGGGCTTTGCCTCACTGATTGGGAACGTACCTTTGCCTATGAGAAGGCAAAATTGTTTCTGATATCCAATATCTAACAAGTGAGTGGGTTCCAGTTCCTCTTTCATTCAAAACAATCTTAGACAAATCACACCTCAAGTGGCATGGGTGGAACTCCACATGGAACTCCACCATGCATCTTGGCAAGGTTATATATTTAAGAGGAATGGAGGAGAAGGGGCTCAGTCCTTTCGACACCAGCCATTTTTGTATTCAAATTCCCCTCTCCCTTTCTCCTGTAGCTTTCATATTTATATCTATGATAGTAAGTGTGCATTTGGAACCCTACGTGGAGGAAAGCATATACAGGGATTTTGGGAATAAAATGCAGTTGGTGGGGACTCTATGTTGTCACACCCTAACTCAAAATTTGTGTTTCTTGAGGCTGCTCCTCATTAAAATAAATAAATGGTGCTTTTTAACACTCATTTCATGTAATATGTAGCTCATCCATTGTTGTCGTCATCATAATTATCATTATCATTATAATTCCAGGAATAGGTTTATAAATCTTTCACATTCACCAAACAATCCCAATGTTTTTGCAGACATAAGACAGCACAGACAACATTTTCTTACTGCACCTTTCTTCCAGTTCGGCCTTGTAGGCCCTGAAATATTAAAAACAAAACAAAACAGGTGTTCATTAAATGACAAAACAAAACATTACAAAATCCGTCTTTTGATTATTACTTTAATTGCTTAAGTGTATTCCTACCTTCATTCCTTGACTGCCTGGGTCTCCCCTATAGCCTTGGGGTCCCTCTGGCCCAGGGAATCCTCTGGAACCCTAAAAGAGAAAGACGACGTCAGTGGAAACAAGGACCCTACTATGAACTGAAAAAAAATTTCTACGTTGATATAACTTACTGGCTCTCCATCCTCTCCTGTATATCCCTGATAGCCGGGCGAACCAGTAGATCCCTGAAAATAAAATTTTAATAAAGAAGGTCAATACTGAAATTTGGGAAGCATTCAGATGAAGTGGTTTCTTTAAGAGTGGCTCAATATTTAGTAAAAGGTGCAGTCTGATAGATGCAACTTCAGTATTCTAGAGTGTAGAATATTTGCATGCAAGTTGGAGACTCTTTTACTTTTTCTAAAATTGAAGGGACCTTGTGCATTACAAGTGTTTATCTGGGATGCACAAAGCGTTGTATTGTTTTTGATATTTGGTTGGAAGCCGCCCAGAGTGGTTGGGGAGACCCAGTCAGATGGGTGGGGTATAAATAATAAATTATTATTATTATTATTACTATTATTATTATTATTCACTAAAACATTACCACTGCATGGAAGGCTGCCTTCATTTCCTATACAGTTGTACCTTGGAAGTTGAACAGAATCCATTCCAGAAGTCCGTTCGACTTCTGAAACGTTCGGAAACCAAAGTGTGGCTTCTGATTGGCTGCAGGAAGCTCCTGCAGCCAATCGGAAGCCTTGAAAGCCCCATCGGACATTCAGCTTCCAAAAGAACGCTCGAAAACTGGAACATTCACTTCCAGGTTTCAATCATTCAGGAGCCCATTTGTTCGGGAGCCAAGGCGTTCGAGATCCAAGGTACGACTGTAGTTTGAAATATCAAATCTTAACTTGAAGAATTAATAAACAATAAAATCCAAGCATTTCTGTTTTCCTTGATGAGCGTTTGGCAAGTTTCTACAAGCTAAATATTAGATTTAAAATGTAAGTTATTTTATCAGTGGCATATGAACTCCTTGAATGTTCAAATTAGGAAACTGGTAAACGCTTCTACATGAAAGATACTGCATGTGGAAAGGAGTCAACATACACAGATGGTTGTAGTAAATTAAATTATGCACAAACATTCATACCTGTGATCCAATTTTCCCTTTTGGTCCACGGGGCCCTTCCTCTGGCATACACGTACAGAATTTGCAGCAGCATGTTCTCTCAGCAATTTGTGTCTTGAAAAGAGGAAATTGTCACAGATGAAACATATATTCTTAGCGTATTCCTGTAGCTTTAAATGTGATGAGAATTGAAATCACTGCACCCCATACCAATCACTTATTTTCTGGTCAAAGGTAAAAGGTAAAGGACCCCTGGACGGTTAAGTCCAGTCAAAGGCGACTATGGAGGTGTGGCGCTCATTTTGCTTTAGGCCAAGGGAGCCGGCGTTTGTCCTCAGACAGCTTTCTGGGTCATGTGGCCAGCAGGACTAAACCGCTACCAGCACAACGGAACACCATGATGGAAACCAGAGAGCACTGAAACGCTGTTTACCTTCCCGTCATTGTGGTACCTATTTATCTACTTGCACTGGCGTGCTTTCGAACTGCCAGATTGGCAGGAGCTGGGACAGAGCAACAGGAGCTCACCCTGCAGCGTGGATTTGAACTGCCCACCTTCTGATCGGCAAGCCCAAGAGGCTCAGTGGTTTAGACCACAGCGCCGATCACGTCCCTGTTTATTTTCTGGTATGAGGAGCATAAAGGAATGGACCCTTAAGCCTTTAAATGTCTTACAAACTTACCACAAAGGAAAACAGCCTGCTGGCAATATTTTGTGTACCCATACTTAATTGCTTGTTATATCCAAATCCCTTTCCAAATTCAATTTCCAGAAGATCCGCAAAGTTGGTAACTCCTTCCAGAGCAACTGTTATTATTCCATCCAGCCCTATTTGAAACATTGGTTGTTAAAAATATTTTACACGTATCTATTTCCCAGACTATTATTTGATCTCTTATTTTTCAATTCCTTATCCTGAAGGATTAACTCGCATGCTATGTATGATACGGTAACTAAAATGAGGAGAGTGAAGAATATATCATTTTTCACATTTCGTTTTGACAACTCTGGCTGGGACACCACTTAGTAGCAGATCAAAGAAGGAAAATAATTCTCTAACTTTCTGATTTGTTTGAACATCTTAGCACCCAAAATAGTTCTCACGGATGCAACAAATGGGATCTATAATTATATACAGCTACAGTTGTACCTTGGAAATAGAATGGAATCCGTTCTGGAAGTCGGCTCGACTTCCAAAACATTTGGAAACCGAAGCCTGGCTTTTGATTGGCTGCAGGAAGCTCCTACAGCCCACTGGAAGCCGTGGAAGCCCCGTCAGACGTTTGGCTTCCAAAAATAGTTCACAAACCGGAACAGTCACTTCTGGGTTTGCGGCGTTTGGGAGCCAAAACGTTTGAGAACTAAGCTGTTCAAAAACCAAGGTATGACTGTAATCATAAACAATATCAGAGTGGTTTCTAACAATTATATATGAAACCATACACTAAAAACATATAAAAATGTTAAAACTGGAAATCACCTATAATGGAAAGATGCATTCTTGATTGCCTGACGGAATAGAAAAGTTTTCAGCAGGTATTTAAAAGTTAAACAAGAAGGCACACAATACTGGGCTGCTGGCCCTAAGGCAGTGGTTGGCAGCCTAAGGCCCATGGGTCACAAGCGACACACAGGGGTCATTTAACCGCCCCACGAGCTGCCCCCAAACCAAGCCACCCACTCAGTGAGTCCCCGCATGCTACGCTAAAGTGGTGCAGCATGGGGACTCACTTTCGTGGCACAGGAAATCATGTCTGCACATGCCAGAAACTGAGGGCGCGGGTGCGATCTGGCCCACGGAGGGATCTCTGCTGGAGTGAACTGGCCCAGGCAAGGTAAACCTTGCCGACCTCTGCCCTGAGGCTTACTTTCTTTTTGTCAGATGAGGCTTTCCAACACAGGGAACAACCAGCAACACTCCAGCAGATGAGCTCAGTGATCAAGCTGGGATATAAGGTATATGGGCAGACTGTGGTGCCACATGTTGGACCACTTGGAGCTTCTGAACCAGGCGCAAAGGCAGCCCCACATTGAGCACATTGCAGTAATCCAGCCTTAAGGCTACGAACACATGGACTACAGTGCTAGTTGTATATTGCAGAGATACATAACTGCCACACAGAACCAGAGTAGTCCAGTGCTGAACCCATGCTCAAGATGTGCTGTGCACATCCTGAATGTCATGTACGGGAGTTCCCCTCTCCCTTCCGGTGGCTCACCGGTAAGAAATAATGAGCATTTGGTAGATTTATAGTCTTTTTATTATAGCATTCTGTTATGAGCACAAACAGGCAACTCTCCGCAAGGATATTAACTGGCTACTCTGACTCTTCCTTGCGATTTCAGCAGCAAGGAGTGTGCCAAATGGAAGTTCCTCTCCCCCTGCATCTCCTTTGTTCTCTGACACGCTTAGACCTCCGAGTTTGGGGGAAGGGAGGGGATTCCTCCCCACTCTCGATTGATGTATCGCCCAGCTGCTCCCTCCCTTCTGGTTGCTTAGCTACTATATCATAGCTGGGCAGCTCTTTTCTCAACTGTGCAGCTTCTGTGTCTCCCTGCTTCTGGAGATGCTGGAAGCAAAGGGGGGGGGGTGAATATTCCCCCTCCTCTTTTATTAGGATCCGATCTTCCTGAGATTGCATCCCCCATCTTCCGATTCAGACCAGCCCCTGACACTGAATAATAATAATAATAATAATAATAATAATAATAATAATAATAATTTATTATTTATACCCCACCCATCTGGCTGGGTTTCCCCAGCAACTCTGGGCGGCTTCCAACAAAACACTAAAATACAATAACCTATTAAACATTAAAAGCTTCCCTAAACAAGGCTGCCTTCAGATGTCTTCTAAAAGTTTGGTAGTTATTTTTCTCTTTGACATCTGCTGGGAGGGCGTTCCACAGGGCAGGAATAAGAATGTTATTATAGATTTATGCAACAAAAATTGTATATACCACTCGGTCATTTATTACTCCATTTTCTATCCCTTGAATGTCAAGGAATTCCTCCCTCCAGTCTTTTGATCTGAACAGTTCTGCTACTCTGGGGATGAACTGAAGTCACATGACACCGAAATCTTGCTAAAGCTACATGGGGTTGAGTTTGGTTAGTGCCAGGACAGCAGACTTCCCAAGTGAGTCCTGCTGGTGCACTTCCCACAGGCGACTAGTGAAAAGAGTATGCTAGACTAGATGGACCATTGACCTCATCCAATAGGCTCTTCATATGTTCTTAGTGCCTTACATATGTCACCTTGCACAACACCTTATTGTTATAGCTATAACTTATCTGCGCTATTTAACGAAATTAAAAGACGCCTGCTTCTTGGGGAAAAAGCAATGACAAACCTAGACAGCATCTTAAAAAGCAGAGACATCACCTTGCCAACAAAGGTCCGTATAGTTAAAGCTATGTTTTTCCCAGTAGGGATGTATGGAAGTGAAAGCTGGACCATAAAGAAGGCTGATCACCGAAGAAGTGATGCTTTTGAATTATGGTGCTGGAAGAGACTCTTGAGAGTCCCATGGACTGCAAGAAGATCAAACCTAACCATTCTAAAGGAAATCAGCCCTGAGTCCTCACTGGAAGGACAGTTCGTGAAGCTGAGGCTCCAATACTTTGGCCACCTCATGAGAAGAGGAGACTCCCTGGAAAAGACCCTAATGTTGGGAAAGATGGAGGGCACAAGGAGAAGGGGACGACAGAGGACGAGATGGTTGGATAGTGTTCTCGAAGCTACCAACATGAGTTTGACCAAACTGTGGGAGGCAGTGGAAGACAGGAGTGCCTGGTGTGCTCTGGTCCATGGGGTCATGAAGAGTCAGACATGACTAAACGACTAAACAACAACAACAACAATGTGCACTAAAACAATTATATTCTGATTTTATGTAACGTACCCTTTTTTCGAAGTTCTTCCGATTTCTTTTTAAGTACTTCTTTGTCAGCATCCAAGCCATCAGAGAAAACAAGCAAAACCTAAAAAGTGTTAGAAAGGAAAGACTAAAACAGCAACTGTATATACCCTAAGAGCAACAAGATATATGAAAGTATGGTACAACTTCATTCATCAAATAGTATAATGGCTAGCTAGACTGAAAGAATAACCGCACATCTGGGGAATTGATTTTTTTTTTTTTTAGATAAAGTAGAACTAGGGATGGAGGAGAAAGTTCATTCAGTGTGCATTTAAATACATAATCCAAATGGCAGCTGCACTTTTCTGAATTTTGTGATTTGGTTCCTCAATCAAAATATGTACAAAACGTATATATGCCACGTATATAAAAATGCATATATTAGTGAAAATAATATACCAACATTCATTAGGGAAAAATGATTCCAAAAATGCATATTTTAGGAAGAACCGCATCCAAAAATATTGTTAGGAGAACGTGCTCTAAATGACAAAATTTCATCCAGATCTTTTGAATTTTTTTTTTTTTTGAAGTGGTGCAGAAATGTGATTAACTGAATTTAAGATAGGAAAAAGGAGAAACTAAGAGAAGCTGAGGATTTGTTCCTTCTTAGTTAAGACTGACAGGCGACTACAAAGCAGATACAGTGATGGAGATTCGGATTATTCCGAAGGGTTAGCTGGCAAGTATGCAATAAAAAAAACTGCTTACGCAGCATTTAAGTACCATCTGTTGAGCATGAGAATAACTTACCTGGCTTCGCATGTGATTACCAGATACACTTTCAAATACATTCCAAAGGCTGTCTAGGAATTCGACATTGAGATATGATGGGCCGTTCAGCCTAACTTTCCGGAGATCCTCTAGGATTTTTTCATGGTCAACTTGGAGTGTCCGCAGAAAAGGTGTGTCTGTATTTTCTATTAGATTTGCCACACTGAACTGTGTTTTTGTTCCTTTGTTGCAACTCACAGCCCCATAAGATGTAAAGTCTTTTAAAATATCAGGGAGATAAGTCTCCAAAAGATGCTGCTCATTGAAAATATGGTCTCCTGCTTTCTGAGATGAGATATCGAATCCAATAACGACATCCATAAAACATACTGTTTTAGGGAAACACAAAGATTAAAAAAAAAACACAAATTAATTTTAAAAGTAAACCCTGGAAGAAGATAGATACAGAAAGAGCAGTGCAGAACTGTATTCTAACAAACTTGAACCATTTACCGTATTTTTTGCTCTATAAGACTCACTTTTTCCCTCCTAAAAAGTAAGGGGAAATGTGTGTTGTGTCTTATGGAGCGAATGCAGGCTGCACAGCTATCCCAGAAGCCAGAACAGCAAGAGGGATTGCTGCTTTCACTGCACAGTGATCCCTCTTGCTGTTCTGGCTTCTGAGATTCAGAATTTTTTCCCCTTGTTTTCCTCCTCCAAAAACTAGGTGCGTCTTGTGGTCTGGTGCGTCTTATAGGGCGAAAAATACGGTATCCTTTGAGATTGGTTACTTCTAGGCATCTCAGGTGATATCTAGATAAATATCTGCCTTAAGATTTTTTGATCAGTCTTTAACATCAGTTAAAGCAGTTTCAGCCCTGTTTTTGAGTTTGTTTAAAATCTAAAACAGCTTATCTCGTATTCCTTTGTAAGTTTTTTTAAACCTTTTTGTAAAGGCAATACTAGAGTTTTCACAGCCTAGTCCGCAACTCCTTATTACTACTGCTTGGCTTTCTTTAAATAGCGCTATGCCTAAAACTTGTCATTGAGGTTTTCATACCTTTTTTGTAAACTCAGGGAAGCGTTTCAGCCCTGTTCTTGAGTTTGTTTAAAATCATTTAAGGTTCGTGATTTCTCTATTTCCTTCTGAAGAAACCGAATAGTTCAGTGAAACAAGGTTTGTAGCCGGCATCCCGTTATGGCTTTGTTCAATTCTAGGTTAATTTTTTCCTTAAACGTTTTGATTTTTGTTATTTAGTTTAATTCTATAGTCGATTACTTCTCGTTTCAAGGATTTCAACGGCATGTCATTTGTTTTGTGTAATTTCTTGGTTCTGCGACTGTCTTTTTTTCCTACTGGTTAAGATTTTTTACTGGCCAAGGAAGAAGTGGATTTATCCATATAGAGGCAAACTTGGAAATTTAATGGATGGATACATTTACTTGGGTTTGCTTGGTTTAAGGGAAGGGCAACCAAAGTTTGAACTGTCAAAGTTCTCAAGGAAATATGGCCTGCCTTCCCCTGACATTATGGGCTGGTTTTTATGAAGACGCCTGCTGGAAAGTACCTTGAGCTGGATGGTTGTCCTTGAAATTCCTATTTTAAAATTGCCAACAGATTATAAATGACAAGAGGAAATATTTGAATTGGAAATGAAAGAGGACTCTGACTGGTGGAATCTTGGACCAATTGGACTGACCAGATATGAAGTAGTAGGAAAACATCTAATGAAAGTGAACTATTAGGTTTTCATACACACAGAAGGAAGGAAAAGAATTTATTTTAGAAATAATAATTATTGATTTATCATGGATTGATAATTTGTTGAGTAATCTCACTTGTAGATACAGTGGTACAGTACCTTGGGTTAAGTACTTAATTCGTTCCGGAGGTCCATTCTTAACCTGAAACTGTTCTTAACCTGAAGCACCACTTTAGCTAATTGGGCCTCCTGCTGCCGCCACGCTGCCGGAGCATGATTTCTGTTCTCATCCTGAAGCAAAGTTCTTAACCCGAGGTACTATTTCTGGGTTAGTAGTGTCTGTAACCTGAAGCGTATGTAACCCGAAGCATATGTAACCCGAGGTACCACTGTATTGTACAGTGGTACCTCGGGTTAAGTACTTAATTCGTTCCGGAGGTCTGTAGTTAACCTGAAACTGTTCTTAACCTGAAGCACCACTTTAGCTAATGGGGCCTCCTGCTGCCGCCGTGCCACCAGAGCACGATTTGTGTTCTCATCCTGAAGCAAAGTTCTTAACCTGAAGCACTATTTCTGGGTTAGTGGAGTCTAACCTAAAGCATATGTAACCTGAAGCGTATGTAACTCGAGGTACCACTGTAAATGTTAATATATTGTACGTGCAGGAATTGGCAAGTGAATACGTGATGGCTGAGGATAATGAATTAAAAACACAAAAAAAGGAATATAAGGTTAATTGCAAGGAATGGGATGTGAATTAGAAATAACTAGGAAACTAATGCAGCAACAGGAGGAAACTATGGACACATCAACAATGGAGTGTGGGAAACCAATTTTTGGAAAAATTGTATTAAATGTGCTTTAATTTGTGGTTGATTTGGGGAAAAAATGGAAAATCAATGAAAGCGGTTTGGCCACAAAAAATAAATAAAAATAAAATTCCACTGGCCAACCATACATACATTGAAATGGACTATATAATATGATGCTTAGCAAATTTCAGCAACAGAAAAAAGCGATACTTTGAGCTGATGTACATTTGCAGCAGAATCATGTGGTGCAGCTTTTTCCCCCTGGAGCATAACACTGCACAGTGCAAGGGGAGGTACTCTTCCTGGACTATACCTGCAGCTAATCACCCTCACATAAAAATGATTAATGGAGAAGCGTATGTTGGAACCCTTCTAGTTTATGTGTTAATCTTCAATATGCAGGGTGTGGGATAACCAGCCTCATATAATCAACATGCTCAAGTCTAGTTAATGCATGAAGGGGTTAATACCATAAATTAAACTGTCCTCCTTGGCTTAGCTATACCCACTTCCAGTCACTTTGGGAGAAACTAGGTAATCAAGCCTTTGTTCTTCCCCAGTCTACCTGAGAAGCACAATATATGAAGAGGTTTGATCTGGTTGCTCTGCATGGCGCTCACAAGCCACTTGAGTTCCTATACCAATAATTTAGCCACTTTGTAACTAAGCCAAGTTTTACTGCCTGTGCAAGTTTCTGAAACACGTGAATTTGGCTTTGGAGAGTTTGTAAGTAAACTATTTCTTAAAACTTACTTTTCCAGAACGCGGCAGCTAGACTGGTGGCTGGGAGGTCTTGAAAGACCTACATTGGCTCCCAGTACGTTTCCGAGCACAATTCCAAGTGTTGGTGCTGACCTTTAAAGCCCTAAACGGCCTTGGCCAGGTATACCTGAAGGAACGTCTCTACCCCTGAGGTCCAGCCCCGAGGGCCTTCTGGCGGTTCCCTCACTGCGAGAAGCAGAGGGTCTTCTCAGCAGTGGCGCCCTCCGTGTGGAACGCCCTCCCATCAGATGTCAAAGAGATAAACAACTACCAGACTTTTAGAAGACATCTGAAGGCAGCCCTGTTTAGGGAAGCTTTTAATGTTTGATGTATTACAGTATTTTAATATTTTTTTTGGAAGCCTCCCAGAGTGGCTGGGGAAGCCCAACCAGATGGGTGGGGTATAAATAATAAATTATTATTATTATTATTATTATTATTATTATTATTATTATTATTTTGGGAGAAGAGGGAAACCTTGGAAAGAAACTTTTTAAGGGGACATTCTGCAACTCACTTTAGAGGGCAGACATATTTTAAAGGTCTAACAGCCTATATCTTTTCTCTTACCAAAGCCAACACAGGGAAGGTGTTGGGTTGCTTGTTTTTAAATGGAACATTCACATGTGAAGAAGAGTTTGGATTTGATATCCCGCTTTATCACTACCCGAAGGAGTCTCAAAGCGGCTAACATTCTCCTTTCCCTTCCTCCCCCACAACAAACACTCTGTGAGGTGAGTGGGGCTGAGAGACTTCAGAGAAGTGTGACTGGCCCAAGGTCACCCAGCAGCTGCATGTGGAGGAGCGGGGAATTGAACCCAGTTTCACCAGATTACGAGTCTACTGCTCTTAACCACTACACCACACCAGCATTTTGGAGCAGTACATTCAAGGAAAGGTGCCTGATATCTCACTCTGGTGCATGTATAGTAGATGTCCTCTTAGAATATTCAAAATGCTAGAAGTGGAAGGGACTCAAAAGCTCACACTTCCAATATTTTGAATATTCCTTATATAAAATTATTATTTGAATAATAAAATTCAACACATATCTGACGTAAAGTTCCACCTCTAATATCAAATATTTTTAGAATGTCAATTAATTTTCACATTAGCGTTCTTACTTAGCAGAAGAACATTATAGAGGGGGAAAGAAGTGGATCAAGGTCCTTCTTAGCAGGCAAAGCTAGTCCCATTATTTTGTAGATTATCACCAATGGGCTTCAAGTGCCAAGAATGAAGTAATGAAGGGCCCTCAAGTGTGACAGTAAATAAGGACAAAATAAAAACAAAAAGTGGTTTTCTAAGGAGAAGGGAACAAACTCTTGGGGAAATTAATTTACACATGCACAATTCCTTTTTATATTGCATTAGCCATGTGCAATGCTATTTTTCTAGAAAAAGAGGTGCCGGAACTCACTATGAACACTTTCTTTGCTCTCTTATACAGTGGTACCTTGGGTTAAGTACTTAATTCGTTCTGGAGGTCTGTACTTAACCTGAAACTGTTCTTAACCTGAAGCACTACTTTAGCTAATGGGGCCTCCTGTTGCCGCTGAACCACTGGAGCATGAATTCTGTTCTCAACCTGAAGCAAAGTTCTTAACCTGAGGTACTATTTCTGGGTTAGCGGAGTCTGTAACCTGAAGCGTATGTAACCTGAAGCGTATGTAACCTGAGGTACCACTGTAACGGCAATGGTGCCCACCTAAGAGGGACCGGAACTGTGTTCCGGTGAGTTCCGGCTGAAAAAAGTCCTGGCCCTTTATGGAAATATAAATCTATTTTTACATAAATAATGAAAGGAGATCTAAAATGTTGTTTTTGAATGGAGCTTACTTGCTTCACTTTTATCTTGACACACTTCTTTAGTTACGCGAGTTAGAATACTTGGCAGATCTGTGAAATTCGCCACAGAGTATATCCTGTCAGAGTCATCAGTTATCTCCATGAGTTTTGTCCGGTCAACCTCTCCCACTCCAATTGCGTGAATCTCGACACCATCGGCAGCCAGGGCTCTTGCACTGTCAGCAACAGGGTCATCGGAGACTCCATCTGTGATTAGCAGCAATTTGGGCACGACGTGTCTAGGTATTCTGCGTCTTGTGGAGTTGAAGAAGGCCTTCACTCCTTTGAGAGCCTCTCCAATGAATGTATTACCACCATCCATCATTGTAACGTTAATAATTTTTTCTTGAAGTTCTGGTTTGTTCTGATAAGCGCCCAGACCAAATTCTTCTTCATATCGGTCAGCAAATTGGGCCATACCAACTCGCACGTTGTCATTATAATCAATTAAATCAAGCAGGTTTTTCAGGAAGACCTTCATCATCTCGAAGTCTTCTGGGGGTATACTTCCGGAACCATCAATCAGGAAAACAAGATCAGCTTGGATCTCACATTCTGTAAGGGGGGAAACAATGTAAACCAAGATTTTTGTATTAGTACTGCAAAAAAAGGTGAAAATAACAGTCACATGGAATAACTTATTCCATGAAGGTTATCAACTCCAGTCCACCAAGAGCTGTCTATTAAAAAAAGATGTCAGTAGCCACAGTAAGACTTTAAAACCGTACGGTACAACTGCCTTGTCTTGGTTTATGTGAATCCCTTAGGAGTCTTTGGGATAAATGTGCTTTAAATGCATGGGGTATACAAAGTCTTAGAGTGGTGGATTCTATGTTAGTTTTCTTGGCATCTTCTATGTGCAGAAGGTTTATTATGATTATGATTATTAATAACATGGGATTCCACACCTGTATTCTGCAGCATCACAGTCCAAACCTGCTCTCCCTCTCCTTGCTTCCTATCTGGGTACACAGATATAAGGATAATGCTTGTTCAGCCCCCCCAAAAGGGTTGGGGGTTTAGAATGAATCGTTCCACCTTCTGCTGTATACTGAAAACCAAACTGAATGTTATTTTCCTCCCTCCCTCCCTCATTTAAGGAACAACAACAGAACCAACCATGACAAGTTTCTAGCCCAAATAGAAAAAGTGAAGGTAAGGGGAGGGGGACTGTAGTGGTTATAGGGGTTGCTCGTGCGTAAGTTACCGCCACTCTAGGCTAGGTTGCCTGGTTAAACTTTTTCTGTCTGGACAGCCCTTCACTTTGTGGCTGTTTCAGTCGCTAGCAGAATCCGTCAGTGGGCGTTTCTTGAACCTCTTCCAGCAAAGAAGTTCTTTGACGCCAAGTCGCCGCCTACTCTCCCTGCGCGGCAGTCTTCTGCACAGGGTGGGTGTGGGCAGCGGAGGATACGTGCTCTCCTCGCTGGTCTCCGGCAAGGAGTCCTGGAGCCCCCTCTCCGCTTCCCCCATCTGCCCTCCTTTATGCCTGGTGTTACGCTGATTTCCTTCCCCAGCCGATGAGCTGCCTCTCTCCCTGCTGGGCCCTTCTCCAGCATTGCTTTGGAGCCTTGCCTCTTCCTCTAGCTCCGATGGCAGTTCCCTGACAGGGACCCTTAAACTTTGAAACCTCTGCTGTTTTCCAGCTGAAAACTTGACACATCTCTGAGCTGCTCTTTCAACCTGCATCAAGAAGATGCAGGTAACCTCCATACAATATCTCATTTGGTGGTCTTCTGTGAGCTTTCTGAGGCAAACCGGCAGACAAAAATAGATCTCTATTGCATTTCAATGGGTCTTGATGAAGATGGTACAGGAAGGCTAGTGGGGAATTTTTTCCTAGTTTGGTAAAAGAGGTGTTCTATGGTTTTACTTTGCATGCATTCAGATGAGTGCTGTGCTCAGACGTTTTTTCATTATTCTGTGATGGGGTTGCATTTCCTGGGCTTCAAAGAAATCCACAGATTTAGAATTCGCACACGCGCGCGCACACACACAGACATCATGTACAGTCCTTCTATCAAAGTTGACTGGGAGTAAAGGTGAGAAAAAGAATATTCAGCATGAAATCTAATGTAGGAAAGTCATGTTTCCTAAAAGTTATTTTAACAGAGTAGAACAGGGCATGACTAAACAGTTGAGGTCCTGATGACAAAAGCTCAAGGCTCATGAGCTGCCCTGAAATCTACAGATCATGGTCAGTGTGTACATTTAAAATAATAATAATAATAATAATAATAATAATAATAATAATGGCTAAAGGAAGGACTAAAATATAATGTAATTACAAATGGGTGAAATGAAATTATGACAAGTCCATTATCTTATAACTGACACAGCAACCTTTTGAAAGAAAATGGGCAACTGGGGAATTGCCATGGAAAACTTTTCCATTTCCCAAATGTCTCTGGAAACACCAACTTTAACCACGCTACATATATGTGGATAGGCTGTTTCACCCCTACTACTGAAAAGCAACAACACGTAAGCACAACAAAAGAGTAAGTCTGCACCTTACCTGGCCTTGAATTGTTGCATAGATTATCTGATAATTTCTTGGATATGTTTTGCAGTCCTTCGAATGTGTCCACAAAATACTGGTTTTCTTCTGATCCAGCCATAGTCAAAAGTTCATCAAGTTTGGCTTCTTTTATCCCAATGGCCAAGATAGTAATTTTATCATCCCGGAGTTTTTTAGACACTTCATCAAGTCTTTCTCTATCGTGGGATTCACCATCGGTTATGACCATAAGAATTTGGGAAACGCCCCTGTGTTTCCGGCTGCCCCTTGCCTTAGTGAAAAGAGGTTTTGAATGTTCAAGAGCCTCAGCTGTGTATGTATTGCCCCCTAAATGTGTGTCACTCCTGATAGCATCAATGACTTCTGATTGTGTACTGTGGTCATCGAGATCAAACAGAATGTGTGGATCATCTGAATATTTGAGAGCTCCGAACTGAACAAGCTCCTTGCCAACATTAGATTTATTCACAATGCCAATCATGAAGTTCTTCATGAGATCATAGTTGTAAGGACCAATGCTGCCAGAACTATCGATTACAAATACTATATCCAAACGCTCTAGCCTTTTGCACTCTGGAAAGCAAATGAGAAAAGATACCATCAATATTCATTAGTCATATTCAAACACCTTGATACTCTTAGAAATGCAAGTTGATTGCACATGGCAAAGTAAAGAATGCAATATTTCTCATTACTGCAATTATGAATGCGTTCATCGCGATGGTGCCAATGTTATATTCTATATTTACCCAGAGTGCATGAAGTATGCAACATTGTGAGGTAATTTGGATGTGTGTGCAAGCAGGTGGGTCACCTGAGATGAAAAGATGCGCTTGCCAAATCCACCCAGCGAATTTGTGGCAACAAAAAGTCACAATAGGAGCTTCCCAATTTGTAGCACAGTTAGCAACATTGCACTCCAATATCTGCAACTTTAGAAAATTGCTGTGTACATAATAATTCTATCTTTATCCATAAAATATCTGTATTTCTTTACAGACCCATTATAGAGAAGATTCAAGACCCCTATTTAAGAACCATTGAAGTGGTACATGATAGCATTAAGTCTATTTGTAAACCTATCATTTCAGTGTAGTAAATGATGCATGGAGGATCCTGGTATGACAAGTGAATAAACACAATGCAGTTAGAAATGCATTATAGCTGAATCGGTGAAAGCTCAACACAGACATTTTGCGGGATTTGGGCCACTTTCCTGTATCAAACAGCCTCAGCAGTAAAAGTGAAATACAAGCAATCTACTTTACAAAGTTATGGTCTGGATGAAAAGGGTAAATTGAGGTTGCGTGTCATCCAGGACATTAAAAAAGACAGCATAAGGCAAAACAACTGAAGGTGGGAAAATACTGAAAGAGGCACACCTCTCTAGCAAAAAAGAAAAGAAAAAAAGGTAAAGGACTCCTGGATGGTTAAGTCCAGTCAAAAGCAGCTATGGGGCTGTGGTGCTCATCTCACTTTCAGGCCGAGGGAGCTGGTGTTTGTCCACAGACAGCTTTCCGGGTCATGTGGCAAGCAGGACTAAACCACTTCTGGCACAACGGAACACCGTGATGGAAACCAGAGCGCATGGAAACGCTGGTACCTATTTATCTACTTGTGCTAGCGTGCTTTCGAACTGCTAGGTTGGCAGAAACTGGGACAGACCAACGGGAGCTCACCTCATTGCAGGGATTCGAACTGCTGACCTTCTGATCTGTCAGCCTAAGAGGCTCAGTGGTTTAGACCACAGCACCACTCACATCCCCTACCTCTCTAGAAGAACTGCCACAGAAATATATGATGGGGGCATAAAGGTAAAGGTAAAGGGACCCCTGACCATTAGGTCCAGTCATGACCGACTCTGGGGTTGTGGAGCTCATCTTGCTTTATTGGCCAAGGGAGCCGGCGTACAGCTTCCAGGTCATGTGGCCAGCATGACTACGCCACTTCTGGCTAACCAGAGCAGCACACGGAAACACCGTTTACCTTCCCGCCAGAGTGGTACCTATTTATCTACTTGCACTTTGACATGCTTTCGAACTGCTAGGTTGGCAGGAGCAGGGACTGAGCAACGGGAGCTCACCCCGTCACAGGGATTCGAACCGCCGACCTTCTGATCGGCAAGTCCTAGGCTCTGTGGTTTAACCCACAGCGCCACCCACGTCCCCCGATGGGGGTATAATGAAATGTAATTTGACTTATATGCCCTAAAACTGAGTTTTAGATTATCTTTCTACTGGAAGATAGCATTTGAAGCACTGCCATCTTGCTGCTGCAGAACTCTCTCTCTCTCTCTCTCTCTCTCTCTCTCTCTCTCTCTCTCTCTCACACACACACACACACACACACACTGTGCATATGTACCCAAGAGCAATAGAAACAGTACTTACCCTCTTCAGGGTTGCACACACCAAACCTGAGCTCATTCTGTACCTTATTCAAAACATCAAAGTTCTCCACGTAAAACACCCTCTCAGGTTTCCCACTGATCTCTTCAAGCTGAGTTTTATTGGCATTAAAAACGCCAACTGAGTAGATTGTGATGCCTTTATCTCTCAGGGCTGTGGCTGGAGTTTTCACCTCATCTTGTGCTTCCCCATCAGTGATCAGGATGAGAACTTTGTGGACGCCAGGTCGTGCCCCTTTGGCAGCCTCAAAATACTTGGAAATAAATGCCAGTGCTTCTCCAGTGAGTGTGTTGGCTCCGATAAGAGACATACTCCCAATAGCATCAATGATATCGTTCTTTGTCAAGTACCTATTGAGGGGGAACTTTTCTTCGGCTGTGCCACTGAACTGCACAGCACCAACGCACATTTGTTCTGGGCCAATGTTAGATTTTTTCACAAACTCTGCCATGAAGTTCTGCATTTTTCCAAAGTCCTCAGAGCTTATGCTACCAGAGCTGTCCACTAGGAACATGACATCAACCTTCCTCACCTCACAGGCTGTGGAAGGAAAAGCAAGGATTGCTCAGGTTAAGAGAAATACATTTGAATTAGGTCAAATTCAGCGGAAAAGAAACATGTTAAAGCAGGGCAGATCGAGGACATTTTGTTGCTTGAGGTGGAGCAGGAAATTGCACCCCCTTTTCCCAAATTGAGTTTATTTTTAAAATTTATTTTACAAATAATAGTAAACTGCTTCACAGCATGCAGTCACGGAAGCAGCCTACAAGTTGCATACCCTGTAGTGTTCCAACCAGAAAATAGGTTCTGGAAGCAATAATTGTTCATGAAAATATTGATGCAAGGACTTGGGTTTGCTTGACAGCATTGACTCGAAAACTACAACTAATCCAGAATGGCAACATGGGAATGGGCCTTTTCTGTAGTGGCTCCCTGTTCTTGCAGAATGCAGCAGCTAGACTGGTGACTGGGGGTGGCCACCGAGACCATATAACACCAGTCCTGAAAGACCTACATTGGTTCCCAGTACGTTTCTGAGCACAATGCAAAGTGTTGTGCTGACCTTTAAAACCCTAAACAGCCTTGGCCCAGTATACCTGAAGGAGCATCTCCACCCCCATCATTCATCCCGGACACTGAGGTCTAGCTCCAAGGGCCTTCTGGTGGTTTCCTCACTGCGAGAAGTGAGGTTAAAGGGAACCAGGCAGAGGGCCTTCTCAGTGGTGGCGTCTTGTGGAACTCCCTCCTGTCAGATGTCAAGGAAATAAACAACTATCTGACTTTTAGAAGACATCTGAAGGCAGCCCTGTTTAGGGACGTTTTTAATGTTTGATGTTTTATTGTATTTTTAATACTCTGTTGGGAGCTGCCCAGAGTGGCTGAGGAAACCCAGCCAGATGGGTGGGGTATAAATAAAAAAATATTATTTTATTATTATTATTATTATTCTTTTTATGGAAAGAATTACCAAGGGAATTTCTCTTTACCCTTTTCATTGCATATGTCCCGAACAACAACATTTTTTATTTTTTCCAAGGCTTCAAACTGTTGCACAAAGTAAACCCTTGACGCTGAGCCCGCAATATCAAGCAACTGTTCTTTGATGGCGTCTTTCACTCCAATGGCGTAAATGTTGACATTTGCCTTTCTCAGCAGCTGAGCAGCTACCTTTACGTCATCACGTGCTTTCCCATCCGTCAGCACAATGAGATAGCAGGGAACATTGCCGCGACACTGTTGTCTTGCGTCCTTAAACAATGGCCGTGTGAAATTTATAGCTGCTCCTGTATTAGTTTCTGGTAGTGCTCTATGTCTGATACGATTCATTTCTTTTTCTAAACTGATGCGGGTGGTGTGCTGACCAAGTCTAATTGGTAAGATAGTATTTTCTGAATACTGAACAACTCCAAATCGAACATTATCAGGTCCTATAGTAAACAGCTTAATAGCTTCCATCAGAAAAGTCCTCATCGTCTCGAAGTCATCAACATGAATGCTTGACGAATCATCAAGGAGAAAATAAATATCAGCCCTTTCTGTCTCCATACATCCTACAAGAATATAGAGAGATTTTATGTCAGTAGAGGTCAATTCAACACAGTCTGGGTGGGGACCTGCAGCCCTCCAGTGTTGCTGGACTCCAAGTCCCATAAGCCTCAGTCAACATGGTGAGTGGACAAGGATGATGGGAGTTGTAGTTTGGCAATATTCAGAGAGCCACAAGTTCCGCATCCTCACGTTGGACCCGAAAGATAAGCATTGGACTTGCATGATAGTATTCAAAGCTATGTAGGCAGAGGGCCAAATGCAGACAGAATTTGTGGTACCAAAAATATGGTAGGCAGAATGTTAAAAAAAATGAAGGCAGAATATATATATATATATATATATATTAAAAAAGGAGAAAGGAGAAAACATTTATACAGGTTAGTTTTTCACAGTTCAGTGGTATTTTCAGAGTCTTGCCAGAGTGGTGCATGCTCTAGTTATCTCCCGCTTGGACTACTGCAATGCGCTCTACGTGGGGCTACCTTTGAAGGTGACCCGGAAACTGCAATTAATCCAGAATGCGGCAGCTAGACTGGTGACTGGGAGTGGCCGCCGGGACCACATAACAGCGGTCCTGAGAGATCTGCATTGGCTCCCAGTACGTTTCCGAGCACAATTCAAAGTGTTGGTGTTGACCTTTAATGCCCTAAACGGCCTCGGTCCTGTATACCTGAAGGAGCGCCTCCACCCCCATCGTTCAGCCCGGACACTGAGATCCAGCACCGAGGGCCTTCTGGCAGTTCCCTCATTGCGAGAAGTGAGGTAACAGGGAACCAGACAGAGGGCCTTCTCAGTAGTGGCATCCACCCTGTGGAACACCCTCTCTTCAGATGTCAAAGAGATAAACAACTACCTGACATTCAGGAGACATCTTAAGGCATCCCTGTTCAGGGAAGTTTTTAATGTGTGACATTTTAGTGTATTTTTGGTCTCTGTGGAAGCCGCCCAAGAGTGGCTGGGGAAACCCAGCCAGATGGGCGGGGTACAAATAATAAATTATTATTATTATATTATATTTGAAACCTCAAAACAAAGAGCTGAAAGACCGAAGCTAGGACCAGATTGCGTCAATGTCTTTACCTGATTTGAGCTGTTTTTCCATTTCAGGTTGGACATAGAGTCTGTCTTGTATTTGGTTGAAGAGTTTCTTGTGAAACGTCTTGTCCTGTCTGGGCAGGTCGGAAAATTCTGTCAGTTTGATAATATTCGGTTCTGACGGATATGACACAATCTGAGTCAACTGAGCGGCGTCTGCTCTTTCAACGCCGATGGCAAAGACAGTCACACCAGCCCTGCTAATGAGAGAAGCTGCCCCTCTTATATCATCATCTGAGGGCCTGTGGGTGATAATGGTGGCTACCTTCTCTACACTCCTTCTCCTGTCGGCAAAAACACGTTTTGTGGTCATATTAATGGCAGCACCCAAATGAGATTTCCCTTCTTTAGGGGAAAAGCTCCTAATTTTCTGAAGAATGTCCGTTTTCTTCGTTTCGTCTCTCAGAGAAGTTAATACTTTGGCCTCCGTGCTGTACGTCACGATGCCCATCCTTATGCACGCTTCCTTCACGTCGAGAGAGTTTACTGTGTTCTGCAAGAACTCTCTGATATGTTCAGCATTCGCCTGTGAAACACCCTCATCCACAATAAATACGACGTCTGCAACTGAGTCCTCATGGCACGTCAGAGCTGGGGGGGGGGATAGCACAGCGTTAGTAACATAGCTGTCAACTTACAGATTTGAAAATAAGGGACCAGCAGCCTCGAAAATAAGGGGTCAGCAGCCAAAATAACGGATTTTCCAGGCACAGGTATGCTAAAACTTCTGAGCCCCTCCAAGCCAATGGCAGAAAGCCCAGCCAGCAGCCAAACGAAGCCTCAAGCAGTGGTTCCCACAGCGCAGCAACCCGGCAAAGGGGATGCAGCAAGGAAAACCACCGTCACCTCTCCGCTGGGAAGCGCTGAGCAAAGGCGAGTCCCCAGGCAATGCGGCCGATTTGATCGGCACAAGGCATGCAAGCTCCACCCCCCCAGTCATTCTTAGACTCCTTATTGGGTGAGCAATGCAGCCAAGCAACACAGTTGGAGCCTCCCTCCTCCCTGGGGCAGGGAGGGAGGGAGAAGAGCTGCTTCCTTTGAAACCCAGGAAATTTAAGGGACATCATCAATAAGGGACACGCGCTGGGATAAGGGAGTTTCCCGCCAAATAAGGGACAGTTGACAGCTATGGTTAGTAATCCACCTCCCCACTGCACAGTTTGTTTGCTAAAGTTTCTTAACTGCACAAAGAATACTCTGCAGTCCTAGGCATTCACCGTCTCCTGAACTGCTTTGGGAATGTGCTTAGCAAAGCCATTCCTGCCATTAGGGGGGAGAGACTTGCTGAACCCCCCCTCCCTCCACCAGGAAGAGAATCAAGTTGCTCTCTCTTGGAAGGATAGGGGTCAGCAAGATATCAGAAAATGGGTAGCCAGCCCCACTGGTACCATCTCCAGGGGGTCCTGGGGACCCGGGGACCCACAATTTTTTTGCTGTGGGTGTCCAGCCTCTGCCCCCTTCCTGCCTCTGCCCCCACCTCTGCTAGCATTCTGATGGCAACAAACAGTTGCAGATTGTTTTTCAAGCTAATAGGATAATTGCGAATCTGCTTTTCACCATATGCCTGAAAGGTTCAAATCCCCCGAGCTACCTTTCAGATTTCTTATCCGGGAGACCAGTTCCATTCTCCTAAGAAAGAGCCAGGTGAGTTGTGCAGTGTCTCTTTAAGAGACAAACATTAAGGGAAGTGTGAGAGGATTGACAGGAAAATGCTTTCACTGTTGGATGCAAAGCCTGAGAGAGGGGACAGAGAGGGGGTTAGACATGCTGTGCTGGCAAGAAGTCTCGCCGATTCAGGCCAAGACAATCAGCAATCAGGACATTATTCTCCCAAGCTTTTTTCCTGCTCTTCTTATAAGTCAGAGATTTCTGCCCTGCAGCTTTGAATAAATAGTTGGTGCATTTCCACCTGGGGTGATATCCAACTAAATTTCAAGAGCAGACCCATCGAAATTAATGGACCTAACTTAGCTATGCTCATTTATTGAAATGGAACTAAAGTGGTACCTTAGTTCTCAAACGCTGAAAACCCAGAAATAAGTGTTTTGGTTTTTGAACACTTCTTGGAAGCTGAACATCCGATGCAGCTGTCAGCTATTGTTTCCGGGGCGCCTGCACCAATCAGAAGCTGTGCCTTGGTTTTTGAACATTTTGGAAGTCAAACGGACTTCCGGAATGAATTAAGTTTAGCACTTTTGTTTTTTTTTCTATTTATTTTGTGTTTTGCTTTTTTGGTTCAATTGTTTTTGTGACTGTGTGGAACCCAGTTCAGCTACTGATTGATTGATTGATTGTGTGACTGCGAAAATGGATTAAAGCCCCCCAGACTGTGCTATAAAATAAATAAGACAGTATTGTAGATAATAATTTTTTTAAAAAAAATCTTATCTTCACTGATGATAGTCATTGTTTGGATGGGGGGGCTTTAATCCATTTTCGCAGTCACACAATCAATCAATCAATCAATCAGTAGCTGAACTGGGTTCCACACAGTTTTCATTTTATGGATCAAAAGTCTCGTTAGATAGTAAAATTCATGTTAAATTGCTGTTTTAGGGGTTGTTTTTAAAAGTCTGGAACAGATTAATTTTTTTGCCTTGCGCAGGGGCCATGCTAATCTTCTCTGTATCGTTCCTATTTTAGTATATGTGCTGCCGAAGCGAGCCAGGAACTAATCTCAGCTGCGGAAAAAACATGTTCCCCTCTTTATTTTCTACTCAGGAATTTAACCTCAGTTATTTACAATTTTTGTTTAACCCGCAAGAAAGAAGGGCTTTTTTGCTGGCTAGGTTCAATTCTAATCCTTCTAACCTCCTTTGGGGTAGGTTTGCGGGTATAGCAGAAGGAGATAGGATCTGCCCATGCAATGCCCACCTGGTGGAAACTCTAGCTCACATGGCCCTTAAATGTAAAATGTATGATGATCTCCGCGAACAATTTTTAGACCATCTATGTATTCCATAAAGAAGGCTGATCACCGAAGAATTGATGCTTTTGAATTATGGTGCTGGAGGAGACTCTTGAGAGTCCCATGGACTGCAAGAAGATCAAACCTCTCCATTCTTAAGGAAATCAGCCCTGAGTGCTCACTGGAAGGACAGATCCTGAAGCTGAGGCTCCAATACTTTGGCAACCTCATGAGAAGAGAAGACTCCCTGGAAAAGACCCTGATGTTGGGAAAGATGGAGGGCACTAGGAGAAGGGGATGACAGAGGACAAGATGGTTGGACAGTGTTCTCGAAGCTACCAGCATGAGTTTGACCAAACTGCAGGAGGCAGTGGAAGACAGGAGTGCCTGGCGTGCTCTGGTCCATGGGGTAACGAAGAGTCAGACACGACTAAACAACAACAACAACAAAATGTATTCCAACATGGAAACCAGAGACAGAGGTTATACGCTTCTTATTACAGGGGAGAGACCAGGAGCAAACCAAGACAGTAGCTAAGTTTCTCTATTTGATTTTTTGTCGCCAAAGTATGCTACAGGATCCTGCCCTTGCTGGAGACCCACAGAGATGAAATAGATTGCTCGCCTCTTTTTCCCTCTGGCAAATGAATGTATTGTCCCTCGTCCCCTCACACTGCCGCCCCAGCGTCATTTTTTAAAATACTAACATGACACATTAGATATATACGTGAAGTTAATGTATCGTCTAGGAAACATTCACATCATACATTGCAAGCACTATGACACCACTTTCAACAGTCCTAGTTCCCCCGCCTCCAAGAATTCTGGGAACTGTGGTTTGTTAAGGCTCAAAGCGTCGTTAGGTGATGCTTATTCTTCATCACAGAGCTACAATTCCTGCAGTGATTTAACAACCGATCCTTCATCCCAGCGAAGGCTGGGACTTTTAACTTTGTGAGGAGAACAGGGGTCGCCCAACCACTCTCAGCACCCTTAGCAAACTACCGCTCCCAGAATTCTTTGGGGGGGAGCCATGGCAATGTAAAGTGGTATCATAGCGCTCCCAAAGTTTGGTGCAAATGCGGTCCAAGTTTGGGATTTTCTGAATTTTGTTCAAAATGTATAAATTGCTGCTTGAATGGCATTTGAAGGATAAAGAGGTAAAGTCGGTTATGATTCATTGGGCTAAAGATTTTGGGTATAATATACAGCTGAGTGATTGGATAAAATTATGGAAAGAAGGTTTAAAATTTACCGCATGCAATGCCTTAAAAGAAAATGTGATGAAAATGATGCATAGATGGTATATTACACCTGTCAAATTAGCTAAAATGTATAAAGTTAGTAATAAATGCTGGAAATGTAAAGAAAAAGAAGGAACATTTTATCACATGTGGTGGGAATGTAAAAAGGTGAAAAACTTCTGGGAGATGATATATAATGAGATGAAAAAATGTTGAAATAGACATTTATAAAGAAACCAGAAGCATTCGTATTGGGCATTGTAGGAAGTGATATAAATAGAAAGGAAAGTAAGCTGTTTTTATACGCAACAACAGCAGCAAGAATGTTATTGGCCCAAAAATGGAAGCAAGAAGAATTACCGACGAAAGAAGAATGGAGGATGAAATTAATGGACTATGCAGAACTGGACAAACTAACAGGAAGGATTCGAAATCAGCGGGACCAGAAATTTACAGAAGACTGGAGTAAATTTACAGATTATTTGAAAAGTATTTGTGATGACCGGACTACGTTTGTAGGTTTGCAAGAAGTTTTGTGACGAGTATTATTGGAATTATTGCAAAAATGGATAAAGGGGAGGAGGATTAGTTATGATAATTAAAGGTAATAAGAATTTAAGAAATGATTATGAAGTGGTTAAAACGGTGGATCAGCAGAGGTGCTGAGGGAAGTCCAAAAAAAGATTGTATAAATGATGAAGATTTGTGGTATGTATTATAATTTATATGTTAAAATTAATAAAAATTATTATGAGGAAGTTTGGGATTTTCTGACCCATGTTTCTGAAATTCTGCTGCCTTGTTTTCTTTACCTTCTGGAGATACAGGACCAACGGTTCCTGTGACACTTTCTGTCACACTTGGAGGTGGAGGCGTTGGCGTGGCCGTGAAAATCTCCATTTGTGCTGCCTTTCCAATAACTTCAGACATGTTTTGAGAAAACGCTAGGAGATCCCTTGGTGTACCAAATTTATAGTGGAATGGAGGAGTAGCTATTGACTGCAGCGCTTGAGGCAACGCCTCCTGGATTCCTAACGCTATTATTTTTATTCCATCCCGCCTCAATCGGCTTGCCGCTTCTTCCACGGGATCATCCGACGTCGCTGAAGTTGTGACCACCACAATCTGGTTCCTGTCTTTCCTCGGGCTTCTGAAAAACGTCTCGTGGACCCTTCGTATGGCATTCCCAGTCCTTAAAGGTCCACCTTTGAACGAAACCTTTTTGAGTTGGTTCAGCATGGGGTTCTTTGCTTTATAGTCGTCCAGCTGGAATTCAACCTTCACTTCATCGCTGTATTGCACGAGAGCAATTCGATACCTGTTTGGGCCAATTGGCAGACTGTTGATGATTCTGTTAACGAAGGATTTCACAGATGGAAAAGCCCTTCTCCCAAGGGCATCAGAGCTGTCGATCAAAAGGACAATATCTGCAGATTCAGAGGCTGAGAAAGCAGAAAATAAAAACTTAGTCCATAAGCTTATCAGGGCTTTACACAGACAATAAACATACCTTCCAACAAATTGAAGGTAAAAAAACGGGACTCCATCTTCCAGGACCCCATCTTCTCATTTTTTCTTTCTTGTGAGAGGACGGCGACCATTTAGGGTGCCGTGATCTCTCATGATTCCCCTCCCCAAAGTGTTTTGAGGGGACATAGTGCCCCAAAACATGCCTTTTGGGGCACCATGCAAGATCGTGGCCCCCAAAGTGCTTTTCTTGTGGGAAATCACAGCATGAAATTGCGCGAGATCACGGTGCCCAAAATGGCCGCCATTTTTTTCTCTTGTGAGAAAAAATAGGATGTCCTGGTTTTTCTGGGACAGTTGCAGGGCATGAATAAATAAAAAGAAGTGGAACCCGAATATGTAAAAATTATACAGTTTATCATGAATTCTCTTTTATTTGTTAATATTCTCTGATGTCAGAAATATACCAATATATCTATTGCTCTTGTGAACTTGTATTCTCCATTTATTGTACTTTGTATTTACACTGAAATTGCTTTAGTCTTACTTGTAAATTGCTCTAGAGAAATGCTTGAAGGGCAGTGTAAAAATACCTTGAAGAATTAAGTGCATCAAATGTTATAACATGCGCCCCATTTCCCTGCGGTCACACTTTGTCCTCCTAATTTACACAACACACAAACAAAACTGGCTTGCTGTTGTCTGCCCCTGAATCCTTGTCTCATTAAAAATAATTTAATATTAAGGATAATAATGATAATGCCAACTATACATATGCAGTTTTCTAAAGTTTCACATGTAGCTATCCCAGATCTGGCTCAATATATTTTGGCACCTGAGGCAAAAAAAAGAGGGGGGGGGTGCAGTGCCCAGGGAACAACAGACCCGACCATTTCCTCCCTATGAGTGCGAGGAAACCAGCATTCTCTCCTATTGTAGAGATGGTATTGAGGGAGGGCTGCCAAGGAGACAACAGATTCGGCCCTTGCTGCCAATGGTGGTGGCAACAGCGGATGATGCATTCCTTGGAGGCCAGATCTGCTGCTGCCCCTGCGAATCTTGCCGCCCGAGGCACCTCACCTTGCCACATGGGTGAGCCGGCCCTGAACTCTGTCTCTCCCCCCCCCCCCCGCTGCAAACCTACTACCAAATATCTATTTGAAAGGAGCTTATGATCTAAATTGCCACCAGACTGTAAGGACCACTGAGAATTTAATAAAATTTATATAATTTTCTAAATTTCCATTTATATAATTTTCAAAATATCCATTTAGACAACCTTAAATCAGTGACTTCCCTTCTTTTTCCGTGGTTCATTTTGCATACCATACATCCCTGCATATTTTGCATTAACGAAACCATTCAATAATCCATTGTTACATCCATCAAAACTTATTTACACCGTTGAATTTATCTCAATGCTACCAGCGTCTTTAAATAGACACAATTGAAAATTGTGAAAATTCTGTTTATTTAGAACCACTGATCTTAACACAAAATATGACATGCTACATTTTTTTAAAAGGATACTGAATTACCAGGTCTCTGTGCTGTAGACGTCTGTGCTCCGAGAGTAACCAGAAGAAAAATTTGAAACATCTTCATTCTGTGCACAAATGAGCCTGGAAAAAATCTGGAGGTGGGGAAGACATCATAATCACATTCATTTCATTATTTCATTTCATTTCATTTCACTGATACCAATTTTTCCTCCAAGGAGTTCTAGGTGGTGTACGATACGATACAATACGATACGATAATCTTTATTGTCATTGTCCCATACAGAACAATGAAACTGAAAATCTACATCAGACATTCAGAAACCAACAAGCCTGCTATCCCAGCTATCCCAGCCTGTTTAGCCCCCTAAAAACTCTGATACCCCATAATTAAATACAATATACTCCCATATAGACTACCTTACACTGCATTTAAAACCAAAATCATATTTGGGTAGAAACTGTTTCTGAGGCAGCTAGTCCTAGTCTTTATAACCCTGTACCTTCTTCCGGAAGGCAGAAGCTGAAAGAGATCATTTCCGGGGTGCGCACTATCCTGCACTATCTCTGCAGCTTTCTTATGGCACCTGGAAGCATAGATTTGATCCAAGGTGGGAAGAGTGCACCCAATTATTCTCTCCGCAGTCTTTACAACCCTGGACAACATTGTTTTTCCCCTGACCGTGCAGCTCCCAAACCACACACACAGACCTTAAGTTAATGCACTCTCAACACTACAATGGTAAAATGCCATCAACAGGTCCTTTGAGAGATTATTTTTCCGAAGGATTCTCAGAAAATATAATCTCTGCTGTGCTCTCTTCATCAGGTCTTTGCTGTTTTCTCCCCAGGTTAGGTCATCTCTCAACTCCATTCCCAGAAATCAAAACACCGAGACCTGTTCCACACACTTCCCCTCAATAATAAGTGGCTGAATATTTAATTTACATTTCCTAAAATCCACAATAATCTCTTTTGTTTTCTTTAATGTAAGGAGTAAGTTATTCATGGTTCTCCTCCTCCTCATTGCATCCTCACAACTCTGCAAAGGTGGTTAGGCAGAGAGGCTGTGACCAGCCCGAGGTCACCCAGTGTCAGGGACTAGCTAGATGAGGAGAAGTAGGGGACAGTGCCTGACAAAGAGGGTGAAAGGTCAAGGGTAAAGGGTGAAGGGTGAAAGGTCAAGGGTGAAGGGTGAAAGGTCGAGGGTGAAGGGTGAAAGGTCGAGGGTGAAGGGTCAAGAGTCAAAGGGTCAAAGGGTCAAGGGTGAAAGGTCAAGGGATATGGGTGAAGGGTGAAAGGTCAAGGGTGAAGGGACTGGCTAGATGAGGAGAAGTAGGGGACAGTGCCTGACAAAGAGGGTGAAAGGTCAAGGGTGAAGGGTCAAGGGTGAAAGGTCGAGGGTGAAGGGTGAAAGGTCGAGGGTGAAGGGTGAAAGGTCGAGGGTGAAGGGTGAAAGGTCGAGGGTGAAGGGTCAAGAGTCAAAGGGTCAAAGGGTCAAGGGTGAAAGGTCAAGGGATATGGGTGAAGGGTGAAAGGTCAAGGGTGAAGGGACTGGCTAGATGAGGAGAAGTAGGGGACAGTGCCTGACAAAGAGGGTGAAAGGTCAAGGGTGAAGGGTGAAGGGTTAAGGGTGAAGGGTGAAAGGTCAAGGGTGAAGGGTGAAAGGTCGAGGGTGAAGGGTGAAAGGTCGAGGGTGAAAGGTGAAAGGTCAAGGGTGAAGGGTGAAGGGTGAAAGGTCAATGGTGAAGGGTGAAGGGTGAAAGGTCAAGGGTAAAGCCTGAGGTCACCCAGTGTCAGGGACTGGCTAGATGAGGAGAAGTAGGGGACAGTGCCTGACAAAGAGGCTTTCAGGGCGAGTGCAGAAGAAGATAGTATGGATCCTGGTTTGTGGTGATGGGAAACAGGACAAGGGCGAAGGGCGAAGGGCGAAGGGCGAAGGGCGAAGGGTGAAAGGTCAAGGGTCAAGGGTGAAGGGTCAAGGGTGAAAGGTCAAGGGTCAAGGGTCAAGGGCCTCTTCAGTCCAGTCCCTGACCAGAAGAAGAAGAAGAAAAGAGCTGGGGAACATTGGAGGGTGAGGAACAGGAGAAAGCCAGCAGGTGCAGCAGCCCTGAACAGAGGCAGGAGTAATCCCCATGAAAGAAGAGTGGCAAGAAAAATGGATGAGCTATGCAGAACTGGCTAAATTGATATACAAACTGCGGGACAAGGACAACTGTGGCTTTAAGGAAAAATGGGAACTTTTTACAAATTTTCTAAAAAGACAACAAAATGGACTGGACTCCTTGGCAGGTTTTGAAGAAACATACACAAATTTATTGGTTGATAACATGACAGATAGACAACGTGATGATATGTATAATTTTCTAACATGAAGAGAATAATATGTGCAGAGAAATCAGAGAGAGGAGCTGAGGAAAATCCTGGTGGGGGGGAGGGAGGGATGGGAGGAGGGAAGGGGGGAAATAATGTATGTGATTATATGGTTTGATAATTTGTGATGTTGAAATATATACGAACAGAGGCAGGAGTGAGATGTGATAGAGACAGTACCAGAGCCAGTCCCCTAAAACCAGGCATTTCATCCACGTCACAGAGCAGAAAACCAGACAGAGACAGAAAGGGTCCCTTGGCAGCCACCGTAGGCAGCAGGAAGGGTCTGACACATACAAAATGAGTTGGTGTGGGAAGGAGCGGGCACACTACGCAACACCTCAAGCCTTGTGGGAGTACACTTTATGGATCTCTGTGTGTTTCTGTTTGATGCTAATAAATGAACCGATTCAGAAACTCACCGTGTGCCTGGTTTCTCTCAGCTGTTCGCCTGTCAGCTACCTCATAACAACCAGGGAGTTTTGTGGCAGAGCGGGGATTCGAACCTTGATCTCCCAGGTCGAAGTCCAACACTATAACCATTACACCGCACGCTGGCTGAATGGTACCACTCTTATGCATTAAAAGACAATTTGTTCTCCTGCCTTAGAAAACCAGTTGACTCCAGCTCACTGCCCCGGGTCGCATCCGGCTGTCAACTCAAACACCTTCAACGCAAAAGAGGGCACATACCTGGGTCTCCCTCTGAAGATAGATAGATACAGTGGTACCTTGGGTTAAGTACTTAATTCGTTCCAGAGGTCCGTTCTTAACCTGAAACTGTTCTTAACCTGAAGACCACTTTAGTTAATGGGGCCTCCTGCTGCTGCCGCCGCACGATTTCTGTTCTCATCCTGAAGCAAAGTTCTTAACCCGAGGTACTATTTCTGGGTTAGCGGAGTCTGTAACCTGAAGCGTACGTAACCAGAGGTACCACTGTAATTTATTACGGTCGGAGACCAGCTTATAAAACACACTTGGGAGTGCAATTCCAGAAGGAAAACAAACATTTAAAACAATGTACAACAATAAATTTAAAATTTATAAATGCGATAAGCGTATAGACACTTAAAACTTTAAGATAAGCTACCGCAGAGAGATGACCCAGAGTCACCCATGGAACCGAGTTTGGGGATTTTCTTAACAAACTAGTTTGAGTCAGGGAATGGTCTGTGCCTACAGATCTGTACACAGAATCTGGCAACCACCTGGGTCATCTTATGATCTTTGCCTAACAGGAAAAGGTCCAATTTTTGCTTTTCCAGGAGGTCAGCAAGCCTCACCAGCAGGGGACCAATAGTCTCTCTACGTGCCTCTTCATAAAAGGGACATCTAAAGAACAAGTGCTCTGGGCTTCCTACATCCCCCAATGAACAACAGCAAAGTCTCTGAGCATATGGGACTTTTTTTAAAGGATCCTTCCAGGTCTGGTCTCCCTCTGAAATGAGGATGGTGTGCTTTTAGTATCCTACCCCCTCTTCAACTGGATGAGCTCCCTTGAGCCACACAAAAAAACTTATGAGAACTCCAGAACTAAAAATATACACATCCAAGCATGCGAGCCAGTTCCCATTAATGTGACTCAGGCGTCGTAACTGAGATCCAAAGAGCCACTTTAGGAAGTCTAAGGGTGTGAGCTTGACCAGTGGGATTTTTTTAAAATGTCTCCTTCGAACATTAGTCCTCCATGCATATCAGAAGCTGTTTCTGAAGCTCCTCTCTGATTCAAAAGCAGTCTGCCATATGGCGCGAGCTGAGAAACGCGAGCAGGACTCATTGTGCAATTCCTTGGAGCCAAAGAAATATCCGGCCTTTTTAAACATCTCTGTTCTGCCCTCTGGCTTTATGAACTTAATCAGACAGACAAAAAGAAACCATAAAAAGCCCAGCGGAGTCACAGAATCATGGAGTTGGAAGGGACTCTGAGGGCCATCTGGTCCAACCCTCTTCAATTCAGGAGTCCAATTACATACCACCTGCAATTCCCTCATTGCATTTATGAAAGGAAAGGTAACCCCTGACTATTAGGTCCAGTCGTGACCAACTCTAGGGTTGCGGCGCTCATCTCGCTTTATTGGCCAAGGGAGCCAGCGTACAGCTTCCGGGTTATGTGGCCAGCATGACTAAGCCGCTTCTGGCAAACCAGAGCAGCGCACGGAAACGCTGTTTACCTTCCCGCCGGAGCGGTACCTATTTATCTACTTGCACTTTGATGTGCTTTCGAACTGCTAGGTTGGCAGGAGCAGGGACCGAGCAATGGGAGCTCACCCCATCGGGGGGATTCGAACCGCCGACCTTCTGATTGGCAAGTCCTAGGCTCTGTGGTTTAACCCACAGCGCCACCCGCGTCCCTAAAAGGAAAGGAAAAGTAGAACCCAACCTATTTTTTTTCAACTGACTGATGGCCAGGTTTAATTCAAATCCATCCAACCTCCTTTGGGGAAGGTTCTCAGGCAGGGTGGAAGGAGAAAGAACTTGCCCATGTGAAGACCACCTGGTGGAAACCCTTACACATATGGTTCTTAATTGTAAACTACAGTGGTACCTCAGGTTAAGTATTTAATTCATTCCGGAGGTCCGTTCTTAACCTGAATCTGTGCTTAACCTGAAGCACCACTTTAGCTAATGGGGCCTCCTGCTGCCGCCGCGCCACCAGAGCATTATTTCCGGAACAATTTAAGTACTTAACCCGAGGTACCACTGTATGACACTAGATGGCTATAGCGAGCTATGGCAAATTCAATAGATGTTTCAAAACTTTTTTTTTAAAAAAAGCCTCTTCACAACATTTCTTTTTTTATGTGTCTAGATTCTACCTCTCTTTCTCTCTCACACACACAGAGACAGAAGAACAGAAAAACAGTTAAAAACAACAGTTACTTGAATAACAATCACAACAGAATGGAATGCCTCCCTCATGTGACTCACAGTCAGCCAATCACATGAGGGAGCTACTGCCAAAGGAAAACCCCTAAAAATACACAGCAATTCAACATAAGCAAACATTCCCGTTTCAGGGAATTAAATCATTATCCTTAACAACCCTTGCCGAGCCTCACGCCCCCCCCCCCGCTCATCACTGGGGGGGGCAGCAGGACGTTCCCCCTCAGGTGCCAGAACGTCTCTGCACACTTTTGCCTTCGGCTCTTGCTACTACTGGCATGTGGACGCCAAGATGCCAAGAAAAGGAATTGACCTGGCGGCTGAGAAAGTTTCCCCACCCCTGGCTTAATAAATTGAAACTGACACAGGGACAAATGGAAGAAGATGCCTTCACCCCGATATGGCTCCCTTTTATCCCATACACAGCCCAACAAGACAACGACAAGAATCCACCAACAGCATACGAATCAATCTGGCTAACCTGATCCAAAACACCCACCCACCCCACTCACACACGAAAACGAAGTTCACCACGGCCAATCACAAACAAACAACCACACCCTAGGCCAACCCCAACTTCTCTCACCACCAAAGGAGCACAAGCGAATAGTAAAGAGAACCCGCACAAACGACGCTGACACAAAACCCCACACATACATTAAGTAAAATAGAAACATCGCCACCCGACCCCACCCCTACTCACTATGGCCCCTTCCACCTCTTTCCCCCCTTTCTTCCTGAGGTAACACTAATGTCTCAACAAATGAAACTGATCTGTAGAAAATGTAACTTGAAAAAAGAGACATTACACATACTTTTGTAAACCGAGAAATCTTTAATAAAAAAAATACGTTAAAAACAAAACTTAACAGTTGCCAGCATTTTTTCTGGATGCGAAGCCCGATGTAGGAAATCATTTTACTGTACTGTTTTTCCCTTTCACTGTCTATTAAGAGTATTACAAAAGACATGAACCTAAACAAAGATGAGGCCATTAGGGCAGGATGGGAGAAGCAGCTTTCCTCTCACAATTTGGCACATTGAAACTTGCCCTCTATTTTATTCACCCATGTTAGGACTGATCTTTATTTACTCTAACATACTTCTGGTGTGGCTAATCAGTCTCACTCTCCCCACCCCCCCTCTTCGAAATCCAACAGCTGTTGCATAATTTTTTCCCCATTTGAAATCCATCCATAAACCTTTTATTTTGTCCATCCGTTTTGAAGTATGGAGTTTTTATCAGATGTAAGGGATCAAGTCCTTTGCCAAATGGTAATCAAAATTCTTTGAAACCAAAAGCCACAAGCGAGAGCCAATTCTCAGTCCTCTGCAGAACAAGCAAATGTTCCCACAAATGCATATTTTTCATTAGAGGTTCCAATAACTTGGATACACTAATGGCGATGAGTCCAACCATTGCATCCATCTAGCTCAATATTGTCTACACACTGACTGCAGCATCTCTAGGTTTTCAGGCAGGAGGCCATTGCTACCTAGCGATACCAGGGATGACCTGGGCACTTTTGCATGCAAATATACTGACTGCCCTTCTGAATTTCTGAATCTTTATAAACCCAGCCTTTCTTTCAAACTGCTTCCGTCTTTCAGTGCCTCATTAACCCATCTCAAACTATTTATTTGCAAAGATCCTGGGGGCGCAGTTGTGCACATGGAAGTCACTGTGCTATACATGAGAATCTGTAGATAGGAAGGTAAAGGTAAAGGGACCCCTGACCATTAGGTCCAGTCGTGACTGACTCCGGGGTTGTGGTGCTCATCTTGCTTTATTGGCCGGCATACAGCATGACTAAGCTGCTTCTGGCGAACCAGAGCAGCACACGAAAACGCCGTTTACCTTCCCGCCGGAGTGGTACCTATTTATATACTTGCACTTTGATGTGCTTTCGAACTGCTAGGTTGGCAGGAGCAGGGACCGAGCAACGGGAGCTCACCACGTTGCAGGGATTCGAACTGCCAACCTTCTGATCAGCAAGTCCTAGGCTCTGTGGTTTAACCCACAGCGCCACCCCTGTCCCTCGTAGATAGGAAAGGGGATATTAAATTAGATGTGCTCTGCCCTTTCTCTTACTTTTCTTCTTACATCTCAAGTCCAACTCACCCACTGAACCCTGTGAGGGTCTGACTAGCTGGCCAGAAGCCAGTGACCATGTCACAAGAGTTAGCAGGAAGAGGAGAGGCAAAGACCCAGGGGGAACCTCAGCTTTCTTCTGATTTCTGGAGAAGGGGTCTCTGGCACTGATATATAGGCTGTTTGCAAAGTTGGCAGGAGAGAATGAAGACCTCCAGTGAAAAGTCATGCAGCTGCTACCTTGAGGAGTGTGCAGACCAGTTTTTACAGTCATACCTCGGGTTACAGATGCTTCAGGTTGCGTTTTATCAGATTAAAGGTAAAGGAACCCATGACCATTAGGTCCAGTCGTGACCGACTCTGGGGTTGCGGCGCTCATCTCACTTTATTGGCCGAGGGAGCCGGCGTTCAGCTTCTGGGTCATGTGGCCAGCATGACTAAGCTGCTTCTGGCGAACCAGAGCTGTGCACGGAAACGCCATTTACCTTCCCACCGGAGCGGTGCCTATTTATCTACTTGCACTTTGACGTGCTTTCGAACTGCTAGGTTGGCAGGAGCAGGGGCTGAGCAATGGGAGCTCACCCCGTCATGGGGATTCGAACCACCAACCTTCTGATTGGCAAGTCCTAGGCTCTGTGGTTTAACCCACAGCGCCACCCACGTCCCAGGTTATCAGGTTATCAGGTTATCAGGTTATCAGGTTATCAGGTTATCAGGTTACGGACCGCCAAAACCCAGACGTACTGGAACGGGTTACTTCCGGGTTATGGAGGTCGCGCATGCGCAGAAGTGCTAAATCGCGCTTTGCGCATGCGCAGAAATGCCGAATCGCAACCCGTGCGTGCGCAGACGTAATGCTGCGGGTTGCAAACGTGCATCCCGCACGCATCACTTTTGCAACCCGAGCATCCAGTGTACTTTATTTTTTAGCATTTATGCTAACACGTTTGTACTGAACTTGCAATGGGTTTATACGATGTTCTCTGTTTATCGGTCATTTATCCCAATAACTTCATGCTGAGATTATGCAGCTTTGCCGGCTACTCTTGGTTGTCTCCCACTTTCCTGTCATTTCCTGTCATGGGACAACTGCAGAAGCTGACGGATAACAAGCAACTTTTGTGGGAATAAACAGCCTGTCTGGAAGCTGCATCTGCTAGACTGGTGACTGGGAGTGGCCGCCGAGACCACAGTCCTGAAAAACCTACATTGGCTCCCAGTACATTTCCGAGCACAATTCAAAGTGTTGGTGCTGACCTTTAAAGCCCTAAACGGCCTTGGCCCAGTATACCTGAAGGAGTGTCTCCACCCCCATCGTTCAGCCCAGACACTGAGGTCCAGCGCCGAGGGCCTTCTGGCGGTTCCCTCATTGCAAGAAGTGAGGTTACAGGGAACCAGGCAGAGAGCCTTCTCGGTAATGGCGCCCTCCCTGTGGAACGCCCTCCCACCAGATGTCAAGACAATTATCTGACTTTTAGAAGACATTCGAAGGCAGCCCTGTTTAGGGAAGTTTTTAATGTTTGATTTTTTTTTTTGCTTTTTGATTATTATTACTAATACAGTGGTACCTTGGGTCAGTGGCGTAGCGTGGGGGGTGCAGGGGGGCCGGCCGCACCGGGCACAACATCTGGGGGTTAGGGTTAGGGGGCGCAAATTACTTGCCTTGCCCCGGGTGCTGACAACCCACGCTATGCCACTGCCTTGGGTTACATACGCTTCAGGTTACAGACTCCGCTAACCCAGAAATAGTACCTTGGGTTAAGAACTGTGCTTCAGGATGAGAACAGAAATCATGCTCCGGCGGCAAGGCGGCAGCAGGAGGCCCTGTTAGCTAAAGTGGTGCTTCAGGTTAAGAACAGTTTCAAGTTAAGAATGTATCTCCGGAACGAATTACGTACTTAATCCGAGGTACCACTGTATTCTGTTCGGAGCTGCCCAGAGTGGCTGGGGAAACCCAGACAGATGGGTGGGGTATAAATATTATTATTATTATTATTATTATTATTATTATTATTATTAAGTTCTAAAAATGATGGGGAGCCTTCACAGATACAAGAGGCTCCCCAAGGCAATCATCTTCCATCTGTTAGGTGACAAGCATAGGGATGGAGAGACTTCACAGCTAGTGCCCTCACGATCTCTGCCTCTCCTTACGAGGCAACCTCCCCAATCTGCAACACCCAAGGAGTGCTTTAGACAGCTGGAGTCCATGATCAAGATATATCTTCTGGGCTTCGTACTGCAGAGCCAGAACGTCATTACAGAAGCTCACGCACTGTCCTCCTGGTTATTGCCTGGACTACATTCCAAGAAACACTGTCCTGGCTAGCCAAAACGTCTGCCCGCAGTTAGGCACTGAGCCAGGCTTTTGACAGTAGATATGTTGGACTACTTACAACTACATTTACTTTTTGTTAGTGATGGCAGTCGGCCACTAGAAACGAGAGGGCAAAGTCTCTCCTTGCAAAGGATGCTTCAGTGACACAAGGCATGAATCTCCTGAAGTTCTCCGCTCGGACACATTTTTCTCCTTATTATTATTTTATCTACACTCACGCAAAAAACCAAAAACAAACTCCAGTTCAATAAGGTCAGGGCTAAGCCCAATAACCAAACAGCTGGGAAGAAAGAGAGGGGAACCTGGGTGGTAGAGGTAGAACATCTGGCTGCAACATCTGGCTTCAAGGTATATTTATTACTTTAAATAAATAAAGTAGGAGTCTTAAACAGAAAAAATTGACCCAATTTCCTAACGAAGCATCAGACAATGAAGAAGAAGAATTGCTTATATATTTCTCATCACCACACCCCACCAGTAATTTTATAGAGTTAGAAAACAGGAGCAAGAAGAAGACTTACCTGTATATTTTGGGTCACTCCAACTCCAAATGCACATCACGGAGCTGGAAAACATGCAGAAAATAATAATAAAAAATCAAGCAGGTTTAGCACATTTCCTTAAAACAAGGGTTTGAGGATTTTTTTTTAATTTTAAAAAGTATAGCATGATAACAATTTATGAAATTGTACACAATGTGGAGGAAATGTTTTCTCCCTCTTTCGTAATATTTGAACCTTGTGTCACCCAGAGAAACTGACAGGGACTGCATTCAGGACAGTCAAAAGGGTACACTCTCGCAATGAATGTGTAGAAATGTCCACTAGCTTAGATGGTTTTAACAGAGCATTAGAGAAATTCATGGAGGATGAGCTTATTGATGGTGATTAGCCACAATGGCCAAAAGGAACTTCTCTGACTGCCAGGTTTAATTGGGGTGGGGATGAGGAAGAAGAAGAAGAAGAAGAAGAAGAAGAAGAAGAAGAAGAGGAGGAGGAGGAGGAGGAGGAGGAGGAGGAGGAGAAGGAGGAGTAGTAGTAGTAGTTTGGATTTGGTATCCCGCTTTATCACTACCCGAAGGAGTCTCAAAGCGGCTAACATTCTCCTTTCCCTTCCTCCCCCACAACAAACACTCTGTGAGGTGAGTGGGGCTGAGAGACTTCAGAGAAGTGTGAGTAGCCCAAGGTCATCCAGCAGCTGCATGTGGAGGAGTGGAGACATGAACCTGGTTCCCCAGATTACGAGACTACCGCTCTTAACCACTACACCACACTGGCTCTGTAATATAGAAAGTTACTGCACAGAGAATGTTAGACTGTTGATCTATCTAGCAGCACTGACTAGCAGAGGTTCTGCAGGGCTTCCCAACCCTACCTTTAAATGCTGGTGAATGAACTTGTGATCTTCTACAAAGCAAGCGTGTGCTCTATCACTTGTATGATGGTGTTTCTCAGTGGGAGAGAACTGTGACCTGCCTGACCACTGTGAAAAACTGAATGCTGGACCAAATGGAACTTACGTTTATAGTCCTCTGACAGGGAAAAATATGGAGATAGCAGTGTGCAGGGCAGCAATCTCACACCCGGGTTCCTAGGAGTAAGCCCCAAGGAACTCAGTTGGTTTTATTTTTGAATGGACCATATATAGCAAAAAATGAAAATCAAATGCTTTCACTTTACTATTAAGACGCTCACATTTAATCTCTGATGATAGTTGTATGTGAAAGTTCTGCTTCTATTACACAGTGACAGCAATAATTGCTGAGGGGAGGAGAGAAATGAATTGTGATGTGATCTACTAAATTAGGATTGCCAATTTTGGGGTAATTTCACACACAAAATAAAGCTTTTGAGCTATTTTTAAGGAAAATCGCCAAAAACAGCACTGCGGAGATGGGTTGCCATACGTCCGGATTTTCAGGGACATTGTTTGCGATTTCTGCCCAGAAACTGCTTCCGACTGCATTATTCCTTATACGTCCGGAATCTGTATTTTTAATTGTGTGTTTTGTTGGAATACCTTGCCCAAACAAACTTCCAGACTGAGTAGGGAAGTTTTGCTGTGCGCTTAGTTTGCTCGCTTTTACTTAAAAGAAATTGCACTAGATGCTAACAGCACAATCTACGCAGAAGTCCCATGGATTTCAATGGGGCTAGTTCAGATTAAGGAGGCACAGAATTGCAGTCTCTGCTTGGGAGTAACTCCTAATAGACTCAGTGGGACTTAATTTTGAGGGGAATCGACAGTATGCACCAACCGATAGACAAATCTGTAATAAAATGCTCAGTACTAGAAGAAAATTCATACAGAAACAAACAATGGATGTCAACAGTCATGTTGTGTTCCAGCAATAATCTCATTTCCCCCTCCTCAAGATTTTGCAGAATAAGAGGATCACAAAGCAGCGGTTACTGTTACATTGAGCAGTCATAGATTAGTACCTTTAAACTAATGTCATCCAGGGAAAGTTAAATAGGTGCTTAAATCTCCTAGGAAATCACTAGGACTTTAAAAAGTGCTTAGCGGTGAATAGCTTACATCCATGGAGGATATGTATTTTATTTATGCTTTTTTTCTGCACTTGTGAAATATTCAAGAACTGTGCAGGAGGGAAAGGAAAGGAATGAGCATGGTATCAGAATGATGCCACACTTAGAAAAGAATGGTGTATTTATGCACAAAGCAAATATTGCCAGCATCACAAACGAAGAGTTAAGATTCAAATTCAAAAGTGTACACTATGCACTTTTTTTTTGGTTTAAAATCAAAGTGAAGTACTGAACACAGGTATTGGGCACAAGAGTTAGTTATGCCTACTCTAAACAAAGGTTTCCAATACCAGAATGCAATAGCTTAAGTTTTGAGAGAGAACGAGAGAGTATTTATTAAGGCAACATCAAAACATTAAAACAGTATAATTTTAAACAAAATAAAAGCACATTTCAAACTTATTTTCAAAATTCTAAAACAGCCTGGGCTCCTTTGGGAGGAACGACAGGATGTAAACTGAATAAATAATTATGGAAACAATTAAAAACATTCAGAGCTTCTAAGGACACTTTGAAGCAATCACATACGGTCACGACCTTTCATTTCAGATTGGACTGTAAAATCTGCAGTCAGTAATGTCTTTCTTTAGTATATCATGTCAAGGGTGGGAGGGGTGGGGGGGAAGCCACCTCAACATCTACACCCCAGGAAAGTCTTCTGACAAAACAGTAACTTTAAAAAATGGGGGTTTTGATCTCAACAACTTCAGCAACCCCTGACAAGCAATGAATGAAGACACTTACCAATTGACAAGGTAGCTGCGCAACTTCGTCAACCGCAAAGTGGCTCAGGAAAGACTGGCCCCTTTTATGAGCAGCATTGTCAGCAACATCCCATAAATCCTCTCCCAAGGCAGCAAATTGGAACAAATTCCCTGGAAAAGCAAGCAGCACCACCCACCCTTGATATTGGTTACTGCATCATTATCTCTGAATCCACAGTCAAAGGCCATAGTGGCATTTTCAGAGGGGATTTCCTCTCTTCCACCATGTGCAACTGGACTGCAAATTGCTGGATAGAAAAGAACTTGGTTTCTTGTGAATTATTATTTTTTAAATGCTGTTCAGAATGCTGAATTCCCCTCTTTTTCATCCCCCTCCCCTCACATCTGTTAGTCCCCCTGCCTCTTATCGCAAGCTCAACTTCGCTAGCCAAATAATATAGCAAAACTACTGGCAGTGGTTATTTGCAGAGGAGTATCTGGCTGCTCACCATATTAAATAAGGCGACAGCCAAAAGCAAAAGCCCCGACCCAAAAACGTTGTTTGGTAGCATTTCAGGAGACATGGACACAGAACGGAGAACCTTTATGTGCAGTTTTTGTGTGTGTGTGTGTTTCTCCGATGCACAGAGCCTGCACAGTGTGCCCCGAAGCTGTGCTTCTGTCAAGGGAATGGCATACTGTCGAGTACGACTTGCCAAGCTAGCAGTTCGGAAGCACGCCAGTGCAAGTAGATAAATAGGTACCACTGTGGCGGGAAGGTTAACGGTGTTTCAGTGTGCTCTGGTTTCCATCATGGTGTTCCCTTGTGCCAGAAGCAGTTTAGTCATGCTGGCCACATTACCCAGAAAGCTGTCTGTGGACAAACACTGGCTCCCTTGGCCTAAAAGTGAGATGAGTGCCGCAACCTCATAGTTGCCTTTGATTGGACTTATCTGTCCAGGGGTACTTTACCTTTTACCTTATTATTATTATTAATTGTACTTATATTCCACCTTATACCCATATATCCCCCAATATCTATAGTCTAATTAAACTCTGATTCTTTTTCAGAACTACTGTAAGGATTTTCTACTGCATGAAATTCTAATACATGGGTAGGCAAATGTACCTTCTAATTCCGGTCCGTGGACAGTCCAGGAATCAGTGTGTTTTTAAATGAGTAGAATGTGCCCTTTTACTTTAAAAATTACTTACTGGTTTATTTGTGGGGCATAGGAATTCATTCATATATTTTTTTCCAAAATATAGTCCGGCCCCCACAAGGTATGAGGGACAGTGGACCGGCCCCCTGCTGAAAAAGTTTGCTGACCCCTGTAATCTAATAGGTAAATGTTTTGATGCTGTTGCAAATTTTACTATGCATGCCCCACAGAGATTCCTCATTGCTATCCAAAATATTTGATGTGGGATTCGAGGTGTTTTAAAATCCTGGTTACTCATTCCTCCACAATTCTGTTTTGCAGGCTATGATTTCACTTTACCTCAAACGATTGTGAAGATAAGATGTTGGTCTGAGTGACATTTCACACTGTGCCAAATTACTTTCATGAATTTAATGTCAATTAATGTAAAAGGGGGAAAAACAAGTTCTGTATATTAAATGCAGTATCAGGACAATATGCAGGCACTGAAACAAGATCACAAGAGATGATCAATTATTGTTGGCATCTGTCTGTCTCAGGAAACAATTATAAGTTGAGTCAAGTTGTCTGGCTCTTGATACAATATTGGACACAGGATAAACAGTATTAAGGAGTTACTACATAAGCTTGTCTGCATATATATAAAAACATGGAAACGGAAAAGAGGAAAGCTTAAGAAACGTCCGGGAGATAAAGCAAGATAAACTTTGGAAAGAGTGTGTAATGTTTAGAACACACCTATACATGAGACTTGAAAAATCGAGCAAGCTTTGTTATTTTTGGAAAAGCCAGAGATTTATATTTTTTTAGCTTAAAGCATTTCTTGCAAAGAGAAATCTAGAACTTACTTTCCAGGCAGGGTGATACGCATGACGAAACATTGTCGGAGTTTGTGTTGTTTTATATTTTTCCTCCGTAAATCTGACCCAAAGAAAAATAAATCATTTCCTGAACAGTTTGGAAATCCCTATCGACGCAAAATAAAATGATGTTGACCGTTCCTGTCCAGGATACAGAAAGGACATCTGTTATAAATATGGCAACCCTAAGGAGAGTTGGAAGGGACCTTGAGGGTCATCCAGCTCAACCCCCGGCCATGCAGGAATCTTTTGCCCAGCGTGGGGCTCGAACCCACGATCTTAGCAGCACTAGGATCCACTCAATGAGTCTGCACTGGCTACTGGGCCAGGTTGAAGGTTTTACTATTAATATAACACTCTTCATTGGGACCAGTTTACTTGAAGGGCCGCTTTGTCCCTTATGTGCTTATTGGACTGCTTCAATTGGTGGAATTTGGGAGGAGTCAATTTGGTGGCGTGGCAGCACCAGCCGCCGAGAGTGTCTTGATGACGCAAAGCGAGGGTGAGGCTGAGATTGAAGGGTGCAGGGCTGTGCGATGCTGGCAGGGCGGCATGAGCAGCGGCCCCCCGAAAAAATTACCTGAGGCCATTGCCCCAGCGGGTCCCCCCCCCCACTACATCCCTGGGCAACACCTGTGCTTTGTAAATCCCTGCCTTTTAACATTAAGCCTGTATTGTCAGAGTCAGTGTGGTGTCGTGGTTAAGAGTGGTAGACTCGTAATCTGGTGAACCAGGTTCACTTCCCCTCTCCTCCACATGCAGCTGCTGGGTGACCTTGGGCCAGTCACACTTCTCTGAAGTCTCTCAGCCCCACTCACCTCACAGAGTCTTTGTTGTGGGGGAGGAAGGGAAAGGAGAATGTTAGCTTCTTTGAGACTCCTTCGGGTAGCGATAAAGCAGGATATCAAATCCAAACTCTTCTTCTTCAGAAGGAGGGTGCCTAAGTGAATTAAAAACCGTCCTGGATGCAATGTAAAAAAGATAGGTTTGCAGAGGTTTGAGTAGATTTTATTACTGTCAGGGACTGTGCTGAGGAGGGCTGCACTGAGGAAGAATGGTGGGAGTCACACACACACCCCGATCCTGATCCTGATTCTTTCCTGGAGCAGGAGGACAGTATAGATCTGGAACAGCGGTTTGCAGAGGGGCATAGTTCAGAAGGCAGAAGCTGGGAAATACTGGATGGGGAACAGCTAGGAGAAGAAGTACAGTGGATGCTCGGGTTGTGAACGTGATCCATGCAGTGGCGTAGCGTGGGTTGTCAGCACCCGGGGCAAGGCAAGTAATTTGCGCCCCCTAACCCGTGGATTTTCGCCCCCTAACCCTAACCCCCAGATGTTGCACCCGGTGCGGCCAGCCCCCCTGCACCCCCACGCTACGCCACTGGATCCATGCGGGAAGCACGTTTGCAACCCGCAGCGTCCGCAACTCGCAGCGCCGCGTCTGCGCACGCATGGCTCGCGATTCGGTACTTCTGCACATGCGCAAAACATGATTTAGTGCTTCTGCGCGTGCCAAAACCCAGAAGTAACCTGTTCCGGTACTTCTGGGTGTGGCGCGGTGCGCAACCCGAAATTGTGCAACCCGAAGCGTCTGTAACCTGAGGTATGACTGTACTGGAAGAGTTAACAGAGTTAACTGGAAGGGTTAACAGATTCACAGTCTCTGGACAGCAATCATCCACTCAGCCCAAGGTCAAGAAGAGCTCAGAAAGTGGCAGAACAGAAAGCACAAAAAGCACAGAGGGGACAAGCTGTGTCACAAACATAGGAGTGACTTGGATTCATAGTGACATAAGGGGGTGGAATCCTTAATTGGGAGCATCGCCATTCTAGGAGATGGGTTCTTTGTTCTCTCGCTGTGATCATTAAAGTTTCTAACTGGTAAGAAGGCTTGTTTTCCTTTGTTCTGCTTATCTACTGCCACAGGGGGAGGAAACCAATTCCCCAAAGCCTGACAATTGCATAGGACAATAAGGAAGGATTCAGTCCGTCAGCTCTATCAGTGAATTTGGTTGATTCAATAATCTGTGATAGTATTCCTCTTTAAGATTCATCCCACCCTTGACTAGGGTTGCCATATTTCATATTTCCATATTTCTGGACACAAAAGTTATTAAGCTTTTTTAAAAACCTATTTATTTAACCTATATGACAACACGTCATAGGCTATTTGCCAGCTGAAAAACACTCTCCCAGAGCTTCCATTGCAAACTGTTTGGGACTCTTATAAATCCAGATGGTTCCAACTCTTACATAGCAAAATCAGATCTATGGGTATTGGCTTGGAACTCTAGTATAATTCAAGTGAGCAATTATATTTATCGTAATATTCAAATCAGATTAAGGGTCATTGAAAAACAAAACATTGAGTCAGCTGTAGTTAAAATCTGCTCTCCCAGGCTTCATGGTTTAAATGCAACAGGCAACAGGGCCACTTATATTTCAAAACTAATGATCCCAGTCTTTGTGTTAGCCCAACGAAACGTTTCTCCCTCAGCTTTTGTTGAGGGCAAATATTTAAACATCCCCAGAAACAATAGACATTGCGGATGTTTTTTTGAATGTGCTGGACACCGTAGAACAGATCCTTTTCTACTGTCCATTGTGCAACCAGCTATGCAAACATGTGCTATCCACTTTTTGGGGGCAGTCTAACACCACAGATGTTCCCAGTAGTGATGTATGGAAGTGAGAGCTGGACCATAAAGAAAGCTGATCACCAAAGAATTGATGCTTTTGAATTATGGTGCTGGAGGAGACTCTTGAGAGTCTCATGGACTGCAAGAAGATCAAACCTCTCCATTCTGAAGGAAATCAGCCCTGAGTGCTCACTGGAAGGACAGATCGTGAAGCTGAGGCTCCAATACTTTGGCCACCTCATGAGAAGAGAAGACTCCCTGGAAAAGACCCTAATGTTGGGAAAGATGGAGGGCACAAGGAGAAGGGGATGACAGAGGACGAGATGGTTGGACAGTGTTCTCGAAGCTACCAGCATGAGTTTGACCAAACTGCGGGAGGCAGTGGAAGACAGGAGGGCCTGGCATGCTCTGGTCCATGGGGTCATGAAGAGTCGGACACGACTAAACGACTAAACAACAACAACAACACCACCACAGAAAATGAAAATATCAGATTCCATCTGTCTGACATTAACCCAGAAGTAACTGCAAGGGTGGCTGAGCTTTTATCAATAGTTTCTCTCAGAGTGGTGAATGGCACTATTTAGCGGGAAGAAACTCCAATGAAAATCCTCGTTATCACGTATTTTTTCATGACCGTTTATTTGTTTATATTTTAAAATTTTATATAGAGATGTTTTATGATGGTCTATATTTGAAATGCCTAGTAAAGGTTTGGTGAAATAGATAATGTCAGCAGCACCTCCCTTCTTTTTATTACTGTATATAAACTACAAACTGCATCAGCAGTGGGTGGCCAGAGCAGATCTCCTGCAGTCTCTGACATGTTTCCTTTCCCCAAATGACCCTTAAATTATAATAGCATTCCTCTGCTACTATAATTCAGAGAGAAATGGTTGCTGTGCTCCAGTCATACTGCTGTTAACAGAGGCAGTGTCTTTTATGAATGGCAGGAGAGGACAGAAAGGAAAAAACTCACAATTTGAAAGACAGTCATTAACAGAATAAGGACAAACTATAACTTTTTATTAGAATGGGAAACAAAAGACGAGCTAGTGAAAGCTTCAATGACACACTGGGCAATGGATGTAAGACACAATATAAATTTAAAGCTCTGGGAGAAACTTTGGAAGAATGATTTGAAATTTACTGCATGTTACTCACTGAAAGAGAATTACATGGAAATGATTCACAGATGGTATTTAATTCCGAGTAGGTTGGCTAAGATGTACAGTGGTCCCTCGGTTCTCAAACGTCTCCGTTGACGAACGTTTTGGAACCCAAACACCGAAAACCCAGAAGTTAATGCTTCCGTTTTTGAACGCACCTCGGAAGTTGAACAACTTCCGCTGCATGTTTTTTTATTTTCTCAATTGAATTTGCAGTCAGCCCTTTGTGCTGCAGTTTTCGAACGTTTCAGAACTTGAACTGTCTTCTGGAACGGATTATATTTGGGCACTGCTTTTTGTCTAAAAAAAATAAATGTTTAGGTGTACTGTCATTTTCCTACTCATATTGAAATGCTGCCCCTCAATGAGGCCAAACTTAGATTCACAAAATATTTAGGGGTATGTGTACCCCGTGTCCCCCCAGAAAAAAGCACTGCATTCGAGAACCGAGGTACCACTATATAAAGCAGAATCAGATACGTGTTGGAAATGTAAAGAGATGAAGGGAACGGTTTTTTGTATGTGGTGGACACGTAAAAAGGTAAAGGAATATCGGGAAATGATCTATAATGAGTTGAAGAAAATGTTTAAAATAACTTTCCCCAAAAGATCGGAGACCTTTCTGTTGGGAATAATCCAGACTGAAATCCCCAAGTGTCAACAAAATTTACCGTATTTTTCGTCCCATAGGACGCACCAGCCCATCGGATGCACCTAGTTTTTTTTGGGGGGGGGGAAATAAAGGAAAAATTTTTTCCTTTATTTCCCCCCGAAACCAGGTTGGGGAATCCAAACCAGGTCGGGGAACAGCGGGATGGCAGCGCTGCGCCTCCCCGCTGTCCCCCAAGCTTGTGGGGCTGCCCCGATGTCTGCCCGAAGCGCGGGGCGCTCTGCTTCAGCGCTCCCCACGCTCCGTGCAGCAGGCTGCTATCCGCAGCCTAGGGAGCCCTGCGGGAATTCCCGCAGGGCTCCCCAGGCTGCGGCTGTGTTCCCGAAGCACCGGGCGCTCTGCTTTCAGCGCGCCCCGTGCTCCGGGAAGCAGGCTGCTATCCGCAGCCTAGGGAGCCCTGCGGGAACTCCTGCGGGCTCCCCAGGCTTGCTGATAGCTTCCTGAAGCCTGGAGAGCGAGAGGGGTTGGTGCGCACCGACCCCTCTTGCTCTCCAAGCTTCAGTGAAAGCCTGCATTCGCCCCATAGGATGCACACAGATTTCCCCTTCATTTTTGGAGGGGAATAAGTGCGTCCTATAGGGCGAAAAATACAGTATTTATGTATGCAACAGCGGCAGTCTGAGTTTTGTTAGTCCAAAAATGGAAAGCGAGAGCGTTCCCAGGCAAAGACGACTGGTAACATAAGGTGGTAGAATATGCAGAGCTTTCAGGTTTAACATATAGAATAAGAGAGCAAGAAGAACAGAGAGGAAAATATTTATTGGGTATATGGAAAATAACTGTACACACCCGAAAATGCTGGCAGCACGAAGATAAAATCAACAATGTAATTAATGTCCGAGTGATGTAAAAGTGGAGAACTAATATGGTTATAGTAAAATATGCAGGAATGAAAGATTAACAAAATGAGCCAAGGAAAGAGAAGGAGGGAAGTCGTTGGGTATTTAACAGTATGTAAAATGGTTATTTTAAGATGTAAACTTGAAAATTTAATTTAAAAAATGTAACCGCTTTTTATTGACTAATGTAGCTGAGTCCCTGCTCTGGTCACATAGCATTTCTGAAACAGCTCCCTGAAACAGTTGATGAAGGTTTCAGCTCCAGTTGCTCTGAAGTCATGGATAAAATTAAGAAAAAGATAATATTTCTGTTTCTCTAGCCAAGCAGCCAGATATAAAAGAAGGTATTTACAGGTAGAGAAAAGGAGGTGCTCATGGCTTATGGGTAGCGATCACATAACAGAGACCATGCATTATACAGAATAAATAATATCTGGTATTATAAACAGATAATATGTGATCTCTCCAAATAAAGTCCTGTTTTGATGCCAGCCATGCGATTATCTAGTCATGTAAGTCACAAGTGGCTGTGAAGTCTTGTGCAAAAGTCTTGAGAAATTGATTGCAAAATTGGTGAAACAGGGAAAATTTCAGTAACCTATAAAATTATTATTACTACTACTACTACTACTAATAATAATAAACATTCTTCTTGACATTGAAATGAAACAAATTATGTATATTAAAGAGTGGAAGACAGTTTTCTAATGAATTCTCCAATATTATCTGACAAAAGATCTGGAACAGGGGTGCGTAACCTATGGTGCTTCAAATTATGTCGGACTGCAGTCTCTATCATCCCTGACCATTGGTCATGCTGGCCTCTGCTGATCGCAGTGAGAGACCAACAACATCTAGAGGTACACAGCTTAACCACCAATGACTGAGAAGGACTTGTTTTCTTCCTCTATGCACAATTGCGAAACAGGCTTGTTATAAAATCCGATCGATGTTTATCTTCTTGGAGATTGAAGGAAACATTTTTGAAAACTAAAAGCGGTGGAATCTTGAGAAGGCAGTGAAGCTAAGCTTGCTTACATGCTTGTATATACAAATGAAGAATAGTTGGGTGGAGATTCCACAAATCTTATTTTTTATAGATGGATTTTCATTTCTGCAGTCTTAATGATGCCTTCCCGTTAGGAACGAGTAAGGTCTGCATTTATTACAGGCAGCCAATATGCTGGAAGCAGGTGGCGCTGTGGGTTAAACCACTGAGCCTAGGGCTTGCCGATCAGAAGGTTGGCGGTTCGAATCCCAGTGACAGGGTGAGCTCCCGTTGCTCGGTCCCTGCTCCTGCCAACCTAGCAGTTCGAAAGCACATCAAAGTGCAAGTAGATAAATAGGTACTGCTCTGGTGGGAAGGTAAATGGCATTTCTGTGCGCTGCTCTGGTTTGGCAGAAGTGGCTTAGTCATGCTGGCCACATGACCCGGAAGCTGTATGCCGGCTTCCTTGGCCAGTAAAGCGAGATGAGCGCTGCAACCCCAGAGTCGGCCAAGACAGGACCTAATGGTCAAGGGTCCCTTTCAATATGTTGGAAAGAAGCTACAGTGCTCAGTTAAGAGGGAAGATGAGTAGCTATTAAACTTTTGGGTTCATGAATTTATGGGAAAGTTTAGCTGAGGCCAGTATGAATTTAAAACAGTTTTGTATAAACTGTGGTTCTTTCAGAATAATTTGGAAGGATCATAGAGGAACTTTCGGTTTTAAACATGCTGCGGCAGATGTTATCAAAACCTTGTAGGCTTTGGTTATTATTGTGTTTAGCACAACATATGAAACAATTAAACTGGGAACAGGAGGATACAATTCCACATTGCTTGGTTTATCTTTCAGAGTTATAAAAAAACTGATGACACAAAACAATTTGTATATTTCCAGACTCCCCCCCCCCGCCATTATCACTATGGCATAATTTATCTGTGACAGCTGTTTAATGGTTTCTGCATGGGAAAAGAATAGCCAACCGCATGCAAGTCTCCATGTTTAGTACCCTTTTCAGCTCAAAGAAGGAGATCACTTAGCTGAATACTGCGATGAGTTGTTTGTGGCAGCATTAGGACCTGATCGAACCGATTTATATTGAAACTAAAAATAGAATTAACTCTGTGGTAGCCAAAGGGGCAAATGGGACACAGATGATCTTTCAAAACTTGACTTCCTTCCCCCTCTTTCTGTGGTTCCTTAAATTTGTTTTTAATATCTTTTGCCTATCCAAATTAACTCAATTTACTCATCTATTCATCTTCTTTAAATATATACTCTTATAAAACTGCAGGTTGTTACAATAATCCTGCCAATGTTTTTATCTGTTTATAATTTTTCTGTAAATATTCAATAAATCATTTCCATTCTTTTATTTTTAAAAAAAGTTATCTTGATTTTTTATTCTTTCGGTAAGTTTCGCCATTTCTGCACATATGGAAAGTTTTTGTATCCATTCTTCCTTTACTGGGACTTCTGCTTTTATACATAATGAGCATAGCCAGTATAGGTAAAGGTAAAGGTACCCCTGCCTGTACGGGCCAGTCGTGACCGACTCTGGGGTTGCGCGCCCATCTCGCTTAAGAGGCTGGGGGCCAGCGCTGTCCGAGGATACTTCCGGGTCACGTGGCCAGCGTGACAAAGCTGCTCTGGCAAGCCGGCACCAGCGCAGCACATGGAAACGCCGTTTACCTTCCCGCTATAAAGCGGTACCTATTTATCTACTTGTACTTAGGGGTGCTTTCGAACTGCTAGGTGGGCAGGAGCTGGGACCGAACGACGGGAGCTCACCCTGCCGCGGGGATTCGAACTGCCGACCATACGATCGGCAAGTCCTAGGCGCTGAGGTTTTACCCACAGCGCCACCCGCGTCTGTACCAAAACATGGAAAGAGTAAAGAGGGCCAAAGAAATCGGAAGTCGTTAGGAAAAATTGGAGCAATTGGAAATGATTAACTGAAATGATCTGGCAACCTAATCAAAGAAAGCGATTAATTGGTCACATTCAATAACACATACCAGAAGAGAACTGGAAATATTAAATATATGATGGAATCAACTGCTGCTGTGAACAAAATGAAATTCAAAAATTACAAGAGAGTCTACTATATAATTTGAAAGGTGGTTTGTTTGTCTGTCTGCCTGATGGTCTGTTCTGTTCTGTTCTCTAAGCATTCAGATGCCTCTCAAGATACCATCACCTAACTGCGCACAAGAGTTCCCAAGATGGGGTGGCGGTCTGCATTGATGCTGGGACACCGGCTGCCATTTTGAATCAAGATGGCAGACAGAAATATGCCGTTGGCATAACTTCACCAGATTTTAGGTATGACAGGCCCCAAATACACTGAATAGGGTGCCTCTGAAGATATCACCACCTCATCTGGCAGTACATTGCCCAGTTTGGCCTAACGCATCCAACCAGTGTGAATTTGGATGCCGATGGAAATATCATTGCCCAACTTGGGAGTGGGAGGTGGCAGTCTTCATCTATGTTGGGAAACCAGGAGCCATTTTGAAACAAGATGAGTGAAAAAAAGACAGTCACGGAACCAAGAAATGACACAAAACAAAAGAAATTACCGTGAAAATCCCTGAAATGAGAAGTAATCGACTATAGAATAACAAAAATAAACTAGAATTAAACAAAGACTTTACGAGATGCCGACTACAAAATTCGTTTCACTGAACTAATCAGTTTCCTCAGAAGGAAATAAAGAAATAAGATTTTAAGTGATATAAAAAGAGCTCAAGAGCAGGGCTGAAAATGCTTCCTCGAGTTTACAAAAAAGGTATGAAAACCTCAATGACAAGTTTTAAACATAGCCCTATTTAAGAGAACCAAGCAGTAGTGATAAGAAATTGAGGTTTTAAAGTTTCAAACAAACTCAAAAAACAGGGCTGAAGCGCTCCTTACTGCTGATGTTAAAAACTGTTTCACGTTCTGCCAGTGGATCGGTGTGGACCGTATCTTCTGTTTTAGAAACAAAATGTGGAAAATTTGGAAATAGGTGTTGCAAGGCTTTGTTGTTCCTTTAGATATCTTTCCAGTGTTTCGTCCCCTTTTATCTCTAATGTTGCAGGAAGAATCACAGAAAGCTGAAAGCACAGAAAGATTGCATTCTGGACCGTGCTCAACATCTGATGGAACGAAAGGCACATTTGCTTTGTATGGGCGCCATCGAGAGAGGGCGGTTGTCCCGCCGTCCTGTCAACGTGTGATTATTTTTCATCAAGAACACATATATATCTCTGGCAATTATGAAATAACTACTTCAAATGCTCTTAAAATACTCTCCTCAATTAAACTCATTCTCCCCACTGCAAAAAAATTAATACATCCAAGAGCAGGCTATTGCGAAGACTTTCTCCTGGAAAATACTACCAAACCCCATTATGTCGCTCCAGTAGCTTTGAACTTGCAGTTGTGCGTTTATTCAGTCCAGGGAAACCCTCAGAGGAAAGGTGCAAGGTGTTTCTGACTGAGGAGAAGGACGGACGTGTGTGCATTCTGTACATGCTCAGAGGTGCTACTGCCAGCGTGGTGTAGTGGTTAAGGGCGGTGGGCTCGTAATCTGGTGAACCGGGTTCGCTTCCCCACTCCTCGACATGCAGCTGCTGGGTGACCTTGGGCCAGTCACACTTCTCTGAAGTCTCTCAGCCCCACTCACCTCACAGAGTGTTTGTTGTGGGGGAGGAAGGGAAAGGAGAATGTTAGCCGCTTTGAGACTCCTTAACAGGAGTGAAAGGTGGGATATCAAATCCAAACTCTTCTTCTTCTTCTCCTTCAGCCTGGCTCGCGATAAGTGCAGGAGCAGTGATCGTAAATCTTGCACCGGGCTCAAATTAAGTCAACCATACTCAAGCCAAGTTCATTTCTGATTAAGAAGACTTTCTCGAGCCAAATATTGCTGCCCCTTTTCTGACTAACTCCACCAATTTCTCCCCATTGTCACCTCTTCCTACGAAACCTGTGGTCACTTTAGCTATTTTGCCATATAGACATGCTTTTCATGGCTTTTTTTTGTCAGAAAGAAGTTTCTCAAAAAGGCATTTCCCTGGTTGATCCTTAAGAATTCTCCTTGAATTGGCTTTGTGTGAGTCATGGATTTCCTAAGAAACAGCCTCCTTTTAAAAGGACATCAGCTCCTGACCCTAAAACATTATATTGAACTCCAGAGACACGTTAACTTCACAGAAGAATGTAGTAAAGAGCAAACAATAAACAGATCATCATGTACTTTCAATTCAGTTAAAATGTTCGTATACCACGCTTGGTTTGGATGGTCCCAGAGCGGTTCACAATATATAAGTGTCACAAAAAAAATCCAAATATTAAAACCACAGTAAAACTACACCCACTGTGACAAAAATATATATTTTCTTCCAAGCTAGGAGTTAGCAGCCAGCAAATGCCCGGGTGAATAAGGGAGTCTTAAGGAGGCTGCCAAAACCTCAGTAGAGCTGGGACTTGCTACATCAGGGGTGGAAAAACTTCTGAGACTCTGGATATTGTTGGACTCCAACTTCCATCATTCCTGCCAGTTGGCCATACTGATGGCAGTTGTGGTCCAACAACACCTGGAGGACTGCAGTTTCTCCATCCCTCAAGTACATACATCGAAGATGATGTTTGGACAGGACTTTAGGGTGGAATTCCAGGGCCCACTCAGCAGAATAAGTTGGAGGTCCCTGCAAATACAGCCGAGCTAGCTTACCACATTTCAAAAGAGGTGAAGTATTACATAGGTAAACGTAAAGGGACCCCTGACCATTAGGGCCAGTTGTGACCGACTCTTGGGTTGCGGCGCTCATCTCGCTTTACTGGCCGAGGGAGCCGGCGTACAGCTTCCAGGTCATGTGGCATGTGGCATGACTAAGCCGCTTCTGGCGAACCAGAGCAGTGCCATTTACCTTCCTGCTGGAGCGGTACCTATTTATCTACTTGCACTTTGACATGCTTTTGAACTGCTAGGTTGGCAGGAGCAGGGGCTGAGCAACGGGAGCTCACCCCATCACGGGGATTCGAACTGCAGACTTTCTGATCGGCAAGTCCTAGGCTCTGTGGTTTAACCCACAGCGCCACCCGCATCCCTAAGAATAAGCGGGAGGGCCTGCAAATACAGCCGAGGTAGCTTACCACATTACAACAGAGGTGAAGAGTTACATATACTAGTCAAAAAGCACAATCCCATAGGACCATTTGAAATAAAACACATCACCAACTAAAGGGGGTCCTCAGACAATCCTTAAGGTTAAGAAAAGGGTACACGGGTGGCGCTGTGGTCTAAACCACTGAGACTCTTGTGCTTTGCCGATCAGAAGGTCAGCGGTTCGAATCCCCATGACAGGGTGAGCTCCTGTTGCTCTGTCCCAGCACCTACCAACCTAGCAGTTTCAAAGCACGCAAGTGCAAGTAGATAAATAGGTACCAGTGTGGCGGGAAGGTAAATGACGTTTCCATGTGCTCTGGCTTCCGTTATCGTGTCCCATTGCGCCAGAAGCTGTTTAATCCTGCTGGCCCCATGACCCAGAAAGCTGTCTGTGGACAAACGCTGGCTCCCTCGGTCTGAAAGCAAGATGAGTGCCGCAACCCCATCATTGCCTTCGGCTGGACTTAACCATCCAGGGGTGCTTCACCTTTAAGGTTGGCTGACTGCACCGATTTCTGATTTTGGTACCTATTTTTAATTGAGATGTAGCTGTTTAATGCATGGCCATAGACATGTAATAAATAAATAAATAAATAAATATACAGGTGTCCTCCCCCCTTAAGAAGGGGTTACGTTCCAGGCCCCTAAGCACACAAGCGAAACATTGCGTAAGTGGGGAGCACTCTCTAAACACCCTCTCTTCCACTCTCTCTCTCTCCAATCTAGGCCAAAAATACTGGATCCAAAAATACTCACAACCAGAATTGAAGCTCTGGCGCCACCTAGAGGCTAGAGGTTGCACAGAAAAGCAACTACTGCTGCTGCTGCTGTGCTATCCCGCATGTCAGCTGCTAGGTGGGGAGGCTGAACAGCCTAAGCAAAGTCCCTCTTCGCCTGCAGTCTCTTAGGGGATTCCTCCACCCTCACTAATGTCCTCTTAGGCCTCCCAGAAGGGTCTTCTCATGGATATTCCCATGAGGAATATCCAGCTATCTCACTCTTCTTAAGACGCATCTCTGATCAGCCCTACTTCACATCCTCCTTGAATGCTTTTGCCTGCTCAGATGGAACCTTTTTTGTACATATGTGGTGGACTTGTAAGAAAGCGAGGGCTTTGGGGAAATGATATATAATGAGATAAAAAAGATGTTCAAAGTGATTATACCAAAAAAACCATCTCAAAAAACAGAAGCCTTTCTCTTAAGGAGAGGAGATGATTAAGAAGGGAAAGTTGATTAAGTTATTTATGTACATAACAGCAGCTAGGATTCTCTTACACAAAAATGGGAGGAAGAAAAAGTTCCCACCCAAAAAAAGAATGGATAAGTAAGGTGATGGGCTGTGCAGAAAAATGGCAAAGTTAACAGCCAAAATAAGAGAATCTAACAATGATTGCTTTGTGGAAGAATGGAAGGCCTTTTTGGACTATTTAAGGAAATATTATAGTTTGATGAACTCGCAAGCAGGATTTGAATTATGAGCGACAAAAAGAATTAGAGAATACATGATTGATGAGTTGGTATAAGAAACAGAATGCAATGTGTAGTGGGGGAGATTAAAGCACCATGGAAAATGAGGTGGGAAGTCCTGAAAAGTCAAATTTACTATGTATTGAAGCATATATGTTAAACTTTTGAAAATTCAATAAAATTATTATTATTATTATTATTACTAAAAAGAATGTTTCTGCCTGGCTGGAAAGTGTCCTTGAATCCTGAATGCTTTATTCAGCTCCCTACCACAGCTAGAAATCGAACTCCTAAGGATGTGCCATAAAACTACCATCCAATATGTCCGAGTTATTTATTTAAGGTTCACATTTGCAACTATGGCATAATCTGTCCTTTTTTGGGAGTGGGAGGGTGTTGAGCAATGATGCCATCTTAGCTTCTCTAAGGCCACAATAATATTTCGAGGTGCTGACAGAATTTCGGGCAGTTTCTTCAGCACACTAACCCACATGTAACTTTTTATGTACGATAAAATCAAAACCACATGGATGCTTAGGGAGCGATGGAAGCTGTACGGCGAACAGGCTCTTGCCATGAGAGGTTAACGGAGGCTCTCCAGATGTTCTGGACGACAACTGCCATCAGCTCTAGCCAACACAGCGAAGGCTGGCTTAAAGCGGACAGAAAACTGCCTAATGTAGACTTGGCTGCTTATGAGAAATTCCTGAAAGTGTGGCGCAGTACTTGGGTCAAGGAATGACCAGTTCTGGTTCTTCCAGTGCCATGGAAAGAGCCGGTGGGCAAGCGAGTTAGAAGGTGGTGGCCAAAGAGCTGTTGGGCAGAGAGCCCACTGTTGAGGTATGCACCTTGGGAGACCTTGCCAACTTGTGTGGTGAGTTCCCGCCTCCCACCAGTAGAAATAACGACACAATACACCATTATTAAGGATAATGGGCTAAAATTGGCCACAACTTTATTGGTTACAGGTGATGAGTGGTATTGGCTTAGGCATTGGTCCTAATCGACTATCTGGCTTCAGTCTGTCTGCCTGAAGGCTGGGAAGGGTTAACACCAGCAGGGGGAGCCCTGGCGATGCACATCAACTAGGCACTCCCCCGGGGTCACCGCTCGGGGGCGTGCCTTGGGCCCTGGCCTCCATAGGCTTCGGACGGGCCACGCCCCCCAGAATCCTTTACCGGACTACCCTTCAGAAACTGGGGGAGGTGATGGCGCTCCTCCCCCCCATTCATCTACATAACAATACCCCGACCAATGCCTAACCGCCAAACCACGGAAGTTGTGATGATTTGCTATGAGGTAGGCGAAAAAACCAAATGGCTGGTCCCAGTTTACCAAGTGGAAAAATTCCTACCAGGCCTCTTAACGGCGACCAACTGAAGTCCATAGCAAGGTCAAAAGAGAAACCTTGAAGGGTGGGTGGGTGGGAAATTCCCCAGCTGATCGGTGGCAAAAGAGGACACTCCTCTGCTGCACTTGCCTTAAATGTGGCAAGCCACACCCCCTGAGCCAGCCTATTGGCTGGCCGGGGGATGACGCGGCAGAGGATTCCCCTGATCGCGCGGGGCTGGAAGCCAGCCTCCGCGTGAGTGTTGGGGGCGTGAAGTGGCTTTCTGACGCTCACCCTCAGGTTCACATTTACCTGGTGCAGATAGGCAAGGTGCCAGGGGTGCCTGTTGAATGGTTTCTTTAAATGTAAAGGTTCTTCATTGTTCCACCCAATGTGTATGTCTTTAAGGGGCCAGAGCAAGGGCCAGAGTAAAATAACGAGACCCAGCTTTACAGCTGTGAAACATAGCAGGTGCTGCTGAGTTGTATTTGATTAAGCTGTGTCAGCAATTGGGTGTAGTATATAAGGAGCAGCACCTAGCTCTCCCATTACCCTGGGGGATGGGTTGGTGGTTGGGTCATGTTTGTTTGTTAATATATTTAGTGTAAAAGGAGTTTTTGTTTTTGATTATTAAAACCTTGTTTGAGTTATTTTTGAGTCCCTTTTTAATGCATGGTCTCCCCAGCAAGCTCTCTGCAGTGCTACCATACTGCAAATAGCCAACAGTGCCATCTGGTGCGGGGCAAGGGGAACAAGGCCCCCCCCCAAAAAAAATTCAGGGAGGTTCCAGGGAACCTCTGCAAAAGCCATCCATGTGGTTACAGCAGATTATTAAATTAATTCATTTATAGCCTGCCTTTTGGCTGTCTAGCAGTAGCAATCATAGGACCCTACTCCTAGGGGCCGAGGTCTCTTCAGCCCCCCTAAATAAAATATTTGAGGGGTTTCCCCCAGTAAATGGTATTGCCATTCAGAATGGTGTGTCTGGGCCCCATCATGTGACCAATTATGTAGGGCGGAGCTTACCTGAGCCCTCTCCAATATTTTATTCAAGTTGGCACCCCTGAAAGCAGTGTGTGTGTGTGTGTGTGTGTGTGTGTGTGTGTGTGTGTGTAATGTGCTAAAACCCGTAAAGAACATTTGAAGTTTCCACAAAATCCTAAAAACTGCAGGAGGGAGATCCAGACATTATCTTAATGCTCTCTCTTGTGCTGTCTTCCTCTATTTCTCTTTTACACACCCACCCACACCCACACACCCAGTGCATTTCCAAATATCTAGCAGAAAATAGGAAAAGTGATGGCTTTCTCAAGATTAAAGTAAATCTCATCCACAGGAACTCATGTGACACTGCCACACAATAGTGACCTGGTCCCAAGAGGGCATATTCTGTGAACATCTTTAAAACATGGCCAGAGTTCTGAAAGATTCTTGTTTAGACTAGAAATGGCGATAGCTGCAGCTTAACAGTCTACTTGGTTCTTCTCCTAAGTGTTCTGGGCTTCCTTTATCACCTGGAAGGCATTAAAAGGAAGACAAAAACAAAATCAGAAATGAAATGTTGCTGTTTAATCCAGTGTCAGGGCTTCTCTGTTCCTTGTTTACAAGAAACAGTACGTACGCCTGTTAATCTGGTGTCTACACTGCAAATGTTCTTTTTATTTGGTACTATGTAAATCGCCCACATGTTTGGTCTGCTGCTGGTGTGACATGAATCCAGTCATCTACTTTCTAGAATAGCAATATTTTCGCATGTGGCTGTGTTACTTGGGGACAACTGGAATACACTGGTTGCAATACCCACCCCCCACTTAAAAAAGACACTATTAAAGTGATGACACAGTTATACGTACCTCCTTTAGAACACTCAAATAAATAGATAATACAGATGTGCTTTTACTGCATTTCTATTCTTTTATAATTGCAATCAACCAACTATATTGTTGAAAGCAGAATGAACTGGATTCAATCTCAATACTGCTACCAATAGTGATTGTAAAGGTAAAGGTAAAGGGAACCCTGACCATTAGGTCCAGTCGTGGCCGACTCTGGGTTTGCGGCGCTCATCTCGCTTTATTGGCCAAGGAAGCCGGCATACAGCTTCCGGGTCATGTGGCCAGCATGACTAAGCCGCTTCTGGCGAACCAGAGCAGCGCACGGAAACACCGTTTACCTTCCCACCGAGCGGTACCTATTTATGTACTTGCACTTCTGACATGCTTTCGAACTGCTAGGTTGGCAGGAGCAGGGACCGAGCGACGGGAGCTCACCCTGTCATGGGGATTCGAACTGCCAACCTTCTGATCGGCAAGTCCTAGGCTCTGTGGTTTAACCCACAGCACCACCCATGTCCCTCCAGTTGAGAGTACCAGGTGGCAAACAACCAAACAACCCTAAACATAACCAGCAATTTCCCCATGAATGTATGCTGTTCCTGACGCCTCGGAGCCCGCTGTGTTTGTGGAGACAGGGGCTCTGGTGATCTGTCCTGCTGCTCTGGTTCCTGTGCACTGACCCACCATCCCCACGTCTTCCGCTTTCACCCCGTACTTCCTACACCAACCACTCCTTCCTCATCCATTGCTTGCCCCAGTGTTTCCCAGTCCGGGCTACACCCTTTGCCGCGATCCTCTTCCTCTTCTCCATAGTCCTTCCAGAAGAAGAAGAAGAGTTTGGATTTGATATCCCGCCTTCCACTCCCTTTAAGGAGTCTCAAAGCGGCTAACATTCTCCTTTCCCTTCCTCCCCCACAACAAACACTCTGTGAGGTGAGTGGGGCTGAGAGACTTCAGAGAAGTGGGACTGGCCCAAGGTCACCCAGCAGCTGCATGTGGAGGAGCGGAGACGCGAACCCGGTTCCCCAGATTACAAGACTACCGCTCTTAACCACTATACCACACTGGCTCCAGTTCATGACACTACCAGATCAGGGATTCCACTGAACACTGCCAGCAGCTGCCCCCTCCACACCTTCTTGTGTATGTCCAGTCCAGATGTCTCTGCCTCCAGCAGCCCCTATCGTGGGCCTTTCTGCCTTCCATTCCACGAGTCCCAGTGATGACCAGCCACCACTTATCCTGCACTGTAACTCACACTGCTGTGAGGGTCCATATAAGGCAGTTTCCCATATTTCGTGCTCAGCCATTTAGCTATTGATCCTCCTCTGGGTTTGAGGACATTCGTAGGGAAACCAAATTGCTTGTTTACAGAGCTATTGTAAAAGGTAAAGTGTGTTCTCCTTCATGGAGAGCACGTGTTGCAGTGGGGGGTAACAAGACACCCCACTGTTGCTGGGCGGGTCTAAATTTGTTGACCACTGTTGCGATTTTGCTTCCCTTGTCGTTGGGAAGATTTTGATGTTGCCATTCTGTGATTGACAGCCAGAAGCATTAAAAGCCTCTGCGTGCAGCGTTGAGCTTCCTCTTTTTGCTGCGCGCATTGGATTGCCCTCCCTCCCTATTAATTAGGGTTGTTCGTGTTGACCTTGCTATGCCTGTCATGGGGCCGTCTGCTTTTGGGACAGGGGCCCAGTAGGAATTTTGTCCAATTGGCTGATTGGCTGGAGCCATTTGGTTTTTGCCTACTGCGTAGCAAATCGTCACAACTTGTAAGGTTGCGGTTAGGCATTGGTTCTATGAATTGGTTGGTGGAGGGGCATGGATTGGCTGTGCCTGCCCCTCTAATGCTGCTGCTGCAGGGGTTTTCTGTTAAAGGAACCTGGGGGCTCACCATGTTTTTGTCCGAACCCCTGTCAAGGGGCTAGGGCCACGCAAGAGCCCCTGGGAGCATTTGGGGGAGAGCTGAGAGAAGGTCCCCTTCTCCATCATTCTCCCCAAAATGTCTTTCCCTTTCTGACTTCATGGTTGTGTGAATATCAGGCTGTCCCCATGCGGGGTCAGATAGTCATAACCAATGCCTAAGCAACCACTCACATTTTGTATTTTAATAAAGTTGTGGCCAAAATTATGCCAAAAAACCTTAAACAAAAACTCTGTGTGAATTGTGTTTTATTGGGGTGGCTTGGGGACCTTGACACGCAAAAAGGTAAAGGACCCCTGGGCGGTCAAGTCCAGTCAAAGGTAAGTATGGGGTTGTGGCGCTCATCTCGCTTTCAGGCCGAGGGAGCCGGCGTTTGTCCACAGACAGCTTTCTGGGTCATGTGGCCAGCAGGACTAAACCGCTTCTGGTGCAATGGAACACCGTGACAGAAACCAGAGCGCACAGAAACACCGTTTACCTTCCCAACGCAGCGGTACCTATTTATTTACTTGCACTGGCATGCTTTTGAACTGCTAGGTTGGCAGGAGCAGGGACAGAGTGACGGGAGGTCACCCCGTTGCGGGGATTCGAACTGCCAATGATGTACAAAAAGGGCTTGCTAAAACATTTTTTAAATGTGTTGATACACAATAAAATTAGTACATTTCAAAAAGTAATTACAAATGGATGTGGAAATGTGGAAAACTGAACCTAAAACTGGGGGGGGGGGGAGAGAGAGCCGCTGCGAAAACTGAAAATTGACAGATTTTCAACACAAGGTTCTTTGCTTTGTGCTGCTTACTGCCCTGTAACTGGAACTATGATAGCTTTTGAATACTGCATGACTATTTAACAGCTGGCTCTTACCAAACTGACTGAGTGCCCTAACTAGTGCCCTAACTAGTCATTTACTCACTTAGAGACATCTGTCTCCTACAGTTGTCATTTGCTCATCAGCCATATCCTCAGTACCATGTGTTATGGCTTAACAAGGCAGCTTTATTACAACAAAATTCCAAAGAACAGTGAGCGGAAGAAAAGTGGTTTCAGACACTGGTTCCAGAAACGCTTGTGCAAGAAGAATTTATTTCAACAGGTTCCATAGTTCCATAACAATTTTCCTCTTTGGTGTTGAAGCTCTATAGACTGAATTCTACTTTTCTTGTGCAATGCTCTAGCACAGGCAGAGCCACTCTGAAACCCTCCAGATATGGTCATAGCTGTCAACGTTTCCCTTTTTTTAAGGGAAATTCCCTTATGCCGAATAGGATTCCTTGCAAGAAAAGGGAAAAGTTGACAGCTATGGATATTGTTGGGACTACAACTCTCAAAATCTTTCCTGCCTAGGACTGATGAGAATTGTAATTCTGCAACATCTGGAGAACGGCAGATGTTAGCCTGAATGATGTCTGCATAGGCACAGAACCTATATGTGTGCCTGTACAGAAGGCATGAAGAAGACATCTATAAATTTGGGACATGTTTTTGTTTTAACTTGTTCCCAAATGATCCCAAGTTAGGGGTGAGCCATGGGGTAGCTAAGTTTGCTGATGATACTAAATTATTCAGAGTGGTTGAAACAAAAAGGGGATTGTGAGCAACTCCTTAGTAAAGGTAAAGGGACCCCTGACCATTAGGTCCAGTCGTGGCCGACTCTGGGGTTGCGGCGCTCATCTCGCTTTAGAGCAACTCCTTAAAAACCACCTTTAAAAACTTTTAACTAATACGTTCATTTTCAGGCACATTTTCCTCTACGAAATTCCGTAAACATTGGTTGCAGAACTATACCACAAATTTTGGAAATGGGCAAATTTTGAAAGATGACTGTGTTTCAGTTCTCAAAATTGTTTCAGAATTTGATCATTTGGCTTTAAATACAAACTGAAAGGAATCCCACCTCATCTCTGCTTGAATGACAACATACAGTGTGCTGGGTGGAACAAATTGAGATTGTTTAGTGTGATGGATTATGGTTTGTTGCTCCCAAGCAAGCTATTATCTCAAGCCTGCAGCAAACCACAGCACAAGTAAACAATAAGCCAGGATTCCTAACTTATCCGATCTTACTTGAACCACAGTGTGAATGATCAGTGTGCTGGCACAATCCACCTGTTTGTTGTTGCTTCACTCATCCCTTTGCATGGGTGGGTAAAAATCAGCATTGCCCAGACTGATGTCTGGACTCTGGTTTGTTCCTCTCGAGCAAGTCAGGATTGAAAGCCAGCAACAAACCAGAGTGAGCGTGAACAGCTACCTGAATAAAGAGATGCTACAGAGAAGTCCATACCAGCAACAAATTTGAGTTTAATGATTTCATTCCATTCATGGCCATCAGGAGGGCAAGTACAGGAAAAGAGATACTTTGCTGGGGGGTGGGGAGGGCGGAATGAAGCAATGGGGGAGCAAGAGACAACTAGAGACACACAAGGTGTGGAATAAGGGAAATAAGAAAATACACGATGAATAAAGGTTCGAAAGGGTCAGGTTGGAGGAGAAATGGCTGGCTGGAGATGAAGAATGGGCAAATAAAAGTAAGGAATCGAAGGAGAAGATGGGTTTGGGTATTAGGCTAAAACACAAGAGGCACAAAATGGCATGAATCAGTGCAAATATTGAAGTGTTTGGAAAAACGGAGGTTATTTATACTTTTCATGGAATGATAAAACATTTAAAGTGTGTGCAAAACTGCTTTAAGTTGAGTAGAACTTTCAAGGCATTCTGTCTGTCAGAAGATATGGCCTTGCTAAATCTTTGGAAATGAAAGACCACATATGAAAAAATATGAAGACGAGAAAGAGGATCCATTCCACGAACTTCATACGCCACATCTGGTTTCCAGAAAACACAGCCATTTAACAACAAAAAACCCAAACTCATCACCATTGATTGCAGCTGACTAATGGTGAGAAGTCAGTTTTCTCTTCAATGCCAGGTTGTCCTCTTTCAGTCATCTGAAAAATATCAAAACCAGACATTGCGGGAAGATGAACAGGAAAATGTAGGATAGCCTTTGGTTTGGATGATGTTTTTGGATCCCGTCCAAGCCTGCTTTCCAGGTCATGTGGCCAGCATGACTAAACTGCATCTGGCGCAACGGGACACCGTGATGGAAACCAGAGCGCACGGAAACGCCGTTTACCTTCCCGCCACAGCGGTACCTATTTATCTACTTGCACTGGTGTGCTTTCAAGCTGCTAGGTTGGCAGGAGCTGGGACCAAGCAACGGGAGTTCACCCCATCTGGGGATTTGAACCGCCAACTTTACGATCGGCAGGCTCAGTGGTTTAGACCACAGCACCACCTGCATCCCAAGCATAATGTCGCAACCATTAGCTATAAACAGTTCAGATCTGAATGATTGGATTCTTCTTCCTCCCGTGAAATGGATCAACAACTCTGGCCCACTCCCTTTGTTCCTCTCCTATAAGTGAATAGTCCCCTTAACTCCTGTAGAGAAACCTGCAGCCCTGTACTTGGGGAAAATCTTGACGCAAGGGCAAAAACCTACCCTCCATTCCCGATACTACGTGACCATGGGGAAGGATTCTTCAGGGAATGCAATGCATACATACACACCTATTTGTTGATGATGAAGGGCATTTTTCTAATTTATAATAATCTTTACAAATAAGTGGCTGGACTTACATGAGACTGAGACTCCTTGAAGTGTATCTCGATTTTTGAGAGGTGACCTTGTTACATTTTGTTCGGAGTTCAGCTGGCGGATAGCTGTTGATTCTACCTGTTGTGACAAAAAGACACAGGGATGAACCTTCGCAAAGTTTGGAAATAGATTTTGCCATGATTAGGGTGTATTTTCATATTTCCCCTCCTGTCACCAGTGTGGTGTAGTGGTTAAGAGCGGTAGACTCGTAATCTGGGGAACCGGGTTCGTGTCTCCGCTCCTCGACATGCAGCTGCTGGGTGACCTTGGGTTAGTCACACTTCTCTGAAGTCTCTCAGCCCCACTCACCTCACAGAGTGTTTGTTGTGGTGGAGGAAGGGGAAGGAGAATGTTAGCCGCTTTGAGACTCCTTCAGGTAGTGATAAAGTGGGGTATCAAATCCAAACACCACTTCTTCTTCTTCTTATACTGAAAGTCCTAATGATTGCATCTGGCCCTGGCCCTACACCAAAAGAGTTTCCAGTCCCTCCCTCTAATTCTTTTAGCTCACACATGCAATTATTCTTCAATATCCTGTGTCAGGGACTGTGCTGAGGAGGGCTGCACAGTCTAGGAATGGTGGGAGCCTCCCCCTCCCCCTGCTACCGATCAGGATCCTGACTCTTCCCAGGAGCTGTGGGACAGTATAGATTTGGAACAGTGGTTTGCAGAGGGACATAGTTCAGAAGACAAAAGTTGGGGAGAACTGGGTGGTGAACGCTTAGAAGAAGAAGAACCAGGAGAGAGAGAGTTAACAGACTCCGGTTCGTTGCAAAGTGTCCAGCCGATCATTCCGAGGTCACAGAGATTAGATAAGGTAGCTGCACAGAAGGCACAGTGGTTGCGAGATCAGGTTGCAAGACGAGGAAGTAACCAGGGTGACTTGGGCGGGGGAGTGGGTGTAAACCTTAACTGGGAGCACCTTTACTCTGAGAATGGGCTCTCTGTTCTTTCGCCGTGATCATTAAAATCTCTTTAAATGGTAAGAGACTATTTTTGCTTTGTTCTGCTTATCCATGGCCAAAGGAGGGGGGAGCCGCTTCCCCGAAGGCTGACATCATGCATATCTCTGGTTATTGTGAAGAAGGAATGCGCGGAAGATATGAAACACTTTAGGGGAGGTAGGAAAGGACCCATTTTGTAAATGGTTGCTGGGAAGAGATTTCCTGAGTGGGATGGAGTGGAACTACTTGTAGTTTACTGACAATGGAGGTGGTTTCATGCTTATCTTTCAAAGAGAGAGGCCCTGGGGATTTTTATCTGTGTAGGTTGTAGGCCATTCCTCTGTAAGTCCTCTGTGGGAAAAGCTGTTGCATATGCTTAAAGGGACTGGTGGTAGCATCTATCCTTTTTTTTAAAAAAAAACAACACCAGAATTCTTGGGTGGACGCTTTAGGAATATTTTTGCATTTTGTTTTCTTTTTGTTATCTGGTTTTTAACTGATTGTAGATATTTTGTATTTTACATTTCAATACTTTTAAAATATACGAAATGATGAAAAAATGCAATAAATAATAAATAATAAAATTTACCGCTCAGTTGTGATTTCTGCTTAAGATTTCTATGCCGTGGATTCACAGACGGGGGGCTAATAATTTATTGCTATAAAATGGGCTCAGGGTCCTCAAAATGGTTTAGATCAGCCTTTTTCAACCTGTGGGTCCCCAGATGTTGTTGAACTGCAACTCCCATCACCCCTAGCTAGCAAGGCCAGAGCTCAGGGATGATGGGAGTTGTAGTCCAACAACATCTGGGGACCCACAGGTTGAGAACCACTGGGTTGGATGCTACACGGTGTTTATTTCACTTGCCACGCAGTGCATGCTCTGCCTTGATGCTTTTATCATCAGAAACCATCCACCTGTAGTTTCAGTTCCCATTTACTGCTTGCAGCATAACTGAGTGTGGATTCTGTCGGTCCACTATTACCCACCCGGCCTTGCTGCTGGTATGCCAAACTTCATCCCAGTATCACCCTGTCTTGCACAGGAGGGTCTCTATTTTCATCAGTGGAATGTCTGGTTCTAGTGTCCTAGAACTTCTCCTGATCATGAGGTAGCTAGGAATGAGTGGGTTTCTTGTGGGTGGAGAAGAAAGCAGGATCACATTTCACCAGAAGAGAGAAGAGAGACAGAACAGTTGTGAAGGAGCATCTCCACCCCCCATCGTTCAGCCCGGACACTGAGGTCCAGCTCCAAGGGCCTTCTGGTGGTTCCCTCACTGTGAGAAGTGAGGTTACAGGGAACGAGGCAGAGGGCCTTCTCGGTGGTGGCACCCGCCCTGTGGAACACCTTCCCTTCAGATATCAAGGAAATAATCAACTATCTGACTTTGAGAACACATCTGAAGGCAGCCCTGTTTAGGGAAGTTTTTAACGTTTGGTGTTTTTAATATTCTGTTGGGAGCCACCCAGAGTGGCTGGGGAAACCCAGCCAGATGGATGGGGGTATAAATAAATAAATAAATAAATAAATAAATAAATAAGGATGCTGTAAGCAGAGAAAACTGTTCTCTCGCCTCTTTTCCAAGTCTGCTGGCCAATCAGAACAGTAGAGGGCCAGACCAGCAAAGAGACACTCAGGAGGCCATGATAATGTCTAATCTAGCACAGAGAGGTATGGAGAGCCCAGAAGATTTCCATAAGTGTGCTGCAGCAACAGAACAAACTTAAAAACAACAGAGAGATGGAAAGCCGCGAGCTCTTTCAGAATCACGTATCGACAACTTACTCCGAAGGAGGTATAGAAAGGGTTTCAGGAACCTAAGCGCGTATTCCAGTTCAGGCTTGTGAATCCTGCCAAGCTGAATCAAATGCTGCTCCACGGGTCGACTTGCCAGCTCCTCAAGTTCTGTGCCATTGTACTTAGGTCCCAAGGAAAGTACCAAGAGGGCATAGCCTTGGCACTTGGCTCTCAGAGACGCTTTCTTCAACACTTCCTTATCCCAACGACTCGTTTCCCCAGCGGATACAATGATGAGAGCCTTGTGTTTCCTCGGGTTGGGAGATGCTGAGAAAACGTTGTTGATCGTCCACTGGATGGCATGGCCAAGGGCAGCTTCTCCATCCAGCTGTTGAAGGCATTCCCGGATATGTCTTTTCATTGACTGCGTCTTGCCGTAAGTCACCAAGTCGAACTCTTTTTTTGCCGGCGGTTGCTGTGTCTGGGGCTTGAAAGCTGGCGCAGCGTGGCTTACCACAGCCACCCTGTCGCCCACAGAAGAAGCCGCGGGCTCAGAGGAGACCTCAAAGGCGTCAAGTGCGCTGCTTAAGAATCCTTTCAGTTTCTCAAATTCGCTGGGATTCATTGCCTGTGAGGTATCCAAAATGAAAGCCGTGTCCACATATCCCCAAGGCGGAAGAGCTCTTCTGGTACGTTTGCAGGCAGCATTTGGTTTGCATTTATCTGGAAACGAACACATGTTTCAGACATCGGTTTACAAACTACACAATGTGGGATGTGATACATACGCAGCAGTCAAGTACAACATTCCTTGTTTTCCTAGAGTGGACATGTGAGGGAATGTTTGGTTCAGCCAGTCGAAAACTTCCTGTTTCCTCCTGGCTGGGACATACCGTATTTTTCGCTCTATAAGATACACATTTCCCCCTCCAAAAATTAAGGGGAAATGTGTGTGCATCTTATGGAGTGAATGCAGGCTCCTTGGCTTCAGCCATAGCAACGCGAAGCCTCCGAAGCGCAGTGGGAGCACTCCTGCCATACTCCGGAGGCTTCGCGTTGTTTTCACTGAAGCCTGGAGAGCGAGAGGGGTCGGTGTGCCCTCCAGGCTTCAAGGATAGCCACCTGAAGCCTCCGGAGCGCGGCAGGAGCTCCCACTGCACTTCGGAGACTTCGGGTTGCCTTCACTGAAGTCTGGAGAGTGAGAGGGGTAGCCACCTGAAGCCTCCGGAGCTCCCGCTGAGCTCCGGAGGCTTCGGGTTCCTTTCGCTGAAGGGTAGGTGCCCCTTCAGCTAAGGCGCAGCACCCCTTCAGCTAAGCGGGAGGAGAAATGGAAGGGGCTCCGTTTCTTTTGCCACTTCACTGAAGGGGCGCTGCGCACCCCTTCTTGGTCTCCCCCTCTAAAGCAAGGTGCGTCCTATGGTCGGGTGCGTCCTATAGAGCCAAAAATACGGCACTTCCTTTGCATGTGACTAGAGGTGGGCGTGACCTTACCTGTTCAGGTAACAAAAGGACAAGGCACGCAGCTCTCTCTCTCTCTCTCTCTCTCTCTCTCTCTCTCTCTCTCTCTCTCTCTCAATTCCTTCTACGTTGGACCAGCTTTTTAGCTTGAGATGCTCTGTTGGTTTTTCAGCCAACAGAGAACACTGGGATCATTCTTTCATATGGGGTAGAACCACATGCATATACTTCGTAACTAAGTTTCAGGGATCCAACTGTGAACTGATGATGTGAGTAAACTTCTTTTATGATCTTTAAAAAAATTGTTGTGTGTTCTTTTAAGAGGGATATAAGGGAACTTACCAGGAACCTAATAGTGAGAGGCTTACACAAGCCTGTAACCAGCTACCCGCTGTGTGTTTAAAAGGGGAATGTGAAACTCTGCTAAGTAAAGGAACTTGCTAGCGCAAGTTAGGAAGGATATTAATAAACAATATATCCTCTGCTACCTCCCTGAACATTCCCACACACAGGTGGGTAGGCTGCCTCTTGGAAACTAATGGAACGCTCCAAGAAAAAGGAAATAATTCTCCTCAGGATTGAATTGGCTCACAGCCTCCATTGGGTAAGTGCTGAGGAGATTGAGTTACATTCCTTTCCAGTGCTTGGCTGGACTCAGAGTTGTTGATATATCTAGATATATTTAGATAAATATTCATATAAATTATAAAATGTCAGGGTTGGGTGGTGTACAAAATTTGCAGAAAGCGTAACATCCCATAAAAATGGTACAGAATAACCATTGTGACCATTCTTGCATTCTATCAACACTGGGAACTTTGATTATCTAAAGTCTCCCATGCACTCCTATACTCATTATTTGAGAGTCACATTTCCAAATATCGAGACAATTCTTTCCTTATTTTAATATTACCCATGTCAAATGCAACCCGTGAAAACTCGTTCAACACCCTTAAACGAGTACAAAATTTACATCTCTCCTATATCCCAATAGCATATAACAAGCTCAGCAATTTAGCAATAGAAGGTTCTGCATTGCAAGATGTAAATTGGGACAAGTTAGCCAATGATTTCATGAGAAGGAAATGTTGAAGAAACTCGCTTGAATATCTGTTACTATTATATGAAAATACTTGAATTTAATTCATTTTGTTCCTTTTAAATAAAGTTCATTTTTGGATGAAAAGACATCTTTTCTATCTCTATGTCCGTATATCATTAATTTTAAACAACAGCTCAGTCAGTAGAGCATGAGAATCTTAATCTCAGGGTCTCAAAGTTGTGGGTTCGAATCCCATATTGGGCAAAAAGATTCCTGCATTGCAGGGGGCTGGACTAGATTATTCTCACGGTCGCTCCAGTACTACAGTTCTATAATTCTACTGTTTAATCGTATAATAGCCAAAAAATCAACCTAAAATCAGTGAATCTAAATAAAAGTTTAGATGCGTTTTTCTTAGTCACTCCTCTGGCTCACTCATCAACTGTTTTAAAATCAGTAACGCCCCCTGGAAATATCCTTACAATAACCACTTGATTGCTCTTTTTCAAAACCTTTAATCAATACTACATTTCTGGTAAGTTTAACTTCCATCGGATGCCTCGATTTTCATCGCGTGCCAATTTGCATTACCGTAAGAAGGGCGTAGTAGTCAGACGGTTTGCTCATCAACCCTCCTTCTCACAGAGCTTTTCTCCTAAAACACCAGAGATTTCTGCCAAGCTCTGTCAGTCTTATGGCTCAGCATGATCAAATAAACATGTTTCTTGAAAATTATAATTGCAAGAAGATTATGCTTTGTACCGTAACAAAGAGTGCAGAGCTGGAGTCCCCGTAAAAACAATGTGTAATCTCCTTTGCTTGGAATGTGAAGGGCTTGAAACTGTCCGGAATCGTCCATCTAGAAAGAAAAGATGCAAAGGAGGAGAAAAAACTTCAGGTAGTAGTAGTAGTAGTAGTAGTAGTAATAATAATAATAATATCTTGTGAACTGCCCTGAGACCTGCGGGTATAGGGTGGGATAACAATAACAAGATTTATTCCCCACCCATCTGGCTGGGTTGCCTCAGTTGCTCGGGCCGGCTTCTAACACATATAAAAACATAATAAAACACCAAACATTAAAAACTTCCTGATGCAGGGCAGCCTTTGGGTGTCTTCTAAAAGTTGTGTAGTTCTTTATGCCTTATGCATAGGAAGCTTCATACAGCAACAGTGTTTTGTGTTGTGTAGGTTCTTATGATGTAAGCAACGGGCCCCGCCTGCTAGCCTGCTCCCTAAAATATCACTGGTTTGCTCATTTCTATATATAGGGTGCCTACATTCTGCATGGACTGGTTGCATGACAACATGTGCAAATGGCTTTAGATACCTACTAGGTCCATAAATTACCATATAGCATGTATTCAACACAAATAACAGTGACAATTTGTTTATGACAAATGACAGCTGGACATATAAAGGGCCCCATTACATCGTCAGTAGTTTAGGGCTTCATCAAACCTGGCTACCATAAATACAGAGCAAAACATAATCGCCAAATGCAAAAGAAGGAAAAGACCATAGTTCTCCTCACCGCAAAGGAACGATGGAGCTGGGTGATGTTATTAAATGCAATGACCACCGGAAGGATTTCTAAGGCACTATATTCAAGGACAGCTGTGTTGAAGGAATTTGGATCTGCAGTCTGACCGTGGCTGAAAAAGACAGCAACTTTTCTCAAGTTAGCACCTTGGAGAGTTCTCTTGAAGGCATTCCTGGCCACAAACCTCATCGATGCACCCGTGTCCCGTCTGCTTGCTGCTCTCTGGTAAGAAAGTGCGTTGAGCTCTTGAAGCAAGCGCTCCTTGCTGCGGAAATCTGAGAAGCGGATCAGATAGCGGGTGCTAGAGCTGTAGGACACAACGCCCACCCTGGCTCCCACAGGACAGTTGCTTTCCCTGATTCTGAGGTCCTTCACAATCGCTATGACGATCTCCCTCATTCGGTCAAACATCTGTGGCGTGGTGTCTTGAGAGACATCCAAAGCAAACATTAATTCTGTGGGATATACCGGGCATTCTGGCATCCCTAGGACAAAAGAGCGGATGGCTTATCGAGTCAGACACCAGATTTCCAAAGGTCAGGAGACAAAATAATAATATATAATAATAATTTGTTATTTGTACCCCGTCCATCTGGCTGGGTTTCCCCAGCCACTCTGGGCAGCTTCCCACAAAGATTAAAAATACATTAAAATGTTACACATTAAAAACTTCCCTGAACAGGGCTGCCTTCAGATGTCTTCTAAATGTCAGGTAGTTGTTTATCTCTTTGACATCTGATGGGAGGGCATTCCACAGGGTGGGAGTCACCACCAAGAAGGCCCTCCGCCTGGTCCCCTGTAACTTGGCTTCACGCAGTGAGGGAACCGTCAGAAGGCCCTCAGCACTGGACCTCAGCGTCCGGGCAGAACAATGGGGGTGGAGATGCTCCTTCAGGTATACTGGGCCAAGGCCATTTACGGCTTTAAACGTCAACACCAACATGTTGAATTGTGCTCGGAAACGTACTGGGAGCCAATGTAGGTCTTTCAAGACCGGTGTTATATGGTCTTGGTGGCCGCTCCCAGTCACTAGTCTAGCTCTGTGTTCAGTTCTTCTTTACAAAATGGAAATGCTTTATTTTATTTTTGTAGTTTAGAAAGTACCGTATTTTTTGTTCCATAACACTTTTTCCCTCCTAAAAAGTAAGGGGAAATGTGTGTGTGTCTTATGGAGCGAATGCAGGGGGGACGCAGGCGGGAAAGGCCCCCAAGAGCCACACACAGGGATGCATACAGGCTCTGCTCAGCGCTCCCTTTAAATAATTTTTTTCCCCTTGAATTCCCCCTCTAAAAACTAGATGCGCCTTATGGTCAGGTGCGCCTTATGGAGTGAAAAATATGGCAATCTGCAAATCTTTTCAAAATAAATTAATAAACAGGGGTGGAGAATTCTCTTAGCTTTCCAAGGCATGAAGGAAGTACTTCCAAGTCAGCGTGAGGGCAGCCTAACAGGAAAAATGCTTGAAACTGCTCCACACGATGGAGCAGCAAGATAGTCTCTGTGTTGCAAGTTCACCAACACCTCTACAAAGGCAGAGGTTTATCAACCGTGAGCAGTAATGTTAGATGGCGCTGTGAAGACAAACCGCACAGACTTGTCCCCACGCCATTCCACATGGTAAACTGATATGTGCAAAAAGGATTCCTAAATTGGGGAGTTGCTATAGCAGGGGTGGGAGATGTTTTGCAGCCAAGGGCCACATTTTTTTCCGGGGGCCACATACTACAATGAGGACATATCGTGCAGTATCTTGGGCCAGACAGTGAGATTCATCACTCAAGCACCTTATCAAATGCGTGAGCATAGTTGGCTGTTTAAGCATTCATTGAAAGAAGATTGGGAAATGTTTATTGAATATATGGGGGAAACTGTGTACAGCTGAAAACGTTGGCAACATTAAGATAAATTCAACAGTGTAAATAAGTTTTGATAGAAATAATAATGGAATACAGAATGGTTTAGTTTATATAAAATATGCAGGGATTTATGTTATGCAGAATGAACCATGGAAAGAGAAGGGAAGTCACTGATATTTTAAGGTTGTTTAAATGAATATTCTAAATTTAATTATTTAGAATTTAATAAAAATTAAAAAAATTAAAAAATAATTAAAAAATTAATATAAAAATTAAAAATTAAAAAATTAATTAAAAAATATTAGCATCATCATGTACTTCTAAATAACCAACTATGCTCTTTTTAAAGAGCATAGTTGGTTATTTAGAAGTAAATGATGATGCTAATATTATCATTAGGGTGGTTTTTTTAAAAAAAAGTTTTTAAAATCCATTGCCTCAGATATCATACAATGCATAATTATACAAAAGAATGTTTACAAAACCATAACAAGTACAGTGCACAACAATTTACTACAGACAAAAAGAGAAAATTCACAAATGTACCACATAAATCCACATAACAGCTGCAGTATAATGTTAAGTGCCTACCTTGGTAACAAGCTAAAGGAAAGAGAGAGAAAATAATATAGCATCATTAACAAGAACAACAACAACAACAACAACAACAGTTTATTATTTATACCCCGCCCATCTGGCTGGGTTTCCCCAAAAGATTATTAAAAACACAATAATACACCAAACATTAAAAACTTCCCTAAACAGGGTTGCCTTCAGATGTCCTCTAAAAGTCAGATTGTTGCTTATTTCTTTGACATCTGATGGCAGGGCGTTCCACAGGGCGGGTGCCACTACCGAGAAGGCCCTCTGCCTGGTTCCCTGTAACCTCACTTCTCTCAGTGAGGAAACTGCCAGAAGGCCCTCGGAGCTGGACCTCAGTGTCCAGGCTGAACGATGGGGGTGGAGACACTCCTTCAGGTATACTGGCAAATTATGTAGCAAATGTTCAAGAATCTCTTCTAGTTATCATAGAATGCTTCAACCATTATTTTACAGAAATCCTTTTGAATGGAATCACGTAACAATGGGGTGTAACTCCGAATGTAGAGGGCATTCGTGTCACATCCAATTTGTGCATTTAAAGCACATGATGTCCCCTCAAAGAATTGAGGGCACTGTAGTTATTTAAGGGTGCTGGGAATTAGAGCTCTCTGATGGGTAAATAGAATTCCTAGTATTCTTGGGGGTGGGGGGTGGGGAGCCATGGCTGTTAAAGTGGCATATATGTGCTTTAAATGCTTTACTGTTGTTAGCCGCTCTGAGCCCGGCTTCGGCTGGGGAGGGCGGAATATAAATAAAATTTTATTATTATATTATATTACATATTACATATTACATATTACATATTACATATTACATATTACATATTACATATTACATATTACATATTACATATTACACATTACACATTACATATTATATATTATATGTTATATGTTATATATTATATGTTATATGTTTTATATATTATATATTATATATTATATATTATATATTATATATTATATATTATATATTATATATTATATATTATATATTATATATTATATATTATATATTATATATTATATATTATATCACGGTGTGGATGCGACTTCAGATATAGCAAGTGACCACCGTGAGTAAGCTTGGCCGGCAGAGTTAAACAAGAAGAAGAAGAAGAGTTTGGATTTGATATCCCGCCTTTCACTCCCTTTAAGAAGTCTCAAAGCGGCTAACATTCTCCTTTCCCTTCCTCCCCCACAACAAACACTCTGTGAGGTGAGTGGGGCTGAGAGACTTCAAAGAAGTGTGACTAGCCCAAGGTCACCCAGCAGCTGCATGTGGAGGAGCGGGGAAGCGAACCTGGTTCACCAGATTACGAGTCTACCGCTCTTAACCACTACACCACACTGGCTCTCCACAAGAATGAATAAATGGATTATTCAATGAAGCAAAAGGTCCCAGCAACTGGTCCTGAAAAAAGAACAAATTTGCCAGCTCCCAAATGTGTTTATTGCTTGGTGTAGACATTTCTGGCTCCCATGAAAAGTAAAAAAAAGCAGAATTAGGAAAGTGGTATATCTCAGTAGCATAGGACTGCAGGATCTGAGCTATGACACAACAATGGAAATGGTCGTCAAGGAGCTATCATGACAACAGCCAGAGATAACTCCCTATAGCAGAAGTTAACTAAAGTTTTGGCAAGACAGATACCCAGATCAGCCAAAGAGTCTCCTAAAGCTATTTGAAAACTCGTTGACTTCTTAAGCCTGTGGAGGTCAGTAGTCAACCAAAGCTATATGATTAAGGGTGGCGCTGTCAGGACATGGGTGGCACTGTGGGTTAAACCACAGAGCCTAGGACTTGCCGATCAGAAGGTCGGCAGTTCAAATCCCCGCAACGGGGTGAGCTCCCGTTGCTTGGTCCCTGCTCCTGCCAACCTAGCAGTTCGAAAGCACATCATAGTGCAAGTAGATAAATAGGTACCGCTCTGGTGGGAAGGTAAATGGCATTTCCGTGCACTGCTCTGGTTCGCCAGAAGAGGCTTAGTCATGCTGGCCACATGACCCGGAAGCTGTACGCTGGCTCCCTCGGCCAGTAAAGCGAGATGAGCGCCGCAACCCCAGAGTCAGTCACGACTGGACCTAATGGTCAGGGGTCCCTTTACCTTTACCTATCTGCCCATGACAATAGGACAATCATTTATCCTTCATGAGTAACTGAATGCAGTAGGAATCAATACTTACAGCTGTGCTCACGAATATAAGCAATGAGTTCGCATGGCTACAGAGTGAGAAAGAGAAGAAAAGTTGAGTAATCCACAGATTACAGGGGGGAATTATAGAACCTTTCTGAATATTTAAGGTCCATGATGTGGTGAATACATACGGAAAAAGAAGCCACACCCTTTGCTCCTTTAATACCCTGAAAGAAGAAAAATAGCATATTATATTAGAAATAGATTTCTGTGCTCAGTCACAATTGATAATGAAGTTGAAAGAAAAGTCATTAAGTAAGGCAACTGCAGCAGAATATCAACAGTCATTCAGCAAAGCCGTTTGTTCCGTTGATTTGGTTCATAACTTAGAAATATGGGGGACACCATTTTTTTTATTATTGATAAGAAATACGTTGGAAAACACACCTAGGATTCAGTATCACTCCGTGTTCTTGCTTTCATTTGAAAGATATCTATCTATATTCTGCAAATTAAAAAAAAAATGATACTAGACTATACTACACTGAAATGTTAAAATGTTTGTTTAAATGTACAGTTTTGGGGGGACAGGAGACAGGCAGGTGTGGAAGACTCCCCAGTCCTGAATGGGGTAACTGTGCCCCTGAAGGACCAGGTCCGCAGCCTGGGAGTCATTCTGGACTCACAGCTGTCCATGGAGGCGCAGGTCAATTCTGTGTCCAGGGCAGCTGTTTACCAGCTCCATCTGGTACACAGGCTGAGACCCTATCTGCCCACAGACTGTCTCGCCAGAGTGGTGCATGCTCTGGTTATCTCTTGCTTGGACTACTGCAATGTGCTCTACGTGGGGCTACCTTTGAAGGTGCCCAGGAAACTACAACTAATCCAGAATGCGGCAGCTAGACTGGTGACTGGGAGCGGCTGCCGGGACCATATAACACTGGTCTTGAAAGACCTACACTAGTTTCCGAGCACAATTCAACGTGTTGGTGCTGACCTTTAAAGCCCTAAATGGCCTCGGTCCAGTATACCTGAAGGAGCGTCTCCACCTCCATCGTTCTGCCCGGACACTGAGGTCCAGTGCCGAGGGCCTTCTGGTGGTTCCCTCACTGCGAGAAGCCAAGTTACAGGGAACCAGGCAGGGGGCCTTCTCAGTAGTGGCGCCCGCCCTGTGGAACGCCCTCCCACCAGATGTCAAAGAGAAAAATAACTACCAAACTTTTAGAAGACATCTAAAGGCAGCCCTGTTTAGGGAAGCTTTTAATGTTTAATAGGTTGTTGTATTTTAGTGTTTTGTTGGAAGCTGCCCAGAGTGGCTGAGGGGACCCAGCCAGATGGGCGGGGTATAAATAATAAATTATTATTACTATTATTATTATTATTATTATTATTATTATTATTATATAGATAGATGGAGGTGTAAATTATATATCACACTTGGCCTACAGTTACTGTAGCCCACACAGTGACTGAGCTCTACATGCATAGCAGGTTGCCCAAAGCAAAGATGGCATAGTCACATACCCTACGTCCAGGAGGACCACGATCTCCCAATGTACCCTTGAGGCCAGTAGCACCTTCAGGACCCTAAAAACAATGATGGGGAGACACACTCCTTAAAAATGCAATTAGCATCTTGGGCATTACAGAAAAGGTAAATGAGCCTAACGGTAAAATACAGGATAGACAATCAGTGAACTGGAGTTATTCCTTATGAAAAGTTGCAGGAACTGCAGGAACATTTGGGGAAGTGTCTTAATTATGACTCCTTAAGGTCAACATCATTATGGTAGAACTAAATTCATAGGCACAAAGAATCAGAAGATTCAGCATGTTGTTTCTTGCTTCCAGAAGGAGGATTTCATCTCTGTTATCATTCCCCCCCCCCCCCGGACTGCTGCCGCCGCCGCCTCCTCCTCCTTCTTGAATTAATCACACGGCAGAGGGTCTTTACAGTGGTGGCCCCACAATTGTGGAAGTTGCAAATGGGCCTTAAAGATCCATCTTTTTATGGTTGCATTCAGTAGCTGATTACACACTGAGCTGCCGAAATGGTTCTGTGGTCAGCTTTCCAAGGCTGAGTTGTTCTCTTTGGGCTGGCTGTTTAGTGGTATTTTGAGTAGAGGGAATAGTTTCAATTTCTATATTATTTTGTTTTGAGGCGCTTTCGGTTAGCTACTTTGTTGGAGATTTGTTTCCTCGAAAAGTGGTTTACAAATGGAAACAAACAGGGATAGGGGGGAAATGGTCTCTCTTTCCACTGTAGCCTAGCCGCCCCCATTTTGTCAGCCCATTTTTAAACCAAGGAGAGGGAAAGTAGTTTGTGACACAGTATGTGTGTGTGTGACATGACTAAATTGGTCCTTTGGATCTTAGCCTAGGTTTGTATGAAAATTGATATAGCGCCAACCAGCAAGCTTTCCTTAATACTGTTTTTACAGAAACACAGATGGAATGTGTTATCTGTACACTTATCGCCGTTACCAATAATTTATATAGCACTCCTACAGTTGAAAACTCTTTTACAGCCCTTATCTCATTAATTATGGTCACAGCATGACCAAAACATGCAAAAATACTTCAGTTTGAGAGAATTGTGTCTGAAATAGCATTCCTGTCGAGTTACAACAGGCAAACCACTATCTGCAATTTCTGGAAAATCCATGACTCCTTATTTCTACAAGTGTTTCCCAGCTGGATAAAAGGGTATTTACCACAAGTGTCTATTTTTCGTGGATATACTGTATTTTTCGCTCTATAAGACACACCAGACCACAAGACGCACCTAGTTTTTGGAGGAGGAAAATAAGGGAAAAAAATATTCTGAATATTCTGCGCAGCGAAAGCAGCAATCCCTCTTGCTGTTCTGGCTTCTGGGATAGCTGCGCAGCCTGCATTCGCTCCATAAGATGCACACACATTTCCCCTTACTTTTTAGGAGGGAAAAGGTGAGTCTTATAGAGCAAAAAATACGGTATTCTTATTTTAAATCATAGCTGTCAACTTTTCCCTTTTCTTGCGAGGAATCCTATTCAGAATAAGGGAATTTCCCTTAGAAAAATGGGAAACGTTGACAGCTATGTTTTAAATACGTTTTTAATTGTTTTGTGGTTTTAAGCACTTTAGATATCTTTCGTGTAAATCACCTGGAGATGGTTGTTTAAAAGGCAACTAATAAATCGACGGTGGTCATGATAATCTAAAGCTCTCCTTTTTAAAAGTAGGGGAAACTGAAACAGATATATCTCCAAATGACAGAGTTATTATTAGCAGTAGTAAGCTAGTATAAAGGTCTCTAATCCCGCCCGCTTGCCGTCCCATTCACAGGCAGCAAAAGGGAGCATTTGGGCAATTTTCAGGTGGGTGAGAGGAGTGAAAATTTCAGGGACAGGACGGGGAAAGCAGTGATAGACTTCCAGGTAGCTGAAAGCTGGTGTTAGACATTTTTGTCAGAACCTGCCATTTCCCGTTAGACTCAGTTTTACTTTTGAGTGTAAAGATAAAGGGACCCCTGACCATTAGGTCCGGTCGTGACCGACTCTGGGGTTGCGGTTCTCATCTCGCTTTATTGGCCAAGGGAGCCAGCGTACAGCTTCCGGGTCATGTGGCCAGCATGACTAAGCCGCTTCTGGCGAACCAGAAGAGCACACAGAAATGCCGTTTACCTTCCCGCCGAAGCGGTACCTATTTATCTACTTGCACTTTGACGTGCTTTCGAACTGCTAGGTTGGCAGGAGCAGGGACCGAGCAATGGGAACTCACCCTGTCATGGGGATTCGAACCGCTGACCTTCTGATTGTCAAGTCCTAGGCTCTGTGGTTTAACCCACAGAGCCACCCGCGTCCCTACTTTTGAGTGTGGGTGTGTGCAAATGAGACCAGTTCTTCTGCCTTCATGGTACATCTTTGAGGGACCAGTATCTTACTCACTGTTTGCTACAGAGTAAGCTGTGGGTAAACCTTCTAAGTCACCTGTTCCACAAATTATGGTATGTCAGACCCTCCAAGTGTCCCTATTGTCCAGGGACGTTCTTGATTTAAAGAGGCCATCTCGGTTTCTGATTTGATCCCAGAATGTCCCACTTTTCCTTAGGATGTCCCTATTTTCATTGGAGAAATGTTGGAGGGTATGGAATTATCTGACCCCCAAGTCGTCTGAAGGTAAGGTTTTTAATGTTTAATGTTTTATTATGTTCTTTATATCTGTTGGAAGCTCCCCAGAGTGGCTGGGGCAAACCAGCAAGATGTCTGGGGTATAAATAGTAAAATTATCATTATGGAATGGGAGGTCCCTATTTTCATCAGAGAAATGTTGGAGGGTATGGTGTGTTTCTTCAGAAGCTGGCACCAAACAGCACAATACTAACCATAGCCACGAAGGAGAAAGTTCTGTTGAATATAATGGAGCTTACTCTCAGGTAAGTGGAATTAGGATTTCAGCCTAAAACAACATACAGTGCTAGTTGCAAACTGAGTAATAGGAAAGCTTTTATCTGGGGAACATTCCCCCAGCCTGTACTCATATATGAACACAGAGTACTGGGAGTAACCTTAACTGAAAGCAGAGGTGATATATTGGATCAGTGTTTCACTTCAGCTTTGGCAACAAATCTTTCTGGATTCAAAAATGAAAAAATGGGCCAGTTGAAACTTATGTCTGGTTGTCACCAGATGAAGCCTACAGTAGAAAAGACACAGTTGTGTCTTGAGGAAAGCCAAAAGCACAATTACTCCAAATTACTCTTTCAGGTATTATTATTCCTAATCACAATAAATCCTGCCCTCCTTTCAAGACAGTCTCGGTGGGATGCTTAGTCTTTTCCAGTTTTATCTTCATAGCAACCCTTTGGGGTAGGTTCATATTGTGAGTGAACTTCATGGCTTAATGGGGAGCTAAGTCTTTGCCTACTGACACCAAGATTCAGTCCAGTACATTGCACACGCCCTCATGATACGACAAGCTTAAATCCAGATACCTCTCCATGTCAGGTTTGCAAATATGTAAGCAATGGGAGTAAGCAGCGTGTGTGTGTGTGTGTGTTTCAAGCACATTTTGATATTAAGAGAGCATAAAGGATTGGCTTACCGTTCTCCCAGCGGTTCCTTTTGGCCCAGGATCTCCTGCAATTCCAGGGTTGCCAGCCTCACCCTAATGGAAATACATAAAATACAATGAATTTGAGTGGAAATGGCTACCGAAAGCCTCTGTTTATTAATTACAATATTTATATGGCCTGCCTTTTGTACCAAAGCACCCCAAACAACCAAGATATCAAGTACAGTCAAACCTTGGTTCTCAATCGTCTTCGTTGTTGAACGTTTCGGCTCCCAAAAATCGAAAACACAGAAGTAAGTGTTCCGGTTTTCGAACATTTTTTGGAAGCTGAACACCCAATGTGGCAGACAAGCGGCTTCTGATTGGCTCTTCCAATTGCAAGAGCCAATCAAAAGCCACGCATCAGAAATCGAACGTTTCGGAAATTGAATGTCCTTCCAGAATGGATTATGTTTGATTTCCGAGGTACCACTGTAGTTATTAAAAACCAGACAGTTGCTGGTTTGGAGTGAGATTCAAGGAAATACTAGCAAATTCAGGTTGCACAATTAATAGTGGTTAATTGGGAAGTCTTGCACAACAATCTCGCTTCTCCAAAGTACCAGATATTTGCAGCAAGTCAAATAACAGGCAAATGTCCTGGATAGTGAGGTGATAACACTTGCTTTGATGCGACATAGAGCAGCCTTGCAGAAACTGAGCGGGGCTGTTAAGCTATTCAAATAGCCTGACTCTATCACAACATTTAATAAACCACCAAGTGAAAATAACGATAATTGAAGGATGGAAAGGGAGGATCCAAATCCAGTACAATGGAAGAGTTCTTTCCAACACAATTAGCAGACATGGAGTGGATCTAAAAACGGGGAGGGGGGAATGCTATAAATAAGTCAGAAATTAGATCATTATAACAAAAAAAATCCCTATGGAAAACCATGTTTAATTTTTTTCTGCTCTCTGGCTCCATCTGGTGTTGCATGTTTATAGCGCATTCAAATTGCTGCTTCTTTACTAATGTAGCTGAATCCATGGAGTCCTGATCAGGACTGCAGTGAGGGGCAAAGGTTTAATGCCCCAGCCAGACTTCCAATCCAGATCAGCTAATTATTTCTTTAAATGTGATTGCACTGATCATGTTTGACATCCAAGCATTTTTGTTCATGCTTGTAATTCCCAGCTTGATTCTGAATCGATCCAAAGTAGACTTGACCATCACTGACAGCCTGCTGACAAATTTGAGGAGTGACATTATCAAGCACTATTATCTTTCCAATCTTCCTCTGCATTGCAGCATGCTATCATCCACCAAGGCAGTGAGAGATTTTACTTTCTTGGGCTCCATGATCACTGCAGATGGTGACAGCAGTCACGAAATAAAAAGACGCCTGCTTCTTGGGAGAAAAGCAATGACAAACCTAGACAGCATCTTAAAAAGCAGAGACATCACCTTGCCAACAAAGGTCCGTATAGTTAAAGCCATGCTTTTCCCTGTAGTGATGTATGGAAATGAGAGCTGGACCATAAAGAAGGCTGATCGCCGAAGAATTGATGCTTTTGAATTATGGTGCTGGAGGAGACTCTTGAGAGTCCCATGGACTGCAAGAAGATCAAACCTATCCATTCTTAAGGAAATCAGCCCTGAGTGCTCACTGGAAGGACGGATCATGAAGCTGAGGCTCCAATACTTTGGCCACCTCATGAGAAGAGAAGACTCCCTGGAAAAGACCCTGATGTTGGGAAAGATGGAGGGCACCAACATGAGTTTGACCAAACTGCGGGAGGCAGTGCAAGACAGAAGTGCCTGGCGTGCTCTGGTCCATGGGGTCACGAAGAGTCGGACATGACTAAACGACTAAACAACAACAACAAATCATCCACCAAGCAGGACTTTCTTAATGATATTTGAGCCAATTATCCTTTCATCGCTTTCAGCCAATCATGCTTCTTCTGCTGTCCCATTTTATTTCCATGCTTTTGCATATTCACTTGCCAAATCATTAAATCACAGAGGAAACAGTGGGACACAGTAGAGATGTGGCCTTTTTTAATATTAAAAAAATACGTATGTCATAGTTTTTCAAAAGAACAGTACCTTCTGACCCATAGCTCCAGGAAAGCCGTTTTGCCCCTGTAACACACAAAGGATGGAAACAGTGTTTGATCATGTTTATGTGTTATTTTAAGGACAGCAATAAAGATACAGCAGCAACTACTGCAAGAGGAAAAGTCCATTTTGTCTTCCTATTTCCTCTGCACATTCTAGATTTCTAATGGGATTCATCTGGTACGACTTTTCTCAAGAGGTGCTTTGATCTAGCTGCAAATTATTGCAGCCAGCTCACTTATTCCCCGCAGAGAGATTCAGGGTCTATTCCCCATCACTTTTACATAAATAATGGCACTTTGTTGTTGTTGCTTTGAGTCAGTACATATAGATCAGGCTTCCTCAACCTCGGCCCTCCAGATGTTTTTGGCCTACAACTCCCATGATCCCTAGCTAGCAGGACCAGTGGTCAGGGATGGTGGGAATTGTAGTCTCAAAACATCTGGAGGGCCAAGGTTCAGGGTGCCTGGCACAGATCATGGGGACAAGGGCAGTCGATTCAGGCTGACCGGCACCCAAAATCACAAGACTACTGTGTTGATTCCTACACACTTGGATGACTCCCTTTGTAGGCAAAAGCAGAAACAAAACATTTTTAAAATCCCAAGCTTTCCAATGATAACTCAGCAAATTTAGTGCCCTCCAAAACCCACAAAGTTTGGCTGAAAAACAGAAAACTGGGAGGAGTGAAAATGTCAGCCTAGCCGAGTCCCTCACAGCTTATACTTTATACTTTCTCAGTGGAAGATATGACTAGTGTTACTGGATTTTTTTTAAGGTAGTCAGGGTGTATGTGTGTGTGTGTTTGTGTGTGTGAGAGAGAATGAGAGAGAGAGAGATATGACGGAGGGCAGCTTGCAGATTTAACAGGTAGAATAAGAGTAAAAGAAGAATGCAGAAGAATTTAAAGAAGACTGGAAGAATTTAAAGAAGACTGGAAAATGTTTACTGAGTATATGGGTGAAAATTGTCTTCATTCAAAAGCGCTGGTAGCATTAATTCAACAGTGTAAATAAGATTTGATGGATGTAACATTGAATTACTGAATGGTTTAGTTCATGTAAAATATGCAGGGATGTATTATCACAGAAAAGTAAGAAGGGAAGTAATTGATTTAAGGTTGTTTAAATGAATATTTTGAAATGTAATTTAGAAAATTTAAATATATATATATATATATATATATATATATATATATATATATATGGCCTACAGGTTCTTGCCTGGACATCTTAGGGATTTTAATCTCCTTTTTCTTTTAATTTACAGACCAATAGATGTAGAAAAATCACCTACATATAACAGAAACCACGATGCTGTGAGTGAGGAACATGGCGACCACCAGTTGTTGGTAGATTACAACTCCCTGACTCATTGGCTTAGTGGAGCTGATGAGAATAGGAATCTGGCAAAATCTATAGGATCACGGGTTTCCTAACCCTGCATTACTTTATTTTTGTGTGTGTACGTGTTTGCTGGCAAACTGATAGGTGTCAAACCACCAAGTTTGATACTGGAAGACAACATGTAAGGAGATAATCTAGTGCCCACACCTCTACAATAATCCATGTTTCATTTCCATTCATTCCAGCTGATAATGATCTGTAAGGATATTTATAAAAAGAGCTCAGATTTTCATTAAAGATTTCTTTTCACTCTTACCTTTATCCCTTTATGTCCTTGTTTACCATATCCAACTGCACCACCATCGCCCTAAAGCAAAGTCACATTACATCAGTGTTTCATTTTCATTTCCATCTACCCTTTTGGGGGCACAAAGGTCTTCTTTGCTTCCATTTTGTATTAATAATCGCAGAAGCGGAAGAAGATTTTGACAAATCTAAACAAACAGAGGACTACAACATCCATTTCTCCTCCTACTTTCCATAAATACTTTTCATTTATTCCTATAGTAAGATGAGCTCAATTAATACTCCTTCTGATAAATTTATCTGCACTGGGGGTATTTTTGGTGTGTTTTTTTTTAAAAAAATAATAATTTCAAGATTGTAATGATCAATCAATTAATTAAATTTTTATACTGCTGTTGATCCAAAGATCTCAGGAAGGTTCACAAGATAAATAAATACAAGATAAAAATTACAGGAATGTAAACAAAATAATAACATGCAAACCCTTATTCCCCGGCGTCCCGGTGGACCTCTCTCCCCTTTTATTCCGGGGCCGCCAGGCTCTCCCTGTTAAATGAACACAAAATTGACATTGTTATAGGATTTCGAATGGGATACATGTCCTCTCAGAATCCCTTCTCTCAGAATCATGACTTTAAATTTGTAAAACTGGTGTCTGGAGATAACCTCCACCGCAATAATCCCAAAGCTGTTCCCAAAATACTTCCTTTGCTCGCTAAATTGCCCTAACCTGTTAAGTATCTCCTGTGTTATGTAAGCAAGGGACAATCTATTGCCACAAAAAATAAATTACTGAGGACACTTTTAGGAGATGAGAGTCAGTATGACCTGACTGGAAGTGATGTTATCAAGTAGTCTCTTTGCATGAAAGAGAAGAGGCTCACAGGTTGTGGAGCCAACCAAAGTCAAAGAGAAGAGGCTGAGTTTTAGATTTAGGAAGCTAACAGCTTTTGGGGAACTGGTTGTATTCCCCTAGACATCTAATTGGTGAATTTGAGACATTTTTTGGAGTTGCATCTCCACTTATGTCCGGCCTCTATATACATGTAAACAGTGCTTTTTTTCTGGGGGTACGCATAAAAGGTAAAGGTAAAGGGACCCCTGACCATTAGGTCCAGTCATGGCCGACTCTGGGGTTGCGGCACTCATTTCGCTTTATTGGCCGAGGGAGCTGGCGTACAGCTTCCGGGTCATGTGGCCAGCATGACTAAGCCGCTTCTGGCAAACCAGAGCAGTGCACGGAAACGCCGTTTACCTTCCCGCTGGAGCGGTACCTATTTATCTACTTGCACTTTGACGTGCTTTCAAACTGCTAGGTTGGCAGGAGCAGGGACCGAGCAATGGGAGCTCACCCCGTCACGGGGATTCGAACCGTCAACCTTCTGATCAGCAAGTCCTAGGCTCTGTGGTTTAACCCACAGCGCCACCCGCATACCCCTCAACATTTTGTGAATCTAAGTTTGGCTTCATTGAGGGGCAGTATTTCAATATGAGTAGGAAAACGAGAGTACCCCTAAACATTTTTAAAGGAAAAAAGCACTGCGTGTAAATAAAACCAAATATCACAAAAATGCCACAAGCCTCCAGCGACCTGGGAGTTTTACACTGCTCAGGGAATTGGGGCAAATTGAGATTAATTTCAGTGTCAACAATGATGTCACAACATACTGCATCTGTGATCAAAATTGCCACAACCTGCTGAAAACTCAAAAAAGGCAGCACAGATAAATTTCATGTCCATGCAGGTTAAATCAGATCAGTAGGGCAAATCATATATTTCCTGTGTGTGAAAACAAGAACCATTGCCATTTTCCCCCTCCATATCTGAATGAACAGGAAACCTCTCATTCAGATGGGGTGCAGGGGTGAATTTGGCTGTCTGGGTGTCATGCAATTAACACATTTGGAAAATAATTTCTGATCAATTCCAGAGCATTTCTACTTGGTGGAATTAAAAGACAATGTGTGAACTAAAACAGGCCCAGGAGCCCACATGTGAATATATTTAAAAGGAATTTGCAAACAAATCTTATAACTAAAAGTATGGATGCTCCTGAGGAGAAATTGTATGGATATGATAAAAGCTTGTCGCATCCATCCCCTGGCTGTCTAAATTCTAACTTGGTAATAGAATCTTCACATTTGGACAGCTTTTTTTTTACCAAGTACAGTGGTACCTAGGTTCTCAAACTTAATCCATTCCGGAAGTCCGTTCCAAAACCAAAGCGTTCCAAAACCAAGGCACGCTTTCCCATAGAAAGTAATGCAAAACAGATTAATCCATTCCAGACTCTTAAAAGCAACCCCTTAAACAGCAATTTGACATGAATTTTACTATCTAACGAGACCATTGATCCATACAATGAAAACAATAAACCATGCACTGTACTATAAAATAAAAAAGACAGTATTGTAGATGATGAAAATTAAAATTATTATTTTTTCTTACCTGCACTGATGATAGTCATTGTTTGGATGGGGGCCTTTTATCCATTTCCATAGTCACACAATCAATCAATCAATCAATCAATCAATAGCTGAACTGGGTTCCACACAACCACAAAAACAAATGCGCTGAAAAAGCCTCAAAAACAAAAACGCGCAATAAATAGCAAAAACAAAAGCACCAAACTGAATCCATTCTGGAAATCTGTTTGACTTCCAAAATCTTCGAAAAACAGCTTCTGATTGGTGCAGGTGCCCCGGAAACAGTAGCCGACAGCCGCATCGGATGTTCAACGTTTGAAAACACTTACTTCCGGGTTTTCGGCATTTGAGAACCAAGGTACCACTGTAAAATTAACCTGCTGGATTCTCTGAAACATACCTTATTGCCTCTGGTTCCCCAGCTCCCAGGAATGCCTGGTGGACCTGCTACTCCCAGGTAACCCTGAAACAAAAGATAAAACAGGGCAAAACTATGCATCTGGGTAATTACCCAGCATAGCATTTTTCTTTTAATGTGCTACCATCCAGAGGGCTGGCTTGGGGTAGGGGTAGAGGTAGAGGGAGACTGGCTGTCACACACTCAGATTGTGGGTGGACAGTCAACTGGAACAGCCCACACCAAGGGCAGGGGGTCACTCCCAGAGGTCCTGCAAGTCCATTTTGACCCCCAGCCAGTGGGCTGGAGGGAGGAGACGTCAGCCAGCAGTGGCGCTGCCCAATAGCTGGATATTTGCCACAATGCCCCATCTACCTCCACGATAAACGTCATCAAAGTTGTGACTATGCTTTACCCAGGTTTTTGGCTCAGAGTGTGGTCTTTGTCTCCTGTGCGCTTGCACCCCTGTGCCTCAGGGACAAACTAAGGTTGTAAGGGGATCTTTTGCCACAGTCAATATGGAATCTGTTTTACCGATTGACTCTGGACTTTATTTCACATTGTGATAGAGAGATAGAGAGATAGAGAGATAGAGAGATAGAGAGATAGAGAGATAGAGAGATAGAGAGATAGAGAGATAGAGGAGAGATAGAGGAGAGATAGAGAGATAGAGAGATAGAGAGATAGAGAGATAGAGAGATAGATGATAGCAGTGCTTTTTTCTAAAAAAAATATGTTTAGGGGTACACTCATTTTGACTCAAGAAAATCACCATTTTATAGTTCAAATCGGGGGAAATAAATATAGTAAACGGACATAAGTACAAAGATTCACAAAATATTTAGGAGTATGCGTACCCCTGCATCCCCCCCCCCGAAAAAAAACATTGGATGATAGGATTTTAGTTAATTTAAGCTGGTTTGAGATTAAAAAAACAAAATAAAAGAAAGTGTTTACATACAGGAAACCCTTTGTTTCCTTGATTTCCTTTCATTCCCTTCACGCCCTGGATTCCTCTCACACCCTAGAAACATATTTGACAAAAACAGAAAACTGAATATGAACAAATCATGTTTTCAGCACAGACTCTCTCAAAATCCCTCAGAAATAAACCTGAATATTTTTAACGTTGACCTGTGGACCTTTAAATCCTTGCTGTCCAGGAAAACCGCTAGGACCACGGGGCCCTTGTCTTCCCTGTAGCAAACAAAAGCAAGAAAAGGCCAGACTTAAAATCTTCATTCATGAAGAAATAAGTTGAATTAGAGACTAGAGACCAAATTACACTGAGGCCAGACAGTTTTCTTTGTAAGACAATCTAATATATTGCCATCATGATAAAACAGCACTCCTATAAATAAATAATATATATATATATATCTATATATATATATATATATATATATAAATAATGCACACATACCTGGGGGCCAGCCTGGCCTCTTCGGCCTTGATGTCCCTATGACAAGAAAATTGCAATAAGTTTAACATTTCTATTTAGATCTCACTTTAACTAGCCTATGTCCCCTTGGATATAAGTACCATTGAGTTTAAAAGGGCTTACTCTTAAGAAGATGCGCGTAGCTCTAGGATGCTGTGTGACAAACCATTAATAATAATAAAAAAAAATAATTAATATATTGTCAGGGAATCAGGAGCAGGAGCACTGGGGAGAGAGGATTGGGAGAGCGAAGGGGAAGAATCCGAGGGCAGCGTAGGGGAGTATGACAGTGGCCCGAGAGATTCCATGAGCTTCTCCAGCGAATCAGAAGATTCCCAGAAGGGGGCGCCGATGGTCAGGGCAAGGGGGTCCCAGGGGGGACGCACCAGAAACAAGGAGCCAGAGGGGAACCCCAAAGCAGCAGTGGAGGATCGGGACCAGTTTCCCCACCAGAGCGTAGTGGGGGGGAAGAGTCACATGTGTCAGGGGCAGTGCCTCCTCCAGAGAGGGAGTCAGGGCTGACCACGCCTCCAACGGAGGGGAGGTCAGTTGCAGCTAGCCCCCCCGAAGGGGGAAGCAGTGACAGCAGCAGTGGAACGGTCAGGAGGAAAGCTGCTGGCTGGGCGCGCGCGCCAAGTTCAAATGTGCAGGCGCGCGGAACAGCAGGAGACCCGGATGGGGAACCAGCTCCTAAAGCCCGCCGGAGGGAGGGAGAAGGCTCAGGGGAATCAGCGGGAGAAGAGGCTAGAAAGGGCGGAACCCCGGCGGGCAGGCGGACCCAGAGGAGGAAGGAGCAGCGGAGAAGGTGGAGCAAGGCTAGAATCTTAAATTGGTGTCAAGGGGGAGGAGACTCAGACGGAGCATCAGTGGTCTGACACTTGAGACGTGGGGCTGCGCGCTGCGGCTCTGGAAGTGAATCTGAACTTCAATAAAGACTTTTATACTTAACAACGAAGCAGCGTTGGTCCTTTGTGAGCTGGGACCTAGGGTAGCTCTGACAGATATTATTTATACCCCACCCATCTGGCTGGGCTTCCCCAGCCACTCTGGGCAGCTCCCAACAAAATATTAAAATACAGTAATGCATCAAACATTAAAAGCTTCCCTACACAGGGCTGCCTTCAGATGCCTCCTAAAAGTCTGGTTGTTGTTTTTCTCTTTGACATCTGATGGGAGGGCGTTCCACAGGGCGGGCGCCACTACTGAGAAGGCCCTCTGCCTGATTGCCTGTAACTTGGCTTCTCGCAGTGAGGGAACCGCCAGGAGGCCCTCGGCGCTGGACCTCAGTGTCTGGGTAGAACGATGGGGATGGAGACGCTCCTTCAGGTATACTGGACCGAGGCCGTTTAGGGCTTTAAAGGCCAGCAGCAACACTTTGAATTGTGCTCGGAAACGTACTGGGAGCCAATGTAGGTCTTTCAAGACCGGCGTTATGTGGTCTCAGTGGCCGCTCCCAGTCACCAGTCTAGCTGCCGCATTCTGGATTAGTTGTAGTTTCCGGGTCACCTTCAAAGATAGCCCCACATAGATACCACAGTCTCCACTGTCCTTCATTCAGAAGAAATAAAACCCCTGGGATCTCACACTGCTTGGAGAATGGAGTGGTCTGCAACAATATGTTTTCCATGCCTGGCGCCATTTAACAACTGGGCAGCCACACTTTGAAGCATCCAAACTTTCCAAACACTTTTTGAAGGAAGCTTCTAATAGAATTCAATGGTGAAACCTCCCTGCCCCCCCCCAACAGAAGATGCACCCTATTGATTTCAGTGTCCAGACTCTGCCATGAATCTGGACCCCACAAGAACTCTTTTCTCGGCCTCAAGACATTTCCCAGAATCAAGTGGCAAAGATTTAGAGAAAGGGGGAAAGTCTCACACAACTGTAATTCCAATATTCTCTGTTTGTGGAAGAGGGAGCTTAGGGTTTTCTGCCTATTGCTGGCAGTAGACCCAGTGATAGGACTCTCACACAGTTGCTGTCTGCCTTGCATTACCACCATGAAGTTCTTTCACAGGGAAAACAATGTCAGCATCTTCGTTCTTTGGCTCTTACTCTGGTTCCTTTCAAGCCGGGCAATCCCGTGGGGCCCCTTGGTCCCCTCTCACCCTGAAAGCAAAACATTTAAATTTAAATGTTGGTTGAAACATCTTTATGAGCATAAGACCCCTGCACTATGAGGCCAAAGGCCCATCTGGTCAGTATCCTGTTCTCACAATGGCAACCAGATGACTAAAGAAGATAGTCCACATAGGAAAATTCATCTTCTCAAACTCATAGCATAACACCTTACCAGATGTTGGCAAGTTGGATAAAGTATGTTTCATTGTTATTCACGCTGCGTGTGAAAACCACTCATCTATTTACAGAAACTAGAAGCGGAAGCTTTGGGTATGAGACGGCATTGTAACGGGCTGCCCGCACATTTTAGAAAAAGAAAAGGATGAATCTGCAAAAATGGTTTCAGTAACTATCCTGCAGCCCTCCTGGTCCACCGGGAATTTGGCCAGGCAAGAGAAATGAGCTAAGGAAGTTGGCAGGGCCTGGTCTGGAATTGGGGCTTCAGGACCTTGGACAGTGCTACAGGTGCTAGCCTTTCAATTCTTGGCATTTATTTGCAAATACAGTGGTTGCGTGGCAAGTCCCCTCCCCCCCTTGTGAAATGAAGACACAGGACACATAATTTAAGGTTAATGGGCGTAAAAGGCCACAACTTTATTGATTACAGGAATTGAGAGGTATTGGCCTTAGGCATTGGCTCCTATTGACTACCCGGCATGGAGACCGGGAAGGGTTAACAACCAGCTGGGGGAGTCCTGCTGAAGTACGCCAACTAGGATCCCCCGGGTGTCACCGCTTGGGGGTGTGCCTAAGGCCCGCACCTCCATAGGCTTCGGAAAGGGCAACACCCCCCAGAGTCCTTTACCGGACTCCCCTTCGCTTAGGGGGAAGGTGATGGCGCTTCCTTCCCCCTTCATTTGCATAACAATTACCCCTGCCAATGCCTAACCGCCAATACCGGGGAAGTTGCGACGTCTGCTACGAGGTAGGCGAAAAAACCAAATGGCTGGAAATTTGCCAAGTGGGAAAATTCCTACCAGGCCCCTTGACGGCGACCAACCGAAGTCCATAGCAAGGTCAAGGCTAACTAAACCTAAGGGAGGGCGGGATGGGAAACCGAAGCAGCAGGAACGGAGAAGAGAGGAAAGTCCCCGGGCGCGCCAGCCTTAAGTGTGTTAGGCCACGCCTCCCCGGCCCGCCGATTGGCTGGCCGGGGCGGTGATGCGCCCAAGGATTCCCCTACTCTCACAGGGGCTGAGAGCCAGCCCCCGCATGCGTGGGGAGGGGGTGGGCCCGCAACCCCACCTCCTCTCCAGCTCGCAAGTGTCTTACCTGTTGTGACCCATATCCAAGGACATGAGCACACAACTAGCACAATCCAAACAGAAGCTGAGCCTTGAGGCGTAGCATCTAAGCTGAATTTATTGCGCACAAAACCAAAGAAAACATGGTTTCTCTCTCTCTCTCTCTTTCTTTCTCAGAGAGAGAACTGCAAAAGCAGTAGCTATACAGAACGGAACAGCGTATCTCAATTCCCGCTCACAGAGTGTGCATGCACACGAAAGCTCATACCAAGAACTAACTTAGTTGGTCTTTAAGGTGCTACTGGAAGGAAAAAAAATTTTTGTTTTGACTATGGCAGACCAACACGGCTACCTATCTGTAACTAGGACTCCAACAATCAGTGCTGGAATGTAAACACAGACATGTGACGTGTAACAATCCCACACATCTGCAGCATGGGACACATGGAATTCCTAACATCTCTCCTGCAGCTAAGGAAGTTAGTGTGGGAGAGAAGCAAGAAGAACCTGGTCTTAGACCTGTGGGAACCTGTTGCTTATTATATCTGTTATTTCATATTCTATTAGTTCTTCTAGAGCTGTAAAGTAATAAATCCTTAACATCATTTGAAATGGGCTGATCACAGCTTGGTTCAGAAGTGGGAGAGGTGTGGTTGCCATACTAATCATACACATCAACACTCACCCATTTATTATATTATATTTCTGTAGAAACTACATTTCACAAGCAAATAATAGATGAGGCATATAAGATGGTATTTTACCTCTCTTCCTCTTCCCCCTTCTAAACCTTTCGGTCCTGCTATGCTACTGTCTGGTCCAGAAATACCCTAGATGAAAGCGAAAGAAATGTTAATGTTCCCACATTGATTGATTGATTGATTGATTGATACAGATAGATAGATATAGATGATAGATAGATATAGATAGATAGATAAATAAATAGATAGATAGATAGATAGATAGATAGATAGATAGATAGATATGAGAGAGATGGGGGAAAGCACGGGTTCTTAACCTCTGGTCTATGGACTCATGGGGTCTGTAAATCACACACACACACACAAATTGTTTCCTTGATTTCCTTCCAGCTACCTTGAAAACTGTCTTTGTGGGGGGAAATCTGGGGACGGGGTTCATAGCTTTCATCAGATACTCAAGCAGTCCATGACACACACCCTGGCAAAGGTTAAGAACCACGGGTATAAAAAAAGCTTTGGTTTCAAATTGTGGAGCAAAAAGGAGCCACCTGGTGTCATTGTGATGTCAGATGGTTGACAGTGGAGAAATCCTAACAGAGGGATTCATCTCACAGAGTAACAGTCGCCAGAATTTCCTGAGAAGGGGGTTAAAACCACTCTGGGAATTGTAGCTCTGTGGGGAGGATGGGGAAATAGTGATCTCCTAACACCAGACCCTCCAAGCATCCCTATTTTCCAGGGATGTCCCTGATTTAAAGAATACTTCCTGGTTTCTGATATAACAACAACAACAAAAACTTTATTATTTATACCCCGCCCATCTGATCATCCATCTTGATCCCGAAATATCCCTCTTTTCCTTAGGACGTCCCTATTTTCATTGGAGGGTATGGAATTATCTGACGCCCCAAACCATCTGAAGGCAATCCTCTATAGGGAACATTTTAAAAAAAAGTTTTTAAATTTTTTTATATATGTTGGAAGCCGCCCAGAGTGGCTGGGGCAACCCAGTCAGATGTGTAGGGTATAAATAGTAACATTACCATCATAGAACGGGATGTCCCTATTTCCACCAGAGAAATGTTAAAGGGTATGCCTAACACCTCTCTGCTCCTGCCAACCTAGCAGTTCGAAAGCACGCCAAAGTGCAAGTAGATAATTAGGTACCGCTCCAGCGGGAAGGTAAACGGCGTTTCCGTGCGCTGCTCTGGTTCGCTAGAAGCAGCTTAGTCATGCTGGCCACATGACCCGGAAGCTGTACGCCGGCTCCCTTGGCCAATAAAGCGAGATGAGCGCCGCAACCCCAGAGTCGGTCACGACTGGACCTAATGGTCAGGGGTCCCTTTACCTTTACCTTTTAACACCTCTCAGTGCCCTCAGAAAACTACGGTTCCCAGGATTTCACCCAGGAGGGACTGTTTAAGACGCTATGGCTCTGCTTCTAAAGTATAGTGCAGATGGGGGCTCACTGTTCCTGGTTTGTCTGACCCCGTGAGTCCCTCGGTGTTAGCAAAATCATGCTCACATCGGCTGTTCAATGCAAGTGCCACTAGCCTCTTGCCCCTGTGATTCAAGCAGTCAATATGATGAGAGGCTGCGGCTGAATTCCCTTAGGAAAAACAAAATTTTGCCCAAAGAACTCCAGGAAGTGGCTGATAAAGAGATTGCTGCCCTTCCCCAGGACAGCTGCCCAGTGAGGATCCGTAATCGATGTGATCTGACATCCCATCCACGAGATGTGGTGTGGCGATGGAGGTTAAGCCGAATTGTCTTCTGCCATCTGGCTGACCAAGTGCAGCTCTCTGGAGTACAGAGAGCAATGTGGTGAGCCACCAACAAGGCTTTTCTTCAAAAAAGACTGAGTTCTATTTCAACTCCTAGGAGGAATTAAAGACAAGTGGTGCTGTGGGTTAAACCACAGAGCCTAGGACTTGCCAATCAGAAGGTCGGCAGTTCGAATCCCCGCGACTGGGTGAGCTCCCGTTGCTCGGTCCCTGCTCCTGCCCACCTAGTAGTTCGAAAGCATGTCAAAGTGCAAGTAGATAAATAGGTACCACTCCGGCGGGAAGGTAAATGGCGTTTCCGTGCGCTGCTCTGGTTCACCAGAAGCGGCTTAGTCATGCTGGTCACATGACCCGGAAGCTGTACGCTGGCTCCCTCGGCCAGTAAAGCAAGATGAGTGCCGCAACCCCAGAGTCGGCCACGATTGGACCTAATGGTCAGGGGTCCCTTTACCTTTTATATAACTTGCAGCATGTAAGGAGTTGGGGAGGGAATAGACCCATTGGTAGAAGGCCCTTAGCTAGAGGGGGGCAACCCCTTGTTTAATTTTGTCAAACCTTCCACACTTGCTCCTCTTGCATATTTAAAAATGACGTGGAAAAATAAAGCAGTCCTACGCTTGCAAAAGAGAGAGAGAGAGAGAGAGAGCCAAATGCAGATACAGTATCAGGGCAGTGAGCAGAGTCATTTCCTTCTCTCTTGCCTCTGGAAAACAAAACTTACTGGGTCTCCTCGGAAGCCCTTTTCACTGCGATCTCCAGGGTGTCCCCTTGGTCCTGGGCTGCCCTTTGAAGAATAACAGTGCATGAGAGCTTTAGAACAAGAAGATATAAGCGAGCCATTATTTTGTGTGACTGATGTGTTTGGCATTAAACGGGCTGCTGTTTAGGCTCAAGGCAGACATAAAGTTTCTCTGTTAACAGAAGCAAACTTTCCATGTTAGGAAGATTAGAAGCAGCTCCCACGGAAGCTCGAACCCTTATCAGCGCCAGACAAAGGCCATTTCATTCTCCCAAGCACTTAACCGACAGTTGCTTCTCTTAACTACTTTTTTTTTAATGCCGGGCCAGTTATTGCCGTGTTTTTATAGCTGTTTCTATTTATGGTATTCATTTTATTACTTTTGCTGAATTATTGCAAAATGTTATACTTTTATTCTTACTGTAAAGTCGCCCTGGGAAAGTTTCTTTGACAAGTGAGCTACAGGTATCTAAAATGAGCAAATGAAATTACCTGGCTGCCTGGGTCACCCTTTTCTCCTTTAATTCCTGGAGGTCCAGAAGAACCCTGAAGAAGATACATTAAATAGCCTATAAGTATGCAATTAACTCTATTGGGGGTGGGATATGTTTGCTAATTCAAACAGAACACTGAAAAGCAAAACGAAGAAATAAAAATCTTACTGTCTCTCCATTAACGCCATCAAATCCATTATCCCCCTTGTTTCCCTGCAAGAACACACAAAACCAGGAATTATCTGCCAAATTCATCTCAGTATTAAGCACATGTTTACAGGCACTGTCAGATCTTGCAAATTCTATTTCAAAGACCCCTGCGGAGTGCTTTGCAATGAGTCCCACAAGACCCAACAATTAATACATTAATTAATGTGCTGTTTAATACAAAACATAACAAAAGATGTACAGCAATTTTTTCCTAAGTATTTCCTCTATTGTTGTTATCTGATTTTTTTTGTTTTGATTTTTTTATTCAAAATTAAAACAAGACATATTATCCAAACACATATCATCCTTGTCCCCCCCATTTTTCCTCCCTCCTCCCCCCCACAAAACCCATCCACCCCCACCCCCCGACTTCCCTCAGTTCCAGTCTTTGGTTTCTCTGAGACTGCTGTTTTCTGCATGTTACAAAGTTGTATAGATCCTCAAACTATTTAGCTGATTATTATCAATAAAAAGTTGTGAATGTTTATTCAACTGATTTTTTTAAATTTTATTTTTTTAAAATTATTATAGGAACTCCACAGTCAAGCCCACCACTCTGAAAACTTCAGAACCTCAGGAACTGAAGTTCACAATTTTTATTAGTGTTACAGCAACTGGGGCCTCATTTCTGCATTACTGACAGCACAATCCTATGCCTGTCTGCTCAGAAGTAATTCTCATTGAATTGAGCAGGACTTACTCCCTGGTAACCGCATGCAGGATTGCAGCTGCAAAGTAATGTGACGGCCGTTTTCCTGCAGTTACTCTTCTAACACCCCCAAGTAAAAATCTACAACACGCAGCCATGTGGTTAGTGCAGATTGTATGCCTGCATTTACTGACTTCATTTATAGCTCAGCTGCTGACTGTCTAACGAAAAGCTATTTCCATAAACTGCTTTGAAAAAATAACTTTAAAAACCCGGAAGCAACAAGAATGAGAAGTTACCCCAAACACCCTTCATTAACCAAATGTCTCCTGGAACAAAAAAGGCTTCTGCTTAGCTTTCCAAATATTAAAATTAAGCTAGGCTGCTCTCACAGAAGAGCACATCCCAAGATAGTGGCACAATTCCGTAAGAACATAAGGAGAGCTTTGTTGGAGCAGATCAGAGTCTATTGCAGCATCCTGCTTCCCCAAATGGCCACCCTTTTGCCCGCAGGAAGTTCACAAAGAAGAACACGAGGGCAATAGTTCTCTCTAACTCATAGCGGGTGGAGCTGTGGGTTAAACCACAGAGCCTAGGACTTGCCGATCAGAAGGTCGGCAGTTTGAATCCCCGCAACGAGGTGAGCTCTAGTTGCTCGGTCCCTGCTCCTGCCCACCTAGTAGTTCGAAAGCATGTCAAAGTGCAAGTAGATAAATAGGGACCGCTCCTGCGGGAAGGTAAACGGCGTTTCCATGCGCTGCTCTGGTTCGCCAGAAGCGGCTTAGTCATGCTGGCCACATGACCCGGAAGCTGTATGCCGGCTCCCTTGGCCAATAAAGCGAGATGAGCGCTGCAACCCCAGGGTCGGTCACGACTGGACCTAACAGTCAGGGGTCCCTTTACCTAGCTCATACTACTTCCAATCCTGGAGCTGATCCAAATCAGGCTGATTCAGGTCGATCCAGGATTCCACCAAATTAAGTTAAGGCAGCTCCAGATTGCCCTGGCCAAGTTGGGTCCACTCAGAGCAATCCAGGGCTATCAAAAGGGAAGGCAGTCTTGAGGTGAGGGCAGCAGGGGAGAAGGAGGTCTGTAAACAACTCCTTTCTCTCTCTCCCCCTTCCCAACCATGAATTTATTTAGTATTTTAAGCAAGAAGGGTGGGGCAGCGTTGCTTAATTGGTTTCCCAATGCCACACATCACTTCTGGTTACCAACAGGGGAAGGGGCGAGGCAGCAGAGAGCTTGGTGTGATGTGGGCACAGCAGCAGAGCCAATCTGTATACTTACATGTAAGTTCTATGGTGGCACTGTGGTCTAAACCACTGATCTTGCCGATCAGAAGGTCAGCGGTTCAAATCCCCACAACAGGTTGAGCTCCCGTTGCTCTGTGCCAGCTCCTGTCAATTTAGCAGTTCGAAAGCATACCAGTGCAAGTAGATAAAGAGGTACCGCTGCGGCGGGAAGGTAAACGGCGTTTCTGTGTGCTCTGGTTTTCTTCACAGTGTCCCGTTGCACCAGAAGTGGTTTAGTCATGCTGGCCACATGACCCAGAAAGCTGTCTGTGGACAAACGCCAGCTCCCTTGTCCTGAAAGCGAGATAAGTGCTGCTACCCCATAATCGCCATGACTTAACTGTCATGGGGTCCTTTACCTTTACCTTTTACCTATGGAATTCAGTATTGCTTACTTCCAGGTGAGTGGAATTAGGGCTGCAGCCTTACTTATGAGTAGCATGGTTCATTTTTGAAGTTTCATGCCGTGGTTTTGTTAGATGGAGTCAACAGTGATAGAAGGCCATATTTGATCGTACCAAATCTGTCATACCACCATTTGCAAGCGATGCTCATTTGAGACACGATCACACATTCATAACTTATTCAGGAAAGGAGGAGAAAAACACTTTTCTGTACCTTTCGGCCCACTATTCCTCTCTGCCCCTGCAAAGGATCAGAAGAGCTCATGTCAATTTGAGGACCGTAAGACACAAGAAGATCGGAAGGAACATTTCGCTATGCGTTAGAAAGGAATGCAATTATAGCTGATGCTTGCCTTGGGACCTCGGTTACCACGGCAACCCTTGTCGCCCCTTTCTCCATCTGGCCCTGGCATCCCTCGTGGGCCCTGGCAACAAAAATAAGCACGACCATTAAGAGAGGGAAGTTGCGACAGAAAGGATTGGTATCCCTTTCAGTTAGGGGACAAGAGAAAAGTGAAACTGCTATGATGCCGTGCACACTCAGTTGAATCTTTTTTTGGGGGGACAGCAGGCATCACCCTCCGTTCATGCCATCCTTGAAATTCCAATAATAATAATAATAATTTATTTATTTATACCCCGCCCATCTGGCTGGGTTTCCCCAGCCACTCTGGGCGGCTTCCAACCAAACGCTAAAATACAATAACCTATTAAACATTAAAAGCTTCTCTAAACAGGGCTGCCTTCAGATGTCTTCTAAAAGTTTGGTAGTTATTTTTCTCTTTGACATCTAAGTTTCAGAAGAGTCTTGCCATGTGGCTTGGAAAGGCCTCATGTTTCAGCAAGGCAAACCCAGAGCACCTTTTACTCAGATTTGCGTGCCCTTTGGATTCTGGCCAATATTTGGAAATATTCTACTCTCCCACCCCACCCAAAAAATGTATGTATGTAACTTAATAGCTTACAGCTTCCCCTTCTTCTCCTAAGTGTCCTGGACTTCCTCTAACACCTTGAAGGCCCTAAAATGGAGATCAAGGAGACTTATTAACACCAAATATCATTTTCAGAGCACATGAAACTATCAGAGGCTTTTGACGACAGCGCCTCTCGGGTTAAAATCCAAATTCCTTGCCTTCATCCCGTGTCTTCCTGGGTCTCCTGCTTCTCCCTCTTCACCGACACATTTGCAAAACACACAGCAACATGTTCGCTCGGCAATATTGGCCTGAGAAAGAGCAGAAGGGTAGATGAAATTGATGGACTATGCAGAATTAGATAAATTAGCAGGAAAGGTTTGAAACCTGCGGGACCAGAGATTCTTAGAAGACTGAAGTAAATATGTGAACTATTTGGAAAGTAATTGTAATGGACAGATTACGCTAGTAGGACTGCAAGCAGTTCTGTAAGGAGGACTATTTGAAATATTGCAAGAAAGACTATGAGGAGAGTTATGAGTTAATGATAATTAAGAGTAATAGAGAAATTAAGAAATGCAGAATAGGTGGTAAAGAATGAAAAATCATCAGAGGAGTTGACGGAAGTCTAAAATATTGCATAAGAGAAGAAGTTACGTTACATGATTGTTGGAAATGGTATGTTAAAAAAACCAATAAAAATGTATATAAAAAAGAGAAAGAACAGAATGAACTTTTAGAATTCTGAAGTGCAATCTGTCACACTTTGGGAACAAATTTGTATAGGATTGCTACACCAATATGACACAATGACAGGACTCGCCTACAGTTTTTAATCATGCACGGTTATCAACTGTCATCACATTGCTGCTGTTTTAGCCCCAACCCAATGAAAGTTAGTCATACTATTTGCTGAAGGTATTGCCTCCCCCCATATGCACCTATTCAGTTGCTTTGATGTGCAGAAGTTCCATTTTTGCAAGTGCCACATTAATGTCCATTGTGCAATTGCAAGGATTTTCTTCTTTTACTTAGCCAGGCAGAATATGGGCTTTGGAAATCCCTACTTATGTTTTAGATGCCTGTTGAAAACATATTTGTATCAGCAAGCCTATTCAGAAATATAATTTTAGTTACCTACATCAGCTTCTAAAACTTTATTTATTTTATATCTGTTTTTAATTATGATGCTTTTGTGTATGTTGGTTTTTATATGCATTTGTTTTTAACGATGCTGGTTTTATGTGTATACATTTTAATTGAACGGTGGGTTTTAGTTGTGTGTTTTCTCTCCAGTCTTATTTGTGCCTGCAAAGCATTTTGATTGAGAACTTCTATACATTTTCTAGATAAATTAAATAAACAAATATTGGAATGAATTTCAGAAGTTTTGCTGCTTTTCTAGAGTCCGTTTCTAGAGACCACACAGCATCATCAAACAATTGCACTGAAGCATTTCTTGTGTTGTCCTCTGATATTTTTCATGATTTGCAGTGATTTAAGGGGGGCACCGCTATATATTTGCTATAGCAACACCAGCCTGGCCATTAGGCACCCGCAAAACACTTTTCAGGCTTTTAAAGGGAACAGCTCTCTTAATCAAAAGCTTCCTGTCTGCAAGTTTAGCATAATTTATTGCTTCCCTGTTCAGCACAGCTGGTGGATTACTTCTGAACTGCCCTTTGTATAGTACAGTTTTTCAGAGACAGAGGGGTGTTAATGTACTGCTTTACAGTGGTACCTCGGGTTACATACGCTTTAGGTTACATACGCTTCAGGTTACAGACTCTGCAAACCCAGAAATAGTGCTTCAGGTTAAGAACTTTGCTTCAGGATAAGAACAGAAATCGTGCTACGGTGGCAGCAGGAGGCCCCATTAGCTAAAGTGGTGCTTCAGGTTAAGAACAGTTTCAGGTTAAGTACGGACCTTCGGAATGAATTAAGTACTTAACCTGAGGTACCACTGTATTTCAATGTTATCACCTATTTTAATGTAGTAGGAACAAAAGGGAAAACACAAGCTTTCAGGTAACAATGGAAATTATTATTTTTCTGAACGGAACTTATTTCTTAGCAGACATTATAGAAGGGTAGAGGCGGGGGGGAGCATTGCTGGATAATATAACACTATATTCTGTCCTTTGTATAACCTTCATTTTGAAGCAATGGAAAAGCAATATTTCAGCAGCATTACAGAGCTCTAGTGCGGAAGCAACCTTAGTAGTAACTGATTTAGGTCTCACGCACTTCAAAAAAAGCCTGATCTGCCTTCTCCCTGCCTTCTCCCTCCCTTGAAGGTTTCAGCAAGACCTACTGAACCCAGTTTAACATCTGTAAGCTGGTTCTTTGGTGATTCACTTACCACGTACTTGGACAGATGACTGGCAATATTTCTCATGCCAATATTCAGTTGCGTCCTGTATCCAAATCCTTTCCCAAACTCAATATATTGAAGATCGTTAATTTTTTCAGCCCCTTCCAGAACGACAGTTATCAGCGCATCCAATCCTGTTTAAAATGTCGATTGTGATTTGTGAGCGTATAACATGGAGTTTTAGAAATCAAAACATCGTCTTTTGGCATGCCCAACAACTTTGACCTGACCCCCCCCCCAAAAAAAAAAAATATGGCAGATGTTTTGTATTGAAGTTCTCACCCTGGCCACCAGGGGGAATTGTGTATATAGTTTTCAGTCAGGTCCACATAAGTTGATTTAGGTGGGAAACCCTGGGCTGTTCCTACAATGTTGACAGCCTGCTGTCTATAAAAGCAGGCCAGCTGAGCTGTTTGCTGTTCAGTTCAGTTCCAGCTTACTTATAAAGAACTACTTGGAGAAATCTCTGAGTTGTCTGCTATGTCCACCCACTACTTAATAATTGGGTTGCTGTTTTTATTTTGATTATGTATTTTGTGGTTTTATATTTTGATTTTATTCTGTGAACCGTCCTGAAACCTCTGGGTATAGAGCGGTATATAAATTCCATAAATGATGATGATGATGATGATGATGATGATGATGATGATTCCAGGATCAAATTCCAGGATGGCTTCTGTAATTCCGTGAATGTCCCAGGCAAACAGAGACACTTGGAACACATCGTTTCAATTCTATTGCAATGATGAACAACAAAGGAGAGGAGAAGAAAATATGTACCTCTCTGCCAATCTCCCTGTGCTCTGCTGTTCTAAGCAGTTTCCCCTGCTTATTTCTCCTATCAGCAAAACAACAACAACAACAACAAAAACTAGTAGAAACTTGCTTCAGGCAGTGGAATGCATCCAATTGGGGAGAGGAAATAGTTTTGGCCAGTCCTTCCCCATGCACTTCTTCTCTTGTACACAGACTTTAAATGTGAGTGGGGTGGTAGACACTCAAATGGGTTCTTCACCATATCTAGCTTGAACCTCAGATGGAGCATTATGGCCATGGAACAGAAACATGTGGCATAAGGTGCCTGCTTCATATTTCTAAGGGTCAGCAATGTCTAGGCAACACCATGACCATGTACATACACAATAGACAATCTTTATAGAATTCCTTCAAACCATAAGAAGTACAAAATGAAATCTTTAGTCTCAAAGTTTCTGAAATTCTTTAAATTAAGCAGAGACTACATTATTACATGAGCACTGTTCTGCAGCATTTGATATTTTCATTTACATACATTCATTAGATATAAAATGGGTTTATGAAGCAATTCTATATCCTCCCACCACACTGACGAAGAATTCTACGAAACAGTAGTCTATATCCGGAATCACTGTTCAGTGTTGGACATCATATTTGCTGAATACACAAAGCTTCACAGCTTGTCTTTCATCGTACAAAGTCTGGTACCTCGTTTCATTTAAAGACTTTCAGAGACTTTGAGACTAAAGATTTCATTTTGTACTTGTTATGGTTTGAAGGAATTCTATAAAGATTGTCTATTCGGTATGTACACGGTCATCGTGTTGCCTAGACATTGCTGAAGTTCTCTTTGCAACACAGCGGTTTGTTTGGCTACTCATATTTCTAAGGGACCAGGGCCTGATCTGAGGTCACAGGATGCAACCGCCTTACTGAATCTGCAGAGGTTTGGGTCTAGTCAGTGTCTGGATGGGGGACCATCTGACTCCTTGAGTTCCATGATTAAAGGAAGGTGGGTAGAAATTTAATAGATCAGTAATCACAATAATAAACCAGACTTCAGCCTTTTCGCAGAGTTTTGAGGAACACTTGTCAAATGTCGCATCCTACAGAAATTCCACGCCTCTTTCAAAATTGTCACTCACATTTGCTCTTCTGAATTCTCTGTTTCCTGACTCTCGAATGCTGAGAAATTTCTTACTTCCTTTCACCGCCCAGCAGCCTTTATATGTCAATCGTATTGATTCCCTCAAACTCATCACGTACCTTTTTTCTTGAGCTCTTCTGATTTCTGTTCCAGGATTTCCACGTCGTCGTCCAGGCCATCCGAAAATACAAGGAGCACCTAGAGGAAAGTAAAAACAAAAACAATGGTTTGTAAATGTATTAAAATTATATAATATATTGTCGGGTTACAGTAGGCCAGGATGAAACCAGAGAGCTTACCTTTCTTCGATCGGCAGATTTGATCTGGAATGTTTCCCAAAGTGAATCCAAAAAGTCTACATTAAGGTGGGATGCATTCTTGACCGTGGTGCCCACAAGACTGTTCAAAAGTTTTTCACTATCAATTTGGAACTTTGATGTCACCAGCGGTTCTGTGTTTTTCACTTTCAGTGCCACGCTGGTTTGCGACTGTGACCCTGCATTGCAGCTCACACCTGTTAAGGATGTGAGGGCATTTATAATTTTTGGAAGGTAGGTTTCCAGCTGCGACTGTCCATGGAATATATGGTCACCTTGACTTTGTGAGGAGACATCTATTCCCACAACAACATCCATGAAGCATGCTGTTTTACGAAGAGGAGAAAATACCACCAAATTACTAAACACAACGGATAGTTACTTGGAAGGGAGAAAATGAAAGTGAAAGGCAGAAGGCGAGAGAGATATGGATTGAGGCTAATAATCAATGGGAACCCCACAATTGTAAAAGGAGATCTAGGAGACAATCAATAGCAAAAGAACTAAAAAATGAGACCATTTGAACAAACAAACGAATGAACGAACAAATCCTTCGTTGCTCTGTTCAGTCACAAATGTGACATCTAGCTTTGCAAGTGGTTCTTGACAGTTATCTAGATGAGTTGATAAGCAATGGGTCAAAGTTGCGTTCTGGTATGGGGAAACATACATTGAGCAGGGGGAGGGGAGTTTTATTCAATGCCCCCACAATAAGACATTTATGGATCACACATTGATCAACACAGTGGTACCTCGGTTTTCGAACGTAATCCGTTCCGGAAGACCATTGGACTTCTGAAACATTCAAAAACCGAGGCGCAAAGGGCGTCCTGCAAATTTACAGAGATAATTGAGAAAAATAAAGTGGTACCTCAGCGGAGGCCATTCAACTTCTGAGGCACGTTCAGAAACAGAAGCGTTTACTTCCGGGTTTTTGGTGTTGGAAAACTGAAATGTTCAACTTCCAAGATGCTCAAAAACTAAGGTACCATTGTATCTAAGTTTTACCATTTAGAATCAGGTACGTGGACACCAGTGATTAGATCAGGCACCCCCAAACTCAGCCCTTCAGCCGTTTTGGGACTATAATTCCCATCATCCCTGATCACTGGTCCTGTTAGCTAGGGATGATGGGAGTTGTAGTCCCAAAACAGCTGGAGGGCCAAGTTTGGGGGTGCCTGGATTAGATTGAAGGATGGACCACCATATATCCCACTTTCCCCAAGGCCCCAAGATTAGGGGATTTACTTGAATTCTTGAAGTGGGGATACTTACTTGTTTTATCTTCTTCCTCACAAATATCATCAACTAGTCTTTTTTTAATTACCTTCAGTTCGCTGAAATTATCAACTGTGTATTTCCTATCTGAGGAGCCGGCTATCTGACTAAGCTGCAAATGGTCGATTTTCCCTACTCCTATGGCATATATGTCAACACCTCTCTTTCTCAGATCTTCGGATGCTTTCACAACTTTGTCATGTGACCGGCCATCTGTGATCACCAGCAAAATCTGTTGGATGTTTTCATTTACTCTGCTGCCACCTTCTGGTGTAAAGTAGTGCTTCACCCTCCCGAGAGCGGCACCGATGTAGGTCTGGAGTCCTTCCATCTGTCGGATGCGTCCGATTTTTGTTTCAAGTTCTGATTTGACTGGGAAAATATCCAGGCTGAATTCTTCCCTGTACCTGTCGCTGTACTGAGCGATACCAACTTGCACGTTGTGGCCGGTGTCAAAGGGATGAACTACGTCTTGCAAAAAACTCTTCATCTTGTTGAAGTCGCTGTCGCTTATGCTGTTAGAGCCGTCAATCAGGAACACAAGATCTGCCGGAATTCCACATTCTGCAAGGGAGGAGTGGGAGCGGAGAACAAAATAGGTTATTGTCAGGGAACTTTCTGTCAGCTCAGAGGCGAGAGGTGGAAGGGCAGTTGGGTTACAGGGAACCTCCAAAGATCTTGAGAAGCAGTTCTTCCTCTGGCGAGGAGGGAAGCCCCACCTCTAGTGGGGAGGGGGTGCAAGGATCAGAAGATGCTAGGGAGAGCCTCAACACAGAGCCTGAGCAAAGCGGAGGGGAGGCAAGTCCCCCTTTGCCAGCGTCCATTCTGCGCAGTAGTCTTCGGCGCAGAGAGGGGAGGAGAAGGTTGGGGGTCACACAGCTGTTATGCTGGGGAAGGTATAAGGACCGCCCACTCCCAGATTCTGCTAGCGACTGAGCAGACATGGACTTGCAACACTCTGCACTGTAAATAGCTGGTACAGATAATAAAGCCTGGAAAAGACAGGTTCGAGTCTTGCCTGTTTGCTCCCAAGCAACCACACCAGCACCTGACAGTTATATTCGTAGACCAGGGCATCTCAAAATAAGAAGAGAGAACACGAAGGGGAAACAGGTTTAGGAGAATAATGTAGTAATACACACACACACTTTGACATTCCTGGCTGTGTGTTAGCTCATATTCCTTTGGGTATTTCGCTACATCACCTTAATTGTGAAGGATGCTTTCAGTCCCTAAGGATGTACACTTACAAGGAGATATGAATTTCCCCCTCAGGGGTTTCTGGCTCACCCTTTCTGCATTGGCTATGATTAGAGGAACAAAATAACGCAATTGTCTAGATGGAACCGTGGACTCCACTGTCAGATGACATGCAAGTGTTTCAACTAACTCAACTAACCCCTGTAATCCTGCAAGATGGCTGCGTCCCCGTGAATGTAAGGAAGCATATTGGGTGCAATGTCCAACTAAGTTCTAGACTTGATCCCTTGAAACCAACGGACTTATCTTAAATGCACTGATTTCAATGGGCCTATTCGGCATGAGACTAATATTGGAGAGCATCCTTTATCTTTGGGTATACGGTGGTACCTTGGTTGTCGGACTTAATCCGTTCCGGGGGTCTGTTCGACTCCTGGAACTGTTTGAAAACCAAGGTGCAGCTTCCGGTTGGCTGCAGGAGCCATCTTTACTGGTTTGTGGATTAGCCCTTGAAACTAAAAAGTGACGTATTTTTATGCGGGTTTTTGGGGGAGGGAATCTTCTTTATCACTTTGATCTAAAGGAAGACGCTTTGGCCAATGTGTTGGAGCGGTTAGAGTGTTGGGCTGGGGCCCTGAGAGACAAAAGTTAAAGATTCAGTCATGAAGCTCAGTGGATTGCCTTGGGTTGCTCTCTGTATCTCCTCACAAGTTGTTGTGAGGATAGAATGGAAAGCAAGAGAGCCATATATGCCACCTTGAGCTCAATGAAGGAAAGGTGAGAAATAACAATGATAATGATGATGTTCTTCATAGAAGATCTGACGAACGGATTATTAAAAGAGGATGAAGACAAGAGGATCTGACGAACGGATTATTAAAAACGCATGAGGCAAATGGTGGAAGTCTTTTAAAAAAACAACACTTTTTAAGGTAGATAAGGACAAGATGAAATTATACAATTGAATATAAATATAGATGGGAAACGGCTATGTATAGTGAATACTTCTCTACTTTAATAAAAAATGTTCACCTATGATCCTTTTCTTTTACTTCTTAATTTTTTCCTTATTCTTTTTTTCTGATATCTTTCATTTCACTCCTTTATTGTGAATAGCCTTTTATAGAGGTATAAATAACTGTAAATATGAAAAGAGACAAAGTATTCTCTAATTTTTTCCCTTGGTTATATGTATTTTCTTTTTCTTTTGTATTTTCTTTTGTTGTAAATATGTATGTTTTCTAATTTGTACTTAATAATTTTTTTAAAAAAAAACACAACAATGATGATGATATAGCTACCTACCTGGTTTCGAAACACTGCATATATTGTCAGACAATTTGGGATACAGGTGTTTCAGTCCTTCAAATGAATTGACGTAAAAGTATTTGTCTTCTGATCCTGCCATGGTCAAGAGCTCCCCAGGCTTGGCTCTTTCTATCCCGATGGCATAGATGACAATGTCATGTGCCCTGAGTTTCCTGGACACTTCATCAAGTTCTGCTGCATCATGGGAGTCCCCGTCGGTTATCACTATAAGAACCTGGGGGACACTGCGGCGCTTGCGGCTTCCGTGCTCCTCTGAGAAAAGGCCTTCTGAATACCTCAGAGCCTTGGCTGTGTAGGTCGTTGTCCCAATAGGCTTATCATTCTGGATAGCCTTAATGATTTCTGATTTCGTGCTGTAGGTGTTGAGAAAGAAAAAGGTTTCTGGCTCGGCAGAATATTTGACAGCTCCGAACTGAACTCGGTCCTGGCTGACATCCGATTTCTTCACCAAAGCGATCATGAAGTCTTTCATAATGTCGTATTCTCTGGGATCAATGCTTCCAGAACCATCAATGACGAAAACAATATCTAGGCGTTCGATTCTCCTGCACTCTGAAAGAATAACAGTGAGAATTGGTCACTAATGTGTGCCCTAGAAAAATCTTCATAGCAGTTTCCCTTTGTTGCACATAGGGGTGGAGAAATTTGTGACTTTCAATTCTCGTGGTTTCTCATGTTTACAAAGTTAGACTCCACATTTCTGCAACAATTTGTGAATTTTAGTTGCAACAATCACCCGGAAAATTCATCAACATTTTTGCGTGAATTTCTCATAAGAAACACATTTTATATGCAGCTTTGAGTAATATACATGTTTTCGTAAGCAACGTATCCCCTGCTGTGATGCACTTTGTATGTTATCTTCAGTAATATATGGATTTGCATGCATACTTTACATGTGCATTTTTGGACACATTCTTGGCTACAGGATTGCAAAATTCAGAGAAGTGGCGCTTTTGAAGGATTGCTGCATTTCAGCTCTCCTTTTGCTTCAGGAAGTGCAGATTAGGTAAGGTTACATTTCAATGTGAAGTGAATTTCTCCTCCATCCTTAACTGCAAACAAGACTTGCTAGTTTAGTTGCAAGCTATTCCAAGATCTTCATCAAACACACTATTGAAGGTCATGTAATTTAAAAATATGCACAGTTGTATGTCAAAGCCTTATGCCAGGACTGCTGGGAGGCAGATGGACACACCTGCTTTGGATGATAAATTCTGAGTACCCTTAAAGAATATCGGTGTGTCCACTGATTCTTTTATTATGATACCTAATTTCTTAATCAACTAGAGTCACCAGAATGTTTGCAATGAAGGGCAAACCTAGCCTAGGGCATGATGGGATACGGTAGGTTGGACAGGATGTTAGAATTCCTGCTCCATGATGGCTGAGCTCCTGACAGAGGAGACATACTGAGATTAGGGGGAATTCAGTCACTAGGGCACAAGGCAACCTTAGATGGTTCGAAGCTGAAGTCGAATGCAGAGGCCTTTTTACGCTGCCTCTAATCCTCTCCGAAAGTGGTCCTCAAAGCTTTTAGAAAACTTGAACCAACTTATTATCTTACAGAACCAACAGGCTTCCTCTTATGGTCTGAATTCACAGCATTGTTCCCATTACAAAAAAATAAACATTGGAAATAACAGTCCCTGGTAAGTATGGGATTGGTTTGCTTACCTAACCCTGAACATTGAGCAGATATGAGCACAAATCTTTCCCATATTATTATCTTGGCCGCAGGAATAATTTATAGGGACCCTCTTCTGAACCAACATTTTGACATGAGCCAACACCTTTTTTAAGGCTTGAAATATAAGGTTTCGTCTCGGCTAAACCTGTTCCCTAACAGGACTATTAACACCATTCGAATACTTACAGTATGTCTACATTTATCATCTGGGCTTTATCAAAGCGGCTCGATGTTCTAACATAGTCCTTGTTCTTCCTTACATGTGGTTGTGTTTATGTCTCTCAAAGGAGACTTCATAAAATAAGCCCTCTCTTCCGCACCATGTGTTTTAGTTTAACAAGACAGCTTTATCTGCAGCAGTAAAGGGTTGGATCCAAAGAACCGGGAGAGGAAATTAAATAGCTGCAAGTGCTGTTCCATGAACACTTGCAGTGCTATAATTTACAGCTGGGATAGCTCAGTTGGTAGAGCATGAGACCCCTAATCTCAGGGTCAAGCCCCACATTGGGCAAATGATTCCTCCATTTGCAGGGGGTTGGACTAGATGACCCTCACGGTCCCTTTGAACTCTATGTTGCTATGATTCTATGGTTTATGAATAGGTAAAGTAAAGGTAAAGGGACCCCTGACCATTAGGTCCAGTCGTGACCGACTCTGGGGTTGCGCGCTCATCTCGCTCTATAGGCCGAGGGAGCCAGCGTTTGTCCGCAGACAGCTTCCGGGTCATGTGGCCAGCATGACTAAGCCACTTCTGGCGAACCAGAGCAGCGTATGGAAACGCCGTTTACCTTCCCGCCAGAGTGGTACCTATTTATCTACTTGCACTTTGACATGCTTTTGAACTGTTAGGTTGGCAGGAGCAGGGACCGAGCAACGGGAGCTCACTCCGTCACGGGGATTCGAACCGCCGACCTTCTGATCGGCAAGTCCTAGGCTCTGTGGTTTAACCCACAGCGCCACCCACATCCCTATGAATAGGTAGGTTGGGTTTGATAGCAATTCTCATCCTTCCACCTGTGCCAAGGGTCCTGAGAAAGCAAAGATGCACCACGAAACCACATGGTGATCTCCTTTTCACCTGTACTGTCAGTAACATCAGTACAAAGCCATAGGGCGAAAAATAGAGAAGGAATAAGAGGACAAGGGGAATTATTCCAAAGGGACTTTCCTTCTGTGTGATGGATGACAAAATGAGCAGAGTTACTACAGCTCAGTGCTACAGTGACTTCCCTCCTTCCAACTCAGAAGGCAGAAAAACCTTCAAAACTCTTGCTGCGCTGTGTGATTCTGGGACAACAAACTTGGAAAGGTGCCATCTGAAACCATGTCAATATACATACAGATTGATGTATTCATTGAAAGCTGCTGTACACTCTGTTGTCTAAAATGTATAAAATATTATTGGAATGGGAGACAAAGTAAAATCCTCAATGATACACTGGGCAATAGATATTGGTCATAATATAGACATGGAAGCACGGGAACCATTGTGGAATATGGATATAAAATTTACAGCATGTTATGGTCTAAGATAAAATTATATGAAAACGCTATATCATTGGTATCTAACACCAAGTAAACTGGCAAAAATGTATAAATCTAAATCAAACAAGTGTTGGAAATGTAAAGAGAAAGAAGGTTCTTTTTATCATATGTGGTGGTCTTGTAGTAAGGTTAAAGCTTGCTGGGAAATGATATGCAATGAATTGAAAAGGATGTTCAACATAAATTTTGTAACAAAAAAGCCCAGCTTTTCTTTTGGGAATTATAGGGACAGAACTACCTAAATTGTATAGCAATTTATTTATGTATGCTAGTACAGCAGCAAGAATGCTACTTGCCCCAAAGTGGAAAGAAGCAGAACTCCCAGTAAAGGAAGAATGGATACAAAAACTTATGGAATATGCAGAAATGGCGAAACTTACCAGAAGAATAGGAAATCAAGATAACAAACCTTTTTATAAAAGAAAGGAAATGGTTTATTAAATATTTACAAACCAACTGGAAACAGATAAAAACAGTGGCAGGACTATTGTAATAACCTGCAGTTTCATAAGAGTATATATTTAAAGTAGATAATAAAATGAGCAAATTCAATGAATTCGGATATGCAGAAGATATTTTTTTAAAAAATTAGGGAACCGCAGAAAGCGGGGGAAATCAAACTCTGAAATGTTAAATTGATTGTAAAACTAATGAAATGTATACAGTGGTACCTCGGGATGTGAACGGGATCCGTTCCAGAGCCCCGTTCTCATCCTGAAGCGAATGCAACCTGTGTCTGCGCATGCGCGGGTCACGTTTCACTGCTTCCGCGCATGCACGTGACATCATTTTGACTGCGCATGCGCGTGCAGTGAAACCCGGAAGTAACGCGCTCTGTTACTTCCGGGTCGCCATGGAGTGCAACCCGAAAATACTTAACTTGAAGCACATTTATCCCGAGGTATGACTGTAAACTTGAAAAGTACAAATAAAAACTTTTTAAAAAAGAAAGCTGCTGTACACTCACCATCGTACGGACTGCATATTCCAAAGAGGATCTCACGTTCTAAGTGCTTCAGAACGTCGAAGTCCTCCACATAAAACACCATTTCAGGCTTTCCACTTATCTCCACCAGCTGAGTTTTATTTGCGCTGAACACCCCCAAGGAGTAGATGACAACACTTTGCTCTCTTAAAGCTTCTGCAGGTCCTCTCACCTCATCCTGCGCTTCCCCATCGGTGATCAGAATCAGAATTTTCTTGACATGGGGCCGTGCCCCTTTGGTGGGCTTAAAATAATCGGACACGAATCGCAATGCTTCCCCTGTGAGCGTGTTCTGTCCCATAGGAGACATTCTCCCAATAGCACCAATGATGTCTCTCTTCGATGAGTACTGGTTGAGACGGAATTCTTCTTGGCTTCTGCCACTGAACTGCACAGCACCAATATGCACTCTGTCAGGACCAATGTCAGATTTGCTCACTAGGTCCATCATGAAGTCCTTCATTTTCACGAAGTTCTCAGGGCCTATACTGCTGGAGCTGTCCACCAGAAACAGAACGTCAGCTTTCTTCTCTTTGCAGGCTGTTAGCAGAAAAACATGAACACATATGGATGAGAGATGGCCACAACAAAGATAGCTATGATGGCCTGGGGTTTGGACTCGGATGCTGAACCTGAGGGATCCCAGCCTGCACAGGATTCCCCGCCTCCAGAACCAGTTGAGCCGGGGCTGGGGCATGAGCCTGAAGGGTCCTCACCTGTGCCTCATCCTCAGGTGCAGGCATCAGCTGAGTCTGCTCTGGCTCCTGAGGTGATGGAGGACCCATTGCCTGCAGGTGCTCCACTCTCAGCCCCGTCAGAGGAAGCTGAGGTTGCCTCTGGGTCTGGTAACCCTCCAGCCTCTCCTGAGCTGCAGAGGCTCAGGGCAGAGAGGCGGAGGGAACTAAGTTCCCGCAGGAGGAGTGCTTGCCTCCAGGCCAGGAGAGGCGAGTCACCTGAGGATCGGGGCCGCCCTATGCCTCGGGGCAGATAAAAGCCAGCCAGCCCCAGTCCCATGTTGCGGGAGCAACATTGCTGGTTGCTAGTTCCTGCCTGAACCCTGTCCTGCTTTCCTGCCTGAGCTCCTGACCCGCCCTGGCTCCCTGCTTGCATGCCTGTTCCTGACTTCACCCGACTCCCTGCCCTGCACCCAGCTTCAGCTACTATGGACTGCCTCCACATTGCACCTCTGACCGTGGACCGGACTTGGGCCTTGCCTCTCGGGTAACCCACGGGACCAGCACAATAGCATTACAAAACTGAAGCCAAAAGGAAACACAGCCATGTGCAGAGCTGAGTGCACTGCTGAAAAGCACTAATACATCACCATCACCCCTGCTCAGCCATGAAGCCCACTGTGCAATATTGAGCCAGTCTCTCTCTCTCAGCCTAACCTACCTCGCAGGGTTGAAATTCTACTCAATAATGATCCAGAGCAGAACTCCAACGTATAGACGGAAGTGTGAAAACTTAAACATGTTGCAGGAATCCCGAAAAATAGACCAGAGGCAATTATAAAGCAGAAACAGGATATTAATCTCTCTTTGGTTCACCTGAAAATCTATCCAAATAGCATCCTGTCAATGTCTTATGGGACTGTTTTGGATCTTTTCCCTGAAGCATTTCCCCCTAGCAATTTATTGTCTTTCTGCAAATCTCAGGGTTCTTTCAAGTGTGCCAGTATCTCCTAAGCACATTTGGGCTATTTAAGAGCAGGCATTCTCCCCTGAAGTTTAAAAGTAAAATATAAGATGCTTCTTCTTACCTTCTACAGCACAGATCTCTCGGACAACTTCATTCTTTATATGCTTCAGAGAGGCAAAATCGTTGACAAAATAAGCTCTGTCCTTTGACTCTGCGATCTCATAAATCTGTGACTCGTTAGCGTGTCTGACACCGATGGCATAAATGTTGACCATTTCATCCCTCAACCTCTTAGCAGGTCCCTCAGCGTGGTCCTCTGATTTCCGGTCAGTTAGCACTATCAGATGGCAGGGAACACTTCGGGAGTGTTGACCTTGTGACCTTCTTAGCAAGGGCTGGATGGATGTCAAAGCTGCTCCTGTGTGAGGATTGCCACCTATTTGACGGATGTTATCAATGGCTTTCAATATATCACTTGTTTTACCATATTCCTCTAGTCCGAATTCCAGCTCGTTCATTTCTGCATATTGCACAACTCCAAAGCGAACTTTATTCGGTCCTATCGGGAAAAACCTAACCACTTCTTTCAAAAACAACTTCAGATCCACAAAATCAAAATAATCGAGGTTTGAGGAACCATCGATGAGAAAATAAATATCTGCTTCTTCCGTATCCACGCAGCCTATGGGGAAGAGAATTTTGGTGGTGCGTTTAATAATTCAAACAATGAATTTATCCTGTGGTTTGTTTTGTTTGTTTGTTTGTTTAAAAAAAGCACAAAGCACTTGAGATGGCTGAATCTCAAAGTTTCTTTCTGTATCACATTTCCCCCAAACTTAAATTTATTTTCAGCATTTCCACATCAGCCTGCAAATCCACCCCCCAAAAAAGTCTTCATGAACATGCAGCAGCATTTTCATGGGAAAATTTTCATGCACATGTCTGCAGAGCAATTTCCCTTAACGTCACAAATTTTTGTATGTTATCTTCACTAATCTGGGCATCTTATGTGCACTTTACCCTAGTACAGTGGTACCTCGGGTTACAAACACCTCGGGTTACAGACACTTCAGGTTACAGACTCCGCTAACCTGGAAGTAGTACCTTGGGTTGAGAACTTTACCTCAGGATGAGAACTGAAATCGTGCGCCGGCAGCATGGCGGCAGCAGGAGGCCCCATTAGCTAAAGCGCACCTCAGGTTAAGAACGGACCTCCAGAAAGAATTAGGTTCTTAACCAGAGGTACCACTGTATATGCATTTCTGTACGCATTGCTTGGCTGGAAAACTGCATTGCAAAAATTTGCAGAATTCCATAGAATGGCTGCGGTTTGGTTCGCATATTGTGTGAGAAAGTGTTACCGTAATTCCCCTCACCTCCCTATCCAACAGTGAGGCAACCACTAACATAAGCATCAGAGCTTGGCAGCAAGTTGTTACAGATGTATTAGCCATTAAAAGACCATCATTCATTGCTCGTATTTGAACATGCGCGTTTCCTCAGAGGGCGGGGGGGAGAGTGCAGGCTCTTAGGGGGACTTTGCAGAAGTGCATTTAACTAAAGACTGCTTCTTATTTAATGTAAGACTATTGCAATGCGCTCTACAAGTGGGTTCCTTTGAAGATGACCCAGAAACTACAACTAATCCAGATTGCAGCAGCTAGACTGGTGACTGGGAGTGGCCGCCGGAACCATATAACACCGGTCCTGAAAGACCTACATTGGCTCCCAGTACGTTTCCAAGCACAATTCAAAGTGTTGGTGCTGATCTTTAAAGCCCTAAATGGCCCTCGGCCCAGTATACCTGAAGGAGCGTCTCCACCCCCATCGTTCAGCTGAGATCCAGCGCCGAGGGCCTTCTGGCAGTTCCCTCCCTGCGAGAAGTGAGGTTACAGGTAACCAGGCAGAGGGCCTTCTCGGTAGTGGTGCCCACCCTGTGGAACGCCCTCCCATCAGATGTCAAGGAAATAAACAACTATCTGGCTTTTAGAAGACGTCTGAAGGCAACCCTGTTTAGGGAAGTTTTTAATGTTTGATGTTTTATTGTGTTTTTAATATTCTGTTGGGAGCCGCCCAGACTGGCTGGGGAAAGCCAGTCAGGTGGGCAGGGTATGATGATGATGATGATGATGATGTTCACCTAAGCACTTTTTGGAGATGTGGGTGGTGCTGTGGGTTAAATGACAGAGTCTAGGACTTGCCGATCAGAAGGTCGGCGGTTCAAATCCCCGCAGTGGGGTGAGCTCCCGTTGCTTGGTCCCTGCTCCTACCAACCTAGCAGTTCAAATGCACGTCAAAGTGCAAGTAGATAAATAGGTACCACTCCGGCGGGAAGGTAAACAGTGTTTCCATACGCTGCTCTGGTTCGCCAGAAGTGGCTTAGTCATGCTGGCCACATAACCCGGAAGCTGTACACCGGCTCCCTCAGCCAATAAAGCGAGATGAGTGCTGCAACCCCAGAGTCGGCCACAACTGGACCTAATGGTCAGGGGTCCCTTTACCGTTACCTTTAAGCACTTTTTAATTCACATGTGTAATTTAATATGTGCATGCAACAAACATGCATTTTGAAGAACATGCATCGTAGAACATAATATGAGTTTGTGGGACCAGGCCAATGGCTCATCGAGTTCAGCTTCCTTTTCTCACAGTGGCAAACCAGATGCCTATAGGAAGTTTGGAAGCTGGACATGAGCACCACCGCACTCTTCCCACTTGCAGTTCCCATCAACTTGCATTCAGACACATAATATAGTGAACATAACCATTATGTCTAGTAGCCATTGGCCAGAGAGCCAAGGTTGGCCAAGTGTTGAGTCTACACTTGTTAAGAAACCCAGTTTTGCTGCTGCATGTGTGATATGGTCCTGATCTGTTGCTACATGACATTGCAGCAAGAAGACAGAACACTTTCTCTTCTATGGAGTGCTCCCTTTCTCCTGCAACCTCTGCCAGTGCGATCAGTGTGATCTATTAAAAAGGTAAAGGGACCCCTGACCATTAGGTCCAGTCATGGCCGACTCTGGGGTTGCAGCGCTCATCTTGCTTTATTGGCCAAGGGAAGCCGGCATACAGCTTCCGGGTCATGTGGCCAGCATGACTAAGCCGCTTCTGGAGAACCAGAGCAGCGCATGGAAACGCCGTTTACCTTCCCACTGGAGCGGTACCTATTTATCTACTTGCACTTTGATGTGCTTTCAAATTGCTAGGTTGGCTGGAGCAGGGACTGAGCAACGGGAGCTCACCCCATTGCGGGGATTCGAACCGCTGACCTTCTGATCAGCAAGTCCTAGGCTCTGTGGTTTAACCCACAGCGTCCCTTGTGTGATCTATTAGTTTCTCTATAAATGGGGGTGGGACATTTTCTTGGGTTCAGGCCAGGTTCCTCATCTCCCTGCTCCCATCCTGCCTTGAAAACTATCTGAAGCAGCAAGAAGCTTCTGTGAGTTTTGTGGGAGAACACAACCTCAGCAGGCCCCGTGGATCCCTCCGCAGCTCTCTGAATTGAGCCAACAAAATGTTAGCAAGTGATTGTAAGAAACCATATTTTCCCCGATCCCCACATTTGTAAATGGAAGGAGAGAGTCATTCTTATCAGAACATCCGTTCCTGTTCAGATGGCTCTCTTCCTAGTCATATTGAGATCATCCAAAAGTTATCATATTCCAGGATTAATCTCACAGTGATGTCTGTGGATCCTCATGATATAGTGGCAGGCCTTTGGGGAAGTGCCATAGCTCAGTGATATGTGTGTAGAAGGTCTCAGGATCAAGCCCTAGTATCTCTAAGTTCAGGTTGAGAGAGATTTTTGGCTCAAACCCTGGAGAGCCATTGCCAGTCGGCTGAATTTCCCAGAAACTAGAGACTGGTTCCAGAGTCCGTGGCAGACAGAAACAAGAGGAAGATCTGCAAAGGTGCTGCAAAACTACAATGGTGCCCCGCAAGACGAACGCCTCGCTAAACGAAAAACCCGCAAGACGAAAGGGTTTTCCGATTTTTAGCGGCTTTGCAAGACGAATTTCCCTATGGGCTTGCTTCGCAAGACAAAAGCCCATAGGGAAATCTCCGGGGACAGCGGGGAACCGCAGCGCGCCTGCTCCTCTGTTCCCGGACCTCTCCTGAAGACTTGCGGTGGGAGGAAGGTTTTCCTCCCCACCGCCAACATTCAGAAGGCTGTTCTGAAGGCTGGCGGTGGGAAGAAAAGCCCTTCTCCCCCGCCAGCCTTCAGAAGAGTTCCCGCAGGGCTGCCTAGGCTGCGGATAGCAGCCTGCTGCCCCGCGCGAGGGGCGCTCTGCTTCAGAGCGCCCCTCACGCCGGGCAGACACCTGCAGCTTGGGGAGCCCTCCAGGAGTTCCCCGCAGGGCTCTCCAAGCTGCGGATAGCAGCCTGCTGCCCCTATCCGCAGCTTGGAGAGCCCTGCGGGGAACTCCTGCAGGGCTCCCCAAGCTGCAGATGTCTCCCCCGCGCGAGGGGCGCTCTGAAGCAGAGCGCCCCTCGCGCCGGGCAGCAGGGTGCTATCCGCAGCCTAGGCAGCCCTGCGGGAACTCTTCTGAAGGCTGGCGGGGGAGAAGGGCTTTTCTTCCCACCGCCAGCCTTCAGAAGGCTGTTCTGAAGGCTGGCGGTGGGGAGAAAAGTCCTTCTCCCCCCGCCAGCCTTCAGAAGAGGTCCGGGGACAGACTGTCCCCGGACCTGGTCTGAAGGCGGTCTCCATAGGAACGCATTAATTGATTTTCAATGCATTCCTATGGGAAACCGTGCTTCGCAAGACGAAAAACTCGCAAGAAGAAAAAACTTGCGGAACGAATTAATTTCGTCTTGCAAGGCACCACTGTAGTCAAATATTGTATCTTGAGCTCTTTTTTCAAGAGAGATGGGAAGGAAGGCTCACACCATCAGCTCTGGTGTGACAAGCCAACTCCTTCAGGCCTCCTTTCCCTCAGGGAGCAGCTATTCCATCAGGCTGCCTCAATGGGAGAGATAGGAAGAAGGGCTCATTCTACCAGCTTTGCTGAAAGCCCGGCTCTGCCATGCACTTCCTATCCCTGAATTGTGCAAAAAACCCGATCACTATAAGAACAACTGTTCAAGAATTGGTGCCTGAATTTTCGTTTCCCCCTACTTCCCTCCCTGTCCCTTTTCCCTTGTGTGACCTTTTATTTTAGACTGTAAAGGACTTGTTTTAATTGACTGGATGTAAACCATCCTGGGAGACTTTTTGACTGAAGAGCAGGATACAAATGTTCTACATAAATAATAGTATAATAGATTATGCTATTTTCCTTTTTTAGCTTTTTCAAGGGAGAACATGCTGTTGTTGTTGTTTTGCTTCCTGCTTTCCAGTCTGCTGTTGTCACATTTTTTTAGAGCCAAATGATAATGATAATAATAATAATAATAATAATAATAATAATAATAATAAATTATTTATACCCCGCCCATCTGGCTGGGTTTCCCCAGCCACTCTGGGCAGCTTCCAACAGAACATTAAAATACAATAACCTATTAAACATTAATAATAATAATTTATTAAATGAAAATTCAGGCACCAAATGAGTCTTCTGCAACACCTCTGGAGATGTTCTTCTTGCTTTTGCCGAGGAACTAGAGCGTTGCAACTCTCCTGAAACAGCGTAAGACGACAAGTTACCTCTTTTAAGCAGTTCTGCTCTTTTGTTGTCCATGTAGAGCTTTCGTTGCACCTGATTCACCACCTTCTTATGAAAAACGAGAGCCTGGCGTGGCAAGTGGGGAAATGTTTTCAGGTGGGTCACGTATTGTTGTGGCGGGTACGCAGCTATCTGGGTTAACTGAGCGACATCAGCCCTTTCGACGCCAATTGCAAACACCGTCACACCTGCTCTCCTGAGAATGGTTGCAGCATGGCCCACCCCGTCTTCTGAAGGCCTGTGAGTGATAAGAATGGCTATTTGTTCCACCCCCTGGCTCTTCCTGCTTCCGGAACTTTCCGTGAAAACTTTCTCCCTTGTGAAATGAATGGCCAAGCCAACGTTGGCTTTTCCTGCCTTGGGAGAAAGACTTTGTATGCGCTGCAGAACATTCGTCTTATCCATTTCCATCCGCAGTAAAAATATCACCTCGGGTTTAGCGCCAAACGTCACCAAGCCAACCTTGATGCATTTCTCCTTCACATCCAGAGAAGACACCAGCTTTTCCAAAAATATTTGAATCTTCTCAAATTTGTTTTCCGGAGGACCCGCATCCACTATGAACACCACGTCGGCAACTGCATCGTCATCGCAAGCTGCAGTGGGAAGAAAATGCAAGATTAAACATTGGCTATTGCTTGGCTGCAGATGGTGACAGCAGTCACGAAAGTAAAAGACGCCTGCTTCTCAGGAGAAAAGCAATGACAAACCTAGACAGCATCTTAAAAAGTAGAGACATCACCTTGCCAACAAAGGTCCGTATAGTAAAAGCTATGGTTTTCCCAGTAGTGATGTATGGAAGTGAGAGCTGGACCATAAAGGCGGCTGATCGCCGAAGAATTGATGCTTTTGAATTATGGTGCTGGAGGAGACTCTTGAGAGTCCCATGGACTGCAAGAAGATCAAACCGATCCATTCTGAAGGAAATCAGCCCTGAGTGCTCACTGGAAGGACAGATCCTGAAGCTGAGGCTCCAATACTTTGGCCACCTCATGAGAAGAAAAGACTCCCTGGAAAAGACCCTGATGTTGGGAAAGATGGCGGGCATAAGGAGAAGGGGATGACAGAGGACAAGATGGTTGGACAGTGTTCTCGAAGCTTCCAGCATGAGTTTGACCAAACGGCGGGAGGCAGTGGAAGACAGGAGTGCCTGGCGTGCTCTGGTCCATGGGGTCACGAAGAGTCGGACACGACTAAACGACTAAACAACAACAACAAAATGCTTACATCTGCCTTTGTCTGCCTCATCTGCTGTGTGGAGATTTACACACTCTGCTGACAGAGCGTGCATGAGTCTCTAAGTGTATCTGAGGCTCGTGTCGCTAACTGACTGATGCTGTTCCACAGGAGACTGGTGATCGTTGGGAGCCAGGTGGGGGCCTGCCTGATGCCCCCATCTCCCCGGCAGTATCCCAATAGGGTGATCCGCCCATGGGGGCAAAGCGAGCCTCTCTGCCACCTCCCCCAAAGCTGTAGGGTGGCTGAGGGAGGGGCAGTAGGCAGACGCAAGTCCCACGGTGCCGTTTCAGGCAGCGAGGAACCTGCAGGCACCTAAGCCACCACGTCACTCCTAAAAAGTTTCGTGAGCCCAATATTTTTTTTTAAAAAACCTCATTTTGTCACCCTCCCAGTGATGACACCTGGGGCAGACCACACACCCCGCACGCCCCTTCCTCCACCACTAGTCCCACCATCCCTGACCTTCACCCAAGCTTCCTGTGGCTGATGTGAACTTGAGTCCAGCAACATCTAAGAAGCCAAAGCTTCCCCATCCTGGAACTAGACCCAAGAAGATTTCTACAACAGGGTGGGACTGTTTTCATGAACAAGCATAAGATGCTGAATTGCAGAGGTGCTGAGCTGATTTGAATGAGTTGTTTGATTTTCTACACTGTGGTTTTCCTGTCGTAAGGCATGGTTGCCATATACAATAGATGGGTTTTTCTTGATTTCCTTTAATATATTTATAACTGAGCAGCCCTGAACTTGGAGGGTTCGATAATCCAGAGCTTTGTCAAACTGGGGGCATCTTGCTTGTGCCTCGCTACCCCTATTAACTGGCAACCATTGTTAAAATTTATTGCAACGATGAAATTGGAGGAATGGAAAAGTCGAACTCGTATTTAAGGGATGGACAAATCTGTGAATCCAGGGTGTCAGAAATGGCGATTACCTCACTATTCAAAACAATAACGCATTGACTATAGCTCAGTTGGCTAGAGTGTGGTGCTGATAACGCCAAGGTTGAAGGTTCGATCTCTGTATAGGGCAGCTGCATATTATTGCATTGCAGGGGTTGAACTAGATGATCCTTAGGTTCCCTTCCAACTCCCTGATTCTCTCATTCTATGACTAAAAGTGACTAAATATATTTGGTTCTTTTGTGCACCAGACTCTTACTTATGGCTCATCCTATACCCACTTGCCTGTTGAACCCCATAGGAGTTACTCCTGAGTGAACATGTGTAGGGTAACATTGTAAAAAGCTCTTTTAAAGCAAATTGGATAACCCACCTGTCAATCAAAACGTGTCATTATAATGTCACATGATTGACAGGTAAGTTGCCTGCCCCACCCTCATGTCAAAATCATTTGCACTGGATTTCCGAGCATCTGAGAACCAGCTTACTATTGGGCACTTGAGAACAGCAGTGCAAGGGGTGCTATCAGGAATTTACCAACACATGTCAGGAATTTACCAACACAGAGTTGAACCCTACGCTCCCACCCATCAGCTGACATAATGAGTGACGTCAGCTAGTGGGCAGGTGGGAGCGGTTTGGGGGAAATAGTGTCAAGTGTGTTTTGAGTAAGACCCCAGTAAGACCATATATGGGACAGACCAGTTGTATATTTTTGTTTCTAGCACTGCCACCCTCTTCCTTATAAATCTTTTTTCAACAGCATCTCATTTCTTACCTTCTATAACCGTCCCGTTATTTACTTTGTCCTCAGCTCTCTTGCTTGTTAGATCTGGGTGGTTGTTGTCACCTACGTGAATGGCATCTACAATTCCGGAAATGTTCTGAGAAAATAAAACGAGTTCTTCTGTTCTAGGGAAAAAGAAGCTAAATGGTTTTGTGGCCATCCGAATTAGTTCATCGTAGGAAGCATCCTCCATGCCCAGTGCAAGGACCTTCACTCCTGCTTTGTGCAACAATTGGGCACTTTCTTCTACATCATCACCAGATGGTTGAGATGTCATCACAACCAAAATATTGGACCGGTCCCTTTCAGGAATTGGCTTCCCATAATAGGTCTCATGAATCTTCCGGAGAGCAGTACCAGTTTTCAAGGGCCCGCCTCTGAACACAACTTTGTTTTTGATATGGTTCAACATTGGAATCTTCCCTTTATAGGTATCCAGTTGGAATTCATTGTATACTTGATTGTTATACTGGGCAAGTGCAACACGATACTCATTAGGACCTAGCGGCAAACCATCGATGACTTTGCTAATAAACGTTTTGACATGGTGTGAAGATGTATTGCTGCTGGCAACCAAAAAAACGATATCGGCAGGCTGGGGGGCTAAAAAGGAAGAAAGGAAAGGAACACGATTAAGGAATCAATACTCAATCTTCAAGTGTTCATTTCTCACAGAGAGTGAGAAAATACTACAATAACTAAGGTGGAGTCAAGCAGTCTAAGGGGCTCACAAGACGACTTTACCATGACTGTTTGAAGTGGTATCACAGTGTTTTAAATGTATGGGGTGAATGGCCTCAGTCCAGGTATGTTTTATTGGTTGGGTGTCCCAAAGTTCTTCTGTACCTCCCATAACTCTATCCAGGACTTTTTGTTCCATCAGTCAATTATCACGTGCTAGGGACACATCTGAACGTATGAAAACTGTGCCTGGTGTTTTGCTCAGTTGTAAAGGTAAAGGGACCCCGAACATTAGATCCAGTCGTGACCGACTCTGGGGTTGTGGTGCTCATCTCACTTTATTGGCCGAGGGAGCCGGCGTCCAGCTTCCGGGTCATGTGGCCAGCATGACTAAGCCGCTTCTGGCAAACCAGAGCAGCGCACGGAAACGCTGCTTACCTTCCCGCCGGAGTGGTACCTATTTATCTACTTGCACTTTGACATGCTTTCGAACTGCTAGGTTGGCAGGAGCTGAGACAGAGCAACGGGAGCTCACCCCGTTGCAGGGATTTGAACCGCCGACCTTCTGATCAGCAAGTCCTAGGCTCTGCGGTTTAACCCACAGTGCCACCCGCGTCCCATCAATTGCTCTATTGTAGAAATATACTATTTGTGGTATTCTGGTTTTTCAGAGGAGCAAACATGACCGTTTTAAAACAAGAAAACAGTGCCTTACCTGGTTTATGACCCATCGACGTCTGAGCCTCAGTAACGATGAAAATAAACACCAAAAACATCTTCATATTTTGTGCAAGTTGTCAAGTGTTTGCTACGGAGGGGAAAACAGACAATCTCATGCACTGGTTCATCATGGGTTTAATTCAAAATAGTAACAGGAAGACCTTGGCTGGAGATATGAAAACAATCCCCTTTGAATCTGCTGTCCGAGAGTGACTATTTCAACTTCCTTTATGACATTTACATATGTCCCTATGTAAGTCAATGCAGGACAGAACCACACATTGTGAAAGCCTCTGGCTGCTATTAAAAGCATAGCCACACATCTCATCCTCTCTGCCAATAAGAAACCAAAACACCTTCGTTTTACAAGTTTCTGCCAGGTCCCACAGGAGTGGTCCCACAGGAGAGCTCCCAAGACCACTTCTTTGATCGGTGATTAATTTAGATAAAAAGCTACTGTTTGGTTCTAATCTTCACAGTCAATAAGGCACTTGGCATCTGTCTATCTCTAGAGACAATGGAGTGTGCCCCTGTGGGTGAATTCAAACAGCTGCATTAGGAGCACCAAAGTGACCTCCCCGGGGCGCAAGCCTGGGCTGTGTGTACGGAGGTCCTGGGCTGCCCAGATGACAAGTACAAAACGCATCACAAAGCAGATGACCTCATAATATAAGGCTTGGAAACCAAGCCTTATGAGCAATGGTTGAAGGAGCTGGCTATGTTGAGGCTGGAAAACAGGAGACTGAGAGGAGATCATCTTCAAATATCTCAAGGGCTGTCACATGGAAGATGGAGCAAGCTTCTTTTCTCCTGCTCCATAGGGTGGGACCCCAAGCGATGGCTTCAAGTTACAAGAAAGAATATTCTGGCTAGACATCAGGAAGAACTTTCTGGCGGTAAGAGCACTTTGACCGTGGAACGGTCTCCCTTGGGAGGTGGTGGACTCTCCATCCTTGGAGGTTTTTAAGCAGAGATTGGCTGGCCATCTGTCATGGATGCTTTAGTTAAGATTCCAGTATTGCTGGGGGCTGGTCTAGATGACCCTTGATGTATCTTCCAACCCTACAATTCTATTTTTATTTTTATTTGCAATGTAACAAGCTCTAGTAACAGTCTTACATTACATATATAAAGTACATCTCGTTGAGTAAATTGAGATTTCAATCATATACATACACGCACACACACACACAAACAAATATATACTTGTCTTTTTTTACATATAAACCTTAAGCTTCAGCTGTGTTTATGCTACTTTTAATGTGGTTATTAACAAAGATTATTAACAAAAGTTATTAACAAAAAATATCATAAAAAACTTTAGACTTCCTGTCAATTCCCGTTGTATGCTTTTATTCTAATAGTGAATGTACCTACCATTATTAATCTATTCTTTATATATTCTCTAATACATACTTACAACAATTTGTACCGTTAATCTTATTTCTCCTATATTTCTTTATCCATTCAAATGCTGCCATAGACAAAAAATCATTGGTATATTTTTGTACATATCTCTTGTATTTGTCCCATTTTTGTGCAAATTCTTGTCTTGAACTGCCTCTTAGGCTGTTGGTCAATTGCGCCATTTCCACATATTCTTGTAACTTGTTCTGCCAATCCATTATACCAACTCTACAATTCTATGATTCTATGGTACACGACCACTTCATGGACAGCTGCTAATGAGAATTAGAGTCACTATTCCACTGTGGATTCCTCAATGTATAACAAACATGGTTTATGCAGAATGTCAGCTGCGTCCCATTGCTGACAGATGGGGAGAGCTTGGAGAGACAGGAGGAGGTAATTAGGCAGGAATGCGGAACGAGGGAGGAGCAGCCAAGTTGCAGTAGAAGCCTGAGTTCTGAGAACAAGGAGAAGGGGGGGGGAGTTCCAGGGAGAAGACACAGACTAACAGTTGACGCTCGGACTCAGAGGGAGGGACACTGGAAAAAGCCCATCCCATGACGCGCAGGCGAGCAAGAATTAATGAGAGGCGTGAACAGGAAAGGAAGTGTAAGTGGGGCTTTAAAAGTGGGAAGAGGAAGGGGCGGAACTCAGACTCGGCAACAGCTAATTTGGAAGCAGACGCTGAGTGACTGAGCTCCAGTGTGATTGATAATAATAATAATTTATTATTTATACCACGCTCATCTGGCTGGGTTTCCCCGGCCACTCTGGGCGGCTTCCAACAGAATATTAAAATACAATAATCTATTAAACATTAAAGGCTTCCCTAAACAGGGCTGCCTTCAGGTGTCTTCTAAAAGTCTAGTAGTTGTTTTTGACATTTGGTGGGAGGGCGTTCCACAGGGCGGGTGCCACCACCAAGAAGGCCCTCTGCCTGGTTCCCTGTAACTTGGCTTCTCGCAGGGAGGGAACCGCCAGAAGGCCCTCGGTGCTGGACCTCAGTGTCTGGGCAGAACGATGGGGGTGGAGACACTCCTTCAGGTATACCTGACCGAGGCCATTTTGTGTGTTTTGAGCAATAAACCTGAGTTAATTGCTGCTGGAGTTGTCTCGCTTCTGTGGGAGAGACCCAACCATTACACAGAATGATGAAGTGAGCAGAATGTCTTAGAAACCTAGATAGAAATACAGTAGTATGAAGAGTATTTTACTGTCTGTATTACTCTTAGTTTTTCTGGAGCAATGGAATGCTCAGAACATTTGTCATGTGAGCAACGAAAGATGTGGTAATGTCTGAAAAACCTATATTTGTTTTTCAGTGCTGTTAATCAGATTTGCCATCTTATAGGGCCTCGTTTTTCAGTTCAAATTTTTATTATATTTTTTTGGTGAATTTCTTACTTCTGCTTTAAAGCAGATGGCTTGGCATGTCTTTAATTCGCTTTGCTTATGATATTAAGCACCATGAGCCAAGCTATGTTCTTGGACATCCTGGAATGCATTTTGGAGAATGAGGTTATATTAGTGACTTGAGGTAAAGTATAAGCAAGAGAGACAGTGATAAATGTTCCTTGGCTTAGCCTTCCTTTGAACATTTCCAAAATGTATTCTCAATCCTTATCTTTCATTATACAGTAGAAGTCCAGAATTAGCAGGACAGGCAAGTAGGATGCAAGCCACACATGGTAAACATGGGCTTCAGTCAGAAGGGGTCTGTAGAAAACAAATGCTGTGCAAGTCCATTATATTTTATTAAGTTTCAACATTTTTGAAATATACAATCAAAACCCAATTTCTTCTTTTCTCTAATTTTTGTTGACTTCCCACCCTGTTTTCCATGGGGTTGTTGTTTCTCCCTTTCTGCTGCACCCTATCTTCTGTCTTTAAAATCATAACCATGATTGTTGTTGTTTAGTCGTTTAGTCGTGTCCGACTCTTCACGACCCCATGGACCAAAGCACGCCAGGCACTCCTGTATTCCACTGCCTCCCACAGTTTGGTCAAACACATGTTTGTAGCTTCGAGAACACTGTCCAACCATCTCGTCCTCTGTCGTCCCCTTCTCCTTGTGCCCTCCATTTTCCCAACATCAGGGTCTTTTCCAGGGAGTCTTCTCTTCTCATAAGGTGGCCAAAGTATTGGAGCCTCAGCTTCACGATCTGTCCTTCCAGTGAGCACTCAGGGCTGATTTCATATTATCATAACCATGATAATATAATCCAATTACTTCCTTTGCTCATCGCTCAGATCCTGCTCATGAGTTCATCATACTATAATATTTCTTTATTTTATGCATGTTCAATTTTATGCATTTCAAAAATTTTAAAATCATTTTAACATTTCAAAACTCGACTTCCTCCTCTTTCTGCTGTTCTTTACATTTATTTTTATATTTTCCGCATATTCCAAATTAGCTTAATTTACTCATTTATTCATCTACCGTATTTTTTGCCCTATAGGATGCACTTTTTCCCCTCCAAAAATGAAGGGGAAATGTGTGTGCGTTCTATGGGGCGAATGCAGGAGGGAGGCAGGTGGGAAAAGCCCCCAAGAGCCACACACAAGCTCCGTGCGGCTCTTGCGGGCTTTTCTCCAGGAGGGAGAAGGGACTGACTGGCCACATCAGTCCCTTCTCCCACCTCGTGTAAAGCCCACAGGAGCCACGAACCCTTTAAAGAGCATGGGGCTTCTGCGGGCTTCTGCGGGAGGTGGGAGAACTGCACCCGCCTGTCCTCCTTCAGCCACGCGCCTGTCCTGCGAACCTGGAGGAGGAACAGAAGGGTCTCCTTCTGTACCTCCTCCAGCTTCACAGCGAGGCGCCTGTCCTGCGAAGCCTGTCCTTCTCCAGCTTCGCTTGTAGGGCGCTGCGCAGTTCTCCCTCTCTGCGCAGCACCTCTCCAGCGACCCTTCAGCCACGCACTTGTCCTGTGAAGCTGGAGGAGGAACAGAAGGGTCTTCCTCTGCATCCCGAAGCCCGGGGTGCGCTGAGCTCAGCGCGCCCCAGGCTTCGAGCTTCGTGCAGCTCTCCGCAAGCTGTGGGAGCCCGGGGCGACTTCGCACTGGGCTCCCACGGCTTGCGGAGAGCTGCCTGTTCTGGAGGCTGGGGTCGGGGGAAGCTTGGGCTTCCCCCGCCCCAGCCCTGCACCGGGGGTGGGAAATAATTTTTTCCCCCTTTATTTCCCCCCAAAAAAACTAGGTGCGCCCTATGGGCCGGTGCGCCCTATGGGGCGAAAAATACGGTACTTTAAATATATACTCTAATAAACTGCAGGCTATTACAACAATCCTGCCAATGTTCTTATCTGTTTACAGGTTTTTGTGTGTGTAAATAGTCAATAAACCATTTCCATTCTTTTATAAAAAGTTTGTTATCTTGATTTCTTTTTCCCCCCCTCTGGTAAGTTTCGCCATTTCTGCATATTCCATAGGTTTTTGTATCCATTCTTCTTTCGCTGGGACTTCTTCTTCTTTCCCTTTTTGGGCAAGTATCATTCTTGCCGCTGTAGTTGCATACATGAATAAATTTCTATAGTTTTCGCCCATTTACTATAATATTTCTTTAAGTAGTCTGAAAAAGGCAACCATTCTTCCATAAAGCACTCAGCATTAGGTTCTCTTAATTTTGCTGTTAATGTTGCCCATTCTGCATTGTTCATTATCTTATTCATCCATTCTTCTTTGGTGGGGACGACTTCATCCTTCCATTTCAGCGCATAAAGAATCCTAGCCGCTTGTGCTGGGCCCAGGGGTTAACCCAAGCCATGTGATCCAGGTCCGGTCCCGAATCCAAGGATTCCACAAGGTGTCAGTCCAACAGGGCCAAGGCAGGAAACCAGGCAAGGTCAGGCACAAGGTCTCAGGTAGGTTCCAGCAAGCAGCAATGTTGCTCCCGCAACCTGGGGTGGGGTCCGGCAGCCTTTTATCTCTGACGGGGTATCAGCCGGTCCTGATCCCCCGGTGACTCACCTCCCTGTTTCGCCCAAAGGCAAGTACTCCTCCTGCGAGTACTCAGGTCTCTCCTTCTATCAGACCTGAGTCTCTGCAGCTCAGGAGACGTCAGTGGGTTACTAGACCCAGGGGCCGCCTCAGCCTCTCCTGACCCAACTGGTAGTGGAGCAGCTTTACATGATTGCCCAGCAGAGGGCAACAAGGTAATCCCCACATCTGGAGCCAGGGCAGGCTCAGGCCCCTGACTTGGCCCAGCTGGTGCTTGTTTTAGGGGAACCTGTGCAGACTGGGACTCTTCAGAATCAGGCCCCAGACTCAGTTCAGATACCGCCTGAGGCAGAGGATCCGGTGCGGACTGAGACTCCTTCAGCTCTGAGTCCAAGCTCGAGTCCCAGGCCATCACACCGCTGTTGTTACATACATAAACAACTTTAACATTTTCTTTGGAATTTCTACCCCTATAATCCCTTACAACACACTCCTCACTTCAGAGGCATACTGTCTCTTGGCAGTATATGTAAAACAGAGCCACCATAACCCTCCAAATACCCCTATTTTCCAGGGACAGTCCTGGATTTACAGAAGCTGTCCTGGTTTCTGATTTGATCCTGGAATGTCCCATTTTTCCTTAGGATGCCCCTATTTTCATTGGAGAAATGTTGGAGGGTATGGAATAGGAGGTCCCTATTTTTCAGCCGGGAGTCATTGTCATTATAAGAGAACAAGGGAGGCATTTGTGGTGAGTTCTGGTACCTCTTTTTTTTTTTTTTTTTTGCAAAAATAGGACCAGATGTCCCTATTTTCATCGGAGAAATCAGATCTTCCATACCAACACAAGAATGGTCGGGGAGTGAGACAGCAAGGACACACGGTCTCCTCCTCACAAAATAAAAATGTCTGAAATGGGTTCTTGGAAAGGCATGCTGTTCTCTTAAATCCTTGAAGAATGTGACATTGGTTGAGCTATGCACTAATTGTTCTTTCAGAAGAATCCTCTCTGGCCTGCGAAAACAGTTTTTGAATGCAGCAAATATGCTAAAAGAAAACATCATCATTTGCTGGTCAACAACGCCATAAAGGAATCCTTTGTTTGAACTGGACAACCACACAAATTATTTGTTTATCAAGATTTTCTGTTTTAATTTATTCTTCTCATTGCACAGTTGTCCTTTCAACACGTTCCTGAAAACTTTCTGTATTGTCTCACACAATCTTCAAGTCCTGAGGCGGTGAAATACTGGCCCAGACCACTTGTCACTATATTGAAGCATCCAATTTTGAATAGTTACTTCTTTAGCCGCTTCTGGCTAAGCACATAGAAGTTCATTCATTTTGCAATGCAAGGCCTGATCAAAAGGCTGTTTTGCTGCTGCCTGAGGTTGTTGGTATACATACTGTTGGTCCATTCCCAAAATTCATCCGTCAGTGATCATCAAGTGTTATCAGAAATCAAATGGCGAAATGCTTTCTGCTCGTTGTGGCAAAGTTCTCCCCAGGTTACCCCGGACATCTGCTGAACAACTGTATTATCAAAGGTTTTCATTCATCCCAACAGGTGGCTTTCAATTACTTGCATATGGATCTGTATTGCAGGAATGGTTTTGTTAGATGCTGCAGGAACATCTTCCAAGTTTCTTTTCCTTCCTGTTTATAGTCACAATGAGTTCAGTCTCAACTTCATTCAATGTAGGACTTCTCTTCAAATTGTTACGCTTTGCACTGCAAGAAATATTTGCTTTCCATCCTGTGTCTATTGAAAGACCACAAACTTGCCTGATGAAAACTGAAGAAAACGACTAGGAACAAGATCCTTTGGGATAATAACTGCATTTCCCCCTCCCTTCTCCAACTACTTTAAGCTTTCGTTAGCAAATAATAATAATAATAATAATAATAATAATAATAATAATAATAATTTTTATTTATATCCCACCCTCCCCAGCCAAGACCGGGCTCAGGGCAGCTAACACCAGGTATAAAAACAATTGATTAAAATACAACTTAAAAACAAGATTAAAATACAACATTCCCAATGTGATCCCAATGTGACCAGCTGTCATTGGGTATTTTGCATCCAGCAGCATGGAGGCCTTAAGTTCTTAAATCTAGCTGAGTGATGTATTGGCAAGTCTAACCTGACACATTTCAGCATTCGTCTTCCCCTGCCCCTTTGCAGGTAAACCTAATTCAGACATATATTCAGTGTAGATCCAGCTTTCAACATCTAACTCCTTTTTATATTTCAAAACCACATGGATAAAGACCATCAGGCCCAGATTCCCCTGGTTAACTTTCCAAACTTTGATCCTAAGTGTAACATAAGCACAAGTTTCATACATCTGCAAACACTTCCCTGAACTGAAAGCAACTTCATAACGTTTATGCAAGAATACAAATTTCTTAATAGATATCTTGGATTCCAGTACTTGTCAAACTGGCAGCTGGCCTTTCCAACACAGATAGACAACCCCGTAGCAGAAACGTGTGTTTGCTACTTGTAGCAATGGATGACTTCAGACATCATGCAAGTCTAGAGTCACCTCCAAGGGAACTTCCGGGTCAGCGCCATCGGCAATGGCGGATTTCCTCTGACTCGGAGGAACCTGCTCCGCAAAAATCGGGTCTTGCAGCCGCGGCGAAGGCGGAGACCCTTTAAAAATCCCAGGCGGAAGAAGCCTGGGAACGTGGGATTCGGCTGACACCAGGAGCTCCCCCCCTACCCACAGGGAAACCCCTTTTCGGGGCTTCCGAAGTGACGCGGGGTGAGTGGCGCGGTGTTTCGAATTGACTGCTATTTTCGCGGAGTGAAGCCGCACAGCCGTTGCCGGAGAGCGCTGACTTCTTTCTGTGGACATTTGGATTTCAAACAACAACCCGTGAGTAGTACGGAAATTGGATTCTTAAAATATTTTTAAATTTGGCACCGATCGGGGAAGGTCCAAACAGGAAGTCCGCCTCCCCTTTCTGTAAATAATCTAAAGAAAAGAACCTGTCAACTAAGGTCGTGGAGAGTTGTTTTTTTTGTAAAGGATTTTAATTCTACTGATTGAGACTATCAGAAAATTTTCTTGGAAGCAGGGGAGCCTGCAGGGGAAGAATAAAATTTGGGATTTGATGTGCCACCTCCCCCCCGGACCCGGGAGTGGTCCGTGAGAGCCCACTGATGAGGAACAGAATAATTTGACAGCTGTCAAGTTAGCTGTCAAGATACAAAAAGAGGACTTTGTTTCTATTGTCTACATTTGCTACAAATTTGTATTTTAAATGAAGGAAAGACTGTTACAATTTAACGTGTGGGACCTTTGGGTCTGTGCTGAGAGGAGTGAAAAGAAACTTAAATTCCCCTAGAGGGAGCTTTGGGATATTGCATCAAGGACCAGCTGAGAAGTTGTTTTTCGACCCTGGACTGTTCAAGAATGGCTGTCGGGAAGGAAATTCAGTTTGAATTGAATAAGACATTCTTTCTCTTGGGAAAGTTGCAAGGTCAGATAAATGTTTTGACTACAAATGTTACAACTTTGGGAACAAGAGTGAGTACTAATAATGAACTTGATAAGAACTCGGCACAGGAATTTTATTCAACTGAACAAACAGGGAAATTAGAGAAGGAGAACTATGTTGTCTCCGAAGCGAAGAAAGGGGGAGCCGTAACCCTGCAGATGCAAAAGGCGAGCTACAACTTGAAGCCTGACATGAGGGTAACAAGGAGAAATAAATCTTGGAAGATGGAAGCCTGGCCTGAATTGGAAAGTGAAAAATGGAGGGATTCCCTTATGTGGAGACCAGATGACCTTTGGATTACAAATCTGATCCAGGTGGAAGCTGGAACTTTGGGGACCGTTGGATCTGAAAGGAGAATGAAACAAGATTTGGAATATTTTATAGGCCCTATTTTCAATTATGGAGGTTTGGCTGGAAGGAATGTGGATGCTGTTGGGTTGGAGCTTCCCCGAGATTTGGCTTTTAATACTAAAAATTATCAAAAAGACTGGCAGAGGGGACATGAAAGAGATTTAAAAGCCTCGGATTTGAGATCTCCGGGCTGATGGCTTTCTGAGATTGATGGACTTATGCTGGGGACTGAAACCGGGAAGGGGTTTGGGTGGATTGGAAATTGGGAACTCAATATGTATATAATATAATTTCCTTTTTGTTTTTCTTTTAATGAGAGTAGGGAAATTCGTGGAAGGGAATCTTTTTCGACCCTAGGGAAACGTACTAAGAATAAGTATTTAAAGTATACCCTTAAAAATATCGCAAAATCAAGGACTGTTAGAAAGATGTTGGAAAAAGAAAATTAGGTGGTTTTGGCAGAAATGATATAAAGGATTAAGTAAAAATGAACTGATGAAATTGATGAAAGAGAGAGCGCAAAATTACAATATATTAAAATAAATTATTAAGGTTAAAAAAAAGGTTGGAAGGATTTGCTGAAAGGAAAATTTTTGAACTAGAATACAAAAATGGGAGGTGTGAGGAGGTCAAGGAAATAAGTAAAAGAAGAAAGTTATGTAAAGGTTTAACTTGTTTTTCTTTTTTTTCTTTTTTTCCCCTTTTCTAAATGATTTTTGTACTTTTTCTGTCTTTTCTATTTCTTTTTTCTTTTTTTTTGGTAACCTTCAAACTCTGAATAAATATTATTATAAAAAAAAATAGAGTCACCTCCAGATGTTGTTGGACTCCAACCGCCATTAGCCCGAGCAAGCATGGCCAGAGGTCAGGGGTGATGGGATTTGTAGTCCAGCAGAAGACCACAGGTTGACTACAGGAGCAAGCCTAGCCTTATCCTGGACTTGCATGTTTCCCACCCAGCATGCAGCCAAGGAAAACATTTGGGGAAATGTTGCTTCCTCTTACTGGAGAATTTATATACTAATATATTTCCTCTCACACAAGGGTAAGATTTACAGAATGATCCAATGAGCCAATTGGGTGCATACTTCTCAAACATCTGGGGAATAGTTCAGCATATCTTTCGAACTGGTCACAAGATGTTCACATAGCAGGGACAATCAGTTTTCTGAATATTTGGTTTCTGGAGATGGGTTGGCCCACGAGATTTGTGGCTATCTCCACAAAGGAGCCGAATAAAATAGGCTTCTTTTGACGGAAACCCAGGAAAAGGAAAAGTGCCGTTTGTCTGGGCTTTGTGAAGCGTGAAGCCCAACTCATTAAGCAATTGCGCTTATGTGAAACAGAGCAGGCCTAGGCATGCAAAAACGCTTAGCTCACACTGACAGGTACAACACATATTGCCAACTTCACTTTGTGTATGTTTTGGCTTGGGTCCTTAGATATTTTAAATTTCCCATCCCACCTTGTGCTGCAGTCTCTTGCACCTCTTCCAAAAAAACCTTCTCTTGGTGGGTGGGGGGAACTCTCTTCAACAATGTGGGATGGAATATCATCCAGAACTGGTCTTGGAACCTGAGATAAGTTCACTTAAGGACATTACTCAAGAGCCTGTCCACCCCCTACCATTTTGAAAGGCTTTTTTCCTGAGGAATGCAGGTGGGAGGAAGGAATGGGAAACTTTCCTCGCATGAACTTCCTTAAGGATCCAAGCTATAATGCATTCGACTTAAAAACACACACATTGCCACATTGCAGTCACAACTGGAAAGAGATTTGCTTCGGTTCCCAGAGTTTTCTTTCGTTCTTAAACCACTAAGTGTTGGTGATGTTTTAACTGGGACTTGTTAGGAGACACCTCTTGACAAGGGGCAATGCAGGGAAAAAACGTTCAATCATTTTCTGGCCATGTTGCTCGAATATTTGGGGAGGGGTTGGGAAGATGATGGGATTAGAAAGACAGGCAAGGGTGTTGGGCTTCTCTGTTGACTTGTGTATTTTAATTGAAGGATACATTTTAATTGAAGGATAAAGGTAAAGGTAAAGGGACCCCTGACCATTAGGTCCAGTCGTGGCCGACTCTGGGGTTGCGGCGCTCCTCTCGCTTTACTGGCCGAGGGAGCCGGCGTACAGCTTCCGGGTCATGTGGCCAGCATGACTAAGCCACTTCTGGCGAACCAGAGCAGCGCACAGAAACGCTGTTTACCTTCCCACCGGAGCGGTACCTAGTTATCTACTTGCACTTTGATGTGCTTTAGAGCTGCTAGGTTGGCAGGAGCAGGGACCAAGCAACAGGACTTACCCCATTGCAGGGATTTGAACCGCCGACCTTCTGATCAGCAAGTCCTAGGCTCTGTGGTTTAGGATATATTACTTGACAGGACACAAGTTGATGCACATGTGACCTAGCAAGTATGTATTTACCCATTGCCGTTTGGGAAAGCTTTGCAAGTTGTTCTATAAATGTATCTATCTATCTATCTATCTATCTATCTATCTATCTATCTATCTATCTATATCCATCTATCTATCTATCTATCTATATTGGGGGGGGAGAGAAAGGGAGAGTATAAGAGCAGAGTCACCCACAAGGCAAAATTCAAGCAATCCTGCTCTACTCTGCTGCCCTAAATGATCAGATTTCCTAAATGATCAAGCAAAATAGGGGACTCTCCTTCTCCTATTCAGCACCAAAGACAGTTGCTGCTACTTACCAAGAAGAAAAAGAAGATGCTTCTCAGGTCACAACCCATTCAGAGGATCTCAGGAGCAGTGGAAGCCTCTGTAGAAACGATTTGCCGCAAAAGGCTCTTCCACATTGAAACGGGATGCATTTTTGAAGTTCTCCAGAGCACTTTGCTCTTCTTCCAAGATGACCTTTCCTGGTCTTTTCTTCCCTGCTACCTAACCCTTCCCTTCTCCAGCCTGTCTTCTTTGCTGATTCCACCTCAAGAGAGGAGAAAAGTGAGCCTACCCTTGCCCTGGGAGAATCTCTTACTAACCTGATTTGCTCTTTGGGAATCGATCCAGTCCTATAAATTCCTTAGCCAGCAGCGGTAGAAGATGGTCCTGGTGTTTTGTAGATTGTGTAGAGTTGGGGTGTGAGGGGTGAATCAGCGTTCTGACCTAACTCCTTCAGGTGTGGGGCTTCCCCCCTCCCCACTACTGTTTTGGCTGGCAAAGCCATGCCCATTGGCAATGGCTCTGCAAGGACAATTTGGAGATGGATCTGAACTGCTGCTGAACCTTTTGTTGGTTGCCGCTGAGATGCTGGAGTTCCAGTGGGATGATCTATCAAGTGATTTTCCTGGCCTCGCTTGTCCACCATTCTTGGCCAAAGAACGCGGAGAAAATTAGCTGAATAGTTTCTACCTGGAGCGGTTTTGGGGCTGGGGGGGGCGGGGGGCGGACAGGATATATAAATATGATACATCCCTCTGGGGCTTACTGGAAAATGAACACTATGCCCAAGTATTGACTTTCATCGTCGTCATAATTCTAACAGTATTTATTATCATTTCCAGCTATAATAGTGAGAATGTGCCGTTTTACAAGGAGGTTTTGCATCTCACTGTTACTACCTGCATCCTGCCGTCGGATCAGCAGCCAAAGCAGGAACGGGGAACCTGTGACCTTCCATCAACTCCAATTTCCATCAACCTCAGCCAGCAGAAGCCCATGATCAGGTATGATGAAAGTCGTAGTTCAACATCTGAAGGGCTGTTCCCAGCACTGTTACAAAACTTGGGTGCTACACCCCACTCTCTGCCAAGCCGCAGCAAGATTCCAGGGGGTTCCAGGGTCTGTGTTCCTTTGGAGACATGGCAGAGACTGTTGCGTGGTGAGTTCCCACCTCCCCCAGTGGAAATAAAGACACATGACACAATTATTAAGGTTAATGGGCTAAATAAGGCAACAACTTTATTGGTTACAGGTGATGAGTGGTATTGGCTTAGGCATTGGTCCTAACCAACTATATCCGGCTTCAGCCCGTCCCCTTGAAGTCCAGGAAGGATTAACCACCAGTAGGGGGAGTCCTGCTGATGCACATCTACTAGGCTTCGGACAGGGCCACGCCCCCCAGAATCCTTTCTTGGATTACCCTTCAATATGCAGGGCAGGTGATGGTGCTACCTCCCCTCTTCCATCTACAGAGCAATACCAATGCCTAACCGCCAATACCCAGGAAGTTGTGACGATTTGCTACAAGGTAGGTGAAAACCAAGTGGCTGGTGCCAATTTGCCAAGTGGAAAAATTCCTACCAGGCCCCTCAACGGCGACCAATCAAGGTCAAGGAATGAAAACCTTAAAGGGCGGGAGGGTGGGAAACAGGAGCAGCTGATAGGCAGGAAAAGAGGGAGATCCCCAGCCGTACCTGCGTTAAATAGGGCAGGTCATGCCCCCAGAGCCAGCCGATTGGCTTGCCAGGGGGTGACGCGGCCGGGGATTCCCCCAATCGCGCGGGGTGGGGCCGTGACGCCCGCAATCCCACCACCTCTGCAGGGCGGAAGTGGCTTTGTAGCTTTAAGAAAAATGGTTTATTCACCTGTTTACACCTTCAGTCTGCATGGAGGGAGTCCAGACCTTACAACATGGTCATTTCAAGAGGGGCTTGTTCTCCACAGCAGTGTGGCTGGAGTCTGAGGCATCTTTCCCAGCCAGCCTGCCCAAGATGGATGACAGTCTTTCTTCTCCCTTCCTCTTCCCAGAACACCTTGCTAAAAAACCCTCTCTTTTCCTGTCTCCTCACTCCCAGTTACCCTGGCAACCTTCCAAACCCCCAATCTCTGTGTTTTGTTTTGTTTCACCCCGGACCGCGGTGGTGAGAGCGCCAAATCCTAACCACTAGACCACCAGGAAGCCCCCAGTCTCTGTTCACAACTCAGGGCAAGGAGGTGGGGAGGACAGTTCTCTTGTACAATCATACCTCATGTTACGTTTGCTTCATGTTACGTTCTTTCAGGTTACGTCCCGCGGTGACCCGGAAGTACTGGAAAGGGTTACTTCCGGGTTTCACCGCTCGCGCATGTGCAGAAGTGCAAAATGACATCACGCGCATGTGCAGAAGCGGCGAATCGCAGCCTGTGTGTGCGCAGATGCGCCGCTGCAGGTTGTGCTCTTTTCATGTTGCGAACGGGCCTCCAGAACGGATCCTGTTCGCAACCAGAGGTACCACTGTATTGGCCTGGCCATTCTGCCCAGGAATTCCTCTACAGCTTGTATTTCTCCCTTCACATCTCAAGCCATCCAAATCCTACCATTTATTCATTTCTAGGGTTTAAGGGGGTGTCCCCCCCCCAATCTATAACACCAACAACCCCAGTACCAACCCTGGATGGGGGCACATTTAGGGCAACAGCCTGTGGAACTGGGCTCAAGAGACACATGCCATGAGCTAACTAAACAACAACAACAACAATTTATTACTTATACCCCGCCCATCTGGCCGGGCCTCCCCAGCCACTCTGGGCAGCTCCCAACAGAATATTAAAAACACAATTAAACATCAAACATTAAAAACTTCCCTAAACAGGGCTGCCTTCAGATGTCTTCTAAAAGTCAGATAGTAGTTTATTTCCTTGACATCTGACAGGAGGACGTTCCACTGAGAAGGCCCTCTGCCTGGTTCCCTGTAACTTGGCTTCTCACAGTGAGGGAACCGTCAGAAGGCCCTTGGAGCTGGACCTCAGTCTCCAGGCTGAATGATGGGGGTGGAGATGCTCCTTCACGTATATTGGGCTGAAGCCGTTTAGAGCTTTAAGTGTCAGCACCAACACTTTGAATTGTGCCCGGAAACATACTGGGAGCCAATGTAGGTTTTTCAGGACCAGTGTTATATGGTCTAGGTTGCCACTCCCAGTGACCAATCTAGCTGCTGCATTCTGAATTAATTGTAGTTTCCGGGTCACCTTCAAAGGTAGCCCCATGTAGAGATCATTGCTATAGTCCAAGCAGGAGATAACCAAAGCATGCACCACTCTGGCAATACAGTCTGCAGGCAGGTAGGGTCTCAGCCTGTGTACCAGATGGAGCGACTCACCTACTCAATAGATGAAACAAATATTACAAATATTGGCCACACTGACCTGTGCTGTATTAGCGCTAGAAGATTACCGTATTTTTTGCTCTAGAAGACTCACTTTTTCCCTCCTAAAAAGTAAGGGGAAATGTGTGTGTGTCTTATGGAGCGAATGCAGGCTGCACAGCTTTTGCTGAAGCCAGAACAGCAAGAGGGATTGCTGCTTTCACTGTGCAGCGATCCCTCTTGCTGTTCTGGCTTCTGAGATTCAGAATATTTTTTTTCTTGTTTTCCTCCTCCAAAAACTAGGTACGTCTTGTGGTTTGGTGCGTCTTATAGAGCGAAAAATACAGTAAGATGGTGGGTGTGGTGATTGTAATCTGATCCTGCCATCTCTAATTCATGCATGCCAATCAGGCAACAAAAAGTCATTCAAAATACGATGATCAAATGTTGAAGTAGTATTAAGGCCATGGGTAGGCAAACTAAGGCCTGGGGGCTGGATCTGGCCCAATCGCTTTCTAAATTCGGCCCGCGGACAGTCTGGGAATCAGTGTGTTTTTACATGAGTAGAATGTGTGCTTTTATTTAAAATGCATCTCTGGGTTATTTGTAGGGCATAGGAATTTGTTCATTTTTCTTTTCTTTTCAAAATATAGTCTGGCTCCCCACAAGGTCTGAGGAACAGTGGACTGGCCCCCTGCTGAAAAAGTTTGCTGACCCCTGGCTAAGACCTTCCATGCCTGAGCAGCCATGGTTTTCCCCACAGAATCCTAGGATCTGTAGTTTGTTAAGGGTGCTGAGAGGTTCTTGTTATATACTGAAGTTCTCACCCTGGGCCAGCAGGGGGATACTGTAGATAGTTATGCAAATAAGGGATCGAAAGTGACGTTTAGTGATTGGATACTTTTAGAAAGTTGTTACAGTAACGTTGTACTGGAGCTCTATATAAGCAGGCTGACTGAACCCTTCAGTTCAGTTCTGTCCTGGCCTGTGAATAAACAAGAGCTGTTTGAAGAATCGCTGTGTCGTCTGATATGTTCACCCACAACTTAACAGTTCTCCCAGATCAACACCTCTCAGGAATCCAGGGAAAGAGGGATTGATTCTCATACCACTCTGTGAATTGTAGCTCTGTGGCTGCAACACCTCCTAACACCTCTTGGCACCCTGAACAAACTACAGCTCCCAAGATTCTTTGGGAGAAGATTGCACTGTTTAAAGTGGTATGGTGCCATTTTAAATGTATAATGCAGACAGGTTTGGTTTCAATGAGATTTATGCAGCCCAGCTGAGTGTAGGATTACAGCCATGGTTCACGACATGCCTTTTGCTTTACTGGGGTATGTTTATTTTATTTTGCTCTGGCCGTCTGTAAGATATAGCATATGGGAAAGCCATTTCGGATCCTTTTGAGAAACCCAATAGCTGGACTTCTATACACTCCAGACAGCTAGATTTATGAGCTTAAGGAGCATAAAGAAGAATATGAAAAAATGCAGGAATGTAGCATGCTGTAAAATTCTTTATAGGCATCCGCTAGAGATGGTTTGCAGAGTTTGCTCATGGCTTCTCCATCAAGACTTTCTGTGTTTATTTGTACTACTAATATCAAATTTACTCAGACAGGTATCAATTTAAAGCAGGCTGTGTTCCGGCGTTGTGACTCATGTCTACAGCCTCTTGCCCCTGAGTGGACTAAAAGAAAGGATTGGGTCAGAAAGTGTTCCCATCAATTATTTTGGTTAATTTTAAACAAACCAGTGCCCCCATTTTCATTTCATTCAGCCACACATTACAAGAGGGACTAGAGGGACGCGGGTGGTGCTGTGGTCTAAGCCACTGAGCCTCTTGGGCTTGCCAATCAGAAGGTCGGCGGTTCGAATCTCCGCAATGAAGTGAGCTCCCGTTGCTCTGTCCCAGCTCCTGCCAACCTAGCAATTTGAAAGCATGCCAGTGCAAGTAGATAAATAGGTACCGCTCTGGCGAGAAGGTAAACACCATTTCCAGGTGCACTGGCACTCGTTACGGTGCCCTGTTGCGCCAGAAACAGTTTAGTCATGCTGGCCACATGACCTAGAAAGCTGTCTGTGGACAAATTTTGGTTCCCTCGGCCTGAAAGCGAGATGAGTGCCACAACCCCATAGTCGCCTTTGACTGGACTTAACTGTCCAGGGGTCCTTACCTTTTTACCTTTGCCTTTTACAAGAGGGACTGTGTGAGGTGATATTTAGTAATATACAACAACACAAAGGCATAAAGTTTTTAGATATGCTTTAAGCTGCCCAGAGTGGCTGGGAAAACCCAGCCAGATGGGTGGGGTATGTATGTATGTATGTATGTATGTATGTATGAAGGTTTACGATGTCCCCATGGTATGGCATAGGGCAGGGATTCCTTCAGCAGCAGCCAGGCAGACTGATGATGGGAGTGGTAGTCCAACCAAACTTCAAGAATAAAAGCTGAGAAGGATTAGTAGAAACTTAATCAGCATTTTTTAAAAAGTTTGGTTTTTTTAACAATGTTAAGCTGATTTACCATACTGGAGAAACTTGACATTTTTTCTTTGGAGATACATTAAAAGTTTACCTAGTCCCTTTTTTATCAACTGCTTGTATCCAAGGCAGTGAAAACAAATATTAAAACAGCAGTTAGATGTCCAAATCAGGTAAAAAATTAGAGAAGCACACCCTTCTGTTTCATTGAATGTATCAATTGGATTTTTAATAATACTCAGCTAATACTAAGGTGTGTAGGTTCACAATAGGTATGCTGCATTATATCGCTTTTTCATATATTTTGTGTTGATTCTGAAACTGAAACTTCAGTGGTTTTTTGGAAATAAATAACACACCATTAAAAAGGACAATACAGTAGTACCTTTGTTTAAGAACAGCTTAGTTTATGGACAACTTGGATTAAGAACGCTGCAAACCCGGAAGTAGGTGTTTTGGTTTGTGAACTTTGCCTTGGAAGCAGAACATGTTTCGCTTCCTGTTGAGTGTGTTCCATTTGTAAATTGAGCCACCCGCTGCTATGGGAAAGCACGCCTTGGTTTAAGAACGCTTTGGTTTAAGAACGGGCTTCCGGAATGGATTAAGTTCATAAACCAAGGTACCACTGTAACTTGCCAATGCAACCCTATAGCTGTTTATTCAGAAGAAAGTTCCATTGGGTTCAATGGAACATACTCCAAAATACGTAAATTGCATATATTATATGAAACAGCAATGTGGGCTTCATATTCATAATACGTTGTTTTGGAGGAACTGCTTTTATTCAAATACAGTGTGTTTATTTCAGACAAAAAAAAAGCTGGACTAAGAAGAATCAGTTGCATGAAACATTTATTACCACAATTTTGTAATTTTACACCTTGTGAAAAATCAGAACAGTTCTATTAGCCGTGACATTGTGTCAGTGGCAACCCAGAGCTCACTTTCAAATGTCTGAGGTATCGTTTGTCTCCTGTACAAGGTGCACATCTTGGTAATGAAATGATATCAAGTTTTAGTCTTTTTTTAAAAAATGTCCTCAGTTACAAAAAGCACTTCCATAGTCAACGAAGACATTACTTTAACCCCTACAGAGCTGTGCTATTAATAGATTATAGCAGGAAAAAACAACAAAACATCCTAAGGAAACCAGAAGTTCTGGTGGACTAAATATGTCAAAATAAATCTGTTGTGTATTTAAGGTGCCACAAGACACGCTGCTCTTAACAGACGCAAGCACAAAACTTTCACTCTGCGCCACAAAATTTAAGACCTGTTTCATTTGATCTTGGGTTTATTCCACCTCTTTAGTGGATAACTAGACCCATTGTTCATGGCTGGCACTCTCCACATTAGGATGATTTGATGCATAAAGCTTCGCATTCTTCTTGAGTTTCAAATCTGTTGGCGTTTCCTCCACAGCCACCATACCAGAACTGGGTGCAAATGTGCAGTTTTTTCTCAAAATACCACTTCAGAACGTAATCGTCACACTCGCCGTTGTCCATATCCACTATGCAAGCGTCTGGGGAGAGAACAGAAGGGTTCGCGGTTACCAATGTGAAAATGATGCATGTTCCTTTTACAAATAGATCATAGAATCATAGAAATGTAAAGTTGGAAGAGACCCCAACCCCCCTGCAATGCAGGAATCTCTGTCAGTTTGCGTTTCTTGGTATAGAAAGTATTAACAATAAAAATAATAAATAATAATACAGTGGTACCTCGGTTTACATACGCTTCAGGTTACATACGCTTCAGGTTACAGACTCTGCTAACCCAGAAAAAGTGCTTCAGGTTAAGAACTTTGCTTCAGGATGAGAACAGAAATCGTGCTCCGGCAGCGTGGCGGCAGCAGGAGGCCCCATTAGCTAAAGTGGTGCTTCAGGTTAAGAACAGTTTCAGGTTAAGAACGGACCAACACAGTTGGAGCCTCCCTCCTCCCTGGCCGGCAGGGAGGGAGGGAGAGGAGCTGCTTCCTTTGAAACCCAGGAAATTTAAGGGACATCATCAATAAGGGACAGCAGCGGGACACGGCGCTGGGATAAGGGAGTTTCCCGCCAAATAAGGGACAGTTGACAGCTATGCTTCAATGGCCCCAAATCAGTATAGAAAGTATAAGGAAGTCAAATGAGCTGTCAGCTGCAGGCTTCATTTTTGCAGGGAATGATAAACTCTTCTTAAATGTGTTGCTTCATGGACGGCCATCCGTCATGGATGCTTTAGCTGAGATTCCTAAGGGTCCTCTAGTCCAGGAGTTTGGACTAGAGGACTCTTAGGGTCCTTTCCAACTCTACAATTCTATTATTCTAATTGTCTCCAAGTCAGAAATATCCAAAGACAATTCCACTAACACAGGGCTAAAACCTCTGCTCAGAGCAGGACATGGTTGTTCAGTGGCTCAGCTCCTGCCAGAAGGAGGCCAATTGATAATTAATCCTGGTCTTCCGAAAGGCCACTTTGATCTGCAGAAGATCCAGAAGCAGTGCTCCAATGTACTAAGAATTATAAACATCTCTTCGAGCTGGCAGAGAATTTGTGGATATTTAAGTTATAATTAGAAAAATCTTAATAATAAAGGAAACAGTTTATAAGAAGTAAATAAGGAGGCCAGATACAGGATAAACGAAGTCTTTTATTTCGTTGTTTGTATTGTTGTATGTTATGCTCACTGTATGTTATGTTCCCGTTTAGTGAGGGTTGGTTGTGGGTGGGGGGTTTATGTTACGTTGTAAATAAAATTCCCAAAAAAAAATATTTTTAAAAAAAGATTGTAAATTTATCGAACATGTAGAAAAACACAAGAAGAAAGCGCAGGTACTGTTTCTCTGCGGTAACGATGTGATAGACATCAGAATGACTGGATCCATCTATAGATTCCATTCTGGGGGGAAATGGCAGATGATCGTTCTGCTTGCTGCAAACCATCTCAAACTTTAGCACAGCAGATTGAGAAATATAACTATAGGGGGTCATGGATATCACAGTCATTCTTTCTGTCTATCTATCTATCAATACAAGCAAACATACGTACTGTTCTCTGAATTAGCTCAAAACGTCATTCACCTTGAACACTGATGTCTGTGAAATCATCATACTGTTTCTCTTCTTCTCTGTACTTAATGGGTTCTTGGGTGGCTGCCATAATTTCTTCTTGCATGTTTCCTCCGGGTGATGGGGACGGTCGCAAAGAATCTTTGTAAACTATTTCAGGGAAAACGATACTGAAAAGGGGAATGGAGGGCAGGGCGGAAGAGATAAGATTTCAGATATGTTTGGCAGAAGGGTCATACAAAAGATTCTATTATTCTAAGATATATGGATACCCTAGATCAGGGATGTCCAACAGGTCGATTGGGATCGACTGGTTGATCCCCAGGAGGTTGCAGTAGGTTGCTGTAGATTGCAGGCTCATTTTTCTTTGCTTTTGCCTAAGAGCACCTGGCCCTGGTCCCTCTCCCCTGCGCTGTTTTGGTGAGTGACTAATCCCCTTCCCCCTTAAAAGTGCCCCCCCCAGAACCCCAACAAAATGGGCATAAAACAGGGTATAAAAAAAGCTCAACCAAAAATGGGCATTTCCTCTCCTAACAACAACAACAACAACAAAATAAAATAATAATAATAATAATAATAATAATAATAATTATTATTATTATTATTATTATTATTATTATTATTTATTTATTTATACCCCAGCCACTCTGGGAGGCTTCCAACCAAATATTAAAATACAGTAATATATCAAACATTAAAAGCTTCCCTAAACAGGGCTGCCTTCAGATGTCTTCTAAAAGTTTGGTAGTTGTTGTTCTCTTTGACATCTAGTGGGAGGGCATTCCACAGGGCGGGCGCCACTACCGAGAAGACCTTCTGCCTTCTGCCTTTGACCTGAACCCCCCAAAAACGGGGGTAGATCACTGTCAGATTTAATTCTGAAAGTAGATTGCAGTCCCTCGGGAGTTGGCGCCCCCTGCCCTAGATCATTTCCAAATTTTGCTTCCTGCTCCTGCTAAAGCCAATGTAGGTTTTTGTCCCTAATTCTAGAGGAGAGGAACAAATATATATATATATTTGTACCTGTCAGTCCTCCTTATTAGCTGCTGGTAAGTGTCCCCTCGATCCAGGGTTTCACATTCTTCCTGCAGGCCTGGAGGAGGATAAGGATTCATTTCTCCTGAGGGAAAAGAAAAGGGAAAGGAAAGCAATGAAGTAAGCACAGAGTTCTCTGGGTAAATCGAAACTGAAAACATGGACTGCCATAGAACATGGTGTTAGGAATTTTCAGATTTATAATCTCTGGACATATTGGGCACCCTCCATAAATCTGTTGAGTTTTTGATGATGATGATGATGATGATGATGATGATGATGATTATGATGATGATGATAGGAGAGCCAGTGTGGTGTAATGGTTAAGAGCGGTAGACTCGTAATCTGGTGAACCAGGTTCGCTTCCCCGCTCCTCCACATGCAGCTGCTGGGTGACCTTGAGCTAGTCATACTTCTCTGAAGTCTCTCAGCCCCACTCACCTCACAGAGTGTTTGTTGTGGGGGAGGAAGGGAAAGGAGAATGTTAGCCGCTTTGAGACTCCTTCGGGTAGTGATAAAGCAGGATATCAAATCCAAACTCTTCTTCTTCTTCTAATAACACAATTTATTATTTATACTAAATCCTGCCTAACTGTGGTTGAGAGCCACAGCTCCTTTCTTGCTCCAAAGCAACAGCAGTGAAGCTTTAGGAATGATGCATCCAGGAAACATAGACGGATGCCATTGCCTAGGTAAAGGTAAAGGGACCCCTGACCATTAGGTCCAGTCGTGACCGACTCTAGGGTTGCGGCGCTCATCTCGCTTTATTGGCCAAGGGAGCCGGCGTACAGCTTCCAGGTCATGTGGCCAGCATGACTAAGCCGCTTCTGGCGAACCAGAGCAGTGCACAGAAACGCCGTTTACCTTTCCGCCAGAGCAGTACCTATTTATCTACTTGCACTTTGGCGTGCTTTCGAACTGCTAGGTTGGCAGGAGCAGGGACTGAGCAACGGGAGCTCACCTCGTTGCGGTGATTCGAACCGCCGACCTTCTGATCAGCAAGTCCTAGGCTCTGTGGTTTAACCCACAGCGCCACCCGCGTCCCTTATGCCATTGCCTAGGTCTCCTTTAATCTGCTGTGAATGTTTTGATTGTTTTTCTAACAGGGACAACACCCTGAAAAACACTCAAGTGCAAACTTTGCAGCCTCTTCTGAAGAAACTTGATGGACGTCCATGTCATGCCAAGCTTCTTCTGCACCAAAACAATTCAAATCCTGCCCCAAGAAAAGTTACACACTGGGATCAAATTTGTGTATCGCTTAAGAGTGCAACCCTAGACATACTTACTCACTTCTGAGTGAATCTCACCATGTTCAATGGGGCGTATTCCCCTGTAAGTGGGTTAACAGCTGCAATTTTCTACCCACTCGCCTGGACGCAATCCCCATTGAGGTCTACAAGTGAGTAGGCATTTAGAGTATGTGATGGCACTGTAAGGGTATAATCTATCCTATGAATCAGGGGTGGCCAACTCTCAAGAGACCACGATCTACTTTCAAAATTAAAAACTGGCAGTGATCTGCCCCCATTTTTGGGAGGTTCAGCTCAAAGTTGTTAAGAAATTATACAATTGAATATAAATATAGATGGGAAACGGCTATGTATAGTGAATACTTATCTACTTTAAAAAATTTTCACCTATGATCCTTTTCTTTTACTTCTTTATTTTTTCTTTGTTCTTTTTTTCTTTTTTCTGATATCGTTCATTTCACTCCTTTATTGTGAATAGCATTTTATAGAGGTATAAATAACTGTAAATATGAAAAGAGGCAAAGTATTCTCTAATTTTTTTCCTTGGTTATATGTATTTTCTTTTTCCTTTGTATTTTCTTTTGTTGTAAATATGTATGTTTTCTAATTTGTACTTAATAAAAATTATTAAATTTTTTTAAAAAAATTAAAAGTTGTTAAGCTTTTTTACAGAGGAGAAAAGGCCCATTTTGAGGAGTTTAAAAAAATGCTTTTAGAGGGGAGATTCCACTTTTTTTGGGGGGGATTAAAGGCAAGGGACAAAGGGGTCACTCACAAAAAGATGGATATGGATGAAAACAGCAGCACAGAGAAAGCTCCATCTTCCCTTCCAGAGATCATACAACAATGGAGGATGGGGTGAGGGGGTGTGGCAGGAGTCAGTTTTAGCGACACTAAGGAAAGGGAGCCAAAGATCGACCGTGATCTACCAAAACCTCACGGGGATCTACCAGTAGACCGCGATTGACCTGTTGGACACCCCTGCTATAAATGGACTGAGGCAAATTTATGTATGAAGCAACAGGCCACCTAGAATGGCAGATAAACAGCCCCTAGCACAGCATCACTCAGTAGCAAAGGAAGCACACCAAACTGCGTAGCACTTACGTTTTAAAAGATTTAAGAAGGCTCGACTAAATTGCAGAGCATATGGCAATTCAAGTTTACCAGTCCTGCCCAGTGCCAACAGGTGCTGCTCTACTGGAGCGCTAGAGAGTTCTGTCATCTCCATATCGTCAACTCTACTTCCAAGAGCTAAGGTGACCATGGTGAATCCTTGGCACTTGGCTTCTAGTGACATTTTCCTCAGTTTCTCCCTGTCCCAGGAACTTGTCTGACTCCCGAGTATTGTAAAGATGACCCTGTGTTTTCTCGGGTTGGGGGCTTCCAAAAATACGTTGCTGATGGTCCAATCTAGAGCATGTCCTACTGCTGATGGACCTTCCAGCTGGCGAACGGATTCTTCGATGTGCATTTTCATCAGGTTCTTGTTGTCATAGGAGACCAAGTCAAACTCTCCCTTCACTGGACTTGAGAATCCGTCGACCGTGAAATTTTGTGGAGCCTGCTGCACTAATGCCACCCTCGCCCCTCCATCCGACTCCATGGGTAGAGAAGCAACAACGAAAGAATCCAACATGTTGCTCACAAAGGTCTTCATGGTCTCAAAGTCCTCACTCCCCACGTTCCGAGAGCTGTCGAGGATGTATGTGATGTCCATGTTGATTAGGATGGGAGAGGAATCCATCACCCGGCATTCTGGAGCAGGGTTACACTTATCTGTGAAAGAAACATTAGGCAGCAAGGAATTGCATGGAGCGTCTGATAAGATGTGTTTAGACACTGCTCAAATTTTGCTTTGCTTCTCTCTTAAAGCTATTTCTAAACAATTATTTCTGAAATGCTCACTATTTGAGACAGAGGACAGAAAAAAAACAGCCCTAAACATATTTATACTCTCTCTCTCTCTCTCTCTCTCTCTCTCTCTATATATATATACTGTATTTTTCTGTGTATGACTATATTTTTGCCTAATTTTTGAAGTTTAAAATAAGAGGTTGTCTTATACATGGATAGTGCATAGTGCATTTTCTTAATTTTGGGTTTAAAAGGGGGGGTTCATCTTATACATGGGGGGGGGTCTTATACATGGAAAAATACGGTATAGAGAGACTATATTTTATTGTCTATATATTCCAAGTTATATATAATCCTAGCTAATGGAGAGCATGCTCCTTACTTGAAATATATTTTATTTACACCACAGTTTATTTAGGCCTCACTCAGAGATGAGGCAATGCACTTTTTGTTGCCTAATTATTTGGTTCTAATTATTCCATTGTTTACGGCTGTTTGCATGGTGAGAATACAAATAGACATCATCAAGATTTAAAACACTAATAATACAAGAATGGTAAAATCACAGGCCAGAATAACAATGGAAAATTAGACCAAAAAACAGATGTCTTCAAATGCTTGCCCAAAAAAATGCACTTTCTCCATAGGTTTAAAAACTACAGCTGCAATGTTTAGCCAATTAACCTGTTAGATTAAACAAGTGGCAAAGCATGTATTCTAACCCCAAAGGGATCCTGACCTGAAATAATCAGCAACGTTTTACAATTACAGTGGTGCCCCGCAAGACGAACGCCTCGCAAGATGAAAAACCCGCTAGACGAAAGGGTTTTCCATTTTTCGATGCGCTTCGCAAGACGAATTTCCCTATGGGCTTCCTTCGCAAGACGAAAGCCCATAGGGCAATCTCCAGGACAGCGGGCAAGCGCAGCGCGTCTTCCCCACTGTCCTGGGACCTCCTCCGAAGGCTGGCGGTGGGGCGTAGAGACCTCCTCCCGCCGCCAGCCTTCGGAAGGCTCCTCCGAAGGCTGGCGGTGGGGCGGAGAGACCTCCTCCCACCGCCAGCCTTCGGAAGGCTCCTCCGAAGGCTGGCGGTGGGGCGGAGAGACCTTCTCCCCCCGCCAGCCTTCGGATGGCTGTCCTGAAGACTTGCGGTGGGAGGAGGGTTTTCCTTCCCACCGCCAACATTCAGAATGCTGTTCTGAATGTTGGCGGTGGGGAGGAAAAACCCTCCTCCCACTGCAAGCCCCGGGAACAGAGGAGAAGCGCTGCGCGCCTTCCCCTCTGTTCCCGTACCTGTCCTGAAGGCTTGCGGTGGGGAGAACAGTGGCGTAGCGTGGGTTGTCAGCACCCGGGGCAAGGCAAGTAATTTGCGCCCCCCTAACCCGTGGATTTGCGCCCCCTAACCCGTGGATTTGCGCCCCCTAACCCATGGATTTGCCCTAACCCCAGATGTTGCGCCCGGTGCGGCCCGCCCCCCCTGCACCCCCCACGCTATGCCACTGGGGGAGAAAAGCCCTTCTCCGCACCGCCAGCCTGGCAAGCGGTCTCCATAGGAACGCATTAATTGATTTTCAATGCATTCCTATGGGAAACCGTGCTTCGCAAGACGAAAAACTCGCAAGAAGAAAAAACTTGCGGAACGAATTAATTTCGTCTTGCGAGGCACCACTGTATAATTAATAGGCATACTTCTAAAAACAACAGGTAAAGAGTATGCTATTTGAGAGACGATGGAAAAGGTGTCTTTTAAGATTATACCTGTGGTGACATATGCATTAATCATCCAGAAGCAAAATATGCTTCCTCTTGCAACAGTAATGGCAAAGTTACACCCTTTCCTCCTTTATGTACAAATTAAATGATAAGTGTAGATCATTTATGGTAACAGCCTTAGGGCTTGCCCAGGTGGCTGTAATTTTGGCCTGTGAGTACGCTGAAATACTAAACTATATAATAATAATAATTTATTATTTATACCCTGCCCATCTGTCTGAGTTTCCCCAGCCACTCTGGGCGGCTTCCAATCAAGTGTTAAAAACAATACAGCATTAAATATTAAAAACTTCCCTAAACAGGGCTGCCTTCAGATGTCTTTGAAAGATAAGATAGCTGCTTATTTCCTTCACATCTGAAGGGAGGGCATTCCACAGGGCAGGCGCCACTACCGAGAAGGCCCTCTGTCTGGTTCCCTGTAACCTCACTTCTCGCAATGAGGGAACCGCCAGATGGCCCTCGGCGCTGGATCTCAGTGTCCTGGCTGAACGATGGGGGTGGAGACACTCTTCTGGCATACAGGACTGAGGCTGTTTAGGGCTTTAAAGGTCAGCACCAACACTTTGAATTGTGCTCGGAAACATACCGGGAGCCAATGCAGATCTCTCAGGACCGGTCACCGGTCTAGCTGCCGCTCCCAGTCACCAGTCTAGCTGCCGCATTCTGGATTAATTGCAGTTTCTGGGTCACCTTCAATATGGGGCATTTGATTTGTATAGACTGGACATATAGGGCCATGTCACTGGTATCCTGGCAACTTATAGGGAAAGGTATCTGCTTTTGGCAGGGGGCAGCTCTCACGCTCCCAGTTGGACTCTACTGTGATTACGTCATTACCTACACAGTCCTATTAATGCTTACTTAGAAGTCCCACTGAGTTCAATAGGGCTCTCTGTCCCTTGCAAATGGGTAGATGCTTTTAGCCTCAAGATCTTTGCTGCCATCTTGACCTGAGAATTGCCACAGCAGCTTTCCCACTGAGAATAATTAAGCAACATTTAGAAAACTTGGCGCTTGTTATCCGCGAACTCATCCAACTTCCAAACGAATAAGTTTGAGTTCTGAAATCAAGAAGACCTGTCAGAACGGGTGGGCGGGGGGGGGGAGAGATTATTCTACATACACTAATTTAAGAACGAACAAAATGAATGGCCTTACCGAAACAGAGAGCACAACGTGAGACTGTGTTCAAGTTCTCATCCTCCTTCGTTTCCCAAACAAATAACTGAAATCGCTGAGTATCATCTGCCTAAATAAATGCAATTTAAAAAAAAATAATTAAAAATACATTTAAATAAAAGGAAATGCATGAAAAATGTAGGGTAGAATCCATTGGCTCCCTTCCATTCACAGACAGGTTTTTCTTCCAGTAGATGCTTCCACAAATGGAAAGAGGAAGCTGATTTTCACCCATGCTTCCTCTTCCCATCTCCACCCATTGATAATCCGCTCCAGAAGGTTGAGGGACCCTTCAGAACAGTATGGAAGGTAGGATGAGAGACTGGGAAGGTTTGAGGTCAACCAAAATCAACAACCTCCCTCTCATCAATTAGCAGATGATCAGATGTCTCTGTTCATCACCAGGTATGGCCCGTGGTTTTCATAAACAGGGCTTTCTCGGTGTTGGCACCCCGATTGTGGAACTCCCTAGGTAAGTTCATTTGTCCTCCACACTGATAATTTTCAGGTTCCAAGACGTATTTACCGTATTCACCCAGTCTTGGGGACATAAAATATGTCCTGGGAGCCAGAGGCTGATATGGTGAACTGGCTGTGTTAAGTTAGGTTCTTATTGTAGATACGGAGTTTTTAGACACTTTAATTTGAAATTTCGTGATTTTTGTATTGTAATCCTGCTGGGATCTTAGGAGAGAAAGGACAACATAGAAATAACTACTACTACTACTACTACTACTACTACTACACTGCTGTTGGAGGATAGGAAAACCATATTTATGCAGAGAATAACTGGAAGGTAAATTAAGGACTCATCATGTGTTGCTCACACTGATAAAATGGAAGAAAGAGATCTCAACGTATTTAACTTGTCTTTCCATATCGTACTCCAACAATCGTACTCCCTTCAGAATTGGCTGGACATCTTTTAGGAGGTTTTGCTGTATCAAATCTGAATTATTATTTCCTCGCTGTTCTTTCTCGAGTTTACAGCTTGCAAAACTGAGAAGAAGATTAAAAAGTTGGCAACCAATCAGAGGAAAATCTGAGACTCTGTAGAAGTCATTAAATTGTTGGAATGGAAGTCAAGCATATGATTTCACTCTCATGAATGCATGCTATGGCAATTAAAAGAAATAGACAATCCTGGAATAAATTATTGCTATTTTCTGCCAGCCCTAACTTCCACAGGCGTTATGACTGAGGCTCTTTTTACAAACAGTGCTATGTAGACTGAGGTAGAAGAAAGCCAAATCAGATACTGGAAGAACAGAATTCTAGGAGTGAAGGTGCAGAGTGAGTTAATGGAAGTATGAATGCAATGTTTCCATAGAGATTAATTATGCTTTCATCATTATATGACTATGTTGAATCCATTCATACTGCCCAGATTTTGCTTCAGTGTGCTGTATTTTTCTGGTGCAAACACAAATACTCAGTTGGCAATGAATTAAGCTTTAAGTCCTGCAAATTACCATTCACTCCAAAATCTGTAGATGAACTTCCACGTCACAAACCAAGATTACAAGCACTTAGAAACATAGAACTGTAGAGTTGGAAGAGACCTCTGAGAGTCATCTAGTCCAACCCCCTGCCCACAGCCATCCCTGGGTGGGTTTGAATCACCAACTCTCTGGTCAACAGCCAGACGCACCAACCCATTGCGCCACCTCTGAGGTCCACTTGTCTGAACACGTTGCTGCTGTCTGGCTATTCTGGTGATGTCTAAAGCAACGTTTTTCTTAAGAGATACAAAAGAGCTTCTTGATCCACCCTCGAAAGCTGTTCTACGTTTCCCCAGAACAATTCTGTAGGACACTTCAAAATCTTGCTATATGTTTCTTAGGGAGCAAGCAACACAGAAGCTAAAGCTGAAACTGAAATTCAAAATTTAACCGATGTCCAATTTCACAATTTGGATTTGTCACTGAAATCAGACCCCCAAATGTTGACATTCTGATTCAGAATTAAAATTTGAATTCCTCCAGTCTGATTACCATCTGCTAGACAATAAGATGTTTGGTTAAAAAAAAAAGTGCAAAATTTACTAAATGCTGTTGCAAATCAGCTGTCAGGTTCTCCTGCAACTGATGTGTCTGAATCTTGGTCTTTACAAACAGCAGATGTGATCGGGTATCTGCTTCTGGGATGCTTGTAGAGTGTGCATTTAGATGCTCCCATTTAAATGCTTCTTGGGTGCTTTAAAACAAAAACATATAACCCATACCTGCAAGTAGAAAGCTAGATATTAAGCAGATGCATTCTAGTCTGGCCTTTCCCCTGACATGCTAGCTCTCAGTACAGGAATGTTTTATAGTTCACAAGAACCAAGCAAGAGAAGGACTGAACAGGAGCTTATTTAAGTAGCAAGACCCATTCATTCAGTATGCATTTGCTGACTGATCATTAATGCCAACAAAGGTCCGTATAGTAAAAGCTATGGTTTTCCCAGTAGTGATGTATGAAAGTGAGAGCTGGACCATACAGAAGGCTGATCGCCAAAGAATTGATGCTTTTGAATTATGGTGCTGGAGGAGACTCTTGAGAGTCCCATGGACTGCAAGAAGATCAAACCTATTCATTCTGAAGGAAATCAGCCCTGAGTGCTCACTGGAAGGACAGATCCTGAAGCTGAGGCTCCAATACTTTGGCCACCTCATGAGAAGAAAAGACTCCCTGGAAAAGACCCTGATGTTGGGAAAGTTGGAGGGCACAAGGAGAAGGGGACGACAGAGGACGAGATGGTTGGATAGTGTTCTCAAAGCTACGAGCATGAGTTTGACCAAACTGCGGGAGGCAGTGGAAGACAGGAGTGCCTGGCGTGCTCTGGTCCATGGGGTCACGAAGAGTCGGACACGACTAAATGACTAAACAACAACAACAACATAATGCCAAAAGAGTTTCCGATTGCAGCCTGCTTACCGAAAAGGCTTGTCTCACATTAGGCACTTCCCTGAGGGCAATGACCACAGGTGTGATATCTAGGGCACTGAATTCCAATACGGCTGTATTGATGGAGGTGGCATCCTGCGAAGGTCCAGCGGTGAGAAATACCGCAACGTTCCTCATGAGGGCGCCTTGACGATGGCGCTTAAAGGCATTCCTGGCCACGAACCTCATGGCCCTTCCGATATTCCGCCTGCCGGAGGACTTCTCCAGTGGAATTCTCTGAACTGCCTCCATCAGAAGCTCCGGCCTCTGGAAGTCAGAGAACCGGATGAGGTACTTCGTATTGGTGTTATAGGACAGAACCGACACCCGTGCGCCAGTCGGGCAGTTGCTCCTGCTAATCTCGATACCCTTCAGCAAAGACGTCATGATGTCTTTCATCCTGTCAAAGGATTCCGGGGTAACATCTCCAGACATATCAAGAGCAAACGCTACTTCAGTTGGGTATACTGGACACTTGTTCATACCTTGCCATTGTGGAGGAAAAGAAAAAAGTCAGAAGATTTTCAGAAAAAAAGATACCTTTTCCTATACGTTGAAACAGAATCTGTTTGCATAATAATAATACAGTGGTACCTCGGGTTAAGTACTTAATTCGTTCCAGAGGTCCATTCTTAACCTGAAACTGTTCTTAACCTGAAGCACCACCATTAGCTAATGGGGCCTCCTGCTGCCGCCGCGCCACCGGAGCACAATTTCTGTTCTCATCCTGAAGCAAAGTTCTTAACCTGAAGCACTATTTCTGGGTTAGCGGAGTCTGTAACCTGAAGCGTATGTAACCTGAAGCATATGTAACCTGAGGTACCACTGTAATAATAATAATAATAATAATAATAATAATAATAATAATAATAATAATTTATTTATACCCTGCCCATCTGGCTGAGTTTCCCCAGCCACTTTGGGCGGCTTCCAATCGAGTGTTAAAAACAATACAGCATTAAATATTGAAAACTTCCCTAAACAGGGCTGCCTACAGATGTCTTTAAAGATAAGATAGCTGCTTATTTCCTTCACATCTGAAGGGAGGGCGTTCCACAGGGCGGGTGCCACTACCGAGAAGGCCCTCTGCCTGGTTCCCTGTAACCTCACTTCTCGCAATGAGGGAACTGCCAGAAGGCCCTCGGTGCTGGATCTCAGTGTCCGGGCTGAACGATGGGGGTGGAGACACTCCTTCAGGTATACAGGACCGAGGCCGTTTAGGGCTTTAAAGGTCAGCACCAACACTTTGAATTGTGCTCGGAAACGTACTGGGAGCCAATGCAGATCTACTTACCTATACAGCAAGCTGGATGGGATAAAAGAAAGGTGGTTTAATGTCACTTAGTGTCTCTTGGTTTTGTTCATTTACATACAGCATATCCCATAGCAACCCTCAAAAACACACGGACAGAATTTGTGTTGAGTGTTTCGCTTGTTGCGACATTCAATGAAAAATTCGCTTTCGGCTTTGGATAAAGCAAAGTAGCAGAAAGAATGTAGTCACAGCATGTCTTATTTAAGCTGGGAATTGTGAGTTCAGATTTTAGCCCAGCCATGAAATTGTTGGATTGGTTTGCACATAACACTAAGCCATGTTTTCTTTACGAGTTCACCACAAGTTGTCCCTTAGATGATCAGTTAAATCCTGGCTTGTTTCTCTAAACTATGTTTGGTTTCCCAGCAGCTCTTACCTCATGCCTTTGTAGGTTGGTAAGCAAGCAAGCCATGGTTAAGGAAAGGTGCTGGGTTCACACATATTGCCAAACCATAGTTAACACAAGCAACTATGGCTTCTGATTATGGCTTGTTGGCAGTAAACAAACCACAGTTAAGCCACTGGAGAGGGTTTGGACAATCAGCCAAAAGGCTTGTCTCACATATCATGGCTGATTGCTGTGTGAATGAGGCTGATGAGTAGTTATGGAACTTGGTAATTTTAGGCTTATTTATAAGATAATACCTCACTATAGCCATTGTGAGGATGAAAGACCATCTGCAAACTGAAGATTTCAGGAGAGCATGACCGGTTTGAGACAGGTCCTAACTGGAATGCTACTAGTAAATAAAGTCAATTTAGATGCAAAAATTATAATGCGTGTATTTGTAAAGGTTTCATAATTTATTGTTTCCCATTTTCGTACATTGGGACAGTTTCTACGCAAAAATGGCAGGTGTATGTTCAAAAGATTGATAAAATTGGAATGAGAGAGAGAATACTTTTATCCTTTGGGGTGATATTGTAAAAGACAGATTAACACAGTCCAATAATCCTGTCTTCTTTTGGACACCACAGCTTTTTAAAGTAAAGTAAGCTCCTTTGACAGGAAAGGGGTTTACTTTTAAAGAAATCCCCCAAAGGATGGAGAATCAAATCTATTTAACAACAATTTATTATTTGTACCCCGCCCATCTGGCTGGGTTTCCCCAGCCACTCTGGGCGGCTTCCAACAAAGATTAAAAATACATTAAAATGTCATGCATTAAAAACTTCCCTAAACATTTAGTGCACACAACCTGCGTCAAATTACAACTATCAGATTGGCAAGGCCCTCTGCTAGTCTTTAGTACTAAGAGAAGGTCATTACTTACGGCAGTTTCCTCTGGTGAAGTTTACAAGTTCACAAGGCTGTAGATAAGGGGGGGAAACCAATGTGGTCAACGATGCAATGCTAGGCATGCCTAAATCACAGTGAGTTCAATGGAACTTCGTCCCAGGTGAGTATGCATAAGGCTGCAGCCCATTCTAAAATACAGCTCTCATTTTTAACAGCTACGACAAATTTTATTTGCTGTCAATGAAATGTCAGTTGCCAGGTGGGCATCGGAAGACTGCGTACAACAATCCTAAAACAGCATGTAGTAAATAAATAAAAGGCAATTAAATTAACCTGATACAATAAATAACCACTAAGCTGTCAAAAAATGAAACTCTACAGTGGCAGACATTAGTTGGAACTGTACCAGGTTCCATGTTTCAGCCCAGATTTCCCACTTCTCACGCGGAGGCTGGCTCCCAGCCCTGCACGATCAGGGGAATCCTCTGCCATGTCATTCCCCTGGCCAGCCAATCGGCTGGCTCAGGGGTGTGGCTTGCCGCATTTAAGGCAACCGCAGCAGAGGATCTTCCTCTTTGGCCGCCGCTCAGCTAGGTAAATTTCCCACCCACCCACCCTTCAAGGTTTCTCCTTTGACCATGCTATGGACTTCGGTTGGTCGCCATTAAGGGGCCTGGTAGGAATTTTCCACTTGGCAAATTTGCACTAGCCGTTTGATTTTTTTTCGCCTACCTGGTAGCAAATCGTCACAACTTCCTCGGTTTGGCGGTTAGGCATTGGTCGGGGTATTGTTATGTAGATGAATGGGGGGGAGGAGCGCCATCACCTCCCCCAGTTTCTGAAGGGTAGTCCGGTAAAGGATTCCGGGGGGCGTGGCCCCGTCCGAAGCCTATGGAGGCCAGGGCCCAAGGCACGCCCCCGAGCGGTGACCCTGGGGGAGTGCCTAGTTGATGTGCATCACCAGGGCTCCCCCTGCTGGTGTTAACCCTTCCCAGCCTTCAGGCAGACAGACTGAAGCCGGATAGTCGATTAGGACCAATGCCTAAGCCAACACCAGTCATCACCTGTAACCAATAAAGTTGTGGCCAATTTTAGCCCATTAACCTAAATATCCGTCTCTTGTGTGTTTATTTCTACTGGTGGGAGGCGGGAACTCGCCACCCAATGCCTGCTTCACTGATTATTTGTTGCCCTTTCCTTTAGCAAGGAAGAATTTTGAAGCTCGGCAGTTAAGAGCACAATTCTATGTATATTTTCATTTACTAGTTGATAAGTTTCTGGTGTATCAGGAGTGAGAAAGTAACTTATCGCATACCGTCATTGCTCGTTCGCCTTTTTGTCCTTTACGACCCTGAAAAAAGTAGGTATACATTTAGGAAATCAAATTACCCTCTTCCCCCATTTCTGTATACACTTGTACATAAATACATACACACATGCTGATGAACACCCCCCGATATGATGTGTGTGTGGGGGGGGAGTTTCATATATTTTCCCGGTTTGCATCAGTTGGTGGAGCATGAGACTCTTAAAGTCATAGTCATGGGTTCGAATCCCACGTTGGGTAAAAAGTTTCCTGCACTGCACAGACTAGATGATCCTCATTGTCCCTTCCAACTCTACAATTCTACAATTTTTTATCATGCTAAGCCAAACCACAAACAAACAAACATGTGGGTTTTCAAGCTGAAGATGGCAGCTGTTTTTCTCTGCTTAGTCTTACGCCCAAAGTAGGGATTGGTGAATATGTCGATTTCCGTTTCTCATTTTCCCAATCTTAAATTGTGTTCTCCACATTTTCAAATCAGTTTACAATTACTTTTTTTTTTAAGTCTTCATGAAGATTCATCAGTATTTTTGTGTGATTTCTCCTAATATATGTATTTTGCTTAATATACACATATTTGTATGCAATTTCCCTTTAGTATAATGCACTTCTGTATGTTATTTTCATTAATATGTACCTTTATGAGCACAACTTGAAGTGGTTAAAATGTCTGGGGAAACCTGAGTATATGGAAGCCCATATTGGAAGAGTTGGGTTTTTTGAAGAATTCCCCCCCCCAAAAAAAACCCAGCTTTAAAAAAAGCTATTAAAAAAACAACAACCAACTTTGCCTGCCCTTCCCCCGAAAAAAAGCTCAACAAAATATTCAACCACTTTTGTGTCTGGATTTTCACTTCTTGATATATGGCAAGCCTAGTTTTTGAACGCATTACTTGGATGAAGAAAGCAGGAAGACATGTAAATTTCAATGGATGACTGTGTTTGATCTCACCTATTGCTTTTGAAAAGTGAAGGCAGATTTGCCTTTAAGATGGAAATCAAATCAATTTTCTCCCTCATCCCTCATCCCAATTTTCTCCCCAATTCTTGGCTTATCTGGCTCCAGATGAACCTTTACCTCTTACAGTTTGTCTGAGGGACAGACAATGAGCTCAGGTTTGGACATAATACAAAGTTAAACGGTGACTTGGCTCAGCAGCTAAGAGAAGCAGAGAAGGAGCAAAGTTCTCTCCCTGAGAATCCATGTTTTCTAGGTCATGTTTTGGCTTAGCGTTACATGCAAACTGGGCCATATTCCCTAAGCGATCATGATTCTCCAACGAGACAGCTTGTAATGCTTCCTTCAGCTTGCAATGCTGGTATTCCTTCAGGGAGCACAGAAGCAGGCAATACTTAGTATATTTTCCCACATATCCTAATTCTGTGGGGTACAATGCCCTACCCCTCGGGTAGAATGATGCAGTCCATGGGAGAGAATGTTCAGTTCAGAATAAATGGATTTCTGTGTATATCCACAGTTTGCTGTTGCTGACAAACCTAGACAGCATCTTAAAAAGCAGAGACAACACCTTGCCAACAAAGGTCCATATAGTTGAAGCTATGGTTTTCCCAGTAGCGATGTATGGAAGTGAGAGCTGGACCATAAAGAAGGCTGATCGCTGAAGAATTGATGCTTTTGAATTATGGTGCTGGAAGAGACTCTTGAGAGTCCCATGGACTGCAAGAAGATCAAACCGATCCATTCTGAAGGAAATCAGCCCTGAGTGCTCACTGGAAGGACAGATCGTGAAGCTGAGGCTCCAATACTTTGGCCACCTCATGAGAAGAGAAGACTCCCTGGAAAAGACCCTGATGTTGGGAAAGATGGAGGGCACAAGGAGAAGGGGACGACAGAGGACGAGATGGTTGGATAGTGTTCTCAAAGCTACCAGCATGAGTTTGACCAAACTGCGGGAGGCAGTGGAAGACAGGAGTGCCTGGCGTGCTCTGGTCCATGGGGTCACGAAGAGTCGGACATGACTAAACGACTAAACAACAGCAACAAAATCAAGATTCTAGATTGAACTCAAAATCATTCCTTCCCCCACCCCAGATTCTTTCACACATACATGGAGCAATTTTGAAAAGGAAAGCATAATTTGAATTCAACACTGAGCTACTTCTATACTGTGCTGTTGATTTTGCAGATGAAACTCATAGCCATGTTTTTGTTTATATAAGCCTGATCCAGAAAATATAATTTGATAATCTATTTTCAGCTATATTTGGTTTCACAGTTCAATATTAATCTGTATTTCTTTTACCATTCTTCCAGGTTCTCCCCAGCGTCCTGGATCACCAACTGCTCCTGGTGTTCCACCACGGCCCTTTAAAAAATGCAAAGGCCCCATTAAAATAACACAACTTGTTTCAGGCTTCATAAGCGAAAACAAAAGGTTTGGGGTTTTTTTGAGTTGGCTGAAAATTCAATTTTTTTGAAAGTTTCATTTTTTAGGTTCCTTCCAAACTCTTGGATAATTTCAGCTCCCTTGAAGTGAAATTTCAGGTACCAATGAAATGCCTTCCTCCCCCCCAGTTATCTGCCTGTGAATAAAGTTAGACAGCTGTGGATTCAATTTTATTTCACATTTTAATATTGCTAAAGATAGCAAATGAGCTTGGAGCCTGCTCCTACCAATTCTTTTTTCGCAAGCAGAGTTCGAAACTCCCACTGTTCTAGGCGCATTTTGCGACAAGGAATTTCATAAACACGAGCAGTTTCTGAGCTCCGGGTGCAGTACAGCGTTTAAGATTTCAGATTAAAATTGCCACTGTTACTCAGAAGTAAATCCCAACCAAGTTCAATGGGGCTTCCTCCCAAGTAAAACATGCATGGATTGGGGACCTGAAAACTTTCTGTTCTGTTCTTTTCTTTTCTTTTCAACCCAACATGTTTTGCTTAGGTTTCAGTTGCCTTGTTTAATGTACTTTTAATGTATGATGTGCTTTTAATTTGAAATAATAACAATAACAATAACAATAACAATAATAATTTATTTATACCCTGCCCATCTCTGGGTGGCTTCCAACCAAATATTAAAAACAATACAGCATCAGACATTAAAAACTTCCCTAAACAGGGCCGCCTTCAGTTGTCTTTTAAAAGTAAAATAGTTGTTTATTGGCTTGACATCTGGGGGGAGGGTGTTTCAAAGGCCCTCAGTGCTGGACCTCAGTGTCCAGGCAGAACGATGAGGGTGGAGACGCTCCTTCAGGTATACTGGGCCGAGGCCGTTTAGGGCTTTAAAGGTCAGCACCAACACATTGAATTGTGCCCGGAAACGTACTGAGAGCCAATGAAGAAATATACTAGCCAGTTAGTTAAAGGTAAAGGGATCCCTGACCATTAGGTCCAGTCGTGCCCGACTCTGGGGTTGCGGCACTCATCTCGCTTTATTGGCCGAGGGAGCCGGCGTACAGATTCCGGGTCATGTGGCCAGCATGACTAAGCCGCTTCTGGCGAACCAGAGCAGTGCATGGAAACGCCGTTTAACTTCCTGCCAGAGAGGTTCCTATTTATCTACTTGCACTTTGATGTGCTTTCGAACTGCTAGGTTGGCAGGAGCAGGGACCGAGCAACGGGAGCTCACCCCGTTGCAGGGATTCAAACCATCGACCTTCTGATCAGCAAGTCCTAGGCTCTGTGGTTTAACCCACAGCGCCACCCGCGTCCCTTAGCCAGTTAGTTACGATGGTTTAAAGAGTGCATGTTAAAGGGTTAACTACCTCAGACTCTCACAGTGATGCTTAAAATCAAAACAAATTTTGGAATGGGATCACTGAAGGGCCCTTAAGTCTTAGGTTTGCGAACTGGACACTCAAGGTGGGTGTCTCTGCTATCAGTTGTATAGGCCTTTAATATGTGTTAATTGTGGTGGCAAAAAGATATAGAAATGATAGAGACAGAGACAGAGACAGAGAGAAAGAGAGAAAGAGAAAGAGATATACAGTGGTGCCTCGCAAGATGAAATTCATTCGTTCCGCAAGTTTTTTCTCCTTGCGAGTTTTTCGTCTTGCGAAGCACGGTTTCCCATAGGAATGCATTGAAAATCAATTAATGCGTTCCTATGGAGACCGCTTGCCAGGCTGGCGGTGCGGAGAAGGGCTTTTCTCCCCACCACAAGCCTTCAGGACAGGTACGGGAACAGAGGGGAAGGCGCGCAGCGCTTCTCCTCTGTTCCCGGGGCTTGCAGTGGGAGGAGGGTTTTTCCTCCCCACCGCCAACATTCAGAACAGCATTCTGAATGTTGGCGGTGGGAAGGAAAACCCTCCTCCCACCGCAAGTCTTCAGGACAGCCATCTGAAGGCTGGCGCGGGGAGAAGGTCTCTCCGCCCCACCGCCAGCCTTCGGAGGAGCCTTCGGAGCAGCCTTCCGAAGGCTGGTGGTGGGGCGGCGAGACCTCCTCCCACCGCCAGCCTTCGGAGCAGCCTTCCGAAGGCTGGCGGTGGGGCGGAGAGACCTCCTCCCGCCGCCAGCCTTCGGAGCAGCCTTCCGAAGGCTGCCGGTGGGGCGGAGAGACCTCCTCCCGCCGCCAGCCTTCGGAGCAGCCTTCCGAAGGCTGGCGGCGGGAGGAGGTCTCTCCGCCCCACCGCCAGCCTTCGGAGGAGGTCCGAGGACAGTGGGGAAGACGCACTGCGCTTCCCCGCTGTCCTGGAGATTTCCCTATGGGCTTTCGTCTTGCGAAGGAAGCCCATAGGGAAATTCGTCTTGCGAAGCGCATCGAAAAACGGAAAACCCTTTCGTCTAGCGGGTTTTTCGTCTTGCGAGGCGTTCGTCTTGCGGGGCACCACTGTATATGAAGGAAAGGGGGGATGTGGATAATCTAGGGCTTGTCTGCAGTGTGGAAGGAAAGGTGGACCTTTTTCTGCCTCCCCACTTCCAGCCACTCGCTGAAGACTGGAGACGAGACCCTCTTAAGAATATTAGGGAGGCGGGCGGGGAAGCATGGCTTTGTTTTTTGCAGTTTTCAGATGAGGACTAGACCATGTGAAAAATGAACGTAATATTTTAGCTGCAGTTCGTTCCTTTTCAGTATTCTTGTTATGAAAAAAGTGTGCGTAGATGTTCTGTTGTTGCGCCCGTAACCTTGATTTAAGGTGCCGTTTAGCTCCTAGCTTTCATATCTCCATTTCTAACACTGCCCTCAAGTGTTACTTCCTTCCTCTATCGGTATGAAATAATAATAAATTTTCCTTCAGTAATAACTCAGCCAAAATGGACCAGAAGTGCATTTGTTTTGCAAAAAGCACCGCACACTACATGACACTCAGTGAGTACTTCCTGCTCTTCCTCTGTGTTGCATTTGATGCTGAAGATCTACGAGTGAAACCCCTAAATCTGGGTGAACCATGCTGTGGCAATATTCAAAATGAATGTGTGTGTGTGTGTGTGTGTGTGGTGTACACAGCCAGATCGGCGGGGTATAAATAAATTATTATTATTATTATTATTATTATTATTATTATTATTATTATTATGTGTTTGTGTGTGTACACACACACACATATAAATATATATGACAAACATAAATAAATAAACAGTAAACATCCATTATAAATCACCACTTGGTCCCAGAAATAACTGGGGATCTACAGTATAATGATGATGATGATGATGATGATGATGATGATGATGATGATGATGATTTATACCCCGCCCTCCCCAGCCAAAGCCGGGCTCAGGGTGGCTAACAAGCAATAATAAAAATAAGTTGAATGAATACAACTTAAAAACAAAATTAAAATACAACTTAAAAAACAAGGTTGAATACAACATTAAAATGCAGGCTCATCACAGGAGGAGAAAAGAAAAGAAAAAAGAAAGAGGGGGAGGGAATCAAATTGGCTCCAAGCCAAAGGCCAGGCGGAACAACTTACAGGCCCATATTGTCAATTAAAACAGATATTCTACTGGTTTTTCCCTAATAAGATTTTAAAATGATCTGCAGTGCACAAAAACATTTCCTTTTCCTTTTTCAGTGCTCTCAAAATGTTGAATAAACCCAGAGAATATCCAGCAAATTCCCACAGAATGGGGGGGGGGGATTTTAAGTGGCCATTTTCACACAGCTCTGAGGCATTATTAGACTGTCACAAATTGCGGCAACTGGATTCTAGCGTGAGGTATCTGAAAGAAACCATCAGGAGCTTTAAGCGAACTCTCCTTTCTCACGTATCAAACCACTTAGGATCATTTATCATCCTCACCCGTTGTCCCCTAATTCCTTTGGCGCCTTTATCTCCAGGAATGCCTGGATCTCCATCTTCACCCTAGAAAGGAATCAGAAGTAGAGTTTTGCAGCTAAGAGCTCCTGTTTGGATTGCTTATCCTTTCCTTGCACAAAAAGAAAGTTCATTTGGATCGAAGCTATTGTGTGTGCCTTTGTCCTTTTATGGTAGCCCTAGTCCAAGGGGTTCTTCATTTATTGCCCATAACCTCATTTTCCTTCCTGGGGGAAACCCAAAGCAGCTAACAGAGAACGGAAAAACTTTATTGATACTGAATATGTTAATTATTATGCTGGTATTTTGTCCTAATTATGAGAATAATCAATATAACAAAACATAGCAACTATCGCAATATTCCAAAGCAACATTCGTGTCTAAACAATAATCCATTCAATTGTATTAAATACGTAAGGATTAATTCAACAACAAGGGTCCTCTTTCTGGCCAGGGTGTCACCACCCCAAATCTAGCTTAATGTGTCCAAAGATCAGAGCTGCTTCTTCACTAGAAGGTTTTATACCAGTGGGGAGTGCATTATCCTGTCGTCGTCCCAGAGTTGTGGTTCGAGGACCCGACCCCGCAGTGTGGAAAGAAATACACAAGGACACGTTATATAAGGTTAATGGGCAAGGAAAGGCCACAACTTTATTGATTACAGCAGTGAAAAGGTATTGGCTTAGGCATTGGATCTCTCAAGCAAATGGGTTTATTCACGAGTAGGTGGAGCCTGTTGATGCTAATCCAACTATAGGCTCTCCCCTGATGTCACCGGGGGTCGTGCCATGGCCTCCCGCCAAGCAGGCATCGGACAGAAATACACGACCGCCAGATTCCTTTAACGGAATACCCCTAAATTGAAGGCATAGGCGATTGACTCGCGGTGAGACGACGAAGAATGAGGCCGGGGAGAGGCTGGCACCGCAGCAAAAGGCTGCTAAGCACGCCCCCTCCCAGGCACCTGGTTGGATGCCTGCCGAGGGGGCGTGGGCGCCAGCCAGGTGAGGTGGAGGCAGGGGGCTAATGCCCCCTGCCAGGGGCGGTGCTCGGCTCCCGCCCACAACCACTCCCCTCTCTTGCAGGGAGGAGAGTCCTTGCTATGTGCTGAAGAGGAGAAAAAGGGTATGCGTTTAGCCACTTTGTGGCTTCCGAACTGGACCAAGGCTGTGGTGCAAGGTCAAAGTGTTAGGACTCCCCCTGCCCCAAACCATAGCCCCAATCCACCCATCTAGTTAAAGACTATGGAAATAAGGAACATACCTCATACCAAAAGTAAAGGACCCCTGGACGGTTAAGTCCATTCAAAGGCGACTCTGGGGTTGCGGTGCTCATCTCACTTTCAGGCCAAGGGAGCCTGCATTTGTCCACCGACAGCTTTCTGGGTCAGGTGGCCAGCATGACTAAACCACTTCTGGTGCAATGGAACACCGTGACAGAAACCAGAGCGCACAGAAGCGCCATTTAGCATCCCGCGGCAGTGGTATCTATTTATATACTTGCACTGGCATGCTTTCGAACTGCTAGGTTGACAGAAGCTGGGACAGAGCAACAGAGCTCGCTCTGTTGTGGGGATTCAAACCGCCGACCTTCTGACTGGCAAGCCCAAGAGGATCACCCGCATCAAAACAACCCATACAGGAAACATAAATGAGTCACTGTAGGAGTATAAGCAATACCTGCAGTCCAGGGTTTCCAGGAAATCCAGGCTGCCCCTGGAATTAAAGAAACAGAAACAAAACTTTGATCTCATGTGACTTCCTTGCTGGCCATTTCACAACCTTTTCTTTGCTGTTGTTTTAAAAAGAATAGCTCTATTTTCTTTTAGATTAAACACATTTGCAATTTTGTATCTGTATTGGAGTGTGTGTTGTATTGCTTTACATGTGCAACTATTTTAACTGTTTATAAATGCAAATGCAATTATATGTGTTATATACGTTTTACTGAGGGCAAGCCCATTGAAATGAATGGGCCATACATAGCCATGTTCATTCATTTCAATCGGTATACTCTGAGTAAAGCCAAGTTGAATGTGTCATCGAATGTGTCTGGTGTCATATCCCAGTACTGCAGTTATCTGCTTCATTAGAAAAGTTAATTATCAGCTTAAGAAACCTGATCTGCTGGTACTGTATAGTGGGCAAGGCTCCTCTCTTCCTTCATATTATCCTAATCACATGGAGAATAATGTCTGAATAGGGTGGAGCGTATGAAAATGTCACAGACTATGACATTACACCAGTCACCCAGGTGAGTTACTCTGGCCTCAAAGGAGAGGTAGAATAATGCCATAATGGAGGTGCAGATTAGTGCACTGTCAAAATCATTAATGCACCACAGTGGCAAAGTGTGGAGGGGGTTGCAGGGAGGTTGCCCTGGGCACAAAATTTGTTGGGGTCATGCAATTTCAGTACCCGGTGCTGCCTTAATACAGCTAACTGCTTCCGGCACTGGGCTCTGTTGAAAACAGCTTCTCCATGCAAAACAGGAAATGACCTCACCAGACAACAGAACGACTCTTCTTATGTCTACGGCTGCGATCTCCTGGGTAACGCAGATGCTTTAGGCAGTTGAATGCACATGCATACACTGTCTGTTTCCTTCCTTCTCTCCCCGGGCACTGGCAACCCACGCTACACCACTGATGCAGCATCAGGAAGCAAGTTAAAGAAAGAACAGGAGAGTGAATCCTGAGCTGGTCACAATAAAGCCCGTAGGGATCCATTCACCCTACGATATGCTAATCTTTATTGTCATTGTCCCATACAGAACAACGAAATTGGAAAAATCTACATCAGACATTCAAAAACCCACAAGCCTGCTATCCCAGCTATCCCAGCCTGGTTAGCCCCTAAAAACTCTGATACCCTATAACTGAATACCTTACACTGCGTTTAAAACCAAAATCGCATTTGGATAGATACTGTTTCTCAGGTGGCTAGTCCTAGTCTTTATAACCCTGTACCTTCTTCTAGAAGGCAGAAGCTGCCAAAACATCTTTCCATATTCAACCAGAAGAACTAACTTCCCATGAAATTAGTTCTTATACATCTCCCTCTGTAGTTTTTGGACAGTCGTCAGACTCCAGAATACTATACTTGATATAGGAAAGATTGACATGCTTCTTTCCCAATCACAACTATTTATCATGCATTGGAAGTGTTGAGGTTGCATTCCATTCCACTGTTTGTTTTGGACACTAGAAAAAATCGGCAGGCGACTATCCAGATCTCCAGGTAATGCAACAAAACAAACATTTATACTGGCTTTTAATGTTGGTTTTGAATGGAATCTATTTTGTTATATGATCTCAGCAACATGGGTCCCTTGTCAGTTATGGAATGGGTTGTGCTTGTGGCGTTGTGCTGTCCACAATCAACAGTGGAACGTTACCAATGTGCTCTGCCTCACTCTCATCCAAAAGGAGGCCTCTTGGCACTTTGGTTCATAAAGCTTCACTCCGCATGTGACTAGGCAAAGCCAGGACATGAGCCAGCATGACAAAGGAAGCAAACTGTGCTACGAATTGGCTGCCCTCTCTTCTGAGAATGGGGCGATTTAGGGCTCTGCGAGTGGTGTGCACGCATTGGCCCCTGAGCCGAGGGGGTGCTGTCTCAAAGCCCAGAAAGCGAGGCGTTGGGCTTTGGGAAGGAGGCGTGAGGCTCTGGTAGGATCCTAGAGCCCTCCCACCTCCTTCCCAAAGCCTACTTAGCACTTTTCCAGCTTTGGGAAGCAGGCAGGAGAGCTCCAGGATTTTGGCCTCGCACAGGGCACCAAATCCACCACTGAGCTGGGCTTACCAAAGCATAACGACTGGGATGTAAGCGTTGCTTTGTTCTGCTCCTGACCCTTTTTGCACACAGTCACTACAAGCACGCTTCTCTGATCCCGACCAGTAAATTAATAAGCATTCCTGCATTAACAAAGATTATGTAAAGGGAGTTGGGGGTTGCTCGTGCGTAAGGGGGCTGCTGCTCTAGGCAACGTTGTCGGGCTAAACCTTTCCCTGGCTGGACAGCCCTTTCTCCGTGGCTGTGTCAGTCACTGGCAGAATCCGTCAGTGGGCGTTTCCTGAACTTCTTCCAACATAAAAGCTCTTTGACGCCAAGTCTCCGCCTAGCCTCCCTGTGCGGAAGTCTCCTGCGCAGTGTGGGCGTGGCCAGCGGAGGTCCTGGGCTCTCCCCGCTGGTCTCTGTGGAAAAGTCTTGGAGCCATCTCTCCGAAGTCCTTCCCTGTTCCCCTTTCTTCCTGGTGTCACGCCGATTTCCTTCCCCAAAGGAAGTGTTCTCTCTCTCCCTGCTGGTCCCTTCTCCTGCATCGTTGGGGAGTCTTACCTCCACTCTTGGCTCCGATGGCAGTTCCCTGACAGATTCGGATTCCCACACCCAAGCAGGCAAACAGACCCAAGATTTTGGAAACTGCTTGCAGTGGTGACATACATCCATGTATGGGTGCAAGTGTGTTCAGGGGCACTTTTAACAGACTGGCTGGCAAGCATGGGCTGTGTTTGCAAAACAAAATGAGAATGGTTACATCCCCCATGTGTGTTTTAGCTCAGCCGGTAGAGCACAAGACTCTTACAGGATTGTGGGTTTGAGCCCCACATTGGGCAGTATATTCCTGTGTTGCAGGACCAGGTGACCTTTGTGGCCCCTTCCAAGTCTACAATTCAATGATTCTATGAGTCTATTCAACAGTGCTCAATAAATCCATATAACTATTGGAGGCACAAGCCACCAGGAACATCTGCACAAGCCCAACAGCAACTAAAGAAATCTGTGCAAGGGAACCCTGTGTGGTGTAGTGGTTAAGAGCGGTAGTCACGTAATCTGGGGAACCGGGTTCGCGTCTCCGCTCCTCCACATGCAGCTGCTGGGTGACCTTGGGCCAGTCACACTTCTTTGAAGTCTCTCAGCCCCACTCACCTCACAGAGTGTTTGTTGTGGGGGAGGAAGGGAAAGGAGATTGTTAGCCGCTTTGAGACTCCTTAAGGGGAGTGAAAGGCGGGATATCAAGTCCAAACTCTTCTTCTTCTTCTTCTTCTTTTAATGAGGTTTCCCTAAGAGACATCCTAAAAGATTGCACTGCCTGCTGTTAGTGGTTGTCACTGTATAGCAGGGATGGTGAATCTGTTACCCTACAGATGTTGCTGGACTCTAACTTGCATGAACCCCAGCCAGTACAGCTAATGCTCAAGGATTATGGGAGTTTAGTCCAAAAATATCTGTAGGGCCACAGGTTCCCCACCCCTGCTGAAGAGTGATAGTTCACTGCGACCAAAACTTCACAGCATGGCTCTCACCTTTGCTCCTTTTCGTCCTTGTATACCATAGCCATTGTCACCATCCAGCCCCTGCAAGGAATAGAAAAATCAAAAGAATTTTTAAAAAAGACTTTTAGGGCCGGCCCTACCATTAGACAGAGTGAATGTAGTTAGAGCCATGAAAGGAAAGGAAATTGCTAGGATTGCATCCAGCTAAGTTCTATTCAAAGTAGTCCGGATGAAACAAATCGGGCAGGCCATCAGCCTGGGCAGCCCGGGTCTTCCTGTTATATACCTGCTGGGATTGACAAGGCATATGACCCTCACTTGAATCTCATTAAACTCTTTGGGGGGAAATTAGCATCAGACATCATGTGCATGGAAGCTGCCAAATCAATTAACCAACTACGGTTATAGTTAATAGCTCCAGTTTTCCTATAACTTGATATAGCTGGATAGTTCTGATGAACTGCAAAAGCATTTTTAGTTTGCTTGCTGTTGCTACCCTTTTCTTTCTTAGTGCTGCTTTGTTTTGTACGATTCTGCTTGTATATGTTGATAATATAATTTTGGTTACTGGGGACAAACAAGATTGTACAAAAACAAGTCCTGACTGTGACAAAGATGACCTGTGTGCTTGCTTGCTTGCTTAACAGCTGCTGGGAATTTCAAGGTCCCTGCTCTCCCTTCTCATGGTCTTTGTACTGGACCAGGAGACTCCAGTACAAGAGAGCATTCCATGTCAAGAATGAGGGCAAGTGGGCACCCTATCAAATGACAGGACAGGAGCTACACGGAGCAGGAACTTTCCACTGGTGGTGCCCATTGTATGCCTCACTCTTCCCAGACCTGCTCTCTTTTGGCCTGTATTTTGGATCTTTAGAGGAAGGCTTTGGAAGAACAGGTTGACAAGTCTTATCAGCCGCTGACGTATAAGCGGATTTTATTTGCTGCTGTTCTGGGCTTCTGATGCACCAGGGTTTACACCAGTGTAATAGAGTTGGCCAGGATGCCGGAAGGGATACAATTTACAAGCTTTCTCCATTATCTGCACAGCAGGGGGTGTTCAGTTAACAGAGCTAAGGCTGAGCTGAAGCATTCCCTGCTGGTTACCTGCTTTCAGCAAGAGGGGTCGCTGCTTGGTAGAACCCAGTTGGTTATCTGTCAGATTCTAGAGCTCCCTATTGGTGGCTCTTAGGTAATTCACAAAATACAGAGTCCATTCATAAAACACATAAAGCATAAAGCAGTAACATAAATCTCCATTGATACATATTGGGTGTGTATTTCAGCTGTTGAACGTACAGGTTTATAGCCATGCTGTAGTGTAGTGCTTATGCAACTGTGAATAAAAGGTGGCTGGGCTCATCGTCCCGGGGTTTGGGGGGGGAGGTGACAAAACTGATTTCCAATAAGTGCCCCCCTTTATTTCCATAACAAGTCCTTGAGTCTGTACTCTGAATTGTGACACCAGGGACCTAGAAGGTGCAGGGCTTGTCAGTCCAACCCCTGCACAGTCTCATCAGGGCTGACCTTAAGGCAATTGGAGCAATTGGGCCAAATTGGGCCCTGCATGCCGCTCCTAAGGGGGCCCCCGCACCAGGGCAATCTAGATGGACTTTATTTATATCTATAAGGTTTTGCAGACTTTGGCTGTGAACTGGGGCCCTACAAAAACAAATTCAAGTTGCGCCCCACTGCTTCAAATTGGGCCCCATTGGCTAGCCCTGAGTCTCATAGTTGCTGGGCCTGAGTTGCCCTGCCCTCACATGAAGTCTTGGGTTTACAATTTTGGGAGAAGGGAAACTGCGGCACTGGGGAGAGATCAAGCTGGTGAGGTCCCCTGGATTCAGAGGACTGAGTTGCCCTGCCCTCGCATGAAGTCTTGGGTTTGCAATTTTGGGAGAAGGGAAACTGCGGCACTGGGGAGAGATCAAGCTGGTGAGGTCCCCTGGATTCAGAGGACTGAGTTGCCCTGCCCTCGCATGAAGTCTTGGGTTTGCAATTTTGGGAGAAGGGAGACTGCCCACTGGGGAGCGGGCAGGCTGGTGAGGCCCCCTAGATTTAGAGGCCCTAGGCTTCAGCCTATACATAAATCCAGCACTGCTGAGAAGAAATGACTGGCAGCTTGGCAAGAAACCCACAAACTGTTTCCTTGGCACATCTTCTACAGGACACGTTACTTGTTGCGGTTTTGCTCTTGTGAACCATTGTGCCAAATCTGGCAGCAATATCTTAAGAAGTGTCCAAATGGGTTCAGTTTGGAATGTTTCAGTCTGCCATCTGGATTCAAGATGGCGGCTGATGGATTTTTTTTTAAAAAAAGCTCCTCCATCTTGGGAACCGTCGTGCCATGTTTGCCAGTGATATCTTAAGAGGTTTCCAGATGCGTAGGGAACAGACAGAAAGATGGACAGACACACGATTTTCCAGTAGATGAAGGAAAAGGATGAAGGAAAATCAAATGGAACAACCGTTCTTTTTCAGAGGCGGAGAGAAATTCAGTCACAAACGTCAAGACTCAGAATCAGAAAGGCAAAACTCACAGTCAAGCCTCTTGGTCCAGGTAGCCCCTGTAGGCCTTTTTCTCCAAGATCACCATGTTCTCCCTTTCACACAGTACAAAACATAGATTAACCATTAAATACGGACCAATAGTACGGACCAATTTTATTGTTTTGGTGTCTATAGTCTTGCTCTCAATGAGGCTGCAAACTCAGGACTGTCTGTACTGCCACAGACTGAAAGTGGGGGCTTCCATAATGGATAGCTCCTCCAGACAAAATAATCCCCTTTACATAGAAAACTAGTTTTCAGACAGAAGGCTTCTAGCTTAGCCTTCTCCCTGACAGACTGCTGATTATATGAAACACTGGTTACCATTGGAGTTGATGAAGCTTTGGGTGAAATGTTCAGACATGTGTGAAGGGGCGTGTTAGCACCTCAACCTAGTACCCACCTATAGAAAAACTAGGCCTCAAGTTTCCTCATGAGGAAAAGGCCAGGCCAGAGAAGTCTATGGAACTTATTTAGGGTTGCCACATTTCAAGTAGTAGAAATCTGGACACATTTTTTGGGGGGGGATCGCCCCAAAGGTTGTTGAGCTTCGTAGTTCTGTTTGCAAACCCCAAGACATTTTGCTGATTTTTCGAAAAATTTCCCTGTGTACTAATTTCGCTGTTTGGGGTCTCAGGAAAAATTGGACATATGGCAACCCTAACTTATTTTAAATGGCAGATGGTACCAAATAATAGACTATCTGTAAGAGTTATTTTATTTTATTTTAAAATACCACCCCCCATGTTAGATATGGATGATCACCATCATGAGCTCCACAACTCGGTGAGCAATTTGAAGTAAAAGACAACTGATAGCAACCAACAGCTTTTTCATTCCAGAGAATTTTAGTGAGTTTGAGCAAGGGACTGAACAGGGCGGGAGGCAGGGAGGTAAACAGTAGGTGCCACCAATGACAGGCAGTGTCAAAAGAGTGGCAGCACACACACACACACACACACACACACCCTCTTCTGCTGATCTTAGGAGAAGAGGGCAGCCCTTTTAAGTATTCTGACCTCCTCCCAAGTCATTTAAGGCAGGGGTGGCCAGCCTGGCACCCATGGTCACAAGGGTGCCCACCCATGCCAGCGTGGTGTGGTGGTGACTTTTTTATTTCATTCATTCATTCAGCCTTTATTGGCATAACACGGAGCCTTCCCATACTATTCTGTGTTGCTGTTTCTTTTTCTGCTCTGACATTTTGCGTCATACAATGCCCCTAACGCCAGCGTGGTTAAGAGTGGTGGACTCGTAATCTGGTGAACCAGGTTCGCTTCCCTGTACCTCCACATGCAGCTGCTGGGTGATCTTGGGCCAGTCACACTTCTTTGAAGTCTCTCAGCCTTACTCACCTTACAGAGTGTTTGTTGTGGGGTAGAAAGGGAAAGGAGATTGTTAGCTGCTTTGAGACTCCTTAAAGGGAGTGAAAGACGGGATATCAAGTCCAAACTCCTCCTTCTCTTCTTCTTCTTCTTCTTCTTCTTCTTCTTCTTCTTCTTCTTCTTCTTCCTCCTCCTCCTCCTCCTCCTCCTCCTCCTCCTCCTCCTAACAGCCACTGTTTTGTGATATGCCACACATCCCACGGTGGCCATTTTGTGACTGGGGCCCACAGAATTTTCTCAAAATTCCATATGTGCCCACCAGCCCCCAAAAGTTAACGGCCCCTGATTTAGGCCATTCATCAAGGGGTTAACTAGTGCTTTGAATTGCAAGACAAATAGGCAGCAGCCAGTCAATACAAAAGTGGACTCGCACTTTCCAAAGGACCAGCTCCAGATACATTTTGTACCGAGTATAAAAGTACAAAAATATTTACAGGCCTGCTCAATTGCTACATAGAGCTGTTCTTTATACTGGACAAAACGAAGGCTGCGTTTTACTTCGGAAGAAACGTGTTCAGACACTTTGTTGAAACACAAAAGGTACTGTTGAAACCAGTTCTTACCTTTTGACCTCTAGGTCCTTCTTTCCCTATGGAGCCAGGCGCGCCATCGATTCCTTGACTACCCTCCAATCAGAAACACATATCGAAAGTCACATTAAGAAAACCACAGCAATCATTGGCAGCCAGTTAAATAGCTTTTGTGTTTTCTCTATAATCCCATCCAGGTTTCAGCAGTCCTAAATGATGTCTGTTCAACTACTACGGAAGAAAGGGCAGACATAGAATCATAGAACTGTAGACATATATACACTAAAGGCATTTATTTCTTTTAAAAGTGTCAGTCCGCATCTTATGATAGAATGCAGCTGAACAGATGATAGGCAACGTGAGGCCCCAAAGTTGTATTTTGAGGGATTTTACTTGTTCAGAGAAAGTAGCAGTGAGAAAGTCATTTCAGAGGAAAGCTTTGGAGATGCGGGGAGCTGACATGACTCAGAAGTCTGGATGGAGGAAAAGGGAACACTAGGAACAGGGATTTCTGCAAATGACCCTAGAAGCAGCTTGCAAATTTAAACATGCATTGGCTGAAATGCACATATAAATCATTGGAAGCTGCCCAGAGTGGCAGGGGCAACCCAGTCAGTTGGGCATCATCATCAATGAACACGAGCAAAATTCAGGCTCAAAAGCACTCTACATACTTTTGCATTGATCCAAATTAAAAACCCATGATACAGTGCATAAGCAAAGTCAGGATGCTCTACTACAGTTGTAAAGCATAGACTACAAAACCCGCGACTAGGAACAAAATACTTGTGCACAGAAATATCTGGGGGGATGTATAAGAGGTGAGAGGCCTTCGCTTGGGGCCCACACGGGGTTTTCTCTTGAAGCCAACAGCAGAATAGGTAGTGGTGTGTGATTGGTTACGTCTGTGGTGCCCACTGTTAGTTTCTGTTCTTATCACTGTGCAACTGCGTGGAGTCACAGGTCTCTGTTTACATTCCAGAGACCTTCCAGTCTCATGGGAAAGGGAGACGGGATGTGACGTTAGTGGTTTCCTGTTTCCTTTGTTGCTTTGTTCAGTTGCTCTCTGCTTTCATAGAGAGAGGATGTCTTTTCTGTTCTGCGTAGTTTAGAAATAAAACTCTTTACAATGTAGCCCAAACCTCTCGTCTCTTCCGCATGCTGCTGGGAACTCTGCTGGATATAATGTGCCTGAGGCCTTATCAAAGGCTCAGGTCATTAAACACGTCAGAGGCGATTTCAAAGGCTCGGCTCGGAGGAAGATGAGGCCTTATCGGCTTGGCCGAGTGGAGATTCCGACATTTTTTAAGGCTCCTCTTTGGAATCGCCTCCCGATTCTACAAAATTTTGCATTGATCAAAATTAAAAACCCATGATACAGTGCATAAGCAAAGTCAGGATGCTCTACTACAGTTGTAAAGTATAGACTACAAAACCCGTGACTAGGAACAAAATACTTGTGCAGAGAAATATCTGGGGAATGTCTAAGAGGTGAGTGGCCTTCGCTTGGGGTCCACACGGTCTCTCCCTGCTGAAATTAGGCTTGCAAGAAGCTTTCTCTTGAAGCCAGCAGCAGAATAGGTAGTGGTGTGCGATTGGTTATGTCTGTGGTGCCTGCAACAGTTTCTCCATATTGCAAATGTTCCCATGGACTCATAAAGACTGGCAAAGTAAGACATATAATTTTAAGACATACTTGGGGTCCTGGAAAGCCTTGAAGTCCTCGAGGTCCAGGTATTCCTCGTAAACCTGGTGTACCCTGAGTGACACAGGAGACAAAGGAATATGTTAGGGTTCCAAGGGGTTGATCGAGAGTAAGCAGGCAAATGCCTCCCTGCTCGGCTGTGAAGCCTTGCTTTTGATGCCAAAATAAACTTTATCTGTCCAGAGCACCACTCTCCCATGGCTGGCTCATTCACTGGCAGTATACGTGAGTGGGCGGTCCTTAAACCTTCCCCAGCAAAGTACCGTATTTTTTGCTCTATAAGACTCACTTTTTCCCTCCTAAAAAGTAAGGGGAAATGTGTGTGCATCTTATGGAGCGAATGCACGCTGCGCAGCTATCCCAGAAGCCAGAACAGCAAGAGGGATTGCTGCTTTCACTGCGCAGCGGTCCCTCTTGCTGTTCTGGCTTCTGAGATTCAGAATATTTTTTTTTCTTGTTTTCCTCCTCCAAAAACTAGGTGCGTCTTGTGGTCTGGTGCGTCTTATAGAGCGAAAAATACGGTGGTTTCTTGACGCCCAGTCTGCGCCTCCCCTCTTGGCGCGAAAGCTTACTGCGCAAGGAGGGCGTGGGTAACGGAGGACCTCTCTCCTCCCCGCTTTGCCCAGGCAAGGTGTCCTGGCACCGCCTCGCCTCCTCCAAGCCCTGAAGCTCCTCTCCACTGGAGGCGTGGTTACTCTCCTCCGCTGAGGAGGAGCTGCTTCCCACGATCTTTGGGGGGGGGTCTCTGTAATCCATCTGGCTTTTCCCCTCTCCCCCCTTAGCCGATGGCAGTTCCCTAACAGAATACAATAGTTTTTTGATGCATGTTGACCAAGCCCCAGATGCAGCCTTATTTTAGTGGCTCTGGCCTGTTGATGCAACCGCTTCAATACACAATGGCTACTGGAAACAAATCCTACCTGTTTCGATTCACAACCTGCAGAGTCAGTCATTACAATATGCAGAATTCAGCTTAGACAAGACACCCCTCTAAGCACGGCAACAGAACACAGATTTATATTACCTGGTTTCCTTGTAGCCCCATTTCACCAGGAAGACCTGGGTCGCCTTCATTTCCTTTTAGGCCCTGTCAAAGAGAAGAGAAAAGTACTAAAGGAGACACACATTTCTGAACTGCAGCATTCTGTAAGAGTGAAATGCAGTTTCTGCCCAGATATTAACCAGCAGAAACTTGATCTCGCGCACAGTCAACCACAACCTCGACAACAAAACAGCAACAACATGCCACTATTGAAAACTATATTGTTTAGACAGTATTGTTTTGCAATATGACTTTTTGTTAATTTTTTGAAGTTTTTATAGATACTTTGGTTGATTTTACTCTTATATGTTGTATCCTGCATTGTTATATTTTGACTAAAGTTGAGAATTATAAATACGTCCATAAATAAGTACTTGTCTCCTCTGTAGAGTTGGTGGCTCCAGCTGACTCATGTGTAGCACCATTGCTACCATCCATTGTGGCCATTTTAACTTCCCACAGTGTCCTGACCGAAGCATCACTCCTAGGCATTGTGGGAAAACTAAATGGTGGATCCAAACTGCATGGCCTGGAGAGATGAGGACAGGTGTTAACAAACCTGGGGGCTGCCCAACCATGCAGGGTGCCAGGCTTAACAGATGATGGGCCCTCTATTGCTAAAAGAGTGTTCATATGTTCATCATGGGTTGAGTATTAGGGATGTGAATGAAGATACTTAAGTATCATGGAGGAGGATGCAGCTGACCCCCCTTGGTCTAATTTTTCCTTTCTGACAAAGAGATGGAAAAAGCAAAGCAAACAGGCCCATAATTACCACCCTTTCGAAACATCAGGTAGTTCAACTGGCGCTTTTTGCCTGAATCCCTGGAGCAAAAATGATGGGAGCTGTTTCCAAAGCTTTAGTTTGGTGACAAAAGAAAAATTACCAGGAGGAGCTGTAATCCGAGAAAACATTTATTGACACCTAAGGCAATCATTAACCGGCATGGGGTTTGTAAGGAAATAAAGAAAGCATTGCTGAGTAATGCTCAACTTTGGACAGAAAAGCGGTCTGCTGTGACAATTTAAACGTGTGTTTGTGGCAGGATGGGGAGAAGTAAATTCAGATAAAAGCCAAAGCCTGCAGGGCCCTCTATGGCTCCAAAGTAAAATTGACACTGCAAAGAAAACATCTTACAAAGAAGCTGGTGTTGTAAAGTTGGAAGAAGCAGGTGTGTAAGAGATGTGTAAACTTTGGGCAAGCGACATTTCATTTTGAGGCCAAACTCCCTTCATCCCACTGCGAAAATGAAGAACATAAGATGAGTCTGGCTGGAGCGGACCCAATGATTATTCAGTCTAGCATTCCATTTGCAACAGGGACCAGCCAAAAGGCCCGGGAAACCTGTAAGTGTGGCTTAAAAGCAACAGAGCTTAGGAAGAGAGGGATTTGTTTTATTTATGTCAATGTCACCTGCATTCATTCATCTTTTACACCCCGTTTCCACATCGTTCTGCAAAAGCATTTTAGGGCATTTTACCCTAAAATTTTACTGGTTTTCCCAGTAGTGATGTATGGAAGTGAGAGCTGGGCCATAAAGAAGGCTGATCGCCGAAGAATTGATGCTTTTGAATTATGGTGCTGGAGGAGACTCTTGAGAGTCCCATGGACTGCAAGAAGATCCTTAAGGAAATCAGCCCTGAGTGCTCACTGGAAGGACAGATCCTGAAGCTGAGGCTCCAATACTTTGGCCACCTCATGAGAAGAGAAGACTCCCTGGAAAAGACCCTGATGTTGGGAAAGATGGAGGGCACAAGGAGAAGGGGACGACAGAGGACGAGATGGTTGGACAGTGTTCTCGAAGCTTCCAGCATGAGTTTGACCAAACTGCGGGAGGCAGTGGAAGACAGGAGTGCCTGGCGTGCTCTGGTCCATGGGGTCACGAAGAGTCGGACACGACTAAACGACTAAACAACAACAATCCTAAAATACCCTTTCTGGCATATAGACATTTCTGTAAATGCACATTCTTATATGTGTTTTGGTGCATTTGAATCAAGAAACGTATCACAAAAGCAAAAGAAATGCAAAGGCCGAATGATAACTGCATGCTGATCCACATAGGCAGACTGGGCAAAATTCCTGAGGAACTGGTAGTCAGTGACAGGCTGCCTTTGGAAGAAAAGAAAAGTTTCAAATGGTGATTTATTCATTCAGCCCAAGGAGATCAGGGGGTCTCATAATAGCCCTGCCAAGTAAGTTGGGCTAAAATGTAGCCTAAAATGGGTGGCTGAGGCCACCCATCCAGTTTCATGGCTTGTTTGCAAGCAGTGGTGTAGCATCAGTTGCTGGCACCCGGGGTGAGCACAATTTTGCTGGGTAGGGGAACGCCAGCCCAGGCCTCACCGGCAACACTGCTGGAGTGACCCCACTCCTACCAGAGCAAAACAGGGCAGCGTTGAGCTGCCTTCCTGCCCATGCAGGGGAGAGCTTGGCCGGTCAATGCAGCCTGATTCATGCCCACTCAAAAATTGTGCACCCTGGGACACAGCCCCCCTGGTACCCTCCCACTCTATGCCCCAGTTTGCAAGAGCCACTCGCATCTATAGCCAATGCACAGAGGGGGCAGAAGGAGCACCCCAATATCCACACCCAGACCCATCCTTGACATCCGCCCAGTGAACCGAATGTTGGTGAATGTTGGCTAGCCTGGTTCAGCTGCATTTGCATAGCATGCCTCCTCCCTGTGATGTTTGACTCAGCACACAGACACTGGGAAGCAGCATCAGAAGACACGCGGCCATCAGAGGTTTGCTAGCGGACACTCCTCTTGCTACTCCCTCCATGCATTTGCTATATATAGGGAGGGAGATATTTTGAACACTTCTACATTTAAAAAGGGATGCGGGTGACGCTGTGGGTTAAACCACAGAGCCTAGAACTTGCCGATCAGAAGGTAGGAGGTTCGAATCCCCATGACGGGGTGAACTCCTGTTGCTCAGTCCCTGCTCCTGCCAACATAGCAGTTCGAAAGCACGTCAAAGTGCAAGTAGATAAATAGGTACCGCTCTGGTGGGAAGGTAAACGGCGTTTCCGTGTGCTGCTCTGGTTCGCCAGAAGCGGCTTAGTCATGCTGGCCACATGACTCGGAAGCTGTACACTGGCTCCCTCGGCCAGTAAAGTGAGATGAGTGCCGCAACCCCAGAGTCGACCACAACTGGATCTAATGGTCAGGGGTCCCTTTACCTTTTACATTTAAAAAAAAATGCACAAGCTTAGATGAGGATTTGAGAAATTCCATGAAGCCTAAGCCGGGTTTAAGAATTAACCACAAACTCAGATCTTGAAACAGCAATTTTCAAACTACTGCATGTTTCAAACTGTGGTCCTTCCAGTCTTCATGATCAATTTCTACTGATCGGTTGGGCCACTAGATTATCAAGAACAATGCCCTTGTTTTCATGAAAGGCACAGCTCTCCTTTCGATATCTAGCTCCGCAAGTCAAGGAAGTTCCAGGAACGGAACACAAGTCATTACTATTCAGAATGGCAATGCCAGTTCCTGCATTGGTTCCAGGAATAAGGGGCAAAAGCTAATAATAATACATTCAGCATTGTGTGAGTGCAGTGGCTACTGACCTCTAAGCCAGGACGACCTCTGCGGCCATTGGGACCCTAAACGAAAGGGGAGGAAACAGTTTTTAAAACAAGTTTTAAAGAATGGCACTTTATATGTCCACTTATACATCATCCAAAAAGAAGAAATGCATTTTCCCACCACCACCACGAAAAAAGAGGGCAATAAATGACATACATTTGCATTATAATTTGCAAATGCCAAGTTATATGTATCTAACTTTGCAAGTACAGAGTATCAATCATGCAGAAGAACTGCCCTTTCCTCTCCTCACCCTGCATACCTGCAAAATCTGCTCCAGGGGGTCTTCCAGCTCCCTGGAGAAGATTTTGAGGGTGCCCAAGGAGCAGGCCACAGAGGAGAGGAGGGGAAATTCTGTTGCACAAGCAGAAGTCTGATGCACTAACAGAACAGCAGCGCTGGATATGCCCCAGTTACTACTATCTAAACTGAGATGCACTGTACTTCTTTAACGGGGAAGACTGCCAGTAGGTGACAAGCGTGGGTGGCTGATCTGCTGTCCGGGTGCTCTTGATGGGTAACTCCTGCTCTCCCTCATTATGGTTCTTTAAACCAGATTTGGACCAGGCAGCCCTTCAAATAGGGGACTCTTTCAAGTGGAGGACTGTTCTCTGTAAAGCATGGCCACCCTAACTGTAGAATATTACCTATGGGAAATAGTCATCTTACATCGAACCCTTCCAAGTCAATGAAGAGGCTAGTCAGCTGCTCCAGCTTCCGCAATGGGATGATCGCTACCTCTGCTAACTTAGAGGTGTTTTGTCAATCAGCCCTGTATTTTAAACGACCAGGAGTTAAAAACGGCTAGCCAGTTTGCAGTGAAGCTAAGTTAGTTTATAGGGGAACAAAAAGTCGCCAGCAGATGAAAGAGAACCATTTCCTAGAGTGTCTAAGATGAGCAGTGAAAGGCCTCAGGTTGCAGTAGGTCACGAGTTGGCAACTTTCTGATAAACTCAGCCTACCAATGCTGGGTAGTATTTGGGCCCAATTACCTATGGCTTGGACACGGGTGGCGCTGTGGGTTAAACCACAAAGCCTAGGGCTTGCCGATCAGAAGGTCGGCGGTTCGAATCCCCGCAAGGGGGTGAGCTCCCGTTGCTTGGTCCCTGCTCCTGCCAACCTAGCAGTTCGAAAGCACGTCAAAGTGCAAGTAGATAAATAGGTAAACAGCGGGAAGGTAAACAGCATTTCCATTCGCTGCTCTGATTTGCCAGAAGTGGCTTAGTCATGCTGGCCACATGACCCGGAAGCTGTACGCTGGCTCCCTCGGCCAGTAAAGCGAGATGAGCGCCGCAACCCCAGAGTCGGCCACGACTGGACCTAATGGTCAGGGGTCCCTTTACGTTTACCTTTTTACCTATGGCTTACAGCACAAGCCCATGCGTAATTGATTCAAAAGTCATTTGACGGGGTTTATGTCAGGGAATGGTCTGAAACAGAGGATTGGGAAATGTATTCTTAGTGAGATCAGCTCCTCTTAGAAGAGGAGGAGCGAGGGAGATTCACCCTCCCTGTTTCCAGTGGTTTCAGAAGCAGAGGGAGACACAAACACTGAGCAGCTTAGACAGGAGTTACCTAGCTACGAGATAATGGACAGAGAAACAGCAGGGAGGGAACAGCCAGCAGAGATGTCATTACAGAGTGTGGGGTACCCCCCTCCCCAAGAACTAGGAGATCCGTCCTTCTTAGAGAACAAAGAAAGCAGAGAGGAGGAACTTCCCATTGGTGTCCAGGATGTTGCGGGAGATGGAAGGGGGAGGAGTTAGAGTAGCTTGTGGGTCCTATCTCTCCTTGTGGAGAGATGTGGATTTTTGCCTGCAGTCAGATGATTGAATACAAAGGACTATAAAATATAAAGTGCTCGTTAATTCTTGTCTGTGAAGTCAGACTCTCCACACCTGACAGCTTAGTTGCAGAAAAGAGTGTACAGGATTGCAAAATAATCTTTTTTTTGAAGTAGTTACATAGGAAGAAAGGAAGAGTTTGTCCCCTGTAAACTGAGCCATAGCATTTCCTTTATGCATTTACATCTTCTCTATTACAGCTGCTCTTACATTTGCACCCATCTCGCCTGGCTCTCCTTGCACGCCATCAGTTCCCAGGTCCCCCTGCAGAACACAGTGAAATTACTAAATTACATTCGTGCCTTTGACATACTCCAGACATGTGTGATGAACACTGACATGTAATTCAAGGCAAACATACTCATCCGAATAGTTGCGGTACGGCATTGCTTTGTAAGCAGTTTCACCGTAGCCAATTGAATAGTTGCGGTACGGCATTGCTTTGTAAGCAGTTTCACCGTAGCCAATTGAATCAAAGTATATAAATCATATCTACTTTGATGGAACAGAACAATAGAGACTAGTCCAGTTCCAAATTAAGCACATTGTCAGAGGCGTCTTCTCCCATTTGTCTTCATTGCGCCCCGATGATCTGCCAAAATCCACAGTGTTCATGTGTCTCTTCCCTCTCCAGTAATCAGGATTAAGGTTGCAAAATAGGTCAACCGGATCCAAACTGGCAGGACTCTGGTGGGGTTTTTGCCCCCAAGATAAATATTAATAAATATTAGTGAATTAATAAATAAATCCCTGTTTCAATGAAAGAAGCTATCCACATTCAATCTTGCAAAAATGATGACTTCTCTTTTCAGATATTTCTAAATATACACATTAGTTTGTTCTTAACGATTTCTAGATGTCTGGATACCTGCCGCCCCGTGATTCCTTTTGCACCAGCTGGACCAAAGACATTGTTGTCCATTCCAGGAACCCCCTGAAACAAAGAAATACACACTTAAGTGTTGCCAGTGAAGGGTGGCGCTGTGGGTTAAACCACAGAGCCTAGGACTTGCAGATCAGAAGGTCGGCGGTTTGAATCCCCGCAACGGGTTGAGCTCCTGTTGCTCCGTCCCTGCTCCTGCCAACCTAGCAGTTCGAAAGCACGTCAAAGTGCAAGTAGATAAATAGGTACCGCTCCGGCGGGAAGATAAACGGCGTTTCCGTGCGCTGCTCTGGTTAGCCAGAAGCGGCTTAGTCATGCTGGCCACATGACCCGGAAGCTGTATGCCGGCTCCCTCGGCCAATAAAGCGAGATGAGTGCCGCAACCCCAGAGTCGGTCACTGCTGGACCTAATGGTCAGGGGTCCCTTTACCTTTACCTTTGCCTTTATGCTATGCTAGCATAGCTGGGGGGGGGGGAAATGGGTGACCGACATCAACATTCATTTTAAGTTGAAATATAGGACTGCAATCAAAAATCTTTCCCCGAAGAAATGAAAGGAATCATCCGGCAATGAACTCAAGCGGGCAATTTGAGCGGATGACTTGATGATTGGAGATACAGTTTCATAAGACAAAGAGGTCAGAGAGGTTGAAAAACATTTTAAATCTAAAATAATGTCCATGTCTGTCAGAGACTGCCTCTAGGTCCCGGCTCACAAAGGACCAACGCTAGCCGGTAGAACAGAATAAAGTCTTTATTGAAGTATAGTTTCCATTTCCACATCTTAGCGTGCATCTCTACGTCTATTCCCTAGATCGGCGAAGTCCCATCTGAATCTCCGCCTCCTGTACACCAGTTCAAGACCCTAGCCTTGCTCCACCTTTTGCGTCTCTCCTTTCGCCTCTGGGTCCTACCACCCCCCGGGGTTCCTTCCTTCCTGGATGCCTCGGATGCGGACCCTTCGGATTCCTCCCCCTCCCTTCGGCGGGCTTTAGGACCTGGCTCCCTTTCCGGGCTGCTCATTGCGCCTCCCTCTGGTACATTTGAACTTGGCGCGCGCGCGCTGTCTCCGACCCTCCTCTCTACCGTTTCCTCGCTCTCTGACGCAGGCGTGGCTGCTGCCGGAGAGCTGCCTGTCGCTGGTGCCTGGAACTCCTCCCCCCTGCTGCTCTCTGGTGGAGTAGCTGGTCCGGATTTCCAGCTGCTGCTCTCTGAATCCCCTCTGGTCCCTTCTTCCTGGGGTGCCCCTCTTGGTAACCCCCCAGCTCTGCCCACGGGAGCCCCTTTCTGTGAATCCTCCGATTCGCTGGACAGACTTAGAGATCTCGGACGGCTATCATCGCTAACCTCTCCTTCCGATTCCTCGCCATCCGTTCCCTCTGCTCCTGAACCCCTGACAATGTCATATCCCTTTTAGAAATGCATTTGTGTTCTGTGCCAATAGTAGAACAGCAGATTGTGTCCACTTTCTTGTAACTTCTAACAAGGCGAAATGGATCTTCTCAAAGCACAGCCTCTGGTTGGCCACTATGAGAATCAGATGCTGGACTTGATAGGCCTTTCGGCCTGATCCTGCAGACCCCTTCTTACATTTTTATAAGTCCAGCCACAACAAAATTTGGGGTGAGGGAAAGGCTGTCAAGAGCTGCAAAGGCCAGAACTGGAAGCAGCTAGTTCTGTGAGAAAGGTGGGATATAAATCAGATAAATGCGTAGATTTTTGATTAAAAAATAATAACATCATTACTCACATTGTCTCCTCTTACACCAAGCTCTCCATGCTCACCAGGCTCTCCTCTGGGGCCTTTTCTACCCTTCAGCCGGAAAAAAAAAAGACAAACAGCAGTTAAAATGTTATGTACCACCTCACCTTATCAAATGCAATCTTTACCTCCTCGGGCCTTATTTCAGATGATGAGGGCCGCTGACTGAGTTAAGCAGTCTAATGCTCACTAACTGCAGTGGGGTTAAGTACATTTATCTTTCTACTGGATGGGGCAGAAGAAATGCTGACTAACATCAGTTCCATTTCCTGTGAGTTAGCTATATATTCCAAACTTAGGTCCTATCTGCAGTAGATGTTTAAAGCTGTACGATAACACAGTAATGGGAATGGCTTCCACCAAAGAATCCTGAAACTCGTTTGTTTAGGGTGCTAACAGTTGCTAGGTGACCCCTACTGCCCTTGCAGAGTTACAGTTCTTAGAATGGCTTAACAGTCAAACCTCTTCCTAGGTAACTCTCGAACCTGCAGCTTGGTTAAGGAAATAGGTGTGTCCTAAGAAGTCTACAGTTCCCAGGATTCTTTGGGGGGGGTCATCACTGTTTAAAGCATATGATAGTGCTTTGAACGTGTAGCAGACCCTCCAAGTGTCCCCATTTTCCAGAAACAGATTCGGATTTAAAGAAGCTATCCCAGTTTCTGATTTAATCCCAGAATGTCCTTAGGAAGTCCCTATTTTCGTCAGAGAAATGTCGAAGGGTATGGAGTTATCCGATCCCAGAGCCATCTGAAGGTAGCCCTGTATAGAAAGGTTTTTTTAAAAAAATGTTTAATGTTGTATTATGTTTTTATACAACTTGGAAGCCACCCAGAGTGGTTGGGGCAACCCAGTCAAGTGGGTAAAATGATGATGCCAGTGGTGGAATAGGAAGTCTTCCACCTCAGATAACTATTGGAGTTTATGGTATAGTACGAATGGGGCCTTGGTCATTAGACAGTTCAGAGCCATTTCCAACAGTTCAGAGGCTCTGACTTATAGGCAAGGCAACCGTACACAGAGGTGCAAGTTATCTCTACACATCTACAAGTGTTTGTGTGAAACAACAAACACTTATTTATTTGTGCAGCTCAACAATTGTGTGCACAGGTACATGGACTGTACATTTGTTGGGTGTTGCGTGTGAATAAATATACAAGTAAGCATGCAGCTCAACTATCTGAGTGCACTGGTACACAGGTCGTACCTTTATTGAACTTAAAGAAGTTTGAACATCCCTAGTGCCTTTTGCCAACAGACAGTTAAAATATAGAATTATCTTTACCCTTCGCCCTGAGCTGCCCTTTGGTCCATGTGATCCAGGAATTCCTCGTTCTCCCTAGAACCCCAAAAGAAAAAGAAGTACAACTCAGTTATCTTGTGCAATATGTTTGTCATAGAAATCTCAGGCAGAGTCTCCAGACTTTTAGAAGACATATAAAGCTATTTAAACATATAAAGCAAAAGGGAAGTGTCAGGGAACTGCCATCAGTGCCGGAGGGAGAGAGCAAAATCCAGAGGGATTCCAGAGAGCGTCCCGGGATTGGGAGAGGCAGCCCATCTTCTGGGGAAGAGAATCAGCGTAGCACCAGTGGAGAAGGGGGGCAGATGGGGGAAGCGGCAAGGCGGTCCCATGACTCCTTGCCAGGGACCAGCGGGGAGAGTAGGGGTCCTCCGCTGCCTATGCCCTCCTTGCGCAGAAGGCTTTCGTGCAGAGAGAGTAGGAGGAGACTAGGCGTCAAAGAGCTTCTTTGCTGGAAGAAGTTTAAGAAACGCCCACTGACGGATTCTGCCAGCGATTGAGACAGCCACAGGTGAGTGGCTGTCCGGACAGAAAAGGTTCACTCAGGCAATACAGCCAGGTGTTTGCACCGGCTTACGCACGAGCAACCCCTAGAACCATCACAGGAAGCTCCTGGGATAGCTCAGTAGGCACAGCACGAGACTCTTAATTTCAGGGTCATGGGTTTGAGCCCTGTGGTTGAAGAAAGATTCCTGCATTTCAGGGGGTTGGACTAGATGATCCTTGTGGTCCCTTTCAACTCTATGGTCCCCCCCCCCAAGCCATGAATACCACCACCAAGTGATCAAAATCCCCCACCAAGCACACTTTTAATTCCGCTTGGTCCCGGTTTGCATTTAGGGAAATCAAAATGTAGATTTAGCAACTGTTCAGATTCAGACTGTCATTTAGGAGTTGCTGTCCCGTTATAAGCAAACCCTGTAACCTATGGCTTAATTAAACCTGATACTTCAAGGGAATCTGGAATTCAGGGCACGCTTGCTGATTAAACTACACAGAAATTTGTGTTCAGGTGAGGTGCATAATGCCAAATGTTGACAGACATACAGAACGGATTTCAGCAAGCTGCAGCAAAATACCTTAATACCAGAGAATCCTCCAGAAAAACAATCTCTCAAAGGACCTGTTGCTGGCATTTTACCACTGTACTGTGGAGAGTGTATTAACTTAAGGTCTGTGTGTGTGGTTTGGGAGCCGCACGGTCAGGGGGGGAAACAACGCTGTCCAGGGTTGTAAAGACTGCGGAGAGAATAACTGGGTGCACTCTTCCCACCTTGGATCAAATCTATGCTTCCAGGTGCCATAAGAAAGCTGCAGAGATAGCGCAGGATAGTGTGCGCCCCGGAAATGATCTCTTTCAGCTTCTGCCTTCAGGAAGAAGGTACAGGGTTATAAAGACTAGGACTAGCTGCCTGAGAAACAGTTTCTACCCAAATGCGATTTTGGTTTTAAACGCACTGTAAGGAGTCTGTATGGGAGTATATTGTATATAAAAATGGGGTGTCAGAGTTTTTAGGGAGCTAACCAGGTTGGGATAGCAGGGATAGCAGGCTTGTTGGGTTTTGAATGTCTTATATAGATTTTTCAATTTCGTTGTTCTGTATGGAACAGTGACAATAAAGATATCGTATCGTATCATATCGTATCGTATCGTACCTTAAGTTGACAAGGATTGTGTACCAGAGTCTTTCCAGGGGGGAATGGCGCATTTGCGGTCGAATTGTGTGAACTGCAGCAAGTAATTTTCTGAATTGCCCCATCTCCCACACTGGAGTGAATTAGGTTTTTCTGTGTCTGTGCCTCTTTGCCAGCTGTTGCCTATCACTTCTGGCATGATGCAAAAATCTTCTACTGGACAAAGCACGAACAAGTATGGTAACACAGAGTTGATGGGTGGCTAAACATACAAGAGATGCAGGTGGCGCTGTGGGTTAAACCACAGAGCCTAGGACTTGCTGATCAGAAGGTTGGCGATTCAAACCCCACAATGGGGTGAGCTCCCGTTGCTTGGTCCCTGCTCCTGCCAACCTAGCAGTTCAAAAGCACCTCAAAGTGCAAGTAGATAAATAGGTACCGCTCTGGCGGGAAGGTAAACGGCGTTTCCGTGCGCTGCTCTGGTTTGCCAGAAGCGGCTTAGTCATGCTGGCCACATGTACGCTGGCTCCCTCAGCCAATAAAGCAAGATGAGCGCCGCAACCCCTGAGTTGGCCAAGACTGGACCTAATGGTCAGGGGTCCCTTTACCTTTACCTAAACATACAGTAGGTCTGGATGGATTTGGTACAACCTATTATAATTCCCAGCCCGCTGTCAACTTCCTTTCAAACAGAGGAAGGAGACATCATTAGCCTGTTCCATAGTGAGATTCTGAAGTATGTCTGGGGAGGAATCTTCTGCAGTTCTGGACATTTGTGGTTAAATTTCAAATGCCAAATTTCTTGAAACGGCAATTGTTTACTATTAAAATAATGTTTCATGACATTTATTTAAACAAATGTGTGCATAATTGTTTAAATACCCTTTCACATGATGTTAAAGTGCCCTTTGGAGTTTGTTCCCCTGTCCCACAGTAAAAGTTCCTTTTTTAAAAGCCCTGCAAAGACAAGCCTGTTTACAAAAACATCTGGTGAATGTTTACGGGTCTGCTGTCCTCTTTAAACCATTTTGAAACATCCACAAGATTTCAGTATTATTGATTTGTAACTTGATGATTGTTTGACTTTTGCAGTCCTTTTAAAAGTGGTACATTTCTTTGAACCATCCAGGAAAGCAGACTATAACCCCCCCCCAAAAAAAAATCCACCATCAAATGGTCTGTCAAATGTTACCTCTTGTCCATCGATCCCGTCAAGTCCACTGTCACCATTTTCACCCTGTTGAAACCATTTGAAAACATGCTCACCATTATTTACCCCCGTAAATAAAATTTCTGGGGCATTTCTGCTGCAATAAACAGTAGGGTGTTATTGTTTCATTTGTTATTGTTATGTTATGTTATGCGCATTTGTGTTTTTACACTGTAAACTGCCTTGCAATCCTCGGATGAGGATTTAATAAATCAAAAATAAAATATGTAAAACAAAGAGAGTAATCCATAGGTGGTTATACAATGTACCCATTGCTCATTTGGTATAGTGTTTCCAAAACCATCTCAGGCCACCTGTAAAACTGATGGCAAACAGTATTTAATAGTACATAGCAACCTTCCTGAACCTGGTACCCTCCAGATATTTTGCACTACAACGTACATCATCCTTGGCTCTTGGGGTGGTCATACTATCTGGGGCTCATGGAAGTAGGAGTCCAAAACATCTAGAGCTCACATCTATCTTTTTTATTATTCAAGCCATATCCCCAAACAAGGTGTGCTACCAGGAATTAGGATGCTCAGACCTCTGCCCTTGTGCTGGTCCCGGGGGCTAACTGAGAGGCGAGGTCCAAGTCCAGTCCGAGGTCGATGGTGCAAAATGAAGGCAGTCCGTAGAAGTCGAAGCTGGGTGCAAGGCAGGGCGTCAGGTGAGGTCAGGAGCTCCAGCAGGGAAGCAGCTCAGGGATCAGGCTGGAACTGACAACCAACGATGTTGCTCCCGCAACCTGGGACTGGGGCTGGCTGGCTTTTATCTCCCCCGAGACATAGGGCAGCCCTGATCCTCAGGTGACTCGCCTCTCCTGGCCTGGAGGCAAGCACTCCTCCTGCGGGAACTTAGTTCCCTCCGCCTCTCTGCCCTGAGCCTCTGCAGCTCAGGAGAGGCTGGAGGGTTACCAGACCCAGAGGCAACCTCAGCTTCCTCTGACGGGGCTGAGAGTGGAGCACCTGCAGGCAATGGGTCTTCCATCACCTCAGGAGTCAGAGCAGACTCAGCTGGTGCCTGCACCTGAGGATCCAGCACAGGTGAGGACCCTTCAGGCTCATGCCCCAGCCCCGGCTCAGCTGGTTCTGGAGGCGGGGAATCCTGTGCAGGCTGGGATTCATCAGATTCAGCATCCAAATCCGATTCCCAGGCCATCACAGCCCTGCTGTCTCTCTTGGCTGCTCCATCCACCTCTTACTACAAACACAATACAGCCCCTCTAGGCCCAGCACGTTCCCTCTATCAATGACTACACTTCCTAGAAGGTCTTCAGAGCAATGGGACAGAAGATGTTGCAGAGCTCTGGAGTAACTCCAGGAACTGTGCTGTTTCACTCTGAAGACATTATAGGAAACATAGGCATGAACAAGACTGGCCTCAGGCACCTTGTACTTTTATGGTCAGAGGCAGCCCTGCCACTCCCTTCTCCAAAAACAGCTGAGGCTTCCTCAGTTTGCTTGAAGAGATCCCAGATATCCTTTTAAACCACTTGTTGTTATACAAAACCCCACTTCTCATGTGAGGCTTTTGTAAGTACTTATGGGAAAGAGGCCAAAGCGAAACACCGGTGAGCATTATCTGAAGAGAAGTCTTCATTCCCCTATTTTAAAAGCGTACATACCTTATTTCCTCGGTATCCTCTTGGTCCCTGAAATGCAAAAGAGACACACTGCAAGTGAGCTACTAGAAAGTATGCATGAATTCTTGGCAGAATCCAAGTATAAAGGTGTCGCGCCCCCCGAACTAACAATACTAGAAACCAGAATATTCAAAAACAAGATTCATGAGATGAATCAGCAAATTGTATGCCACTGTACTGATGCTTGTGGTGCAAGAACCAGGTGCGTCCCTAACATTAATTCGCTCCAAATGTGCATCCTGGTAATGTTTTGTCCAGCAATCATTTTCTAGCAGAACCAAAAAGGAAGACAATGCATCACTTCCCAACACAGATTCAGGAACCCTGTTTATTTTCGTACCAGACTTCTGAGGTGTGCACACACCCGAGTCTAAGGGATTGATCCACAGAAATGGATTCATGAATGGCTTTAGAGGTGGAAAGGCACATATTCTGCATTCCTCTAGGGGAGGAATGTGAGCCCCAAATTCTCAAAGATATGTGACGGAGCCGCATGAAAATCCACAGCAAGACACAGATGGACAAAAAAAGAGAAAAAGAAATAAATTGTGGCAAGAATAGTGATCAGGATGCACCCTGAGGAAAAATATACTTCAAGAGCATTCACTTGCCTTTAGGCCTCTTGCGCCAGCGCAGCCTCTTTCTCCTCGTTTGCCAGCGATACCCATTAGACCACGATCTCCCTAATGAAGAAAGAAAGATTGGTAAAAGCCACACTTTCCACATGAACCAGTCCATAAGGCTGACTGTCTCTGGAGGACCTGTGACCAGAGTGTCTGATATCTGCTGGCCCGCCCACCTGCCACATAGCTGTGGCCGGCTTTTACTGAGTTAGGGGGTGTCAGCCTTAACAATAATAAATTAAAAGCCATCAGGTCACAGCGTGAGGTCTTACCATAACACAAACCATTTGCTCTCTCTGTGAATACTGAACCGATTCTGCGTTCTTGATGCAGTCAAAGCAGCAGCACCGATGCACAAGAGGGAGGTGTCAGCAAGCACAGGGGAACCCCAAAGTTTGCAGAAGTTAAAAAATATACAAGGTGTGACTGGAAAGTTGGGTGAATCGTCACAGAAATTGGACAGCGAGAAATATTCGAACATACTTACCTTACAGGCCTTCTGATACAATGTGTTAGAATTCCTGCTGAACTCCTGACACAATGCACCATTGACAATGTTCATAGAACTGTTGGAAACTTCTGGAGAAGTCAGCGTGGTGTAGTGGTTAAGAGCGGTGGACTCGTAATCTGGGGGACCGGGTTCGCTTCCCCGCTCCTCCACATGCAGCTGCTGGGTGACCTTGGGCTAGTCACACTTCTCTGAAGTCTCCCAGCCCCACTCACCTTACAGAGTGTTTGTTGTGGGGGAGGAAGGGAAAGGAGAATGTTATCCGCTTTGAGACTCCTTCGGGTAGTGATAAAGCGGGATACCAAATCCAAACTCTTCTCTTCTTCTTCTGCATCTTCTTCTTTCAGTTCCCTTGTCACAGCAGCTTGGACGTGTGAAATGTTGGCAAATCTGTGCAGATTTCAGTTTTGGAAAAAGAAAGAAATCCATTGAGGCCAGATGGGGAGAATATGGAGGGTGGGATACCTCAGTAACCCCAGGATTGATTTCACATGGAATATGCGATTCTTCTGCGATCATTCGGACAGACAAACGCCGATCCCGCATCAATAACTCAATAACTCTGTTGGCATTTGCCACCGTTCTACTCATCAATGATCTGCCAGACTGAGGGTCATCTTCAATGGTTTGCCGCCCTTCACAGAAACACTTAAACCATTCATACACTGTCTTTTGAGTTACAGCTTCATCTCCATACACAATTGTGAGCATTTTGTGGGTTTCCAATGCCGATTGTATGTTTGAATATTTCTCGCTGTCCGATTTTTGTGACCATTCATCACACTTTCCGGTCATACCTTGTATAAGCAAAGAGTAGTCCAGAGGGGACTGTGTACACTTAGTGGGTTATGGGATACTGCCCGGCAGCTGAGAAGCATGGGGAAAATGGAAAAACCAGGGGGTAGTAGCCATGGAATTGAGTTTCAAGGGAAGGGAAGGGCTGGACTAGTAGTTTGGGCCCTTGAACATTTGAACTTCACTCTGCAACATTTCACTGCTTCTGCTACTACTACTACTACTTACAATAATAATAATAGAGATGGAAGGGCCCATCAAATTCTGCATTCTCAGTTTCTTGTTTTTCCAATGGTGAGTGCAATTCTTCACATATTTCATAATTGGGGGGGGGAGGGAAATCCCCACGGACTCTATCTTGCCAAACACATTTTTAAACGCAGTTGTGACCAATGTGCACGTTTCAGCAACCAAGTTTCCTAATGTAACACATTTATGCACCTTATTTTCAGCGCATTAACTTTCATGCATGGTTTTCCTGACCATATGCATTTCTGTAAAGACTGGAGAACTGCGTTGCAAAATTCGGAAACGTATACATTTCAAAGGATAGCTGGGTTTCAGCTCATATATTGTTTTGGAAAGTGTGAATTTAACATGTTCAGCTTTAAATGTGTACTGAATCAAATTTAATAATAATAATAATTTATTATTTATATTTATGTTTCTCCTCCGTCCCTAAATAGCAGTAGTAGTAATAATATAGGAGGAGAAGGAGGCGAAGCAGCAGCAGCTTCTTCCTCCCACAATAGCCAATGAGCATTCTAATGCCACTGAGGACACAGCTCTCAATGGACTGTTTAGGGCAGGCATGTCCAAACTCTGTTCCAGGGGCCTAATCCGGCCCACCGGTCAGTTTAATCCAGCCCCTGTGGCAGTTTATTTCCTGAGGTAAAATCCTAAAAAAAAAACCTCAACAACTTCAATCCTAAAATCGGGCCCTCTTTGAAAAAAGTTTGGACACCACTGGTTTAGGGCTTCTGCCAACCTAGCAGTTCCAAAGCACACCAGAGCAAGTAGATAAATAGGTACCACTGTGGCGGGAATGTAAATGGCATTTCCGTGCGCTCTGGCTTCCATCACGGTGTCCCGTTGCGCCAGAAGCGGTTTAGTCCTGCTCACCACATGACCCAGAAAGCTGTCTGCGGACCAACGCCGGCTCCCTCAGCCTGAAAAGTGAGATGAGCGCTGCAACCCCAAAATCACCTTTGACTGGACTTAACCGTCCAGGGGTCCTTTACTTTTGCCTTTTTACCTCTACTGGCACCCTCCTCTTTTCTCGTCTTAGGCATGACTGGTCTCATTTTGTCCTCAAGTCGAGCAGGACTATGAGAACTGAGATTGTTATTTGTGTTTATGAGAAAGCTAGCCTGGAGGTCCCACTCTCTCGAGACAGCAGGGTGGGCTATAAATTTTTATATGGGCTGATGGATGAATAAATAAATAAATCTTCTGCGTTTGGAATGCTTTTAAAAGTTGTACTTTATGCAGATTCCCAGGAACAGAACCAGGTCGCTCTCATGTAAGCAAGCAGGGCGTTGCTTCTGTCTCACAGAACTATGTGTTTACTTACCGGCCCTCCTTCCTCACCCGGGTGACCAGGGTGCCCTCGATAGCCCTCACGTCCCTGAAAAACAGCAGTTCGGAGAGAGGGAGTCACATTTAATTCAAAAATGCTGCTTCTTACAAATAACAGAGCTTCATTGCACTTATTTCAAAGACCTGAGGTGACCTCTTTTTATTTATTATTTTCCGTGCACTGCTCTGGTTCACCAGAAGCGGCTTAGTCATGCTGGCCACATGCCCCGGAAGCTGTCTGCAGACAAACGGCGGTTCCCTTGGCCTGAAAGCGAGATGAGCACCGCAACCCCATAGTCACTTTTGACTGGACTTAACTGTCCAGGGGTCCTTTACTTTTTTATTTTTACTTGCAGAGAATATACTATTTTCCTATGTTGCGGACTTCTTTGGTTTCTTCATTTGGAAAAATCTACAAACCACTTCATAAAAATACTCTCCAAGCGGGGTACAAATAAAACTGTAGATTAAACATGGCTGAAACCCAGAAAACCCTTTTAAAAACAAAGCTCTGTAAAACCAGCATCATTAAAAACTAAGATGAAACCAGTGACACAAATAAAGGTAGCTGTGTCTGCCAAACGGAAAGCTTTTTAGCAGCCCTCGCCCCGCCATTGGTGCCAGCTGAAAGCATTTGACCAGACCCCCAAACACAGGTTCTTCTTCCTAGCAAAGCTGTCCGCACTGACACTTGGGTATCAGGAAGGGGGAATTTTTAGGGAATTAAGCAAGAAGTCAACTGCTTGCAACCACCTTCTCCTCCAGGGGCTTCTTTAAGGGGAATGTCAGGAGTTTAGTTCATCATCTATAGGGATTGGACTCCACTCCTAGGTCTGTGTTTTACCGACAAGAGTATACAGCTCACATCATTTGATGTCTGGGCCCATCTGCACTGGACACTTAAAGCAGAAACATACCACTTTAAACAGTCAGGACTTCCTCCAAAGAATTCTGGGAAGGGCTGTTTTTCAGGGACAGTCCCGGATTTACAGATGCCGTCCTGGTTTCTGATTTGATCCCAGAATGTTTTCCTTAGGATGTCTCTAATTTGACTGGAGAAATGTTGGCGGATATGGAGTTATCCATCCCCTGAGTCAAGGGGATAAGTAACTATGGAACCTTTAGAAGATATCTGAAGAAAGCCCTGTTTAGGGAAATTTTAAATGTTTGGTGTTTTCTTGTGTTTTTAATATTCTGTTGGGAGCCGCCCAGAGTGGCTGGGGGAACCCAGCAAGATGGGCGGGGTATAAATAATTATTGTTGTTGTTGTTGTTGCTGTTAATGTTATTGGATGCTACAAGCAGAGGAAGCTGTTCTCTCTCCTCTTTTCCAAGTCTGTTGGCCAATCAAAACAATAGTGGGTCAGACCAGTAACTATAGAGGAGGAGGAGGAGGAGTTTGGATTTGATATCCCGCCTTTCACTCCCTTTAAGGAGTCTTAAAGCGGCTAACATTCTCCTTTCCCTTCCTCCCCCACAACAAACACTCTGTGAGGTGAGTGGGGCTGAGAGACTTCAAAGAAGTGCGACTGGCCCAAGGTCACCCAGCAGCTGGAGGTGGAGGAGCGGGGAATCGAACCTGGTTCACCAGATTACGAGTCCACCGCTCTTAACCACTACACCACACTGGCTCTCTAGAGAAGACATCTGAAGGCAGCCCTGTATAGGGAATTTTTAAAAATGTTTAAAGTTTTATTGTGTTTTTATAAATGTTGGAAGCCAGCCAGACTAGCTGGGGCAACCCAGTCAGATGGGTGGGGTGTTGTTGTTGTTATTTAATAGGACATCCCTATTTTCATTGGAGAAGTGTTGCGGGCACAGAACTACCATTCCCAGAATTCCCTGGGAAGTGGGATGACCATTGCACCTTCCTAGGAACTGCAGCTCTGTGAGGGTAAATGGTGTCTATTTAAAGTGTTGCAATACCGTTTGAAATGTATAATTCAACTAGGCCATACACTACTCTTGCTCCCTACTTATATAATATTTGGGTTTCCTCTTTTAGCACTTGTGTCAGCAGTCGGTCAACAGACCCTTCAAGTATCCCTATTTTCCAGGGACAGTCCTGAATTTACAGAAGCCATCCCGGTTTCTGATTTGATCCTGGAATGTCCCGCTTTTCCTTAGGACGTCCCTATTTTCATCAGAGAAATGTTGGATGGCATGGAGTTATGCGACCACCAAGCCATCTGAAAGCTGCCCTGTGTAGGGAAGTTTTTTGATGTTTAATGTGTTACTATGTTTTTATATATGTTATATATGTTATATATGTTAGAAGCCTCCCAGAGTGATTGGGGCAACCCAGTCAGATGGGTGTGTAAAAAAAATTATTATGGAATAGGACATCCCTATTATCATCAGAGAAACATTGGAGGGTATGAGTCAAGGGTATCTGCCTGCTATACACCACTTCTTTGAAGTTTATTAAACGTTACTAAACAATCAAATTGGTATATGTTTTCAGCTCAACTCAGCGTGTCTGGCAATCCTTCCTTCCTTACTCTCTTTGAATCATCTCTTTGAAATGCAGGGGAGTTCGCCACAGACCCCTGCAAAAATAATTAGTGAATCATCTTTCAGCCATTCAAGTGGTAAAAGTTAACAAGGAAAACTGACAGCCGAACAATCGTGGGATCCATGGACTGACAGAAGATTCATGACCAAAGAAGCTGGAGGTTGGATTCTTATTGCACGCTTGAGGTTTGAAAGATTTAATAAATTTTTGTCCGAAGCGTTCAGACTTTATGGACGTAAGTGAAGAAACCACAGAAAACTAACTTGGATCCGTTTTGTGTTTGTCCCTTACTTTTTCCAATCAGGCAGGTAGCCATATTGGTCTGACGCAGTAGAAATATATATAAAAATAGTCCAGTAGCACCTTATCTGAAGAAGTGTGCATGCACATGAAAGCTCATACTAAGAACAAACTTAGTTGGTCTCTAAGGTGCTACTGGAGAATTTATATATATATATATATATATATATATATATATATATATATATATGTATGTATTTCCAATCAGTTCATTCCTGTAAACGCCACATTCTCACCATACATTTAAAGCAATTATTATTATTATTATTATTATTATTATTATTATTATTATTATGTTATTTTGTTATTTTTTGTTATTTTTTTGTTATTTTATTATTTATATCCTGCCCATCTGCCTTGGTTTCCCCAGCCACTCTGGGCAACTTCCAGCACATCTGAAGGCAGTCCTGTTTAGGGAAGTTTTAAATGTTTGAAGTTTTATCACTGTTATTATTATTATTATTATTATTATTCTGGTGGGAGCTACCCAGAGTGGTGGGGTATAAATAATAAATTGTTGTTGTTGTTGTTGTTAAAACATAATAATAAAAACTAAAAAGCCATGCCTTCCCCGCAAAGCATTCTGGCAGCTGTAGTTTGTTAAGGGTACTGAGTTATTAGGAGGCCCCTACTCCGTCACAGAACTCCCTGTGAAGAGGGATGACTGCTAAACCACACTGAGAATTGTGAGCTCACAGTAATACCTTAATATCCTTTTCATTTCTTTTAAGTTGTTGACTCTTTATGGGTCTGCAGGTCACCTTATGGGTCTTAACTTCAATAGGAAATCTTGAAAGAGGAAGTCTGATGAGATATGGAGATATGGAACATACCCTCCAACATTTCTCTGATGAAAATTGGGACATCCTATTCCATCATCATAATATATTTATATTTATTTATACCAAGATGTTGGACCGAATCCTGGTGCCTCCTGACTCTGTATTAGGATGCTATCACTGTTCACAGGCTAGCAGAGGAAAGAAATCAGTGTTGCATCTGGCTGTTCTCCTTCAAGCGATATTGAGTGTGGCAGCGCCATTTCTCAATTTTTATCTTGTGAATCACCCTAAGATCTATTGATGAATGGCTAATCTAATAAAAAAATAAACAAACCACACTTCAACCCCACTTGCGGTACACTCATACGCTCTACTCTTCTCTCATTTTACCTTTATTCCAGAAGTTCCCGGCGCACCCCGAATCCCATCTTCCCCAAAACATTTGCAGCAAACATTGCAGCATTCTCGTTCAGTGACAGTATCCTGCAAAATAATGGATGCCAGTTATTGCTACCATGGGCACCATTGAGAACCGAGGAGAGTGTCCTATCCCTTTACCGCCTCCTTCCCGGAAGAAACTTACAAGCGCTCGCCATAACCTGCTGGGGAGTTCTGGGTTTCCGATGAGCAAAGGTTCCATATATTCAAATCCTCTACCAAACTCTATTTCCTGCAGTTCATGGAATTCCTGAAAGTTTCCCAGGCCTATCGTTAAAAGTGCATTCAGCCCTGAAAAGGAAATGGTGTGAAAACCAATTATTGGATTTTCTAAAGTAGAAGTGTAAAAATTCATATTTTGGATTTCTTAAAAAAAAAAATGGGAAGAAGTTTTAAAAAGAAAAGACAGAGTTAATGATCCCTAAACAGCTTTTCTTGGATGTTTAAACATTCACATTCTGGGAAGTGATTGATTTGATTGATTGATTGATTGAATTTATACACAGCCCTATACTTGTGGGTCTCAGGGTGGTTCCCAGAATAAAATCAAGATATAAAACCACAAATACATAATAGAACTGGGAAGTTTGCTGATATCTGCATTACGTCACAGAACTCACAATCTCTGCTCAGTTGGTATAATATGGAAAAGTGTACTTTTCGCTTAATGGGTAAATTTGTAGAAAGCTGGCTTTTATTCATCCCTCATTGGAACACAAACTTTAATGATAATATTCAGCCATATGTTTTACTCATATTTTTGCAGTTTTTATTGCGTTGCATAATAAGATTTAATTTTGAAAGTCCCACTTGATTTCATTCCCCTTTAAGCAAAACGACTGTAGAGAATTCATTTAACACATCAATCTATGGATGGCTTTCATCAAATTGGGCCAAACAAGTCTGAAATCAGTAAAATCTACATGGATCCTACAGTATGTGTTCCTGTGTGGATATTTTTCTCAGGAATTGGGCTGGCCACATCAATTTCTTCATGCTTGAGCTGAATTCAAAGCAGAAGTGAAATTGCATTTTTGAGCTTTCTTCTGGGAGGAAAGGGGACTGCCAGAATCAGCTCTGTGCTTAACAGATGGTAGGTGTATTTTTATTATTATTATTTAAAATGAAACACAGCTGTATAAGAAAAGATGACATTCTTTATTTCCAGCGTATTTCGAGCGAAAAACTTTCTCCAGGGATACGATCTCTGTTAGAACCTGACACCTATCTCTGACACCTATTCTACAGCAGCTGCCTTCATTCTTCTTATTTTGGAAACTTTTAAGACAGATGATTGATTTCTTCCTTTTTCTTTTTGAGGACCCAAATGTGTACACCCCCACTGCATCTGATCCTTTAAGCTAAAGCCACGTCAACATGCTTTGAGGATTCCAGATAATTCGTAACCGAATTTTCCGAACACCAAAGTCTCGGGGAACATATTAGCTCTCTCTTAATTTTGGACAACCCAGCTGGACAATGATCAGGCATCAACAGTGTGGTGTTTTTGAAATGTTAGTGTCAGCATAAAACTATCACAGGAAGTTCTGTTTGCATCCTGGCCGTCTGTACAAGATGGTCGGCCTTTACGGAATGCCTCCCATATGGATGAAAATGTCGTGCATTTTGGTTATCAGAAGACAAAGGGCAGGAGGAATAAGCACGGCAGGCTCAAAAGCATCAGTGCATCCTTTCTTCTGCTCCTGGCTCTGCTTATAAGCACAATGTCTCGGGTACCACCACGCAGAAATGTTTTCTAGCATCTATGTACCTTTCCTGCGAAGACCGTCGGCCGCTGTTTTGAGCACTTCTATGCTGTCATCTGGCCCATCAGAAAAAACTAAGAGAACCTGTGATGAAACGATAGCAATGAGAATGGCAAAAGGGATGTGGCCATTACCATATGCCAGAGGTTTTCAACCTTTCAGAGTCCGCGGCTCCCTTGACCAACTACATTCTTTCTGCGGCACCCCTGTGGGGCTCAGGAGCCCGGTTACATAATTAATAATAATAATAATAATAATAATAATAATAATAATAATAATAATAATAATATTATTTATACCCTGCCCATCTGGCTGAGTCTCCCCAGCCACTCTGGGCGGCTTCCAACAGAGTATTAAAAACACGATAAAACATCAAACATTAAAAACTTCCCTAAACAGGGCTGCCTTCAGATGTCTTTTAAAGATAGGATAACTGCTTATTTCCTTGACATCTGAAGGGAGGGTGTTCCACAGGGTGGGCGCCACTACCGAGAAGGCCCTCTGCCTGGTTCCCTGTAACCTCACTTCTCGCAATGAGGGAACCACCAGAAGGCCCTTGGCGCTGGATCTCAGTATCCGGGCTGAACGATGGGGGTGGAGATGCTCCTTCAAGTATACAGGACCGAGGCCATTTACATCACCCCTTGCCTGCAGAGCTGGCAGTCTCTTACCCTTTTTCAAACACCCTCCCTTGTGGAGTATTCCCACAGCCTCCTCTCCTTTCCCTTCTCCTTGGGTCCTCCAGGCACCTGCTGCTGCAGCCTGTGGTCTCTCAGCTGCCCCCCTGCCCCAAAGAGAGGTGCTGTCAGGGAACTGCCATCAGCTCAGATGCGAGAGGTGGAAGGGCAGTTGGGTTACAGGGAGCCTCCAAAGATTGTGCGAAGCAGCTCTTCCTCCAGTGAGGAGGGAAGCCCCGCCTCCAGTGGGGAAGGGATGCAGGGATCGGAAGCTGCTAGAGAGAGCCACAACACCGGGCCTGGGCAAAGCGGGGGAGAGGCAAGTGCCAACGCCCTCTCTGCGCAGTTGGTTTACGCGCAGAGAGGGGAGAAGTATGGGGGTCAACAGACTGTTATGCTGGGGAAAGTTTAAGGACTGCCCACTCCCAGATTCTGCTAGCGACTGAGCAGACATGGGCTTGAGATGCTCTGCACTATAAATGTTTTTGTACAGATAATAAAGCCTGGAAAAGACCGGTGGGAGTCTTGCCTGTTCGCTCTCGAGCAACCACGCTGGCACATAACAGGTGCCTCCTCACACTGCCCCACAGGGGCCTGGGACTTGTCTGTCTATTCCCAACAGCAAGGGCTAGCAGACTGACATGCTGGGCTCTCTTGCCTGCTTGCTTACTTCAAGTCTGTCTCAGCTCCTGGCAACCAGCACCCCCTGGCCAGCCCCAGAGGCACCATTCGCCTGCAAAGTTTGTAGCCAGGGCTGCTGCAACAAACAGCTGTGCTAGCCTTTGGGAGGCAGAGACGCAAGCGGGCATCAGAGGAAGGGAGGGAAGGAAAGAGGGACAGAGGCCAGTTTTGCCCACGGCACCCCTGACCATCATTCAAGGCACCCCAGGGTGCCACGGCACACTGGTTGAAAACCACTGCCATATGCAATGAGGGCTCCTATGTATCAAAAACAACCAGCTGTTAAGAACCACCAATACAAACATATACTTGCAATGAACAAGCACATAAAAATAGGACAATGAACAATGTAAACAGTATTCTTTGGGTGGCGTCCAAATGATTCCTTAGTGGCTGATAAGAAGACTTTTAGCTGAGAAGTTTCATTTTAACTGGGGTAACCCAGTCAGATGGGCAGCATATAAAGGATAAATTATTATCTTCTTCTTCTTGCTGTTGTTGTTAAGAGACCATTCTCCAGAATGCCAATTGGATGATATATTGTTTTGAAAAAGGGACATTCTTCCCAGGACAAGAGAGCATTTATAAAGAAAACCTTTCCCAAGGACCAGTTGTGATATATCTAAAAAAGACTTCATGGTTGATACAGATCTATAACTGGTCTGTAGCATTAATGTTCGTTGTCCTACTTTTATCTGTTCTCATAAGTATGTTACAATATTTTCATATTGCCCGCCTTATTGTGTTTGATATAATATGTATAGCTGAAAAGACAAGTTTAAGAAACATTATGTGAGGCTGCGGTACACCAGAAAAGGGACACGGGTGGCACTGTGGTCTAAACCACCGAACCTCTTGGGCTTGCCGATCGGAAGGTCGGCAGTTCAAATCCCTGCAACGGGTGAGCTCCCATTGCTCTGTCCCATCTCCTGCCAACCCAGCAGTTCAAAAGCACGCCAGTGCAAATAGATAAATAGATGTCACTGCGGCAGGAAGGTAGACAGTGTTTCCGTGCGCTCTGGTTTTCATCATGGTGTCCCGTTGCGCCAGAAGCAGTTTAGTCATGCTGGCCACAGCACCCGGAAAGCTGTCTGCAGACAAAGGCCGGCTCCCTTGGCCTGAAAGCGAGATGATCGTTGCAACCCCATAGTTACCTTTGACCGGACTTAACCGTCCAGGGGACCTTTAACTTTTTAAAAAATCTTTTTTTACACCAGAACATAATATAAATTAGTAAAGGGAGCCCTGACCGTTAGGTCCAGTCGTGACCAACTCTGGGGTTGCGGCGCTCATCTCGCTTTATGGGCCGAGGGAGCCGGCGTACAGCTTCTGGATCATGTGGCCAGCAGGACTAAGCCGCTTCTGACGAACCAGAGCAGCGCACAGAAATGCTGTTTACCTTCCTGCCGGAGCGGTACTGTCAGGGAATCAGGAGCAGGAGCACTGGGGAGAGAGGAATTGGAGAGCGAAGGGGAAGAATCCGAGGGAAGCGTAGGGGACTATGACAGTGGCCCGAGAGATTCCATGAGCTTCTCCAGCGAATCAGAAGATTCCCAGAAGGGGGCTCCGATGGTCAGGGCAAGGGGGGTCCCAGGGGGGACGCACCAGAAACAAGGAGCCAGAGGGGAACCCCAAAGCAGCAGTGGAGGATTGGGACCAGTTTCCCCACCAGAGCGTAGTGGGGGGGAAGAGTCACATGTGTCAGGGCCAGCGTCTCCTCCGGAGGGGAGGGAGAGTAAGTCAGGGCTGACCACGCCTCCATCGGAGAGTGGGGGAATGGAGGGTAGGTCAGTTGCAGCTAGCCCACCCGAAGGGGGAAGCAGTGACAGCAGCAGTGAAACGGTTAGGAGGAAAACTGCTGGCTGGGCGCGCGCGCCAAGTTCAAATGTACAGGTGCGCGGGACAGCAGGAGACCCGGATGGGGAACCAGCTCCTAAAGCCCGCCGGAGGGAGGGAGAAGGCTCAGGGGAATCAGCGTCAGAAGAGGCTAGGAAGGGCGAGACCCCGGCGGGCAGGCGGACCCAGAGGAGGAAGGAGCAGCGGAAAAGGTGGAGCAAGGCGAGGGTCTTAAATTGGTGTACAGGGGGAGGAGATTCAGAAGGGTCATCAGCGGTCTGACAGTTGAGACGTGGGGCTGCGCGCTGCGGCTCTGGAAGTGAAACTGAACTTCAATAAAGACTTTTGTATTTAATTAGAAAGCAGCGTTGGTCCTTTGTGAGCTGGGACCTTGGGCAGCCCTGACAGGTACCTATTTGTCTACTTGCACTTTGATGTGCTTTTGAACTGTTAGGTTGGCAGAAGCAGGGACCGAGCAACAGGAGCTCACCCCGTCGCGGGGATTCGAACCGCCGACCTTCTGATCGGCAAGTCCTAGGCTCTGTGGTTTAACCCACAGCGCCACACCACTAATTGGGGGGAGGATGTTATAAAGGCTGGTGATAAGCCACTATCTCTGACCCAGGTGGAGGCAAGGAGGTCTCATTTATAGGAATAAAAGAAGTTGCCTCATACTGAATCAGATCTCTGGTCCGTCGAGCTGCGTATTGTCCACAGAGGGTCTCAAGGTATTCAGGTAAAGAGTCTTTCTACCTGGAGATGCCTGGGATTGAATCTGGGGTCTTCTCCATGAAAAGCAGATGCTCTCTACCACTGAGCCACAGGATTCCTGCAGGTAGCAGTGAGTGATGGGTAAAGTGGCTCATGTAAACCAGAATTGCCACAGTGGTTAATACCAGGCCTATCTGACTACTGGATTTTTTACCACCTCCACCATCACAATGCAGCCATTGTGATGCCTGTGGTCTGTGGACTCCCTGGCTTGGTTGCTGTTCAGAGATGGGGATGCAGCACTAATACCACCCAGCAGCTGCCCAAAGGACTGGATCGTGCCTTTATATAATATTTTTATAATCACTTTTGTTCCTGCAGCATACAAATCGTCAGGGGGTGATTTGGCATGGCTAGAACACAGCAAGGAACAGCTCAAGGACCACTGAAATTTGATGGTGTTTTGATGCATTTCCCGTCACACATAAAAGCAGACCCCCCCCCCCGAAAAAAAACCCTATTACCTTTACTCTAGCGGAGGCCAGGCTGAGGGATCTGTCCCAAAGGGACTGCAGGAAGCCTGCATTCAAGTAAGTGTCCACTGTTGTTTGTACAGCCAAGAATTTCTGAACGATCTCGTCATTGTAGGCTTCAAAGTTGGAGTCAAACAAGGCCTGGCCGCTTTCAGAAAACACTTGGTACCTAAACCTGATGTTGACAGGAGACTCGGTGACGCAACTGATATTGATCACAGAACCCATTTGCTGAAAGAGACGGGGCAAATAGACTTGCAACCTCTGCTTCAAAGGCAAGGCAGAGGGAGGCCTCACACGTTCCGAAAAATCGACTCCTACAGAAATGTCCATGTTGCAGTCTGTAAAGAGGAGCAGGAGAATAAACAGAAAGGCAGATAATTAGGAAACACAAGTTCATTGCGATCTTCTCAATCAGCACTGGGTGTAGGAGGTGTAAGATGCTGAGAATTCAAAGGCCGAAATTCTCCTGAGAGCACCTGGGAATTCAGCTAATGTAAACTGTCTGCATTGAATCAGACAGGGACTCGTTGGCTTCTGCTGGCTGAGGTTTTATGAGAACCCATACCTAACTGCCAGCGAGGACTGAGATGCTTGATGGGACAGTTTGTTCTGCTTCCAACCGCAGCAGCAGTAGAAAGCTCTGCCACGAATTCTTGCTGCAGGAGGGCACATCAAATGGTCCTAAGATATTTCAGTATATCAAAACCTAGGGACTGCAAAGGGCAGAATAAGAGGGACAGAGCAGTGGAGGGGTTGTGCTAGGACCTGGGAGACCAGGGTTCGAATCCTCACTCAGCCATGAAGTTCCCTGCTCCTGCCAACCTAGCAGTTCAAAAGCACGTCAAAGTGCAAGTAGATAAATAGGTACCACTCCGGTGGGAAGGTAAACGGCATTTCCGTGCGCTGCTCTGGTTCGCCAGAAGTGGCTTAGTCATGCTGGCCACATGACCCGGAAGCTGTACGCCGGCTCCCCGGCCAGTAAAGCGAGATGAGCGCCGCAACCCCAGAGTCGGTCATGACTGGACCTAATGGTCAGGGGTCCCTTTACCTTTACCAAAGCAAGCCAATGCACTGCAACCCCACCTCTCTCGCTCTCTGTGACCCACCCTCTGCCCACGCAAAAACACTCTCAAACGTCTCCTCCCAGCCCCACCCTACCCCACCCTCTGCTCTCATATTGCGATAATTCTTGCTCTCAGCTCCCCTCCTCGTAGCGCCCCCTCTGCCTGCACAAACTCACACTCAGGCTCTCGCTTGCCTCGTTGCACTGGACCCAGCCTCTGCCCAGGCAGTTTCAAAGAGGAGGAGGAGCTTGGATATGTCTTGTTTGAGGTCTAAACGCGCAGGGGACACTTTTCTCCCCCATAGAAGGACCACCATATTTTTATAAGGATGGGCAACAACCCTATGTGTGACTACCCGCCATCTTTTGGGGCAGGGGTAGATTAGGGTTAATTCTGCTAGGCACAATAATTCCACTTTTCCAGGGTAACTCCGTCGGAGAGCGAATGTCCTTGCTGCAACATTTGGTTAGGAAATAGAGCTTTGAACTCTTCATTTTTGGTCTGGTTGTTTATCCTGGTATCCTTGCATTCCTTTTTTGCAAAGGAAAGATCCCATGCTGTATGTCTCAGGAGCACAAAACAAGGCTGCTGTTTAAAGACCATATCAAGTTCTTTCCCCAAACTGGATCTGTGTACATCCCTCCTATTTCATGATACATTAAATGGCCACTCTGACCGGAACATAGAATTGTGTTTTAATTTGGAAGGGCAGGGGAGAACAATAAAATTGTGGTTGTGTAGGAATCTTCTGTCGCAGGAGACCAGAAGAGAGAGTGTGAGAGAGAAGCATTTATGGTGCTTGTCGTTCCAAAAGTAATCAGATGCAATTGGACTAGCTCTGCTCCAAAAAAACAAGTTCAAGATTAGATCTCTGGCTGCTGCTGCTCATATCGCTGTGCTTCAGCACTTCTTCTAACTACAGACTTAGGCCTGGAAGGAAGTTATTAGCCGCTAGATGAAATGAGACTCTCTGGGCCACTGGAGCAGAATGTCAAAGACCAGATTGAATTGCTGTAGTTTTGGCTCTGAGTTGCCTTCTCTGTGGAACTGGAGTTAACCTATCCTTGGCCATTTCACACATTTTTCTTCAAAGAAAATGTTTGCCGCCCACTTGTAGTATCAATTCTGCCGCCGCCCCCTCAAAAAAAATGAAATCATATTGCTTATTTCAGGGCTTTTTCTAGCACGAACTCGCAGGAACTGAGCACCTCTCAGATGGGCACCTTGCCATTACAATGGGACCTTGGTTCTCGAACGTAATCCATTGTGGAAGCCTGTTCGACTTCCGAAACGTTAAAAAACCAAGGCATGGCTTCCAACTGGCGCAAGCGCCCCGGAAACAATAGCCGACAGCCGCATCTGATGTTTGGCTTCTGAGAAACGTTCGAAAACCGGAACACTTACTTCCGGGTTTTCGACGTTTGGGAGCCGAAATGTTCAAGTACTAAGGCGTTCGAGAACCAAGGTTCCACTGTATTAGAAAACAATGGAGGTGTTTGTGGTGAACTCTGCAACCTCTTTTTCTAGAAAAATAGCACTGGGTGTTATAATGTTTAAAAGTCCACTCTGGACTCAGCTATGCAGCTGCAAATATAATGTTTTAAGTGCGTTTTACATGCAATATGCAATGTGACACTAGATGGAGATGATGAGCCTTATGGAAAATTCAACGTATTTTTTAAAAACGCTTTTTTAAAAAGCATTTTCAGAACGGTTTTTATATTTGTCTAGATTCCATCTGTTTTTTCCTCCCAGTTCTAAAATACTAGAATCTAGAAAAGTTTCAGCCCAGGTTTTATTTAAGATTCAGAGTCTCTCTCTCTCCACAAACTAGACCAGATAAGGCAGTCAACCGACAATATAGTGAGTCAATATACTATTTTGATACTAATATAGTTATAATAAAGCTAGAGGGAGCGGGTGGCGCTGTGGTCTAAACCACTGGGCCTCTTGGGCTCGCTGATCGGAAGGTTGGTGGTTCGAATTCGCACAATGGGGTGAGCTCCCATTGCTCTGTCCCAGCTCCTGCCAACCTAGCAGTTTGAAAGCACACCACTGCAAGCAGATATATAGGTACTGGTGCGGCGGGACGGTAAACAGCGTTTCTGTGTGCTATGGTTTCTGTCACGGTGTCCCGTTACACCAGAAGCGGTTTAGTCATGCTGGCCACATAAACCCAGAAAGCTGTCTGCGGACAAACGGCGGCTCCCTCAGCCTGAAAGTGAGATGAGCGCCACTACCCCATAGTTGCCTTTGACCGTCCAGGGGTCCTTTACCTTTACCTATAATAAAGCCATACTCTACTCAGACCATTCACCTACATCTTCCTCAGTCCCATAAGAATCCTATGGGTATTTATTTAGACAGGAAAGTCTGGGTACTTGCTAATTTCCAAGCTACATAAGGATAGATAAGAACAAGGAACAGCCCAACTTTGTTGGGTCAAAGGCCCATCTAGGCCAACAGCCTGAACCACTGTTAGCAAGAAAGGCTGCCTTACTCTCCACTGTCCCAGAGAGCCAGTGCTGAAGGGACTTGATTTGGGTTTGGGGGGTAGAGTGGAACACCGCCAGGCCTCCTTCTGCCTCGTGACGTCACACATGCATACCCAGCCCCCCCAGCCCCCCAAAAGTTGGGCAGAAACCACCCCCTGTGACCCTGATATTACTTTTCTATTTTTATTTTGTTGTAACCCACTGTGGGATCTTACGGTAAAGGACTGGAAAGAAATCCAAGTATTAAAAATGACAGTGATAATATGCAGACCGCTAGGAGGGGCTGTGGAACCATTCTGCAATTCCTTTTTAGCAGGTCCTTAGTCCCCAGGCCAGTTAAGGCTTCGCGGCTTCTTTCTGCACATCTGTTTCTCAAACATCTGGACTGCACAAATGCTTAGAAACATTTTGCTTGCGACAGGCTGTATTCATCATGGCTCCAAGGTTCCAGCCAAACAGCTTTCGGGTTAAAGAGAAGGAAAGATTCCTAACTGAAAAACTGTCCAGCTTCTTTCTGAAACTCCCGCAGATTCCAAACCTGTTTAACCAATGGCTTGGGTCATTTCTTCCATCGCTTTCTTTGCACACCAGACATAAATCGGCCTGATTTGAGCTGTCATCATTCTCTGAACAGAAATAGGAAGCTCAGATTGTCATCCCGCACAGCAAACATGGGGTTGAAGCCTGATTCTGCTATCCCAATTTTAATCTACCGAAACTGTTTCAGAAGTCACTCCTGTGAGGAACATGGACACATCCGGGCAGAATTTGCACATGTGTCTACTTGCAACTTATTTACCGTATTTTTTGCTCTATAAGACTCACTTTTTCCCTCCTATAAAGTAAGGGGAAATGTGTGTGCGTCTTATGGAGCGAATGCAGGCTGTGCAGCTATCCCAGAAGCCAGAACAGCAAGAGGGATTGCTGCTTTCACTGCGCAGCGATCCCTCTTGCTGTTCTAGCTTCTGAGATTCAGAATATTTTTTTTCTTGTTTTCCTCCTCCAAAAACTAGGTGCGTCTTGTGGTCTGGTGCATCTTATAGAGCGAAAAATACGGTATTTATACGTTTATATCCCACCTTGTTCTTCAAGGAGCTCAAGGCAGCATACATAGTCCGCTCCTCCTCCTCATTCAAATCCCACAACAACCGTGAGGAAAGTTAGGCCCCGTTGTAACAGGAACCCAAAAGGCTGGTGCCTGCTCTGCCTATTTGATAATCCGGCACTGCTGTTAACGGTGAATAATGACCAACGTTCCTATGCTAGAAAGAAAATACCCGTATTTTTCACTCTATAAGATGCACCAGACCACAAGACGCACCTAGTTTTTGGAGGAGGAAAACAAGAAAAAAAATATTCTGAATCTCAGAAGCCAGAACAACAAGAGGGATCGCTGCGCAGTGAAAGCAGCAATCCCTCTTGCTGTTCTGGCTTCTGGGATAGCTGCGCAGCCTGCATTCACTCCATAAGACGCACACACATTTCCCCTTACTTTTTAGGAGGGAAAAAGTGAGTCTTATAGAGCAAAAAATACAGTATACATTAAACACACACACATACAAAATTGCTGAAAACTTACCCCGCCTAGGCAGGTCTCCAGGTTTGCAGACCTCTTTGACAATTTTCCTTTCAATGGTTTGCAACACTTCAAAGTTCTGCACCACAAACACTCTTCGAGCATCGCCAGCGATTCGAACCAACTCAAAAGAATTGGTTGTCCCTATTCCTATAGCAAAAATGTGGATTCCGTCGTTTCTCAGGGCAGCAGCAGCCTCGTCCACAGAGTCATTGGACTTCCCATCCGTGATGACAATGAGCGACTGCAGGACATCTTTGTTTTTACGGCCTCCGTTGATGGGTTCGAAAAAGCTCTTGACAAACCTCAAGCCCTTGCCAGTGTAGGTGCTGGCTTTTAACTGGGTGATGTTGTCAATCTTGCCCTTGATAGCAACGTCAGTGTCAAACTCGTTGAGATAAAATTCTTTCCGGGGATTTTTGCTGTACTGGGCCACTCCAATCCGGACTTTGTCCTGAGCGATGAGGAAGCTGTCTACGATTTCCTTCATAAAGGTCTTCATTGTAGAGAAATTTTTTGGCGATATGCTTGCGGAACTGTCAATCAAAAACACAAGGTCGGCCTCTTCGGTGCCACAAGCTGCAGAGAGGAGAAAAACCCAATTTGCTTGTGAGAATTAAGTCTATGCTAGCAGCAAGAATATTACTGGCCCAAAAATGGAAGCAAAAAGAATTACCGACAATTGAAGAATGGAGAATGAAGTTAATGGACTATGCAGAACTAGATTAACTAACAGGAAGGATTCGAAACCGGCGGGACCATAAATTCACGAAAGGCTGGAGTAAATTTACGGACTACTTGAAAAGTATTTGTGAAGATCTGATGACGTTTGTAGGTTTGCAAGAAGTTTTGTGAGGAGTATTATTGGAAGTATTGCAAAATTGGAGAAGGGGAAGGATGATTTGTTAAGAGATGTAAAGGCAATATAAAGTTAAGAAATGCATAAGAAGTGGTTAAAAAGGTGGATCATCAGAGGTGCTGATGGAAGTCTAAAAAGATTGTACAAGTGATAAGTTTTGTGGTACATTTTATAATTTATATGTTAAAATCAATAATTTTTTTAAAAAAGAGAGAGAATTAAGTCTATGCTGTGCTAAAGTCATGGTTAGGCTCAGACTGAAATTTTTGACTTGTTGACCTTTCATTTAATCTCCTTGTCCTGCTTTTAGTTTTTATCCTCAGTAAACAGGCGTCAGAAATCAGAAAATCACAAGAAATTGGTTAGCCTCATGTCTCTAGAAGCTATAGGCTTATTAAGTTAGTTATTACTTTTATCCCAAGAGAAATTCGTTGAACTATCAAAGCTTGACTAGGGAGCAACATGAAACTCTTTGGGGGTTTAGGACTTGCTTATCATCATGACGCACCTTCTAAGGGCTGGTTCACACATTCAAATCCTCTCACTATGCATTAAAAGTATCATGTGATTTGGGGTGGACTTTGTTTAACCAACATGTTACGCCTGTAATTTCCAACTTAAGTGATCTTTCCCACTCAAAAAAGGAGGGTGGGATTGTGGAAATCATGTGTCCGGGGCATGCTTACCTTGTAGAGTCATACCTTGGATCCTAAACGCCTTGCGAATTGAACGTTTTGGCTCCCAAATGCCGCAAACCCAGAAGTGTGTTCTGGTTTGTGAACGTTCTTTGGAACCCAAATGTCCAATGTGGCTTCTGCGGCTTTGGATTGGCTGCTGGAGCTTCCTTCAGCCAATCGGAAAATGCGCCTTGGTTCCCAAACGTTTTGGAAGTTGAATGGACTTCCGGAAAGGATTCCATTTGACTTCCGAGGTACCACTGTACTTGCCACTCTCTCAAAAGGCATTTAAGATTCCTAACTGAGAAGTAAATGAACAAACCTTAAACTTGTGTTCTGTGCAGATGAACTCAGCCTGCATAACCTAGCTATCATGAGACAGTTGTCCTTGTAAGCTGAGTTTGTACCCAAGCCACATTTCATTCCACTTCTCACTCTCTTACTGATATATATAAAATATATAAAATATATAATAATCACTCGTTTTCCAGTCGCACATGAGCTCTTCTTAATTTGGCTAAGGAGCTAGTTTTCAGAGTCAGCTCTTCAAGACTGAGAATAGACTGCCATCTGTTGGAAACAGAAGCAAGCGACTGCAGAAGTACAGTGGTACCTCTGGTTAAGTACTTAATTTGTTCCGGAGGTCCGTTCTTAACCTGAAACTGTTCTTAAGCTGAAGCACCACTTTAGCTAATGGGGCCTCCCGCTTCTGCCGCGCTGCCAGAGCACGATTTCTGTTCTCATCCTGAAGCAAAGTTCTTAACCTGAGGTACTATTTCTGGGTTAGTGGAGCCTGTTACCTGAAGTGTCTGTAACCTGAGGTACCACTGTACAGTCGTACCTTGGTTGTCGAACGCCCTGGAACATTTCGGCTCCCAAACGCCACAAACCCAAAATTGATTGTTCCAGTTTGCAAATGTTCTTTTGGAACCTGAATGTCCAATGGGGCTTCTGTGGCTTCTGATTGGCTGAAGTAGCTTTCTACAGCCAATTAGAAGCCACAATTTTGTTTTCAAATGTTTTGGAAGTTGAACGGACTTCCAAAACGGATTCCATTCGTCTTCCAAGGTACAACTGTATTGTGTTTTTATTAATTTTTGTGGGGAGCTGCCCAGAGTGGCTGGGCAACCCAGTCAGATGGGTGGCATATACAAAAATATTATTATTATTATTATTATTATTATTACTCCTGCAGCATCACCTAAATTCCCCCATTCACTTGCTGTTCCTGAGGTTTTTGAGGTTTCCTCAGGTATTGATTGCTTATGTTTCTAGTATTTCTATTAGTAAAGTGACTAATAAATATTGAAAATAATAACAACAGAACACAGAAGTACGTTCAAACACACTTTACAGCAAGGAAACTGACATGCTATTAATAATAAAATAGTTGTACACACACTGCATGTTGCACTCCAGAAGAAAATGATATGAAAATGATGTAAAGGTGGTATTTAACTCCTAACAAATTAGTCAAAATGTATAAGAAGGTTGTGAATAATTGCTGGAAATGCGAACAGGTAGATAGCACCCTTTTTCATATGTGGTGGACTTGCAAGAAAGCGAGGGCTTTTGGGGAAATGATATATAATGAGATAAAGAAGATGTTCAAAGTAATTATACAAAAAAGAAAAGAAAAAAAAGAAAGCCTTCCTTTTAGGGATTATAGGAAAGTTCAAAAACAGACGCTGAAGTTGTTTATGTATGTAACAACAGGGCTCTGCAGAATTGGCAGAGTTAACAGCCAAAATAAGAGAATCTAATGCTGATTGATGCAAGCCCTTTTCGAGCAGGATTTGAAATATGAGCAACAAAAGGAATTAGAGAATACAGTATTGATGAGTTGATAAAAGAAACAGGACGCAATGTGCAGCAGAGGGGGAGAAATTAAAATGCCTCGGAAAATAGGTTGGGAAGTCGGGAAAAGATAAGTTTGTTATGTATTGAAGTACCATATTTTTCGCTCTGTAAGACGCACCAGACCACAAGACGCACCTAGTTTTTGGAGTAGGAAAACAAGAAAAAAAAAATCTGAATCTTAGAAGCCAGAACAACAAGAGGGATCGCTGCGCAGCGAAAGCAGCGATCCCTCTTGCTGTTCTGGCTTCTGTGATAGCTGCGCAGCCTGCATTCGCTCCATAAGGCGCGCACACATTCCCCCTTACTTTTTAGGAGGGAAAAAGTGAGTCTTATAGAGCAAAAAATATGGTGTGTGTGTATCTAGATAGATAGATAGATAGATAGATAGATAGATAGATAGATAGATAGATGATAGATAGATGATAGATATAGATATATTGAAAATCCAATAAGAAAATTATTATAAATAAAATAGTTTTGTATAAAGTTCATTTTGAGGATTCCAGTTACCTGGCTTTGATCCGTCACATATTTCACTAGTGATGTTCTCATGTAATCTCCCCAGTGCGCTATAACTTGAAGTGTAAAACCACCTGCCCTTGTCACCAACAATCTCTTCGAGTTCTGTTCTGCTGGCGCCATCTATGCCAATAGCAATAACCCGGATGCCTTCTTGCCTCAAAGCCTGCACGGCTGATAGAAGATGGCGCCCATCGGTCGGTGCGGTTGGCTCATCAGTGATAAGCACAATGATCCGTGTGACGCCAAGGGATGAGGCCCGGCCACCGTAGGCTGCGTCAAACCTCTGCCTTGCGAAATTCAGAGCCCTCGCTGTAAAGGCGGACTGTCCCAGAGGCCTTAGCTTAGAAATGGCTTCTCTGACCTGATTTTTTGTGGAATACTGAGCCAGCGGGAACTGCTCTTCGGGGACAGTGCCGTAGACAATGGCCCCAAACTGAACGTTGTCTTTTCCCATCACCGTGTCGTTCACAATGGCTTCCATGAGCTGCAGAACCGCCTGGAACTGCAATTCTGTAACGCCTCTCGAACCGTGCACTACGAAGATGATATCAGCAACTTCTGTTCGTTTGCACTCTGCCGTTGAAAGAAGAAAGTGATACTGTTATAAATGGATTTCGACTCTCCCTCTTCCATCACCTACCCGGACCCTGAGATCATCTTCTGAGGCCCTCCTTCGTGTGCCTCCTCCTCAAGAGGTCCGGAGGGTGGCAACACAAGAACGGGGCCTTCTCTGCAGTGGCTCCCCATCTGTGGAATGCTCTCCCCAGGGAAGTTCGCCTGCTGCCTTCATTATACACCTTTAGGCGCCAGGCAAAAACATTCCTTTGTAACCAGGCCTTTGGTTGATCTGATTGACATTCTATGCCCTTTTAAAATGTGGCTCTTTTTGGGGGGGGAGGATGTTATTGGGTTGCTGTTTTTATTTTGATCATATATATTGCGGTTTTTATGTTGATCTTGTTCTATGAACTGCCCTGAGACTTCTGGATATAGGGCGGTATATAAATTCAATGAATAAATGAAATCAGAAAGTTCTTCTTTGGTCCCCTTTGCTAACTGTTTAGCACCCTCCTTTAAATGATTTTTTTTTAAAGCGGCATAAAGTAGGGAGCAAGTAATTAAACAAAGGAGGATAAAAAGGTAAAGAGACCCCTGATCATTAGGTCCAGTCGTGGCCGACTCTGGGGTTGCGGCGCTCATCTTGCTTTATTGGCCAAGAGAGCCGGCGTACAGCTTCCGGGTCATGTGGCCAGCATGACTAAGCCGTTTCTGGCAAACCAGAGCAGCACACAGAAACGCCGTTTACCTTCCCGCCGGAACAGTACTTGCACTTTGACGTGCTTTCGAACTGCTAGGTTGGCAGGAGCAGGGACCAAGCAGATCTTACTGCCATCAAATATAGCTTTGCTCAGGTCAGCCTTGTCATTGTGTCTGTTGAGTGGGAACACCTGGGGGTAACAGGCTCGAAAGGGAAAGCAGAACTGTCCTCCAACAACATACCGAATGGTAGAGCCGGCCCTGTTAAAATTTGCTCAATTTTTAAAAAGTATTTGCTAGACAATGAGACTCTGGGAGAGAAGGCAGGGAGTTCCGTCATTTAGGTATGGTCACTAACCTTGCTTGGCACTGCATATTTCAAGCAGGATAGTCTTGTCCAAAAACTGGAGGGACTCAAAACTATCCTCGGAAAACACTCTCTCCTGTGCGCCAGCAATCTCCAATAGCTGGGTGTCATTGGCTTTGACTACCCCAATGGCATATATGGTGACGCCTTTGTCCCTAAGGGCTCTGGCAGGGATATCCACTTCATCATTAGATTTTCCATCTGTGACCACGATCAGATGTTGCTTAATGCCTGGACGCCCTCCTTTTGGTGTGTCAAAGTACTCAAGAGTAAGTTTTAGAGCATTCCCAGTGTTTGTTCCTTCCTTAATCTGCTTCATTTTGGTTATAGCGCTCCTCAGGTCAGCCTTGTTGTCATACTGGTTGAGTAGGAACTCTTCTTTTAGATTAGAGCTGAACTGGAGCACTCCAATCTGGACCTTGTCAGCTCCAACATCGGACCCGTTGACAATCAAGTGAATGAATTGCTTTGTCTTGGCAAACTGATCGTCATCCATGCTTTCAGAAGAATCAATCAGCAAAATAATGTCCGCTAGCAATTGTCTACATACTGAAAAGGGGGAGGGAGAAAATAAGGGTTTGTTGTTGTTGTTATTATTATTATTATTATTATTATTATTATTATTATTATTATTATTTATACCCCACCCACTCTGGACGGCTTCCAACACACACAATAATACTAATAAAACATCAAACATTAATAGTAACAATCTGATCCAATATAGAAAGTCACAATAACTTTAAATTAAACAACTAATATCAAATAGTGTAATATTCAACAATCCATTAGAATCCAATAGTAGCAGCGATGAGTGTAAAAAAGGTCAATATGAGTGGGAAATGGATAACATACGGGAAATTAATATATATGGAAGGAAGTAAATGGAAACTGAAACCATATGAAGAAATTAAAGAATATGTTAATGATTGGTTACATTATCGCCAGGTCAACAAAATGCTTAAACAAGACTCTAAAGAATCCAATAGTAAACAGTAAAATTAAACATCAGCAAATAATAATTAAACAGTTTACACTTAACAATTACTATAAAGAATTATTAATCTATAGTCAATAAAACAACAGCAAATCACAATGCATAAAATACCACAAAACATACATAACCATGTAAAAAGGTCAAACTGAGAAACAAGGACACACAACTTGTAAAATTATTTTTTAAAACTATCCCTAAACTCCTCCCTTCCGAGCTCCTTCTGCTCTTCTCAAAGCCATGGTCTGGGAAAGACTCCTGGGGGCAAAGCAAGTGGAAAATTGCTGGCAGAAAGTCTCTCCCACCCCAGTTCTTCAGTGTCTGAGAAGGCTTCCAAAAATGCACCATTAAGTTAGGTGTGACATATTTGTGGGCAAGGATCCATCTGTTGAAAAATGGTGTTCTAGGTAATGCACTACCACAAGCTACAGAAAGCATCTTCTGCGTCAGTCATTTCACAGAAGCATGAAAAAGTGCGTATGATCTGATCTCATGTTCGCTTAAAACATAAGTAGAGGTAAATATGCTAAATGCCCATTGCTTCTGACTGTTAGGTGACAAATACAGCAAATGTATGTTTCTACTCATTATATTCTGCACTTGTTTCAACAGTCTAATGTGGACCGTGGTTTGCTCTGAAGTCATTCTTACCACATGACTTAATAGAAATTAATAGATTTTTTCCAGAATTTAGACTGTGGCTCAGCTTTGCATTCCTGACTTTCAGCTGTTTAATGTTATGGGATTTCACCCCAAGTTTCCTTCAAAACATGGAGGATTGATGATGTAGAATTTTAAAGTCATTCTCTCTCCAATATGAAACAAATGGATCTGCTTCACACTTTACATAGCAGCAGGGTTCTCTGGGGTTTTTGCCTGGTAAATGCAAGTACGAAAACTACACCAGATGCAGACCAAGGAGGAACAGCCAATTGTGTTTCTTTTCTGGGCTTGTGAAATCAAAAATTTATGGAAGCAGAATTCCCTCTCACACTGTATATGCGGGCCTTCTCTGTGTCTCCTCCCAGACCTGAGTTGAATAGGATCCAAAATGCAGCAGTCTGATTGGCCCTAGAACAATAGGATTCAGAATGCAGTGGTCTGATTGGCCCTAGAACAATAGGATCCAGAATGCAGCAGTCTGATTGGTCCACAGGAGCCACCCAATCCAGCTCCAGGTAGAAGTGAATCCGCAACCTGATTGACCTACAGGAGAATCCTGGAATTAGCCAATCATGTGGGGCCCATTGTGTAAATAATGTCTATAAAGCAGACATTCTGGGGGAACTTCCATTCCTCCTCACCACTATGAGCTGAATAAAGAGCATGAAATCCACTCTCAACTCCGAGTATATTTCACAGACTTTGAAACTTGTTCTCTAGTGAAGCTAGACTGGATTCCTCCTTGCTGTCCTTCTGCTGGCAGATGAAGACCTTTACGAACTGATTGTTTTTAAGGAAGGGTTTTTCTCATTATTCATATTTTTAAAAGATTTGCAACCCTCACTGTCCCCAAACCTTTCTGCATGCACAAAGAAGGTATCTCACAGCAGACACACCAAAGGATATGCATAATACTAGTGTCATCATTCTCTTGGATTTTCCCCTGGAAAAATTTAATTGGTAAAGAAAAAATAGCACCATTAGCTTAATGCAAGGGTCAGCAAACTTTTTCAGCAGGGGGTCGGTCCACTGTCCCCTCAGACCTTGTGGGGGGCCAGACTATATTTTGAAAAAATAAAAAAGAACGAATTCCTATGCCCCAGAGCAGTGCACGGAAACACCGTTTACCTTCCCACCGGAGCGGTACCTATTATCTATTTGCACTTTGACGTGCTTTCAAACTGCTAGGTTGGCAGGAGCAGGGACGGAGCAACGGGAGCTCACAGGGATTCGAACCGCCAAACTTCTGATTGGCAAGTCCTAGGTTCTGTGGTTTAGACCACAGTGCCACCCGCGTCCCTAATGCATGTAGTAAAAGGTAAAGGGACCCCTGACCATAAGGTCCAGTCGTGGCCGACTCTGGGGTTGCGGCGCTCATCTCACTTTAGTGGCCAAGGGAGCCGGCGTACAGCTTCTGGGTCATGTGGCCAGCATGACTAAGCCACTTCTGACGAACCAGAGCAGCGCACAGAAACACTGTTTACCTTCCCGCCGGAGCAGTACCTATATATCCACTTGCACTTTGCCGTGCTTTCAAACTGCTAGGTTGGCAGGAGCAGGGACCGAGCAACGGGAGCTCACCCCGTCGCGGGGATTCGAACCACTGACCTTCCAGTCGGCAAGTCCTAGGCTCTGTGGTTTAACCCACAGCACCACCTGCGTCCCTAATGCATGTAGTATTTACTTGCAAATATGTGGGTCTTTTAGAATACTTACTTAGCAAAAGCTTGAAACTCTCATATTTAGGAAAACACCTTTTCTGTTTTGTACACCAGCCTGACGTAAGTCAAGACTTGCTCTGATTTGTCCGTATTTGCTTTTTTAGACTCGGGTTTCCTTTCTCGAAAACTAATAAAACAAAACTTTTATTTCCAAAGGAAAACACCTTACCCTCAGGAGAGCAGATATCTTTCGCAATATCGTGCTTGATGAGCTTCAGGGAATCAAAATCGTTCACAAAAAACATCCGGTCTTTTGACCCAGCGATATCTTCCAGTTCTTCTTGGACAGCATCCCTGACGCCAATGGCATAGATCACGATCCCTTGCTGTCTCAGTTCCTCTGCCGCTTTCGTCACCTGATCCTGTGATTTTCCATCCGTAATGATGATGAGGAACTGGGGGATGTTGTTCCTGGCTGAGATGTTAAACAGGTGTTGCATGCCTCTCAAAGCATCTCCTGTGTTGGTCCCGCCACCTATCTGCTGGATCACCTTGATGGCTTCCTTTAATTGTGCTTTACTATCGTACTGGGTGATCTCAAACTCTATTTGTGGAGTGCTTCCATACTGAACAACCCCAAAACGGACTTTGTCAGCTCCAACCTGAAACATGCCGATCATTTCGTTCATGAAGGTTTTCATGTCTTGGAAGTTCTCCCAACTGATGCTGCCTGAACCATCGATCAAGAAATAAATGTCTCCCTCCTCGGTTTGGTCACAGCCTAGTAGAGAAGAAACAGGAGAAAAACAACAATTCATTTACAGTGGTGTTCAAAAATAAATAAATGCTCGATTCCCTTCCAAGAACTGAAATGGGGTTGCGGGTGATGTTAGTCATATTCTGCGTAGAGCTGCTGAAATTAATCGCCACGGTGGAATCTACACGCATATAAAAAAACGCTGTGAAAATGCTTTTTTAAAAAAACCTTTTGAGAAATACATCAAATTTTGCATAGCTCACTCTCGCCATCTAGTGTCACATTTGCATATTGCGATTACATCACATGTATAACGTTTCATTTGCAGCTGTGTAGATGAGTCCCAGGACTAACTTAGGCCCATTTTTTTCCAGTGTGTCTGCTCTGAAAAGAACTTAGTTTGATACAACCCCAAAATGCTGCATAACATAAATTCATTTCCCTGAACAAAAATAAGCAGTGAGTGAATACAAGGCAGGCTATTATCTACCAAGTGGCAACAGTGTGCATGGAAGCACTTGCTGAAGGCTAGACTAATCTGAGTGCTAAAATGCGGATCACAACAATGCAGCAAAGAACGTCTCCAGTCCAGTGGAATAGAGGCAAATTTACAAGATGGGATGACAGGGAGACATATTGAACCTATCGTGCACCCAGCCTTGGCCCTCCAAAAATCACTTTCTCCCAACCGCTTCCTTTTCTGGTAGGCGCTGCATCCAGCCTCAAAGCTGTGGGGTGTGTTTTAATGGGTAGTGTCAGGGAACTGCCATCAGCTCAGAGGCGAGAGGTGGAAGGGCAGTTGTGTTACAGGGAGCCTCCGAAGATCTTGTGAAGCAGTTCTTCCTCTGGTGAGGAGGGAAGCCCCGCCTCCAGTGGGGAAGGGGCGCAGGGATGAGAAGATGCTAGGGAGAGCCTCAACACAAAGAGCCTGAGCAAAGCGGAGGGGAGGGAAGTCCCCCTTTGCCAACACCCGCTTTGCGCAGTAGGTTTGCACACAGAGAGGGGAAGAGAAGGGTGGGGGTCACACGACTGTTATGCTGGGGAAGGTATAAGGACCGCCCACTCCCAGATTCTGCTAGCGACTGAGCAGACATGGACTTGCGACACTCTGCAATGTAAATAGCTGGTACAGATAATAAAGCCTGGAAAAGACAGGTTCGAGTCTTGCCTGTTTGCTCCCGAGCAACTACACCAGCACCTGACAGGTAGGAAAGGATATATTGATTGCTATTTATCCCTCTGAGCACCTGCATGTGTGGGTTGAACGGAGTTTCAAAATCCCATCCTTGGCAGTAAAATAAAAGCATAGGAATTAGACTGAGAAACCTTGTTTTGAGCAAGTCCAGCTATGAAGGAAGCTGGCTTTTCCTTTCTTACCCCGCAACAACTTGGAAAGTAGGTTTAAAAATATGATTTACTCATTTAGTAGAGTTACAGATAGGTAGCTGTGTTGGTCTGCCATAGTCAAAACAAAAAAAAAAATTTTTCCTTCCAGTAGCACCTTAAAGACCAACTAAGTTAGTTCTTGGTATGAGCTTTCGTGTGCATGCACACTTCTTCAGATATCTGTGTATCTGAAGAAGTGTGCATGCACACGAAAGCTCATACCAAGAACTAACTTAGTTGGTCTTTAAGGTGCTACTGGAAGGAAAAAAATTTTTCCATTTAGTAGAGTAAATCAGAGTAAATCATAAGTATAAGACTGAATGAGATAAGTGCTAGAGATGCAAAGAGGTGAACATTCTTTCATATGTGGTGGACTTGCAAAAGGGTTAAAGGGTATTGAGAAATGATCCATAATGAATTGAAAAAATGTTTAAAAGTACTCCCCCCCCAAACCAGAGTCCTTTCTGTTGGAGATAATTCAGACTGAAATTCCCAGGTGTCAAAAAAGGTTATTTATGTGTGCTGCTACTGTGGCTTGTGTTTTGTTAGCCCCAAAATGGGAAACGAACAAGGTACCAACCAAAGAAAAATGGCAACTTAAGTTGGCAGAATATGCACAACCTGCAGACTTAACATATAGAATAAGAGAACAAGAAGAACACACCTTTAAAGATGATTGAAAAACGTTTGTTGAATATATGGGAAATAATTGTGTACAGCTGAAAACACTGGCAGCATTAAGATAAATTCAACAGTGTAAATAAGTTTTGATGGAAGTAATAATGGAATCCTGAATGGTATAGTTTCTGTAAAACATGCAGGGATTTATGGTATGTAAAATGAACCACGGAATGAGAAGAAGGGAAGTCATTGATATCTTAGGGATGTAAAATGAGTATTTTAAAATGCAAAACAGAAAATGTAATAAAACTTATATAAAAAAATTAAAATATGATTTACTTCCCATCACCTCCTGGCAAATAGAAGGGAAAGAAATGGAGGCAGTAAGAGATTTTACTTTCTTGGGCTCCATGATCACTGCAGATGGTGACAGCAGTCACAAAATTAAAAGACACCTGCTTCTTGGGAGAAGGGCGATGGCAAACCTAGACAACATCTTAAAAAGCAGAGACATCACCTTGCCAACAAAGGTCCGTATAGTTAAAGCTATGGTTTTCCCAGTAGTGATGTATGGAAGTGAGAGCTGGACCATAAAGAAGGCTGATCGCCGAAGAATTGATGCTTTTGAATTATGGTGCTGGAGGAGACTCTTGAGAGTCCCATGGACTGCAAGAAGATCAAACCTATCCATTCTTAAGGAAATCAGCCCTGAGTGCTCACTGGAAGGACAGATCGTGAAGCTGAGGCTCTAATACTTTGGCCACCTCATGAGAAGAGAAGACTCCCTGGAAAAGACCCTGATGTTGGGAAAGATGGAGGGCACAAGGAGAAGGGGACGACAGAGGATGAGATGATTGGATGGTGTTCTTGAAGCTACCAGCATGAGTTTGATCAAACTGCGGGAGGCAGTGGCGTAGCGTGGGGGGTGCAGGGGGGGCGGGCCGCACCGGGCGCAACATCTGGGGTTAGGGCAAATCCATGGGTTAGGGGGCGCAAATCCACGGGTTAGGGGGCGCAAATTACTTGCCTTGCCCCGGGTGCTGACAACCCACGCTACACCACTGGTGGGAGGCAGTGGAGGACAGAAGTGCCTGGCGTGCTCTGGCCCATGGGGTCACGAAGAGTCAGACACAACTAAACGACTAAACAACAACAATCTTGCATTGGTTCACAGCAATGGCAGCAGTAAAAACTATGCAGGTGAAATATTTATACTTAAAGTATAGCCAGCTTCAGGCATGTGCCTAAAGCTGGAGCAAGCAGAGGCATGACAATGGAAGAGAGAGAGGAACAGGAATTCCTATATGTTCCTTCCTCTTCAGAAGGGATGGGAAAATGACATCACACAGAAGAAGAAGAAGAAGAAGAAGAAGAAGAAGAAGAAGAAGAAGAAGAAGAAGAAGAAGAGTTTGGATTTGATATCCTGCTTTATCACTACCCGAAGGAGTCTAAAAGCGGCTAACATTCTCCTTTCCCTTCCTCCCCCACAACAAACACTCTGTGAGGTGAGTGGGGCTGAGAGACTTCCGAGAAATGTGACTAGCTCAAAGTCAACCAGCCGCTGCATGTGGAGGAGAGGGGAAGAGAACCCGGTTCACCAGATTACGAGTCTACCGCTCTTAACTGCTACACCACATTGGCTGTAAGGCTGGGTGATACCTGGTTTTCAACACTGTGATATATCACCAGTTAAACATCACAATATACTTATATATCACGATGTCTGAAATAAGGATGAAATAATGTAGAATAGGCATAGGCAAACTCGGCCCTCCAGATGTTTTGGGACTACAACTCCCATCATCCCTAGCTAACAGGATCAGTGGTCAGGGATGATGGGAATTGTAGTCTCAAAACATCTGGAGGGCCGAGTTTGCCTATGCCTGATGTAGAGGCATCTGCTGGCTTCACGGTCCCTTCCCCTTGAGATTTTTGCATAGCACACACACATACACATCGTGATTCACAATATATTCCCAGGTCAAAAATGTGTGACTAGCAGCTCAAAGTCACCCAGCAGCTGCATGTGGAAGAGCAGAGACACGAACCCGGTTCCCCAGATTACGAGTCTATCGCTCTTAACCACTACACCACACTGGCTCTCTCTACCCAGTTCTCTCTACCCAGCTCAAAGGGATAGGATTTGGGGACCGATGGCGACAGGAGTCTCTTACCTTCCTTCAGGGTACGGGACCGCACTGGGATGCTAAATGCACGGGAAACAATATCGGTACAAATTCGTTTCTTTATCCTCCACTCGATGTTTGAGAGCTGCAACAGCGATTCCACATTAGAGACGTGTTTCCTGGGGGGATGAGATGCAATTTTGTGGAGGTGGCCACTCTCAGTGCTGTTTTGGATGCCCACGGCGTACACGGTGATGCCGTTACGTCGAAGCTTGGAGGCGGGTCCCGTGAAATTATCTACGGACTGGCCATCCGTGATCACCACCGCCAGCTGCTGAACTCCTTCATCCTTCCTGCTCCCGGCTCTTTTGGTGAAAACATTCTTCCTCAGGAAGTTGATGGCAGCGCCAGTGTAGGATTCGCCGCCACGGTATGGCAACGTTTTCACATAATTCACCATCTCTGACTTGTCTCGAAATGCATTCAGGCCAAACTCGAGCCTGGGCTCATTGCTATAAAGTACCAAGGCGACCCGTACGTTATCCGGGGCTATATCCAAAGCCCTGATAATCTTGAGGAGAAAAGCCCGGATCAGCTGGAAATTCCTCGGCCCGATTCTGCTGGATTCGTCCACAAGGAACGCAATGTCTGCCACGGATGCGCTGTAGCAAACTGCGAGCAAAGCAAGCACATCAAAGTTAGAGATATGGTGGGATGGGGAATCTTTTCCAGTTAGAGACCCACATCCCCTCCTAGGCTAGCTTCCATGGTGGGGAGGGGCGGAGCCAGAAGTGAAATATGGCAAAAGTGGGCGGAGCCATAGGTGCAGCTCTTACCTTTTACGCAAGGCTGTATCCCAGCCATGTGGGTGCCAGAGGTTTCCATAGTTACGTACCTCTCCATCCATCCAGACGAGTGAGATGCGTTATCACAGTTCAAGGACACTATCCCTGCCAGGCAAAAGCACTTGGAGAGGGCGTGGCCTGAGAAGAGGGGGTGTGGCCTGAGCAGATGGCTGGATGGGCCTATTTGGGGCCCAGCCTGAGAGTCCCCTCCCATGACCTTCCATACTAAGAGATGTCGATAGCTCAAATCTGAAGTAACCCCCACTGGTACATTTGGATAGGACTTTGGTCTGAATTCATGACAATTTAAGCACGGATAGGAGCAGGCATGCAAACTTACTGCCATGATTGAGGGGGCTGGCGATGTGGGATATTGAGAAGGTCCTGGACCCTCCTTGAAAATTTCCTTGCCTTCCCCCGCCCCCCGATGGCGCCCCTGGGCAGGAGATAATGGGCAAGGCTGCCCCAGGGTGAACAATGTGTGATGCTGGTTATGTGGGAGTCTGGTGAAAAGGTTGATAATAACTCATCTGCAGAGGAGAATTTACGCAAACGCTCCACAACGAAATGCCGTGTGAGGATTTGATTAGTCTGAAAGCCAGAACACCTCCAGAGGATATCAGTTCTGCATGCCACCCCTTGCCTCATCCAGGCCATTTTTACAGGAATAATAATAATAATAATAATAATAATAATAATAATAATAATAATTTATTTATATCCCGCCCTCCCCAGCTGAAGCCGGGTCAGAGTGGCTAACAACAGTAAAAATGACACAGTTTACGTAAAATCACGATCAATTAATTGAAATACATTCTAAAATCAATTCATTCTAAAATCAATTCAGGGTCACATTAATGGCAACCATTGGGCTAGAGTTCTATGAGGATTACCGAAGGAGGGGGTCAGACTGTGCCTTGGCCAAAGGCCTGGTGGAATAGCTCTGTCTTGCAGGCCCTGCGGAAAGATGTCAAGTCCCGCAAGGCCCTAGTCTCTTGCGACAGAGCATTCCACCAGCTCGGGGCCACAGCCAAAAAGGCCCTGGCTCTCGTTGAGGCCAGCCTAACCTCCCTGTGGCCCGGGATCTCCAAGATGTTTTTAGTTGAAGACCGTAAGGTCCTCCGTGGGAGGCGGTCCCATAGGTATGAGAGTCCTAGGCTCATTTGAGCTCATCGGGAAAGAACTGGAATGTATGAAGGCGAAACACATGCTTGTAAATGCATATCATGTGGTGGGCTCATACTGGGAAGCAAACTGGGAAAATTCTAGAATCGTCCTTCAGTCATGCGTGTCCTATAACAAATGTCAATAAAGCCAGTGGCGTTTGCTTTGGGCTCTAGACAAGTTTCTTTTGATTGTATTCCTGGCAGTATTACTAACAACCCTTTATAAAAAAAACCATGCTATTCCCATTCGAGGAAGATTTATCTGAGGAAAACTCTCCTTGTTACAGAAAGAAATGTTCAGGGAAGTTAAAGAGAACTCGCTTTCTGAATAACAATAATGTTATATTTGCAGGGGACCGGATGACTGACAGAACTCTCCACCTTATAATCTACTTTAGCGTGGAATTTTCTCTCCCGGGAAATAATTACCTGCTGGCACATCTATGTCCAGAGCATCATCGTAGTGTTGATGAACTGATACGTCCAAAATATCCACCACAGCCTGCTGAACCTTATCAAGGCTCTGTACATCATCAGCCTGAAAAACCAAAACGTCAGTAGCAATCTCCTCCATTTCCACCCTGTCAGAATCCAAGATGCCAACCGTTACAACTTTCACTCCCATTTCTTTCAGCCGCTTTGCGGACTCCTTGACGTCATCCTCAGATTTAGCGGAGGTGACGACCACCGTAAACTGTGGCGTCCCTTGGTTAAACCGGCTCCCAGCTTCCTCAGTAAAATAGACATCTTGCAGAAATTGCAGGGCAGCCCCAGTCTGCGAAGGGCCTCCTGTGAATTCGACGCTGTTCTGGATGTGGTTGAGAACATCTTCCTTGCTCTCGTAAGTGTTCAGCAAAAATTCTCTCTTCCCTTCTCCACTGTATTGCGCGAAGCCAATCTGGTACTTGCCAGCCCCGACATCTAGTTGTTCGACAATCTGAGCGGTGAATTTTTTGACTGCTTCAAAGTTGGGGGCGCCCATTGTGTCAGAGGAGTCGATAAGGAAAACCACGTCAGCATAGTGCTTTGTAAATGCTGGAGGAAAAAAACAACATATTTTAATACAGTGGTACCTCGGGTTACAGACGCTTCAGGTTACAGACTCCACTAACCCAGAAATAGTACCTTGGGTTAAGAACTCTGTTTCAGGATGAGAACAGAAATCGTGCTCCTGTGGCATGGCAGCAGCAGGAGGCCCCATTAGCTAAAGTGGTACCTCAGGTTAAGAACAGTTTCAGGTTAAGAACGGACCTCCGGAACGAATTGAGTTCTTAACCTGAGGTACCACTATATACCATTGCACTGCAATCTGCATGAGAATTATAAAACCAATTGAAATCATTTCCCAAAGTTCACAGAATTTATGATCTGCTCTTGCAGTTTATAATTGTATAATGTGTGTCATTATATGATTAAAATTACATTACTTCCATGCTTATTGAATTTCAGAAAGCAGGTCCCCTGCTAGGAGCAGGTATGTGAAGCCAAAACGCAGTGCAGCACTCTGGGTATGTTTTTATTTTAAAAAAAAAATTATTGAAGATTTTCTTCAATTACAAAAGTGCGTGCATTGTCACTTTTTTCCAGGTCGCAGAGTCTTTTCTATAGATCAGTTACATTCAGTTTGAGACATTAGTGTTGTATACAATATAGTGGTACCTCAGGTTACGTACGCTTTAGGTTACAGACTCCGCTAACCCAGAAATAGTGCTTCAGGTTAAGAACTTTGCTTCAGGATGAGAACAGAAATTGTGCTCCGGCAGCACAGCAGCAGCAGGAGGCCCCATTAGCTAAAGTGGTGCTTCAGGTTAAGAACAGTTTCAGGTTAAGTACGGACCTCCGGAAAGAATTAAGTACTTAACCTGAGGTACCACTGTATATGTTTGTGGGAGAGAGGGGGGACAGAGGGGGGGAAAGGATGGTAAAACTGTCATTATTTTATTTAGTGTACTTATGGGGTTTTGTGTTGGCGTCACTTGGGTAGATTCTCTTTCTATTCGTTTTTTAATTTTTTCTTGGCAGTGAGAGAGGTTGGGGAGAGGGGGGTCAGGGCATGGTTGGTTGTCTTTAGTTTACTGAAGTGAGCGTTTTTTGCGTGTGTGAGGGAATGGGCCGCGCTGTCGGAAGTTATTCTACAAAGCCACACACTGCTCTTTAAGCACCCATTTTGTAGAGATTCAAAGAGCAGCTCAGGGTTGTTGGCAGAAAAGCTTCCGAGCAATGAAATTCAAAGACTATTTAGTTAAATATGCTAAGATAACTTAATTGGAAAAACTTGCAAATACCAGATAGGCTTAGGATTTAATTATGTTAGAGAATAATATGTTTAAAGTCAAAATGAAAACAAAGTAAGATGTTAAGTGCTTAAATTAATTTTATGAGAAAATTAGTTTTGGGAAACTGTTACAATGATATACACTGAAATTCAGCCAGGGGGATTTGAGGAAGTCACTTAACAATGTTACTAAGATTGGAACAAGTACAGTTAAGATGTATGTTTGTTTGTTTAAAATTTTTGGAAAACCAGTAAAAAAAATAGGGAAAAAAGAAAAGCTTCCGAGCAGCCCACAAGTCACCGCAGAAGACATCTTTGCTTACCTGTAATCTGGCTCTCCACTGCAAAGCACATCGTTCGGAGGAGACTGGCGGAGAGTTCTTCGAGGATATCAAATCTGTCGGTGCTGAAGAGAAACTTATTCAAAGGCCGGCTGGCAATTTCCTGCAGTTCGGTGGTGTTCTGGACGCCAATGCCCACCGCATAAACAGAGATGCCTCTTGCCCTCAGTTTGCTAGCGGGAACCTTGACTTCATCACTGGACTTGCCATCGGTGAGTAAAATGGCGACCTGAGGGAAGTTTTCCCGGGCTCTGCTCCCGGCAGATTCCGTGAAGTACTCTTCGCCGATAAAATCCAAGGCAGCGCCTGTGTTAGTGCCTCCCTTCCGGAAGGGCAAATTCTGTATTTGTTCCAGAATGTCGCTCTTTGAAGAATACTGGTTTAAGAGGAATTCCCTGTAAGGGCTGTCACTATACTGGGCCAGCCCAATTCTAACCTGATTTGGGCCAATGTCAAGGCTGGATATCATTGTATACAGAAAGCTCTTCACCTTCTGGAAATTCTCCTCGCCAATGCTGGTTGAACTGTCCACCAAAAACACAATGTCGGCCATGGTGGCTTTTCGGCACACTAAACGAGAAAGAAGTTTTAAAAAGCGAGACGGGAATTGGTTATTGCTTTTCTCTTTGAGGTGGTTTCAGACTAAAACATAGCCGGCATTTATGTGGCCAGCCATCATCATCATCATCATCATCATCATCATTATTATTATTATTATTAATACCCCCATCCCATCTGGCTGGGTTTCCCCACCCACTCTAGGCAGCTTACAGAATATATAAAACATAATAAAGCATCAAACATTAAAAGCTTTCTGATACAGAACTGTTTTCTCAAACAGCTTCTCTTGGGGATTTTCTCTAAGCGAGAACATTGTAAAATGTTTTCTTAGAATCAGGGCCACCAAAATATGAAAACAGTACAAAGGTTAGAGCTGTACCACATCCAGACTCTGAATTCTTTCTTTCTTTCTTTCTTTCTTTCTTTCTTTCTTTCTTTCTTTCTTTCTTTCTTTCTCTCAACAAAGGAGGTGAAAGGGGTTATATAGAAATACAATATGGAGAAAGCTTCACTGTTGACATTCTGTCTGTCAGATATATTATTTCATATTGTGTGTTTCCCCTGATTTTGGGGGCTCCCCAAATGAGGACACAAATTTGCAAATGACACAAAAAAATACAAATTTTATGTGCATCTGTACTCCCTTTTGTGAGTGAGGTGAAGGGAACCAATGAACTGTGCACTGGGCCCAGAAAATCCTATTGGCACCCATCATCAGAACAAGCCAGAAAAGGGCAGTTAAAGAAAAGAGATATTGGCTGATTTCACACACACCCTTTACAACTTTCTGTATATTTTCTCTTGGCATTTTGACGGTAAACATCTAAAAGTGGAGAAACTGTACCACATATTGAAAATTAGCTCTCTTCCATGTTCTGTGCTGCGAATCATAGAGTCATAGGACTGCAGAGTTGGAAGGGACCCCAAGGGTCATCTAGTCCAACCCTTTGCAATGCATGAATCCTGACCATGGACATCCCTTGGTGGGCTCGAATCACCAACCTTCTGGTTAACAGCCAGATGCACTGACCCAATGTGCCACCAGCATTCAGAAGTGAGAGATTTCATTTAGTTTTCCTGGTTGTCTAATTCTTCTTTTTAAGCGACATCTCTGGCAAGAAGTGCAGTACATGTCCACTCAGAACTTGGCCATAATGAGTTCAGCATGATGTGAGAAAATAGCCTTACTGTGCTGGTCCCATGGGTTACCCGAGAAGCGAGGTCCAAGTCCGGTCCATGATCAAAGGTGCAATGCGGAGGCAGTCCGTAGTAGCTGAAGCTGGGTGCAGGGCAGGGAGCCGGGTGAAGTCAGGAACAGGCATGCAAGCAGAGAGCCAGGGTGGGTCAGGAGCTCAGGCAGGAAAGCAGGACAGGGTTCAGGCAGGAACTAGCAACCAACAATGTTGCTCCCACAGCTTGGGACTGGGGCTGGCCAGCTTTTATCTGCCCCGAGGCATAGGGCGGTCCCGGTCCACAGGTGACTCGCCTCTCCTGGCGTGGAGGCGAGCACTCCTCCTGCGGGAACTTAGTTCCCTCCGCCTCTCTGCCCTGAGCCTCTGCAGCTCAGGAGAGGCTGGAGGGTTACCGGACCCAGAGGCAACCTCAGCTTCCTCTGACTGGGCTGAGAGTGGAGCACCTGCAGGCAATGGGTCCTCCATCACCTCAGGAGCCAGAGCAGACTCAGCTGATGCCTGCACTTGAGGATCCAGGACAGGTGAGGACCCTTCAGGCTCATGCCCCAGCCTCGGCTCAACTGGTTCTGGAGGCGGGGAATCCTGTGCAGGCTGGGATCCCTCAGGTGCAGTATCCGAGTCCGAATCCCAGGCCATCACACTTACCGGTTGAATTTATCTTGCATCAGGCTCTTTGTATAAAACACATGCCCTCCTCTTTCTGTACACCCATCACCTGCTGTCAGGGGCTAGACTGAGGAGGAATGGTGGGAACCCCCTCATCTTCGTACAACTTCCCAAGAAGAGGAGGACAGTATAGATTTAGAACAGTGATTTGCAGAAGGGCATAATTCAGAGGCTGCAGAGGGGAGGAGCTGGAAAATATTGGGAGAGCAGCAGGAAGAAGGACCAGGGGAGAGACAGTTAACAGACTCAGTGTCTCTTGAAAGCATTCCTGACCCCTTCCCTTCTCCCAGAACCAGGCAGGCCTTGAAAGTAGTAGAACAGAAAGCTCAGAGGCAGGAAGCTCAGTGCAGGGGTGACGTAGAATAGAAGAGACGGAGAGGGTGGGACTTTACTTGGAGCAATGCCATTATCTAAGAAAGCATTCCTTCATCTCTCTCTGTGAATATTGAATAAGCTACTTGGTAAGAACTCATCCCACAGTGAGAGGGATAGGATTCGCTGAAGCCTTGACACCTGGTAGCATGCTGCTGAATGAAAAAGATTTTGTGATCTTGTTGTTGTTGCTGTTTAGTCGTTTAGTCGTGTCCAACTCCTCGTGACCCCATGGACCAGAGCACGCCAGGCACGCCTGTCTTCCACTGCCTCCCGCAGTTTGGTCAAACTCATGCTGGTAGCTTCAACTGTCCAACCATCTCGTCCTCTGTTGTCCACTTCTCCTTGTGCCCTTCATCTTTCCCAACATCAGGGTCTTTTCCAGGGAGTCTTCTCTTCTCATGAGGTGGCCAAAGTATTGGAGCCTCAGCCTCAGGATCTGTCCTTCCAGTGAGCACTCAGGGCTGATTTCCTTCAGAATGGAGAGGTTTGATCTTCTTGCAGTCCATGGCACTCTCAAGAGTCTCCTCCAGCACCATAATTCAAAAGCATCAATTCTTTGGTGATCAGCCTTCTTTATGGTCCAGCTCTCACTTCCATACATCACTACTGGGAAAACCATAGCTAGGAAGGATTTTTTTAAAAAAAGAGAGAGAGAGAGAGAGAGAGAACCACTGTATACACACACACTTTTGGATTTACCTGGAGAAATCTGAGTGATGTGTTGAGAGGCTTCTTCGCCAGTAGTACAAATCACCTGGAGCAGATTTTGGGAGATGCCCTGCAAGCCGGCAAAATCTTCCACATTGTAGACGTGCGTCTCGTCCGGGTCACTAGCAATTAACTGAAGCTCTGACAAAACAGCATCCTTAATGCCCAAAGCATAGAGGGTGATGCCTGCACTCTTGACCAGCTTTGACGGCTCACGGATATCATCCTGGGCTTCCCCGTCTGTTATCACAACTGCCACTTGGGGGACGCCTTCGCGGCGCCGACTGCCGGCCACTTCGTTGAACTGATGGTCCAGCATAAACTTCAAACTCTTCCCAGTTTTGGTCCCCCCTCCTTTGTAGTGCAAGTTCTGAATCTGGTTTAAGATGTCCTCTTTGCGGTGGAAAGTGTTCAGGAAGAACTCGTTGTGAGGCAGGTCGCTGTACAGAATCAGCCCGACCTGTATTTTATCCGGTCCAATGTCCAAGCCGTCAACCATGGTGTACAGAAAGTCTTGCATGCTTTTGAAGTTCTTTGTTCCGATGCTCCAGGATCCATCCACCAGGAACACGAGGTCTGCAATGGCAGTTTCTCTGCAGACTGAAGAAAGACAGGGTAACCTTTTGTTCTTACACCAAAAGGCATTTGTTAGATTCGGGACAGGCAAAAGAAAACATTTCTTCATGTAACCCAGGGGTTGGGGGACATGAAGTCCGCATGATGTCGCTGGTCCCCAACTCGCATCATCCCTGACTACCAACCAGGCTGGATGGGGTGATGGCAAAACAACAACAACAAACCTATGGTTACGTGAAACATACTCAAATAAACACACAAGACTTAACTGGCTGTACTTTTGAATAAATAAGGTATACAGTCATACCTCAAGTTGAATGTGCTTCGGGTTGAGCGCGTTTGAATTGCGCTCCGCAGCAACCCGGAAGTAACGGAGCACGTTACTTCCGGGTTTCGCTGCTCACGCATGTGCAGACACTCAAAATGACATCACGCTCATGTGCAGAAGCAGCGAAACGCAACCCGTGCACGCGCAGACACACCATCGCATCTTACGTTCCATTCGGGATGCAAACAGGGCTCCGGAACGGATCCCGTTCACATCACGAGGTACCACTGTACTATTCATTGTATCAAATTGTAGGTTTCAACGGAAGTCTTATAAAGTTCAACGAAAAAAGCAGAAGACCCAGTGGATCAGTTCATTCTCTAGTCAGTTCGTGCATAAGGTCCATACATGTATAAGTATCTATTCCACCTGTCTGTTCATAGAGTTCAATAATCCACATGAAGGGTTGTTACAGTTCCACAGAATCCTTTCACAAAGACAACCAGTACTATGCTATAAGATCCACTATCCTATAATATTACATATGAGCCTGTTCTACTGATGAAGCCTAGGATGGCGAAACAAGGCTAATATTCCGGAAATCCTTGTCTTAGACCCTGTGGAATAGGTATTGTCAGGGAACTGCCATCGGAGCCAAGAGTGGAGGTAAGGCTCCCCAACGATGCAGGAGAAGGGACCAGCAGGGAGAGAGAGAACACTTCCTTTGGGGAAGGAAATCGGCGTGACACCAGGAAGAAAGGGGAGCAGGGAAGGACTTCGGAGAGATGGCTCCAAGACTCTTCCACAGAGACCAGCGGGGAGAGCCCAGGACCTCCGCTGGCCACGCCCACTCTGCGCAGAAGACTTCCGCGCAGGGAGGCTAGGCGGAGACTTGGCGTCAAAGAGCTTTTATGTTGGAAGAAGTTCAGGAAACGCCCATTGACGGATTCTGCCCGTGACTGACACAGCCATGGAGAAAGGGCTGTCCAGCCAGGGAAAGGTTTAGCCAGACAACGTTGCCTTGAGCAGCAGCCCCCTTACGCACGAGCAACCCCCAATTCCCTTTACAGGTATTTATACATGTATGGACCTTATGCATGAACTGACTAGAGAATGAACTGATCCACTGGGTTTTCTGCTTTCTTTCGTAGAACTTTATGAGACTTCCATTGAAATCTACAATTCCGTACAATGACTAGTATACCTTATTTATTCAAAAGTACAGCCGGTTACGTCTTGTGTGTTTATTGAGGATGGGGTGATGGCAGCAGAAATCCATCAACATTTGGAGGGCTACTGGTTCCCCACCCCTGACATAGCACATATTTATTTAAAGCATGTTGTACGCTGAAAGAGAACTATATGAAAATGATGTACCGGTGGTATTTGACTCCTACTAAGTTATCTAAAATGTATAGAACAAGTTCAAATATCTGCTGTAAGTGTAACGAGAAAGAGGGTACCTTTTATCATATGTGGTGGTCATGCAAGATAATAAAATCATTTTGCGAAATGACATATGATGAACTGGGAAAAAATGTTTAAAATAACATTTGGTTAAAAAAAAAAAACCTGAAGCTTTTTTTATTAGGAATTATAGGTACCGAGATTCCAAAGGACCAGAAAAGACTTTTTATGTATGCAACAACAGCTGCACGAATGTTACTAGCCCAAAGATGGAAAGAAGCTGCAATCCCGACCAGGGAAGAGTGGCAAGCCAAACTGCTGAACTATGCTGAAATGGCAAAACTAACCGGGAGACTCAGGGACCAAGAAGATAAAGACTTTAAGAAAGAATGGGGAAAATTTATAATTTACCTAAGAGACCATTGTAAGCACATCAAACCCTTAGTTGGACTGTAAGAATCACTTGTAAAGAATGAGCTTTATGGATAATTTAGAAAAATGTAAATATTGGAGAATGTATTGATATGTAGATTGGGGGGGAAATGTTATTAGGACCCAGATAGGGGGTGGGGAGGAGTCACAAGATTCAGAGAATCTCCTGAAATGATTATTTAAAGAATTTTGTTATAAATTTGTATTTAAACAAATATTTGAAAAAAGAAGAAGACATAACACATATTCAACTTGTGCAATTTGATGCCGCTAGAGAATGGTGATGACCGTTGATTTACACTGGGGCTGGATCTACACTGACCTGCTTAGCATTATTTCCCCCTATTAGAATGATATTAGATGTCATGGACACATCTGCCCCAAGTAGAGAAACACAGTGTCAGGAGTCCAGGTTCCCAGCTTGATAACACAGTAAGCATAGGTAATTAAAAAAGGAAGATTTATTGCAAAAACAAACAGATAGCTCCAGATGGCTCTGACAAAGCCTCCAGCATCATTACTCAAGATGACCCTTCTGATGACTTCTTCCGGTGTCGATAGAAGATATTGAACTTACAAACTTTACCTCTCTTGTTTTGCTTCCTATCTAGCAGCCCTTCCATTTGCCAACTCTTCAGACTTAGTGGATCAGCTCCAACCTCTTCCTGTTCTGAGAGGCTGTCTCTTAATCTATTAGCGCCAATTTGTGCTTCTGGCAAGCTTTGACTGTGTTCTAGCCTGCTCTCAGCTACTGCCTTATCAGCCTGCCTGTCAAAGTCAGGAAGAGCCGAAGTCTGCACCTGCCGGCTCTCCCCTGCCTGACTAACATCTGTTTCTGCCTTTCTGTTCCTGGCTGCTTTCTGCAGTTGGCTGCAAACCTTCACTTGGAGCTGGCTCATTCCTGACACACAGCATGAGTTAGGAAGCAGTCAGACAGCTGGGAGCAGTCCCTCTCCCCCTGACACAGAAGGAATGTAGATAAGATGTTAGCAGAGAGTGGGAGGGGGAGAAGTCAGCTCGCTCAAGAAGCACAGGCAGCTTCAGAAAGCAGAAGGGCTAGCATTTCCTCACCGGAAGAGTAGGCAATTAATCCCCTGAGCCCAAAGAGTAGACGTATGGGAAAGGTATTAGACAGAAAACAAACCCAGAAATGTAAGGATCATAGGTTCAGGATATTCTGCAGAAGCAGGAAGCACTCCTCAGAAGGGCCAACTGACTCGTAAGTCACGGACGCTCGGTTAGACGTCCGAGGGTAATTGTTTGTACAGTATTGCAATAAACCTTCAAGCTAATTACGACGTGCATGCTGTGTTATCAAGACAGCAGCCTGGGCTCCTGACATTAGATATGTTGTTCTAAAACGTCATAGGGCATACTTGTTAATTAAAACGGTTTTTTTACACCCCTCCTCTTTTTTTTTTTTTTTGTCAAATGTAATACCCTGCCACACCATTTTCTAAACCACTGTTTCTTTCTGTGCTGCTGGTCGCTGGTTGCTCTGCTCTGCCCTTGGGTGTCACATTTTAATTCTCCCCCCCCCCCCGTGTCTTTTGTTATCTGCACATGGATATTGCTAAAGAAGCACGGATATTACATTACCAGTAGTTTGGGCATCGGTTGAGCACAACATGGTCAAAAACACAAGAATAAACCTTTGGTTCCAGTTGTCCATCCTGGGGGCACCCCTGAAGAAAATAATAATAATAATAATAATTAATAGTAACAACAACAACAACCTTTCATTCATATTGAAAAATCCAGTTGTATACACAAAGATATGCCATACGTTCCGGATATAGCCGGATTTTCACTTTTTTAAATACGGCAACCTTAATACACACTAAGCCTTTAAAGCACATTCAGAGCACATGGCTTCCACCAAAGAGTCCTGGGAACTGTAATTTGTTAAGGGTTGCTGGTGACTGTAACTATGTCCCCTGCGATGCTAATCCATAATTTCTCCCATATCCAAGTTTCAGGATCAGTGTACACATGCATCACTTGAGGATGTAACAAGAGTTCTGTTGCTAGAGCCCCGGTCTCAGGTTCAATCCCTTGAAGGGCTGGGAATGAGCTCTGTCTGAAACCCTGGAGAGCCCCTCTGCCAGTCAGTGTAGAAACCAGGGTTGAGGGACCTTGAGGACCAGGGAATGAATGCTCCAGGTTTCTCCATCTGGCCCTGGAGGATCTTCCCAGGCTATGTGTATTACTGGTCCTGCTCCCTTCTCAAGTGCTTTGCTCTGGTTGGAAGGTGTCCTTGAACAAGCCTCTTGGTTGCCTGAATGGAGGATGGAGATGTGTCTGTAAATCTCTGGCTTTTACAAGAGTGAATTGACAATAGTATTGTGTTGTGTGATGTTTTACCTGTGACTTCTGTGTATTAGTCATCATTGCATCTATTGGGTAATGGACAGGCACCTGTTAATCAGCCTTGTGTGACTCTACATACACTCTATAAAAAATTTGGATTGAGGAATAATCCTCTTCACAGGCTGAATTCAGATATCATGCCAAACTGTGGTTTGGCATCGTATCTGCACCTGTGTTGCAAAACCCTGGAGTGTCACCAGGATATCAACCGTAGTTTCAAGCTGGCTTCCAAGCTACAGTTTATGCTAACCATGGTTTGCTGTTATATCTGAATTAATAAGCCAAAATAAGAACCATGGCTCCACCCGAAGAGGCTGCTGCACTATGAAAGTGTGCTGAACACATGAGAAATGAAAAACCAGTAAGTTGCCCTAAACCACGGTGATCCTGTTGTATAGCTGGACGTTCAAACCTCAGTATGGTTAGGCACAAGCCATTATTCAGCATAATTTCAGCCACTACAAAGATCTGTACTGTGAGGTTGTGTCTTGGGTCTTTTTTTGATAATGACAAGCCAGCTGGGAAACACCAAAGTTTCTGGCAAATATCTATGACAACAATTAAGGGGGGGGGATGAAACAGCTACCTCTGAATTAATGATGACAAACAAAGCCCTGCAGACAAGGCTAACATTGCTTATGGGATGCCAGATGATTAGGATCTACCTCCAAAAGACAAACTGTTTATTAATATGTCATGCACTCCAGCAGCTGCATAGGCCCCTGGAAAGTTTGTGCAAGCAAGCTGGGTTTATGCATTTCAGAAGCTCCTCCAGGTTGACCTTCTGAAACTATTTGAAACGGCACTGCATTTTTTCCACCAGACTGAGAATCCGGTTCCAAAAAATTAGGGTCTTGCTGTGCCACTAGTCAAAGCACAGCCCCAAGAACATTTTAGACTTTGACCGATACTCCTACACAAAACCTCTTCTTTGAAACTAGACAAGTCTAAATGCCCCATCTAAAGACTTGAGACATATTTTTGTTTCATTAAATGCAGAGGAGGGGTTGGAAAAAACCAGTCGCAAACAGCATGAAAGATGTGCACAGATAACCCATGCCAGATAAATCTAGTTAATTATGGTTGCACAGGAACATCAACCTCAAGGGCAACAGATACAAGTGGGATGTAGGAAATCTATCCAAACTAATCATCATCATGAATGTTACAAAGTCATCCCAAATGTTTTGGATTCTTCCCCACTTCGCAATCTGGGTCCTTTGCTGCTTTCTCACATGAGTCCCAGCCTAAAAAAGCTTGCTGAAGGATAAAAAGGTAAAGGTAAAGAGACCCCTGACCATTAGGTCCAGTTGTGGCCGACTCTGCGGTTGCGGCGCTCATCTCGCTTTATTGGCCGAGGGAGCCGGCATACAGCTTCCGGGTCATGTGGCCAGCATGACTAAGACGCTTCTGGCGAACCACAGCAGCGCACGGAAACGCCGTTTGACTTCCCGCCGGAGTGGTACCTATTTATCTACTCGCACTTTGACGTCCTTTCAAACTGCTAGGTTGGCAGGAGCAGGGACGGAGCAACGGGAGCTCACCCCGTCGCGGGGATTCGAACCGCTGACCTTCTGATCAGCAAGCCCTAGACTCTGTGGTTAAACCCACAGCACCACCCACATCCCACTGAATGGTATAGTTTTTGTAAAATATGCAGGGATTTATGATATGTAAAATGAACCATGGAAAGAGAAAAAGGGAGGTCACTGATATCTTAAGGATGTAACAATGAGTATTTTAAATTGTAAAACAGAAAAATTCTTTAAAAATTATATATACACACAAAAAAGATATATCACTATATCACAATATTTGGCTGGTGATACATCACAATGTTGAAAAGCTGGCATTGCCCAGCCCTGATCCCTACTAGCTACAGCAATTTCCCAGAGTCCTAATACTGCAACAAGCTGTTTACGAAGCAGAGTAAAGCAAACATCATGCTAGCACCACAGTAGATATAAAAAGTGTGCCATAATTCTGCCATGGTAAAAGGTACCAGTTCAATGGCTTTAATAACCTAGTATCACCACCACGTTTTTACGCAACACAGAAAAAGGCATTGTGCAAGCACTGAAACTGTTTGTATCTTGGTTTGGAGGCAGTGTGCTCTCAACATAGCAAAAAGTGTCGCCCTTTTTAAGCAAACCACATCTTTCCTGTGGCTTATTTCCAATAAGACAATCTACAGCAATCGATTACATCTGATAAGCATCCTGTTTTTGGATAGCTTTCCAAGCAATGAATAAACATCCGCAGAGAAATGCTGCAGTGTGTGGGTAAATAACCTGGGTTAGTAATTCTATTCATGTGGTGAAGAAGTTCAGGACCACACAAGTGGATCTTGTGTTAAATATAGGTCAACGCACATCTTGGTCTGAAAAAACAGGTTACGTTAAACAGAAAAGTAGGGAAAGTGTTCATTAGTCATGAACACAAAGGGAAGAAAGTATAATTCCTTTCTCCGGTGCAGGATACAGTTGTTATCCAACCACTTTTCAATGCATATACTTATCCTTTGAGCTTTGCTGTTTTGAATATGAGAGAAAATTTAGATTTTCCCTCCGAAACAGTACTGTGTACTGCCTCCCACCCACATATTCTTGAAACTTGCTAAATATTAATAATATTTCATCCACATCAATGAATACTGTTTGGATACTCTTCTACCTCCATCACATTTTTAAAAATATATATTTCTTAAGGATGACAGCAAGCTTATTATTTATAGGATTTACAGAAGCCATCCCAGTTTCTGATTTGATCCCGGAATGTCCCACTTTTCCTTAGGATGTCCTTGTTTTCATTGGAGAAATGTTGGAGGTATGGAGTTAGGTGACCCCCCAGCCAAGGAGATAAGTAACTATACAACCTTTAGAAGCCATCTGAAGGCAGCCCTATATAGGGAAGTTTTTAAATGTTTAATATTTTATTATGTTGTTATATCTGAAAGAGCGTCTCCACCCCATCGTTCTGCCCGGACGCTGAGGTCCAGCGCCGAGGGCCTTCTGTCGGTTCCCTCACTGCGAGAAGCCAAGTTACAGGGAACCAGGCAGAGGGCCTTCTCGGTAGTGGCGCCCGCCCTGTGGAACACCCTCCCACCAGATGTCAAAGAGAACAACAACTACCAGACTTTTAGAAGACTTCTGAAGGCAGCCCTGTTTAGGGAAGCTTTTAATGTTTGAAATATTACAGTATTTTAATATTTTGCTGGAAGCCACCCAGAGTGGCTGGGGAAGCCCAGCCAGATGGGCGGGGTATAAGTAAAAAATTATTTATTATTATTATTATTATTATTATTATTTGGAAGCAACACAGAGTGGCTGGGGCAACTCAGTCAGATGGATGGGCTATAAACAGCAAAATAATAATCCTCCTCCTCCTCCTCACCATCATCATTTTTGAATAGGACATCCCTATTTTCATCAGAGAAATGTTGGAGGGTATGCAACTTTTGGGCCTCCTTTAAGATGCTCATATAAATGTTCCAGCCCTAAGTGACTTAGGCCCAAATATCTGAAAAACTGCTTCCTTCCCTGGAACCTCTCAGGTTTTAAGATTGACAGAGGGGGGTAAAAACACAAAAACTTGCCCTAGGACCATGCGGTAAAGGGCAGGCAGAAGATCCTATAACCCAAAATAATCAATAAATAAACCTCAGGCCACCTTCCTTCTACAACAGCTTTCAGAATGTAAAAAGACAAATGTACTTGTGGATGTTCTTGCCTGTTTGAAACTATGAAAACTAATAAAATTCTACATTTTAAAAAGGAGGGTATAAAATGTTTTCCCGACCTCACCACTATTGCTAAAGACTGGACATACAACCTCTTCTTAAGAGGTAACCTTTAACACCATGTTAGGCAATACTTGAATCTCTTATTTTTCTGCTAGAAAAATAGGGGGGGAAATTTTTTTTCTGATACGCTCTTGGATTTGTCACTATGAACTCCCTCATCTTTTTCCTAACTGGATGAGAATTTACACTTGAAGAGCAATCGCTAAGATTTTGTATTAAGATGGAACTTAGATCCCAACACCAGACAGACCATCAGTATCTCGTGTTGCCTTTTACAGCTTCCTGCAAACATTCATTTCTTATTTCATTTACTGAAAATATGCATCATCTCGTTTGTGGCAAGTTGAAGTACAATTGCATCCTGTTTGAATAAATTATTCCTCTTACTTGGAGAAATCTTCCTTCTTGTATACGCTTGCTTTTCCCGAACCTCCTTCCTCACAGAGTCGTCTGCAAAGGCTAAAAGCCCTGAAATGCAAAAAAGAATTGCGTGCAGAGCTTTGGTGCAAATGTCCAGCATTCTGCCTCTCTCTAAAGTATATTAGAAAGTGGATTCCTAAACCTTATATTTCTTCTCAAAGCAGCAGCAGCATTTGGGAACAACGTCTGCCCTGTCCATTCCACCTACCTCTCACCTCTTCAGATTGCTATATTATAATTCCAGAATGAATCAATTGGAACTAGACATTTAACTTGCAATGCATCTCAAGTCTAAACATTCTGTGAGATAAGACGAGACATCTTGCACTAGCCAATGTCTTCCTTATCAGCGATACATGGGAAAATTATTTCAGAAATTTTATTAGTACATTTTTTGGGGAAACAACATTAAAATGTCTCTGTGAAGCCATAAAAATCATTTTCTTCTTTCTGTGAAGAAAGACACCCATTTCTTTTGGGATCTGATATGAGCGTAAAGTTTCTATTTTCCCTCACAGAAGCACACGCATAACGATTGCAAATTAATGGAGAAGGAGATCCTAAATATTGCACTCACCTGGCTTCTTAGAGGTCCATCTGTGCAGTGTCTAGTGGTCCATATGATCGATCATCTATCCTCTCTCAGGACTGTCCAAAAGCATCAAAGATTCCAGCTGTGAGCAGCCAGTTGTGCTGTTGGAAAGAGACTGGGAACCAGCCTTCCAAGACAACCCCTCTGAGACAGAACTCTCAGTCTCTTGCGTAAACTCTGGATTGCCCCAGAAGGAAAAGCTTTCTCTGACATGTATGCAGGATTCATAATACAGTGGTACCTCGGGTTACATACGCTTCAGGTTACATACGCTTCAGGTTACAGACTCCGCTAACCCAGAAATAGTGCTTCAGGTTAAGAACTTTGCTTCAGGATGAGAACAGAAATCGTGCTCTGGCGGCGCGGCGGCAGCAGGAGGCCCCATTAGCTAAAGTGGTGCTTCAGGTTAAGAACAGTTTCAGGTTAAGTACCGACCTCCGTTAACGAATTAAGTACTTAACCCGAGGTACCACTGTAATTTTTAAAATGTTGCCAGTAATGGAGGCCCTAAAGTATATATTCGAGTCTATGAATTCAAGATATTCACTTGCCGGTCTTCAAATCCGACATGAGACCCCGATTGACCCCTTCAATGACCACAGGCACTTCTCTGCCTCAATTCCCCATCTGTAAAACTACAATTGTACCTTGGATCTCAAACACCTTGCAACTTGAACGTTTTGGCTCCCAAACGCCACAAACCCGGAAGTGAATGTTGCGGTTTGCGAACGTTCTTTGGAACCCAAACATCCGACGCTGCTTCCGCAGCTTCCGATTGGCTGCAGGAAGCTTCTCAGCTTCCGGTCCACAGGTGACTCGCCTCTCTTGGCCTGGAGGCGAGCACTCCTGCGGGAACTTAGTTCCCTCCGCCTCTCTGCCCTGAGCCTCTGCAGCTCAGGAGAGACTGGAGGGTTACCAGACCCAGAGGCAACCTCCTCTTCCCCTGATGGGGCTGAGAGTGGAGCACCTGCAGGCAATGGGTCCTCCATCACCTCAGGAGCCAGAGCAGACTCAGCTGATGCCTGCACCTGAGGATCCAGCACAGGTGAGGACCCTTCAGGCTCAGGCCCCAGCCCCGGATCAGCTGGTTCTAGAGGCGGAGACTTCTGTGCAGGCCGGGATTCCTCAGGTTCATCAGGTTCAGCCTCTGAGTCCGAATCCCAGGCCATCACACATAGTAATGCATAGAAGCATTTACAATTTCAGTGAATTAAATTACTATACTTAACAAGGGACTCGCCATAGCTCCTTTGAAGTAAAAGACAGGTGTGGATTTCTAGCTCTTTGGGACCACCAGGACCCGTGCGTATCTGGCCAATGTCTTCCAAGTGCCACAAGACTCCCTTTAGAAGTCGCTTTAAGCTGCCTTTCTATGTTTCAGAACTTTCCAAGTAAATGCGTTATCTAGTTAAGATCAACAACAACAAAGGCTGGGAAGGGTGCATGATTTGTGGATTTAGCAAACTTATACGGAGCATACTTCGAAATCTGGAAGCAACATAGTAAACAAAGAAGATCAAAGCGGTTGTTCATAATGAATTGCCATTACACCGTTTGATGTGTTAATTGGCTTGTCTTTTCTTTAAAGCTTTCCTTGTGTGCCTCAAGAAGGGGAAACTTGGCGGAAGGCACCTGCCATTTATTAAAGCTCACTGAAGAATTTAAGATCAAAGGAAGAACATGGGATGAGGAGACAACTTGTGAGCGTCATAACCAAGCAGGAAAAGTGAAAAAGGACATGGACATTCTGGCTACACTACTATTCTACTGCTCTGGTCCTTCAAGAGAGAAAAGGAGAATGTAGTCTGGATGAAATAAAAAGAGATCCCTTGGATTTATACTAGGTAGCCAGAGAAATTTCCTAAACTGAGTCCCTGGATGACCATTTGATCTAAGGGTCTAGATCAGAGAACCTATTTTAGCCCTAAGGCCAGATTCCAGTCCAACTGACCACCTGAGGACCACAATTTCTCCTGATTGTTCTTTAGTTTTGGTATTTTAAAAAAATGATTTAGTTTTTCAGTTTAAAGTTTTACAATCAATTATCCAACAACCAACATAAAAACAAGATTCCAAAGAATCTCCTGAACTTCCCTCCTCCCCTTTGCGGGTCCTTTTGTTAACCATTTCCTCCTGCATCTTTTATAATAATCCAAATCTTTTACATCTCCATTATATCCCAAATTCAACATAAAACTACAAGTGTTATTCCATTCCCACTAATGATTTTAGCTGTTTACAATGGTTTTTAAGATAAATTATGAAAATTTCCCCATTCCTTATTAACATTTTGGTCTTCCTGATTTCTGATTCTTCCAGTCATTTTTGCCATTTTGGCTTAATCCATCAATTTAACCTGCCATTCTTCTCTGGTCGGGACTTTGTCTTCTTTCCATCAGGCATGGGATAGGGAAAGCTATGCTGCCCTGATTGTTCCTTTGTAGCATGTTGTTGTTGTTTGGTCGTTTAGTCGTGTCCGACTCTTCATGACCCCATGGACCAGAGCACTCCAGGCACTCCTGTCTTCCACTGCCTCCCGCAGTTTGGTCAAACTCATGCTGGTAGCTTAAAGAACACTGTCCAACCGTCTCGTCCTCTGCCGTCCCCTTCTCCTTGTGTCCTCTATCTTTCCCAACATCAGGGTCTATTCCAGGGAGTCTTCTCTTCTCATGAGGTGGCCAAAGTATTGGAGCCTCAGCTTCAGGATCTGTCCTTCCAGTGAGCACTCAGGGCTGATTTCCTTCAGAATGGATAGGTTTGATCTTCTTGCAGTCCATGGGACTCTCAAGAGTCTCCTCTTCAAAAGCATCAATTCTTTGGCAATCAGCCTTCTTTATGGTCCAGCTCTCACTTCCATACATCACTACTGGGAAAACCATAGCTTTAACTATATGGACCTTTGTTGGCAAGGTGATGTCTCTGCTTTTTAAGATGCTGTCTAGGTTTGTCATTGCTTTTCTCCCAAGAAGCAGGCATCTTTTAATTTCGTGGCTGTTGTCACCATCTGCAATGATCATGGAGCCCAAGCCTTTGTAGCATAGCTTTCCCTATCCCATGCTTGATGCCAAGTGATGTCAGGTGATTGACAGGCAGGTGTGGCTTCCCCAAAACTGTCCTGCGGTTCTCCACTGTCAGTCTAGATGAAACATTAAATTGTGTTTGTGTGTATTTTAAGTGTTTAAAAAAACAACAGGGGTGCTGATCCAGATCCCAAACACAGAACAGTTAGATGTGGGAGAATGCTTTCTCCCTGTACCAGCAGTGGTTGGTGGTCCAGAGCAGTGCTGCCTGTTTAACCTCCTTCCACTGCCGTGACTGTGGCATACTGGGAGAGGCGAGGCAGAGGCAAGGGCAGCATGGTGCAGACATACCAGCAGAACTGATCTGGGACTTGTGTTTGCACCACACCAACCTTGCCACCACCTCATTCCTCCCAGAACGTCACATCGACAGCAATGATGCGGGAGTTCATACTGGAAAGTCCATCTGAAACATGAGTGCATCACTTTAGCAGAAAAATAAGAGATGCAAGTATTGCCTAACACTGTGGTAAAGGCTTCCTCTTAAGAAGAGACTGTATGTTCTTTAGATGAAGTATTTAGCAATACTGGGAAGATCAGAAAAATGTGTTCAGTCCTCTTTTAAAAAGGTAGTATTTATTAGTTTTCAAAGGGGAAACCCAGCCAGATGGGCAGGGTATAATCGTTGTTGTTGTTTAAGAAGCACCATCCTGCCAACTCCTATTGCTAATTAATCCTAATTATCTCCTTCCAGAAAGACTGTGGAACATGCATATAAAATTTACAGCATGTTGTGGTTTAAGAGAGAATTAGATGAAAATGTTATACAGATGGTATCTGACACCAAGAAGATTGGCAAAAATGTACGAATCAAAATCGAATATGTGTTGGAAATGCAGAGGGAAAGAAGGTACTTTTCTCTTGTAATAAGGTTAAAGCTTACTGGGAAATGATATATAATGAATTGAAAAAGATGTTTAAGATAGCGTTTGTAAAAACAAAACCCAAAAGCTTTTCTTTGGGGAATTATGGGATCAGAAATTTGATGTATGCAACCACTGCCGCAAGAATGACATTTGCCCAAAAAGTGGAAAGAAGGAGTTTCAATGAAAGAAGAATGGCTACATAAAATAATGGAAGATGCAGAAATGGTGGAACTTACTGGAAGAAGAAGAAATCAAACAACAAACTTTTTATTAAGGAACGGAAATCATTTATTGAGTATTTACAAACAAATTGTAAACAAATGAAGACATTAGCAGGACTATTGTAAAAACGTGCAGTTTCTAAAACATATATGAAACAGATGAGGAAAAGAATAAATAGAGTTAACTGGGATATGCAGAAGAAGAAGAAAAGAGAGTAAATTCACGGAACTGCTGAAAGAGGGGGAGGGAAACCGAGGTTTGATAGGTAAGAATTGTTTTAATTTATGTTGTTGTTGTTGTTGAAATGTTTATTTGTTAAAAATGAAAATTATAAATAAACTCTGTGTGTGTGTGTGTGTGTGTGTGTGTGTGTGTGTGTGTGTGTAATCTCCCTCCAGTTTGTTTCTTGAGGAAAGCTGCTTAGAACAAAGAATATATTTTTGCCACAGCTTAGGCGGGGTAAGTTTAGGACAGTATAGCTGGCTAACACTAACATATTGGTCTCATCTGACTGTGTAACCACAGCAGAATTGTCCTTCCTGTATTTACTTATGTCTCATCCTGTGTTAGTTTAGCTAATGTAATTTATAAACTGTCGGTGCTCCTTGTGGTTTAAACAGTACATTAGCCTTTTTGCTCCACTTCAGAAAGGATGCAGATACTTTAAACAGCAGTGCGAAAAATGTATAGCAAGAGAACTTCAGCACTGCACAGCCTGGGCTCCAGTCCAGCTACAGTGAGTTGTCACTGTCTCGTTGAAAGTACTAGATCTTGAATTACTGCCAAGTAGCTTTTTTCCATTTGCTTCAATGGGACTTACTTACAACTAGCTTGGGCGAACAGTGCTCTATACCATAGATGGCAGGACTATCACAGATCTAGCCCTGTCAGAGTGAAGAAGGCAGCAGATCTGGGGCGTCATGAAGCTCAACAAACATTTCTTTATTTTTATTTTTCTTATTTATTTATCTGTAGAACTGCTTGCATAACACAATCTCATTTAAAAAAAAATCAAGAGTGGTTTGCAATTATATACGTACAACTAAAAGCCGCGGATACCTATTGCTGTTGAATTATGCCGCTTAATTTGTTGAATACTGTGGCTTTATATTGTGATGGATGTGGGTGGCGCTGTGGGTTAAACCACAGAGCCTAGGACTTGCCGATCAGAAGGTCAGCGGTTTGAATCCCCGCGACGGGGTGAGCTCCCGTTGCTCGGTCCCTGCTCCTGCCAACCTAGCAGTTCGAAAGCATGTCAAAGTGCAAGTAGATAAATAGGTACCACTCTGGTGGGAAGGTAAACGGCGTTTCCGTGCGCTGCTCTGGTTCGTCAGAAGTGGCTTAGTCATGCTGGCCACAGGACCCGGAAGCTGTATGCCGGCTCCCTTGGCCAATAAAGCGAGATAAGCGCCGCAACCCCAAAGTCGGCCACGACTGGACCTAATGGTCAGGGGTCCCTTTACCTTTACCCTGTTATAACCCAGCTTAGGATCGGCAATGATAGTTGGCTGTGAGCCGTGGAAAAGCTGCTCCCTGCCTTGTAGGCCTTTTCCCACCTGTCCTGGGAGAACGGACTCCAACTACAAAAGCTGAGTCTGCTCAACAAACTCTTGGGTTGGTGTATTGTTTAGGGGTTTTTGTTGTTACTGGTATTATTATTTTTTGTATCTTTATTTTTTGTATCCATGATTTATGTGGAAACTGCTCACTTTGGTTGTGTGCTTTTTTGATATTTAATTCATTGTTTATGACTACTTTTGTTCTGTTTCAGTGTATCTATGTGGGGCTTATTGTCTATTTGTTTGGTTGTATGTTGCTTTTGGGTTGCCCTGGGCAAAATAAAGCAGCTGACAAATTTAATAAATATTAAACATTAAACAAATAAATAAACAGTTCTCTTTATGCAAGCAGCTTAGCCAAGAACTGATGCTGAAGATACCCTTGTACAAGGAAAAGAAATTTGCGCCCCATTACCATATATTCTGCACGCAGAACAGTTCATTGTGCCTACACTATTTGAATCTGCTTGCAGAACTGCATGAGCAGCATTTGATTTGATTTGATATCTAGTATTCGAGTATCTAGTGGGACGCGGGTGGCGCTGTGGGTTAAACCACAGAGCCTAGGACTTGCTGATCAGAAGGTCAGAGGTTCGAATCCCCGTGACGGGGTGAGCTCCCGTTGCTCGGTCCCTGCTCCTGCAAACCTTGCAGTTCGAAAGCATGTCAAAGTGCAAATAGATAAATAGGTACCGCTCTGGCAGGAAGGTAAACGGCATTTCCGTGTGCTGCTCTGGTTCGCCAGAAGCGGCTTAGTCATGCTGGCCACACGACCCGGAAGCTGTACACCGGCTCTCTCGGCCAATAAAGCGAGATGAGCGCCGCAACCCCAGAGTCAGTCATGACTGGACCTAATGGTCAGGGGTCCCTTTACCTAATCCCAGTCCTTTGGATGCTGACCATGATATTTCAGAGTCAGCTTGAGATCACAATACCCATGTACCTGCTTGGCCTGCTGCCCAGGTGTCAACCATTGTTGATGGGTAACTTCCAGGCCCCTCCTGCTCTCTCTCTTTCAGATTTTTTAAAATCTTTAAACCAGACTTCGACCAAAAACCCCCTCAAACAGAGGACTGGGTAACGCAGGGCATACTGCCGCACTAGAGAGAAGATTAACCATTTGGATTCCCATAGCTCATCTTCAATCTTTCATTATAATATAAAATTCCCGTCCTGTAGTAAGTGTAGAATGAGCTTGATTCACACATAAAATGGCACACACACCCCAGGGAAGAAGGGGTGAATGAAGATCTGTATCAGGAACAAGAATGAGGGGAGAACAGTAATATAAGTAATAAATCTGCTCCTTTTCCCTTATGGGGTACCCAAGAGCCCATATAGAGTCCTTTTGTAGGTTCTCTATCAGTAGGAGAAAACAACAGAGACCAACCCGAGAATATTGAGAAGCAATGCAGCTAGTAAGCCTGATCTTTATTAACTGTTGCTCCCTCACACACAGGAGAGAGGAGGAGGACCCAGAGCCTCATATAGTCATTTTAAATTGCCCGCCCTAGAGTCCAAGACCACCCCCAGAAACATCATACATTCATCACAGAAGGGGTGTAGCCCAAGACCACCACCCCAGATACATCATACCTACATCACAGAAAAGGCGGTCTACAACAGAAATCTGAGTGCATTGTTTTTCTCCTGTCTGCCAGGATAATGGATCACTGATTGCATTACCTGGGCCATTTCGCCACTCTTTTGTGATGATAACTACTTTATTCCTGAATCCAGGTCATAGGCTCACCCTATTCATACACAGACACACCAGGATTTGTGAACGAAAAGACAATGGGGAGGCTTTTCCATTTTCCTTCGACCTTCCAGAGAAATATTTGAGGTCAATTTGGGAGGGATAAAATGGTTTCAGGACTTTTTCTGTGAGCTTCAGGCATGTGGTTTCTATATGTGTGTGTGTTTGCTTGGTACATTTATGAACATTTATTTTATATATGTAAGACCTTAAAATCATAGCTGTCAACTTACAGATTTGAAAATAAGGGACCAGCAGCCAAAATAAGGGACCTGCAGCCTCACCTGTTCCAGGCACCCCAGTCTTCATGTCCTCCTGCAGTCTGGTCAAACTCATGCTGGTAGCTTTGAGAACACTGTCAAACCAACTTTGTAACCAGAGGTTCAACTGAATAGAATCTGAATCACATGCACCACAAGGCCTATGCAGCCTCAACTTAAGATGGCTCCCCGGCCTGGCTTTGCACTGCAAAGTTTGCGGCAGCACGTGCAACAAAATGGCGTCCAGCATTCAAAACCCCCCTCAGCTTGCATTAACTAGCCACACACAAGGCATGCAAGCTCCACACACACCCCAGTCGTTCTTAGACTTCTTATTGGGTGAGCAACACAGCCAAGCAACACAGTTGGAGCCTCCCTCCTCCCTGGCCGGCAAGGAGGGAGGGAGAGGAGCTGCTTCCTTTGAAATTTAAGGGACATCATTTAAGGGACATTTAAGGGACATCCATCAATAAGGGACAGCAGCGGGACATGGCGCTGGAATAAGGGACTGTCCCTTCAAATAAGGGACACTTGACAGCTATGCTTAAAATTCTTATAACAACAGCATCTCCTATTTGCTAGAGACCGCTAGAGAGGCAGCAAATTCAGCCTCCAAGGAGCACGTCCAAGGGAGAGCTGTTTCTGCCACCGCTGCAGCAGTAGCAGTGGGCAATGTATTCATAGGAGGTTGAATCTGCTGCCCTTGTGGATCATGCCACCCGAGGCAGTTGCCTCATCTTGTCTCATGAGTGAGCCGGCCCTAAGCAGATGGAGGAACCGAACAGCGATGCAACGATCCTAGCGGCCAAACTGGCGGGAGGATTTGCTGGGAGGGCTAAACCAGATTGCGATGGTGGAATGAACAGCGGCAACCTTCTGTCCCCACGGAAATCCCACCCATTGTGGAAAGACCCTTGCAGACACCGGTTGAAGAGAAATTCCAGCTGGGATTGTTGGTTCTTCTACCTACGGAGGATGCAATGGATACAGTGAGGGGACCAAAACTAAAACCTGAGATTTAGGGAAAACTCCAATCTTCTTCCAAAGACTATCCCAAGTCTGGTTAAAACTGACCTACCCCATGTTCCTTAGCTATGAATTTAAGTACGTTTGAATAGTCCAGTGACTCTAGCTTGGGAATAGCAGACATTTGGCTATCCTACATAAACAGTAGCTTTTCCAGAGAAGCTTGAAAAGACCAGCTTGCAGCTTTGCAACCTTTTCCTTCAGGATAAGCAATCTTTTCCATCTTCCTCATTCTCAAGGAATGACGCCGCGCTGGAACCAGTTCCTCAGACAGCTGCTCCTCTTTTCGGAGCCTTTGGGTAGTGGAAGCAACGACTAGGGTTCGAGGCTTCTCGTTTGATTTGCCAACTACCAGATCTCATAAAATCCAAACTGTTTATGGACATGCAGCACGTATTCAAAACACGCTCAAAAAGAACATGTGCTAAAAGACTTTTTTATATATATAAAAAAGACATACTCTGCTAAACAGAGTATCCCAATTTCCACTTCACTTCTATATAGGGTAATGGTGCTGTAGGGCTTTTTTTACTAAGTAGTGGAGAGAGTCCAATTGGCCAGTGGCCACAAGAGTAGCTAGATTGAAACTCGCCATTGTATAGCAAAAATAGAACAGATTCTGGCTTTCCCTGCTTGCTACAAACTCATATTTTCTGGTCTTTACCTTTTAGAAAATAGCAGCTAAATCTACATGGGTATCCGCAGTCAGTTGCCATATGCAGGGGGTTGCAATACGTACTGGGGTCCCAATAACTACACCTAGTCTTTCATTATTATTATTATTTTTAATTAAAAACAAACGTAGCTGCTAATCAGCTCTCTTCCATCTCTGTTTAAAACCCCAACACTGCAAAGGAATTGCCCATTCAGGGAACTGATCACAGTCATTATTAAACACCAGCGTTCTTTTCTCAGCACCCCATATAGTACAATAATGTTTTGGAAAATAACGAGGCTTCTCTTTCCCTCCCCACGCAACACAGATAGCCTTTAAGCCGACACTTTTCAAAAGAGGCTTATATTAAGGTTACCAGATTTTTTTCAAAGAATCCGGGGGCACTTTAGTTTTTGAAAAGAGAAAAAAAAGTTATTAAAAAATAGTTGTTGTTTTTTTAAAAAAAGTAGTACAGTGGTACTTCGGGATGCGAAGGGGATCCGTTCTGGAGCCCCGTTTGCATCCTGAACAGAACGTAATACATGACTGCGCGTGCGCGGGTCGCGTTTCGCCTCTTCCGCACATGCGCGTGACGTCATTTTGACCGTCTGCGCATACGTGAGCGGTGAAACCCGGAAGTAATGCGCTCCGTTACTTTCAGGTCGCCACGGAGCGCAACCCGAAAATATTTATCCTGAAGCATATTTATCCCAAGGTATGACTGTAATATCTTCTCTTCTGTGGTCTCCTCTGTCGCGCAGCCTTCCTCTGGGCCCCGGCCTGCTCTCTTGCAGCACCAGCCGCCGTGGAGTAGGCTCGGGTCAGAACTGGGCTCGGCCACGTGTCCTTGCCCTCCCAGGGTTCTCCTACCTCTCCTCTTTAGCAGCAGCGGGTGCAGCGGCGTGGCAAGTTCAGGCCTCCCCTCTTTTTTCTCCTTCCTCTTTCTCTCTCTTCCTTCTCCTCTCCTCCTTCTCCCTGCTTCAGCTCTGGGGTTTTCCTGGCCCCGGAGCACCGCTGGAGAGTCAACCAGGTGGCTGGACACTCTCGCTCCTGGCTCGATTTGGATCACGGTGGGGGGGGTCAACGGTTCCCCCAGTTGACGCACCGGGCGTCCCCAGTTCCCCCTCGGCAGTGGTGGCAGCAGCAGCACTTTCAGCAGCCCAGAGCCAGTCTGGTAGCGCAGTTGGCTCTGGCTGGCTTCAGAAGCTGCCCGCTGCCGTGGCGCCCGCCATTTTGCCTCGCCGGAAGTCCCCATATGATGTGTCTTGTGCCATTGAACCAATCACGCAACATTCATTCCCTGCTAATAAATCTACAACACTTAAAATATAAATCCGGGGACATTCCGTGGACGGATTTTGTCCGGGGACAGATTTGTAAATCCGGGGACTGTCCCCGAGAAACGGTCTGGTAACCATAGCTTATATTTAGTCGTAATAAAAGTTCAATATTCATAATGAAGGGACGCAGATGGCGCTGTGGGTTAAACCACAGATTCTAGGACTTGCCGATCAGAAGGTTGGCGGTTTGAATCCCCACGACGGGGTGAGCTCCCGTTGCTCGGTCCCTGCTCCTGCCAACCTAGCAGTTTGAAAGCACATCAAAGTGCAAGTAGATAAATAAGTACCACTCCAGCGGGAAGGTAAACGGCATTTCCATGCGCTGCTCTGGTTCTCCAGAAACAGCTTAGTCATGCTGGCCACATGACCTGGAAGCTGTACGCCGGCTCCCTCGGCCAATAAAGCGAGATGAGCACCGCAACCCCAGAGTCAGCTACGACTGGATCCAATGGTCAAGGGTCCCTTTACCTTTACCTTTATCCATAATGAACGAACCACTGGCTAGCGGCATGTAAGAGTACTGGCTGTGGATATTCTGGTTCTAAATATATTATGGAGATGAAGAGGTTGCATCGCAATAAGCAAAGCTGACTTCTACACAGCATGTTTAGGATCGCTAGGAGGCTGCTTGGCTCATTGTCTACTCTCTTCCGAAATCAGACTGCAACGGGGGAAATACAGAATCAAAGAACTGGAGAGTTGGAAGGGACCTGGAGGGTCATCTGGGACATCTCTGATAGCTCAGTTGGCTAGAGTGTAGAGCTGAAAATGCCAAGGTTGCAGGTTCGATCCCTATATGGGACGGCTACATATTCCTGCATTGCAAGGGGTTGGACTAGATGACTGAGGGTCCAGCTCTGTAACACTATGATTCTATGATCTAGTCTAACCCTTGCAAGTTCAAGAATCACAACTAAAGCATCCCTGACAGATGACCATCCATCTCTGCTTTAAAACCACAGGTGAAGTAGAGAATCTGTTCCACTGTTGAACAGCCCTTACTGTCAGAAATTTCTTCCTGGAGTTTGGTTGGAATCTCTTTTCTTGTAACTTGAAGCCATTGGTTCAGGTCCTACCATCGAAAGCAGGAGAAAATAAGCTTGCTCCATCTTCCACGTGACAGCCCTTGAGATATTTGAAGATGGCTATCAGATCTCCTCTCAATCTGCACACCCAACTCGGGGAAATGTCAGGAATCCTCATAGACCAGTGACAGCCAAACTTGGTCTTCCAGCTGTTTTGGACTACAACTCCCATCATCCCTAGCTAGCAGGACCAGGGGTCAGAGATGATGGGAACTGTAGTCCCAAAACAGCTGGAGGGCCAAGTTTGGCCATCACTGTCATAGACGTTCAGCACTATATCTATAGACTTATGCATTGTTTATTTCATTCATTCATAAATAAAAATACATTGACCACTTTTGCTGACTGTGCAGGCGTCCAGGAAGGAGCTCCAGGAGCGGAGAGACGTAACGTTTCTCCTCCTTTGGGCCATAGAGTTATAATGCTCCGCTCACATATAGCAACCAACTTCCGGATTCCCGTTGGACATCGCTTTCCATCTCCCCTAGGCAGAAGTGAAGAGGATTGTTGTTGTTTAGTCGTTTAGTTGTGTCCGACTCTTCATGACCCCATGGACCAGAGAACGCCAGGCACTCCTGTCTTCCACTGCCTCCCGCAGTTTGGTCAAACTCATGTTGGTAGCTTCGAGAACACTGTCCAACCACCTCATCCTCTGTCGTCCCCTTCCCCTTGTGCCCTCCATCTTTCCCAACATCAGGGTCTTTTCCAGGGAGTCTTCTCTTCTCATGAGGTGGCCAAAGTATTGGAGTCTCAGCTTCAGGATCTGTCCTTCCAGTGAGCAGTCAGGGCTGATTTCCTTCAGAATGGATCGGTTTGATCTTCTTGCAGTCCATGGGACTCTCAAGAGTCTCCTCCAGCACCATAATTGAAAAGCATCAATTCTTCGGCGATCAGCCTTCTTTATGGTCCAGCTCTCACTTCGATACATCACTACTGGGAAAACCATAGCTTTAACTATACGGACCTTTGTTGGCAAGGTGATGTCTCTGCTTTTTAAGATGCTGTGTAGGTTTATCATCACTTTTCTCCCAAGGAGCAGGCGTCTTTTAATTTTGTGGCTGCTGTCACCATCTGCGGTGATCATGGAGCCCAAGAAAGTAAAATCTCTCACTGCCTCCATTTCGTCCCCTTCTATTTGCCCAGAGGCGATGGGACCAGTGGCCATGATCTTTGTTTTTTTGATGTTGAGCTTCAAACCATATTTTGCGCTCTCCTCTTTCACCCTCATTAAAAGGTTCTTTAATTCCTCCTCACTTTCTGAGTGAAGAGGATAGTGAACATAATAGACAGACAGGATTTTAGTGGTACTGTGATTGGGTAGCAACTCCCCACAGAACCAAAGGAATAACTGCGAAGGCAAGAATGTGCATGGGGGGAGGAATTGCGGCATTGATAAGAGCAAGGCAGATGCATGCAAGTTTATCAATGGAAACAGGACTTTTGCCTACAGTTGAGTTTGGAAAGCCTATTTGAATGATACTGTATTCAACAGAAGAGGTGCATTGCATGAGTTGGCCCTGAAAATCTAAACCCGCCTGCTCGGCTCCTTCTCTAACCTGCAGTATTGACAGCAGATCCTATTGAATGGCTGCAATAAGCCACTCTTTCCAAGCCATGCTCCCCAATATGGGAATTATTGACATTTTATTATATTTGTTAACAACAGTCAGACAGACATAGGTTTTCACACAAAAGAAAGCCTGAGTCAGAAACAAACTCTGAGGCTACATTGTCCTCACAGATGGTCGCCCTGCTACTTAATAATAATAATAATTGTTGTTGTTGTTGTTGTTTTATTATTTACACCCCGCCCAACTGGCTGGGCTGCCCCAGCCACTCTGGACAGCTTCCAACGGATATGAAAACGTAATAAGTTCATGGAATATGCGCAGCTCGAGGACTTAACATATAGAATAAGAGAACAAGAAGATACCTTTAGAAAAGATTGTAAAATGTTTAATGAATATATGGGGAGGGGATTGTGTACACTTGAAAACGTTGGCAGCATTAAGATAAATTCAACAGTGTAAATAAGTTTTGATGGATGTAATAATGGACTACTGAATGGTTTAGTTTACCTAAAATATGCAGGGATTTATGATATGCGAATAGAACCGTGGAAAGAGAAGAAGGGAAGTCATTTTAAGGATGTTTAAGTGAGTATTCTAAATTGTAAAACAGAAAATTTAATTTTACTGTGTGTGTGTGTGTGTGTGTATATATATATATATATATATATATATATACACACAGTAAAATTAAATTTTCTGTTTATATATAATAATTACTATATATATATAGTAATAAAAAGTCAATCACAGGTACACTTTTTAAAAAAACCGAAGAACAACCTGGATTTCCCCACAGAATCTCAGAATCATAGGGTTGGGAGATCATCTAGGGAGAAAGGCACCTCAACTCGGTCACACCTGCCAGCTCCAACCAACAGATAACTCTATTGAGCCTTTTTCCGCCCTCGAGTCCCCAGATTCCCTTGAACTACAACTCCCATCGTCCCTGATTTCTGCCCATTCCAGCAAAGCATGATGGGAGTTGTAGTCCAACGGGCACACCTGGGACCCTAAGATTGCGTTCCTATCTCTCTCCGGCGAGAGGTGGAGGGGAGGGAGGAGCGTTCTCCCGTATTGCGCAGGCGCATCGCGACGTCGACGCCTCCGCCGCAGGGGCTGCCGGGAAGTCCCTTCCTGAGCGGGAGGCCATAGGCGGAGACGTCGGGGGGCTGCCGTGACGTCAGCGAATCAGGAAAGGAGCGCGCTGAGGCGTCTGCTGCCGGGACCCGGCCATGGAAGCGGCGGAGCTGGAGCAGGAGGCAGTGAAGTTTGCGCAGATGGCGGTGCAGCGGGATCAGCGGGGCCACTACCACGAAGCGGCCTTTTACTACAAGGTGCCAGGGGGAGCGGGGTCGCGGGGGGGGGGAGAAAATGGGGGTGCCACCCATGGGTGTAGCCAAGGGGGGCAATAAAAATCAATAAAAATACAAACCATATGAGGTTCTGCCCCCCCAAAACAAAAGGCTTGCACCCCTAGCAAAATGCCTGCCCCCCAGCAAAAGGACTGCCCCCCAGCAAAAGGCTTGCACCCCTAGCAAAATGCCTGCCCCCCAGCAAAAGGACTGCCCCCCCAGCAAAAGGCTTGCACCCCTAGCAAAATGCCTGCCCCCCAGCAAAAGGACTGCCCCCCCAGCAAAAGGCTTGCACCCCTAACAAAAGGCCTGCCCCCCAGCAAAAGGACTGCCCCCCCAACAAAAGGCCTGCCAACCCCAACAAAAGGCCTCCCCCCCCCTCCCCAAACAAGAGGCCTGGCTATGCCCATGTTGCCACCTGTCCTGTACAATACAGAAATTTTAGTGTAAAATGCTTCATCCTTTATTGATAAAGTTTTCTTCTGTATTTCAGGTTCCCTCTCTCTCTATCTCTGCGCCAAGTTAGGGATCCTCTCCAACTGGCTGTGTTTGAAAGGGTGTGTGTGAAAGGTTAAACTCTGGGTCAATGTTAGAAACTGAGATATGAAACCTAGGAGCTTTAATGGCACCATAAACCTAAGTTGTGGGCGCAACAGCAGAATGCCTAGGCGTGTTTTTTTATAACAAGAATACAAAGCTGAAAATGAATGAACTGCAGCTAAAATACTGTGTTTGTTTTTCACGTGGTCCAGTCCTTCCCTTGTCCACCCCCCTAATATTCTTAAGGGGGTCTCTTCTCCGGTCTTCAGAGAGTAGCTGGAAGTGGGGACGCAGACAAAGGTCCTCCTTTCCTTCCACTCTACAGTTTTAATCTGAAACCTTTGGCACAGGGCTGCACCCAGAGCTCAGAAACTGCTTGCGCTAAGGAAATTCCCTGTCGCAAAATACGCCTGGAACAATGGGAGTTTTGAACGCTGCTCTGGGTAGCCAATAACAAATAGATTTACAAATTCATGTGCATAGGAACCAACTTCTTGGGGCTGAGGTCCCTTCGCCCCCTCCCAGTAAAATATTTGAGGGGGCGTTTCCCCAAAAGTTGATGTGCGTTGCCATTTAAATGGTGTTCCTGCACCGTGTCATGTGGTCAGTTATGTGGGGTGGGGCTAGCCAGCCCCCCTGTATTCAAGTTGGCACCCCTCTTTATGCGTGTGACAAATTCCACAGGGGCCATCCTGTTAGGCTGCAGTAGATTGTAATGAATTGATTTTGAAGTCACATCAGCACCAGTTGAAAGAGAGTGAAAATTGCCTCCCGACCGCCCTGCCCTGTCCGGTTTTTTGCCAGGACAAAGCTGGCAACCCTAAATGTCTCCCAGCTCTTTGCTTCTCCGAAGCTCAGCTAATTTGAGTGCGAAACCAGGGGTACGCCCCAACACCGGTAACAAAGGCTGCCACTTTTTGTACCCCATTTCTTTAGGTTTATGGAATGTGCTAGCTGGAGTGACAAGAGCTGTATCCTCTGGACTCTGATAATCTTTGGTAAAATGGCACCCTGAGCAAGGCCAAAATTGGGCGTCCCCGAATGGGTATTTTCAGGAATCTTCTCAACTTTGCACCCCCTCGGCTCCATTGCAGCCAGAAGGCCACTCTGGAATTTTACACACACACACCTACCAATGAATTTGAAAATTTGTTTGTGCTTTGCTACTCAGAGCTGAAATATATGACCTTTCACACAACCTGTACAGGAATACGTACAGGTCAGGGCAAAAATAAAGTAATAGGGGGGCATATTCTGATGAGGAGACGAGCTTTGCTCCACATGTCAAATTTGGTTATTCTTAGATTGCAGGTATCAAATGCCACAAATATTTTGAAAATGCACCTTGACTTGCCGTCAAGACCATATCAAGGGTGTGGTTATAATTCTGCAAACTTAATTCCAGTCATACTTGATTTTACATTGTCCACAGTGTACAGTCGTTTCATAACCAATGATCTTCCACCTTTTTCCACGTGCCTAGATTTTTCTGTGACTAACCTTGATCATAGGCTAATTGCTTCCGTTCAATAAAAAAGACAAAAATTGTTTGTAGTGTCTGGATACTCTAGCTGTGCAGGAAAGGTCTGGTTGGCTTTGGCTGGAGCCAAAGTATTTCAGTCATAACAAAGTGGAGGTCTATAATTTTGGCCGCTCTCCAAGGTCTCAGGTAGAGAGATTTCCCAGTCCTCTTTCCTGAGATGCTGTGAATTGAATATAGGAGCTTCCAAGTGCAATATCTGGGCTCCACCACTCCTGCAAAATTAGAATTGCAGAGCTGGAACAGACCCCCCTGCGTTGCAGGAATCATTTGCCCATTGTGGGGCTCAATTTAACCCATGACCCTGAGATTAAGAGTCTCATGCTCTACTGACTGAGGCATAGTTAAAAGATATTTGTGAACGCTAGATGTTGCGGGTCAAAATGTTAGCATGAGTAACTCGGGTGCAAGCCCGTGATGATGAAAGGGCCTCTTGCATGAACTGTGATTCTTGCCCTGGTGTTAAATATATGTAGAAATGGTGTTTGTTTACAGTGACTTCCACTTTTGGGAGGGAATCTTGTGGGAAAGAAAATATATAATTCCGTGTGCATGTTCTTAAACCTTTAAGTATGGAGTGATTGCGTAGCTCTTGTGAAGTTAACCTAGCATGCTGGGGGAAATTTGGTAGGATCCTGTGCTCATAAAAGTACCTGAAATAATGCTTTCTGTACTGTATAGACTTGCGTGTTCATGAAGATCTACCAGTTGGGGAGGTCTGCTTGGGATGCGGGTGGCGCTGTGCTCTAAACCACTGAGCCTCTTGGGCTTGCCAATCAAAAGTCAGCGATTCAAATCCCCACGACGGGGTGAGCTCCCGTTGCTCTGTCCCAGCTCCTACCAACCTAGCAGTTTGAAAGCACGCCAGTGCAAGTAGATAAATAGGTACTGAGAAGGCATTTGTGCAAATGAGGTTATGCTTTCCCTGGCTTTTGAAACCTGAAAGAAATACTTTAAGGATCCAACCTGTTCTCTTCATTGTAATTTGTTTTAATTGACTTTAATACTGTCCTTTAATGTTGCTCTGGGGTCTTGTGGTGAAGAAATCTAATAATATTCTATTTGAGGGAGATAAGCTTTCTGGTTGCCTTAATTTTAAAACACTTGTGTTGTATTTTCTCTTCTCAGGAAGCTGCGCAGTCTTTGATTTATGCTGCAATGGCAGGATCAGTCTTGGAAAATATTCCAGAGAAAATAAGTGAATATTTGGAAAGAGTTCAAGCCCTGTACTCAGCAGGTTAGTAAAGACAAAACCTGAAAACTTTCTCTCTTCATTGGGAAATCAACAAGGCATGTTCTAGAAAAGATGTTACACCCAGTGTTCTCATCCTGAGGTAAAGTTCTTAATCCGAGGTACTGCTTCCAGGTTAGCGGAGTCTGTAACCCAAGGTGTTTGTAACCCAAGGTGTTTGTAACCCGAGGTACCACTGTAACTATAATCATGAGTCAGGTTAAATAAGGAAAATGAATGGTTCTTTGTCCTACTCCAGTGCAAAGAGTCGACCCCTTGAAGTCGAAGCAGCAACTGGACTTGGAGCGGGCCCGTTTCCTGGTTACGCAGGCTTTTGACGAAGACGAGAAAGGCAACAGCGAGGAAGCAATAGAGCTGTACACGGAAGCTGTGGAACTCTGCCTGAAAACGGTACGTTAAATTACCAACTTAGCTTGTTGGGATTATGTCATGGCAAGAAACACTTCCTTTCCTGCAAACGATCGACACGCGATTGTGATTTTTGCCGCTGCCTGCTCTTGCGATTCGCTCCCCCACCCCCACCCCCATGAGGAAGGGGAGACCTGAGCTGGCAAGAGTTAAAAGGGGCTGCAGGAATCGAGAGAAGCATTGGCTGACTTCCCCCACATTGTGGTTTTTGCATAACACCCACCCACCCACACCCATCCCATGATTCGCAATGTATAGCCAGGCCAAAAATTATGAAGCCGATATAACGATATGGACTTGAAACCGGTTTTTGACAATATATCAACATATTGGCCAGCCCTAGCAGAGTACTGAGGCTAAGAGGCAGTGGCTTAGCTTGAGTCTATCTAATAGGTAGACTGAGCTCTTCTACACTACAGGTCTTATTCTTTAAAGCTGTTGCTTTTCTAACTTCAGCTATTTGGCTGCATCCAAGTTGCCTTCATTTTATTGAGTGTTTGAGACAAAATAGTCTTGCGGAGAGGCTTTTTGTCTGTTAGAAGGATTTGTGTCGTCATTCTGGATAGTATAAATGGAAGGAATTGACATTTCCTTCCCCCTGGCCTCTTTGTTTATCTGTATGTAGATTGCTGCTTAGGCTTCTTAAACCCCCCTTTTTCATATTAAAGGCCAATGAAACTTCAGAAACAGCTCTCCAGGCAAAACTGAAGCAGCTAGCTCGACAGGCACTGGACAGGTGAGTTTCTTGAAGCTTTGTATGAGCACATTGCGTGAAAACGCTGTTTCCTAAGTAGTAGTAGTTGTTATTTATTGAATTTATATACCGCCCTATATCCGCAGGTCTCTTCCGTTGCTTTCGCTGAAGCCTGGAGAGCGAGAGGGGTCGTTGCGCACCGACCCCTCTCGCTCTCCAGGCTTCGCTTCGCTGGAGAGGCGCTGCACAGCTTTCCCTCTCTGCGCAGCGCCCCTTCAGCGAAGTGGGAGGAGAAATGGAAGGGGCTCCATTTCTCCTGCCGCTTCGCTGAAGGGGCGCTGAGCAGAGAGGGGGAGATTTTTTTTTCTTGTTCTCCCCCTCTAAAACAAGGTGCGTCCTATGGTCGGGTGTGGCCTATAGAGCGAAAAATACAGTATCTGTGTACTGTATTTAGAATAATGGAATAGCTGTTTTCAGCTAAATTTCTGGCTGTGCACGAATCTCTAGCAAGACAACGCAACAAGAAGCTTGCTAAATAAATGGTTGCATGATTCCTGTTAGTATGCACAAAATTTTCAGGTTTTCTATTTAGTTGAAAGAACTGTCTTGAGTGGTTTCTATGTTAGATGGCATATGCCGTTCTTGCTGTACAGGAATCCTCGGGCTGTATGAAACGAAGGTTTTATGGACGTTTAACATGTAGAGTATACGAGAAGCCTAAGAATGCAAATGCGTAAGAAATATGCACTCTTTTGTTTTTTAATCATTCGTTCTCACAAAAGAAGTTAATATTTTTTGCATTTTTACGTAGTAAAATGAGTAGTAGATGATAGGTGGCATTTATAGGAGGCGTCGCAATGTACCGCCACCAATGAAATAAAAACTCTTGATGCGTGTACAACGCAAACTCTCTATTTTAGAGCTGAAGCGCTGAAGGATTCAAAGCCGTCTCAGAAAGACAAGCCGGTCCCAGCGAAACCAAATCAGCAAGCCAGGACTTACTTTCCATTAGGGCCTGATTTTTCCTTGAACGATAAGCCACAGGCAGTCAGAGCTGTGCAGGCCAGTGAACCTCAAGGTCAGCGATACACCGCCGAGGAGATTGAGGTGCTCAGGTAAGGAAAGGGAACGGTTTTCCAGGCTTGTTGAAAATGGGTTGCCTCCTTTAGGCTGCAGTCGGGTGCACACTTAAACCAGGGAGCCTGTCCCACTGAACACAGTGAGGCTTACATCTGAGCAAGCATGCATGGGATTGTTGAAAGCACCAAATTGTAGACTGATGTGATGATTCTGTTGGGATGCGTCCAGGGAGACGGGGGCATTTGGCAGGCCCCCAGCTGGCTCCAGCCACCGGCTGGCAGCCGGGCGAACTCAGTTCTCAGAACAGCATCAATCAGCGACTCAAGCCTCAGAAGACTTCAGAAGCTTAAGCACGCAAACCAGCAGAGATAAGAACTCTTTGTAATGGAAGTGGCGGACAGAAACATGTGTAAGCATTATTTACAGGGACGCGGGTGGCGCTGTGGGTTAAACCACAGAGCCTAGGACTTGCCAATCAGAAGGTCGGCGGTTCGAATCCCCGCGACGGGGTGAGCTTCCATTGCTCGGTCCCTGCTCCTGCCAACCTAGCAGTTCGAAAACACGTCAAAGTGCAAGTAGATAAATAGGTACCACTCCGGCGGGAAGATAAACGGCGTTTCCGTGCACTGCTCTGGCTCGCCAGAAGCGGCTTAGTCATGCTGGCCACATGACCCGGAAGCTGTACGCTGGCTCCCTCGGCCAGTAAAGCGAGATGAGCGCCGCAACCCCAGAGTCGGTCACAACTGGACCTAATGGTCAGGGGTCCCTTTACCTTTTTATTCAGCATAGTTCAGGAACAAAGGAAAAACATGTCTGCTTCCCTTCGTGTCCAAGCAAAACAGCAGCATAGCAAAAGCAATATGCAACGGACGTTCCCAGCAGACTGTGCTGGAAGTAAACAGACATGTGACTTACAACAACTCCACTTATCTGTTCCTCTTAAGGCGGAACGGAACATCAACAACAAATGTTGCACGGCTCTTAAATATCAAGAAGGCGAGCCGACTTTATCATGGAGTTTATGTCAATGATCAAGCAATGTGTAATTCTAATCCCATTTCCCTTTGGGATGCAAATGTACTAAGGCTAACAGCAGGATATTTAGCTGATAAATGTATCCACATATTTGGGCGCGGAATAGCATTGCTGCTAGAGGAGATACAGGTTTGCCACACTTGTTTGCTGCCGCCACCCCTGCTGCCCTTTTAAAACAAGCCAACATAAATAGGACTTTGTACAGCTTTGGAGGAAGTCAGGGGAAGGCTACAGTAGTAACTTCCTGCCTGGCAGGCAAGCTTCAAAGAGATGGAGCCCCCTGGTGGTCTGGGGAAGCAGTGTCTATTTTAAGACTGTGTTTGCACCACACTGACCTCCCCACCTCTTTATCTAACTCAGGGGTCAGCAACCTTTTTCAGCCGTGGGCCAGTCCACCGTCCCTCAGACCATGTGGTGGGCCGGACTATATTTTGAAGGGGGGGAATGAACAAATTCCTATGCCCCACAAATAACCCAGAGGTGCATTTTAAATAAAAGGACACATTCTACTCATGTAAAAACACGCTGATTCCCGGACTGTCCACGGGCCGGATTGGGAAGGCAATTGGGCCGCATCCGGCCCCCGGGCCTTAGTTTGCCTACCCCTGACCTAACTCAACCAGCCATTATTCTCTGAACCCTTGGTGGCCAGAATGTTCAGGGGTAATGACCATGTGAACAAAGCTTTTAATGCAAAGCTGAAGGGGGAAATTTGCTGGCTCTTTAAAACGAGACCATCCACTGCATCTTGCTCCCGTTCCCATACTAAAACTGCTGACAGTATTAAGCAGCTGTTCATTTAGAGGCTGGCAGGGTGGGAAACAAATGCATTTGAATAGCACTGTGGTCCTGACATCTTGCATCTTGCTTTCATAGGAAGACGTCAAAGATCAATGGCATTGAGTACGTCCCTTTCATGAGCGTTGACCTCAGAGAACGTTTTGCTTTTCCAGTACCTTTCTCGTAAGTGAATATAAGTTGCCTAGCTATGGACTCGCCGAAATGCTTTCTCATTCCTTATTATGCTTAAAAATTTTCTCTTGGGAACAATGTTCAGATGCTCCCTTGAAAGGGTGGCGTGAAAAGTAAGCTGTTGCCACCTGCTCATTGTGGGTGAATTCATTCAACTATACACGCTATAGAAATAGTCTTGACATCTGCAGTAACCCTGTTAAATTTTTGAACACTGCTACTGTTAGGAAAAATGCTTGCAGGCCATTCGACTTCAGATTAAGGAAATTTGAAGCACTGGCAAATGTTAGAGAGGCTGCAAAATAGTGGGCACCTCTTTGTACTTGTGGTTTTACATACTTTTAGAAAGGGACATCTGCAATAGACTAAATGCAATCAATTAATGGGCTTCTTGAACCCTGACTGATCAATGCAGTGGAAGCTGGAAAAAAAACTTTATTTTATATATACACATATTCTTCATTGAAAGAAAATAATAATAATAATAATTTAATTAATAATAATAATATTTTATTTGTACCCCGCCCTCCCCGGCTGGAGCTGGGCTCAGAGAGGCTAACATCATATGAATAACACAGTATACATAGAAACAGGCATCAATTAATTAAAACACATGTTAAAATTAATTCAGACAAATTATAATCTGCACAAATGGCAGTTATCAGGTTAAGACTGAGAGCGGTTAATACTTGCCAGGACCAAGTGTTTTCACTGATCATATAAGGGCCTGTGAACAGGCTGGGAGGCCTCCTTCATGCTTGTTCTTCTACAAAGGAAAATAGGTCCGACTGCACCCTGGCCAAAGATAAAAAGTACATAATTGCAAGTGCACAGAGTGAGATAAGACACACAAAAAATAAGAAAGAAATACTACCCATGTAGAAAACGAAACACAACAAAAACAAAAATTGTATACATTTCCCCAAAAAAGTTGTAATTAATCAGACTAAAACCTAATGTGAACTTTATAAAAAGGAAGAAAGCTTTATTTTTAACTTGTAAGACTCCAGAGATCTGCACGCTCCTGTTATTAGTATCTCCCAGAGTTTTATCTGTTTCACACTGACTTAGGATTGTAGAATCATGAATGAGTTGAGTGGGCAACTTGTCCAAAGCCTTTTTTCAAAGTGTATAGGAGTTGTCTCACCTTTGTGGTCTCTGAAGTGCATCTCTTCTTACTCTCTTACGCTGCTTGAAGTAACTCATGAGCCCTACAGCCCTAATGCTAAGGAGGCTTGAGAGGTGTTCAGATTTAAAGAAAGTGTGGCAGGGAAAACACATAAAACATTTGAGTCTGGAAGTCAATCTCAAAAAGTAATTGCCGATGAATATTTGCTCCATTCATTTCAGTAGTTATAGGCCGCCTTACGGAATTAACCTTCCCAAGGCAGCTCACAGCATATTAAAAAGATAAAATTGCATGATCACACATTACAATCCATAAAAGCCGCAATCTAAGACTGTTATAACAATATTCTGACAGCAGCTGTTGAGTGATACTAGCAAAACAAAACAGTATAAAGATATAAAAAAGCAGCAAAGAATGAAAAATTAAAAGCAGATTGTAAAGCAACTATTGCTAAGAAAGAGCTATTTTATATTGTAGCTTTCTGGAACCCAAGCGGAGTAGACTCGTTTGTAAGAAGCCTAGGAAATAAACTCAAATACAGATAGCCGGGATCTGCATATATTACAAGGAGATTGCTTTGGTTGTTGGTGATGAGGCCTAAGTAGTCTTCACAGTGGTAAATATTGGGGCAAGCAGGGTATAATTCAGCGGGTGGTGCTGTGGTCTAAACCATTGAGCCTCTTGGGCTTGCCGATCAGAAGTTCGGCGGTTTGAATCCCCACAACTGAGCTCCCATTGCTCAGTCCCTGCTCCTGCCAACCTAGCAGTTCGAAAGCATGCCAGTGCAAGTAGATAAATAGGTACCACTGTGGCGGGAAGGTAAACAGTGTTCCGTTGCGCTAGAAGCAGTTTAGTCCTGCTGGCTCCATGACCTGGAAAGTTATCTGTGGACAAACGCCGGCTCCCTCTGCCTGAAAGCGAGATGAACGCCACAACCCCATAGTCACCTTTGACTGGACTTAACTGTCCAGGAGTCCTTTACCTTTCACCTTAATTCAGTGTAGAAGCCCAAGCAAGGCTGATCATGAACTGGAGGCTGAAATTCCAGGTTTGGAGAGCTAAGAGCCCAAAGGTGGTCTTTAGGATCTGCATACGGTGAAGGTAAAGGGACCCCAGACCATTAGGTCCAGTCGTGACCGACTCTGGGGTTGCAGCACTCATCTCGCTCTATAGGCCAAGGAGCCGGCATTTGTCCGCAGACAGCTTCCGGGTCACGTGGCCAGCATGACTAAGCCACTTCTGGCGAACCAGAGCAGCGCACAGAAACACTGTTTACCTTCCCGCCAGAGCGGTACCTATTTATCTACTTGCACTTTGAAGTGCTTTCGAACTGCTAGGTTGGCAGGAGCAGGGACCGAGCAACGGGAGTTCACCTCGTCGCGGGGATTCGAACCGCTGACCTTCTGATCGGCAAGTCCTAGGCTCTGTGGTTTAACCTACAGTGCCACCCGCATCCCTGAGGAGCTGCATAGGTGGGCAGAAAACCTTTTGGGTATTATGATGTGTGATAAAATGATTTTACCAGCTCATGGATTTCATACTTAGCAGTGACTTGGTTTGGGGTGGTGATTGCTTTGATTGCAGGGATAGATGTGGCAAGCTGCCGTTGTCTCCCAAGCAGAAGGCAATGTTTTCCCGCTGGGTGCGGCCTGATGAGATAACAAACAGCCCCACCATGATCTACACAGTGTCGAGCTTCAGCATAAAACAGGTAAGGAGGATCGTTCTGATCTGACACAGTTGGCTATCCTCAAATAAGAGAAACAAAGCAAGATGGCAGAAGTTAACACTTTCACAGTCTTGATGAGAGCTTTCACTTTTGATGTTCTTTCATACACTGTTCCCTTCCTGTGAGCAACGTTCAGAATCCCCATGCTACCAGAAAGTATTAATTGCGTGTCAGAGCCCTAATTCGGGAATCGGAAGGGCCATTTCATTTGCAGGCTGTAACTGCTCCTGCCAACCTAGCAGTTCGAAAGCACGTCAAAGTGCAAGTAGATAAATAGGTACCACTCTGGTGGGAAGGTAAACGGCGTTTCCGTGCGCTGCTCTGGTTCGCCAGAAGTGGCTTAGTCATGCTGGCCACATGACCTGGAAGCTGTACGCTGGCTCCCTCGGCCAGTACAGCGAGATGAGCGCCACAACCCCAGAATCGGCCACAACTGGACCTAACGGTCAGGGGTCCCTTTACCTTTAACATGGGTAGTATTGACCTCCAACTCCCATTAGTCCTGAGCAGCTTAGCCAGTGGTCAGCCAGGGTGGGATTTCGAGTTCAGTCACATTGGGGGGGCCGCAGGTTCCCTAGCCCTGCTCTGCTGCAGTTGGAGAAGTTGTGCTTCGAGGAATGCTTTAGAGGGAAACAGAATCAGCGGCTCTTTCTCATCTGTCAAAGTGAATGGAGAATATTTTCTTCAATGCCTTTGGATGTGACGAAGAATCCAGAGGTCTGGGTGCTTTGAGGTTAGAACTGGTATATCAGAGATGGGGGCTATGTGGCCTTGCAGATATTTCTGGGCTCCCAATTCCCATCGTCCCTGGCAATATGGAGTGCCTCTGGCTCCCCATCCCTGTGTGGTTACCTGACCTTTGAGGAAACTGGTGTTTACAGTTTCAAGCATATTTATTTGCCTTGAATTGACTCAGTACTTCCCCCAGATTTTCGATCAGTTGAGAGATCTAATTTATTGTTGGGTCACCCCCACCCCCCCCAAAAAAAATCCTCTTTACATTGGCCTGTTTGCCAGTGGCACTTTATTTTTTATATATTTTATTTATGATTTTCACTTTTATACATTTCAGTAATTTTACAATCATTTTAACATTTCAAAACTTCCTTCCCCCTCTTTCTACAGTTCCTTAAATTTATTTTTAATATTTTCTGCATATCCAAATTAACTTAATTTGCTCATTTATTCATCTACTTTAAATATATACTCTTATAAAACTGCAAGTTTTTACAATGATCCTGCCAATGTTTTTATCTGTTTGCAATTTATAAGTAAATATTCAATAAACCACTTCCATTCTTTTATAAAAAAATTGTTATCTTGATTTCTTCTTTTTCCAGTAAGTTTTACCATTTCTGCATATTCCATAAGTTTTTGTATCCATTCTTCTTTTGCTGGGACTTCTTCTTTTCATTTTTGGGCAAGTGACATTCTTGCCGCTGTAGTCACATACATGAATAAATTTCTATACAGTTTGGGTAGTTCTGGCACTCCTTGACCCTTGACTCTTTCTGTCCTCAGACAATCGTGTCAGATTGTTCCTTCGTAGCTTCTCTTGCTATCAGTGCGGCATACGAAAGACGATACAACAAGAAGCTGATTACCAGGTATGCTCTGTTCTGGCAGATGATCTGCAAAGTTTTTGTTTCCAATTTTTTTTAATTAAAAAAAATTGCTGGAAGGAACTTGGCAGCTTCACTATCTGTGTGCTTTATGGCCATTTTTAAAAATATACATATATTTATTTGGTTTTTCAAATTATAATTTTACAATCACATATCCAACATACAACATAAAAACAAGATTCCATAGAATCTCCTGGACTTCCCTCCTGCCTCCTTGTGGGTCCTATTATTAATCATTTCCTCCTGCATCTTTTATGATAATCCACATCTTTTACATCTCCATTATATCCAAAATTCACCACTAAACTACAAGTGTTACTGCAATCCTACTAATGATTTTAACTGTTTACAATGATTTTTAAGGTAAATTATAAATTTTCCCCGTTCCTTATTAAAAATTTTGGTCCTGATTTCTGATTCTTCCAGTCATTTTGGCCATTTTAACGTGCTCCGGAAACCTGCAGGCAGAGTCCTGATCGGTAACTTCAACTTGGTCAATGAAGCTCAACACTACCTTTTTGGCCCATGATACCCAGGCTAGATCTAGACACATAAAAGAAGCGTTTTGGTTAAACGCGTTGTAAACTTTCTATGAGAAATCAGGTTGGCAAAAATGGAACTCCACAGTGCCATCTGGTGTCTCAGAGTTATAAAGCACAAACAATGCGTATAAAGCGCTTTTTCTTTGCCAGTGTAGCTGAGTCCCCAGTCTCCCAAGCGCTCCTGTCTGCTTGCTTATTTCCTGCCTTTCACAGAAAACCTCCCTCATTCTAGGCCTTTATGGTGTGTTTGAATCAAGATGGCTGGTTTCAAGATGGTTGCTGCATCTTCCACCCCTGTTGTGTTCAAATATCTCCCACTTTCAGTCCATGTATTTATAGGCACTCTGAAATCATAAATCCTCAGTTGTGAGAGGCATGGGGAATGCATTCGGGGAGGGACCATAGCTCAGCTGTGGGACGCAGGTGGCGCTGTGGTCTAAACCACTGAGCCTCTTGGGCTTGCCAATCAGAAGGTCGGCGGTTCGAATCTCCGCGACAGAGTGAGCTCCCATTGCTCTGTCCCAACTCCTGCCAACCTAGCAGTTCGAAAGCACGCCAGTGCAAGTAGATAAATAGGTATCACTGCTGCGAGGAGGTAAACAGTGTTTCCGTGCGCTCCGGCTTCCATCAGTGTTGTTTGTAGCTTTCTCGCCACCTCAAGGGGGATGCTCCTGCCCGTGGGGTGGGGTCCTGGCCATCTGCTCCAAAGTCTGGCTGGGATGGCACTGCTGATGTTACAATACTCTTGTGATGTAGTTTAGTCTGCAACCAGGCAGGATGACAACAAATGCAAGGCTGCCGCTAGAAACAGGAGCCCAGTTCTTTGTGTCTATCCCTCCCAATATCAAGGGAAATCAGTGCTTGACTACATCATTCTCAAGTTCCCCATTCACTCCACCCAAAGTTTTGCCTTGGCAAGGAAGGTGCTGGCTGCATGATTCACTGGGGAGCAGGAAACTCAGTTGTGTCAGTATGATAGGAATGACTGGGCTGTTCATGACATGATCTAAATATGTTGCAGCACTGCATGGCATAAGTGGTGAGGTTATAATAGTTATATACTTTGTACTATTTATTTAATTTTATTTATTCATTTTGGACACGGGTGGCGCTGTGGTCTAAACCACTGAGCCTCTTGGGCTTGCCGATCAGAAGGTTGGCGGTTCAAATCCCCACAACCGAGTGAGCTCCCATTGCTTTGTCCCAGCTCCTGTCAACCTAGCAGTTCGAAAGCACGCCAGTGCAAGTAGATAAATAGGTACCACTGCAGCGGGAAGGTAAATGCCATTTCCGTGCGCTCTGGTTTCCGTCACAGTGTCCCGTTGCGCCAGAAGCGGTTTAGTCATGCTGGCCACATGACCTGGAAAGCTGTCTGCAGACAACCGCTGGCTCCCTTGGCCTGAAAGCAAGATGAGCGCTGCAACCCCATGGTCGCCTTTGACTGGACTTAACCGTCCAGGGGTCCTTTATCTTTTACCTATAGCTCAGCTGTAGAGCATCTTACATGCAAAAAGTTCCAGGCTCAAACACCTGGCATCTCTACCCTAATAATTTTTGTTTGCTGCAATTTTATATGCCTAACTCCATTGTGGTCGCTGGTGTCCTTCACTCTGTGGGACTTTCAGTTCTCTATATAACTGAGAACCTTTCCCTCTCAGGTGTGCGTTTAACACCAAATAGCATACAATACCACTCTTTCCTAAGCTTTAAGTTGACAACATGGGATTGAAATAGACTTGGCTTAGTCCACAACATACACACAGAATATATTCTAATATTTCACCCGGTCTCTTTCCTTCCCCCCTTCAAAACAGCATTATTTATCCGCAGAATAAAAAAGGAGAGCCGGAATATAATCCGTGTGGAAAATACATGGTTAAGCTGCATATCAATGGGGTCCCTCGGAAGGTAAGGTCATGATTGTTTGCTTTTTAGGTTGGTGGTTAGAATTTTATGTAATTACCGTATTTTTTGGTCTATAAGACTCACTTTTCCCCCCAAAAAAGTAAGGGGAAATGTGTGTGCGTCTTATGGAGCGAATGCAGGCTTCGCAGCTATCCCAGAAGCCAGAACAGCAAGAGGGATCGCTGCTTTCACTGCGCAGCGATCCCTCTTGCTGTTCTGGCTTCTGGGATTCAGAATAATTTTTTTCTTGTTTTCCTCCTCCAAAAACTAGGCGCGTCTTATGGTCTGGTGCGTCTTATAGAGCGAAAAATACGGTATACCCTATTAAGTTGTCGACTGAACACATGGGGGTCTCCACAAGGATGAATATACCGCAGAAACAAGACCTTGCCCCCACCCAACACACACAGTTCACAGCTTTTGCAGGGGACAACAATATTGGCAGGTGTCTGCTAGCATTTGTATTGCATTTGCATTTTAAATGTATTTCAGAAAGAATAAATGGTATTGGGGAAAGGAAGTGGCAGGTGGGAGTTGGCTGGTTATTCTGTTAGTTGTTTCTTTGACTGAGAACGTGAGTGTGTGCTGATTTCAGGCAGACACTGTCGGGAGGCATTTGTGAGGACAAGCAATCTGTGGATTAATACCTTAGGCACTGCCATGAAGGAGTTTTGGAAACAAAAAGGACTAAAGCCTCTCTTGGGCTCAAGGGAGAGAAACACATTGTGTTCATTCATATACAGTATACAGTCGTACAGTGGTGCCTCGCAAGACGAAAAACGCGCAAGACGAAAGGGTTTTTCGTTTTTTGAGTTGCTTCGCAAGATGATTTTCCCTATGGGCTTGCTTCGCAAGACGAAAACGTCTTGCGAGTTTGTTTCCTTTTTTCTTAAAGCCGCTTGAAGAGGTGCAGTTGCGACGGACCGTGCTTCGCAAGACGAAAAACATCGCAAGACGAAAAGACTCGCGGAACGAATTAATTTCATCTTGCAAGGCACCACTGTATCTTGGAAGTTGAACAGAATCCGTTCTGGAAGTCCATTCAACTTCCAAGAGCCAGTGTGGTGTAGTGGTTAAGAGCAGTAGTCTCGTAATCTGGTGAACCAGGTTTGCTTCCCCACTCCTCCACATGCAGCTGCTGGGTGACCTTGGGCCAGTCACACTTCTTTGAAGTCTCTCAGCCCCACTCACCTCACAGAGTCTTTGTTGTGGGGGAGGAAGGAAAGGAGAATGTTAGCTTCTTTGAGACTCCTTCGGGTAGCGATAAAGCAGGATATCAAATCCAAACTCTTCTTCTTCAAAATGTTTGGAAACAAAGCATGGCTTCTGATTGGCTGCAGGAAGCTCCTGCAGCCAATCAGAAGCCACAGAAGCCCCGTCGGACATTTGGCTTCCAAAAGAACGTTAAAAAATCAGAATAGTCACTTCCGGGTTTCGATCATTCAGGGGCCAAAACATTCAAGTTCCAGGGTGTTCAGGATCCAAGGTATGACTATATTAATGAGACTTGTTGTTCAACTGTTGCCAACCTGACAAGCAAAGATTTATCTTCAAGTCTTGTGTAAGGTGTCTTTTTTATCACAAATAGCTAACAGTGCTCCCGTGTCCCCCACATCTCATGTTTTAATCAACACATTGTCAGAACGCTTGGCTAGAGCCAATGTATATTCTTCGTTCCCTGAGCCTGATTCTTCTGCGTGACTTAATTCCACGCGAAGCTGCCGCAACTCTCTTATTTTGCGCTTTTGGTTTGATCTCTCCCTGTCCTGTTTTACCCAGGTGATAATCGATGACTTCCTACCGGTAGATCACAGCGGAGAACTTCTCTGCTCTTACTCCAACAACAAAAGCGAACTCTGGGTTTCCTTGATAGAGAAGGCTTACATGAAGGTTATGGGAGGTTATGATTTTCCAGGATCAAATTCTGTGAGTACCGATCTGTTCTTGGCTAGGAGTAAATGTCTGTTCAGGCAGATCTTCCCATTAGGAAGAGCTCTTCCATTAATCCCAAGTAGAGAATGTAAAATAGACGGATGCCATCATAAACAAAATACGATCTCTGCTTTTTGTTCATTGTAGCATATGTGCTTTTTTTCCAGCACGGCAAATAATCTCTGTAGGAGTAAGCTATATTTGAGTTGGCCTTATTTGGGGAATGTTCTTGGCAAATGCAAGTTAGCACGACTGAAGTCTAGTATGGGGCTTTATGGATTAAATTCTAGGGTGGGGGGGAGATGAATTTAGGAACCACAACTTGGTCCCCAGTTTCTGAGGCTTTGGCCCTTATTGATATCATATTTTCAGCTTCATCTGTGTGTGGCTGGAGGAAAGAAACCATTATATTGTGGCCAAAGGTAAGGAGGAAAGAAGCTATGTTAGCCGGTGCAATTCTGTCTCCTCTGAATCTGAAAATTTCTGATGGCTGCTGCAAAATCCATGGCGTTTTCAACAGATCACTTTGCAAGCTGCTTTTCTGTGAATTAGCCTTCTGTTACCTCCTGAAAAGTTTCGCGTAGTCCAGCACCAAAAGGAATTGAAAACTGGAAGTTTCAGAACTGGAACCATACTTTTAATTAAACTTCTTGCTTTTCAAAAATAGCAATTTCCCCCCACATGGATGGCTTTTTCACAGTCCTGGGTTAGACTGTTGTTGTTGTTACCGAGGAAATCTGCTTTTATTTCAGAATATTGATCTCCATGCGTTGACGGGCTGGATACCCGAAAGGATTGCCATGCACTCAGGCAACCAATCTTTTGACAAAGACAGTTCCTTCAGGATGCTTTACCAAAGGTAACGTACGGCTGATACATATATATAAATATATTTAAGAGGCTTTGGTGTTATAAGCGGAATAGTTCCATTGTATTTTTACACTTGCTAGTGCCATTACTAGCAAATACTGATGAGCAATTGATGAAGGTACAGTCTTTATCTATAGTGAGAGAGACCGATGTAGAAAATGTCACTTTGGTGGTAGTGCGTTTCAGTCCTCTGTTAAACTTTAAAAAGAAATACGCCAATTGGCCAGAAATACTGACAAGGTTTTGGCTGAATTCTGCCTTTGTTTGGACTTAAGGCAGAAGCAGAAAGATTTTTCAAAGGGGCATGAAGTAAAAGCTGTGGTATGTTTGGTGTTAGAGCATTTGCTGTTTTAGATGCTGCAGCTAAATATGGAGGACTTCAGCATAGGATTCGAATCTGGTTTAATTAGAAATACTTTTTTATATAATAATTTTAATATTTTTTCAATTACCGTAATCCAATAATAGCCTCATTAGAACAATGCCAAATTATAATACAATTCCTAATACAAATCATTCAAATTCCAAATTATATAATTTACCTGCCCTTCCCCCCCCCCCATGGACTAGAATTGATTATTTTGATAATTTTCTTTGTTTCTGCGTTCCAAAGTCTTACTGATTTCAATTACATTCCCATCATAGTAGTAATCCCTTATACAGCAGCTGCTATATTTGTAACTTCTATTCATGTTGACGCATTGAGTAGTTTATAAGACTGCAAGTGAAGATCTCATACTGTGCCATTGTTCTTCCTATGTGTGACATTTGTTCTGTCCATGATGTTTCTTCCTGTCCATGTATGTCAATCTTTCCCCTATTGTTGGTGCAATCTGTCATGCCTTGAGGGGAGCTGCTATCCCAGTGTTGTTCCATAAATTTCTCCCTCACTCAGTCCCTTGCTCTTTGTTTTTGCAACTTTAACAAAATAGCTGCAAAAGTCACTCTATCCCAGTCAGTGACCTGTTTTCGCCATTTTCCCTCGGAAGAAGGAGGATTTGTTATCTTGCCAGTGCATTTGGCAAGTTTCCAGATTCCTTTCATTCCTCCGTTCAGCTGAAGATAAATAGCACATACCTTCCAGATTCCATACTCGCAAAATGATAATTAGTCCAAATATCGTTAGTCCAAACAGTCCAATTAAATTTCTCCCTCCCTCAGTCCCATGCTTCTCTGTTTAATTAGAAATACTAGGGACTAAAGTTTTGTGGTATTAGCTCGGGGGTAGTCAAGTACTGTTGGACTTCAATCAGGGTGGATTTGATTTAAATCAAATCGATTTAAATCACAATTTAAATCACTAGTCAGTAAGACTTGATTTAAATCATTTTTTTTTACAGACAGACTCATTCTTGCATATTTACAACCAGATGAAGGTTTCATTTTTGGAATAATAAATTTTCAGAACAGTTTTTACAGTTATATCAAAAATTACTGATTTGGTTATACTATTAGAAATACATAGACAGATAGTTATGAAATTATTGTGAGGTTTAATAAGTTAACTGTTTATATTTGGACAACTTTTCTGCTGTACTTTATTGGAAGGAGAAAAATAAACATTTCCTCAATAACAATTTAAACAATTGATTTAACTAAAACAATAACATTATAGCATCCATGTTTGTTAACTGATGTGGTTAAACAATTTTTTTAAAAAACTTCAGACTGAGTTTTAGCACACATGAAAAACTTAAAACAAATCCTTATTTACTGATTAATAGCTTTTGGACTATAATGTAACTTAAGTAGAAAACTATCTTTAGAAAGATTTTTCCTCCAAAAGCATTTTATTTTAAAAATCTGATTTAATTTTTTAAAAATCTGGTATTATTATTATTATTATTATTATTATTATTATTATTATTATTATTTTAAAATCCCATCAGCTCCAACCATGGTGGAAGATAATGGGAGTTGGTTTCCACCAGCTACGGGAAGAGAGGAGGGGAGTTATTTTAGTTCTAGCTACAACTTAAAATGAGACACGCATTTTAAATTTCATTTTAACCTGTGTTTTAAATTGTTCTTTTTCTTTTTTCTTATTATGTTTTTACTGAAATTTTATTGGTGTTAGCCACCCTGAGCCCGGCTCTGGCCAGGGAGGGCGGGGAATAAATAAAATTAATACTAATAATAATAATAATAGTAATAACTCCTGAAATAGTTCTTCGAGATTTCTTATCTGTCTTCCACCCCTGTGCCGCAACCTCTGAGAGGCATCAATTTATGCCACCGCTTCGTTAAGGTTTCCAGGATGACATCTGCCTTTCTCTTCTCTTCTTCAAAAGGATCTTGTTGTTGTTTAGTCGTTTAGTCGTGTCCGACTCTTCGTGACCCCATGGACCAGAGCACGCCAGGCACTTTTGTCTTCCACTGCCTCCCGCAGTTTGGTCAAACTCATGCTGGTAGCTTCGAGAACACTGTCCAACCATCTCGTCCTCTGTCGTCCCCTTCTCCTTGTGCCCTCCATCTTTCCCAACATCAGGGTCTTTTCCAGGGAGTCTTCTCTTCTCATGAGGTGGCCGAAGTATTGGAGCCTCAGCTTCAGGATCTGTCCTTCCAGTGAGCACTCAGGGCTGATTTCCTTCAGAATGGATTGGTTTGATCTTCTTGCAGTCCATGGGACTCTCAAGAGTCTCCTCCAGCACCATAATTCAAAAGCATCAATTCTTCCGTGAGCAGCCTTCTTTATGGTCCAGCTCTCACTTCCATACATCACTACTGGGGAAAACCATAGCTTTAACTATACAGACCTTTGTTGGCAAGGTGATGTCTCTGCTTTTTAAGATTCTGTGTAGGTTTGTCATTGCTTTCTTCCCAAGAAGCAGGCGTCTTTTAATTTCGTGACTGCTGTCACCATCTGCAGTGATCATGGAGCCCAAGAAAGTAAAATCTCTCACTGCCTCCATTTCTTCCCCTTCTATTTGCCTATCTATTTCAAATGGATAAGGATAGACTAATAAGAAGTATCAGTGGTTCTGTTACTCCATCTGTAAGCAAACTCTGAAAGTAAACTTTCTTCTTCTTTGTGGCCAGATTTCGCAAAGGGGACGTGCTCATTACAACGGCAACGGGAGTGATGACCGAGGAGGAAGGAGAAAGGTGGGGTTTAGTACCAACCCATGCCTACGCTGTTTTGGATATCAGAGAATACAAGGTACCTGTGGGAATAAATGCTTCAGAACTTTTGGCAATACCTTCTTTAAATTGGCAGGTTTTTATATTTTAAAAATCTTGCGTCCTCTTCTGCTGCTTAAAAACTAAAGAATAGGAAACCATCGAACATCTTTCCCAAATCAGCTTTATCCGGATTATTTTAAGACTTTCAGCTCATTTGATTTCCTGTATTCATTGGCGGTGTGGGGTGGTACAACCTAATGGAAAATGCCAGATATTCCTTATTTCCTTTTCTTCGTTTAGGGGCTTCGATTCCTCCAGCTGAAAAATCCCTGGAGCCACCTCCGCTGGAAGGGAAGATATAGTGAAAATGATATGAAGAACTGGACCCCGGAACTTCAGAAATACTTGAATTTCGATCCCAGAACAGCCCAGAAAATAGACAACGGTAAAGGAGCAAAACACTTGGAGGTTTGAGCAAGCAAGATTTTAAATGGCTCATTTGCCCCAGAATTTCCCTAGTGGAACAGGACTGGAGCTTGGGGGAGTAGTGGGGTGGCCTGATTTTCACAGCTCCTAGCATGATCAGGTCCAAGGTCAAAGACCTTGGCAGGATCTTTTAGCTTTTACAGTCGTACCTCGGAAGTCGAACGCCTTGCCAGTTTTGACTCCTGCAGGTCGCAAATCCGGAAGTGAGTGTTTTGGTTTGAGAACTGTTTTTGGAAGCCGAACGTCCGACGTGGCTTCTGTGGCTTCCGATTTTTGAAAAAATATTAGAGGAAGGGATCTAATCCTTGTCTTCCCTGCCACGGTCTCCCTGCCATTGCTTGTCTGGCCATCTTCGCCCATCACTCTGGCTCCCAAACTGATACTGTATATCATCCCAAACTGGTTTGAAGTCCACATTGTGATACTGGTTTCATAATTTTTGACCTGGCAATATATTGCAAATCACAGTGTGTATATGTGTGTGTGCTATGCAAAAATCGCAGTGTGGGGGGTAACTGTGAAGCCAGCAGGTGCCTCTACGGCAGGCATAGGCAAACTTGGCCCTCCAGATTTTTGAAACTACAATTCCCATCATCCCTGACCACTGATCCTTTTAACTAGGGATGATGGTAGTTGTAGTCCCAAAACATCTGGAGGGCTGAGTTTGCCTATGCCTGCTCTACATACCGTATTTTTCACTCTATAAGACGCACTTTTCCCCTCCTAAAAAGTAAGGGGAAATGTGTGTGCGTCTTATGGAGTGAATGCAGGATGTGCAGCTATCGCTGAAACCAGAAGAGCAAGAGGGATTGGTGCGCACCGATCCCTATTGCTCTCCTGGCTTCAGGGATAGCCACGCAAAGCCTCTTGAGCGCATCCGGAGTGCTCCTGCCTCTTCACTCATGAGGCTTTACGTTGCTTTCTTGTTTTCCTCCTCTAAAAACTAGGTGCGTCTTATGGTCAGGTGCGTCTTATAGAGCGAAAAATACGGTAGCTCCATCCTTATTTCAGACATCGTGATATATAAGTATATTGTGATGTTTATCTGGTGATATATCACAGTGTTGAAAACCAGGTATCGCCTAGCTTTACTCCCCCACTTCTCTGTACAAGGTGGCCCTACCAGTCCCTGAAACTACATCATCATCATCATCATCATCATCATTATTATTATTATTAGCTCCAGACAGTCATTTTACTTTCTCAGAATGCTTCTGGAGGTAAGTGAGACCCAGAGACATTTTGGAGAATTAACAGTGGCTAATGTTTGGATCTTCACCCTATTACTGCGGCAGCACTGCTCTTGTGGGGATTGCCAGCCATCTTGGCCCTGTCATTTAGCGGGGCTCAGGGCCTATGAGCCCACCGACCTGTGCCCTGCGATCCGGCCCTAACAGTGCCCCTATGTAGTCAAAACAGCACCACATCCACACACACATGCACACGAGGAAGGTATTAGTAGGCTGGGGGGAAACCCAAGATTTGCAGAAGTACAGAAATAGATGGAGGAGCTCTAAAGGGGGGAACCCAGAAACAGTCCCATGAGGGCTGTGTTCAGTAGGCACAGAATACAGAATTTCAATGGAACGGCTTACAGTTTTGAAGAATATTCTTCCACTATGAATGGTCCATGTCACCATTAAGAAAAAGAATTTTCGCCTGCTGTTATAATTGTTCTCTCTGTGAAATGGATGTTTTATATTTATGAAAAAATAACATTGTGATGACCAAGTTGCAACAATTAAGGCTGCACAGAAAAAAGCATTTCGGTTCCCGAAGTTCATTCTGATTGTGCAGATAAAATATAACTGATCAAATTCTACAGGACATGGTAATAATGTGTGAAAACAGTCCAGCTCCCAGGCAGGCACCTCCAGATGGTAGAGATGTCTGGCACTATCCTGGCTCCCAGGCATCTTCACTTGGTTGCAAGTGGCCAATAGCCAGGTGCAAAATGCGCCTGGCGCCTGGCTAATTTCGAACACTGCTATAGGCACATATTAGATTTTGATGATTGCTGCCAGTGCTTTTTTTCTTTAAAAATGTTTAGGGGTACTCTCATTTTGATTCCAGAAAATCACCATTTTATAGTTCAAATCGGGGGAAATAAATACAGTAAATGGACAAAAGTACAAATATTTACCAAATGTTTAGGGGTATGCGCCCCCCCCAGAGAAAAAGCACTGATTGCTGCTTATCATCCCCGTCTGCAACAACCCTAGTTACTCAATTCAGAGCTAACGCTGATCAGACGTTAACTGTTGGCTTTCCTCTCTCTGTGGGATTTAAATGCCGATTTAAGGAGGGAGCCGGTGGCGACATATCAAGGTTAGCTCACTGCGTTGCTGCCTATTGATGGCACACCGGCTAACGGGGTTTATTCTTACACATGCTGAGTGTGTTAAGGGGCCTTTGAAAACCCGCCCCCCCCAGGCAGAGCCTTTCACTCTTGGACTGAGCTGCAGCGACTGAAACGCACAAAGCAGCTCCAGCAGCTGCTCCTCCAGCGTCCAGGCTTGCCCTTGACTGAGTTGCCAAGGGCGCTTCTTGCACACACGCTGCTTCTGCCACCCTGAAGCCATCCAGCTGTTTCCTAGCACCCGAAGCCACCATCATTCTGGTGCAGCTTGTGACTTCACAATCGGCTGTGTGCACATCTGCAGCTTGGCTGCAAAGGGAGAGAGGTCTGCTGTGGGCCTTTCTGGGACCTCAGGGTTAGGATGAGCAAAGAAAGAGGAAGATAATAAACCACAAGATTATTACCAAGTGTGGAGAGAGAGAGAGAGAGGAAGGAAGCAGCAGCAGCAGCAGCAGCAACAACAAAAGCCTGGCTTTGCTTGCTCCCATTTTCTGATCAGAGGTTTGATATGTAGAAATTGCTTGGGTCCTTTTAGACTCTGGACTTGGTGGTCTTTCAGCCCGTGGTGTTTGGCGGTCAGCCATTCTGCTGAGTAGGTCCCTAGATCTCTGCCTCCAAGTCCTGTCCTAATGGTGAGGCTGCCCCTTCTCCGTGCAAGGAGCTAAGCAGAGACTGTTCTGCTTATTGCAGGGTGCGGGGAGAGGATGATTAAAGGGACAGAGACCGAGGTCAGCCCAGTTCAACAGCTGGCAATCAATCCTATTCAGTAACCACATAACACCGGTCCTTGAAGACCTACATTGGCTCCCAGTACATTTTCGAGCAGAATTCAAAGTGTTGGTGCTGAACTTTAAAGCCCTAAATGGCCTTGGCCCAGTATACCTGAAGGAACATCTCCACTCGCATCGTTCTGCCCGGACACTGAGCTCCAGCACTGAGGGCCTTTTGGCAGTTCCCTCACTGCAAAAGGTGAATTTACAGGGAACCAGGCAGAGGGCCTTCTCGGTAGTGGCGCCTGTCCTGTGGAACGCCCTCCCATCAGATGTCAAAGAGATAAACAACTATTTGACTTTTAAAAGACATCTGAAGGCAGCCCTTCTTTGGGGAAGTTTTTAATGTTTGATATTTTATCGCTTTTATTATTATTAATAATAATATTATATGGGAGCCACACAGAGTGGCTGAAGAAACCCAGCCAGATGGGCAGGGTATTATTATTATTATTATTATTAATTTCCTACAGTCATACCTTGGTTTTCAAACAGCTTAGTTCTCGAATGTTTTGTCTCCCGAACGCCGCAAACCTGGAAATGAGTGTTCTGGCTTGTGAACTATTTTGGGAAGCCAAACGTCTGAAAGGCCTTCTGTGGCTTCCAATGGGCTGCAGGAGGTTCCGAGGTCAGCCCAGTTCAACAGCTGGCAATCAGTCCTATTCAGTAACCACCTAACACCGGTCCTGAAAGACCTGCACTGGCTCCCAGTACGTTTCCGAGCACAATCGAACGGACTTCTGGCACGGATTCCGTTTGACTTCTAAGTTACGACTGTATTATCATTGACATTATGTTAAATGGCTTTTTGAGGAAAATAGAGCGTGTTTTTTGACCTAGATCTTTTCCTTTCTTTTAGGGATTTTCTGGATTGCCTGGGAAGATCTGTGCAAGTATTACGATGTTATATACTTGAGCTGGAACCCGAGTCTTTTTAAAGAATCAACATGCATTCACAGGTTTGTCCAATGGAAAAGGTTGCAAGTTGCAAGTTTACTTCTTTACAGCTGTCCTGGACTAATCCCTGCCCCCAACTTCCCTTGTGAGGGAACGGCACGGTATTTGAGGCTTTCTAATTTAGAAAAACGGTAAGAGGGACGTGGTGAAGATGCATAAAATTGTGCCCTGGTATGGACGCAGGTGGCGCTATGGTCTAAGCCACTGAGCATCTTGGGTTTGCTGATCAGAAGGTTGGCGGTTCGAATCCCCGCAACAGCGTGAGCTCCCGTTGCTCGGTCCCTGCTCCTGCCAACCTAGCAGTTTGAAAGCACGTCAGAGTGCAAGTAGATAAATAGGTACTGCTCCGGCGGGAAGGTAAACGGTGTTTCCGTGCGCTGCTCTAGTTCGCCAGAAGTGGCTTAGTCATGCCGGCCACATGACCTGGAAGCTGTACGCCGGCTCCCTTGGCCAATAAAGCGAGATGAGCGCCGCAACCCCAGAGTCGGTCACGACTGGACCTAACAGTCAGACGTCCCCTAACAGTCAGACGAGAAAAACTACTTCATGAAACTAGAATCCAGGGTCATCCAAGGAAGCTGCAAGATAGGAGAATCCAGAAGAAAGCATTTCCATATAAAATTATTTTTTATTATGGAGGTACAACTTGGGCATTGTAGCTTAAATGTTTGGGAGCGTTCGGCATGCCGAATTGGAATATTCTGGCACGTCACGCCGCATTTCCGCTTGAGCATTCGTAAGTTTCAAAATTGCACTTAAACAGCTGTTTGCTTTGTTCCTTGGAAGGATCACACCAAATAATATTTCGTACTTCCTGTTGAGATCACTTCTAGCATAAAAGGAGTGATAGCCAAAATGTTGTTGTTGTTTAGTCGTTTAGTCGTGTCCGACTCTTCGTGACCCCCTGGACCAGAGCACGCCAGGCACTTCTGTCTTCCACTGCCTCCCGCAGTTTAGTCAGACTCATGTTTGTAGCTTCGAAGACACTGTCCAACCATCTCGTCCTCTGCCGTCCCCTTCTCCTTGTGCCCTCCATCTTTCCCAACATCAGGGTCTTTTCCAGGGCGTCTTCTCTTCTCATGAGGTGGCCAAAGTATTGGAGCCTCAGCTTCAGGATTTGTCCTTCCAGTGAGCAGTCAGGGCTGATTTCCTTCAGAATGGAGAGGTTTGATCTTCTTGCAGTCCATGGGACTCTCAAGAGTCTCCTCCAGCACCATAATTCAAAAGCATCAATTCTTCGACGATCAGCCTTCTTTATGGTCCAGCTCTCACTTCCATACATCACTACTGGGAAAACCATGGCTTTAACTATACGGACCTTTGTTGGCAAGGTGATGTCTCTACTTTTTAAGATGCTGTCTAGGTTGGTCATTGCTTTCCTCCCAAGAAGCAGGCGTCTCTTAATTTCGTGGCTGCTGTCACCATCTGCAGTGATCATGGAACCCAAGAAAGTAAAATCTCTCACTGCCTCCATTTCTTCTCCTTCTATTTGCCAGGAGGTGATGGGACCAGTGGCCATGATCTTCGTTTTTTTGATGTTGAGCTTCAGACCATATTTTGCGCTCTCCTCTTTTACCCTCAATAAAAGGTTCTTTAATTCCTCCTCACTTTCTGCCATCAAGGTTGTGTCATCTGCATATCTGAGGTTGTTGATATTTCTTCCAGCAATCTTAATTCCGGCTAGGGATTCATCCAGCCCAGCCTTTCGCATGATGAATTCTGCATATAAGTTAAATAACCAGGGAGACAATATACAGCCTTGTCGTACTCCTTTCCCAATTTTGAACCAATCAGTTGTTCCATATCCAGTTCTAACTGTAGCTTCTTGTCCCACATAGAGATTTCTCAGGAGACAGATGAGGTGATCAGGCACTCCCATTTCTTTAAGAACTTGCCATAGTTTGCTGTGGTCAACATGAATTGCAATTCCTATAAACAAAACAGTGACCTGTGTGAGAGAGGAAGTTTGTGTTTATCTCTTATGTTTTGGATTTGTTTGTTTTTTGCTGTTTGATGCTCAAGTTATTTTATACACACACACACACACATATAATTTTCTGTTTTACAATTTAGAATATTCATTTAAAGGTAAAGGTATAGGGACCCCTGACTATTAGGTCCAGTTGTGGCCGACTCTGGGGTTGTGGTGCTCATCTCGCTTTATTGGCCGAGGGAGCCGGCGTACAGCTTCCGGGTCATGTGGCCAGCATGACTAAGTCGCTTCTGGCAAACCAGAGCAGTGCACGGAAACGCCGTTTACCTTCCCGCCGGAGCAGTACCTATTTATCTACTTACACGTTGATGTGCTTTTGAACTGCTAGGTTGGCAGGAGCAGGGACCGAGCAACGGGAGCTCACTAAATGAAGAATATTCATTTAGACAGCCTTAAAATATCAATGACTTCCCTTCTTCTCTTTCCATGGTTAATTTTGCATAACATAAATCGCTGCATTATTACTTCCATCAAAACTTATTTACATTGTTGAATTTATCTTAATGCTGCCAACATTTTCAAGCGTACACAATTTTCCCTCGTATATTCAGTAAATGTATTCCAGTCTTCTTTGAACGTATGTTCTTCTTGTTCTCTTATTCTATATGTTAAATCTGCAAGCTAAGCATATTCCATCAGTTTAAGTTCCCATTCTTCTTTGGTTGGGACCTCGCTCATTTTCCATTTTTAAGCTAACAAAACACGGGCTGCAGTAGTGGCATACATCAATAACCTTTTTTGACACCTGGGAATTTCCATTTTAAAACTTTTTTCCCCCAATTCATTATAAATTATTTATAATAAAATATTTTCTGTTTCTTTTTTAGTACCTGGGATGCAAAGCAGGGCCCTGTGAAAGATGCATACAGCCTAGCTAACAACCCACAGTACAAACTGGAGGTTCAGTGCCCACAAGGTGGGGCTGCAGTTTGGATCCTGCTCAGCAGACACATTACGGACAAGGTACCCTTGGCATGGGGACGCAGGTGGCGCTGTGGTCTAAATCACAGAGCCTAGAGCTTGCTGATCAGAAGGTCGGTGGTTCGAATCCCCACGACGGGGTGAGCTCCCGTTGCTCGGTCCCTGCTCCTGCAAACCTTGCAGTTCAAAAGCATACCAGTGCAAGTAGATAAATAAGTACCGCTCTAGTGGGAAGGTAAACGGTGTTTCCGTGCACTGCTCTGGTTCTCCAGAAGCAGCTTAGTCATGCTGGCCACATGACCCAGAAGCTGTATGCCGGCTCCCTCGGCCAATAAAGCGAGATGAGCGCCGCAACCCCAGAGTCAGCCACAACTGGACCTAATGGTCAGGGGTCCCTTTACCTTTACCATTGGCATGAATGTTTGAACCCTGGTATGAATGAGGGACCGGGCTCTGAAATGCCGACGCTTCTCTCGGTATTTGAGCTAGCAAGAGGAGGATAAAAGCCACCCATTATTTCAAATAAAATGCAAACCCACACGAGTGTGATTCCCTTATCCGGCCAAGCAGAATGTTACGAAACAGCGTATGAGTTTTCGGCTCTCCCAGAATTCTTTCATCACAACAGGTGTCAAAAACCCAAGGCAGGGAAAATTGGAAATCTGCTTGCTGTTTTGTAACATTTTGACTGGCCCTATTCCTAATGTGGATTTGGATTTGTTGTTGTCGGCCAACACGATTACCTTTTTAACTTTTGTCAAGCATATTTCATTTTTTCCCTTAAAAATAATGTCAAAAATTAGGGGGTGTCTTATACACGGATACATCCCCCATTTTCTTAAATCTGACTCCCCCAAAATAGGGGGCATCTTATATATGAGGGCGTCTTATAGACGGGAAAATACAGTAAGTGGTACAGTCGTACCTTGGTTTTTGAATGCCTTGGTATGTGTACATTTTGGTTCCTGAATGCCAAAAGCCCGGAAGTAAGTGTAAACATTTGTAAACATTTTCCAGAAGCCGAACATCCTGCAGCCAATCGGAAGCCACGCCTTGGTTTTCAAACCGTTTTGGGAGTCATATGGACTCCCGGAACGGATTAAGTTCAAGAACCAAGGTACCACTGTATAGATTTTGTAAGAGATAGGCCACGTTTGCGTTAACTAGAGCAGTGTGCTCGGCACCAGATCTCGCAACCAAACTGCTGGCACATGTACAGATGCATCTGTACCTCCAAAACTGTGTACTAGAGTGCATTGTTGGTGTGCTAAAGTTTTTGCAATGGGAAATGCAACTAAAGGGCTCCTGTGAGTCTCTCACCCACACAAGAGCTGCCACCTGTGTTTCTGTGTGACCCACTGCCATAAACTTCCCTCGTTCCAGTCAACCTCTACCAGATTCGGGGGTCAGTTCCTTTTGGAGCTGACCATTTTTACCCTTGCATTCTCTTAAACCCTGTTATGTGCAAGTGTGAATTGTGCTGCTCAGAAACTGAAGGTCTGTTGAGTCATGTCAGAATGAGCGAGAGAGGGAGCCTCCCCGGTCAGAGGCAGTCTACCTGAGGGAAGGGGGGGCGGTTGGTTGGTTGGTTTTATTCTCATTCTCATTGTGTGTTTTGTGTTTTTATGCTGTGAACCGGTCTGAGATCCGCCAGGTAAAGGGCGGTATAGAAATGTAATAAACAGAAACAGAATGTAGGTGGGTGGGTGGGTGACTAAGGCTAACCAACAGAAATAACAGATGAATAATAAGAATAATACATAAACGATGACGTAGTGATTGGTGGGGGTTATTATTGGGTTATTTTGTTTTGATTTTATATATTCTGATCTTTTTTGTGAACTGCCCTGAGACCTCTGGGTATAGGGCGGTATATAAATTCAATTAATAATAATAATAATTTTGATCTTTGCTTTCGCAGGATGACTTTGCTCACAACCGGGAGTTCATCACAATGGTGGTATACAAAACAGATGGGAAAAAGGTTTATTATCCTGGTAGGTGTGTTAACAACCCTCCTCTTCTAGCTCCACCCTACAACCTATGGATACAAAGCTTCCAAAATAATATTAAAAGATTTCCTTTGTCTAGGGGGACATATGATTGAGAAGCTTGTTGTGGAAGCAGGGTAGATATAACCCTTTCTCTAACGTTTATTGACCGAATTCTGTGGGTGTCACATTTGACAGCCTGAGAAGGGTCCGGCGACTCTGCAACTGACCACTAAATTAGGTCTTGTTGCTGTCCAGCTGTGCCTCTTCTTGTTTCTGACATCTGTTACTTTGCCATTAGCATCCTCTAGAAATGCTAAATTCTGCCTCAAGAATCTCCATCTTCTCCAAGGATGGGGAACCTGAGGCCCTCCAGATGGGCGGGCCGCTGGTGGCGCTGTGGGTTAAACCACAGAGCCTAGGACTTGCCAGTCAGAAGGTCGGCCGTTTGAATCCCCACGATGGGTGAGCTCCCATTGCTCGGTCCCTGCTCCTGCAACCTAGCAGTTCGAAAGCACGTCAAAGTGCAAATAGATAAATAGGTACCACTCCGGCGGGAAGGTAAACGGCGTTTCCGTGCGCTGCTCTGGCTCGCCAGAAGTGGCTTAGTCATGCTGGCCACATGACCTGGAAGCTGTATCCCGGCTCCCTCAGCCAATAAAGCGAGATGAGTGCCGCAACCCCAGAGTCGGCCACAACTGGATATAATGGTCAGCGGTCCCTTTACCTTTACCTTCTTCTCCAAGGATGGAGAACCTGAGGCCCTCCAGATCTTTTATTTTTACTACATCTTACGTCCCCCCATGATGACCGAAGATGATGGGAGTCCATTCAGCCCAGACACTGAGGTCCAGCTCCGAGGGCCTTCTGGCGGTTCCCTCCCTTGCAAGAAGTGAGGTTGCAGGGAACCAGGCAGAGGGCCTTCTCGGTGATTACACCCACCCTGTGGATTACACCCACCCTCCCATCAGATGTCAAGGAAATAAACAACTATCTAACTTTTAGAAGACATCTGAAGGCAGCCCTGTTTAGGGAATTTTTATATATTTTATGTTTTACCATGTTTTTATTATTCTGTTGCGAGCTGCCCAGAGTGGCTGGGGAAACCCAGCCAGATGGGCGGGTTATAAATAAATATATATTTTTAAAAACATCTAGAGAGCCAAAAAATTCCTATCCCTTTCGAAAATGCATATATCAAACCTAAATCTATAAACCTCTTTCTTTCCTTTTTATGGGTGGCTTATGCAAATTTTTTTATAATAATAATAATACTAATAATAATAATAATGATGTATTCTTTTTCCATATTGAAAGTTACATTTGTTACTCAACATTTACATTCCAATTCAACAAAACTAGTGACTTCCCACTTACCCAACATCAATGTTTGTAACCCAAATTACAATTGCATTTTAAGGTTCCGTCTTACCAAATTTCATCCTCTCCAACATGTTTCTTAATCTATTTCTTACACTTCAAACCCTGCTGTGGTCTCCGCATATGGGAAATAACTTTTGAAATAGACTAGAAAGGTCTTCTTGAAAGGATTCTAAATTTGTGTCTCTTATCAGTGCTGTCACTTTCGCCGTCTCAGATTATTCCAAGATCAGCCATTCTTCCTTGGAGGGTTTCCTCTCCTTCCATTTCTGTGCATGGAGAATCCTCGCCGCTGTCGTCACGTGCATGAATCTTTCCTTTTCAGCCGACCCTCCTCCGTATATCGACGGGATTCGAATCAACAGCCCCCACTATCTCACCAAGATCAAGCTGACTTCTCCGGGAACCCATACGTTTACTCTGGTGGTTTCTCAGTACGAAAAGCAGAACACGATTCACTACACGCTCAGGGTATGTGTTTATAGGCAGCCTTGCGAGAGAAGTATTTTAAGACGCTGGTCATCAGCTCTTTTCAGTCGGGCAGGGCAGCGGGAGTCGGCTCCGAGGCAATTCTTTCTACGGGGAGCAGGCAAGTGGTTATTTTTAGCCCCGCTTACGGGGATTATATGCTAGAGCGGTTTTTGTTTCATTCAAAATTGCGGGAAACGCGACAAAGATGCTAAACTGCTTTAACGAAAAGGCGTCTCATTCCTTTTAATAATGGGGTCCTTTTAATGATGGTCATTGGCGGAGGCACAGAGGAAATCTCATTGCTGTGATGACAGCTGCCAAATACAGTGGTACCTCAGGTTACATACGCTTCAGGTCACATACACTTCAGGTTACATACTCCGCCAACCCAGAAATAGTGCTTCAGGTTAAGAACTTTGCTTCAGGTTGAGAACAGAAATTGTGCTCCGGCGGCGCGGCAGCAGCAGGAGGCCCCATTAGCTAAAGTGGTGCTTCAGGTTAAGAGCAGTTTCAGGTTAAGTACAGACCTCCGGAACGAATTAAGTACTTAACCCGAGGTACCACTGTACAGTCGTACCTCGGAAGTTGAACGCCTTGCGAATCAAATGTTTTGGCTCCCGAACGCCGCAAACCCGGAAGTGAGTGTTCCGGTTTGCGAACGTTCTTTGGAACCCAAACGTCCTCCGCAGCTTCCGAACATTTTGGAAGTCAAACAGACTTCCTGAACGGATTCCATTCGACTTCCAAGGTACAACTGTATAGTCACCATGTGATAACTTTTACGTGTACAGTCACCAGCTTTCCTTAGAGCAGATCAGAGTGACCAGGGGTGCCAACTAGGAAAAAAATGGGGGGGGGGGATTCAGGTATGCCCTGCCCCGCATAATCCCTCACATGACACAGCATACACACACCATTTGAATGGCAGCGCCCATCAACTTTTTTTTGGGGGGGGGGCCAGATCACACAAATATTTTATGGGGAGAAGGCGAAGAGACCTTTGCCCCTAGGACAGCGGTTCTCAACCTGTGGGTCCCCAGATGTTGTCGGACTACAACTCCCATCATCCCTGAGCTCTGGCCTTGCTAGCTAGGGGTGATGGGAGTTGTAGTTCAACAACATCTGGGGACCCACAGGTTGAGAAAGGCTGCCCTAGGAGTTGGTTCCTATGAGAGTGAGCACTGGGCTTCTGCCTATAGCAAAACCCCAAGTGAATTTGCAGGTTCTCTCTTGGGTGTGACGACAAAAGAATTTTGAGAGAAGCCAAAAATGTCAAACAGGAGAATATTCCGATATATCGCATCCCTAGATTATGTGTAGGGTGGCGCTGTGGGTAAAACCTCAGTGCCTAGGACTTGCCGATCGTACGGTCGGCGGTTCGAATCCCCGCGGCGGGGTGAGCTCCCGTCGTTCGGTCCCAGCTCCTGCCCACCTAGCAGTTCGAAAGCACCCTTAAGTGCAAGTAGATAAATAGGGACCGCTTTATAGCGGGAAGGTAAACGGCGTTTCCGTGTGCTGCGCTGGTGCTGCCTCGCCAGCTGCAGCTTCGTCACGCTGGCCACGTGACCCGGAAGTGTCTCCGGAGAGCGCTGGCTCCCGGCCTCTTAAGTGAGATGAGCGCACAACCCTAGAGTCGGACACGACTGGCCCGTACGGGCAGGGATACCTTTACCTTTACCTTTACTAGATTATGTGTGATCCTGGGGAAACTTGTGGCACATTGTTGAGGGCCCTTATCCCAGACGCAGTTCCTTCCTGTAACTGGAGATGGCCAAGTCGAGTTGTGATGTGATGACGATTGATCAAACGTAGCCGATTCTTTTCTGGATATTCTCTCTCTTGAATGTTCTGGGCCAGCCAGTTCAGCTTCTCGGGGCAACAGCAAGTCTTTCTTTTCCCTCCACCAGTCTACCCTGAAGCAATAACAAAGATACTTTCTGCTCCTCGCATATTGGACAAGGTGTATAATTACATTTCTCTTACAAGGGCTCACATTAGGGCTGGGCGATACCTGGTTTTCAACATCAAGATATATCACCAGCTAAACATCGTGATATATCACGATGTCTGAAATAAGGATGGAGCTATGTAGAGGCATTGGCTGGCTTCACAGTTGTTCCTGCATCTTGATTTTTGCCGGCTCCTGCTCTGGTAATTCGCTGCCCCCTGCAAGAGGCGAGGGAGAGCTGAGCCAGCAGAGTTAACAGGAGCTGCAGGAATCAAGAGAAGCATTGGCTGGTTTCATGGTTCCTCCCACATTGTGATTTTTGCATAACACACAGACCATGATTTGTGATATCTCGGCAGGTCAAAAATTATAAAACTGGTATCACAATATAGGATTCAAACCGGTTTTGGACAATATATCACCCAGCCCTACTTCACACCTTGCAAAAATCTGCATTTACGTGTGTGGGGTTTTCTGTAAGAGAAAACAAACCAATTAGGTTCTGCTAAGAACGTAAGGAGACATCGCTGGATCATCCTAATAGCTCATCTTGTTCTCACAGTGAGCAACCAGATTCCTGTGGGAAATCAGAACAGGAGCCCAAGAGCATCTTGGCCTTGTGCATTTCCCTAGTCGTTGTCCGCTGCTTCTTTTTAATTTCACAGCATGTGGATCGTTCTGTGTGAATCTTTTCCATTTCTTTGTCAACTCAGGTATATTCAGTGTGCAAGTTTAACTTCTGCAAGATCCCGACACCGTATACCATATCCAAACGGGTAAGAAAGAATTGCAATCTCTATGGTCATCTGTTGGGTAGATCGAAATAAGATCTACAAGTTCCTCGCTATATCCTTGCTGGGTTTAACCCTTGGCTGTGTGACAGAAAAACCAAAATTGTGCTAAACGCTCATTGTAGTGAGCCTATTTAGTAATGTATTTACTTACTGTATTTTTCGCTCCATAAGGCGCACCGGACCATAAGGCACACCTAGTTTTTAGAGGGGGAAATCAAGAAAAAAAAATATTATTTCCCCCCCCCCCAGCCCCAAAGAGCAGTGGACAGGCTGTGCTCAGCCTGTCCGCTTCTCCCAGAGCTTCTCAGGGCTGCCGGGGGAAGCCCAGGTTTCCCCCCCCCCAGCCCCAAAGAGCAAAGAAGCCAAGACAGCGAGCAGGATCCATCCCGCTCGCTGTCTTGGCTTCCTCTTTAGCCGTGCACAACCTCTCTGGCCGGGAGAGGCTGCGCACAGCTATGGCAATTCCCCCACCTCCCGCAAAAGCCCACAGGAGCCGTGCACCCTTTAAGGAGCGTGCGGCTCCTGTGGGCTTTTCTACAAGGAGGGAGAAGGGACTGACTGGCCCGTCAGTCCCTTCTCCCTCCTGGGGAAAAGCCCGCAAAAGCCGTGCAGAGCTTGTGTGCGGCTCTTGGGGGCTTTTCCTGCCTGCCTCCCCCCTGCATTTGCTCCATAAGACGCACACACATTTCCCCTTACTTTTTAGGAGGGAAAAAGTGCATCTTATGGAGCAAAAAATACGGTAAATGCAGCTATAACCAAACCAACTCAAATGTCTCTAAGGCATAAGGCTCCCCTTTTTGAAACATATTAAATGTGCTTCCTGCCACCAAAATCTATTGATCCTGTGCAGCTCCCATCTTAAAAGAATATAAGCAGTTGGCAAGAAATGTGTGCCTAAAAGGAACTTGACACTTCAGTCTGAATCCTGCAACAAAGGAAGACTTTTGTAGGAACATTTTCTCATTTTCCATAAAAGGACATAGCAATTAAGTCAAGGAGCCGATGTTAAACCTTTGCCTTGTTCCAGTGTAAGCTTGAGCGACTTTGAGATTGAAGTTCTAGGTAAAGCGCTGGAAGTCAACCAGAAGGGAAGTTAAATGGGAACTAGGATTAATTAATCATTTGTTTTTGCTCTCAATAGTATGTGCTGCTTAAGAACCTCTTGAACTTTCTTTTGCTTAGGTAAATGGGCAGTGGAAAGGCCAAAGCGCTGGCGGGTGTGGGAATTTCAGAGAAACCGCCAAGAACAATCCTATTTACCAGTTCCAGTTGGACAAGGCCGGTCCCCTCCTCATTGAGCTACGAGGACCAAGGTTTGTGCAGGTTTGAAGGAGTGGAGCCGCAAAGTTGGTGCGGTGCAACGCAAACATGGTTTGCTGGCCAAACTCAATCATTTGTCCAGTGTTATAAACTCCATTTGTTTTTGTTCCTTTATGGGGAATCTAACCAGCAAATTGCTGCTATTAATATAATAATAATAATAATAATAATAATAATAATAATAATAATAATAATATGTATACCAGCCTTCATCCAAAGATCTTAGGGTGGTTCACAGCTTGAAAATACAGAATAAAACGAGAGTATATAATCAAAACAAAACAATAACCCCCCTCCCACACACACATTTGAAAGGACACACGTTTCAGAAAATTCCTTCTTTTAATTACTTGTTCTAAGGGTGCTGAGTTATGTGCTTAGTTCCAAATCCTATACAGTGGTACCTCGGGTTACATACACTTCAGGTTACAGTCTCTGCTAACCCAGAAATAGTGCCTCAGGTTAAGAACTTTGCTTCAGGATGAGAACAGAAATCGGGCTCCGGTGGCGCGGCAGCAGCAGGAGGCCCCATTAGCTAAAGTGGTGCTTCAGGTTAAGAACAGTTTCAGGTTAAGAACGGACCTCCGGAACAAATTAAGTACCTAACCCAAGGTACCACTGTAATTTTGGTGTCCATAAATACCCTTGCCCAGTGCTTTTTTTCTCCCCTAGAAAAATGTTTAGTGGTACTTTCATTTTGACGCAAGAAAATCACCATTTTGTAGTTCAAATCAGGAAAAATAAATGCAGTAAATGGACAAAACTACAAAGATTCACAAAATGTTTAGGGGTATGCGTACCCCTGCGTCTCCCCCAGAAAAAAGCACTGCCCTTGCCAAAGATCCCTGTGTCTAAAAGGCAATCACAACCTCCGATCTGGTTTTTGCAGGCAATACAGTGTTGGCTTTGAAGTGGTGACCGTCTCTGCAGTGGGAGAGCAAGGCTTTCAGAAGAAAAACAGCGGCGATTACAGGTAACGCCTTGGCTGGCGATACATCTTTCTGGATTTGCATCGTGCTGGATCTCGTCCTAAGTTTGCCCCTTTTTTTCTCTTTTCTCCCTCCAAGGTGTGGGTTTTGCTACCTGGAACTCGAATGTGTCCCTGCTGGCATTTACAATATTATCCCAAGCACTTTCCTCCCTCAGCAGGAAGGACCTTTCTTCCTGGACTTTAATAGCGTTACCCCTCTTAAGACATCACAGCTGCAATGAAGTCACCCATCTCTATGATTGAGACTCTTTAAACGCTGGAGGGCAATCGAAAGACCTAAGGGGGGAAAAATGTTTACATGGGCTGTGCAAAACAAATCTGGACTTTCTCAAAGGGAATTGCACCCTCAAGTTGGAGCAGGTAACCAATGCTGTGGATTGATTTTGAACACCTGCAAGTTTCTACCACGTATGCACTTTTATAAGGTCAGATGTTCCTTGTCCATAGAAATCTCTTAAAGCAAGAGTGGAAACCAGGTCTCCTCTCTTAGCCTAGGAGTGGCCAGCTGGAGGGCAGGCCAAGGGAATTGCTTGTTTGTCTATAATGTCCTTGCTTTTTTTGCATGGCTTTGCTTCTAAGAATATTTTCATCACGTTTGGGCTTTAAAATGTCTTGTCTCCCACCAACTCCCCTCCTTACAGCTTTGGTTTTTCCAAATACACCGATGAACAAGCTCAGGTCGTATCTGTCTTGAATCAGAGATGGCTGTACATGTTGAAATACTTCCTTGGCTCTTTGCTGCAAGGGTGAGAACCTGTGGCCCTCCAGATGTTCTGGAACTAATAATGATAACAACATTATAATATTATTATTATTAATAATAATAATAATAATAATAATAATAATAATAATAATAATAATAATATCCTGCCATGAGGACTGGGAGAAACCCCTGCCTGAAATCGCTGTTGGTAGAGCTAACCCTCGCTTTAGCTCAGGGTGGATAAAAAATCAGATTTTTTAAAAATTTAAACCGGATTTTTAAAATAAAATGCTTTTGGAGGAAAATCTTTCTAAAGATAGTTTTCTATTTAAGTTACATTATAGTCCAAAGGCTATTCATCAGGAAATAAGGATTTAAGTTTTTCATGTGTGTTAAACTCAGTCTAAGTTTTTTCTTAAAAAAAATTGTTTAACCACATCAGTTAACAAATATGGATACATATGCTATAATGTTATTGTTTTAGTTAAAAAAATTGTTAAGGAAATGGTTATTTTTCTACTTCCAATAAAGTACAGCAGAAAAGTTGTCCAAATATAAACAATTACATTTCATAATTACCTGTCTTTGTATTTCTAATAGTCTAACCAAATCAGTATAATTTTTGATATAACTGTAAAAACTACTCTGAAAATTTATTATTCCAAAAATGAAACCTTCAGCTGGTTGTAAATATTAAGATTATACCAGCAAGAATGAGTCTTTTTGTAAAAAAAAATGATTTAAATCAAGCCTTACTGACTAGTGATTTAAGTCGTGATTTAAATCAATTTGATTTAAATCAAATCCACCCTGCTTTAGCTGATTTCCCCCTTAAATGTAGGGCTTTGGAGATGTACCTATTTCTCTTTAAAGCAGGGTTGGGAACTGAGCTCCTCTATAGCGCTGGGCACCCAACGCCCATCAGCCTGTCACCCATGTCTGGGACGGTGGGTGTTGTGTTCCCACCACCCATCTGCAGGGCTACAGGTTCTCCATCCCATCTACAGCGCAGAGGACGAGGCTATCTTTTGTTATCGGTAAGTTCTATTTGTGAAAGACACTTGGTATTCCCAATGGAGAAATAGCAGCTTCAGGCCAAAGGGAGAAGGGGCTGGAGCAAGCCTTGTTTAAAGGTAAAGGTAAAGGGACCCCTGACCATTAGGTCCAGTCGCGGATGACTCTGGGGTTGTGGCGCTCATCTCGCTTTATTGGCCGAGGGAGCCGGCGTACAGCTTCCGGGTCATGTGGCCAGCATGACTAAGCCGCTTCTGGCGAACCAGAGCAGCATACGGAAACGCCGTTTACCTTCCCACCAGAGCAGTGCCTATTGATCTACTTGCACTTTGATGTGCTTTTGAATGGCTAGGTTGGCAGGAGCAGGGACCGAGCAACGGGAGCTCACCCTGTCGCGGGGGTTCAAACCGCTGACCTCCTGATCAGCAAGTCGTAGGCTCAGTGGATTAGACGACAGCGCCACCCGCGTCCCCACAGCCCCACCCCAATTTACAACTTACAAATCCATTTCCCTTGTCTGTTTTCAGCCAAATCTGCCTGATATATATTTTTTTTAGTTTTGCTTTTCTCAAGAAAACGAATGCCTAAATACGCGAGGCAGCTCCTTCCCCGTTATCAAGCGACTCAACAGGATGACGTTGCTTTTGCTATTATCTCAATTGGTAGCTCCCTTTGAAAAGGAAATCAAAATCGGGTGCCTTGTAATTGCTGTTCTGTGAGCGACCAGCTAGGCTAGGGGGAATTGAAACACGCTGTGCACTTATCAGGAACTCCGCTTAACTGCTTTGCAAGGCAATTAGTAAGATGAAAGTTACAGATGTAGCCCTGACTGCAAACATGTCAGTAATAAAAAGACAGAAGGCAACAGATTTAATTGACTCTTTAGAGGACGACTACATGCAATAATATTCTATGTAAGTACCAAAAAATGGATTCTATATGGAGTTTGTCGTGTGTACATATAGGTACACATGGGGATTTATATGCACAGGGACTTAACAAGAATTCATCCTTTGTTTATGGCAATGCATGATTTTTTTGTACATGTATTAAGCCAGGTATTTCCTATCTTACATTTGTGCCTCTGGTTTTTCCTCCCCAAGTGCAGAACCTGACATTTGTCCCTGTTGAAATTCATTTTGCTCGCTTGGGCCCAGTTCTCCAACCCGTTAAGGTCATTTTGAATTCAGATTTTGTCTTCTACGAGTCTACATCATTAGCTACCCTTTCCAGTTTGGTGTTCTCTGTGAATTTGAGTAGCGTCCCCTCCATTCCTTCATCCAAGTCATTTTTTAGATGTTGAACAATGACGGGCCCAGGACAGAATCCTACAGCATCGCACTTGTCACTTTTTTCCATTGACAGCATTTGTGTGATGAAGCATTTGTGGCTGAGCTTGTTTTTTATTTCCTCCCTCCTAACCGCTTTTCCTTTTGTGTCATGTCTCTTTAACATAGTGAGCCTGAGGCCAGGGGACTGTCTGGGATATATATTTATTTTTAAATGGCTGAAATGCTTTTTAATCCTGCAAATTGGGTGCTCAAGGGAAGAGTCTACGGTGCACACAATAATATTAAACCCAGAGCTTTTGGTGGTTTTCTTTTTACTATTTATCACTGTGCCACAAATGGGACGAACAATTGTACCCCTTCGCTCTGACTTCCAAGCTTGAATCTTGCCGTGCATCAGAGGAAAAAAGAAAACACACACGACAACTGTTTAGTTTTCGCTTTATTATTGACCGTTCCATTTGGCACTCGCAGAGTTCATTTCCTCAGTCGAAACATAAGCCAAACGCACAAATGGAAGTTGTCTGTATATTGAGGGGAACAAATTTGTAAAGGCTTCCCTAAAAGAATGTTAAGCACTTTCAACAGAACCATACTGCACATGAAAACAAAACTGAAGAGTGAAAGGAACATTCACTGTAGTGCGAAGGGTATATATATACTGTACATTTCTTTTCAGAATAGCTACACGAAACTGTAGTTGGGGACAAAAAAACACAACAGAACTAAGCTAAGGAACAGAAAATCTGAGGACGGGGCAGCCAAGGAGACGAGTAAGTTTTATTAGCAATGGCATATGTCAGTTTCAGAAACGCTAGCTACCAAAACAAAAGTCCTATGATTTTAACTACCTCTTATTAGCATAACTACCCGACATCTCTACTGCGTAACAGCTGTCGCTGAACATGCTTTGACACCCTTCCCAATCTCACTCGACTTCTTTTCCCTCGAGGGATGCTAAATTTATAAGTCCTTTAATTACTCTACAAACCCTATAACATGACAACCTACAGCGATATTTAGAAGTACTCACTCACCCCCTTAAACCCCTAACTGGCAAATAGACCATCTGTTCATGCAGGACAACTCCCCCTTCCAGCTTGGTAGGCCCAAGGTGTAAAAATAATATTTTCCTGCTCCTACCTAGCAACGGACACCAGCCATACCAGAGAAAGTCGTCTGTAACAGCTCCGATGTACATTTCATTTTTCTTACTGGATCCGTAATAATTGGGACATCCTCTCCGGAACATGGTACACTAAGAAAGGGCCTGTGCATCAATATTAACAACATATTTATGTTACCCTTGAGGTATACTTTTTAATCGTATATGAGGTCTAGAGACTCAGGGAAGGTTTCTAGACTCGGTCACATGCAACAGTATCCTTTTATAATCCAAAATATAAATATAGATGTTTAAAGTAGAAGGTTAGGCCGCTGGTCTAAACAGCAGCTCGGCTCAAAAAACGGGCATTGCCTACAAAATGGACACTGGCTGCTCCTCCTAAACGTTTGGTTCGGTCTTCCGTTTCCCGACTGGCACAGAACTCCATACGCGGAACGCAACTAGTTATTGCTTCTGCCAAAACTGCTACCAGAGTGTCTTGCAAAGGCTGCGAAGTCCGACAAGCACAGCGGATGTTTGTGACCGGTTTCCATCACGGCGAAAGATTTTGCTTGCATTTCTAAAATAAAAATGCCGAAACGCATACCTCAGCCCTCAACACAATGGAACTCTCAGTGCAGTTGCCTGAAGAGTAAATGCTTAAAAGATTTGGCATGTATTAAATAGTTATTGGCACAAGGTTCTTCTGGCAGGCAGAAGAGAAGTTTGTATAAATTAATCGATAGGTTCCTCCTTCACTCCGAGGGGACGTCAACCTCAGCCAATCTGTACTACTTTTCTGTCTGCGCAGATGCCATCTTTGACTTTCAGGCATTGGAGGGACAGCTGCTTCATCCGGTTGTCCAACGTAGGGCCACTGGAAGAGGAGTGGCTGTTCCGGTTCTTGTTTGCTTTGTCAAGCGCCTTGTTCTCTGCCCCTTCTGCTCTGTCCCCTGCGAAGACGAGATGGAAAGGTTCAGCAGCGTGAATCATGGAACAAGGTGGGTTTTACAGAACCTAGGAAGCTACCTTGTATCGAGTCAGACAATTGGTCCAGCTGGCTCAGTACTGTCTATGCTGATTGGCCATGGGTCTCCCACTCCTACCTCGAGATGCTGGGGAATAAGGGTTGTACCAACCTACATTCTACTCACAAGTCGATCCACTAAATTAATGGTCTTAATTTAGTCATCTCCATTAATTTGAGTGGGTCTGCTCAAAGGATAGGGGACGCGGGTGGCGCTGTGGGTTAAGCCACAGAGCCTAGGACTTGCCGATCAGAAGGTCGGCGGTTCGAATCCCCGTGATGGGGTGAGCTCCCGTTGCTCAGTCCCTGCTCCTGCCCACCTAGCAATTCGAAAGCACGTCAAAGTACAAGTAGATAAATAGGTACCGCTCCGGCGGGAAGGTAAACGGTGTTTCCGTGCGCTGCTCTGGTTCGCCAGAAGCGGCTTAGTCCTGCTGGCCACATGACCCGGAAGCCGTACGCCGGCTCCCTCGGCCAATAAAGCGAGATGAGCGCCGCAACTCCAGAGTCGGCCACGACTGGACCTAATGGTCAGGGTTCCCTTCACCTTTACCTATATTCCACCTTACTTTGAAGGACCTCATAATGGCACTCATGGTTCTCCTACCCTAGCAGCATTTTATCCTCACGACCAGCGCTCAGGGATCCTCAAAAGCGTTTGACTGTTTTCACACTAACCACACACACACACACACACACACACACACACACACAGCTACACAGCTGTAAGATTGAGTCGTAATACCCACAGTCTCCTACATCTCTCGCACTATTCTCCCCTAGGACTGGTAGCACACATTTTGTTTTCTGTTTTTAAAAAAACACATTGGTATTCCTTTCCATTTCTTCAAGCAACAATAAACCCGTCAACCACCACATCCCATGAGCTTTATTTACAGCTGTTAGCTTTGACTCTTTGCTGCCGATTTTTGGTGACTTACCGTATTTTTTCCCCTATAGGAAGCACTTTTTCCCCTCCAAAAATGAAGAGGAAATGTGTGTGCGAAATGTATGAAGAGGAAATGTATGGGGCGAATGCAGGCTTTCGCTGAAGCCTGGAGAGAGAGAGGGGTCAGTGCGCACTGACCCCTCTCGCTCTCCAGGCTTCAGGAAGCTATCCACAAGCCTTGGGAGCCCGCGGGAGTTCCCGCCGGGCTCCCACGGCTTGCGGAGAGCTGCCTGCATCCCGAAGCCTGGGGCGCGCTGAGCAGTCGCACCCCGGGCTTCGGGTAGCTCTGCACATGCCGTGGGAGCCTTCCCACGACTTGCGGAGAGCAGCCTGTTCTGGGGGCTGGGGTCGGGGGAAGCTTGGGCTTCCCCCGCCCCAGCCCCGCACCTGGGGGGGAAATAATTTTTTTTTCTTTATTTCCCCCCAAAAAAACTAGGTGCGCCCTATGGGGCGAAAAATACGGTATTTTAAGATACAAGCACTATCGTCTTTGGGTGAAAAATGCTCTACGCTCATCAGAAACCCCTCGCTGTGCAAGACTGGTCTGTCACCTTTGGAACTGGAAACTCTGGAATTTTCCTTCAGCCAGGCATGAACTTCCTGCTTCAGGAAGCAGGAATCATTCACAGAATGATTTCACACTTCAAGTGTAGGGAAGGGTGCAAGTTACAGATTAAACTTGTTCCTGGCTAAGCTTGATGTACTGTGCAGCACGACAGCCAGAAAGCTGAAGGGTGAGAGCTTTGAGAATACCAGCCAGATGGGTAGGGTATAAATAATAAAAGCATTATTAGAGATTTTAAGGGCAGAGGAAGGCTGGGCTTTGGTCCCACCCTATTTATGTGGGTTAGAAGATGCTTAAAGGTAAAGGGCCGACTCTGGGGTTGCGGCGCTCATCTCGCTTTATTGGCTGAGGGAGCCAGCGTACAGCTTCCGGGTCATGTGGCCAGCATGACTAAGCTGCTTCTGGCGAACCAGAGCAGCGCACGGAAACGCCGTTTACCTTCCCGCCGGAGTGGTATCTATTTATCTACTTGCACTTTGACATGCTTTCGAACTGCTAGGTTGGCAGGAGCAGGGACCGAGCAACGGGAGCTCACCCCGTTGTGGGGATTCGAACCACCAACCTTCTGATCGGCAAGTCCTAGGCTCTGTGGTTTAACCCACAGCGCCACCCGCGTCCCAGCTTTGAATGTCTCATAGATGCACTTGGTTACACATGCTCCATTTGCAGGGGGGAAAGATGGGGAGAAATGAACAAACCCACCCCCCAGACCTTCAAGCCTGTTGATCCCTTTCCTAATGGTCCCTAGCCTGGTCCAGCTTACCCCTTTCAATTTCACATTCAGGAGAGGAAGCCCCGCTGCATTCACTGCGAGGTCCTAGTAGAGGAAAGATGCCAAATTCAGACAGCGAGATGGGGCTGGAGAGATCCAGGCTCCTAGGCCGTGCCACGGGGAGAAACTGAGATGGCGTCTCAAAGGGGCTTGTCGGGCCAGAGCTGAAACTGGATACGGACTGGGTCTCAGAGTCGTCTTCGGACACAAGGCTGTTGCAGGTGTCGTCCTCAAATACTTCCGAAGCCACTGCAAAATCGGAGAGGAAAAAAGTCAGAGAGCAAAATCTGATTAGAAGGAGGATTTCTCTTCCAAGTCCTCCATCTGCCTGCACCTCTTGTTTATGAACCCTGTCCTCTCAAGGGCAATAGTTACAAACAGTATACGGACGCTGGTTTTCTGAAGTCTACCCAGTCAAGGCTAATCGCCGAAGAATTGATGCTTTTGAAATATGGTGTTGGAGGAGACTCTTGAGAGTCCCATGGACTGCAAGAAGATCAAACCTATCCATTCTGAAGGAAATCAGCCCGGAGTGCTCACTGGAAGGACAGATCCTGAAGCTGAGGCTCCAATACTTTGGCCACCTCACGAGAAGAGAAGACTCCCTGGAAAAGACCCTGATGTTGGGAACGATGGAGGGCACAAGGAGAAGGGGACAACAGAGGACGAGATGGCTGGATAGTGTCCTCAAAGCTACTAGCATGAGTTTGACCAAACTGCGGGAGGCAAGCCACAGGCTTCACAATGGGGAATATTATTTATTAACGATAAATAAATATGAGTTTGGGTGGGAACGATAGTTCATATCCCAAGACAAGTCAGTGATTCATCTGAACACAGCAGGTTCAATCCCTTCCCAGTTGCCATTTCCATTATTTTAAAAGGGAAAGCGGCTGGCTTTAACAGATGTGGGTCCTTCAGGGTCAACGCTGCAGAGCTTTCCGTGCTGTGTTTAGTTGCTGTGGTGACCTACAAACAACACTCTTCTGCCACAAGTATGTGTTTTGTCTTCTAGTAACTCTCCAATACAAAACATAGCGAGAGAAGGTGCTCTGAGGTCGCCCGGTCACGGTGGATGAACCGCTGGCCTAGGCTCAAACTGTATTTCAGGCAAGGATTTTTAACTGATATATTTTTTTTACATGGTTAAAGGGATAACGGAAATTCAGCGTAAGCAAGAATCACAGCCAAAGTAGAGAAAAGCTAACACAATAAAAAAATGAAAACACCAAACCAGAACCCTTCAAATGAGTGTTGCAACATTATTTGTTCTTTCTTACAAAAATCGGTGCTTAAAATCGAATCATTTATGAACACAAATCACACATAGAGAGGCAGCTTCAAGCTTGCTATAAGAATCTCTACTGGCCCCAAGGTCCACAGAACGGTACAAAAACTGACTGATTAAAGTTTCAGAGACAAGGCAATCCATGTTTCCAAGCTTTTGCAAGAAGTTCAGAATTCCGCAATTAATTAATGACCTTCCCGAGTGTTCAGTATTCAATGTCGTTTCAATCTCTGTCCCAGAGAAGAAACCCTATTTTGTATCCTGGGGTACAATCTTCTCAGACCGCAACGTGGTTGTTCCGCGCTTCATAAAAGTTTATGAGGCAGAAAACTTTTGGAGTTTGAATGCGACAATATCTAGCTCGCATATATTTTGTTTTTCTTTATTACATGTTTATCCCGTCTTTTATCTTCACAACAAGCCTGAGAGGTAAGTTAAGCTGCAAAAAGAGGGTAACAGCTGAGTGGGGATTTGAACCCAGGTTTCCCTTATCCTGGTCCGACACTCTAATCCCAACACCACACTAGCTCTCTACGGCCACATTTGTGTATTAGGCTAAACCATAATTTAGTTGCTGCTGCAGTACTCGTAACTCCTGCTTCCCCTCTTCTCTATCATGGTGGAAAGGAAGAATTCAGAAGCTTTTTCTTCCAGTTTCCACAAACCACATTTTCGTGTGTCATCGGCACACTAAACTATGGTTAAGGTTAGCTATGGCTGGCTTAAACAGGGCAGCTTCATAACCCATGGTCTGAAGCTGGCTTGTTTCAAACAATCAATCACAATTTGTAGTGTTTGGACGACACAACAAGCTGCAGTTAATCCAAACTGGAAGGGGAAGCTCCCAAACTCCTTGCAGCCACACCGGAGAAGGAGGAAGCAAGCAAACCTTAGAGTCACTGAAGCTTGTTCTTATCGTGCTAAACCATGGTTTACCCCAATGTCCACACCGAGCCAGTGGATAGAACCAAATTGCACAGAGCGCCACAAGGTCATTGTGGAATAGTTGTCTTTGACAGGGAGCAAACTCTACAGCTATTTCCTTCTACTTACTGGAGATATTATCCGGCTCCAATTTGCACATGGAAAGGTTTTCTGCCGACGCGTTGTTGCCTTCAGCCCCCACACCACATCCCCTGGGCCCCATGGATGAGGCTCGCCGCCTCTCATGGATCTCGTCGGAGATCATCTCCAAGTTTTTCAAAGCTGTCTTGTATTCGCCTTTGGCCAACGCCAACTTTGCTTGCAGATCGTCTACGGTCTTCTTCAATTGCTAATGAAACAAGTGGAAGAGACATGTTAAGTGCAGAAATATTGAAGCGATGATTCTTCAACATCAACTTCGTCAGACTGGTCATGTTCTTCAGATGCCTGTTAATCGTCTTCCAAAGCAACTACCCTATTCCAAACTTAAATATGGAAAGCGTAATGCTGGTGGTCAACAAAAGAGGTTGAAAGACTCTCTCAAGGCAAATCTTTAAAAATGTAGTATGAACACTGACAACTGGGAAACGCTGGCCTGCGAGCGCTCCAATTGGAGAACAGGATTACCAAAGGTGTCATGGGCTTTGAAGACACTCAAACTCGGGACGCAAGGGGAAAACGTGCTACAAGGAAGGGACACTTGGCAAACCCCGACCATGATCAACTCCTGCCCGGAAACCTATGTCCCCACTGTGGAAGGACGTGTGGATCCAGAATTGGCCTCCACAGTCTCTTACGAACCCACTGTTAAAACTGTGCTTATGGAAGACAATCTTACTCAGCTACGAGTGATCGCCAAAGAAGAAGATGATTAAAGTCCAGCTAAAGAACTTCATCCACTCCAGCGATGGGGAACCTGTGGCCCTCCTGATTGGTGGACTCCAACTTCCATTAACCCCCCAACCCAGACCATGGCAGCTGATCCTGATGGGAACTGTATTCCAACACCATCAACCCGGCATATAGGAATGGAATTGTAGAACCCTCTTCTGCCAACTGCCACCGCGAAGATGTTTCAAATGTTTGCTGGTAAGCCGCTTTGGGCGCATACATTGGTACCTCGGTTTAAGAACAGTCCTGTTTACGAACAATTCGGTTTACGATCTCCACAAAACCGGAAGTAGTGTCCCGGTTTGCGAACTTTACCTCAGTTTAAGAACGGAATCTGAACGGTAGGAGGCGCACCGGCAGCGGGAGGCCTCATTAGGGAAAGCGCACCTCGGTTTAAGAACGGTTTTGATTTAAGAACAGACTTCCGAAACGGATTAGGTTCGTAAACTGAGATACCACTGTATAAGTAAAATCAATCAATAAATCGGATGCTACAACTTCTCTCCCCTCTCCCCCCATTTAGAGTTTTAAATTATACAAGGGTTTTGAAAGCCTGAATAGGGCCCCTGTTTTTGCATGACGTTTCCCAACCATCATCTTTGTAGTTAAATCCAAACAAGATTATTATTGCTGTTATCATTATTATTATTATTATTTTCCCTACGATAGGACATGATTAAGGATACAGACAAGTTTTTTTCACTGAAACGCATCAACTGCAGTCGTGATTTGCAACAGATCTGCGACAGATTGCCAGTCACTCCTGGAAGATGTATTTGATACATACCTCTAACTGTACATAATACTTCGCCTTGAGTTCGAAGTAAGGCCTGTAAGGAGAACACAAGAGAGGGAGGAGAGAATGGATTTTATCATTCTTGGTAGAACAATCCACAGAGAAGGATGGAGAAATGTCTCTGCTCCACGCTTGTGCAAGGCTTTGCGGAGAATGTTCTAGAAGCAATCAACGCTTTGGTGGGAAGACTGGCTGCCCCTGTGCTTGGTGTCCATTCACAAAGGGCACAGCTCCTGTCTTCCCAGTCCATTCTACAAAACAGTTGCTATTTTGTGGTAGGGTTCCACCCAGTGCTCTTTTTCTAGAAAAAGAGGTGTTGGAACTCACCATGAACGCTCCCTTGTTGTTGTTGTTTTTTTTAAAAAATGTAAATATTTTTATTAAGTACAAATTAGAAAACATACATATTCACAACAAAAGAAAATACAAAAGAAAAAGAAAATACATCTAACCAAGGAAAAAAATTAGAGAATATTTTGTCTCTTTTGATATTTACAGTTATTTATACCTCTATAAAATGCTATTCACAATAAAGCAGTGAAATGAAAGATAAGATATCAGAAAAAAGAACAAATAAAAAATAAAGACGTAAAAGAAAAAGATCATAGGTGAAAATTTTTAAAAGTAGATAAGTACTCACAATACATAGCCGTTTCCCATCTATACTTATATTCAATTGTATAATTTCATCTTGTCCTTATCTACCTTAAAGTGTTTTTTTTATAATAAAAAAAAAGACTTCCACCGTTTACCTCACGCGTTTTTAATAGTCCGTTCGTCAGAACCTCTGTTCTTCATGTTTTCCCTTTGGATTTCCTTAATGTCTCACTTTGTATTTTTTATATTATGCACAAGATTATTCTAAACACAACCAGATTTTCGTAGTCGAGCCCTGGTTTTGTAAATAATCATTTAAGAACTCCCATTGCTTCATAACCATAGTTTTGGATTTTCTCCCTTGTTCTCTTATAATGGCAATGATGCCCACCTGAGAGGGGCCAGAACTGAGTTTCGGTGAGTTCCAGCTGGAAAAAAAACCCGGTTCCATCGCATATTGGCAAATTCAGGTAGCACAACTATAGGTGATTGGACTTGCACAACAAACCTGCTTTCTCCAGAAGGTCATATTTTGGGGGGATGAGTGCAGTGTTTCGCAAATTTGGGCCCCCAGCTGTTGTTGGACCACAACTCCCATCATCCCTGACTACTGGTTCTGCTAGCTAGGGATGATGGGAGTTGTAGTCCAACAAGTTTGAGAAATACTGGGATGAGGGACAGGAAAAGGACAGGGCAAAGCACCGGAAAGGGTGGTATTACATTTGCTTTGACACACCATCATATACCGGGAGGAAGTATATGAGGTCTAATAGGACTGGCTTGCTTACTTGGATTATTTAGAGCAAGTCTGCAGTCCCTCCTCTAGAATAACATTTACTGTATATACCCGAGTATAAGCCGACCCGAATATAAGCCGAGGCACCTAATTTTACCACAAAAAACTGGGAAAACTTATTCACTCGAGTATAAGCCTAGGGTGGGAAACGCAGCGGCTACTGGTAAATTAGGCAAGGATTATGTAACAAGTTGTGCTGGCGAGGAGCTACACAGTCAAGTGAAAACAGGTTTAAAAACGAAAAAGCAAGGTCTGCAGTCTAAAACATCTGGCACAGTTTCTACCCAAAGAGAAGTTGCTGCCTTGTTTCTTCCGTGAATCCAGCCTCTTTTACTATTAAGGAAAAAAACCTTGGATTCTGTCTCATTCGCAGATTGAAAGAACATTAAGAAAGAAGAGACATGCACACAGCCTGATGCAGGCAGTGAAAATGAGCTAATTATGAGGTGTTCCGCAGCCCACGGAGGAGCCAGTCCCTAGACGGCTACTGCATTTTGTTATCAATTAACTGCTGAGGGACCTGTTGCCTGATACAGTGGTACCTCGGGTTACATACGCTTCAGGTTACATACGCTTCAGGTTACAGACTCCGCTAACCCAGAAATATTACCTTGGGTTAAGAACTTTGCTTCAGGATGAGAACAGAAATCGTGCTCCAGCGGCGCAGGGGCAGCAGGAGGCCCCATTAGCTAAAGTGGTGCTTCAGGTTAAGAACAGTTTCAGGTTAAGAACGGACCTCCAGAACGAATTAAGTACTTAACCCGAGGTACCACTGTACTTCCAAAATCCATTTTGCCATTTTAAGAGGCATGGGAAATGAAAAGCTTCTCTTCAAAGATCTGTGGAGGTTGTTCATGAGAAATCATTTGAAAGGACACCGCCGCTACTGCCGCCCGCCTCACTCGAGTATAAGCCGAGGGGGGCTTTTTCAGCATAAAAAATGTGCTGAAAAAGTCAGCTTATACTCAAGTATACACGGTACTCGCCATTAAGACACAATTGCTTCAAACCCGCATATCTTATTTGGCTGGGTCGCATGGTCCTGCCTTGCGGTACAGATGTGTGTTGGACACTTGATAACTGAAACGCCCAAGTGAGGTTTGCAGATATGAAAAGAGCCTGGGGCATTGCTAGGCTCAAGGCACAGACCCACGACACACATAAAATTTGCAGGTGCTTCTTTTTATATGTAGACATGCAAATTTTGGCCAGGTTTCAGAGGGAAAGCAAAACAAAAAGTTTCAGCAGTGGGGAGAAATTATTATAAATTAAGTTTGGAGATGGTATTTAGCACCAGTCAGATGAAATCAAATAAACAAGGAATATTTGGTGTTACATTGGAGGGGATGTCAGGAAACCAGGAATTATGTACACATGTGGGGGGGGTGTAAATATGTACAATTTTGGGGGCAAAGGGTGTTTAAGGAGATAACAGAAATCACAGGCTTGGAAGGACTTGCTCACAAATTTATTGACAGCTGCACAAATTATGATAGCTAGGAAGTGGAAGGGGCAAGCAGAATATAAAATGAAAGAATGGTATAAAGAGATGTCGGATATAGCTATTAATGATAAATCAACAGGTGTCATTAAGGTAAGACGGGGAACATGCAGGAGAAATAACTTTGAGGAAATATGGTGGGTGTTTGTAGAATTTGTACTGTTAAAATGGAAAGGGGTCAAACCATCGCAAGAGGTGTTGAAATTTTGGGAGGTTGGATAGTTATTATGGAATGGTCTTGGTGGTGGGGTGCACATTTTTATTCTTATGTATGATTATTACTTTGTCAAAATAGAAGAAGAAGGGGGGGGAAGTAGGGAGAAGAGGTTGGAAATCCAGGGCCAAGTGCATGTTTGGGGCCTCTGTGGACCATCCCCTAACACTCCTTTTTTTTTTTTTTTTCTCCTCCTGTGATGAGGCTGCATTTTAATATTTTAATGTTTCAATATTTTAATGTTGTATTTTAATCTTGTTTTTAAGTTGTATTCGTTCAACTTGTTTTTATTATTGCTTGTTAGCCGCCCTGAGCCCGGCCTTGGCTGGGGAGGGCAGGGTATAAATAAAAATTATTATTATTATTATTATTACTCTTGAAAAGAGCCGCCTTAGATCAAAAACCTAGGAGTTTCACATCACCCCAGAGAGCACAGTTTCCCAAACTTGGGTCTCCAGCTGTTGCTGGACTACAACTCCAATGATCCTTAAGGAGGAGGACCAGTGGTCAGGAAGGATGGGAATTGTTGTCCCAAAACAACTGGAGACCCAGACAAATGTCAATCCATGTACATGCAAAATTGGCCCAATGGACGCACTGCAAACATCTCCTCGTACTTGGATTTATTTATGGTCCTTTTGAGCTTCTTCTCCAGCTGTTTCATCCTGCCCATGGCCGCGTTGTATTTGGCAGCCGTCTCCTTGTGCACCAGCTCACTTCGGGTTTTTGTCTGCTCTGCTTCCATGACCTGGACAGAGGGGGGAGAAACAGCAGTTTTGAGCTGAAGCAGCTGCAGGCCTGTTACGACGCATAGCTCGGGTATGTTTTTCAAAGGACACTGTTTCTGCATGTTCTCAGTCAAGGATACCAAGGGCAGCAATTGCCACCAAGATCTGCAAATGGAAGCTGTAAATCAGGGGTCGGCAAGGCTCACCTTGCCTGGGCCAGTTCACTGCATATTCACAGACGCAATTTCCAGCACCTGCGCATGCACGATTTCTGGCGCCACTTGGCGAGTCCCCGTGCCGCCTTGTGTCAGTTTAGCGCAGCGTGCAGGGATTTGCCAGGTGGGCGGCTTGTGGGCCAGTAAAACGACCCCCGTGGGCCATTTGTGGCCCACAGGCCTTGGGTTGCCAACCCCTGCTGTAAAGGCTTAGCAAGAATTCTTTAGTATGTGAATGTGGTTATAGGCAGGTACCTTACACATATGAGCGAGCGAGTGAGAATATGTATAAGTATTAGGAACATATTATTCGCCATCTGACTAAATTTTCAGTATGGAAACACAAATGGGTGAGGGTCATAAAGAGACAACAGTTCTGCTTCTGAGCACTTGTTATGGCACTTAAAAGGTAAAGGGACCCCTGACCATTAGGTCCAGTCGTGGCCGACTCTGGGGTTGCGGCGCTCATCTCACTTTACTGGCCAAGGGAGCCGGCGTACAGCTTCCGGGTCATGTGGCCAGCATGACTAAGCCGCTTCTGGCGAACCAGAAACGCCGTTTACCTTCCTGCACTTGCACTTTTGGCGTGCTTTTGAACTGCTAGGTTGGCAGGAGCAGGGACCGAACAACGGGAGCTCACCCTGTGGCGGGGATTTGAACTGCCGACCTTCTGATCGGCAAGTCCTAGGCTCTGTGGTTTAACCCACAGCGCCACCCGAGTCCCCTAGTGTGATCTCTAATTGCCTGTTAATCTAGCCAGTTCAATATACTCTAACAGTTTGTCTTGCCATTCCTTTTTTGTTGGCAGTTTCTTTAGCTACACAACGTTCTGACCTACACTCACAGCAAGACTCATCCCACTTCGTAGTAGAAGCTGGAAAATGCAACAGTGCAAATGATTTGTGTGTCTTCTTCCCTGCTTGCAAGAGCCAGCTGTAAAATGCACGCCACCCAATATTCTGCACAATGATCAACTCCATCTGCCTGCCCAAAGTATCCAATAATTTTTAGCTCCCCGTTCTCCAAGGCAGCAGAGGCACAGGAAAGGAACAGCTTTTCCAAGGCATGCCAGCAACAGATCTTACCCTCTGAGTGGCATGGTTGAGCATCTCCTGCCAGGCAGAATCAAACTGACGCTTGTCATCTTCCAGCAGCCTCTGCTCGGCAAGGGAAATGGTCTCTTTCGCAGCTCGGAGGACCTCCGTAGCTCTCTGAAAATCCTGGGTTGCTTTCTGAGCTTCCAACTGTGCCTAAAAGGTGTGAGAGAGAGGCAGGGATTTCGCACAAATGGATTTCAACATGTACAAAAGAAGATCAGATACAAAACGGTATCCTTTTATTGACTTTGTTAAGACATCACCTTGCCAACAAAGGTCTGTATAGTTAAAGCTATGGTTTTCCTAGTAGTGATGTATGGAAGTGAGAGCTAGACCGTAAAGAAGGCTGATCGCCGAAGAATTGATGCTTTTGAATTATGGTGCTGGAGGAGACTCTTGAGAGTCCCAAGGACTGCAAGAAGATCAAACCTCTCCATTCTTAAGTAAATCAGCCCTGAGTGCTCACTGGAAGGACAGATCCTGAAGCTGAGGCTCCAATACTTTGGCCACCTCATGAGAAGAGAAGACTCCCTGGAAAAGACCCTGATGTTGGGAAAGATGGAGGGCACAAGGAGAAGGGGACGACAGAGGACGAGATGGTTGGACACTGTTCTCGAAGCTACCAGCATGAGTTTGACCAAACTGCGGGAGGCAGTGGAAGACAGGAGTGCCTGGCGTGCTCTGGTCCATGGGGTCACGAAGAGTCGGACATGACTAAACGACTAAACAACAAGACAATCGAATGTGGTTTTGACCCTCCACCGACGCATGGAACCTTATGGAGAGAAACATTCATTTCTGGAGCTCTATTAACCTGTGACCCTGAAATTTCAGGTGCCCCCCAAAAAAAAACCCTGATGCCAAAGTTTTGTGCAAGTTTTGAGCCATTTTGTGCCGCAAACCCTGCGTTTTGTGCTGCCTCCCAAACTGAGTAATTGGCAAATCAAATTGGGGTCACAACTTAATGCCCCCCAAACCTAACTTTGCCTGATTGATTCCAAACCAGTGCCAAAGTTGTGTGCCGGTTTGTGCGGCGGGGGTGGGGGTGGGGGAAGAAATGGATAATTGCCAGGTTTCAGTTTTGCCTAATGGTTCCCCATCTTGTTTTTGATTTCAGCTTGCCCTCCAATGAATGGTATCCTTAAATGCCATTAGTGGGCAACTTCTAATTTGATTTACCTGTCTGCAGACAGTTTTTCCAGGTCATCTGGCACAACAGAGCACCAAAACCAGAGCAGCGCATGGAAACACCGTTTACCTTCCCGCTGGAGCGGTACCTATTTATCTACTTGCACTCTGACGTGCTTTCAAACTGCTAGGTGGGCAGGTGCAGGGACTGAGCAACAGGAGCTCACCCCGTCATGGGGATTCGAACCGCCGACCTTCTGATCGGCAAGCCTAAGAGGCTCAGTGGTTTAGACCACAGCGCCACCTGCGTCCCTTCTTAGTATTTTAGGGCTGGGCAATATCTGATTTTCAACCTTGCAGTATATCACCAACTAAACATTGTGATATACTGTTATATGCAATGTCTAAAATAAAGATGGACCTATGTAGAGGTATTGGCTGGCTTCACTGTTTTTCCTGCACCATGAATTTTGCATAGCACACACATCATGATTTGCAGTATATTGCCAGGTTAAAAAATTATGAAACCAATATCATGATATGGAGTTCAAACTGTTTTTTGACGATGTCTCAATTTATAACTCAGCCCTAATCTGTACATGATGATGGAAAGGAATTTCTTCTTCTTCTCCCTCCTCCTTTCTTCATTTTAATTTCTTTTTCCTTTTCCTCTTTTTCCTCCCCTTGTTAAAATTCACAAATACTTTTCTAAACCTCTTTGCTGCATTCGGATGGCTTTCGGCGCTTTACCCTGAGATCATTAAGTGCTGACAGAAGTCGGAGGCATTAGAAAACATTTAGGAAAGCTGCGCATTATTTAGCAAATAAAATATCAGGCAGATTCACTGCTAAAGAGCTCCAGCTGAGCAGGCCAGCTTGCAACAGCTTAACGCAGCCTTGGCGTTCCTAAGCTTCCCTGCCAGCTGCTTGCTTGCAAGGAATAAATGTATGTTACCCCTCCCAAATGCCTTTGGCTACATAACATATTTAAACAGCCCACCAGCCCGGTCTGGAATGACATTGTATAATCCTTAAACAGCCATTGGTTATGCCACTTATGAGCTGGTTTGTCATAGGTGCTGGGGCTTGCCAATCTACGGAGTGTTGGTTATCCTACTTTATAAGTTATGGGGTTGCCAACAGCCAAGTCATTTGAATTTACCGTATTTTTCCGTGTATAAGATGCCCCCATGTGTGAAAGGACCCCTATTCTTTTAACCCGAAATTAAGTTGTTTAGCTTTTGGGGGGAGCTGGGAGAGATCACTTCCACCAATCGCTCACCCGCCTGCCTGCCCGCCACTGCCAATCGCTTGCCACAGCCACTGCCAATCGCACAGGAGCCCCCAATTATCTGCCCGCTCACTGCCACCAATAGCCTAGCCGCCCACTTGCCGCAGCCGCCCATCGCCTGCCCAATCGCCAGGAGAATTATGCTAAGATGAAGACATGCTTGGCAAACCCTCCCCGTGATCAACTCCCGCCCGGAAACCTATGTCCCCACTGTGGAAGGATGTGTGGATCCAGAATTGGCCTCCGCAGTCACTTACGGACTCACTTTTACAACCCTGTTTATGGAAGACAATCTTAACTCGGCTACGAGTGCTCACCAAAGGAGGAGAAGCTGTCCAGGTACTGAAAAGTCCTGTTTTCACCTCTGTCTTTAAAATATATTACATGACACAACCATTTAAAGTTGTCTTTTCTAAGTGCTTTTTCATGTTGTCGTTTGAGATGCTCCGGCTAAGCTCCCAGCGCACACAGCATGAACTATTTATTTCCTGCAGCACTGAGTTCTGATGGCCTACTTTACAACAGGAGTTTTCTTCTTTTCGTGAAATCTCTTGAGAATGTTACTGTTCAAGGAACAAAGAGCGGCACAGGCAGGGAGTGTGGCATAGTGGTTAGAGCGCTGAATGAACTCAGGAGACCAGCATCTAAATCCCACACAGCTCACTGAATGAACTCAGGCCACTCAAGGGTCTCAGTCTAACATACCTGGTATGTTATAAGAGCAGGAGGTGGAGAATCAAGAATATAATCTTTGAGCTTCTTGAAGGAAAGGTGGGGTATTAATGTCACATTTAAAAAACACCTGACCTTTACCAGACATAGGGCCGAGCAATAAAACAGGAGTCTGACCCAGGGTTCGAAATTAGCAGGGCGCCAGGCGCATTTTGCGCCTAAGGATTCTCCATTTGCGAGCACCTCAAAAAGTTTGGGCGCCATTTTCCCCTGCCTGGCTGACACTTAAGGATTACTGAAATGTATGTGTTTTGAAGCCTTGAAGTATATGTTCAGGACAGACAATATCTTAAGGTGTTTAACAATAAAGAGTAGAGCGTTTTAATAATAAAATAATAATAATAATAAATTTTATTTATACCCCGCCCTCCACAGCCAAGGCCAGGTTCAGGGAGGCTAACAAGAATAATAAAAACAAGTTGAATGAATACAACTTAAAAACAAGATTAAAATACAACACTGAAACATTAAAACATTAAAATGCAGCCTCATCACAGGAGTAGAAAGGAAAAAAGAAAGAGGGGGAGGGAATCAAATTGACTCCAAGCCAAAGGCCAGGCGGAACAACTCTGTCTTACAGGCCCTGCAGAAAGAAATCAGATCCCGCAGGGCCCTGGTCTCATGAGGCAGAGCGTTCCAGGCCGGGGCCAGTGTTGAAAAGGCCCTGGCTCTGGTTGAGGCTAATATGACTTCCTTAGGGCCCGGGACCTCTAGGGTGTTGCTATTTATGGACCTTAAGGTCATCCGAGAGAGGCGGTCCCGTAGCTACGAAGGTCCTAGGCTGTGAAGGGCTTTAAAGGTCAAAACCAGCTCCTTAAATCTGACCCTATACTCCACTGGGAGCCAGTGCAGCTGGAAAAGCACTGGGTGAATATGCTCTCATGGCAGGGACCCCGTGAGGAGCCTCGCTGCAGCATTCTGCACCCGCTGGCGTTTCTGGGACAGCTTCAAGGGCAGCCCCGCGTAGAGCGAATTACAGTAGTCAAGCCTGGAGGAGACCGTCGCATGGATCACTGTGGCCAGGTCGGGGCGGGAAAGGTAAGGGACCAACTGCTTGATGCGGCGAAGGTGGAAAAATGTCGCCTTGGCTGTTGCTGTAATCTGCGCCTTGAAAACTGATGTACAGTACCGATATTTTTATTGTAAACGCCAAATTAAACATGTATTAACAATTTCTGCTAAAAATGTGGTGTTAGCAATGTGTCGCTTATGTGAATTGCATATTAATTCATGCTTATCAAAATAATAAATAAAAAGTGTTGCTGAACGCCCCACTGGGGGTGACTAGACATTCTGTTTTGGCACGCACAACCCAAGTCCCAGAAACCATTTGGCTCCTAGCTTTTCCACCCACATTTCTGACACTGGTCTGACCCCGGGCAAGCATGACTGGAACACAAGCCAAAGGACTCATGAGTTCTACTGGATAACAGCGTAAAATGATTTCTGAAATCATTTTCATAAATTGAAAATGACCCCACAGCTTGTGCTTTGGCCCAGAACAATCAAGGTCATTTTCAAGTCTGTTAACAGCAGAACTGTACGGAAGACATTGAAGCCAATGCCATTCTAGTGTGGGTGGCCAACATGAGGAAACCTGCTTTCTTTTCTCTTGCCACCCTTTCCTCAAAGAAAAACAACTAGAAATGTGATCCTAAAACAGTTCCAGGAGGCGCGTGTGTGTCCGTGTGTGTGGAATCACTTGAGATCACAAAGAGAACTTCCATTATTCGCGCACACAAAGACCACAAGCAACAGCCCAACAAAGGATGACTTTATAAGAAGCCTTTCTCTCCCTCTCCCTATTATGGTCCAAGCAAGATACGGTTCATTCATTGTACTGGGATGCAAAACACAAGTCATGCCCCACACCCAAAAAAGTAGCAAGCGCGTTCCTTCCATCATCCCCAAAAGCTGGCATCGAGGACTGTCAAACCAGCATCTTCCCAAGAAATCTTTGTGGCACTTCCGCAGAAACTATTTCAACATCTACCATATTTCTCGCTCTATAAGACGCACTTTTTCCCTCCTAAAAAGTAAGGGGAAATGTGTGTGCGTCTTATGGAACGAATGCAGGCTGCGCAGCTTTCGCTGAAGCCAGGAGAGCAAGAGGGATCAGTGTACTTCTCCTGCCGCTTTGCTGAAGGGGCGCTGCGCAGAGAGGGAGAGAATATTTTTTTTCTTGTTCTCCTCCTCTAAAACTAGGTGCGTTTTATGGTTGGGTGCGTCTTATAGAGCGAAAAAATACGGTAAGTGCCAAAGGAAGACAAGAGAAGGAACCCTCCCCCCCCCCCGCAAGGCAGCAAATCAGAATTCAGAAAGCCTTAACCTTATCTCTATGGTATCAAATGTGTCACTGAACCAGTGTTCGAAATTAGCCAAGCGCCAGGTGCGTTTTGCGACAATCTTCTGATCGGCAAGCCCTAGGCTCTGTGGTTTAGCCCACAGCGCCACCTGCGTCCCCGTGTCCGAGATAGGGCTGCATCTGCCAGTAACGCTAAGGACATAACATATTCCTGCTTTTTTGCACTGTGTGTGTTGAGAGGGTAAAAGCGCGGTAAAGATAATTTAACAAAATATTTCTTTTTTGTGCGCGAGGGAGAGTCCAAATGCCTATTTCTGCAGATGGGATCATGTTGATAAGGCAGAGTTTTTGCCACAGAAATGATTAATGTGCGCTGTGTTGTCTGCTGGAACTTAAAATATTACTTCCCAGCTTGTGGCTTTAAAGCGGATAGCCTTTGCCTGCTGTCAGTTGTGATAAGGCTTGCATAAGTAACCTATGAACTCTTGTTTGTGGGAAAGGCTGTCTTGGGCAATTTCAGCTTGAATGCTGCTCTGGTGTGGCTGTTCGGTTTGGACAAGTTAGGCTTCCGCTATTCTGTTGTGACAGAGTGGCAGCGCTTTAAGGTTTTTTTTTAAGCGCTTTAAGTGTTTTGAGATGAATAATATTATAGTGCATTTTCCAAAAGACCCATTGCTTCTGGGGCTATTATGTAAAGGGAGATCACAATTTATGTGACAGTTGCATTTGCAATGGTTGTGTATAAAGGCAGTCCACATCCAAGATCTTGTAAGATCAGGGCCATCGTGGAGCTTGTGGGATCTCTTGACGGCCCTGCAAGATCTCGCAAGAGCCTCTATGGCCGTGTTTCCCAACAGGTGGGCCTGCTTCTGATTGGCCAAGCAGATAGCCAGCCACTCGGGATTTTAATTTTATTTTAAAGATTCTTTTCTTCACTTCTCACTTCGCTCTGTGGCCCCCTAGCCTTGTGCTGTGGCCCCCTCATTTACACGATTTTCACCTGTGGCCCCCTTGGAATAGCCCGGGGGGGCCCAGTTGGGAAACACTCCTCTAGAGCACAGTAAGCAAGGGTCCCTGCCCCTATCTGTTGTTGTTTTTTGTGGTGATCCACATAAAGCTGTGATCTCATCATCATCATTATAAAACAGTCATCAACATCCTGCCCATCTGACTGGGTTGCCCCGCTCACTCTGGGCGGCTTCCAACAGAATATAAAGAACACATGATACACCTGACATTCAAATTTTATCCTGACTTGTTTTTAAGAGGTGGTTTAATTATTGTTTGATTTTGTATCAGTGTTTATATTTGATGTTAGCCACCCTGAGCCTGGTCTCGGCCGGGGAGGGCGGGATACAAATAAAAGTTTTTTTAAAAAAATTGTTGTTGTTGTTGTTGTTATTATTATTATTATTATTAATTACTACTTCCAGATACAGCTCTTCTGCTTAGCTGCTTAAGGAAGCTGGAGGGGCTAGCCAGATGGAAACGTCAGTTGCCAACCTGGCAACCAGAGCTCGCCGTGGGCTTGCGATTGGACCCCGCGCCAGTGACCGACTCTGGGGTTGCGGCGCTCATCTCGCTTTATTGGCCGAGGGAGCCAGAGTGGTTCCTATTTATCTACTTGCACTTTGACGTGCTTTCGAACTGCTAGGTTGGCAGGAGCAGGGACCGAGCAACGGGAGCTCACCCCGTCGTGGGGATTCGAACCGCCGACCTTCTGATCGGCAAGTCCTAGGCTCTGTGGTTTAACCCACAGCACCACCCGTGTCCCTTAACCTGTTTAGGGCTGGGCAAAAGCCTGCTAAGGGCAGTGTGGTTTCTTTAACAGCCAGAGAGCAACAGTGTGATCATTTGCATCTCTAGCAGCGAGCGGCTTATGCAGAACAGCTCACAGCCCACAACAGCAAACCTGTCAGAGGCTGAAATAAAAAAATTAAAAATCATACCCGGCTGCACAGGGGAAAACCTAATGAGCGAATTCGTGCTTTGGCAACTCTACAAATCACTCCAATGGCTGGTGTGAAATATTTCCTTGACCAAACCAAGACAACATCCTGCCTTAGAAAAGCAACACCACTTCTCTGGTTGCTAAATTCCAGAGTTTGGGGGACAGGAAATCATTTGGCTTCCTCCAGCAGCTTTTTAAAAGCAGGTCATGCTTCCATTCTTCCTAGAATTCAACACTGTGCATAAATCCAATTAAACCCAGTCACCCAAACAGTCTCCCCAGGCGGATATGGTTTCAAAAACAAGCCAAAGGACCTGGTTTTGTCAGACGTCTCATGCCTGCATCAGTTCTGGCCTCCAAGCAACATCCAGCCTATACTTCCATGTAAAATCTATCTAGAACTTTATTAGCTGTGGCTCAGTGGTAGAGCACATGCCTTCCATGCGCAAGGTCCCAGGTTCAAGCCCTGGCCTCTCCAAGTTTGCTTTTAATCAGCGCTTTAGGCCATAGATCAATCAACTAGTTTTAGTTAACTGATTAGCAGAAACCAACTTAAAATCAGAAAGGGCAAAATTTTAACTGGATTTGTGAAGCTCAGAGTTAAGCACAAAGCTTTTTCTAGACTATTTTGATTCTGGTCAAATAAAGGTTGACAAATGGCCCTTCTAACAATCACTAGCCTTTGTTTAGACAATACTGAGCTAAATGGGCTAATAATAATAATAATAATTAATAATAATAATACCCCACCCATCCGACTAGGTTGCCCCAGCCACTCTGGGCAGCTTCCAGCATATACAAAAACATAATAAAACATTAAAAACTCCAGGGCTGCCTTCAGATGTCATCTAAAGGTTGTGTAGTTATTTATCTCCTTGACATCTGATGGGAGGGTGTTCCGCAGGGTTGGTGCCACTACCGAGAAGGCCCTCTGCCTGGTTCCCTGGAACCTCACTTCTTATTCACAACTTGAACAGCAAACAACAAATCATGGCATTGTAGAGTTGGAAGGGAAATTAAACCACTTTCTAACTGTGGAGACTAGGGGACAATGCTTCGTGTTGCCTCCCGTATGAAGCTCCAAATTCATTCATATATATATATATATATATATATATATATATATATATATATATATAATATTTTTCAGTGTTACATTTTTCAAAACCACATTCACATTAAAATAAACACTTCCTCATTCATATCTTGCTTTAAAATAAACCAATCATGCACGACTTCCCTTCTTCCCCTTCCCTGGTTCCTTCCCTCCCATCCCGCATACTGTCATATAGCCATTTAACTCCATTATTCCTTTGTTATGTGTTATGCTGTTGAATTTACCTCAATCCTACTAACGTTTTCACATGTTTACAGTTGATTTCCAAATACTCCACACACAAAAATCCATTCCTCTTTATATACTTGATCTTCTTTTATTTTACTTGTTAGACCCGCTAACTCTGCATATTCTGTCATTTTTCATTGCCAGTCCTCCTCGTTTTTGGGAAGTTCCAAATTCAATGCGTTCGCTCAGAATATTCACTTGGATCATAAGCAATCACACATGTCCGTACAACATCAAGCAACGTGAGCTGAAATTTTTCCAACTAATCAAACTAACAAGCTTGCTCCTAACTTTCTGTTCCTTTTTCATTATATATAAGTGTATATTACTGAATCATCACAATGTCCCGTTGGAGCAGATACCCAGTATCAAAGCAAGCTCTGTTGTGCAAGCTTGATGTCACGCTCCCGCAGTTTACTCAAGATGGTGAAAGCAAAGGGCACCCAAGATTTAATGATGTTTCTCAACGAAAATGAAGTGATCTCGGAGGTGAAAGGCCGCAATGAAGTGCAGGCCCTAAGGGGCTAATAAATCACACGGGGTCATGGGAGCGAAAGGGTCAAGACGGAGGCACTGCAAGCTTCCTGGGTGCTCTGCATCACAACCGACGTTAGAATCAGCAGCAGCAGGAGACTGAAGAAACAAGCCTCTCACATTGGCAAGAGCTGCAGAGACACCTCCCTAACAATATATTTTTCCATGTATAAGGCGATGCTTTTTGCTAAAAAAAAATAGGCAAAAATTGGGCGTCGTCTTATACACCGATAGTGAATGCGGGGGGTGGGACGTGCAATTAATGGCAGCAGCAAGCAGGAGATTGGCAGCGGCGACTGGGCGGGTGATTGGTGGCTGCAGCAAGGGCTGCTGGCAACTGGGCAGGCGATTGGCGGCTGCGGCAAGTGGGCGGGTGGGCTGGTGGTGGCGGCTGCGGCGAGGTGTGCAATCGGCAGTAGCTGTGGCAAGCGATCGGCAGTGGCGGGCAGGCAGGTGAGCGATTGGTGGAAGTGACCTCCCCCACTCTCCAAAAAAGCTAAACAACTTAATTTCTTAATTTAGGGTTAAAAAAAATAGGGGTCGTCTTATACGTGGAGGCGTCTTATACACGGAAAAATATGGTGTGGGTGGGTGTGTATATATATATATATATATATATATATGTGCGCAACAATGCGAGAAGCTGCATTTATAGTGTCTTGCCTCAGTAATGGACTGGATGAGAGCCAACAAACTGAAGCTCAATCCAGGTAAGAATGAGGCGCTGTTAGTGGGTGGTTCCCTAGACGGGATGGGTAAGAGATTGCCTGCTCTTGATGGGGCTACACTTTCTCTGAAGGAGCAGGTTCGTAGCTTGAGGGTACTCCTGGATCCTTTGCTGTCACTCAAGGCTCAGGTGGCCTCAGTGGCCCAGAGTGCCTTCCATCAGCTTCAGCTGGTGGCCCAGCTACGCCCCTATCTGGACAGGGATAGCCTAACTGCTGTTGTCTATGCTCTGGTAACCTCAAGGTTAGATTACTGCAATGCGTTATACGGAGGGCTGCCTCTGAAGACGGTGTGGAAACTTCAGCTAGTGCAGAATTCAGTGGCCAGGTTACTCAGTGGAGCAATACGGATTGAGCATGTTACACCGATCCTGGTCTGACTGCACTGGCTACCAATTAGTTTCCGGGCCCAATTCAAAGTGCTGGTTTTGAAGTATAAAGCCTTAAAGGGCTCAGGACCACAGCACCTCAAGGACCGCCTCTTTCCATATGAACCTACCCAGACCCTGAGATCATCTTCTGAGGCCCTCCTTCGTGTGCCCCCTCCTCAAGAGGTGCAGAGGGTGGCAACACGAAAACGGGCCTTTTCTGCAGTGGCTCCCCGTCTGTGGAATGCTCTCCCCAGGGAAGTTCGCCTGGTGCCTGCATTACACACCTTTAGGCGCCAGGCAAAAATGTTCCTTTTTAACCAGGCCTTTGGTTGATTTGGTTGACATCCTATGTCCTTTTAAAATGTGGCTCTTTTCAGGGGGGTGTTATTGTTGTTTTCATCCTGATTATATATGTTGTGATCTTTGCTATGAACTGCCCTGAGATCTCCGGATATAGGGCGGTATATAAACTCAATAAAATAATAATAATAATAATAATAATAATAATAATAATAATAATAATAGAACATTTTCAACAATTATATGCACTTCACAGCAGAGCCGCTTTGCTACGCCGCCTTCCAGTGGATTTTGATCTTCCTATAGAAACACAGAAATATTTTCAGTCTCTAAGGTTCTCTCTTCTGGACAAAGAAAGAAACTTCCTCGAGTTACCGACGATTACCAAGCACGACTGCGTCAGCAGAAGAGGTCAGCCAGTTCTTGTGCTGAACTACGCCAGCTCTTTCGCTTGTCACCGACTCCGTGGCGGCCGGCCAAACATGAATCCAACTCTGCCCCATTTTCACAGACATAGGATTTTTGTTCTCAGAACTCATCCTTCCTCGCAGCTCTTGCCAAGAAGCGTTTTTGCAAGACGGGGCAAATCTGTACAGTCGCGTAGTTTACCGCAACTTCCAAAAAACCAAAAAGTGAAATTTTAATGACTCTGAAGATGGCACTGGTGATTCAAACGATCGACTGACTTGGGACACATTCACACCATATGTTTAAAGCGAATGACTTCCTCCAAAGGAATCCTGGGAACTATAATTTACCTCTTGCAAACCTACCATTCCCAGCACTCTTAACACACTACAGTTCCCAGGATTGTTTGCGGGGACCCACCTGCTTTAAATGCATGGTATGGATGTAACTTTAGACCGGATCTGCTTTTAACACGTGGATTCTTTTTGTTAAGAATATTTTTAAAATCAGAGCTGGAATCACTTTTGAATGTAATCAGAATTTCTGGTTTTTCAGGACACTCAACAGATGTTCTGTTGTGTTCAGTTATATATGCGTGGGGGCTTATTATGAACACACGAAGGTTGGGTGTAGAATCATGGAACAATTTCAATTTCTACACTTAGAATTTCAACACTACATCATAGAATTGCCCAAGGACCGTATACCCCAATCCCCTGGAAAGCTGGAATCTCAGGTAAAGCATCCATGACAGATGGTCATCTAACCTCTGCTTAGAAACCTTAAAGCAAGAGAACCCACAACCTCCTGAGGGAGACTGTTCCACTGTCAAACAACTCTTGCTATCAGAAAGTTCTTCCTGATGTCTAGTCAGAATCGCCTTTCTTGTACAGTGGTACCTCTGGTTACGTACTTAATTCGTTCCGGAGGTCCGTTCTTAACCTGAAACTGTTCTTAACCTGAAGCACCACTTTAGCTAATGGGGCCTCTTGCTGCTGCCGCACCGCCGGAGCATAATTTCTGTTCTCATCCTGAAGCAAAGTTCTTAACCCGATGTACTATTTCTGGGTTAGCAGAGTCTGTAACCTGAAGCGTCTGTGACCTGAAGCGTATGTAACCCGAGGTACCACTGTAATTTGAATTGTGTGCAATTCCGCTCCACACCCTTCTCCACGCAGTCACATAACATCCGAAAATTGCAATGAAGTCAAGGAGCAGCTTCGGAATTAGCAAAGGGATAGCCAACACAGGCTGGGTTTACTACGGGTGTGTGTGGGAGAGAGGGGGGGTGGGACAATGTGCTGTGGTCTAAACAATGAGCCTCTTGGGCTTGCCAATCAAAAGGTTGGCGGTTCAAATCCTCGCAACGGGGTGAGCTCCCGTTGCTCTGTCTCAGCTCTTGCCAACCTAGAAGTTCAAAAGCACACCAGTGCAAGTAGATAAATAGGTACTGCTGTGGCGGGAAGGTAAATGGCGTTTCCAGGCGCTCTGGTTTCCGTCACCATGTTCTCTTGTGCCAGAAGCAGTTTTGTCCTGCTGGCCACATGACCCGGAAAGCTGTCTGGGGACAAACGGCGCTTCCTCGGCCTGAAAGCAAGATGAGCGCCGCAACCCCATAGTCGCCTTTGACTGGACTTAACCATCCAGGATCCTACACCTTTACCTTTTTTTGCAGCAGCTCATCATTCTACTTTAGCCACACAAGCCTTTTTCATTGAATTGTAGAGTTGGAAGGGACCCCCAAGGGACATCTAGTCTCACCCCCCCTTTTTTTTGCAAGCTGCACTCTGCCCAAACAGTGCTCCAGAGTAAGCTACAAACATGATCGGAGCAAAAGAATTGCTGACAAGTATGTTTGGGTTGTGAACGAGCCTAATCACTTTCCAGAGGCTGATCCTTTAAACTAGGACCACAAACAAGCATGAAACGCAATTTATAAGCTGGTGACAAGATCCCACCCAATTCAGTTTTGTCAAGCCAGCTAATGGTTTATAGAAAGAGCCACCTGTCTCGGACTACAAGCCCAGATCCCAACTCACCTTCCCATTAGTAATAATCAAGGCTTAGATTCCATTGTGACGCAGCCACCCGACTGCTTCATCGCTCCCTGCTCCTAAGAGAAATGAGCACACATTGCAAATAACTCCAGAATGTGGGGTCATGAGAGCTGGCCCCATGTCTCACAAAAGTGAAAGGCCTGAGAATGGAGTGCTTTTTCCCTAATCATTACAGGAGAACGAACCGAGGGCATTAACTACAATTGCACCATTGAATATCATTGTTCCATTCAATGCACCATTGAGTCTAGCCTGGTCATAAAATCAAAACTGGACCAAGGGGGGTATGGGAAGAAAAGAAAGCCATCTCAGTCACTATTATGATATTTAAAAACAGTCAGCGTGTCACAATATGATGATCACAAAGCAGCCACACAGCCATGTCCAGTCACAACTGTCTTCACACCCTAAGCCACAAACAGTCACTTTAAAGCAATGCCACCAGAATTTTTTGTTCTCCTTTTTGGTTCAAAACCACAGAAAGAGAAGGTGCAAGAGAGAAACTCCTCCATATTTTAGCTTGCCACCAGTTTCCATAACAACCCCAAAAGCCCGTGAGTAAGCAACGCCCAAACGTCTTCAAATTACAACACACCCACGTGCTTTTTAAAATCGATTTGCAATTCGGGCTTCTGAGCATCCGGGATTTTAAAAATCAGAACAAAGAGATGGAAATCCCAAGACCAGTAATTAGTTGTGCTCTGACGCAATTGCTGGGAATCACAGGAACGCAGGTTTTTTGAAGGATCTGACAGATAGTTATTATTAGTGGGGATGGGGAAAGAGAACAGAGCAAGTCCTTTCAGAGTTTACTTGCGCGTGGGTGATATTTGCAAGCAGCCGGAGAGGGTACAGAAGGAGAAAAACGGTGTCATCAGTCCCGCGACTATTACGCACAGTTGAAACATCCACAATGACATTCGTCAAATGCTTACACATCGAACAATATAAACAGCATCTTTGTGCAGTGGTACCTTGGTTCTCGAACTTAATCTGTTCTGGGAGTCTGTTCCGACTCCCGAAACCGTTCGAAAACCATACCCCTAAACATTTTGTGAATCTTTGTACTTTAGTCCATTTACTGTATTTATTAACAATAAAATTGTGATTTTCTTGAGTCAAAATGAGAGTATCCCTAAACATTTTTTAAAAGAAAAAAGCACTGGTTTTATTGAAGTACAGTGGTACCTTGGTTCTCAAACTTAATCCGTTCCAGGAGTCCATTCGACTCCTGAAACCATTCGAAAATGAAGGCGCGGCTTCCGATTGGCTACAGGAGCTTCCTGCACTCAAACGGAAGCCATGTCGGACGTGTGGCTTCCAGAAAACGTTCACAAACCGGAACACTCACTTCTGGGTTTGCGGCGTTCGGGAGCCAAGCCATTTGAGAACCAAGGTACCACTGTACTCTTGGCGGGCAGATGTGGATGATCATTCACTATGGTTTATAAAGCTAGGAACGAGCATTAGAACTTTGGCTCTAAGTTCCTGGCTTGTATGCAACCCGTTCTTCATTCTGTCCAAACCAGGGAATTCTGGCTCCGCAAACCAAGAGAATAAGCCAAGATCACGCCCTTAATACAAGCCAAGACCAAAGCCAGCGCAGAACAATTGCAGTATATGAACAATTGCACTATATGAAGCTGTCAACCATGCTCCAAAGCAGGCTAAAGTGTACTCTGTGCGGCTAGAGTCACACCCTCCCCACTGAATAGCGAAGGCTTTTCGGCTTACCTGCCTGGCAACCCTCCGAGCTTCCCAGTAGGGTTTCGAGTCTTCAACAGCTTTCCCAATCTTCTTCACTAGCTCATCGAGTTTTATTGTAGCCTCAACCAGGACGGAGCGGAATTTCTGGCGCGCATCCTGCAACAGCGAAGAGAAGCAAAAAGGTGTCAGGAGACGATTCTCGTAGTTGTAATTCACTAAGCCTGCCCATCCTGAACAACACGGAGGAACTTTGAGGATCACGGCTGTTGGAGTAAATAAGAAAACGTGTGCTGTTCAAATTTCTGGAGAGTAAATAAAGATCACTGTGACAGTGAAAGCCTTAGATAAATGTCCAATATGTGTATATAATATCTACCAACTTTTTCCGGCAATGCCAACTAGATTTGAACAGAGGTCAAAACCCTCTCATGTTAAAAAAAAAAATCGGACATGAATTTCTGTACTCCTCAAAAGAAACAAATGCTTTTTGCAGGGTGATTTTTTTCAACTTTTAGAAATTTCGGAGCGATTCTGGGGCCCTTTTCCCCCTTAGCACTAACTGATAATGTCCTTTCAGCTGTGACCATATTTGTAATATTTGTTTGGGGACTATTAGTGACATATATATATATCTCCATTGTAACTTGATTGTGTCACCTTCAATGGAATGCAATCTAGGCTTATTTGTATATAATTTTTTAATTAAATTTTCTGAATTACATTTTAAAATATTCATTTAAACAACCTTAAATCAATGGCTTCCCTTCTTCTCTTTCGGTGGTTCATTTTGCTTACCCAACATCCTTGCATATTTTACATAAACTAAACCATTCTGTAATCCATTGTTACATCCATCAAAACATATTTACACTGCTGAATTTATATTAATGGTACCAGCGTTTTTAAACGATCAGCAATCTAGGTTTAAAGTGTGTTGCCTCGGTGCAATGTTTCCTAAACACAAGACAGATTGGGCTGCAACAACCTGCTGTTCCTATATGCCTATTTAGTGGTATTTTATACCATTACAAGGGAATATGCGATTGCTGGCTTTGCCCAATATCTCACTAGCTGCCATACCAACTCAACCGTCAAGCAGAATGTTGTTTGTGGCTTTCTCACCACCTCAAGGGCTGGGTCCTGGCTATCTGCTAAAGTCTGGCTGGGATGGCACTGCTGATGTCACAATACTCTTGTGACGTAGTTTACTCTGCAACCAGGCAGGATGACAACAAATGCAAGGTTGCCACTAGAAACAGTAGCCCAGTGCTTTGTGTCTATCCCTCCCAATATCTAGGGAAATCAGTGCTTGACTACATCATTCTCAAGTTCCCCATTCACTCCACCCAAAGTTTTGCCTGGCACAGGAAGATGCTGGATGCATGATTCATCGGGGAGCAGGAAACCCAGTTGTGTCAGTATGATAAGAATGACTGGGCTGTTCATGACATGATGTAAATACGCTGCACCACTGCATGGCACAAGTGGTGAGGTTATAATAGTTATATACTTTGTACTTACTATCTAGCTATCTATCTAATTAGGATGTGGGTGGTGCTGTGGTCTATACCACTGAGCCTCTTGGGCTTGCCGATCGGCAGGTCGGCGGTTCGAATCCCAACAACGGGGTGAGCTCCCGTTGCTCGGTTCCTGCTCCTGCCAACCTAGCAGTTCAAAAGCATACCAGTGCAAGCAGATAAATAGGTACCGCTGTGGCGGGAAGGTAAACAGTGTTTCCGTGCACTCTGGTTTCCATCACAGTGTTCCGTTGTGCCAGAAGCAGTTTAGCCATGCTGGCCACATGACCCAAAAAGCTGTCTGTGGACAAATGCCAGCCTGAAAGTGATGTGAGCTCCGCAACCCCATGGTCGCCTTTGATTGGACTTAACCATCCAGGGGTCCTTTACCTTTACCTATGTATTTGTTAGCAACATCTTTCCATAATCTGTGCTACAAATACCAGAAAAGAAGTTCCGACTGACACAGGTGGCAAAGTAGGGGACCCCAGAAATCTCTCTCCAATGGCATCGTCCACTAAGCGACATGGAGCTGTTGTCTATCTAACTCCAGCTTTGAAGAGCAACCATTTCTTCTGAGGGATAGCTCAGTTGACAGAGCATGTAGACTCTTAATCTCAGGGTCGTGGGTTTGAATCCCACATTGGGCAAAAGATCCCTGCATTGCAGGGGGTTGGAATAGATTATCCTTGTGGTTCTTTCCAACTCTACAATTCCTTGCAAGGATTAACACACACGCAAACAGTCTAACATCCCAACAGCAAGCCAGAAAAGGATGATAATTAGCAACACAAGGTTTCATTTACTGGTGAAGCAAACGTTTTAATTATAACCGACGTCTCTAAAAGCTTATTTCTGACTCTCTTTAAGAACTACGTGCTAGGATGACATCAGCTTTTATAATTGAGCAGCTGCAAAAATAGGACAGGAAAACAAGACAGGAGGACCATAATATGTACTTTCTGGAGCGTTGGTGGCTGGGCATAACCCTACTGTGAGCAGCTTAATCCTATTAAATAAGATGGGGCTTTCTGTGAAATTAAAGACTTGGGTGTATTATAAGCACTTTCGCTTTTCCAATAATTTCAAGTTCTAGCCTGTATTTAATATACATCAGTAGACAAGGACAAACAAAACCTGATCTTGGGGGAGAAAAGGATTTCTGAGTAGCAAAAAACGGCTGATAATTCCGTCCCCAGTATACCAGGAGGACTTCCTCTCATGATGGATGTAACATGCTGTCTCAAGAAAGAGAAACCAGACAGATTTCAAGGCCCTTTTAAACCACACAGTGATTTAAAGCAGCAGCAACAAAGCAAATGTTACACCCATCCACACACCCCTCCAGATATCCCAAATTTTGAATTCCAGGCCTGAAAGTCAGACAAAGATGATTCTCCTGCCCTTCACAGGATGACAGGTTTTCAGATACACAGCGCTCAATTCTCAGCTCTATGGCAGGCAAGCATGGGAGTGAAATTTATTCTCTTCCCGGGGTTCATATGGCGGAGAAGATGCATTATCCTCTTGACAACCCACTAGGCAGGGATTGGGATTCTGTTGACAGCCCATTACCCCAGTAGAAAGGAATAAATTGTTGACTGTAATATAAGCCGGCTTTGAAGCTGGGTAGGCTCTAGCTTGCAATTGGCTTTATTAATCCAGCACTAAATGTTTAAATCAGGACACGGGTGGCGCTATGGGTTAAACCACAGAGCCTAGGACTTGCCGATCAGAAGGTCGGCGGTTCGAATCCCCGCAACGGGGTGAGCTCCCGTTGCTCGGTCCCTGCTCCTGCCAACCTAGCAGTTCGAAAGCACGAAGTGCAAGTAGATAAATAGGTACCGCTCCGGCGGGAAGGTAAACGGCGTTTCCGTGCGCTGCTCTGGTTCGCCAGAAGCGGTTTAGTCATGCTGGCCACATGACCCGGAAGCTGTACACCGGCTCGCTCGGCCAATAAAGCAAGATGAGCGCCGCAACCCCAGAGTCGGTCACAACTGGACCTAATGGTCAGGGGTCCCTTTACTTTAAATGTTTAAATAGTCAGAGTAAGGCCAATATTCCTGTTTCAAGACGTCAGGCTTTGGGTCTCCCCCCAAAAAAACATTAGGGATTGGTAATAAGTGGTAATTAGTGATAAAAGTTAATAAGATTATGCAAAAATAGGCATTGATGATTGGCTGAAAATATTGATATAGAATATGTTATGGTATAAAGCTTAAATATTTGAAAAAGGGTAAGAATTTGCTGAATTAAATATTTAAATGGGAATACAAAAGGGGGAGGCGTGAGGAGGTCAAGAACATAAGCATATGAATTTGAGGTTATTGGGAAAAATGGATTTGTTTTTATTTTTTGTTCTTTGTTTAAATTTAATTTTTTTTTAATTAGTTGTGACTTTTTCTTTGTATTTCTGTGTGTTTCTTTTTTCTGTAATTTATGGTTTTTTTTTTTATTTTGAGAATCTCTACTTTTCTTTTCTGTAAAACTTTAATAAAAATTTATTTAAAAAAAAAAAAAACATTAGGAGCCATTCACACAGCCCCTTTCCCAACTGTGCAACTGCAAAAGGGTAACTTATTTCCAATGTAAGATGAACTGGCAAAGCTCTGCTGACTGGGGCTGATGGGAGTTGTAGTCCAAAACATCTGGAAGGCCCCAGATGTGTACATGGACCCCTTTAAGAAGGATAATGGCTTTCTGCAGCCACACCCTAGTCTCTGTTGAGCTTAGAAATGATCACATCAAGTCTGCAAATAATTCCAACTTCTCATTGGAGTCTCCCTTTGGAATTTTGAGCATCTTCATGTGAGAGACTCTTTAGAGAGTCTGAAAATGCTCTCCCAGGGGCTGAGAAATTTGAAATGCCACTGTCTGATATACACTTGATTCTCCAGTGGCCTAGTCGGGGGGCACAGGGGCGACTGCCCCAGACACAAAATTGTTAGGGGTGCAATATTTCAATACCCAGTGCTGCCATTGGGCTTCATTGAAAACGGCTGCTCCATGCGAAGCAGGAAGTGACCTCTCCAGGCAATGGAATGACTCTTCTTTTCTTATCTCTGCGGCTGCCATCTCCTGGGTGACACGGACACCGTTAGGCAGTTGAATGTGCATTCACACTCTGCCTTTTCCTCTGCATGGCCCCAGGCACTGGCAACCCACGGTACACCACTGGCAAGACCAGAGAGAACAGGTGGGCTGTGAGCAGCTCCTGGGAAGGACACTGCCTCAAACCATGCTGCCAGCCAGTGTGAACAATATTGAACTAGATGGATTCTGCATAAGGCAGCTCCCTATGTTGCTAACGTTTGTGACGCATTCACACGATTCTCAACTTCTCCAGTGATTTTTCAATAACTTCCCCGATCACAGTGGCAGCTGTTCTAAACCGCGCAAGGGAAAGTCTCAAATTCTGCCTCACGCCCATAGCTGTCAACTTACAGATTTGAAAATAAGGGACCAGCAGCCTCGAAAATAAGGGATCAGCAGCCAAAATAAGGGATTTTAGTCAACCAGCAGCCAAACGAAGCCTCAAGTGGTGGTTCCCACAGCGCAGCAACCTGGCAAAGGGGACGCAGCAAGGAAAACCACCGTCACCTCTCCGCTGGGAAGCGCTGAGCAAAGGCGAGTCTCCAGGCAACGCAGCCGATTTGATCTGCACAAGGCATGCAAGCTCCACCCCCCAGTCATTCTTAAACTCCTTATTGGCTGAGCAACGCAGCCAAGCAACACAGTTGAAGCCTCCCTCCTCCCTGGCAGGCAGGGAGGGAGGGAGAGGAGCTGCTTCCTTTGAAACCCGGGAAATTTATGGGACATCATCAATAAGGGACAGCAGCGGGACATGGCACTGGGATAAGGGACTGTCCCGCCAAATAAGAGACGCTTGACAGCTATGCTCACACCACACTGCCAGGAACATGAACCGTGGTGGGTGGTTGTTAGGCTACATCTGCCCCACAATTGGAAGAGCCTTGACATACTCTGGCCAAAGTGCCTTATTCATCGGCTCAAAGCTCCAGCCATTCTGCTGTCACTCCCAGCTGCTCTGCTGCAGGCCTCCCAGCAGTTGACCAGCTGTCCCACCTCAATGGGCCATTAAATATTTCCTTCCTTCCTTCATCACCATTGTGTGCAGCATTCTGTTTTCTTAAAAGCAGAACAAATCATCTAATTCCGTCCCCCTTTCCTTTTGTTTCCAGGCTGGCCCACCCTGCAGCAAATTCCGGTTCAAACTACAAGGTCACGGACGGCGGGACAAGTGAGTGGATCAGCCCAATTGAAAAACCAGTTAAGTGGGGATATGTGGTCCTCAGTCAGTTTCGTTTACTGCAGTCAGCTTTTAAAGGATTCCATTTTAACTGGTGTGTTGATATGTTAAGAACAGTGAATGGGTGTTGTTGCATTGTGAATGGCAAACAAAGTTGATGGACTATGCCGAAATGGCAAAATTAACTGGAAAGCTCAGAAATCAAGAAGAGAAGAACTTTAATAAGGAATGGGGAAAGTTTATAATTTACCGTATTTTTTGCTCTATAAGACTCACTTTTTCCCTCCTAAAAGTAAGGGGAAATGTGTGTGCGTCTTATGGAGCGAATGCAGGCTGCACAGCTATCCCAGAAGCCAGAACAGCAAGAGGGATTGCTGCTTTCACTGTGCAGCAATCCCTCTTGCTGTTTTGGCTTCTGAGATTCAGAATATTTTTTTTCTTGTTTTCCTCCTCCAAAAACAGTCTTGTGGTCTGGTGCGTCTTATAGAGCAAAAAATACGGTATTTTCAAGTCCACTGTTAGCAGGATTTTAACCACACTTGTAAAGTAATGGAAAGTAGGGATAATTTAGGATGAAAAATTTGGAGAAGTATTGATACGCAGTTGTAAATAGTAATCCCGTTAGGACCCAGGGAAGGGATGGGGGGAAGTCAGGAGATTCAGAGTAATCTCAATATTTGGATTCGGAACTATTTTATGTTGTATGTTTATACTTTTTAAAATCAAATGTTAAAAAATTATTTGGGGGGAGAGAGTCTTGCATTGCAAAGGTTTGGACCAGAAGGCCCTCGTGGTTCCTTCCCACTCAATGATTCTAACCCTGAAGAGGATAATATAAAACTTGGGAGGTCAAACGCATGATACATAGCGTCAACCGAATTGCAGATTACTAAGATATTTATGTGTAAGTGCACACTGTGACCCTTCCTATTCCCAATTCAGTATGCATGCATGAGCAAGAATCATTTCCTGCTCTCCTCCCGCCGTCAAACACACACAGCTTCATTACTAAGTCTTAGTTCTCGGAGATCAGCATTTACAAGCAGTGCCCGTGAACTTTATGCTCTCAAGTACAGCAAAGGGATACATAAATATGGGCCACAGCTCACGTTCAAAGCATCACTAAACGCTTGCCACAAATGAGAACAATGCGTTTGGTCTGAACCAGCATCAGGATGGAGTGCAGGCAAGTTAACCCTTTCCCCTCTTCGTGGTCCCAATGACCCTCCCCAAAATAAATTCTTGGAAGGGAAAACTTGCAGTGATGCCAATGGAAGTTTGACCTCCCAGGGCTAAGGGGTTGGGTTGAGTTCCCAGCCCTGCTTCCCCTTCCAAGCTATGCAAATGTTTAACCACCAGCATCAACTGCTTATGCACAATTCATGTCATGCTATGGAAGTGAGAGCTGGACCATAAAGAAGGCTGATCGCCGAAGAATTGATGCTTTTGAATTATGGGGGTGGAAGAGACTCTTGAGAGTCCCGTGGACTGCAAGTAGATCCAACCTCTCCATTCTGAAGGAAATCAGCCCTGAGTGCTCACTGGAAGGACAGATCCTGAAGCTGAGGCTCCAATACTTTGGCCACCTCATGAGAAGACTCCCTGGAAAAGACCCTGATGTTGGGAAAGATGGAGGGCACAAGGAGAAGGGGACGACAGAGGACGAGATGGTTGGGCAGTGTTCTCGAAGCTACCAGCATGAGTTTGACCAAACTGCAGGAGGTTGTGGAAGACAGGAGTGCCTGGCGTGCTCTGGTCCATGGGGTCATGAAGAGTCGGACACGACTAAACGACTAAACAACAACAAGCTTTGCCCTCCATTTCGAGCTTTGCAAATAAGCACTCAAGTTACTACCCTGCTGTTTTATTTTTTATTTTTTTTACCAGCCTGCCAGGGCCTGGCTAAAAAGGGGTGGTGAGACCCCCACACCCAGTTTGCAACAGGGCTGACTATCAGAAGGAAGATCTTTCATATCAAAAAGCCATCGCGTCCACACACACAAAGCCAGAGCACTGCTGATGTGGCAAAGCAGCGCTCGCCGGTCTTAAAACAGTATTAGCGAAGAGTTCACTTCACAAAGGCTTCAATCATGAGCAGGAACACCAGACAAAGCCGCGCATTAAAAATCCCTCGGAGGACCTCCATAATCCTTGGCTGCAGCATTAGCGCTGGGCTCTGCACTTTGTGCCAACGGAGTTATGGATTTTAACCAAGCCCAATCAAAGGCTCATTAAGAAGCAATAGATTAATTTATACAAAACCATCAATAGCCCAGTGCCTCTCAATCCATTTGCTCTCTACCTTGCTGAGACCACCGCAGCACGCTTCAAGTCATCGGAGGAGCAGCGAGCGCTCCAGGGGGCCATAAACAATTGGGCAGAGAGGATACAGGATGCTATTTATCATCTTGCAGAACTGAGGATGCCAAAGATATTGACTTTGCAGGCTGCTAGCCAAGTCTTTGTTTTTTTTAACAGGAGAACATACAGGCATCAGCCACCGATTCTTGGATTCACATGTCATGGAAATCATTTCCACCATGTAAATTACTACCATTATTTATGAAATTTGTATACCGCCCCTCATCCGTAGATCTCAGGGCAATTCACAGCACTGAAATACCAAAACACAAAATATGTAAGAAAAACAAGCAAACCAGTATCTATACTGCCGCGACTGTCGGTTCTGCACAGCCAATGATTTTGATACAGGATCTCAAATCATCTTCAATGTGCAAGCGAGCTGTAGCGCACCAAAAGTGGCGTCCAGCACACAGCGGCAGAAGCTGACAACAACTTCACATGTGCTGGGAAGTGCTGGAAGTTGCCACAGAGTAGCCTATCGCAGGCATTGAGGGATGTAGAAATGAGGAAGGCCTGCACAACTCGCAATTCCCCAGACCTAACAGGACTTGTCATTCTTGTACTGTGGTCTCCTAAATGCAGGACTGATTTATTACATTTATATATTCCACCTTTCTTTGAAGGACATCATAACGGCACTCGTGGTTCTCCTACCCTAGCAGCATTTTATCCTCGCAACCAGCACTCAAAATTCTCCAGGCGCATTTTGCAGCTGGCTATCACCCACTGAAGGGACGCAGGTGGCGCTGTGGGTTAAACCACAGAGCCTAGGACTTGCCGATCAGAAGGTCAGCGGTTCAAATCCCCGTGATGGGGTGAGCTCCCGTTGCTCGGTCCCTGCTCCTGCCAACCTAGCAGTTCGAAAGCACGTCAAAGTGCAAGTAGATAAATAGGTACTGCTCCGGTGGGAAGGTAAACGGCGTATCCGTGCACTGCTCTGGTTCGCCAGAAGCGGCTTAGTCATGCTGGCCACATGACCCGGAAGTTGTACGCTGGCTCCCTCGGCCAATAAAGTGAGATGAACGCCGCAACCCCAGAGTTGGTCACGACTGGACCTAATGGTCAGGGGTCCCTTCACCTTTACCTATATTCCACCTTACTCTAAAGGACCTCATAATGGCACTCATGGTTCTCCTACCCTAGCAGCATTTTATCCTCATGACCAGCGCTCAGGGATCCTCGAAAGCGTTTGACTGTTTTCACACTAACCAGCAACACATCCTGTGGAATTCTATCCATTATATTTTATCTGCACAATCAGAATCCATTTCAAGAACCAAAAAGTCGTATTGGAAAAAATGTGACTTTCGAGCCACCTGTCCCAAAAACGGCAACGAGTTGTTCTGATTTGGCGACTGCAACCCTGGCCTAAGGAGCCATGGAGCACCTGGCTTGTATATCTGAGTTTCTAACACCCCTCGCGACAACCCTTGGAGGTAGGTTAGGCTGAGAGAGAGTGCAACTGTTCAAAGAGCACCCTGAATTTCATGGCTGAGTGGGGATTTGAACCAGAGTCGCCCTAGCCCACAACTCTTAACCAGTAGTTGCAGATGTAAAAGCCAGGTTTATCAAGCATGCAGCCTGATGGATCACAATTTGTGCAGTCTAGAATAATGATAAGGGACGCGGGTGGCGCTGTGGGTTAAACCACAGAGCCTAGGGCTTGCTGATCAGAAGGCTGGCGGTTCGAATCCCTGCGACGGGGTGAGCTCCCATTGCTTGGTCCCTGCTCCTGCCAACCTAGCAGTTCGAAAGCACGTCAAAGTGCAAGTAGATAAATAGGTACCACTCCGGCGGGCAGGTAAACGGCGTTTCTGTGCGCTGCTCTGGTTCACCGGAAGTGGCTTAGTCATGCTGGCCACATGACCCGGAAGCTGTACGCCGGCTCCCTCGACCAATAAAGCGAGATGAGCGCCGCAACCCCAGAGTTGGCCATGACTGGACCTAACGGTCAGGGGTCCCTTCACCTTTACCTTAGAATAATGATGGCTCTGCAAAGATCAGGACGTGGAGAGATCGGCCCACCTCTTCCGTATCTCTCGTGCCACAGAAAAGGATGCAAAGGAACGCCTAGCTAAACAAGGTGGTACCTGTGGATGGCATGGCTCCCTTGAGATCTTCCCCTGGCACACACAAGGCCTCAGAACCACCATCACATAGACCCCAAGGACAAGGTGAAGACAGTGGTTACCACTTTCTCCCTTGGAAAGTACGTGGAGCTGAAAGAGGAAGCTGGAAAAGTGCCACCGCTTCCCACTTCCTCTTTCAGCTGAATGTGCTTTTTAAAGCTCAGAGTAATTCGACGGAATCCAACTTTTACCTTGGAAAAAGGGTGAGCGCGCATGCTCTCTCTGCCTCTTTCAGCCTCTGGGAGAAGAGCTGGTTTGAGGGAGGGAGGAGGGAGGTTTCCCACTGCGCCCGCGAAAAAAACCCAACTACGTCCTTGGGCTTCGAAAGGTTGGTAACCTGGGTATAAACAGCAGCAAAGCAGTACAGACTTACCTTGTAAGCCGAACGGAATCCGTTCCGGAATTCTGTTCGATTTCCAAGGTGCAGCTTCCAATTGGCTGCAGGAGCGTCCACTCGGAAGCTGCACTGGACGTTCCAAAAATCATTCGAAAACCAGAACAATCACTTCTGGTTTTCGATCATTCGGAAGCCGAAACGTTCGACTTTACAGGCATTGGGCTTCCAAGGTTCCACTGTACAAAGGATGTACCCTCTAGTTTTCTGCCTTCCCACAAGGGCACTACTGACCAAAATTCTGGCATACATTAAAGGTAAAGGGACCCCTGACCATTAGGTCCAGTCGTGGCTGACTCTGGGGTTGCGGCGCTCATCTCACTTTATTGGCCAAGGGAGCCGGCGTACAGCTTCCGGGTCATGTGGCCAGCATGACTAAGCCGCTTCTGGAGAACCAGAGCAGCGCACGGAAACGCCGTTTACCTTCCCGCCGGAGCAGTACCTATTTATCTACTTGCACTTTGACGTGCTTTCAAACTGCTAGGTTGGCAGGAGCAGGGACCGAGCAACGGGAGCTCACCCTGTGGCGGGGATTCGAACCACCGACCTTCTGATCGGCAAGTCCTAGGCTCTGTGGTTTAACCCACAGCACCACCTGCGTCCCACACTGGCAGACATTAGAGAGGGGCAAATTAGTGCTTTCGTGCAATTCTCATCCGGGACCCACCGCCTCAAAAAAATCCCCCAACATTTATAAATAACAGACAGCCGTGTCCTCAATTGCCCTTTGTTTGCAGAGATCGGTGCCCAGAGGACTTATTAAGAGACCTCTTCTCCGAACTGGCAACATCTGCCCAGAATAGCCTCTTCTCCTTTGCCAGGTCCCTGACTGACAACATCGGTTACCATCGGCTGGAGGTAGGGAGCTAAAGTTTAAAAGGCCAGGCGACAAGAAAGGAGCATTCATGTAAGCGCTATGTTGTTTCTTTCAAAATGGCCTAAGAAACAACAAATCCAGGATATTGGACAAACGGGAGCACAGAACAAAAGGGAAAAAGAAAAAAAATCTACATGATTGCTGCCTCTCTCCACCCCCCAAGACAAAATGCTATTACCTGCTTTCAGTCCGCATGCATTTTATTATGTTTTTACTATTTTTTTATCATTGGTGTTCTGTAATGTGTTTTTAATGTTGTACACTGCCCTGGGATCTTCTGATAATGGTATGTAAATTGATATTGTTGTTCTTGTTGCTTCATATGCAGCACGATACTGAGCAGCTTGTGAACATTTATTTCTAAACAGCCGCTGAAGCAAGAAAAATCATTTAAGGCACAGGATGCGGATCCTGTGGTCCTCCAGTTGTTGTTGGACAACACCTCATAGAGTCGTAGAATTGCAGAGTTGGAAAGACCACGTGGGTCATCGAGTCCAAAGATCCTCCAATGCAGGAATCTTTTTGCCCAACGTGGGGCTCAAACCCACGACCCTAGATTAAGAGCCCCACGCTCTACCCATCAGCCAAAGTCAGCAAGGCCAATAACCAGGGAAGGCGGAAGTTGCGAACATCTGGAGAGCTGGAAGCTCCCCATCCCTGCCTTAAGATTCACTTCATACCACCAATCCTAGCAGAAAGATGCATGAATTTAACCCGGGTATGGGGAGCTACACTCTGGGTTGATGGGAGCTGTAGTTTACCAACATCTGGAGAGCCACATCTGGATTCAGTTCTGTGCTCCAAAACAACGGAAAGCATAGCTTGCAGGAATGAGATCAACCAGACTGAAGTAGGTTAGAGCTTCAATTCTCAGACATTTTGCTACCCGAGGCAGAGCAGCAAATGTCACGCAGCCCTTGCCCTTGAGGCACAGAGTACTCAAGCCCGACCAACATATTTTGGCACCCGAGGCAGAAAAACCCCACAAGCTTCCCCTTTCCCTGGCAGTAAAAATGCAGCAACGGTCAAGTCCCGTAATTAACAACTTGCTGCCCTCTGATGACATTCTGTCTAATGGTAGGGCTGGCCCCATCCATTTTGCATGCAGAACAGTGCAAGGATTGCTAAAGAGCATTAAGGCCGATGCCCAATACTCCTTCGGTTCTGTCAAACGTGTGGCTCATCCTCTCCCGATCTGTAAAATGGTGGCAGAGGAGAAATATTCCCACAGCCCAACATTCTGGTCCACTCTGTGGCTTGTTTGTTCTATGCTCGGCTGCCACAAGGAGAGAAATGCCCCCTTTTCAAACCTTTCTGGGAGTACTTAACATATAAGGTGAAGGGAGCCCTGAGCATTAGGTCCAGTCGTGACCGACTCTGGGGTTGCGGCGCTCATCTCGCTTTATTGGGTGAGGGAGCCGGCGTACAGCTTCCGGGTCGTGTGGCCAGCATGACTAAGCCACTTCTGGCAAACCAGAGCAGCGCATGGAAACGCCGTTTACCTTCCCACCGGAGTGGTACCTATTCATCTACTTGCACTTTGACACGCTTTCAAACTGCTAGGTTGGCAGGAGCAGGGACCGAGCAATGGGAGCTCACCCCGTTGCGGGGATTCGAACCGCCGACCTTCTGATCGGCAAGTCCTAGGCTCTGTGGTTTAACCCACAGTGCCACCCGCGTCCCTACTTAACGTATACTACTACATTTTTTGGCTTTCTATCTGTTGCGCCAACCATTCCTCATTTTGACAGTCAATGAGCAAAGCTGCGAGGCGCAAGCGTATCCATTTTGAGACTATGTGCTTGAGGAACTGGGATTTTTACAAGTATGCGTTCTGCTTTTGTGAGAAATCCACTTTTTGGTGTGGCTGCACCCATAAATATTAGGCAGGCGCTTCCGTCCTTTTTTCCATATCTTCTTTTAAAAAAAAGAAAATCAAGCAAGCCTATCTAGATGCGAAATTGTATTCGGCCTATCTGTATTTTAAAACTATCCATTTTAATGATCGTTTTGATATTTCCATTTTGCCTTCCTGTTTTTAAAGCCCATTGACTTCTATGGCATTTTCTTAGGACTTTTCCAGGTTGTTTTCAATTAAAAAGGTAAAGGGACCCCTGACCATTAGGTCCAGTCATAACTGACTCTGGGGTTGCGGCACTCATCTCGCTTTATTGGCCAAGGGAGCCGGCATACAGCTTCCGGGTCATGTGGCCAGCATGACTAAGCTGCTTCTGGCGAACCAGAGCAGCGCACGGAAACGCTGTTTACCTTCCCACCGGAGTGGTACCTATTTATCTACTTGCACTTTGACGTGCTTTCGAACTGCTAGGTTGGCAGGAGCAGGGACCGAGCAACGGGAGCTCACCCCGTTGTGGGGATTCGAACCGCCAACCTTCTGATCAGCAAGTCCTAGGCTCTGTGGTTTAACCCACAGCTCCACCCGCGTCCCTGTTTTCGATTAAGCTGTATATAAATCTGGCAGAAATAATAAGTCTTTCTTTCATTTTGAAGCAGCATCTCAGGATCCCGCAAACGTTGACGGAAGCGCTACAGGAGGGAGAGAGAGAGAAGGAGGGAGCCCAACCAAATTCAAAAGCACTGTTTGCATACCTACATGTAGGATTAATTACCACTTTGATTGCTACACTCCTTATCCCTTGGTGCAGGATATCACAGGACTAATGAAATTCAAAGCACTGTACAAAGTAATGTCGTTCAATTTCAGTGTCTGAGCAGGAGAAGTGTGACCTACTTTCTCTTCGTCTGCCAACTTAGTCCACGCAGACATTTTATTTTTATTTTGCCGTTTCTCTGGTGTGTGTGTGTGTGCTTTGTTTTTTTTAAGCGGCCAAGACAAAAAATCCAAACAAATACCATTCTCTTAAAAAAACCAACAATAATAACAGCCTTAAAAATGTATATACAAGATCTCCGAGAAGAATGTATGTTCGTACAAAGCAGGAAAGCATTTTAAAAAAAATGGTACCTCAAGCTCTGTTTCTCTCCGATTGATAGCATCTGTGGATTGATTCAACTTTTCTAGTTCCCCCTGGAAGAAAGCCAAAAAAACAGCACATGTTGAGAAATACGACACCGACAGAGCTGGGATGGACTCGGGTTATTAAGTGTCATTTGCCATTCCGGGGAGAGGGGCCTCAGCTGGAATGTGAAATGGAAACGGAAGGGTGGAAGGTATTTTAACTGCGAGGCCGAAATTTATGGCACCGGGGCCTCTGTGGTGAGGCGGATTTGGGGACAGGGAAGAGGGAGAGGCTTCAGACACCTTTTGAAGACTGCAACAGAGGGTTACGTTTTCAAGAGTTATTCTAGTTCAATTCCAAAGCTGTTCCTCTTTATGACTTGCAAGTCATGAGTGCAAATCGGGAACCGAACTTCTCCCAGAAGGGCAAGAAAGTGCATCTAAGGAAGAACAAACAGTGCTTAGGAAAAGAGGCCTAAACCATCGCTTAACGACAGGCAAGATCCAAATTCGAGAGAATGAAAAGGATTTTCTTCCCCTATGTTTAAGATTCCAGGTATCCATTCCTCACCGCCTTTTCCTTTCTTCTAACCCTGCTAAAAGGGATGCGGGTGGCGCTATGGGTAAAACCTCAGTGCCTAGGACTTGCCGATCGTATGGTCGGCGGTTCGAATCCCCGCGGCGGGGTGAGCTCCCGTCTTTCGGTCCCAGCTCCTGCCCACCTAGCAGTTCGAAAGCACTCTTAAGTGCAAGTAGATAAATAGGTACCGCTTTATAGCGGGAAGGTAAACGGTGTTTCCGTGTGCTGCGCTGGTGCTGGCTTGCCAGCTGCAGCTTCGTCACGCTGGCCACGTGACCCAGAAGTGTCTTCGGACAGCGCTGGCTCCCGGCCTCTTAAGTGAGATGAGCGCACAACCCTAGAGTCAGACACGACTGGCCCGTACGGGCAGGGGTACCTTTACCTAAACCCTGCTAAAATTAAGAACTAAAGTATTTAATTACAGTCATACCTCGGGTTACAGACGCTTCAGGTTGCGCGTTTTCAGGTTGCGCACCACGCGGAACCCAGAAGTACCGGAACGGGTTACTTCCGGGTTTCGGTGCGTGTGCATGTGCAGAAGCACTAAATCGCGCTTTGCGCATGCGCAGAAACACCAAATCGCAGCCCGCGCATGCGCAGCAGGTTGCGAACGTGCCTCCCGCACGGATCACATTCGCAACCCAAGCGTCCACTATTCATGTTTATCCCATTCCTTCTCCACAGAGCTCGGAGTGGCATACATGATTCTCCCTTCCCCCCCCCCAAAAAAAATATCATTTTATTATCCTTACAACAACCCTGTGAGGTTGCTAAGACTTCAGAGTGCATGCCTGGCCCAAGGTTCACGGCTGTGTGGAGATTTGAACCCGGGTCTCTCCAGTAGGTCCAATATTTCGACCCAGGAATACTTAGTATTTATATGGGCTCTCCCCTGCTTTGCATACATTTGAGACAGTAGTCCTGACAAATGAGCTGCCAGATAAGATAGCAGTCTTTTTGTTTCTTTCGGAAGATTTTCAAGGATAACAATGGTACATAATACATATATAATGTCTGTGCTTTCAATTCGTACAGGTGGGAGACACTGCTGTCAAAGGCCTTGTGGGGAGAGATGGGGGGAAGGAAGAGGGGATAATCAGTGGTAGAAACTAGGATAGAAAAGATTATGTGCGGTCCTACTTTGGAATCGGGCAGGGAGACACTTCCCCTCCTGTGCGCTCAGTGCCAGCCATTTTATTATTGAGTCTCAGATGCCATACATGGCGACAAGCAGGGTGGATAAAAATCAATTATTCTTTTTGGGGGGGAAATTAAAAAATCAGATTTTTTTTAATATAAATTGATTTTTTTTAAATTTAAATTTGATTTTTTTATTATTATTTAAATTGGATTTTTAAAATAAAATGCTTTTGGGGGGGAAATCTTTCTAAAGATAGTTTTCTATTTAAGTTACATTATAGTCCAAAGGCTATTATCAGGAAATAAGGATTTGTTTAAGTTTTTCATGTGTGCTAAAACTCAGTCGAAGGTGGTTGTTGTTGTTTTTTAAAAAACAAACTTGTTCAACCACATCAGTTAACAAACATGGATACACATGCTATGTTATTGTTTCAGTTAAATAAATTGTTTAAATTGTTATTAAGGAAATGATTGTTTTTCTCCTTCCAATAAAGTACAGCAGAAAAGTTGTCCACATATAAACAGTTAAACTATTAAACAACACAATAATTTCATAATTATCAGTCTATCTGTATTTCTAATAGTACTACCCAATCAGCAGTTTTTGATACAACTGTAAAAACTACTCTGAAAATTTATTATTCCAAAAATGAAACCTTCATCTGGTTGTAAAAATTAAAATTATGCCAGAAAGAATAAGTCTTTCTGCAAAAAAAATATATGATTTAAATTAAGTCTTACTGACTAGTGATTTAAATCGATTTGATTTAAATCAAATCCACCCTGGCGACAAGACTTCTCAAAGCGCTCCCATTCTCTCAATCCCCAGTCGCAAAATGCGCCCGGCTAATTTCAAACGCTGGGGATAATGGTCTTTCATTCTTTTGCATACTGTATGTGCAGAGTTTTTGTGTGATATGTTCTTTATGTGTTTGTTTCTGTTGGCGGCAGGAGAGCCCAGAGCATGTTTGGTCCTCATTTTGCAGACAGCTCACCTCCTGACATTTGAGCCAGGAGACATCTGAGCCAGGGACTTTCTGCCTCACGTATCAGCTTAACAACATGACATTTCAAACATCTGGCAGCATCTCTCTGACTGTCGGTATGCATGCATGGGAAAGGCACAAAGGCCATTTTAAACACACTTCGATCGGGTTTTGAGCTCAACTGGTGGCTATGTAGGAATGAAGACAGACAGCTGCATTCATTTCTCAAGTTACCTGTTTAGCTAAAGACCCTTTCTGACTCTCCACCCATCATTTTGCTCCCCAACTGATTTGCTGAGACTGAGAATTTTTTAGAACTTTTTCATGTGTTAAAAATGAATGGAAATATCTCTTTGGTCCCTGCTGGCAGAGACAATACTGCTCAGCTACTCCTCTCTCCTGATGGGGAGATCTGCAGAACCTGTCATAGGAAAGGGAGGGAAAGAAAACAGTTTCTCTGCTGGGATAGCTCAGTTGGTAGCACACAAGACTTTTAAGCTCAGGGCTGTGGGTTCAAACCCCACCTTGGATGAAAAACTCCTGCATTGCAGGGGCTAAGACTAGACGACCTGTGTGGTCCCTTTCCAACTCTATAATTTTATGATGCCATGACCCCATTCACTCCTGCAAAAACAACCGACAAGAGGGAGGAATTGTCGTTTTCATGGGCGTAGGGTTTTTTCTTCTCTACGGACAAAACATGAAAACAGTGCACATAATAGTACAGTGGTACCTCTGGTTACATACTTAATTCGTTCCGGAGGTCCGTTCTTAACCTGAAACTGTTCTTAACCTGAAGCACCATTTTAGCTAATGGAGCCTCCTGCTGCCACCGCGCTGCCAGAGCACGATTTCTGTTCTCATCCTGAAACAAAATTCTTAACCCGAGGTACTATTTCTGGGTTAGCGGATTCTGTAACCTGAAGCATATGTAACCTGAAGTGTATGTAACCTGAGGTACCACTGTATCTTAATTTGGAGAAGAAGAAAACCTAAACAGTGAAATTGACAGGGATGTAATACATTTATAATTTTAGTCATAGGTCACTTTCACACCTGAAGCTTTTCAAAGCAGCTTGCTTGTTGGATGAGATGAGACAAGGAACTGTCTTTTCCTGTACTGCAGGTGTGGGGGACATTTATAGCAGGGGACGCTATTTGTGAACCGGCAGAGCGGAGAGGGGCAGTAACTGAAACTGAGAGCAGGATCTTCGTCAAAGCACTAATGCACTTCTGGTTGTAACCAGTTATCTCAGCATCTAACACTAGCTGAAGGTAGTGTCCAAGCCAGGATTTCACATTTGATTGACCCTGGTAAAACAGAGACCATTGGAGTTCATGGTATGCGAACAAGGTTGCAGTTGGTCAATTCTGTTGCTAATATCGGCCAGGAATGTGGTCAATGGTTTTAAAACTATAGGGAGCCAGTGTGGTGTGATGGTTATAGAGTGTTGGACTAGGTCCTGAGAGAGTGGGGTTCGAATCCATACACGGCCATGAAGCTCTTCACCTGGCCCACCTCACAGGGTTGCTGTGTGGATGAAATGGGGAGGAGGAGAACCATGTACATCACCTTGAGATCATTGGAAGATAAAGGTGGTACATAAATAAACAAACAACAAAAAACCACCTCCATTGTTCTGCCCGAACACTGAGGTCCAGCGCCGAGGGCCTTCTGGCGGTTCCCTCGCTGCGAGAAGTGAGGTTACAGGGAACCAGGCAGAGGGCCTTTTCGGTGGTGGCACCCACCCTGTGGAACACCCTCCCACCAGATGTCAAAGAGAAAAATAACTACCAAACTTTTAGAAGACATCTGAAGACAGCCCTGTTTAGGAAAGCTTTTAATGTTTAATAGGTTATTGTATCTTAGTGTTCTGTTGGAAGCCGCCCAGAGTGGCTGGGGAAACCCAGCCAGATGGGCAGGGTATAAATAATAAATTATTGTTATTTTAACAACAATATGGGGGGCACAAGGCTTAGTTCAGTGGCACAGCATCCGCTTGGCATTCAGAAGGCTTCAGGGTCGAAATCTGGCATCTCCCCGTGGGGCTGAACCCCGGACAGTGGCTGCCAGACAGTGTAGGAATACTGAGCCAGTCTAAGGTAGCGCTCTCTTCTCCCCCGCCTTTCTCTCTTGCAAGACGCCACCACGACCTTCAAAAGCGCTCTAGCGCAACCTGCTCCGGCCTGTGGCATCCCTGGGCGAGAGCCCCTCTCCACCCTCATCCCTTCCTCTCCAGCGCTCGCCCGGAGCCAGATCCGTTGCCTTTGGCACGGCATCCTAAAAAAACAAACCCAAAACCCAAGGAACCTGACCCTCTGACAACGACCGAGCCAGAGAGAGAGACCGCCACCAGAACAGGGTGTGGGTTTTTCTCGCCGCTTGCACGTCGCTGCTGCTGCTTTTTAGAAAGGGAGAAGAGGGAAGGCGACGAGGAGAGGCGGCTCCTCCTTCCCCAAAAGCACCCTTTGCAAAATTGCGAAGGAGAGATCGGGGGACCCCCTTGGCTTTGTCGCCTGCAGAAGGACCTTGGCAGAAACCTAATGAAGCACCCAAGGGTGGGGGGAGCGCATGGCGGCAGGCAACGCCCCCTCCCCCTTTTTTCAGGAATTTACACGCGGCTTTTGGAGGGGGGGGAGTGGAGAGGAGAATCGGCTGGAGAGGCGCAAGCGAGCGCCACGCACGCACACTTTCCCAATAAAAGGCGCCCGGCCCTGCAACCTCCCCAAAATGCGCACGCCGATTTCCCCCCATCGATGCGCCCACCATGTGCGCTCCCCGCGAAGGGGCGTGAGTGAGCGGTGGGAGGGGGGGGGGCTAAATCGGATCCCCAAGAAAACGATCCCGAACCTCCTCCCTCCTGGCCATTACCTGGATCCTGGGATCCACTTCTTCCTCTTCTTCCGGCTGCTGCGGGAGCTGCTCGGCGTCCTCCGCCTTGGTCCTCCGGGTTGCAGGATCCATGTTGTTGGTGGCGACGTGGGTGGGTGGGGGAGCCTTCTGTGCCCAAGGAGGGAGGATCTGGCTGATCCTTCTGAGCTGCAGCTGTTGTGCCTTTCTTTTTCCTTCCCTGCCAAGGGTCTTCGGTATCCTCCGGAGGAAGGAAAAGGGGAGTTTGCAGCAGAAGCCCCCCTCGCCGCCTGCGCTTTGCGCGCCTCGCTCGTCGCCAGCCGCCGCTCCGTTAAGCGGAGAGGAAAGGAAACGCGCCTCGCCCCCTGGCTTGCAGCATCAGCGGCTGCCGTCGCCAAGCGGCGCTCGCTGACACCCAGGCACGGTCCGCCTCCTTCCGACGCTGCTAAATCAGAGGCCCTGCTTTTTTAAAAAAAGAAATCCACCATCCACTTTGCAGTCTCCCTCCCAGCTCAGCATTTCCTCCCCTTCTGTTATATTAAAAGGAAATAGGAACAGGTGTGGTGGTGGTGGTGGGGTTTGAAAATAGGTCAAGCTTCACAGAAGAGTCCTTGCTGCTTTTAATGTTCCTGGGATATTGTGTGTGTGATGTAATTTGCAGCAATCTACTAAGGAGATAAAGGCACGCACCTTAAACACCCGGTTATGGTGGATTTATTTTCAGGGAGAAGCACATCCACGACAATGGGGATGCAACGCAAGTAGGAGTGTATAAGCTTTAGTGACCTCAGATATGCAGATGACACAACCTTGATGGCAAAAAGTGAGGAGGAATTAAATAACCTTTTAATGAGGGTGAAAGAGGAGAGCACAAAATATGGTATGAAGCTCAACATCAAAAAAACGAAGATCATGGCCACTGGTCCCATCACCTCCTGGCAAATAGAAGGGGAAGAAATGGAGGCAGTGAGAGATTTTACTTTCTTGGGCTCCATGATCACTGCAGATGGTGACAGCAGTCACGAAATTAAAAGACTGCTTCTTGGGAGAAAAGCTATGACAAACCTAGACAGCATCTTAAAAAGCAGAGACATCACTTTGCCAACAAAGATCCGCATAGTTAAAGCTATGGTTTTCCCAGTAGTGATGTATGGAAGTGAGAGCTGGACCATAAAGAAGGCTGATTGCCGAAGAATTGATGCTTTTGAATTATGGTGCTGGAGGAGACTCTTGAGAGTCCCATGGACTGCAAGAAGATCAAAACTATCCATTCTGAAGGAAATCAGCCCTGAGTGCTCACTGGAAGGACAGATCCTGAAGCTGAGGTACTCAACCAAGTTTGTGAAGGTTGTGCTTTTGCTAATAAAGCGTTAACTCTGAACTGTGCGATTACCAACCAGCACACTTCTGTGACACAGCACCGCCCAGGCGGGCAATTGTCAGGGATGTTGGGGTTGTGGTCCAGCGATGTTTGGGAAGGCCACAGGTTCCCCCTGCCTGTACCACAGGGGAGAAATAAGCTGTGGGTTAAATCAATGGTACTGCTTCTTAAATGCAAGCAGCGTTTCAATGCAAGCTACTAAATGCCAGGAGTTTGGATTCACCTTTCAGTGCATGACTGCTGGGAAGTTTTGAATGAAGAGTAGGAACATCGTGACCAGTTCAGAGCGTGTTGAATCAGTGACCTCAAGGTCGGGCCAATGTACTGCCAAACCGCCTATTTGGCTTACTCAGGGACACAGGTGTCTTCCCTGCCTTAGACAAACTCATCTTCAGTTCAGGCTGGCTAGACAGGATACATTGCAGGAAATTTCACTGTGTTTCCATCCGCTGGGCACAGCAGCTGACAGGATGCCTTCTAAACACCTCATCATCATCATACATTTAAAGCACACAGCTTTTTGTCAAAGAATCCCGGGAACTGTCCGTCGTTAAGGGGGCTGGGAATTGTAGCTCCGTGCAGGGCAATCTACAGCTCCCGGCATTCTTTTGAGGAAAGTGGTGTGCTTTTGCTGCATATACAGTCGTACCTTGGAAGTCAAACGGAATCCGTTCGACTTTCAAAACGTTCAAAAACCAAATCGCGGCTTCTGATTGGCTGCAGGAACCTCCTGCAGCCAATTGGAAGCCACAGAAGGCCTTTCAGACGTTTGGCTTCCCAAAATAGTTCACAAGCCAGAACACTCATTTCCAGGTTTGCGGCGTTCAGGAGCCAAAAAGTTCGAGAACTAAGCTGTTTGAAAACCAAGGTATGACTGTAGGAAATAATAATAATAATAATAATAATAATAATAATAATAATAATAATAATAATACCCTGCCCATCTGGCTGGGTTTCTTCAGCCACTCTGTGTGGCTCCCATATGATATTATTATTAATAATAAAAGTGATAAAATATCAAACATTAAAAACTTCTCCAAAGAAGGGCTGCTTTCAGATATTTTCTAAAAGTCAAGTAGTCGTTTATGTCTTTGACATCTGATGGGAGGGCGTTCCACAGGACAGGCGCCACTACCAAGAAGGCCCTCTGCCTGGTTCCCTGTAAATTCACCTTTTGCAGTGAGGGAACTGCCGAAAGGCCCTCAGTGCTGGAGCTCAGTGTCTGGGCAGAACGATGCGAGTGGAGATGTTCCTTCAGGTATACTGGGCCAAGGCCATTTAGGGCTTTAAAGTTCAGCACCAGCACTTTGAATTGTGCTCGGAAACGTACTGGGAGCCAATGTAGGTCTTTCAGGACCGGTGTTATGTGGTTACTGAATAGGATTGATTGCCAGCTGTTGAACTGGGCTGACCTCGGTCTCTGTCCCTTTAATCATCCTCTCCCCGCACCCTGCAATAAGCAGAACAGTCTCTGCTTAGCTCCTTGCACGGAGAAGGGGCAGCCTCACCATCAGGGCAGGACTTGGAGGCAGAGATCTAGGGACCTACTCAGCAGAATGGCTGACCACCAAACACCACGGGCTGAAAGACCACCAAGTCCAGAGTCTAAAAGGACCCAAGCAATTTCTACATATCAAACCTCTGATCAGAAAATGGGAGCAAGCAAAGCCAGGCTTTTGTTGTTGTTGCTGCTGCTGCTTCCTTCCCCTCTCTCTCTCTCTCTCCACTTGGTAATAATCTTGTGGTTTATTATCTTCCTCTTTCTTTGCTCATCCTAACCCTGAGGTCCCAGAAAGGCCCACAGCAGACCTCTCTCCCTTTGCAGCCAAGCTGCAGATGTGCACACAGCCGATTGTGAAGTCACAAGCTGCACCAGGATGATGGTGGCTTCGGGTGCTAGGAAACAGCTAGATGGCTTCAGGGTGGCAGAAGCAGCGTGTGTGCAAGAAGCGCCCTTGGCAACTCAGTCAAGGGCAAGCCTGGACGCTGGAGGAGCAGCTGCTGGAGCTGCTTTGTGCGTTTCAGTCGCCGCAGCTCAGTCCAAGAGTGAAAGGCTCTGCCTGGGGGGGGCGGTTTCAAAGGCCCCTCAACACACTCAGCATGTGTAAGAATAAACCCCGTTAGCCGGTGTGCCATTAATAGGCAGCAACGCAGTGAGCTAACCTTGATATGTCACCACCGGCTCCCTCCTTAAATCAGCATTTAAATCCCACAGAGAGAGGAAAGCCAACAGTTAACGTCTGATCAGCGTTAGCTCTGAATTGAGTAACTAGGGTTGTTGCAGACGGGGATGATAGCCGCAATCAGTGCTTTTTTTCTGGGGGGACGCATACCCCTAAACATTTGGTGAATATTTGTACTTTTGTCCATTTACTGTATTTATTTCCCCCGATTTGAACTATAAAATGGTGATTTTCTGGAATCAAAATGAGAGTACCCCTAAACGTTTTTAAAGAAAAAAAGCACTGGCAGCAATCATCAAAATCTAATATGTGCCTATAGCAGTGTTAGAAATTAGCCAGGCGCCAGGCGCATTTTGCACCTGGCTATTGGCCACTTGCAACCAAGTGAAGATGCCTGGGAGCCAGGATAGTGCCAGACATCTCTACCATCTGGAGGTGCCTGCCTGGGAGCTGGACTGTTTTCACACACTATTAGCATGTCCTGTAGAATTTGATCAGTTATATTTTATCTGCACAATCAGAATGAATTTCGGGAACCAAAATGCTTTTTTCTGTGCAGCCTTAATTGTTGCAACTTGGTCACAACCACATTATTTTTTCATAAATATAAAACATCCATTTCACAGAGAGAACAATTATAACAGCAGGCGAAAATTCTTTTTCTTAATGGTGACATGGACCATTCATAGCGGAAGAATATTCTTCAAAACTGTGAGCCGTTCCATTGAAATTGGGGCTGTTTCTGGGTTCCTCCCTTTAGAGCTCCTCCATCTATTTCTGTACTTCTGCAAATCTTGGGTTTCCCCCCAGCCTACTAATACCTTCCTCGTGCATATGCATGTATATGTGGTGCTGTTTTGACTACATAGGGACACTGTTAGGGCCGGATAACAGGGCACAGGTCGGTGGGCTCACAGGCCCTGACAGGGCCAATATGACAGGGCCAATATGCCTGGCAATGCCCACAAGAGCAGTGCTGTCATAGGAGCAGGGTGAAGATCCAAACAGTAAGGTAAAGGGACCCCTGACTATTAGGTCCAGTCGTGGGTGACTCTGGGGTTGCGGCGCTCATCTCGCTTTACTGGCCGAGGGAGCCCGGCGTACAACTTCCAGGTCATGTGGGCAGCATGACTAAGCCGCTTCTGGCGAACCAGAGCAGCGCACAGAAACGCCGTTTACCTTCCCACTGGAGTGGTACCTATTTATCTACTTGCACTTTGACGTGCTTTTGAACTGCTAGGTTGGCAGGAGCAGGGACCGAGCAACGGGAGCTCACCCCATCACGGGGATTCAAACCGCCGACCTTCTGTTCGGCAAGTCCTAGGCTCTGTGGTTTAACCCACAGTGCCACCCGCATCCCTGCTTTTCCTTAGGACGTCCCTATTTTCATCAGAGAAAGGTTGGAGGGTGTGGAAATGTTCACGAACAGTGTGAAAGCAGGCTTCCGGCTTTGCTTAACACCACATGGCACCAGAAGCACGCTGAAAACTGCTGCATCCAGTGTTTAACTTCTTCGGCACATTCCAAAACAATGTCGCTGTAGCTTATCTTTGCCCAGTAAGCCATTGACAGGCAGAACCGAAAACAAGGGATCATATACACTATCCTCCCCCCCCCCCCGCCCCGATAACAGGCTTCCCCGATAAAGCAGCTAAAGATTGCAAACAATGGAGACCGGTGGAAAAGTAAACAAGCCTGCAGCCTTTGGGACAAAATACCGCTGAACTAGGTGGTGGAGTTTAGTTCCAAATACAAACCTAAAAAGCAGAAGTTGCCAACACACTGCTATATATTGTTGGACTCCAACATCCATCATCCCAACCACTGGCAGATGGAAACTGTACTCCCAATAACATCTGTAGCCATTACACCAGCTACTCTCAACCTACGGGACTGGGAGGTCTTTTCTCCATAGTCCAATGTAAACAAACTGTAGAAAATAGCTGTTCCATTTGACTTGGTTTGGGCAGTACAGTCGTACCTCGGAAGTCAAACACCTTGCGAGTCAAACGTTTGGCTCCTGGACGCCACCAACCCAGAAGTTTGCAAATGTTCTTTGGAACCCGAACGTCTGACGGGGCTTCTGCGGCTTCCAATTGGCTACAGGAGCTTCCTGCAGCCAATCGGAAGCTTCGCCTTGGAAGCCAATGAGAAGCCTCGCCTTGGTTTCCGAACTTTTTGGAAGTTGAATGGACTTCTGGAACAGATTCCATTTGACTTCCGAGGTACCACTGTAATCAGAAATAAGGAAATGTTGTACTAGGGACAGATTTGCCTGCGGAGTTGAGATGGGGACCTGCGGTTGCGTGTGGCCCTCGTCCCAATTTTATGCGGCCCTCAATGTCATCTGGCTCTCAGCATATACTGGACCACATTTGAGTTCTGGACTGACCCTCTGGGAATTGCTTCCTCATCCACTGTGTGTTTGCACGCACATGTGAGAGAATGGGTGGGATGGCGCAGACTGCAAATTCTGCCTGCTGCACTAAACAAACCTTTTATAGGGGAAAACATCCCTTACCCTTACTGGGAGATACAGGTGACAGCTTCATGGGCAGGAAAAAGGGGAGGGGGGTTGTTGGCAGGCGGAAACCAAACTGGTAACGTGCATCTGTCAAAGGCAGGCATAGGCAAACTCAGCCTTCCAGATGTTTTGGGACTACAACTCCCATCATCCCTGACCACTGGTCCTGTTAGCTAGGGATGATGGGAATTGTAGTCTCAAAACATCTGGAGGGCCGAGTTTGCCTATGCCTGGTCAAAGGCATCCCCATCCCACCCCTCTGGTGTGAACAGTATCCTGCAAATGGTGACTCAAAATGCAGTGGGAGGGAATGATCTCACAGTGTTTTAAGCAGCTAATGTGCACATCGTTGAAATTGACATGCGTGTTCATTTCAAGTTTCCAACGAGTAGGCTGGGAATGACTTCAGGGCCAGGCATCTAAGCCCCAATAAGATCAGAAAAACTACTGGAGATGCTGGAAATGTAAAGAAAAAGAAGGTACCTTCTACCATATGTGGTGGATGTGTAAAGTAATAAAAGCCTTCTAGGACATGATATATAATGGATTGAAAAAAATGTTTAAAATAACTTTTGTTAAAAAAACAGAAGCTTTTTTATTAGGAATTGTAGGTACCAATATTCCAAAGGATCAGAGAAGACTTTTTACATATGCGACAACAGCCACACGGATGCTACTAGCCCAGAGATGGAAAGAAGACAAAGTCCCTACCAGAGAGGAATGGCAAACTAAGCTGTTGGAGTATGCCGAAATGCCAAACTGACCGGAAAGTTTAGGAACCAAGAAGACCAAAACTTCAATAAAGAATGGGGAAGAAATATAATTTATTTAGGAGACTACTGTAAGCAGATGAAAACACTGGCAGGATTGCAATAGCACTTGCAAGGTAGCAAATATTATGGACAAAATGGAGAGATATAAAATATGAGCTATGAAATAATATGCAGTTGAAAAGGATAACAATAGGACCCATGGAGAGGATGGTGGGAAGTTCAGAGATTTGGAGAAATCTCTAAATATGGATATGTACCGTATTTTTCACTCTGTAAGACGCACCTAGTTTTTGGAGAAGGAAAACAAGAAAAAAAATATTCTGAATCTCAGAAGCCAGAACAGCAAGAGGGATCACTGCGCAGTGAAAGCAGCAATCCCTCTTGCTGTTCTGGCTTCTGGGATAGCTGTGCAGCCTGCATTCGCTCCATAAGATGCACACACATTTCCCCTTAATTTTTAGGAGGGAAAAAGTGAGTCTTATAGAGCAAAAAATACGGTAATTGGTATTGTTATAATTCTATATCTGTAAAATCAATTAAGAATTATTATCTTTAAAGACTTAAGAAATAAAAACAACTGGGGGGAGGGGGGAAAGTGTCAACCTCTCTGCTTTTTTTCCATGAGACAGCACTTTCCGTAGCAGAAAAACAAAACATATAAAGCAATTCTGATTCCAAGGTTTGTTTCCCTCTGACATTCAGCTGCCAGTAACTATTCCGGTGTTTGTTAAAGATAAGCAAATGGGGAACCATCCTTGTTTAATTTTGTTTAAACGTTAATGGCCTGTTTAAAAATGCTGTGTAGCTGAGAGTTACACATTCCCTCCAACACTTCAGTCAATTGTTATAAAATAGTTCTTAGATCTCTCTAACAGAAAACTGACGTGCTTGCAGTGGCTAACACCTCCGTTTGCTATGCTGTCAAAAGGATAGCACTAAGGAACAAAAAGTTTAGAGAAGTAAAAAACTTTGGGGTGATATAAGGGGACAAGCTCCCCCCAAAACACAGCCTGATGAGGAATGAGCAGGCCTATTGAATGTTAAGTATCTCTAGCGGAAAGGGAGAGGAATAGAGGAAGGCAGCTTGTAAAAGGTTGTGGCTGGGAGCCCCAGGAATATGCCATACTGCAGCATTTTGTTGCAGGTTCCACTTATATTTTCTATGTCCTATATAGCTAGTTGAACTCAGGCAAGGTCAGTGGTGCTTATTCTTAAGGTGTGCCTGGGGTTTCGGTTTAAGATGGTTCAATATCTTTGAATCAGATATCACTGGACCCTTTATGACATAGCAGGAGTTCCAGACAGTTGTTGTTGTTGTTGTTTAGTCGTTTAGTCGTGTCCGACTCTTTGTGACCCCATGGACCAGAGCACGCCAGGCACTCCTGTCTTCCACTGCCTCCCACAGTTTGGTCAGACTCATGCTGGTAGCTTCGAGAACACTATCTAACCATCTCGTCCTCTGTCGTCCCCTTCTCCTTGTGCCCCCAGTCTTTCCCAACATCAGGGTCTTTTCCAGGGAGTCTTCTCTTCTCATGAGGTGGCCAAAGTATTGGAGCTTCAGCTTCACGATCTGTCCTTCCAGTGAGCACTCAGGGCTGATTTCCTTAAGAACGGAGAGGTTTGATCTTCTTGCAGTCCATGGGACTCTCAAGAGTCTCCTCCAGCACCATAATTCAAAAGCATCAATTCTTCAGCGATCAGCCTTTATGGTCCAGCTCTCACTTCCATACATCACTACTGGAAAAACCATAGCTTTAACTATACGGACCTTTGTTGGCTAGGTGATGTCTCTGCTTTTTAAGATGCTGTCTAGGTTTGTCATTGCTTTCCTCCCAAGAAGCAGAACGGTTCTCTAGCTCTGCCTTAACATGATTTTCTTACAATGGTTGTTTGATACGCTGTTATTTTAATCATCCCTCTCGCTGCCCACCTCCACCTGATGGGCTTCCTAAGAAGCTTAAATTGTGAGTCGCTCTGAGCTCACATTATGGAGAAAAGCAGAATGCATGCTTTTAAAACAAATACATTTGAGTAAATAACTGCACTGCTATGCGCTAATGTGGGGAAAGCACATTTGAGTAAGCCACCGCTACCCAAAGGCACGTTCAGTGCAGTTACCTCGGCACAAATGCAACACCCTAGGGTGTACCACTTAATAATTCAACGACGTCTACAGGGCAACAGGTTCCCCTTCCCTGAATAACGGGATCAGCCGTCTGAGGAATTTCTGAGCTGGAGTCTTTCGCTGCTATTCCCTTCAGATATTTCATTGCCTGAATTCTAAATGAATCACAGAGAAACAGGGGGACGACCATAGTGCAGATAGTTTTTTGGTTCTCCCTTCAGGGGAAAGAAATGGTTATTATCAGAAGCTTCTCAGCCCACTGTTGTAAGAATTTTAAGGTCTCAGATATAGAATAAATATTCATAAATGCACACATATCTAAATATATGAACCAGACTGTTATGTACTGAGTTGAATAGGATCCAAAATGCAGCAGTCTGATGGGTCCTAGAACAATGCAGCAGTATGATTGGTCTGCAGGAGCCACCTAATCCAGCTCCAGATGGAAGTGAATCCACAACCTGATTGGCCCACAGGAAAATTCTGGAATTAGCCAATCACGTGCAGCCCATTGTGTAAATAATGTATATAAAGCAGATACTGTGGGGGAACTTTCATTCCTCCTCACCACTATGAGCTGAATAAAGAGCATCAAATCCACTCTCGACTCTGAGAATATTTCACAGAGCCATCTTTCCTATTGGGTTTACTGGTGCATTGCGCCAGGGCGCCGGCCTCTCAGGGGCGCCCCAGCGAGTGGGGGAGCTGCGCGGCTTTGCCAGCGGCCTCCCCTTTCCCTTCTGCATGCCTGCCAGCTGCGCCCCATCAACCATATGGCTGACGGGCATGCAGCTTGCCTCCCAGGCCTCCGCGGGAGGAGAGTGATCCCCGCAGAGGCTTGGATGGAAGCTGCGCCCCGCCAACTATATGGCTGTCAGGCATGCAGCTTGCCTCCCAAGCTTCCGCAGGAGGAGAGTGATCCCCGCAGAGGCTTGGGAAAAAGTCGACCACTCTGGGAAACGGGGGATGGGGCGCTGGAGGTTCTTTGCACCACGGCGCCGGATATGCTTAAGACGGCCCTGATATGAACCATATGTCTGAAATAGTGTGGGAGAGCAATCCTGAAGCCATTTCGGCTCTCCCAATGACCTCAAATACAGTGGTGCCTCGCAAGACGAAATTAATTCGTTCCGCGAGTCTTTTCGTCTTGAGCGGTTTTTCGTCTTGCGAAGCACGGTCCGTCGCAACTGCACCTCTTCAAGCAGCTTTAAGAAAAAAGGAAACAAACTCGCAAGACGTTTTCGTCTTGCGAAGCAAGCCCATAGGGGAAATCGTCTTGCGAAGCAACTCAAAAAACGAAAAACTCTTTCGTCTTGCGAGTTTTTCGTCTTCTGAGGCATTCGTCTTGCGAGGTACCACTGTATTCCTCTGAAGTAAGGGAAGCAAATGGGGAAAGCCATCCCGTTGTCTTTTTGCTTACAAATCCTGTCTTAAGGGCGTATTTGTGTATGAATAGTGTGAGCCTGTGACCAGGATTCAGCAACCATCACGAAAGAATGGCCAGGTAATGCAATCGGTGACCATTATCAGGTATCCTGGCAAACAGGATTTCTGCTGTAGACCGTGTCCTTCCGTGATGTATGTATGATGATTTTTGGGGTGGTCTTGGGCTACAGGTTGGGCAATTTCAAAAGACTTTTGAATGGCTTGCGCACCATTGTTCAGGGTTCACCTCCCTCCTGTGTGTGGGGAGTGGGGACCCTGTTGCAATAGTTCCTTGAATAAAGATCAGGCTTACCAGCCGCTTTCCTTCTCAATATTCTCTGGTTGGCCTCTGTTATTTTCTCCTACCAATAGGGAACCCACTTAAGGACTCTACACGGGCTCTAGAATACCCCATAAGGGAAAGGGAGCAGTTTCTCTTATAATAACATGGTCAGACAAATGAGGAGATAGAGCTAGAGAAGTTGGACAAGACTTTGTGGAGGAGGTCTTTGTTCTCTTGCTTGCTCAGAGTAGGTCCGGGGGGGGGGGCTGCCCATCCCTCTTCCTCCTCTTGCCAACTTGCCAGATGCATCCTCATTGACTACCAAACTAGCCTTGATACTTGGGCAGCACCTGGTTCCGGTACACCCGCCAATTTGCATTACCACTTTCTCTTCCCCACCACAAGCCCAACTCTGCAAAAGCTTTATTTTCCATCTGTTGGCTCGGATCACCAGCATCATAACACCCCAACACTTTTACACCTCCCTATACTTCAGAAGTTGGCAAATCTCCCCCACCCCATTCATTCTTTCTTTTTTTACATTTTTTTACAAAGTAATAATCATAAATAAGAATAAAAATGTGCACCCCACCACTGAGACCATTCCATTGTAACTATCCAACCTCCCAAAATTTCAGCACCTCTTGCGATGGTTTGACCCCTTTCCGTTTTAACAGTACAAATTCTACAAACACCCTCCATATCTCCTTAAAATCATTCCTCCTGCATGTTCCCCATCTTACCTTAATGGCACCCATTAATTTATCATTATTAGCTGTATCCCACATCTCTTTATACCATTCTTCCATTTTATATTCTGCTTGCCCCTTCCACTTCCTAGCTATCATAATTTGTGCAGCTGTCAATAAATTTGTGAGCAAGTCCTTCATAGCCTGTGAACCTTTCACCTCATCGTAAATTGATAATAATGCTACCTCTGGACTTTCGGTCAGCTTTAACTCAGTGATTTCTGTTATCTCCTTAAAACACCCTTTGGCAAAAAAATTGTACATATTTACACTTCCACCACATGTGAACATCATTCCCTGTTTCCTGGCATCCCCTCCAACATTAACACCAAGAGTTGGCTAATCTTGATCACCCCAAGGGCCACATTCTGGGGTGGGACAGGGCAAATGCAAGGCAAAATTGGGAAGGGAAACTAATGTAACTTGCACCTTTGTTCAGTGGGCTAGCTCTACATGTAGTCACACGCCTAATAAGACAGCTTCTGTAAATCCAGGGACTGTGCCTGGAAAATAGGGAAACATGAAGGTCTGCGTTTGAGGAAGAAAAACACAAATGCTGCAGGGGAAACCCATGTCTAAAAAACCACAGCGTGCTTCCCCCAAGCGAGTGTTAATAGTCTCTCAGTTTCTGTCAATCTTTGGTTTCACTTCTACTGCCTTTAGAGACTTGGCTTTTAGCATTATTCTCCCTCCTTGCTGTGGCCCACTTGATACTGAAACACCCCCACAATTCCTGCCTGTTTCTGAATTTGGCACGCAACTATCTGGGGCATGTGACCAGCTTGGTAGCACCAGGGCTCATTTCCTCCACTGAGTCCCAACCAAGAGACGTTTAATCAATAACATTGGCATGATGTGGCAGGCAGGGGAGAACACTGGCCACTGGGTAGTGTAGAAAATGTTCTGCAAGCATTAGCAAAAACTGAGCAGGTTCTGCTAAAAGCACAGTCAAATCAAATCAAATACCTTTATTGGATTCCTGCAGCCATTCAAAAGCCACGCTTTGGTTTCTGAAAATTTTGGAAGTCGAACAGACTTCCGGAATGGATTCCATTAGATTTCCAAGGTACGAGTGTACTCCTAAACAGGTGTCTTTACCAAACAAATTCCTTATTTCTTTAGTTACCGTATTTTTTGCTCTATAAGACTCACTTTTTCCCTCCTAAAAAGTAAGGGGAAATGTGTGTGCGTCTTACGGAGCGAATGCAGGCTGAGCAGCTATCCCAGAAGCCAGAAGAGCAAGAGGGATTGCTGCTTTCACTGTGCAGTGATCCCTCTTGCTGTTCTGGCTTCTGAGATTCAGAATATTTTTTTTCTTGTTTTCCTCCTCCAAAACCTAGGTGCGTCTTGTGGTCTGGTGCGTCTTATAGAGCGAAAAATACGGTGTTTTGCCTTTATCCTAACAAGCCAAGAACTTTCATAACAGGCAGAGGCCTTCTGTTCCCCAATTGGTTTCTTTGTAAGGCTATAGTTGTGTGAAAGGCTTATATTTTAGATTCCGTTTTAATGGGTGGTCTCACCTCCTTACTCATTTGCCGTCCTTTTCTTTCCTGTTTTCACACCAACGACTCACGCTTAATTGGTACCCAGGTGTGCACAGCTAGTTCAGTTGTTCATCAAGCGCTCGGTACAGTTTTCTATCCTGGTGAGATTAGATACTGCCGAGTTCAGTGGGGGAGAATTAAAAAACCGTGACAATAAAAAAACATATATATCCATTGCAACTTGATCGAGACACCTTCCCTGGAATGCAGTCTAGGCTTATTTGTATATATTTTTTAAATTAAATTTTCTAAATTACATTTCAAAACATTCATTTAAACAACCTTAAATCAATGACTTACCTTTTTCGGTGGTCATTTTGCCTACCCTATATCCCTGCATATTTTACATAAACTAAACCATTCAGTAATCCATTGTTACATCCATCAAAACTTATTTACATTGTCAAATTTATCTTAACGCTACCAGCGTTTTTAAATGAACAGCAATCTAGGTTTAAAGTGTGTTGCCTCGGTGCAATGTTTCCTAAACACAAGGCAGATTGGGCTGCAACAACCTGCTGTTCCTATATGCCTATTTAGTGATATTTTATACCATTACAAGGGAATATGAGATTGCTGGCTTTGCCCAATATCTCACTAGCTGCCATACCAACTCAACCGTCAAGCAGAATGTTGTTTGTAGCTTTCTCACTACCTCAAGGGGTGGGGTCCTGGCCATCTGCTCCAAAGTCTGGCTGGGATGGCACTGCTGATGTCACAATACTCTTGTGATGTAGCCTAGTCTGCTACCAGGCAGGTTGACAACAAATGTAAGGTTGCCACTAGAAACAGGAGCCCAGTGCTTTGTGTCTATCCCTCCCAATATCTAGGGAAATGCTTTGATCCAATTGCTGAGAATGGGAATGAACGTTGTCTTATACTGCTTTAGGAAGAACACCATAAATGTGGTATCTTAAAGAAATGAACTAGCCTTGATGACCTGAATACCTGCTGCAGACTAATAACCTTAGAATTCTACATAATTCAGTTGTGATAATGATAATACAGTGGTATCTCGGGTAAAGTACTTAATTTGTTCTGGAGGTCTGTTCTTAACCTGAAACTGTTATTAACCTGAAGCACCACTTTAGCTAATGGGGCCTCCCGCTGCTACCATGCTGCCGGAGCACGATTTCTGTTCTCATCCTGAAGCAAAGTTCTTAACCCGAGGTAATATTTCTGGGTTAGCGGAGTCTGTAACCTGAATCGTATGTAACCCGAGGTACCACTGTAATTAACAACAACAACAAAACCTCCCCTTCAGAAGAGGCATGGAATGGACTGTGGATCAAAGCCCTGTATAAATTTTGGCAATGACAAGAGAAAGTGCCCTCAAAAATCACACATGGTTGGTTTTTCAGATGTCTAGCTTGTATTGTATAAGACCCAACAACTCTCCTATGTGTTGGAGAGGGTGTCCCACTTTTGGGACATAAAGCCATATGTGGTGGGAGTGTTCAAAAATAGAAAATAGAAAAATTCTGGGAAAATGTCTTTGCAGAGATATCTTTGATTACAAGGTAGATAGTTCCTATGTCCCTAGGACTGGCATTGCTTAATTTGTTCAGTCAGGACTCACCAAGAATTAGAAATAAAGATCTTATAACCCATTTATTGACCACAACAAGAACAACCATAGCCAGAACATGGAAAACACTGCAACTGTTGAACATGGATAAGTAGTATGAAGTGGTCTGGCAGACAAAGCTTTGTTGGAAAAGCTAGCATGGAAATTGCAGAGAGGCCAAAAGAAAAACGATAACTTCTATGCAGTATGGGGCAATTTTATTGAACACACAGGTAGTGAGGCACATGGGGGATTAGTGCTTGGGGTGGGTAACATAGTTTGGAATACTTGAAATATACATTTTAACCTTTCCAATTGCTGCAGATACAATGTATTCCTTCCATTTAATGAGATTGGAGCAAATGACGTGTTATTTTCTGGTTTTTAGGATTATGAGAATGTTTGAATTATATGGTGCGGCAAAGAAACTATTTTTAAATGGGGGGGAACCCACCTTCCCTTTAACACCAATGATCTGGTGGTAGTTTTCTGAACCCTGGGTGATTTTTTTAAATGAATAGGGTTAAAGAAAGACAGAAGTGGAGAACATAAAGGTGGCTTCTGTTGAAGGCTCAATGGATACTTAATTGGCGGCTTTTCCAAATGATGAGGGACACAAAAGAAGTCCTTTAACTTGGACTGAGGAGGACACAAACAAAAAGGACAGTTGGAGGAGAGGGCTCCCGGCATATAAGGCAGGGTAGAAAGTATCTTCCAGTGTGAGAGACTGGGAGAAGTAGACTCCCAGGTGGGAGATGGGAAGATCTATTTCTGTATATGGATAAATATATGATATAAATATGGTAAAGGGCCCTACATGTAATAGTAATAATAATTTATTTATACCTCACCCATCTGGCTGGGTTTCCTCAGCTACTCTGGGCGACTCCCAACCCAGAATATTAAAAACGATAAAACATCAAACATTAAAAACTTCCCTAAACAGGGTTGCCTTCAGATGTCTTCTAAAAGTCAGTTGTTTATTTCCTAGACATCTGATGGGAGGGCGTTCCACAGGGCGGGCGCCACTACCGAGAAGGCCCTGTCTGGTTCCCTGTAACTTCGCTTCTCGGAGGGAGGGAACCACCAGAAGGCCCTCAGAGCTGGACCTCAGTGTCCAAGCTGAACAATGGGGATGGAGACACCCCTTCAGATATACTGGACCGAGGCCGTTTAGGGCTTTAAAGGTCAGCACCAATACTTTGAATTATGCTTGGAAACGTACTGGGAGCCATATAGGTCTTTCAGGACCGGGGTTATATGGTCTCTCTCTCTCTCTCGTTACGTTTTTTTTAAAAAAAATATTCTCATTCTGTAGTCTAGTTTGATTCTTATTGTATTTTATCTCAAAAACTGTCCATAAAAAATATTTAAAAACGAAAAATAATGGACACCTTCATTCACCAAAGCTCCAACCTCCCCAGTGTGGTTTCCCACTTTGGCACCCAAGATTAAAAGTAGTCAAATTGCAACGCTCACCATAAAATTCTGCAGTAACTAACTCTTTGCTTCCCTTTAGTGATGCTCTGATTGTAACGCTGTATGAGACTGCCCCACTTGGCCTAATGGTAAGGCCAGTCATGTATCCAGTCTTTGCCGAAGTGCCAGAATTTGACAGGTCCTTCCTTACCTGGAGTAAGTGCTTACCCCGTTATGTACTTCTCACCTTTAGCCTGACCTACACTCCAACCAGATGTAGCACAAAATTATCCTTTGCACTCACACACTTAATCTGGAAGTGGTCTTTTTCTGGCTTTAAAGTAACGCCAACGTTATTGGAGGTGAAGCATTCTCAAGCAAAGCACTCAAATATGACTTGCAAATGATTTACCGTATTTTTCGCTCTATAGGACGCACTTTTTCCCCTCCAAAAATTAAGGGGAAATGTGTATGCGTCCTAGAGCGAATGCAGGCTGCGCGGCTAAGCCCAAAGCCAGAACAGAAAGACGGAGCGCTGCTCAGCCTTTGCGCTGCTCCCCAACCTGGTCTTTGAGGCTGGCGGTGGGGGAAAGCAGCGCTTCTCCCCACTGCCAGCCCCACAAGCTCGGGGGACAGCGGGAAAAATTTTTTTCCCCTGTTCTCCCCCTCCTATGGTCCGGTGCGTCCTATAGAGCGAAAAATACGGTTATTTACCCCAGTACAGACTTTGGGACCTGCTGAGGACAGAACTGCAGACCTTTCTCCATCCGATTAAAGGTCAAATATAAGTCTCATCATAGAATTACTGAAGAAGGAGCTGTGCTTGCCTCTCTCTTTTTGCCCATAGACTTTCTGCGAAGCATATTCCATGCTGTTATTATTTTTAAAAGGGTTAATGTGTTTATAAAAGTCTTTGCCCAGAATCAGTGCAATTTGATCTTTCTGGTTTGGGCTTTAATAGTCTGCTGGCACTATTAAAAACAAACAGAACCCTTAAAGGTCGCGAGAAGGGCAGGATTACAGGAAACGGCAGTAGTTTGTCATTTGTACGCTGGTTCATGCGTAAGGCTAGGTGGGTTTCTCATAGGCCTTCATGCCAACATCTCCTAGGGCCTAGGCCCTGCGTCATCCTATCCTGCATGTAAAAGACAAGAGCATCATGTGCTAGTGCTGTAGTTATGGAGAACTAGAAAGTGCTGCCAGCCCACCTGGCAAACTACCTGTTGCTCTGGACCCATATTTGCAAGATTTAAATCGATAATGGAAACCGGCACATCTGTGCTGAGTTTCAATGGTTTTTACCCTGAAGTACACACAGCCAAGGATGTTTCCAAAGTGTTTTTCTGTGGTCCCATTTCAGTGCTGCAGCACACAACTGGAAACAAGAGATATGTTCCTTTTCTGAAAAGGCAGGAATCCTTTCCTCTGGGACCTTCTTGTGCTGAAACTAAACAAGCTGTATAGGCTTTATTCGGGGCAGAACCTCAATTGGCCCCAAAGGTCGAGTGAGTACATGGGGGCAACAGCCTGTCCAATCTGTCAAATAAGAACTGAACTACAGCTCCCCTGAAACCACAGTTCTGACGCAGTTCTTCCGGGACAGCACCACTTTGGTGGAAGCACAATTTAATGCTTCCCGTTACCTGTTACAAAGCTAGTACATCAGAGAGAGGCTAGACGTCTCGTGTGCATGCTCACTGTCCATTCAATCGTGCTGCTTTCGTCACTTTACACAAACTCTATGGTAATGATTTCCCCTAAGCTAACATTACAAAAAAAGGGACGCGGGTGGCGCTGTGGGTTAAACCACAGAGCCTAGGACTTGCCGATCAGAAGGTCGGCAGTTCGAATCCCCGTGACAGGGTGAGCTCCCGTTGCTCGGTCCCTGCTCCTGCCAACCTAGCAGTTCGAAAGCACGTCAAAGTGCAAGTAGATAAATAGGTACCACTCTGGTGGGAAGGTAAACGGCGTTTCCGCACGCTGCTCTGGTTCGCCAGAAGCGGCTTAGTCATGCTGGCCACATGACCTGGAAGTTGTCTGCGGACAAACGCCGGCTCCTTCGGCCTATAGAGCGAGATGAGCGCGCAACCCCAGAGTCGGTCACGACTGAACCTAATGGTCAGGGTTCCTTTAACATTACAAAATGAAACGTCAGATTTCCCATCTAAAAACAGGACTTCCTCACTAAACTGCTTCAGGGTGTTGTAAGCTGGAAGCAACAGACACATTTAATCAGCCTGAGCAAGGGAACAATCACAAGCAGAGACACAATTTAGGAGAGTTTTGACTTGCTCTCCTGCAGGTGGTGCTCAGGAACGTTACCCTTTGCCCTCCACCTCTTATTTCTTATTCTTTTTAAGTGGCACAGTTTACAGGGGGAAAGGCAATTCTAATTGTTCAAGAGGATCCGTGGACTGATGATACAGAAACTTGGTGTATAGCGCCATCTAATGCCAAGATTTAAAAAATAAATGTATTTGCTTTACGATGGAGAACCTGAGTCATGGCAAGACGTACTGGCTGCTCACATCGGTTCCTTTATTCCGCGGGCCATTCACCTGCAGCAAAGAAAACAGGACAGCAGCTTTGGCAAGCGCAGAGTCAGTCACCCTGGTATAACACCAAAGGAAGGCCACTTCTGTGAAACATCCAAATGCCAACTTAAAATAGTCCAGGTGCCCGTGAGCAAAAATCACGTCTCCCTTTGAGGCTTCCGAAATTTGCTTTGGAGAAAAACCCTCGGCACGGACAGGCCTTCCTTCTTGTTCACCGTCTCTCGCAGCACGTATTCATTGACCACCTGCTCATACCCCACGGATAGGAAAAGTTCAGCCAAGAAATCTGAAGAGAAGAAAGATAAAGCAGTCATCCAGCGTAGGTGGAAGTGCGAACGTGAGATGGCAGTGTGTAACTACGCAGGCTCCTCTTTTCAGCCCAGCCCAGGCAACTAAGACTTCAAAAGTCAAAAGAAAGAGCATTAGGGCAGTTCTCAAGCATCAGCCCCTAGACTTCATTTGCTGAAGAAATCACAATTGTCGTGATTAAGTTTGTTGTTCTTTCCTACTTGACTGGTTGAACTTTAAAGCGGACAAAACTGTAATCCATATTTGGTAAGTGGCCTCCCCAAAATTGTAAGGATACCTTATCATCAATCAGATCTAGATTTAAGGCCTTTTATGCATAAGCAGCAGTTCTACAATATTTATTTGGTCGTGTACCTCATTATATCTGCATCGCTGGAACCCCAGTATCTGTGTACAGTTTGAAGGTTACTATTTTGCTCTGGTGGGGTTTTGCTGCAACGCTCTCCTCTCACTCACATCACCAAGACTCAGAGAACTTGATGGTATCCGACACCTAACAGATTAGCAAAAATGTATAAATCTGAATTGAATATATGCTGGAAGTGTAAAGAAAAAGAAGGTACCTTTTTCATATGCAGTGGACCTGTAAGAAGCTAAAAGCCTACTGGGAAATGATATACAATGAGTTGGAAAAAATGTTTAAAACCAGAGGCTTTTCTTTTAGGAATAGTAGGACTAGAGATACCCAAACAATATAAAAACTTATTTATGTATGTGACAATGGCAGCCCAAATGATTTTAGCCCAAAGATGGAAAGAAGATAGTGTCCTGAGACTAAAGAAGAATGGCAGCAAAAACTGTTGGAATTTGCAGAAATGGTAAACTAACCGGAAGAATAAGAAATCAAGATGAAAGAGTTTTTAATTTGGAATGGAAATCGTATATTGGATATTTTAAAAATGATTGTAAACAGATCAAATCATTAGCGGGATTAATGTAAAGACGTGCAGTGATATAAAACTAATTTTGATTGTTCTGGGCAAATAATAACCAGGTTTAACTTGGAGATGCAACAAATGTATTACCTATAAAGATAGGTAACCGCAGAAAGGGGGGGAGGTCGAAATGAGGTACTGAAATTTGATGAAAAATTATTTTATTGTTTGATGTAAAATGGAAAAAAAAGACTCAAGAGAATTTAGGAATAGTGAAAAGTAATTAGAGAAGTACAATAAAGCCCCATGCACAGTAAAGGTAAAGGTAAAGGAACCCCTGACCATTAGGTCCAGTCGTGGCCGACTCTGGGGTTGCGGCGCTCATCTCGCTTTATTGCCAAGGGAGCTGGCATACAGCTTCCGGGTCATGTGGCCAGCATGACTAAGCCGCTTCTGGCGAACCAGAGCAGCGCACGGAAACGCCGTTTACCTTCCCGCCGGAGCGGTACCTATTTATCTACTTGCACTTTTACGTGCTTTCTAACTGCAAGGTTGGCAGGAACAGGGACCGAGCAATGGGAGCTCACCCCGTCACGGGGATGCGAACCGCTGACCTTCTGATCAGCAAGTCCTAGGCTCTGTGTTTTAACCCACAGCGCCACCCGCATCCCCCCATGCACAGTACCAATGTGAAATGACTACTGAATCCCATGATTTATACTTAATGGAATGCCACAAGACCATACAAGTGGAGATTTTAAACCCAGTTTGTATTCGTTTTTTAAATGGTTTTTGTATTTGTTTTGATTATATTTCTATTGTTAATCGCTTTGAGATGTTTCACAGGAAGCGATTCATAAAGTAACTGGGATAAAAATGCAATAGTTCTGGGAAGCAAAGTGTAAACAAAGCCGAAAGACTCACCATCTGTGAAAAAGTATGATCTGGTTCCATCTTGTCTGACATAGAAGTTTTCTCCAAGCTTGTTAGAAGACTTAAACCGCAGCATAGCATGGTCATAGAGGCCATAATCTCTGAACAGCACACATTTGCCTGGTTTTAACACCTGGCAAATAAGTAACACAAAAATGAAATGGACATTATAAAACAGAAACATGGCGCTACATCTAAAAATGGAATATTGTGTGTCATGAGGCTCAGCTGTTTCAGATATATTTTTACAGCACATCAAACGCACTGGTCATTTTATTCCTACCTTTCCAAGGTACTTGGGAAAAACTTTTCTCTGAATGCTCCAATCATAGTTTTATCCAGTGCTTTTTTTCTGGGGGGACGCAGGGGTATGCATACCCCTAAACATTTTGTGAGTCTTTGTACTTCTGTTCATTTACTGTACAGCGGTACCTCGGGTTACGTATGCTTCAGGTTACATATGCTTCAGGTTACAGCCTCCGCTAACCCAGAAATATTACCTCGGGTTAAGAACTTTGCTTCAGGATAAGAACAGAAATCGTGCAGTGGTGGCGCAGCGGCAGCAGGAGGCCCCATTAGCTAAAGTGGTGCTTCAGGTTAAGAACAGTTTCAGGTTAAGAACAGACCTCCAGAACGAATTAAGTTCTTAACCCGAGGTACCACTGTATTTATTTTCCCCGATTTGAGTTATAAACTGGTGGTTTTCTTGTGTCAGAATGAGAGTACCCCTAAAAAAAAAATTAAAAAAAGAAAAAAAGCACTGGTTTTATCCAAGTACAGTGGAACCTTGGTTCTCAAACTTAATCCGTTCTCTTCGACTCCCAAAACCGTTTGAAAACGAAGGTGCAGCTTCCGACTGGCTGCAGGACCTTCCTGCACTCAAACAAAAACTATGTCGGATGTTTGGCTTCTGAAAAACGTTTGCAAACAGGAACAATTACATCCAGGTTTGCGGCGTTTGGGAGCCAAGCTATTCAAGTACCAAGGTACCACTGTAAAGGATTATAGAAGTGGGATTGGACCCCAATGATACACAAGACATTTGGCGCCCTGCATATCTTGTTGCCTTTGCTCAGTCACTAGCATAGCTGAAATTAAACAAAATAGGGCTTTTGAACTGCCCAGATTTCCATTTTTTTACTTTTTAGTGAAGGTACACATAGCCCTGACAAAGCTACCCCATGTGTGTATTTCTCATTACACGTTTTAGTAGCTCACCTGGACACCAATATATTTTGGAGGAGGGGGGCCACAGTGTGCAAACATGTGGCAACTTTTCGGAGCAGACATGTTTGATGATTTTATGGTAGATTGATTAAAATGCAAGCTTGCTTACTTTATAAAGATTGTGCAAAACCAGATGCATCTTCTCTGGATGAACAGCAGACAGCACAAATATTAAGGTCACAACATCCACGGAATCTGACGGCACATTTTCCAAAATGTCATCTTTGGTAAGGTCACACTGGAATGCTTTGCATCTCTGGGCATCATATAAAGGGTTTTGCTATGAAGTGAAAAGTTTTTTTCTGAGAAACATTTGCAATCAAATGCTCTGATTTCACTTGCTGAAATGAAGACTTTTTGAAAAGTGCCCCAGGAAAGCATGAAACAGCAAGAGAACAATCATTTCTGTCCCTTTGTGGCACAGATATACCACAAACATGCCACTAAATCAAGATTTTAGATAGTATAGTATAGTATAGTATAGTATAGTATAGTATAGTATAGTATAGTACAGTCGTACCTTGGAAGTCAAACGGAATCTGTTCCGGAAGTCCATTTGACTTCCAAAACGTTCAGAAACCAAAGCGCGGCTTCTGATTGGCGGCAGGAAGCTCCTGCCGCCAATCAGAAGCCACAGAAGGCCCATCAGACGTTCGGCTTCCCAAAATAGTTTGCAAACAGGAACAGTCACTTCCGGGTTTGCGGCGTTCGGGAGCCAAAACGTTGGAGAACTAACTGCTTTTGAACTCATTAACAACTAGCCGTACCAGCGGTCAGAATCACTGTTTGAAAACCTGTTTTCAAATATGCTAGACTGACTTGTTATAAATCTTCAAAATTCAAAAATACTTTTTCTTTAAAAACCATAATAAAAAAGGATAGATAGAATCTTTGCCCCCGGTTTTTGAAATTATTGGAAGATATGTCTGCACCTAAAACCTGGCAACAATCTCTTTCCTGACATTTTCATATTAGAAAGGAATTTATGTAATCCTTATAATGTCACAGATATACATGAGTTAAGGTTAGTCAACATATGCAGTATGATAAAAGAGCATAGAAGCAGTATGATAAAAGAGCATATTTTTCTTCTGTTTATCTGAGCACATTCTGCTATGTACTGATTATGGTTGCAGAAACTTATGTGGCTAAAACAAGGGAGACTATTGCCACGCCAGCCTTAACCAAAGCTGACCATGGAAAACCTGATGTTGTAGTTGTGAAGATTTTCAGACTTCCATTTTTGCTGCACCTGCTGAAATTTCTCTTTTACACAGGTACTACAGGTTCAGGAGCCCTGTTCTCTTGTGCTACCCAGGCTACCCTGTCTCTCTGCACAGAAGGTGACTGATTTCTTTTCAAGCCTCCAATTCAATATTTTCAGTCATATGATGCCTACTTTTTCACAACAATTCAGTGTTTGTGCCTGCTGATCTCAACATGAAATAGGGAAGAAAGGAAACCATGACTGGGACTCAATGCCATACACTGTAGCATTCAAGAGTTAAGTATTCATCACTGATCATGTAATCAAATACAAGGGTAGGAAGAGTTAAAAGCTTTATTTGGTTAGCCTGATGTAGCAATCACTCTCCAGAAATTGTTATGTCAGGCTAACCAAATGCGTAAATTAATAATTGGGAACAGCCATGTAGTAAACCCTACACAACATATGTAGGAACCCCTAATTTTTGGCACAATCTGTCCTCCTCTTTTTCTTCATTTCTTTTATCATTCACTTTTTAAAAATAGGGATATACTATTTTCCCTTTTCAAAGAACATTTAGGCACCGGTCTCTTGCGGTGGGTGGGGTGGGAGTAAGACAAACATCTCACCAACCTTTACATATTCCACAGCTCGGGGAGAGAAATCACAGGCATAAGCAAAGATATTCAAATCCTCTTCTAAAAGTGGAAACAAACAATTCCCGACACCACAGCCTGCTTCAAGGATGGTGAGTTTCTGATCCTCAAACTGTTTGGGAGAGAAACAATTGCATTTGATATATCTTTCCAGAGCGAAATGCATCATTAAAAAGCTGTAATGTTTTCAGAAACGAGGTCCACACGTATTATTCACATTGCAGTGCTAAGTTTTATCACCCTGGAAATCATTTGTTTACAATAAAGACAGAGCCAAGAAAGGGACGCCTCTCTTCATTGTAGTCTTCGCTTTGGGGTCTCCATGAGGGCACAATCCTCTTTTGTGTGCTTCATTTTCGTGTGTGTGTTTTTGCTGTGTTGCTACTGCAGAAAAACAGGGTACAAGGTGGTTGTTGCAGGTGCTTAAAGGGACCCCTGACCATTAGGTCCAGTCGTGGCCGACTCTGGAGTTGTGGCGCTCATCTCGCTTTATTGGCCAAGGGAGCCGGCGTACAGCTTCCGGATCATTTGGCCAGCATGACTAAGCCGCTCCTGACGAACCAGAGCAGTGCACGGAAACGCCGTTTACCTTCCCGCCAGAGCGGTACCTATTTATCTAGCTGCACTTTGACATGCTTTCGATCTGCTAGGTTGGCAGGATCAGGACCGAGCAACGGGAGCTCACCCCGTTGCGGGGATTCGAACCACCGACCATCTGATCGGCAAGTCCTAGGCTCTGTGGTTTAACCCACAGCGCCACCGGCGTCCCTGTTGCAGATGCTTACGGGCAGCTATTCAGGATGACAGCCTGTTTGGGTTGGAGAGCAGGGGTGAAAGGCATTAAGTTGTTCATAGGCCAACAGAGTAAGAGTCTGTTGGTACAGAGTGGGCCCTCTTTATGTGCCAGACCAAGGGAGAGTGCTTATTTTGTGATGAGTGCTTATTTTTGTCATTTGTTTAAGTCATTTGTTTAATAAGAGTGCTTATTTTTGTCATTTGTTTATGTTATACGCTGGACCTATTTTTACAGATTCTGTAATTTTTACACATTGTTATATTTACTTTGTATATTTTTTATTGTTTACAGAGCAGTATTGTCCCCTGCTCTGTAACTGAAATATTCAATTAAGAGCAGATTATAAATACTACTAATCACAACAAGAACATCATCTCTCACTATGATTTAAGCTGTATGATGCATAGCGATTTCACAATCAAAACATATGTATATACAGACTGGCTTATCCACACCTCCCCTTGTTCTGCTGCTACCGTCACCCTCCTGGGGGGGAAACTGCTCTTTAGTGCTCAGTTGGAGCTAACAGGAATCTGGGTTTCCCCCAGATTGGCATTTGTTGTGATGCATTATATATTTTATCTGCTGTAAGCAGCCCAGCGTGGCTGGGGAAACCCAGCCAGTTGGGTAGGGTATAAAATCATCATCAGCAGCATCATTGCCCAACAGATACAATCTTCCAAGCAAATTAGGTTCCAAACCACCTCTGTGGGGGTAAAATGGGCAGCTATGTCTCCTACAGTAATACTGTGATTCCCAGCAGTCCCCCATCGAAACACTAACCAGATTTATCCCTACTTAGTGTCAACATCAGATCCTCCCAGGTCATTCACTAATCTATACTGGAGGCATCTGGAATACTATTGTCCTGATTTCTTTTTTTTTGGGGGGGGAGTAATTCTAATACTGACTTATCCTGCAATCATTGCAGGGACTCCAGTGTACAATGTCTAGGATTTGTTAGATGACATATTATGTAATTCTGATTAAATAAAATACACCATAACCATCTAGAGCAAGGAGGTCATTGGAGCTGAATGAAGCATTTGTGCAAAGGATAGCAATGTACAATTTCCGCAGAAATGGGAAGTTCTGTTTATGTGAGCAGGACCTTTGCACGCTAAGTAACCGACTGGCATCAGCAAAAAATATCTGAGGAGTTGCCAAATCAAGTTTGCCCAGGCAGCATCATGGAAACTGCAAGGTGCATCTACGTACCTATTGCATTCATGCAAAATTTTACATAAATTAGGATGGAACAAAGATTGGCTAGGGCTTTCCAGTTCACAAAAAAACCCCCACATTTCTACTGTAGCTCTTGCTTTCCCTGTGATGCTCTAGCATGCATAATGACACTCACTTCACGGCATGCTTTTAATTCTTCAAACTCTCTAGTTGTCCAGTGCCTGTCCTTGAAAAACTTGGTGCTGTTCCTTTTGTAAAACAGATCCCAGTTCTTCTGTGCTTCCTTCTCTAGTTTCTGCTGTTTGAAGTCAGAGACAAAGACCTGTTCTTTGGCCAGTTTTTCGGCTTCTTCGGGGCTAAGAATTCTTGTTTTGTGCCCTCTCTTTTGGAATGCCCCGTCTTCACAAGCTGAGATGGTCACATCAAGCTGAGCAACAGGCGATTCACCTTGCTGAGGCCTGGAGTCGGTCATCTTAATTAAGGAGAACTCTGGAGATTCAGAGTTGCTTTATTCTTCAACTACAGCAATTCTCCATTCAGAAAAGAACTACTCTGAGAAGGACAATAAGGACAAGGTTAGCATTTTTCATCTTTCGCTGGACATGTTACAAAACGATAAAGGGGCCCTTGAAATGTGTTGTTTCCCTCTAACATCACCTTTGGAAAATGTAGTTGAATTCTTTTTTAGACAGAATGGACAAGCTCCGAAAACCCTACCAAGGTACAAGAAGAAATCAATCCCTAACAGGATAGATTGGTGTACAACTTTTAGAAGACATCTGAAGGCAGCCCTGTTTAGGGAAGTTTTTATTGTCTGACGTTTTATCATGTTTTTAATATTCTTTTGGGAGCTGCCCACAGTGGCTGGGGAGACCTGGCCAGATTGGCAGGGTATAAGTAATTTTAAAAAATTATTATTATTACTATTATTATTATTATGTTTGAAGGTTAATCCATGCCACAGACATATATATTGTAAACATTTTCCAGCTGCTTCCACCCTGAGCTGTTGTATGTTTGCATATGTCTGGATCCCACCACCAAACCTAATGCCAATTCTAAATGGGAAAGGACATCAAGGTCCCAGAATTCATTTCCAAATACCCATATAATCTCACTGTTTTCCTATCATCTGAATGTAGTTTCCCAACTTTCATGTGAAACTGAAGATCAAGGTGCTTGACACACCTGGAAGATGCTCTCTTTCCTACTACTACTACAACAACTAGCAGGCCATATGATAAAATATTTCCCCCCCTTGATCTAGGAATGCAAAGGGAAGAGTACATTGAAGGAGTCCATCAGAGCCACAAAGCAGTTATGGAAGCAAATGAGATAACAAGTTTTTAGGATTTGGTGGGTGGGCATGTGTATTTTACAGTAACACCAGAGGGAGCTGGCTAGCCACAGTGTGTTTAAAGATTTCTTTCCTTCAAAGAGGGTCTTTGCAAACCACTTAACAATTTCTCCGTCTGTTTGCTGCAGCAGCTGCACAGCACAGGGTGAGTTTTTTTTATTGTATTTTGATTGCTACTTTTACTCCTTGTAGTTATCTTGCATTTTATAGCATTGCAATTTGCATTCCACAAACTGTAGCACAATAAAATACAATGCAAAAAACAAAACAAAAGAAGCAATAAAAATAAAATAATTAAAAACCTGGATGTGTTTTTGATGCCGTGGATGTGCTGTTGCCTGTCTTCAACTGCAAAGTCATGGACCACCTGAATGAAACAGACCATAGCTTGGGAACCCCTGGTCTAGGATAGGGGTCTGAAACCTGTGGCCCTACAGATATTGCCAGACACCGATTCCCCACTGACAGGGCTGCTGGGAGGGAGCCGGAATCCAACAACATCTGGAGCCTTGCAGGTTCTCCATTCCCTTCCAGTATTTCTCAAACTTGGCTCTCCAGCTGTTGTCGGACTACAACTCCCATCATCTCTGACCACTGGTCCTGCTAGCTAGGGATGATGGGAGTTGTAGTCTGAAAAATAGCTGGAAACACAAAGCTAGGTGGATCCATGGTCCCGACTTGGCCCCGAACAACTGCCTACTGTTCCACTTCACAGGAAAACACATCCCTGTTGGTGGTGGGCACATGAAGCTCACTTGCGGAGCCTTCCCCACCCCCCAATTTCTTTTCTTTTTTTACAGTAATTTTTATTTGGTTTTGCAAGTATTAAGTTTATAGCAATCCAAATAGCATCCATATTTCAAGATTCCACCAAATCTCTTGACTTCCCACCTTCCACTCCATGGGTCCTATTGTACACCCTCTCAACTGCATTTTATTTCATAACGCCTAATTTGTATCTTTCCAAATTGTCCATGATATTCGCTACGTTACAAGTGTTGTTAAAATCCTGCTAATGTTTTCATCTGCTTACAGTGGTCTCCTAGACCCATTCCCCAATTACAGCCCACTTCACAGGAAAACACATCCCTATTTCAATCCCAAGCTGCTACGCTCGGCGCGGCTACCGAATCACTGAATCGTAGAGTTGGAAGGGACCCCGAAGGGTCATCTAGTCTGACCCGCAGCAAGGCAGGCATTTCAACTAAAGCACCCATGACAGGGGGTCCAATTAGGCAGATTCATTACAGTATTGCGTTTTTAACCCCCCCCCATCTCCTTGGGTGTTGAGTGCCACCCACCAACCTACCGTCAGGGGTCCAAATAACGCTGCGGGCGGTCCCCCCCAAAAAAGGACGCAGAGCTGTAAGGGCGCAATATAAGAATAATTTCCTAAGTCTGGGGCACTCTGGACATGCTCAGAGGCCGCGTTCCTCCCCAAGCCGTAAGGCGCAAAATAATAAGAATAATTTCTGAAGCCCGTGGCGCTCTGGACATGCTCAGAGGCCGCGTCCCTCCCCGAGCCGTAAGGGCGCAAAATAATAAGAATAATTTCCTAAGTCTGCGGCGCTCTGGACGTGCTCAGAGGCCGCGTTCCTCCCAAGTCGTAAGGGCGCAAAATAATAAGAATAATTTCCTAAGTCCGGGGCATTCTGGACATGCTCAGAGGCCGCGTCCCTCCCCGAGCCGTAAGGGCGCAAAATAATAAGAATAATTTCCTAAGTCTGGGGCACTCTGGACATGCTCAGAGGCCGCGTTCCTCCCCAAGTCGTAAGGCGCAAAATAATAAGAATAATTTCTGAAGCCCGTTGCGCTCTGGACATGCTCAGAGGCCGCGTTCTTCCCCAAGCCATAAGGGCGCAAAATAATAAGAATAATTTCCTAAGTCCGGGGCATTCTGGACATGCTCAGAGGCCGCGTTCCTCCCCAAGCCGTAAGGGCGCAAAATAATAAGAATAATTTCCTAAGTCTGGGGCACTCTGGACATGCTCAGAGGCCGCGTTCCTCCCCGGGCCGTAAGGGCGCAAAATAATAAGAATAATTTCCTAAGTCCGGGGCATTCTGGACATGCTCAGAGGCCGCATTCCTCCCCAAGCCGTAAGGGCACAAAATAATAAGAATAATTTCCTATGTCTGCGGCGCTCTGGACGTGCTCAGAGGCCGCGTTCCTCCCAAGTCGTAAGGGCGCAAAATAATAAGAATAATTTCCTATGTCTGCGGTGCTCTGGACGTGCTCAGAGGCCGCGTTCCTCCCCAAGCCATAAGGGCGCAAAATAATAAGAATAATTTCTGAAGCCCGTGGCGCTCTGGACATGCTCAGAGGCCGCGTCCCTCCCCGAGCCGCAAGGGCGCAAAATAATAAGAATAATTTCCTAAGTCTGCGGCGCTCTGGACATGCTCAGAGGCCGCGTTCCTCCCCAAGCTGTAAGGGCGCAAAATAATAAGAATAATTTCCTAAGTCCGGGGCATTCTGGACATGCTCAGAGGCCGCGTTCCTCCCAAGTCGTAAGGGCGCAAAATAATAAGAATAATTTCCTAAGTCCGGGGCATTCTGGACATGCTCAGAGGCCGCGTCCCTCCCCGAGCCGTAAGGGCGCAAAATAATAAGAATAATTTCCTAAGTCTGGGGCACTCTGGACATGCTCAGAGGCCGCGTTCCTCCCCAAGTCGTAAGGCGCAAAATAATAAGAATAATTTCTGAAGCCCGTTGCGCTCTGGACATGCTCAGAGGCCGCGTTCTTCCCCAAGCCGTAAGGGCGCAAAATAATAAGAATAATTTCCTAAGTCCGGGGCATTCTGGACATGCTCAGAGGCCGCGTTCCTCCCCAAGCCGTAAGGGCGCAAAATAATAAGAATAATTTCCTAAGTCCGGGGCACTCTGGACATGCTCAGAGGCCGCGTTCCTCCCCGGGCCGTAAGGGCGCAAAATAATAAGAATAATTTCCTAAGTCCGGGGCATTCTGGACATGCTCAGAGGCCGCGTTCCTCCCCAAGCCGTAAGGGCACAAAATAATAAGAATAATTTCCTATGTCTGCGGCGCTCTGGACGTGCTCAGAGGCCGCGTTACTCCCAAGTCGTAAGGGCGCAAAATAATAAGAATAATTTCCTATGTCTGCAGTGGACGTGCTCAGAGGCCGCGTTCCTCCCCAAGCCGTAAGGGCGCAAAATAATAAGAATAATTTCCTAAGTCTGGGGCACTCTGGACATGCTCAGAGGCCGCGTTCCTCCCCAAGCCGTAAGGGCGCAAAATAATAAGAATAATTTCCTAAATCCGGGGCATTCTGGACATGCTCAGAGGCCGCGTTCCTCCCCAAGCCGTAAGGGCGCAAAATAATAAGAATAATTTCCTAAGTCTGGGGCACTCTGGACATGCTCAGAGGCCGCGTTCCTCCCCGAGCCGTAAGGCGCAAAATAATAAGAATAATTTCCTAAGTCTGGGGCACTCTGGACATGCTCAGAGGCCGCGTTCCTCCCCAAGCCGTAAGGGCGCAAAATAATAAGAATAATTTCCTAAGTCCGGGGCATTCTGGACATGCTCAGAGGCCGCGTTCCTCCCCGAGCCGCAAGGGCGCAAAATAATAAGAATAATTTCCTAAATCCGGGGCATTCTGGACATGCTCAGAGGCCGCGTTCCTCCCAAGTCGTAAGGGCGCAAAATAATAAGAATAATTTCCTATGTCTGCAATGCTCTGGACGTGCTCAGAGGCCGCGTTCCTCCCCAAGCCATAAGGGCGCAAAATAATAAGAATAATTTCTGAAGCCCGTGGCGCTCTGGACATGCTCAGAGGCCGCGTCCCTCCCCGAGCCGTAAGGGCGCAAAATAATAAGAATAATTTCCTAAGTCTGCGGCGCTCTGGACGTGCTCAGAGGCCGCGTTTCTCCCCGGGCCGTAAGGGCGTAAAATAATAATTTCCGAAGTCCCCGGCACTCTGGACATGCTCAGAGGCCGCGTTCCTCCCTTTCCCCTCCCTGCTAAGCGTCTCTCGAGGGAGCGCGGCCTGTGCTGGGCCTAGCGGCGGCTGAGGCCTACCTTCTCTCTCCCCTCAGGCGCGGAGCGCTTTCCCGGTCACACGCCGCCGCCGCCTCCTGGCAGCCCGGAAGAGGGAGAGCAGGAGGGGAAGAAGCGCAAGGGCCCGGGCGGGCCTTGGTCGTCGTTGTTGCCGGCAAAGGAGCCACCGCGCTTGCTTTTCCGCTCGGCGGCCATGAACGGCTCGGCGAACCCGCTGCTGGACAAGGACGAGCACCCGCTGCAGCTGGGCGAGAGCTTCGAGAGGCACCCCAAGGCCTCCTTCCACACCATCCGCTGTGAGTAAGGGGGCGCGGGGGGGAGGGACGGACGGTCGCCCAAAGCCCCCCGGGCCCGAGGGAAGCGGCTTCTGAGGGGGAAAGGAGGCCTACTCGCGAGCAAGCGCCAACGGGGGAAGCGAGGGGGAGCCTGAGGGGGAATGGCAGCCCTTCCTTCCCTCAGGACGGGCCAGGGGGGCTTAGTCCTAGTGGAGGAGGCTGAGGGTCGAGGGTATAGGCCGGTATACTCAGTGCCATATTTACGTATAAGCTAAACAAGCTATACCTTGGGGGGGCCCTCTCTTGCGCACCCCCAAAAAATTTAAAGGGAAAAAACACCCTGGATGTACATTTCCAAAATATAAGATAAAACCTACATACAGCAACAGTGTTTTGTGTTGTGTATTGTCCTATGATGTAAGTAATGAGCCCCGCCTGCTCCCTAAAACATCTCTGGTTTGCTCATTTCTATATATAGGGTCCCCTATATATCCTGCATGGGCTGGTTGCATGGCAACATGTGCAAATGGCTTAATAATAATAATATTAGTAATTTTTATTTATACCCCGCCCTCCCCGGCCAGAGCCGGGGCTCAGGGCTGCTAATACCAATAAAATTACAATGAAAATTTGAAATACTTTATTGTCACTTGTACAACTTGTGTACCGTGATATTACACTATTAATTAAGGGGGGGAAGCAACCCAATTGTGGAGGGGGCTGAGGGTCGAGGGTATAGGCCGGTATACTCAGTAATGAGCCCCGCCTGCTCCCTAAAACATCAATGGTTTGCTCATTTCTATATATAGGGTCCCCACATTTTGCATGGACTGGTTGCATGGCAACATGGGCAAATGGCTTTATGATGATGATGATAATACAGTGGTACCTTGGGATGCGAATGGGATCCGTTCTGGAGCCCTGTTTGCATCCAGAAGCAAACGTAACTAGCAACGGCACGTCTGTGCACGTGCGTGTCGCTTTTTGCCGCTTCTGCGCATGCGCATGACGTCATTTTGAGTATCTGCGCATGCGCGAGCAGCGAAACCCAGAAGTAACGCGCTCCGTTACTTCCAGGTTGCCGCGGAGCGCAACTCGAATGCGCTCAACATGAAGCATATTCAACCCGAGGTATGACTGTAATAATAATATTTATACCCCGCTCTCCCTGGCCAGAGCCGGGCTCAGGGCGGCTAACACCAATAAAATTACAATAAAAACATAATTAAGGGGGGGGGACAACCCAATTTAAAATATGGGTTAAAATACAATTTTAAATGCAGCCTCATTTTAAAAGTAGCCCATAGATCAAAACCATAAGGGGAGGGAAACATAAGGGTCAGACTTGTGTCTTGGAGGCCCCGAGGAAAGATGTCAAGTCCCGCAGGGCCCTAGTCTCTTGTGACAGAGCGTTCCACCACGTCGGGGCCAGTACTGAAAAGGCCCTGGCCCTCGTTGAGACCAATCTAACCACTTTGCGACTTGAGACTTCCAAAGTGTTGTCATTTGTGGACCTTAAGGTCCTCCGCAGGGCATACCAGGAGAGGCCGTCCCGTAGGTACGTGGGTCCTAGGCCGCATAGGGCTTTAGAGATACCTTTTAGGTCCATAAATTACCACATAGCATATATTCAACACAAAAAACAGTGACAATTTATTGTTGACAGCTGGACATATAAAGGGCCCCATTACCGTCAGTAGCTTAGGGCCTCATCAAACCTAAATCCGGACCTCGGTATACCGATAATAATTATTATAATAATTATTAATAATTTTGTTATTTATATTGCTTTTCCCCAGCCACTCTGGGCGGCTTGCAACATATCTAAAAATGTAATAGAAACATCCATCCTTGAAAACTTCCCCAAACCGGGTTGCTTTTAGTTGTCTTCTAGAAGTCAGATAGTTGTTTCCTTGATATCAGAAGGGAGGGCATTTCAAGGTGGTGGTGGTAGTAGTAGTAGTAGTAGTCAGTGGCGTAGCGTGGGTTGTCAGCACCCGGGGCAAGGAAAGTAATTTGCGCCCCCTAACCCGTGGATTTGTGCCCCCTAACCCGTGGATTTGCGCCCCCTAACCCTAACCCCCAGATGTTGCGCCCGGTGCGGCTGGCCCCCCCTGCACCCCCCACGCTACGCCACTGGTAGTAGTAGTAGTAGTAGTAGTAGTAGTAGTGGTAGTAGTAGTAGTAATAGCAGCAATATAAATAATTCCTTGAATCTGGTAGGATCAAACAACAACAACAATCCACTAAATTTGGTGGGGTCGTCCCAACAACAATCTAAATAATCCACTGAACTCGGTGGGGTCATACAACTACAACAACAACAACAATATAAATAATCCACTGAATTTGGTGGGGTTGACCTTCTCAGTACTAGGCATGTGCAGGATTGCTCCATAAAGTGGTTTTGGGAGTTCAGAAAAACAATCTCAGCATCTTCTCCTCCATCTCCCTGTTTTCAGTTGTCAGTATTTCTGTTCTGTTCTGTTTCTTAATTGGTCCGGGTCTTCCTGTGCCCTTAAGAGCAGTTGCTTAGCCAGAAAAGCATCAAGAGAAGCTTTTCTCCATAAGGAACTACATAACTTTAGAAGACATCTGTATCAGGAAGTTTTAATGTTTGACGTTTTACTATATATGCTGTAAGCCGCCCAGAGTGACTGGGGAAACCCAGCCAGGTGGTCAGAGTATAAATAATAAAATTATTATTAGTATTAAGGAGTTGCAGTTGCAGGAGAAATACTCGCCTGCTAAATTTTTGTATGTGTGTGTGAGGGTCACAGGCATCCAGGAAATAAATAAAAATTCTTAACTAAAAGTAGAAATTGTAGAAGGATTTTGGCAGCTTTTTCTTAGAGCACGTGGGGTCAAAAGAAAGTGATTTGCAACAACTGTTGTTGAGACATTTGGTTCCAAAGCTGCTAGACTAGTGTTTCCCAAACTTGGGTCTCCTGCTGTTTTTGAACTACAATTCCCACCATCCCTGACCACTGGTCCTGCTAGCTAAGGATAATGGGAGTTGTAGTCCAAAAACTGCTGGAGACCCAATTTGGGGAAACACTGCTAGACAAAGTTAGACAGAAGTTGATGACGGGTGGGTGTCCTGTCCTCCCAAAACATATATCCTGGTTACGCCCATGGTCACAGGGGCAACCCCTACTTCTTGTTGGGGGGCAGAGTTAACTGTCCTTCTTACGCTTTTTACACATATTGTTTGTTGGCCATAGCATGGCCAGAAGAAATGCTTCCTATAACCGTTCCTTCAAAGTTTGAGATGCAGACATCAGGAGGGAAAGCTTCCTATATCCTGGAACTGAACACAATCCCTGACTAATTGCTATGGAATCAAACAGTTGTTAAATGGGCCGAGACAGGAGCAAGTTAAGAAGCTGGCAAACCTTTCTGTGCACAATCGGGGACAGATTCGGACTGGGCCAATTGCCTGTGGTCAAAGCCTATTTACTCTCCTCTGTGCCCCATGATGAATGCTTGGGAGGGTTGCCAGCTATTTCTGCAGACAATAGGGTGTGTGTCCTTAATAGGAGGCACAGCGAGCAACCAGGG